>NC_055997.1:15112059-17512059 GCF_018446385.1 Zingiber officinale
TAAAGTCAAGTTTATAAAATCTAAATTTCAACTCAATGGATAAACTCAAATTTCAAACTTAAGTTTGTAAAATCAAATTTTCAAAACTAAGTAAAATTCAATTTTTAAAACTAACTTTGGAAAATCTAATTTTTAAAAGTTTGTAAAATCCAATTTTCAAAACTAAGTAAAATCTAATTTTCAAAATTAACTTTGAAAAATCTAATTTTTAAAAGTTTCTAAAATCTAATTTTCAAATCCTAATTTTAAAAACCAAGTTAAACTTCAGTTTTTAAAGCTAATAAGATTTAATTTTTAAAAACTTAGTTTTTTTTAAAAAATAAAATATTTTTAAGGAAATATTTTTTAAAAACTAATTTCAAAATAAGTATTAAAACAGTTAATCCTCCCCCTGAACCTAACATAACAAAAACTGTGTAACTAATTAGTTACTTACTAACTATCAGAGGATAACAACTTTCACTTGATTAGTCAGGTTAAGTTAACTGTAATCAGTTATTGTTTGACTAAACTGAATAACTTAACCTGATTGATATTTATTTCGTATTTAACGCCCAGACTTATATCGATGCACTGATATAAGCATCTTAAGTCCAGACAATCTGTCTATGCATCTCACCCTTTCTATGTTTAACAATCACAAACAAGGTAGTCCTAGTGTGTTGGTGAGATGCTCAAATTCTAGCCTTATAGGAACATGCTTTCTAAGGCATTGACCTAATCTAAGGCTAAAATAGATTTTTTTTTTGAAATTCTAAAAATGAGAAATTTTGAAAAAGTTTTTTTATCCTAGAATTAAGAAATTTTGAAAATAATTTTAAACTTTAAGAATCTTGGTCTATTAAACACATTCCTAATTTTTGACGTAAATTGCTAAACTCACTTTCAGGGAGGGGTTTGGTAAATATATCAGCTAAATTAGACATGGACTCAATGTATTTGAGTTCAATATCTCCTTTAGTGACATGATCTCTAATAAAGTGATGTCTAATTTCAATGTGTTTGGTTCTTGAATGATGCACAAGATTTTTTTGTTAAATTAATTGAGCTAATATTATCAATTAATACTTCGACATTTGTAAGGTTTAAATTAAAATCTTTTAAGGTGTGCATCATCCATAATAGATGTACGACACACTCTCCTATCGCTATATACTCTGACTCAGTTGTAGATAAAACAACACAATGTTGCTTCCTACTAAACCAACTGACAAGTGATGGGTCTAGTAGTTGACATCCATCACTTGTGCTTTTTCGGTCTAATTTACACCCAGCGTAATCTGAGTCAGAATAGTCTATTAATTCAAAATTGTTAGTCCTAGGATACCAAATTCCTACATTTGATGTTCATTTAAGGTATCTAAAGATTCTTTTGACTTGAGTCAAATGAGATTCTTTAGCACAAGTTTGACATCTAGCACACATACTAACTACAAATAAAATATCGGCCCGACTTACAGTTAAGTACAGTAGGCTACCTATGACACTCCTATAGTATTTTAAGTCAATAGATTTTCCATTGGGGTCGTCATCTAGGATTGTTTAACTAACATAGGTGTTTGTATTTCTTTAGTATTTTCCATCCCGAATTTTTTAAGTAATTCTTTGGTGTATTTTTGTTGATAAATATAACTTCCCTCATTTGTTTGTTTTATTTGTAATCCTAAAAAGTAAGTTAATTTCCCTACTAGACTCATTTCAAACTCTTGTTCCATTCGATTAGAAAATTCTTCTAAAAATTCTGAGTTAGTTGAACCAAAAATTATATCATCTACATAGATTTGAGCTATAAAAATATCCTCTTTTATTGTTTTAACAAATAGGGTTGGGTCGATTTGACCTTGCTTAAACCCTTTTGATGTTAGGAAAGAGGTTAACCTTTCATACCATACCCTAGGTACTTGCTTAAGTCCGTATAAAGTCTTTTTTAGCTTAAAAACATGGTCAGGGTGTTCTAGACTTTCAAACCCTGATGGTTGTCCTACATAGACTTCTTCTTTTATTAGTCCATTTAAAAAGATGGATTTGACATCCATTTGATACAGTCTAAACCCTTTATGGACTGCATAACTGAGTAACATTCTAATGCTCTCTAATCTTGCTACTGGGGCATAAGTTTCATCATAGTCAAGCCTCTCTACTTGACTAAACCCCTTAGCAACTAGTCTAGCTTTGTTTCTAGTAATTTTCTTAGTTTCGCTTAATTTATTTCTAAACACCCATTTTGTTTCTATTATCTTCTTATTATTGGGTGGTGCTACTAAGTCCCAAACTTCATTTTTTTTCAAATTGAGCTAGTTCCTTTTACATAGCTATGACCCAGTCTGGATCAAGTAAAGATTCGACTATGGTTTTGGGTTCTGTAAGATATCAGAAAATTTAAATAATAAGGTTATTTGGGAAATAACCTTATAAAATTTTTCCAGAATTTTTAGAAATTTTCTAGGAATTTTTCGGAGCTCGTACGGAGGGTTTTGAGGGGATCAATTTCGGGTTCGGATAAAGTCTGTTTATGATACTCGTTTAAGTGAGGAAATGTGTTAATATATAAATTCCTTTATTTCTTTATTTTCCTCCCCAAAACGCTGAACCTAACCCGATTCCTCCCCTCTCTGCCCGACGCGATCCCGATCTCCCCTCTCTTCCTTCTCTGTGCTCTCCCTCTCTCACGGTACACTCGACGCCGAGACCGGAGGAACACATCACCGGAGCTCGACGGGAACCAGTAGGCTCCAAGTCATCTTTGGCTGAAGAAGACAAGTTGGATCTGGCCAAGGGATCTCTATCTCGGTGGCTTCTTGCACCGATCGTCGGCGATTCCTTGGTGGCTAGGGAACGGTGAGGAACGAGATTCGCTTCGTCTTCCAACCTATCGACTCCCTCGTACGTCTTCCTCAAGCTTTCCTCCCGGTTCTACCGATCCTTTCTTCCCCGATTCAATGCCATAAGTCGATCCTTTGCCATCCAATTGTCGGCCTGAAGATGCCCTAGGGTTTCGAGGGTAAGCAACCCAAACACTTCTTTCCTCTGGATTCATTTGTTAGGTTCTTGTTGATTCACGGATTGCGACCTTGTTCTGGTTAATCCTTCTTGTTTGATCTTGGATCTCCTCTGCCTTGCTGTTGATTAGGGCTACGGGATTGAAGAGAAGGTTCGGGCTTCGATTAACTCGATTCCTCCTGATCCGATTGATTACAAAAAGTGGTGTTCGTGGATCAAGTTCTATTTCGTGAGTCATTCCAAAGTAGCGCCTATCCTTCCGCAAAAGAATCATCCACGATCGAGACCAACAGAGAGTGAATTGTTGATCCTCTCTCTTGATCCGATCGCTGAGGCGAGTCTCACATCGATGTTTTCTTGTCTCTAGCATCACTTTCTGAAGTAGTTGGATCGAGGTAAGAACAGGAAATTGATACATGATTAGTGTAATTAGTTGTTGATCATGTATAGATTAGTTAGGTTTATGTGTTGAATTGGAGATGTTATGGATTACTAGATGGTTAGTATATCACTAGTTGATATATGATTAGTGGATTAGATTTAATTGCTTAGATTAATTTAATGGAATGATTGGGGTTAGGGTAATTAATCCTAATCAACTATTGGATTTAATTTAGGTTAGGATTACTAATCTAATTGGTGATTAGGGATTATATAATTAATCCTAATTGACCGTTAGATTTAATTGGGTAGATTGAGGTTGTGTGATTAGGGGTTTGCCCTAATTTAGTATTAGAGATTTTATTTAGCTATTCTTTTGAATTTAGCTAAATAAAATATATATATGTTATTTGACGCAGGCCTCTGATTCGAGACGGACGTCTCGACCTTGGATTGCTTGACAATACCTTCTATTTGAGGCGGGTACCCTTTGACTTATCTCTTGATAGTGTCTTATGATATGTGCAGTTTATATATACTTACTAGTGTTGGTAGTTAGTACTTCCAAGAAGTTTAGTTGATACCTGATATATGCTTCTACTGAGAGCTGCTATACCTTATTGACACGCTTTTCTTTCTTCTAAGTATCTGTGTTCATAGAGATAGATGTATTTATTGTGCTTCCCATAATCGGATTAGACGATAGATATGTTGGATATGTGGATGCCAGTTTATGTTGTTTATTATCCTTGTTATATATGTGGTTTATCTTTTTGGCACTCACACATACGGAGGATATGCTGCATATGATATACCAGTCAGATGCACCATATCACATGATTGCATGCCGGGCGATCGATTTACTCATTATTGTCATTGCTTACTGACATGGACCTCACACACGTGATCACTATGTAGGCAAGGGCACAAAGACTCGTGGTGTGTATGGTAGGTTGCTCTCACGAGGGTCCGTATACTCATGGGTTAGTGACGCAGTCAGAGTAGTGTGATTGTGGGGTCCCTTCCCCGCTATCAGGTACCGGGAGATGAGAGCATTACGCCCTCACTACGGTCGAGGTCGAGGACAGGTGTACCCGGCATCCCGGCCCACTCTGGCCACTCTTCGTGATAGTGACGCAGAGTGCACGGTGTCATAGTCTACCCACTCGGTCTCACCATTGTGGTGAGATGCCGATCGCGCCAACATGTCATACATCATACGCACTATCGCATTTATCGTGATTGTTGCATATCGATGGTGCACCGGGGTGACCGTGATACGTATTGACACGCATAGCGGTGATACATGCCATTCGCCTGACTATCTTTATCTGTATGTCCACATTCCCTAAGTCAGTGTGAGTATAATTTATTTCAGCAGCGCTTTAATATTCTTGTGAGATTGTATATGCTATTGTTGGTTACCGCAGCTTTATTTAGTTATGCATACCGTTATACTTAGAGACTGTATCATATATGTATATCGTTAGGATTCTGTATCATAGGATGTTACTGGTTGGTATATGTCGTATTATATCTATTGATTACCTCACGAGTTCTTTGAACTCACCCCATTGTTACTATTTTTCAGGTCGAGGTCAGTTTCTGGAGATATTCCATTTTATCGAGGAGATTTCTTTCGTCGGATTATATTTTGCTTTTGCATCTTATATTCTTGTATCAGTAGGTCAGATGGTGGACATTGAATATCTTGCTACTTTGTTTTCCGTCCGGATTTTCTCATTATTTCGTGGATTTGTTTTATTCGTTGTAGTGGAGTAGGATGTTTACATATATCTTCGAGTATTCTATATCGTCTTTCCTTATTAAACTGCGTGGATTGATTATATGTTGAACTGTGTGGAATGTTGATATAAACTGCGTGGTTTGTTTCTTATTTGTATTGTATTATTCCGGCCGTGTGTGGCCGATGTATAGATATATGTATTCTGGATTCATATTGTCACCCGTATAGGGGAGATGCTGCCGAAATTTCTCCGGACAGGGACTACCTGAGGCGTGACAATTTATTTAGTATCATAGCGAGGTACACGATACTTGCTCTTTGTTTTGGATTTTCGAGATTTATCTGATACCAATTTATTTGGTATCAGAGCGGATTTCTGATACTTGTTTTTTTTGTGTGTTCTGGAGTTTACGAGCGTATTTGGATATTTTTGGATTGTACGGATTTCCGTCGATTTTCTCGTTTCGGAATTCCGAGGTATTTTGGCAAGGTTCTATTGGATCTATTTGGGGCTAAGCAGCGACAGGACATCTCCAGACGACAAATAGGTAAATTAGGTAATTTTATAGTTTTTATACCTGTAGTGATATCTGGGTAACATTTTGTTTACAGATATGACACCTACACGTGTTCCGGTACCGAGACGTGAGCGACCACGTAAGAGGCCGATAGATTCTCCTGAGACAGAGTCTTCAGAGAGGTATGCTAGGGTTGAGCCTGTCCGTCAGGGTCAGACTCCTCAGGTCATTGTGGGTACGTCTGCTTATCAGACCCCGATAGTTCCGACTTCAGAGGTACCTACCTCGATTGTACCACCAGTGGTACCACCGTCGGCATATGCAGCACCTCCCCCATCAGCAGTACCCGCAGTATACCCAACAACCCCTCTAGTCGGGTCTGCTACTACATACTTGGCACCACAGATACCTGTGCCGGTTGCTACATACCCGACACCCGCACCAGTGCTGCACTGCTGTTCTCATCCCACTGGGCCACCATACCTCCCATTGTCCCACTTATGATACTCGCTAGCCCACCTGCCAGCATCACCCACTACGGCAGCACCAAGAGTACCCTTCCCACTCATCCTCAAGCACCACCCAGATCCGCCCAGAGGTTCCGCCTACCGCCACCCTTTGGATAGTCAAGACGAAAGCACCATTCCACCAAGTAGCCTGCGGAAGAGCCGATTCACATTGCTCCGGGAGACCGATCCGGCATAGTTTCGCCTTTTGGATGACATCATGGAGCGGATTTTTACATGGCCCAAGCCCGAGGGAGAAGGCTTGAAATGGTTGCCACCACCGCAAGATGAGGCGTAGATCCGTGGGACACATAGCGCCCATTATAAAGCTTATCAAAGATATTACCCGGACGAGATTTAGGAGGCATCGAGAGCTGTGATTTTCCCCAGCATATCGTATGACTCTTTCGCAGATTTTCTTAGTTTGCGTAATAATCACTACATGGAGCATAATGTCAATTTAATCCAGATTCTCGCCATGAGTTAGTCGATGATGTATCTCAGTAAGTTTTGCTTTGTCCAGGATCGGATTTCCGCATCTTTAAGATTTCTAGTTTTAGTATCATCATTCACCGAGACATCGGATAGAGCTCTCATGATTGAGTCCACTCATCGGAGAGTGAATGATAAGAAGAGGAAGATCGATCTTCCGGACAGAGCCAGCAGCTCACGGACCACGGATGCTGGTAATAGTCGTGACTCGGGAAGGTCAGGTACCAGGTCATCCGCCACACCGTGGTTAAGATTTATCAGACGTCCACCTGCCGAGGTAACCGAAACACCCACTAGTGACTCTTTTGCACTGATGATCCCGAGATCACATCACCTCAGACTCCTTGGGACAAGTTAGCCATATCATTGCAAACTGCCCGGACAAGACGAGACCGCAACAAGTCTCAAAAGGTAGCCTCCCGGATTGCACGGGAGGACAGTTGATCACCGCGACTCAGCCGAGGGGCCGAAGGCCAATCAGATCGCCAGAGATGTACTCGCGGCAATGATACGGCATGCACTCGAGCATTTCTGTTCATACGGAGTCCCGCAGTTCTGTCGACCTCAAGATCCCACCCAGCGGGCGAAGACCGCAGTACCATTCGTACAAGATCGCCATGCACCAAACCGTTCAAAGACATGCTGCAGCTCATAGTCTCATCTTTGACTCAAGATCCAAGATCGACCAAGTGTGCTCACAGACTGACGCAGTTGCCTTTGGCAGTGCTACCGCTTACCACCGCTAGATAACGTGGACGAGTACACGCAATCACCGTGAGAGGATGCAATGGACCGACTTAACTGCTTTTCCGCGGCACGGTTTTACTTTATGCATTTTCGCTGATTAATCGATGTAGTTCACATTCTTTATATCTCAGGCATTTATAAGAGAGATTGGTAGACTTCTAAGATCATGCATGACGACTGACCATCTCCTACCATCCGGTGATACCTTGGTCACTCAGAGGTCGAGGTTAGATTTTTGTAGCATTATACTCATCGTAGATTTGTTAGTAATCGGAAATGGTCGTAGTTCGACATTATCCTGCATGATCGCTGTCGTTCGCATATCATGTTGCGTTGATTGCCAAGAGGTGGTCAGCTCCACCCCAACCAACCTCTTGGGATTTCACCGCCATCGAGACTTATGGGATATTCCACCATTTCTGGGCGATATGTGCAGAAACTACTATCACATGGATGTCGTTTCTATTATCTTGATTAGTAATCGACGCTAGTAGTCCTCAGCCTCGCACGCCCTGCGGTCCAAGAGTATCCACATTTTCCGCATTTATTACCAAGTTCGCTTGCCCCAAGGCAAGTGGAGTTTGCTATTGAATGATTCCATCGCACTAAAATTTCGAAGATCCTTATCGTATGGCACTCAAGAGTTGGACGAATCAAGGTTCAACTTCGTGAGTTATTGGATAGGGATTTATTCACCCTAGTGTATCTCCGTCTCCGATTATTCGTTAAGAAGAAGGATGGTACCGAGGTCAGGCATCGATTATAGGCGTACCGAACGCGGATCATCGTAAATAAGTACCTCCTTGCCATGCATTGAGGATTTATTTGATCCGCCCAGAGATACATCAAGGTATTCTAAGATTGATCTACTGGCCGGATATCATCACCGAGAGAGTTGTAGATTCAAGATATTCCACACCAATACGGATATTACGAGTTTTTAGTAATGCCATTTGGGCTACCAATGCCCCGCAAGATTTGCGGATACGATGAACCGTATCTTCTCGAGTACCTAGATCAGTTTGTTATTGTATTTATCGATGATATATTGATCTATTCGCTCGAGGAGGAGCACGCTGCAGCAAAGATGCATAGTCTTGATACTCGATTTACATCATCTCAGAGATGGGTTCAAATAAGGTGCATTTGGTTATCTTCGCTGATTTTCCGGGACACGCAGGTCGTTTTCCAGGTATTTCAAGCAATCCACAGAAGATCGAGGCTATCACTAGCCGGGAGTACAAGTCCAGAGATCCGCAGCTTTTGGGACCTGGCCGGACGATTTCAGAGGGTTTTCAGTATTGCTACGTCATTTACATTCGACCAAGAAAGGCGTGAAGTTCACATGGTCGAGGCTTGTGAGACCGCCTCAAGAGTCGGGTTAGATTAGTATGGGGTGACTGCAGTTTATTTTTTCGGTGATGATGATTCCGCACATGCACGCATCTCTTCAAGGTCATGCCATTCGATGTAGCATGGTAAGTAGTCTCATGCCGCCTGAAGGAGCATGAGAAGAACCATCCAATACATGATTTAGAGCTAGCCATTATCTTTGCTTTGATGATTTGGCGACATCATCTTTATAGGTATTACTTTTGAGATTCTACTAATCATAAGAGTCTCAAATATATTTTCACATTGTGGCGAAATTAACTGCCAGAGGAGATGGATGGAGTTCTCAAGGATTATGACAGGTACTATTAGCTACCATCCCAGTTAATGTGGTCATGGATGCACTTACAGAAGTCCGATGACCACTTGTCACGTAGTTTTAGTCCAGACTTGATTCAAAGATTCTCCAGTTGGGCCTCGAGGAGGTGACTGACAGAGCAGGTATTCTTGTTACTATGGTTGTTAGTCGCCGATCGTGATAGGATTCGAGAGGCCCACAGATCAACATTTACAGCTCATTAAAGCATATAGCTCCTGACAGTGCATCGAGTTTATAATGAGATGACGGTGGGTATTGTTTATTTCAAGGCATTAGTGTGTGCCTCTGGCCGCCGGAGGAGTTACTTCAGGGCTCATTATTGTCTAGATTTGCCATTCACCAGTGAACTGTATGTATTGTGATTTGATGCCCTATTGGTGGAACGGCATGAAAGACATCGCGGAGTTTGCAGATGTCTTGTCCGTCGCCAGTGAAGGCCGAGCACGTAGACCCGCTATGGTTTAGAGGATCCCTATTCCAGAGTGAAGTGGGAGCATTATTAATATGGATTTCGTGGTAGGATTACCTAGGACTCGATCGAGGTCATGATATGATCGGGCAATCGCGACCAATTAACCAACCAGACATCTTTAGCGATCCCAAGACCGATTCTCTGATCGATTAGCTCGAAGATAATGCCGAGATTATCGATTGCATGGAGTCTACCAGCATTATATCTGGAGGAGATCCACGTGCTCACCCGATTCTCGGTGAGTCCGAGTGTGCCTTGGGCACACCGCTTCAAGACGACATTCCATCCGCTAGGCTGATGGGTAGTCGAGCGGACTATTTGCATTTCTGGAGGACTTACGAGGTCTCGAGGATTTCTGGGATGCGCTGGGAGGACCACCCGCCATGGTGGAGTTCACATCATAACAACAACCATCATTCGGCCATCCAGATGGGCACCGCTTCGAAAGCTACAGACCTGCCTGGACACCCACCGAAGAGGTCAGAGGCCCGTACTGGTAGGACTGCAGAGCTCACAGAGTGCAGGTAGTCTCGCACTATCGTGACGGAGATGCCGAGGCCCGGGACCACAAGAGTTATGCTGATCGGCGACGGAGACCTCTGGAGTTCTCTACTGGTGATCATGTATTTCTTATAGTTTCACCCATGAAAGGGGTGAAGAGATTTGGTCTTCAAGGTAAGTTAGCTCCACGATATATTAGGTCATTCCAGATCTTGGAGAGGATTGGAGCAGTAGCTTACCGTCTGGCGCTACCACCATATTTAGCAGGCATTCATGATGTATTCCATGTATCTATGCTGAGGAGATACGTATCCGATCCGGCACATGTTCTGTCAGATATATCTGTTCCTATTCAGCCTGATGTTACTTACGAGGAGGTTCCACTGCGGATTCTGGACCATAGAGAGCGTCAGCTGCGGAACAAGACTGTCCGACTGGTTAAAGTCAGATGACAGCATCATTCTGACGAGGAGGCTACTTGGGAGCTGGAGGATACGATCCGAGCTCGATACCCCCATCTTTTTGCTTGAGGTACGTGGATTAGAGTTTCTTTCAACATTTATACTGTTTGGTTATATTATAGTGTTTGTTGTTGGTTATAGCGAAATTTGGGGACCAAATTTTTATTAGTAGGGGAGGATGTAAGATATCAGAAAATTTAAATAATAAGGTTATTTGGGAAATAGCCTTATAAAATTTTTCCAGAATTTTTAGAAATTTTCTAGGAATTTTTCGAAGCTCGTACGGAGGGTTTTGAGGGGATTAATTTCGGGTTCGGATAAAGCATGTTTATGATACCCGTTTAAGTGAGGAAATGTGTTAATATATAAATTCCTTTATTTCTTTATTTTCCTCCCCAAAACGCCGAACCTAACCCGATTCCTCCCCTCTCTGCCCGACGCAATCCCGATCTCCCCTCTCTTCCTTCTCTGTGCTCTCCCTCTCTCGCGGTACACTCGACGCCGTGACCAGAGGAACACATCACCGGAGCTCGACAGGAACCAGTAGGCTCCAAGTCGTCTTTGGCTGAAGAAGACAAGTTGGATCTGGCCGAGGGATCTCTATCTCGGTGGCTTCTTGCACCGATCGTCGGCGATTCCTTGGTGGCTAGGGCACGGTGAGGAGCAAGATTCGCATCGTCTCCCAGCCAATCGATCCTTCCCTTCTCTGGTCTCCTTCATCCTGGTTCTCTCTGCCCCTGATCGGTTGTATCTGTCGATCCTTTCTTCCCTGATCCAACGCTACTGGAATCGAGCCAGTTCCAATCGTCGGCGTGAAGATGCCCTAGGGTTTCGAGGGTAAGCAACCGAAATCCTTCTTTCCTCTTGATTCATTGTTGGATTCTTGTTGATTCACGGGTTAGTGCTCTGTTCTGGTGTTGTTTTGATCCAATTGAATCCAGTGAGGAGGAATTCCAGGGAGGTCTCAATGAGGTCTTCTTGAGCTGTTGGGCAGAGGCTAGAAGGTTTGGGCTTGATCAACTTGATTCCTTCTTGATCCGATTGATTACAGCAAGGTGGTGTTCTGTGGATCCGAAGTTCTATTTCTGTGGAGTTTTTCTTTGGCTCCAGCTGCAACTATCCTTCCGGCAGCAATCATCCATGATTGAGGATCAACAGAGAGTGAATTGTTGATCTCTTCTCTTGATCCGATCAGTGAGGTGAGTTCTGTTTATTGTGATGTTTTCTTGGTTCTAGCATCACTTTCTCCAGTAGTTGGGATTGAGGTAAGGAACAGGGAATTGATACATGATTAGTGTAATTAGTTGTTGATCATGTATAGATTAGTTAGGTTTATGTGTTGAATTGGAGATGTTATGGATTACTAGATGGTTAGTATATCACTAGTTGATATATGATTAGTGGATTAGATTTAATTGCTTAGATTAATTTAATGGAATGATTGGGGTTAGGGTAATTAATCCTAATCAACTATTGGATTTAATTTAGGTTAGGATTACTAATCTAATTGGTGATTAGGGATTATATAATTAATCCTAATTGACCGTTAGATTTAATTGGGTAGATTGAGGTTGTGTGATTAGGGGTTTGCCCTAATTTAGTATTAGAGATTTTATTTAGCTATTCTTTTGAATTTAGCTAAATAAAATATATATATGTTATTTGACGCAGGCCTCTGATTCGAGACGGACGTCTCGACCTTGGATTGCTTGACAATACCTTCTATTTGAGGCGGGTACTTATCTCTTGATAGTGTCTTATGATATGTGCAGTTTATATATACTTACTAGTGTTGGTAGTTAGTACTTTCCTGATTAGTTTAGTTGATACCTGATATATGCTTCTACTGATAGCTGCTATACCTTAGTGAAGAATGCTTTTCTTTCTTGCTATGCTTATCTGTGTTCATAGAGATAGATGTATTTATGGAGGTTCCCTCTATACTGGATTATATGATAGATATGTTGGATATGTGATGTTGGGTTTATGTTGTTTATTATCCTTGTTATATATGTGTTTATCTTTTTGGCACCTACACATATGGAGGATATGCTCAGTATGATGAGCATCAGAACAAGATGCACCATATCGCACGATTGCACGTCGGGCGTGACGCACATCACCCATATTGTTGAGCCTGCCGCCGGCCACATGGACCTCTACACGTGATCACCATGGCAGTGGCACAACTCTCTGTGTATGGTAGGTTGCTCACGAGTGCCCGGCGGCGGGCAGTGTGTTAGTAGAGCAGACAGAGTCCCTTCGCGTGTGTGAGAGCATCGCCCTCACGGCCGAGGCTAACGACAGGTGTACTCCGTGCATCCGTCCCTGATCACTCTTCGTGGTAGTGTGACTGCAGAGTGCACCATCCCGTCTCACCATTGTGTGTGAGATGCTTGTTGGCGTGGTGACTATGTCATATCGCATCATACCCGTATTGCATTTATTGTGATTGTTGCATATTGGATGTGCACTTAGGGTGACATGATTGATATGCATACAGGATACATGCTTATTTGCTCGACTATCTTTATTTGTTATGTCCACAGTCATTCGCCCAAGCCTCGCAGGTGAGTACAGTTTATTTCAGTTATGCACTTCTTAATATTCTTACAATAGATTGTATTACATGCTTATTGTTGGTTATTGCAGTTTATTTAGTTATGCATACCTGTTATACTTAGGAGACTGTACTATATATGTATACTGTTAGGATTTTGTACCATAGGATGTTACTGGTGGGTATATGTTGCTGTACATATCTATTGGATTACCTGCTGAGTTCTTTGAACTCACCCCGTTGTTACTATTTTTCAGGTTGAGGTCGTCGGGAGATATTCCAGTCGCTAGCCCCATTATCGCGAGGATTTTCTTTGTCGGATTATATTTTGCTTTTGCATCTTATATTCTTGTATTGTGGGTTTGTATTGTGGGCATTGAACATTCGGGTTTGCTACTTTTGTTTTCCGCTGCGGATTTTCTCATTACTTCGTGGATTTGTTTTCTTCGTTGTAGTGGAGTAGGATGTTTACGTATATCTTCGAGGATTCTATATCGTCTTTCCTTATTAAACTGCGTGGATTGATTATATGTTGAACTGTGTGGAATGTTGATATAAACTGCGTGGTTTGTTTCTTATTTGTATTCTATTATTTCAGTCGTGTATGACCGAGGTATAGATATATGTATTCTGGATTCATATTGTCACCCGTACAGGGGAGATGCTGCCGAAATTTCTCCGGACAGGGACTACCTGGGGCGTGACAGGTATAATTTTTGAAATCAGAGAGATTTAACTTAGGTTTCTAAAGGATGACATAGTCTGAACCCTTAAGTCATGATCACCAATTATTTGGTCAATTGGATGATTTGGGTTGACTCTTATGGTCTTCTGAGGTTGATTCTCTTGAGGTTCTTCTTCTTCTTCGTGATTTTAATATTCATTTGGTTCTTTCTTGATTATTGTTGCCTTGAATAAACTCAATTGGCTGAATTTGGGTTTGTTCTAAGTTTTGTTTGGATTCCTCAAATTTTACATTTGTGGTTTTTTCAATTCTTAGTGTAATCTTATTGTATATTCTGCAACCCCTACTATTTAGTGAATATCCTACAAAGATTTTATTTTCTATTTTAGAAGTGAATTTTCCTAAATGTTCTCTTGTGTTTAGTATGAAGGTCGGACACCCAAATACCTTAAAGTATTTTATATTGGGTTGTTTATTATAATATATTTCGAAGAAGGTTTGTTATGTGTTTTATTTAGTGTTGTTCTATTTTGCACATAACAGGTTGTACTAACAACCTCTGGCCAAAAGTACTTAGATAGATTATACTCATTTAGCATTGTCCTAGAGGCTTCAAGTAGTGTTCTATTTTTTCTTTCTACAATCCGTTTTGTTGAGGTGTTTTAGGACACAAAAATTTGTGATGATATCTGTTTTCAAGACAAAATTTATTAAAGTTCTGATTTTTAAATTCACCTCCATTGTCACTTCTAATTCTTTTAATTTTAAGGTCTTTTTCATTTTCAACTTGCTTGCAAAAGTTTGTAAAGCCTTCAAAAGTTTCATCCTTATTTTTTAAAAATTTTACCCAGGTGAACATAAAATAGTCGTCTATTATTACTATATAATACAAACTTCCATTTATTGATTTGACCCCATGGGAGTCAAATAAGTCTAAATATAGAAGTTCTAGTATTGAGTTGGTTTGGGATTGATTAGTTGGTTTGTGAGTAGATTTTTTTTATTTTTCTTGTTGACAAGTATTACATATTGTTGAGTCTAAGTTAGGTAATTTTGGTAATCCTCTAAGTAGCTCTTTTAATTTGCTTATATTTCTAAAGTTTGTGTGTGACATTCTTCTATGTCATAACCAAGTTTCTTCTTTTTGTGTAAAATAACACTTAATTGAAGAAGTGGTTAAGTTGATTGCATAGATGTTATCTTTTCTAAACCCTTTTAGATTTATCGTGGGGTTATCTAAGTGCTTGATTAAGCATTCCGAAGATAGAAATCTAGCTTTATATCTAGTGTTACACAATTGACTAATACTAAGAAGATTATACTTAAAGTTTTCAACAAGTAATACATTTGTAATAATAAAGTCAATTTTAAGTTCAATATTACTTATGTTAATTACCTTGAGTTTGTTGTTGTTCCCAAAGGCAACTGTTCCTAAGCTTTTGTAGGTAAGTTGAGTGAATTTGATGTGATCTTCAGTCATATGTTTGAAGCAATCACTGTCCAAGATCCACTTGGTATCCTACAATAGGTAGGAGATAGGGTTAGTTTGAGTTCAGTTCTTAACTTTACTTAACATGATTCTTTAGTTGCTTAGTTAAGAACAATGTTTAAAAAAAAAATTAAGTTAAGAAGAATTTAACATAAATTTTTAAATTAAAAAGTTTTTTTATTTTTTTATAAATAAATTTTAAGTTAAAAAGATTTTAAAATAAATTTTTAAGTTAAATTAATAATAATTTTTAAAATAATTTTTAAGTTACATTAATAATAATTTTTAAAATAATTTTTAAGTTAAAATAAATTTTTTAAAGTTAAATTAATTTTTAAAATTAATTTTTTAAGTTCAATTAATTTTTTAAAAAATATTTTTTTTAAGTTAAATTAATTTTAAAATTATTTTTTTGAGTTAAATTAATTTTAAAATAATTTTTTAAGTTAAAGTAATTTTAAAATAATTTTTTAAGTTAAATTAATTTTTAAAATAATTTTTTAAAAGTTAAATTAATTTTTAAGATAATTCTTTTAAGTTAAATATTTTTTTTAGTTAAATTAATTTTAAAATATTTTTTTGAGTTAAATTAATTTTTAAAATAAATTTTTAAGTTAAATTAATTTTTTTTAAAAAAATTTTAAGTTAAATTATTTTTTTTTTAAAAAAATTAAGTTAAATTAATTTTAAAATTATTTTTTAAGTTAAATTAATTTTTAAGTTAAATTAATTTGAATTTAAACTTAATTTTTATTTTAATTTAATTTTATTTAAATTTAAATTTAATTTTATTTGAATTTAATTTAATTTGGTTTGTAGTCCTTAGTCATCTCACCCGATCTATGTTTTTAATCAAGGAATCCTATAATTTTTGTGAGATGAATTAAGTTTAATTTCAGGGTTTGATTTAACTTTGTATTAAATTCATGTTTAGCTTTAGGCTCAACAAATAGATATTCTTTGGATAAACTTCTGGGCTATGGTGAGTCACTTGGACATCATTAGAGTAACCATGCTTTCGAGATTTTCCAAATAGTCCTATCCATTGAACTTAATACAAAACCTTGGTCTAACTAGTTAGGATCCGTAAAGGGTAGTTTCGGTTAGTTCCACTAAGCCAAATGCACTAGGTCGAAGCCATATCTTCCTAGACATGCATAGACAAAATTTCCCTAACGTACTATCATCCAAAACTTCACCAGTACCGTAGGTCAAGTTAAATTTTGTCCCTTTTTACTCTAATCCTAATTGCCTTGTCTGGTAGGTTAGTTTTGGTTACCCTGTTGGGTAGATTATTTTTGGAGGTGTCAACTATTCTGGAGTCTCCCCCTGAATTATTGGCCTATATTTTAAAATTTTAGTTCTAGGTTTATATCTGTTATTTTTATAATTATATTTAACTTGATGATAATCTGATTTTTGATGGGTTCTAAAATTTTTCAATTTTGATTTTGTTGGTCTAGGTTTGTGTTTTGATTTTTGATTTGGTTTATCAGATTTTATATAGTATATTTTATCTTTAGGTATGTAATATTGGTTAATTCCTACTTACGTGGTTAAGCACACTTTCGGAACCCAAGCTTTATTCTGTTGTTTATGTTGGGTTATTAATGATTTAAATATTTTATTTGAACTTGACTTGTAGCCATGTCTGGTTTTATTGTAGACTGCTTTTTGAATGTTTAACATAAGATCTAAATTTTTAGATCTTGTTGTAAATTTTTCTAAAATACTTTTTAATTTATTATTTTCTGTTTTTAATATTAAAATTTTCTCCTCAAGTGTTAGGTCTTGAGTTGGATTAGAATTTATGATTTATTCCTTGAGGTTTTGGTTTTCCTCAAGAAGCAATTTGTTTTCATTTTCTATTACAGTTAATTTTTTATTTAAACAAACAATAATTTTAAAAATTTTCTTATTCAAATTAAAATATACCTCTTCGGGACCTTCGGAAATGAGTACGGACTCGTGGCTCGATTCGGGTTCGGACCCATCTTTCAATTCATCCTCCGATTCTACTTCGTGAGCCATTAACGCGAGGTGACTCTAGTGCTTCTGATCTTCGGTCTCTGATTCTTCTGAGGATGAGTCGTCCCAGGTCACTTTGAGAGCCTTCTTTTTTGATGTCTTCAACTTGTCGCTCTTCAATCTTGGACACTTGTTCTTATAGTGGCCTTTCTTGTTGCACCCGAAGCAAGTCATGTTCCTTGGTTCAGATGGTGAGTTGATCTCCTATAGGTCCTTTTTGTTAAAGCTCTTCTTCCTCCTGGTGAACATCTTCCTTACCAGGTTCACCAGGTACTCTTCGTCTTCAGAATCTTGGTCGGACTCATCTTTAGGGTCAGGCTTGGTCTTTTTCTTTTCCTTGGAGGGACCTGCAAACAAAGCAATACCTTTCTCGGTTCCGGCGTTAGTCTGCTCGTGTAATTCAAGTTCATAGAATAGTTCATCTAGTTTCAATTTAGATAAATTTATTGAAATTTTGTAGGCATCCATGATAGATGCCCATAATGTATTTCGTGGAAAGGCATTTAAAGCATACCTTATTAAGTCTCTATTTTCCATTTGGTGGTCTATCGCGTGGAGTCCGTTGAGGATGTCTTTGATCCTTACATGAAGTTGACTCGCTGTTTCTCTGTAAAATACCGGAAAATAGGCGAATATTAATAAGGGAATTTTCCAGAATTTTCGGAAAATTTTCGGAGCTCGTACGGACGAGTTGACGGGGATAAAAATGGGGACCGGAAAAGCCTGTTTAGGCTACCCCATTTAAATGAGGAAAAGTTGAATTTCTTAATTCCTTTTCTTTATTTATTTATTTTGCCTTTTCTTTTATTTTTTTTCTGCCGTTCTCTCTTTCTCGCCGAACCTGAGCGCCGAGCCCTTTTCTTCCCGACGCCGCCCGGACCCTCTCCGAGCCCTAACCGCCGGAGCTCTAACCGCCGGCCGCGGCGGTTTTTCCTTCCTCCCTCGTGCTTAAGCGGAGAAGCCGACGCCTCCTCTGCCTCCCGATACTTCTCTTCTATTGTGCCCTAGCGAGCCGTGAGCCACCACTGCCGCTTCTTCCCGTTGCACACCACGAGCCCGATTCATCTGTGCCCTTCTTCCTCTCTGCCGCATCTCTGCACCGCACCGTCGTTGCCCGGAAGGGTTGCCATCTCCTCTCTTCTTCCGGCCTCCACCTCACCCGACGCTTGTGCCAGCCGTGCCCTAGATCCGTCGCCGGCCACCACTCACAGAGTCGACAACGAGCAGTGCTGGTTTTCCCTCCTCTGTTTCCCGATTTTCCTTCCTTCCTCTGTGCCGAACCCCAGTGCCAACGCCACCTTGCCTGCCGAGTTTGATCTCTGCCCTAGTTCCGAGTCTTGGCTCCTCCTCAATGATTTGTGGTGATCGGCTCTTGGGACCAGAGGTCCTCCCTCCCGCGGCTTAGCTTCCACTGTCGTTCGGTCATTCTTCTTTCCCCGCTCACAGGTAAGTGAGGTGAGAAACGTATCCTTGCTATTCCTTCTTATCAGTAGTATTCTTTTGATCTGCGTTTGGATTACAGATCCAAGTAGTAACACTAGAACTTGTTGGTTTCTTGGTCAGCAACCATTGATTGGGGCGTTTGATTTGGAAGACAATAGGTCTACAATCTCGGCCACAAATATTGATCCAGCAGCAACTATATCTTGGCATTGGATCAGTGATCACGACTGTGATTTTGAGGTAAGGTGTAATAATTTAGAATTTCTTAATGTGATTAGGAATTCAGATACGTATTGAGATGATGTGGTCTATGGATTAAGCATTTGCTTAGTTGTAGATCATAAGGGATTGGATTTATGCTGTTGATCATGTATAGGTTGATTAGGATCTTATCCTATTGGTCGTTGAGATTTTATTTAGCTATTCGTTGAGTTCTAGCTAAATAAATGTACGTATATTGGTGACACAGGATTTTGACGCGAGACGAGTATCTCGGAGTCGGAATTGGACCTTTCTTTGTCGGAGGCGGGTACTTTTGACTTATTGTCTTTGATATGCTTAGTAATGAAATTAACAATTTGCATTAATTGTGTTCTCTTATCTGTTTCGGTTAATCACTACCCAAATCTTGGTACATGCTTGATTGATTGATTGATTTTGCATCTCATGTATATTTTACCTGTTTATACATGCTTATAGGGGTAGTGATATGCCATGCTTGACCATGTTCAGGACCTAGGTTTTATACCTTCTGAGTACCTTTGGATTGTTTTGATTCGTTGACCTATGATGCATTTTATATACGTGGATTAGGTCGATATTTTGTGGTTAGTGCCATGCACCATTTGCATGATTGCATGCTGTGCGATAGTCCGCTCCATTATTGTTGAGCACATCGCCAGTTACATGGATTTGCACACACCACCACTCATGGGTTAGTGGTCGATTCAGGTTGAGTGTGTTGCAGCAGGGACTCTGTTAGGCACCGTTGGTCCGCTCATGGGTAGTGTGACACAGTGTTGTATCCCACCGGGATTCCTCCCGTACCGGGAGATGAGAGCTTGCGCTCCCCCATTTATGATTTGGGGTAGGAGGATAGGTGTACTCCGACAGCATCCCGTCCACTCGGTCACTCATCAGGAGTAGTGACGACAGAGTGCACGGTTGTCACAGCCCTACCCACTCGGCCTCACTATTGTGTGTGAGATGATCGACTGGCGTCAGGGGTGACCAGGACGCATCATTGGCATCATGTGCATGATGCATTTATTGCTTGTGTTTGTGCTTGCTGCATTTATATGGTGCATATTGTTTGGATACCTATGTTTGACATGCATACAGGATTCCTACACCATTCGGACTGTTTGCCCTTATACTCAGGTCCTGGTTAGTACAGATTCTCTCCTGTCTACTTCGGTTTGCATTTATCTTTTATTTTTATCAGGAGACTGTACGCATGATTAGTGCTAGGTGTTATTTCTTTACTTTGAATATCAATTGTACCTGCTGAGTGTTGGACTCACCCCGCCTCCATTGTTGTTATTTTCGTGTTGATGCTGTCAGGAGGGAGTTCCAGTCGCTAGTCCTCACTGCACGTAGTGCTAGACCTCTGCTGATCATGAGATGTTATTTTAGTTTTCTTTATCGGACTATCTTAGTCTTGTATTGGTTTTATTTATGGATCTTGTATGGATTCTTATCGCTTGATGGATTTTTGTATGGTTTGAAGATGTTTTACTTCACGCATGTTTGGACGCCAGAAGAGGTAAGTTTGTCGGATTTGTGTTTTACGAGTGTAGTTGAGTAGGGTGATTTTCGAGTCAGAGTATTACTGCTTTGTTTGATTATATATAACTGCGTGGATGTTTGTGTGGTTGTGTTATATTTATTGTTATTATTCCAGCCGCATGTGGCTGAGGTATGGAGATATGTAGAAAGTTTCAGATTGTCCGCCGTACAGGGGAGATGTTGTCGAAATTTCTTCGGACGGGGACTCCTCTGGGGCGTGACAATTTAGTGGTATCAGAGCACAGTTATACGATCTTTTGTTTTCGTATTTTTGATGTTTGGGATAATCTGATACCAATTTATTTTCTTGGTATCAGAGCGCCAGAGTTCGGCGACGCTTGTTGGATTTTCGTGTTTTGGAATTTCGAGATTTATTTGATACCAATTTATTGGTATCAGAGCAGGTTATGGATACCTGCTTTTGGTGTTCTGGATGTTTGGATGTCTATTTCGATTTGTACGGATTTCCGTTATGGTTATGTTTCGGACTTCCGTTTCGGATTATATGGATTTCCGGCGATTTTCTCGTTCGGAATTTGGGGACTGGACAGCGATGGAATATCTCCAGACGACAAATAGGTATGATGTTTATTTTATGATAGTTATGACATCTATTAGCACTTTATCTTTATTACCTGTCTGGTTGTTGTAGCCATATTACATGTGATGGGTTAGCCACTGATCTTGGTCGACCCTAATAGAGATCAAGGATTATAGTCTCTGGTGATTTTTCATATCATACCATCAGTAGTTTTAGCTTCTGTTACTACTATTAGGAGATGGAGGCACATATCAGCCTCTGCTATTGTTAGCTGGGTAATGGATGATACCTATATATTCCTGTGGACTTAGCCAGTAGAGTTTTTATACTCGTATCTTTTGGATATTAGGGTATCCGATACGATGAAAATTGGTCATTGGAGAGTTATCATGTTTGATCATTGTTGAGAATGATTTGAGGTTGAGGGATATTGGGAGATCAGATATTGTGATGTGTTGATTTCTAATGATTTATGAGAGTAAATGTTATGTGGTTGTTTGATGATCAATTACTAGATATTTGTTTTGATGATCTATTAGTGGATAACTATTTTGATGATTTATATTTGGGGATGTCGTTGATGGTGACATAATGAGTGTCATGTATGATATTTACAGGTTTGATGGTTATGGTTGGTGCTCAGATTATAAATCGGGTGCTAGAGAGTTTATGGTTTAGTGTGCCTATGCGATTTTAATAAATCTGGTTAGTTGTGGTTAGTTAACAGGATGATAAAAATTGATATTTGCTTCCTCTGATATTGGATTATGTGGATAAATAATGATTTGATGTTTCAAATGTTAACTTGCTCTCATGGGGAGTAGAAGACTGATTTATGTTTGTCGAGTTGGGTAGTTGTGGTTTGATATACCTTAGTTGCTTGTGGAGGATTAAGATATTCTTGATTAGTTAGTAGATGAATGATTTAGTTTTGTTGCTTGATCAGTAGAGGATTGCCATACTCTATTTTTAGAGGTTCGAACCTTTAGGATATTTGTGCTTAGTTATGTATCTAAAGCACATTTGAGTACATGTTTTGTACTGACGTGGAAAGGACTGATTTAGCCATATATCACTGACGGCTTGGATATGTTATTGAGGATCGATGTATCCTATTCCATGAAGACTTTGACCGTGGACTGTATATACCTGGTGGGATAACTTAGAGGGTGCATTGGGATATGTGACCCTGCTGATGTAAGGAAGTGTAGAGCTAATTGCTTAACACTTATGGGATAAAATCGTTACTAGTGTATACTGGGAGAGTACATTTAGATTTATGATGATAAAATTTTCCCCATTAGATATGGTCTTGGTAGTGTATGACATTGACTTGCAATGTTATACCATGGTGTATATCTTTCTTGTCGGATATTAGTTCCTTTGAACCTAGAGCAGGGTTGTTACTGGATGATTAGACTGCTTTATTTTGGGTTGCTTTTGATTGATGTATTCATGCTTGATACATATGCATGAATTTTGTTTAGATATACCCGTAACCCATGAGTGTTGGTAGCATAAGGTTGGTCTCTTTGGTTGAGCTGGTATGCTGATTTTGCATGTCTATGTTGCATGTATATTATGATTGTTATGTGTTGTAGGAGTCCTATGGTAGACTGTCCATTTGCAAGTAGTATATGTATCCATGTTCTGATATGGTTTGAAGGTTCCTTGTGGATCATAGATATGTAGTTCGGTGTATGTATCTGGATGTATTATTGAAGATATATTGTCGATTAAATCCGAGTTGTAGTATAGTACATCGGTGGTGTTTTGATGGAGGCATTTTGTCGATTTAATCTGAGTTATGATATGTACATATGTGTTTGGTGTGGTATCTGAGGTATCTTTTTGATTATGTTTGATTATGAGTGCACCTGGGTTTAGTATGTTTTGTTGGAAGTATATGTTGGTTATACTATATGTTATGTGAGTGTTGTTTGAGGTGTATTGTTGATTTTACCTATGTTGATTTTGCACACGGGTTCTGTATGCATTGTTGGAGATATCACGATGATTTATACCTATGTTGGGAGTATGTTTGGTGTGTACTAATTGGAGGATTATGTCGATCATACATATGTTGTGTGAGCACGTGTGCCAAGTATATATTGGTGGCAGCATGATGATTCTACTTATGCTGAATGCAGAATGTGGAGTGACTGCATTATGTCATTTGTTGGATTAACTCATCAACTAATTCTCCTATCAGTGGATGACCCACTAGGATGCTGATAGAGTTGATGATGGATTTGATTAGTTTACTAGGTTGTTATAGCCTAGGCTAACCACAGTGATTTGTGGTAGAGAGATCTTGTACAGTCTCTAGCTGGATATTTAGGTTCCTTGGGGTACTTATGTATTATTTTGTGGTGGAGAGTTGCTCCCACATATTACGGATTGCTTGTAGCGGAGCATTGCCCCTATATTTATTGCGATACATATTTCAGATTATTTGTAGTGGAGTGTTACTCCTACATATTGAGGATTTCTTGTGGTAGAGCGTTGCTTCCACATATGTGGTATTTTCTGTGATGGAGCGTTGCTCTCACACTGGAGGATCTATGCTTAGATGTTTTATATCGTTGGTGATCATATTTCAGATTTATTGTCGAGGATCTTATGGATTGGGAATGTCTGTGATACGGACATTATGTGTATTGGTTTTACCATTAGAGCTTGCGGAGCCTTAGATGTTTTCATGGACTAGATGATTTGGGTATCCCTAGGATATTGGATCAGAATTCGTTATCGTTATTGATGATGTGGTGTTTTATTCCTGATATGAGGTGTATCACGTACACTATCTTTGCATAGTTTTAGAGATGTTTCGATGGAAACGTCTATATGTGAAGTTCAGTAGTGTGTATTTTGGTTGTCTTCTGTGAGATGTTTGAAACACACGGTCACCAGTAGGAGTATACTGTGGTTCTACAGGAGGACGAGGTTGTTACCGTTGGGAGTAGACGGAGTCTATAGAAGAGGCTCGCAACTTCCTTTGTTTGGCTCGATATTTCCGGAGATACGTTGAGGGTTTCTCTCGGATAGCTATGTCACTGACACATTTGACCTGGAAAGGCGTGAAGTTCACTTGGACTAAGGATGACAAGACCAGCTTCTAGGAGTTGAAGCGGAGACTAGTGTCGGCTCCGATTTTTGTGTTACCTTCTGGAGAGGACGGATATGTCCTTTACACCGACGCATCTATTCAGGGTTGAGCGCTGTTCTGATGCAGCACGATATGGTAGTCTTCTATGCTTCTCGTCGATTGAAGGAACATGAGAAGAACTACCCTGTACATGATCTGGAGCAAGTCGTCATTATTTTTGCCATGAAGATTTGGCGATATTAGTTATATGGCATTACATTTGAGATTCTCACTGACCATAAGAGTCTCAAATATCTGTTTACTTAGAAGGAACTTAATCTCCGACGGAGGAGATGGATGGAGTTCCTGAAAGATTATGATTGTACCATTAGCTATCACCCGGGGAGAGCTAATGTGGTTGCCGATGCGCTTAGCAGGAAGTCCGGAGGGACTTTAGTTTGCCACCGAGTTGTGGTCACAGACTTGATTTAAGGTTCCTCCGATTTGGTCCTTGAGGGGTAAGGACAGACAGAGTAGGGTACTTTAGTACCATGGGTGCTCAGTCGTTGATCAGGACAGGGATACGAGAGCCATAGGCTGCTGATCAGTATTTGTAATTTATTTGCAGCCAGATAGCTTCCGGGCAGCAGACCGAGTTCACACGAGACGAGGAGGGTGTTATACACTTCCGAGGTAGATTATGTGTACTTCAGTCTCAACCGGTCTTATAGGAGTTACTTCTGGAGGCTTATCGTTCATGATTTGCTGTCCACCCAGGCGGTACCCGTGTGTACCAAGAATTGAGGTGTTTTTATTGGTGGAACGACCTGAAGGAAGACATCGCGGATTTTGTAGCTAGATGTCTTGTCTGTCAGCAAGTGTAGGCCGAACATCAGAGACCTGCCGGCTTACTTCAGCAGATTTCTATTCCTGAGTAGAAATGAGAACACATTACTACGGACTTTGTGGTAGGTTTGCAGAGGACACGACGAGGCCATGACGCGCTTGGGTAATCGTTGATCGATTAACCAAATCCGCGCACTCGTTAGCGATCCGGAAGATTGATTTCCTGGATCAATTGGTAGATCTGTTTTACCGGGGGATCATCAGATCATGTGGTGTCTCGTTGACTTTTATTTCGGATAGAGGCCCACGGTTCACGTCTCGTTTCTGACAGAGTCTGTAGCAGGCCTTGGGCACGCAGCTCTGTTTCAAAACAACTTTCCATCCACAGACAGAAGGACAATAGAGCGGACCATTCAGACTCTAGAGGACTTGTTGAGGTCTTGTGTACTGGATTTTAGGGGCAGTTGGGAGGAACATTTTCCATTGAAGAGTTCGTCTATAACAACGGTTTGCATTCGGCTATCCAAATGTCACCGTTGAAGCGTTGTATGGTAGGTCTTGTCGGACACCTATCCTCTGGATGAGGTTGGGGAGGCCAAGTTGTTGGGACCTCATAGAGCTCAGCTTGAGACAGACTTGGTCCGTACTATCAGACGGAGGATGTCAGAGGCGGAGGACCAAAAGAAGAGTTATGCTGACCCGAGTCGGAGACTCTTAGAGTTCTCCATTTGCGACCAAGTATTTCTACGAGTTTCACCTACGAAAGGGGTGAAGAGATTTGACCTCAGAGGCAAGCCAGCTCCGCGATACATTGGACCTTTCCAGATCTCGGACAGGATTGGAGCAGTAACTTACGGGTTGGCACTATCGCCGTTCTTGGCAGGCGTTCACGCCGATACGTACCCGAACCGACACATGTGCTGACAAATATCTCAGTTTCAGTACAGCCTGGCGTCACTTATGAGGAGATTCCGGTACGAATTTTAGACCGGAAGGAGAGTTAGTTGTGGAACAAGACTATCCGGCTTGTTAAGGTCGGATGGTAGTATCATTCGGACGAGGAGGCTACTTGGGAGCTCGAGGATACTATCCGAGCTCGTTATCCCCATCTTTTCGCTTGAGGTATGTGATTTATTTATCGTTCAACATTTATACTCTATATCTGTTGTTAGTACTTGCTGATGGTAGATAACGAAATTTGGGGACCAAATTTTTATTAGTGGGGGAGAATGTAAAATACCGGAAAATAGGCGAATATTAATAAGGGAATTTTTCAGAATTTTTGGATATTTTTCGAAAATTTTTCGGAGCTCGTACGGACGAGTTGACGGGGATAAAAACGGGGACCGGAAAAGCCTGTTTAGGCTACCCCATTTAAATGAGGAAAAGTTGAATTTCTTAATTCCTTTTCTTTATTTATTTATTTTGCCTTTTCTTTTATTTTTTTTTTCTGCCGTTCTCTCTTTCTCGCCGAACCCGAGCGCCGAGCCCTTTTCTTCCCGACGCCGCCCGCGCCCTCTCCGAGCTCTAACCGCCGGCCGCGGCGGTTTTTCCTTCCTCCCTCGTGCTTAAGCGGAGAAGCCGACGCCTCCTCTGCCTCCCGATACTTCTCTTCTATTGTGCCCTAGCGAGCCGTGAGCCACCACTGCCGCTTCTTCCCGCTGCACACCACGAGCCCGATTCATCTGTTCCCTTCTTCCTCTCTGCCGCATATCTGCACCGCACCGTCGTTGCCCGGAAGGGTTGCCATCTCCTCTCTTCTTCCGGCCTCCACCTCACCCGACGCTTGTGCCAGCCGTGCCCTAGATCCGTCGTCGGCCACCACTCACAGAGTCGACAACGAGCAGTGCTGGTTTTCCCTCCTCTGTTTCCCGATTTTCCTTCCTTCCTCTGTGCCGAACCCCAGTGCCAACGCCACCTTGCCTGCCGAGTTTGATCTCTGCCCTAGTTCCGAGTCTTGGCTCCTCCTCAATGATTTGTGGTGATCGGCTCTTGGGACCAGAGGTCCTCCCTCCCGCGGCTTAGCTTCCACTGTCGTTCGGTCATTCTTCTTTCCCCGCTCACAGGTAAGTGAGGTGAGAAACGTATCCTTGCTATTCCTTCTTATCAGTAGTATTCTTTTGATCTGCGTTTGGATTACAGATCCAAGTAGTAACACTAGAACTTGTTGGTTTCTTGGTCAGCAACCATTGATTGGGGCGTTTGATTTGGAAGACAATAGGTCTACAATCTAAACCACAAATATTGATCCAGTGAACTATATCTTGGCATTGGATCAGTGATCACGACTGTGATTTTGAGGTAAGGTGTAATAATTTAGAATTTCTTAATGTGATTAGGAATTCAGATACGTATTGAGATGATGTGGTCTATGGATTAAGCATTTGCTTAGTTGTAGATCATAAGGGATTGGATTTATGCTGTTGATCATGTATAGGTTGATTAGGATCTTATCCTATTGGTCGTTGAGATTTTATTTAGCTATTCGTTGAGTTCTAGCTAAATAAATGTACGTATATTGGTGAGACAGGAGTTTGACGCGAGATTGGACCTTTCTTTGTCGGAGGCGGGTACTTTTGACTTATTGTCTTTGATATGCTTAGTAATGAAATTAACAATTTGCATTAATTGTGTTCTCTTATCTGTTTCGGTTAATCACTACCCAAATCTTGGTACATGCTTGATTGATTGATTGATTTTGCATCTCATGTATATTTTACCTGTTTATACATGCTTATAGGGGTAGTGATATGCCATGCTTGACCATGTTCAGGACCTAGGTTTTATACCTTCTGAGTACCTTTGGATTGTTTTTGATTCGTTGACCTATGATGCATTTTTATATACATGTGGATTAGGTCAGGATATTTTGTGGTTAGTGCCATGCACCATTTGCATGATTGCATCTTGTGCGATAGTCCGCTCCATTATTGTTGAGCACATCGCCAGTTACATGGATTGTACACACCACCACTCATGGGTTAGTGGTCGATTCAGGTAGAGTGCGTTCGGGGACTCCGTTGGTCCGCTCATGGGTAGTGTGATGCAACGTGTTATCCGTGAGATTCCTCCCGTCTTTGAGTACCGGGAGATGAGAGCTTCGCCCCCATTTATGATTTGGGGTAGGAGGATAGGTGTACTCGACAGCATCCCGTCCACTCGGTCACTCACGGTTGTCACAGCCCTACCCACTCGGCCTCACTATTGTGTGTGAGATGATCGACTGGCATCAGGGGTGACCAGGACGCATCATTGGCATCATGTGCATGATGCATTTCTTGCTTGTGTTTGTGCTTGCTGCATTTATATGGTGCATATTGTTTGGATACCTATGTTTGACATGCATACAGGATTCCTACACCATTCGGACTGTTTGCCCTTATACTCAGGTCCTGGTTAGTACAGATTCTCTCCTGTCTACTTCGGTTTGCATTTATCTTTTATTTTTATCAGGAGACTGTACGCATGATTAGTGCTAGGTGTTATTTCTTTACTTTGAATATCAATTGTACCTGCTGAGTGTTGGACTCACCCCGCCTCCATTGTTGATGTTGTCAGGAGGAGTTCCAGTCGCTAGTTCTCACCGCACGTAGTGCTAGACCTCTGCTAATCATGAGATGTTATTTTAGTTTTCTTTATCGGACTATGTCTTAGTCTTGTATTGGTTTTATTTATGGATCTTGTATGGATTCTTATCGTTTGATGGATTTCTGGTATGGTTTGAAGATGTTTTACTTCACGCCTGTTTGGACGGCAGAAGAGGTAAGTTTGTCGGATTTGTGTTTTACGAGTGTAGTTGAGTAGGGTGATTTTCGAGTCAGAGTATTACTGCTTTGTTTGATTATATATAACTGCGTGGATGTTTGTGTGGTTGTGTTATATTTATTGTTATTATTCCAGCCGCATGTGGCTGAGGTATGGAGATATGTAGAAAGTTTCAGATTGTCCGTCGTACAGGGGAGATGTTGTCGAAATTTCTTCGGACGGGGACTCCTCTAGGGCGTGACATTCTCCTTCCTACATTTTAATATTAAATATTTTATTTATTAGAAGGTCACGCTTAGTTACCTTGGCGTCGCTCGTTCCTTCGTGCAGTTCAATCAACTTGTCCCATAATTCTTTCACATTTTGGTGCGGTCCCACTCGGCTCAACTCTTCCTTTGTCATCCCGCATTACAGCGTGTTGAGAGCTTTGTAGTCCATCGAGGATTTCTTTCTCATGTCCGGAGTCCACTGTTCCAGGTCTAGTGGATTTCCGGAGTTGTCGACTAACACCTTGTTTCCTCTGGTGACGCTAAACCACTGGTCGAAGTCGATCTTCAAGTAGACCTCCATTCACTTCTTCCAGTAGGGGAAGTCGTCCCTGTTGAATTGGGGGGGTGTACTGTGTTGACGCCTTCAACTTGAGACATTTTTATCCTGCACACAAATAAATAAAGAAATGAAGAATCTCAAGACTCGGCATTGGATTAGTAGTGCGAAATAAAATTAAAGAAAAACTAAATTGGTGTTGCACCAATTCAGCTTAATTACTACGAAAAAAAATTTCCAAAAAGGTAACGCTACCAGTTTAGATTGATAACGTAAAACTGAAAACTAAAAAAAATAATTAAGAATTTCACCCCTGTCTGATTGGTGGTTACACTAAATCAGAGCGGTATCTGCTCTGATATCACTTGTTGGATCGTGAAAGTCGATAGAGGGGGGGGGGTGAATATTGATCAAAAAACGTTTAAGCGAGTACGCAGTGGAAAAATGAAAACACAACGCTAACACGAACCGTTTTACTTGGTTCGGAGCATTGGTCGACTCCTACTCCAAGGCCCGCACTCGTTGAGTAATAATTGCAAAGTTATTACAAAACTAAGTACAGGAATTATTAGAAAGGAATACCGACAACATTGAAAAGAAAATCTTGAGTCTCTTGATGTCGGAGTAGCTTCGAAGTGTTACAGGAGCACAGCACGACAGAGCAAGCGTTGGAAGATCGAGTTGTGAGTTGTGTTCTTTGCTCCAGGGCTCACCTCCTTATATAGGATGCTCCGGGCACCCGGATCCCTTCCGAGCACCTGGAGTGCGACATAGCCAACCAACAATGAAGCTCCACATGGTGAAGCACGATGAGGATAACTTTTGCATTTCGGGCGCCCAGACCTCTGTTTTCCAGCAACTTCAACTCCCTGTCAGAAAACATTAGTCTGAAGTACAAATGCAAATTATATATCCTACAAAACAAAGTGTTAGCACAATTTTTATAATTAAACAGGAGTATTGATTCCATCTCACCGAGATCGGAATCTAGTCAAGATCTCAACTTAGAGTTCCGAAATGGTTCTAAATTGGATCGACGCCTAAGTTCCCTTCTCGGGAATACGTCCTCACAGTCACTCCCCTCCAGTGATTTACCTTAACTTACCTGCCAGACGTCCGGTCAGCTCTTTGACCTATCTAGACTTCGTGCCAACTATCAGGTCAGCTTGTCGACCTAGCTGGACTTCGTGCCAGACATCCGGTCAGCCCATCGACCAGTCTGGGCTTCGTGTCAGCTATCAGGTCGACCCGTTGACTTTGCTGAACTTTGTGTCAGACATCCGGTCAGCCCGTCGACCAGTCTAGGCTTCTCCTGTACACTTCGTCAAAGTGTTAGATCACAATAAAACTAACTTAACCTACTTTGTCATTTATCAAAACTTGAGTTAGATTGTTAGTGTTAACCGCACCAATAGGGTTGCCATTATTGGTAGTTTATTTCAATAAGGAGTTTTAATATCATCTTCCTGGATAAAGATTTTACTAATTATCTTATAAGAGGCTTAGTAAATGGATTTGCTAAATTTTCATTGGATTTCACATATGTAAGAGAAATAATTCCACTTTTAATTAATTTTCTCACATAAATATGTCTTAGGCTTATATGCCTAGACTTTCCATTGTAAATATGATTATATGCTCTTGCTAGAGTGGCTTGACTATTACATAAGATTGATATTGAACCAATACTTTTTGAAGTCAATGGTATTTCACACAAAAGATCCCTTAATCACTCAACCTCTTTTCATGCTTCGGCTAATGCAATAAATTCTGACTCCATGGTGGAATGTATTAGGTATGTTTGTTTCTTGGATCTCCAAGATATTTCACTTCCTCTAAAAGTAAACACCCACCCTGAAGTAGATTTCTTATCTCCCACACTTGATATCCAACTAGCATCTATATATCCTTCTAATATAGCAGGAAATTTAGAATAATGCAAGCAAGGTTTTTAGTTTTCTTTAAATAACCAAAATCTCTTCCAATAGCTTTCCAATGATCATTGTTTGATTATTGGTAAACCTACTTAGTTTACTAGCTACAAAAGCAATGTCCAATCGTGTACATTGCAATGCAGACATTAGGCTACCAATTGCACTTGCATACTCAAGTTGTGCCACTGCTCTTCCATCGTTCTTGATTAGCTTGACACTTGGATCAATTGGGGTACTAGCTTCTTTGAAATTCAAATATTTGAACTTATCAAGCATCTTTTCAATATAATGTGCTTGATTTGGTTCATAGCCCCCCACTGTTTCTTGTGACCTTAATACCAAGTATGGTATCCACATGTCTAAGATCCTTCATTTTGAATATAGAAGATAGAAACCTCTTTGTTTCTACTATGCTTTCCATTTTATTACTTACTATCAACAAATCATCAACATAAAGACAAATAAATATAATGCAATCATTAAATGATTTATTATAGAGACATTTATCAATGGCATTGTGAACAAAACCATTTGAAAAAATAGTGGAATCGAATTTTGCATGTCATTGCTTTGAGGCTTGTTTCAAATCATACAAGGATTTTAGTAATTTGCATACTTTTTCCTCATTTACTGGTAGAACAAAACCTTCAGGTTATTCTATGTAGACCTCTTCTTCGATATCACTATTTAAAAATGCTATTTTTACATCCATTTGATAGACAATTAAATCATGAATAGAAGCTAATGCAAATAAAATCCTTATGGTTGTAATTCTAGCAACAGGAGCCTATGTTTCAAAATAATCAATTCCCTCTTGTTGTTTATACCCATTGGCTACTAACCTAGCCTTGAATGTTAGAAGAGATCCATCACTATGATACTTTCTTCTAAACACCCACTTGCAACAAATAGGTTTAGAGCCAGAAGGTAAATCAACAAGATCCCAAGTGTGATTTGATATAATAGAATCCATTTCATCGTTTATGGCATCTTTCCAAAAAAATAGAATCTCTTGAAGCCATAACTTCTTTATAAGTTGTAGGATCACTTTCAGTTTGTAAGACAATTGGAATTGTTCTTACTATCTTATTTCTATCTCCTTCTACCAAACAAAGAGATATTAGTTGAGAATTAATTTCATTAAGATCTAAATGTTTTATTTTCTTTATTCTTTTTCTTCTTCTATGCTCACATGTTTGTTCATCAACCTTAGAAGATACATTATTTTTTGATCCTTTTGAAATTTCCTCTTGAGACTCATTATATGGAATTAATTTAGAATTTTTTTCTGAAATAATTAAATTTTCAAAAAAAAATCCACTTCTCTTGATTTTATTATCACGTTAGCTTCTAAATCTAGAAGTCTATATGCTTTACTATTTGCGGCATATCCCACAAATGCATACTTGATTCCTCTAGGACCTAATTGAGTTCGAGTTTTTGCAATAAGCAAGACACCCCCACTCTTTGACATAACCTATATTAGGCTTTCTTCCTTTCCATATCTCATAAGGAGATATATTATTCCTTTTAAGAGGAATTTGATTCATGGTATGACATGCTGCTAGTAATGCTTCTCCCTATAAGTTAAATGTCAATTTTGAATTTATTATCATAGCATTTATCATCTCCACAAGAGTTTTATTATTTCTTTCTGCTAAATCATTTTGTTCAGGAGTTTGAGGTGCAACACATTGATGTAAAATTTCATTTTCTTCACAAAATAAATTAAATTCATTTCAAAAATATTCACCACCTCTATCACTCCTAAGTATTTTAATCTTTTTATTAAGTTAGTTTACCACTAAAGCTTTATATACTTTAAACATTTTAAAGGCTTCATCCTTATGTTTCATTAAATAAACAAATGTGTACCTTGAATAATTATATATAAATGTAATAAACTATCTATTTCCTGCTCTTGTTAACACTCCATTTAATTCACAGATATCCAAATGAACAAGATCCAAAATTTTAGTCTTTCTTTCAACACTTTGAAATGGTTTCTTAGTCATTTGGCATTTAACACATATTTCACATTTTTTAAAGTTATTTAAATCACAAGATATAATGTCACATTTAATCATTCTATTCATTGTAGATTTTCTTATGTATGCTAATCTACTATGCCATAAAGAAACAGAGTCAATCATGTAAGGAAAAGAAATACATTTATTTATTCCATTGTCACTAGTACATAATTTTACCATCCATCACAAGAAAATCCTTTTCCAACAAAGTTATTAGAGATCGAAAGGATCAATTTTCTGGACTCATACATACGTTAATCTTTACCTTGCTGAGTAGATCACCACTAACCAAATTATGATTCATGTCTGGAACATGAAGGACATTTGTCAAAGTTATTATTTTTCTTAAGAAATTTTAAAACTATACTTCCTTTACCAACTTCTTTCGAACACCCTTCATTTACCATTTGAATCTCTTGCTTGTCTTCAATCTCTTGATAAGTGTTGAACAATGACTTATCATATGCAACATGGACAGTAGCACATATATCATACCACCATCTTGGCACTTTTCCTTGAATAGCATTAACATGACTTATAATTGCCACAATATTGTCCATGTCTACGGAGTTAATCTTTGCTTCCTCTTTACTCGGTTTCTTTTTAAACCTACATTAACATGACTTATAATTGGCACAATATTGTCCATGTCTATGAGTTAATCTTTGCTTCCTCTTTACTCGATTTCTTTTTAAACCTACAATCTCGAGCATAATGTCCAAATTTCCACAAACAAAGCATGATCCTTTAGGCTTTCTTTTGGCTTTCTCTATATACTTTTTCGAACGAAGTGGATTTCCTCTCTTCTTATTGTTATTGTTAATTTTTATTGTCTGATTTATGACGTTGGCCTTAGAAGTTCCTTCATAAGAATTTTCATTCTTATCTCTCGTCATAGATTCTTCCTCAATACACAAATGTTTTTATATTTGTTCTAAAGAAGAATCTTCGGAACTATGAAGAATCTTTTTCTGATAACTTTTCAAGTAGATGGCAATGTTGCTATGATTGCACCGACTTAAAAAGATTCCGATAACTCAATCTTTACTGTTCTCATTTTGTTAACAATAATTTGCAATTCATGTAAGCAATGGTTTATCGTTAAAAAAATTTAAAATCAAAGTATTTTGAAATTAAAAACTTTTTGGGCCTTCTTCTTCCGCTTTATACTTATTTTCCAATGCTTGCTAAATTTCCTTAGCAGAGGCAGTGTTTGTGTAGAGATCATAAAGACAATCAGACAAGATATTTAAAATATGACCACGATACATCAATTCATCTTATTTTTGTATTTGTTCTAAAGAAGAATCTTCAGAACTATGAAGAATCTTTTTCTGATAACTTTTCCAAGTAGATGGCAATTTTGCTATGATTGCAACGACTTGAAAAGATTCCGATAACTCAATCTTTACAGCTCTCATTTTGTTAACAATAATTTGCAATCATGTACTTGGAGCAGCAATGGTTTATCATTAAGAAATTTAAAATCAAAGTATTTTGAAATTAAAAACTTCTTGGTACCTTCTTCTTCCGCTTTATACTTATTTTCCAATGCTTGCCATATTTCCTTAGCAGAGGCAGTGTTTGTGTAGAGATCATAGAGACGATCGGACAAGGCATTTAAAATATGACCACGACACATCAATTCATCTTCTTTCCTTTTCTTTGTTGCCACTATGAGGTCTGAGGTTCGAATATTGGCAAAGCCGAGGTAAATGTCTCCCTTATGTGCTAGTTACTATTCCAAAGGCTAGTAGTCGCTCGCGATTTACCTCCTCTGTGTTGACCCTGAGACGGGTTGGTGATGGTGCTGGGGGCGAGCGTATTCGCCTTTTTGCCACCATCTTCTTTCCTTTTCTCTCTTTTGGCCCTTAGATCTTTGTCTTCTTTATCAGTTGGTTTCGGAATGTCTTCCAAATTTGGATCAAGAATGTACAAGATCTTCATTACAGTAGAAATTTCAGTTTGTCTTGCCAACGTATAAAGTTCGTTCCATCAAACCTAGTCAGTTTGACCATGTCTTGATTCATAAACTTTAGTGTTGCCATGGTTGTTTCACGCTCCATTATTTCTTCGGAGATCCAACAAAATATAGTTTTTAGATTGCTGTAAAAATGATATGAAGGGATCTCTAAAATTAGGAAACAAATGGCTGAAAACTTGAAACATGTACAAGGTACATTTTCCTAAAAATTATATTTGTCCCCTCTCAATGTTACCTAAGGGAGCAAAGACAAATAGTTTTTGAGATATGACAAGTCTTTGCAATATTTTCTATAAACAACAATAGAAAATATTTTGAAACTAAGAGAATATATAAAAATCGGATGAGAGAAAAAAGAAAATTTGTTGTATCTCCACAATCTCTTCTCTATTTATAGACTTAAATAATCACATCCAAGGGTTACAATGAATGAATATGCCTCTTGCCAAAAAGACATGTATCAAAAGACATAACTTATTTTCAATTTTGAAAATTGAAAAAGCTACTAAGCTCCAAATTAAAATATGAACCACCATAATTTTACTTTAAATATGCATTCATTTAGGTTTATTATTTCATTAATTAATTTCAACAAATAAATTCTAACAGTAGATAAGATCAGAGTTAGTACCCTATGCAGGCCGTCGCTGTCGGGTTCGTGAAGAAGGCGGTGACAGATAGCAGGGCAAGAGGGCGGCAGGTGTCGCGGCTGGAGGAGTCCATCAAGAGTTTGGAGGAGGAGAAGCGTAAGATCGAAGCTTTCAAGCGCGAGCTCCCTCTCTGCATGCGTCTCGTCTACGAGGGTCGGTCCGATGCTCCTCCCTTCTGTCCTTCCCTTATTTGATTTCGCCTGGATCCTTTTAGGTTAAAATTAGTGTTCTTTTGTTTGGGAATTTCTATCGTAGTGATCGAGGAGTTGAAGAGGGAGATCGATCGGTTCCGCGCCGAGGGTTTCGGGCCTGTGTTCCAGGAATTCACGCCGATTAAGGGCAAAATCAACGAGAGTAGCTCGGATTTCAGAGATAAGAAGAACTGGATGAGCTCGTTCCAACTCTGGATCTGCGAGGAAAGTAAAGATACCAAAAACATGACAAGATGAACTTTAAAGAGGTTGGAAATGCATAATTCTTTGCCATTTATTTGGGGGGAAAAATTGAATCTTTGTTCATTTCTCGGAGGATTTTTGCTCTTAATGGATTTCTTTGGTTCCGATTGCAGAAATCAGTATGTTATTCTCGGAACGGCGGAGATGCGTCCCTGCCTGCCGGTATTGGAACTATACAGCTTCAAGGCGGAAGATGAGACTGCCGCTGTGTTGTCTGACCTCTCTCTGTGCTCTACCGCGATCACTCATGGCTTTGTGACTCAGGCCATCAATAATCTTCCAGTTGGCGGCGCCTGGCACACACTGTGGCTTGCATTCGCAACAGAAGCAGCCTAGGAAGATGAGGAGGTGCTGGTCTCAGGATCTGCATCGGTGGTTTGTGCTCGTGATCCCTCCGGTGCTCATGGTAAGACCTCGGTTGAATCAATTGCTAGGATAACTCCTCCAGGTTGATGTTTAGTCTCACATCTAAATTTCCTCATTCTTTGATCAATATACAATATAACTATACGACACATAAACCACAGCTCATGGGATGAAGTGATAGGATTTTAGGGTTCAGGAAAATTCCCGGGTCATCTACCGCAGTGATGCGGTTGTGTAATTATGGTCCATTAAGTCTGATTGTATCCTATTCTTAGAGGGCTAAAACACATGTGGAGCCTTTCAATCAGATTGTGGATTCATGATCGTTCTTTCATAGTAATTCACTTGACCTTACAAATGGGTTAACAGAACGGGGTTTATAATCCCATGAGTAATTTTTTAAAAAAAATATATATCCAATAAAATATTTTATCAAAATATGTTACTCTTTTTTTTTTTTGTATGCTTTTGACAATTATAATTATAATGTAACAAAAATTTATTTGTTTGAAGGTTTTAATAAACAACCTAGTTTAATATCTTACTATATTACCCTTAGTTACAAAACTAACCATATATATTATTATTTAAACTTTATGGTTTTTTATTTTTTTCATGTTTTTCTTTATTTTTATGTGTTTTTTATTTTTTTATTTTTTATTATTTCTTTTCGTTTTTTAATATTTTTAAAGTTATTTAATTTTTTTTAATTTTTTATGGTTTTTAATTTTTTGTATTTTTTTTATTTTTTATAATTTTTTTATGTTTTTATTATTTTTACGTTTTTATTTTTAAATTTTTTTACATTTTTTCTATTTTTTTATGGGTTTTAATTTTTCCCCATTTTTTATTATTTTTAATTTTTTTATTATTTTTTCTATTTTTTTTAAATTTTTAATTTTTTTTATAATTTTTAAATTTCGGTAAAAGTTTTTTATTTTATTATATTTTTTATTTATTTTATTTTTTTCTTTATATTTTTCTTTTTTATCGTATTTTCTTTTATTTGAGGGTATTTTGAATAAAATTTTTTTGTTAATCTCGGAATCAAGAAAAATCTCAGTTTTCCGAGATTTTCTGATTCCAGGTTGCATGCTCCTTTTGCTGACATGTCAGACATGAAATATTATCCGGGAATCATCGATTACTTAAACTAAATAAGATTTTCATTGATAACCTTGAATGGATAACCAAAGTTATCAAAGATAATCTTGAACCAAACACACTTTTAGTTTTTTTGTTAATGATGAATTAATCGAATTGTATCCCGTTGTTGGGAGGACTGAGACATGTGAAGCCTTTCGATCAGATTATGAATTCATGACCGTTCTCTTATAGTAATTCACTTGACCCTATAAATGAGTTAATAGAATGGAGTTTATATTCCTATGGACAATTTTTTTTAAAAAAATAATTTATCAAAATATATTACTCATTTCTTATTTTGGATGTTTTTGACAATTACAATTAGTTTTTTTTTGTTAATGATAAATTAATCAAATGGATATATCTGGATTCAAATAGCAATCATTTGATCTATCAACAAATAAATTTTTTAACTCAAAGATGCAATTAGCTTATACCAAGGAGATGGGAAGTACTTTTTATCGCTGAGTAGAGTTGTTAGGTAGGTCAGACCGGTCCATTAAAAATTTATCATCGTGTAGAGTCATGATAGTCCAACGATTGAGAGAACCCAGTACGACGTGGCTCTTCCACCAGCATTCTTTTGATGTCACGCAGTCACATCGCTCCACTGCCGTGACATGAGCATAGGATATCGTCGGCCATGGTTGCTGGCGACACTGAAAAAGATTCACTATGAATAGTTTTCGTTCTAGAAAACCAAAAAAAACTACTACTTCAACCAAAGGTTTATAGAAATGTGGAATACATATACAATACAGCTACGGACACAGAAAATGTGAAACTGATTATCCGAGCATATGGAGAAACCTAGCTAGGGCCATGATATGTGACCTCCCCACTACGCTCAGTCCGATAAACATCATAGGAATTATCTTGTATATCAAAATTCAAAGTGTAATAGAAAATCAATTAGAAGTTGGTGGAGATGAAATATAAGATATGAAACACCAGATGCAGCAGCTTCTTTGATGCGCAGATAGTACTGCTTCTATCTGAAACCAAGGGAACCAATAAACATATGGGGTTGAAACCGCATAAAGTCTCAGTAAAAAATGGAATCTCAAAAGGCAAGTTCTGCGAGCATGAAATAATGCCATTTTCTAACATTTTAAGAGAAATTAAACTTGTAGTAAATAATTGCAGTAATCAGCTAACCTTCTGTTTGAATCCTGCTTGAATGTTATAAAAGATGAAAAATTGTTCAGCTTTTGTTTGCAGCGAAATGATTACATAAAAAGGTGAAAAATTGTTCAGCTTGAGCAAAATCTAACGAATATCACGAAATATGAAGGGCAAGGAAATGCAGAACGATTGGATCAACTGCCTAATCTACACTTTTATCACCTTCGGCTTCTCTTCCCGCTATAAATCAACAAACAAAGCGGTATGGATCACCACGATCCTAGAAAATGAATCGAAACCTAGATCCAGACCCCAAAAATTCCATGTTTCGCATGAGAAAAATTTACAAATTCAGATGTAGTACCATACCTTTAAAATCGAGCTCAAAAGTCCCATCCACTGCGACGGACGAGCAACGACAGCTTGCAAAAGAAACAGTGTGACCGTTCCACGGCATCTCTATGAGAACAATCATTCCACAGTCAACTAAATGAGATGGCAGCCGGTTGGAGCTCACCGGCCATTTTGGGCGGCGACGGACGAGCAAAGATCGCTTGCAAAAGAAACAGTGCAACGATCGCTTGCAAAAGAAACAGTGTGGCCGTTCCACAGCATCTCTATGAGAACAATCATTCTACAGTCAACTAAATAAGATGGCAGCCGGTTGGAGCTCACCGGCCATTTTGGACGGCGACGGACAAGCAACGACCGCTTGCAAAAGAAATAGTGTGGCCATTCCACAACATCTCTCTGAGAACAATCGTTCCACAGTCAACTAAATCAGATGACAGCCGGTTGGAGCTCACCGGCTATTTTGGACGGCGTTACAACCTCCGCCAAAGCCCTAAATGGGCCGTACAAATTAAGGCCCAATTGATAGACAAAAAAACAAAGGGTATAGTTGCAAGAAAAAATGATATGCTTAAGGAAAAAATCTCAATGAAAAGCTCAAGGATAGACACATAAATTCATGGGGTCCACAAAAAATGAATTGGTGGACCATGAATTTATGTGTTTATCCTTAAACTTTTCTTTGAGATTTTTTCCTTAAACGTATCATTGCTCTTGTCACAAATCGAGGAAGAAGATGATGAAGACGAAACAAATTTGTGAATGAGGGACGATCGAGCAAGCGATCCTCGATTCCTAGGGCGGAGGAAGCTTCAAGATATTTTCATCATTGCGAAGCTACCGGATTTTTTTTATCCAACGGGTTCGGGTTCAAACTGTTAGAATTAGTTTTGAGAATTTACCTTTTCTTCAAAATGATATCTCCTAATTTTCAATCTCTTAACTTCCTTAAAAATATGAATATATAAATATAACATAATATTGAATAATTTTTTTAATTCAATATCACCTTTTATTTTTACTAAAATTTCCATAATATGCCTATTTTATGTTAAAATAAAGTATCTAATTGATTGCTCAATTTTTATTTAAAAAAATTAAAATTTGCACAATATTTTTGTCATGAATGTAAAACATTCTAAATATGCACGAGAAGAATAATATGGTATATATGAGGTTAACAAGATTGACCTTGTTTTCTCCATATAATTTGATGGAATAAGACAGTATATATATGTCATATTAACAATGGACTTTATTTCCTCCATATCAAATGTTGGCGAAGAAAAACGAAAGATGAAGCTTAAAATAAAGGGCACGTATTATCTTCTTTACATGCATCAAGAACATAAGGAATAGGGGTGATTAAAATTCGACACATTCAAGCATGTTTTTCTTCATATCTCTTGCACTAATGACTAGTAGTTACCTATGATTTATCTCCTCTATGTTGTCGTAAGGACGAATTGACGAGAACATAAAAATATAAAAAAAAGTGCCTCGGACAATAGTACAATGATAGGATGTTTCTTAGTTTCTCAAATGTTTAAAGATTCAGTTTAGGTTTTGATAAATTAACGGATGAATTTTTCTTAATGAACGATTGATCTAATAACGATAAACTTTTCTATTTACTCCAATAACAAATAGAAAACTTTCTTTTGGACTGAAATTAATCATCTCTAGAATTAATCGAAATAAATTAGATATCCGATGCCAATAAAAAAAAATAATACTAGAAACAATTTAACTACACCGTGAAGATTAATCCTAATAGATTGACTCTCATTTTTCAATTTCTTTTCTAAGATCCTAAATTAGAGAGCCTCCCCTTTACATAGCTCCTAATTGACACATGAACTTCCATGTGGTTACAAGTAGGAGAAGGCTGAGATTTAGATAAAGACATCTTAAGAGAGAAAGTGCTAATGGTCCAATTAAAGTATATTGAATTATATATATATATATATATATATATATATATATATATATATATATATATATATATATATATATATATATATATATAAAAGTATCATAAAGTATGATACTTTTTAATTTCACTTATCTAGTTTATTATATACTTTTTAAGTGCATTAATTAGGTTTTTAAATATATAAATCAGGTTTTTAAGTGTATAAATCAATAAAAAAATTTACCTAGGAGCTCATAGAACCTTAAGTCAACTCTATTGTAGGTGTATCATGCGTAAAAATTAAATCCTAAATTATTTAGGAATGTTCCTGTCCTCTTACCGTCCAACAAAATTGAGAGGAATTAAAATATATATGAGAAGCTAGGGTAGGAGCAGCCGACAGGCCTAATAAGGTAATAATTTGAAGACCAAGATTTGCAGTATTTTCTGTCATGATAAATGATTGTGTTGGCCAACAAGTATGATTGTAACGAGGTAAATATTCATCAATATATTCGGTGCTTTTGGTGATTTTGGTAAATATTCATCAATATATAATTTTATATATTAGTTAAATGTTTGACATAAATGATAGAGGATATATTATTAGTTGAGCTGGATAAAAAACAAGAAGTTAAGGGAGCATTTGGTTTACATGTTTTTCATTTCTATTTTCTGAAAAAAAAATAAGTGTTTTTTTAAAAAATAGTATTTGACTTGTATTTTTTACATCTATTTTCTAAAAAAAATAATTAGTAATTTTTTAAAAAAGAGAGAATGTCTAAAAATTATTTTCTATTTTATAGAAAATATATATTTTTCAGAAAATGTAAATCGGGATAATCAAACGCTCTCTAAGTTTGGTTTGAGTTTATACTATTTTTAACGTAATAAGAAATAAATAAGTTTGAGAAGATATAATATCTTAGAAATATATTAACGAGACAATTAAAATATATGCGCCTGTAGCTCAGTGGATAGAGCGTCTGTTTCCTAAGCAGAAAGTCGTAGATTCGACCCCTACCTGGCGCGCGTCTATTTAAAAATATTAGTTTTAAAATTAATTTTTCAATTAACAATCAAAACTAAAACAAAGTTTTGGTGAAACGCTAGCAGATCTGACCTGGTTTGTTTGTTATCTAACTATGGATAATTCATATTCTTCGGTCAATATAAAATATAATTATACGGTCAAGAGATCACAAATAAATTTGATCTCTTGAAAAAAGTAAAAGATATAGAAAAATTCATACAATTTATTTGATTCTTGATTTCATATTTATATATTAATCAAAGTGATTGGTAAGCTTTTACTAAAATAAACATATTTCAATGTATATTCATAATATCTATTTTTTTTTAAAAAAAGAAATCCTTCTTGATACGCTAGCCAACTTAAGCTCACCACTAGAGGGCCTACCTAGACAGACAATCTATATAGGTTGGTCTATTTAAGTCTATTTTTTAAATAAATTGATAAAATTTAACTTAATCTATTTAAGTAATTTGATGGGATGTGTCAACTAGACTGATCTAATCTAAATTGACGACTTTATCTCTTAGTTATTTATTTGTGACTTGAAGTAAAAGATTGGTTGCTAATCAAAGAAAAACTTTCATATCTAAAAATTGGCAACCGGTGTGACTTTGCTAAGAAATGTATTTGGAACTACATACCACTTATTCTTTAGATGTTGATATAATAGCTACAATACATATCAAACAATAGATGGGCATACTCGATCCATAATAATATTGAAGAATACACACAAATAGATGCATAGAGAAGTAAGAAAAAACTCATAAAGCAATTAAATAAAGAGTATCTTTGGTATGCAGCTTAGAATTGATCCCGAAACATGGTTGAGTTAGTTATTATGGGTTAGATATTACTATAATAGATAAGGGGTCAAATCTTGATAAAGTCGAGAAAAATTTCCTCCCCGTAGTGGCTAACTATAGTTTTCCGATTTATTTCCTCATAGATAGGTGTGAGGTTGACATTGTGGAGCTGCTAGGGTGGTAAATTCTACCTTTTATTACAATAGAGAGCTTAGCTTTTGACACTATAAGAGCATTCACATTAGCTTTCCAAAACACAAAATTTACTTTAAATTTTATATTTTACGTAAAAATAATCTTCACATCAGTTACCCTATCTATTCTCTAAATTTAGATTTCATAAATAGTACTTCTTTAAATTTAAGGAATGGAATCTATTCCCTAAATATTAAAATGTCATTTAATTTGGGACAAAGAAAAAATAAATCGAATGGATTGAGTAATGAAAAGTAAATATTATATAGGGAGAGAGAAAAAATAATAAAAAATAGAAGAGAGAAGAAAATAATAATAATAAAAATAATAATAATTTTAGGATAGTTGATGTAATGTATATTGAAAAATGATTAGGTAAATTTAATAAAGTATATTATTTATCTTAAACTTTAGAGATAGAAATTAGTATGAATACTCTAATGGTGTTAAAATTGAAGTCTAGTGTTATCCATAAGATTAACATATATCACATAAAATAAGAGACTATAATAGATAAGGGGTCAAATCTTGATAAAGTCGAGAAAAATTTCCTCCCCGTAGTGGCTAATTATAGTTTTCCGATTTACTTCCTCATAGATAGGTGTGAGGTTGACATTGTGGAGCTACTAGGGTGGTAAATTCTACCTTTTATTACAATAGAGAGCTTAGCTTTTGACACTATAAGAGCATTCACATTAGCTTCCTAAACACAAAATTTACTTTAAATTTTATATTTTACGTAAAAAAAACCTTCACATCAGTTATCCTATGTATTCTCTAAATTTAGATTTCATGAATAGTACTTCTTTAAATTTAAGGAATGAAATCTATTCCCTAAATATTAAAATGTCATTTAATTTGGGACAAAGAAAAAATAAATCGAATGGATTGAGTAATGAAAAGTAAATATTATATAGGGAGAGAGAAAAAATAATAAAAAAATAGAAGAGAGAGAAGAAAATAATAATAATAAAAATAATAATAATTTTAGGATAGTTGATGTAATGTATATTGAAAAATGATTAGGTAAATTTAATAAAGTATATTATTTATCTTAAATTTTAGAGATATTACAGAGAAATTAGTATGAATACTCTAATGGTGTTAAAATTGAAGTCTAGTGTTATCCATAAGATTAACATATATCACATAAAATACGAGACTATAATAGATAAGGGGTCAAATCTTGATAAAGCCGAGAAAAATTTCCTCCCCGTAGTGACTAACTATAGTTTTCCGATTTACTTCCTCATAGATAGGTGTGAGGTTGACATTGTGGAGCTGCTAGGGTGGTAAATTCTACCTTTTATTACAATAGAGAGCTTAGCTTTTGACACTATAAGAGCATTCACATTAGCTTTCCTAAACACAATGTAACGACCACCCTTCTTACTACTACTACTACTCTCTAAGAGTGACCGTTACTTATCTATTACTCTACTTAACCGGTTTATTAAAAATCTCTAGGAAAACCCTACCGAAAAATTTCGGCAGAGTCTCCCCTGTATCGGTGACCATTTCCCATAATACAAGCATAATATACTCAGCCACAGGCGGCTGGAACATATATCTTCACAACCACGCAGTATAATATCACAAATAAAAGAAAGAAACTACCCTATCAATAGCAAACATCAATATCACTCCATCAATAGAACCCAACTACAAACGCGGAATAAACTTAAATACAATATTGACTCATAATAGCATTAAAAGAAAACTAAAGAACTCTGAACAGAAATGTCTTAATAATTCCTTAGCAAACTCTTGATCTCCCCATAGTCCAGCCATCACACACCTTCATCACCACCACCTTGTCGCCTTCCTTGCTAAATCTTTTCCTTTCCTTTATCTGCAGTAGGAGGAAGTGCAGTCTATAAGCATAAAGCTTAGTGAGCGCTATCTACTCACAAAAACTCGATATGCATGTATATAAATAAAAACATGCTAAAACTGAATGCTAACATATAAAACTACTCATGCTCATATATAGCAAAGGAATCATGCTAACTGAAATACTAAACATGTGTAGTTTATCATGCTCATAAACTAATAAAAGAAGCATACTAAACATGTAAAACTACTAAACATGTAAAGATACTAAACATGTAAAACTACTGAACATGTAAATCTACTAAACATGTAAAACTACTAAACATGTAAAGCTAAACATGCTCATAAGAATAAAACTATAACAGCATGCTGAAAGCAAATAAAACTAAACATGCTGAATAATCTAATAGCAAGAAACAAATAAAACTACTACTACATGCTTCAAATAACAAGAAACTAAACTTTCTAATTCTAAACATATTTGAAGCTTGTTTCATTTGTTTCAAAACTTATACTTTAATACTTCAAAATAATAATAAACTCTTTTGGGCCCGGCATTGTACCAACTTTTTGCGCGCATCCTTAATAAGAGTCGAGGTAGCTAATCCCGAAACTACTAAGGAACTTCTAGGCCTTGTGCCTAGGGGCATCTTGGAGCCCATCCCTTGGACCTTGTGTCCGGTACATGCCTTTTAAAAGTAAAATACTTATTATCTTAATTACTTCTTCTTTAAATGCCTTGGCATTTTAATAAGCACCTTGTGTGCCAAAAATCCCTAAAGTCTTGACTTTGGGATCTACTTAAGGCCTTGTCCTTTTTCTTTCTTTTCTTTATCTTTCTTATACTTGTTAATACTTCTAACAGAATACTTCTTTAAAGAGAAACTGAAATGTTTAAGCAAATTCTATCTTTGAAATGCTTAAACCAAAAAAAAACTGCCTACTATGCTAATAAAATTCTGCATATTAAGCTTAATAAAAATCTGTCCTAAAATTGAAGTTCTGCATGCAATACTTATCAAAATCTGCAAGTAATGCTTATGAAAATCTGCTTATTAAAAATCTGCATACTATACTTATAAAAATCTGCATGCTATACTTATAAAAATCTGCTTATTAAAAGTCTGCATACTATACTCAACAAATCTGCTCATGCACATCTATTAGCAAAGGAAAAGAAATCTGCTCATGCTCGAATATTAGCAAAATGGTAAACTGATCATGCTTAATTATTAACAAATGGATAATTGCTCATGCTTTACTAACAGCAAGGGAAAAATCTAAACGACATAGAAAACTTTTAAAACATGCTGTGATAAGAGCAAAGAAAGCTAATCTAATCTTACTAATCATGCTACAAAATAGAGCAAAAAGAAAACTAATTTGATCTTGCTAAATGACACAAACGTAACAAAAATGCTAATGTTTGCATGCTGGAACTTACGGCTGTTCATGCTCTTGAAATGCCAAGAACTGAATCTGTTCATTAATAAGGAACATAAGGAGACATGCTTGAAGATGTAACTAATCAGGCTCTTCAATGGCAAGGAAATTCAAGCACAAACATAACTCAAAGAACTAAAACAGCAAGCCAAATGAATGCCTAGAGTTGTCTTGAATCTAATCCGAAGGCTTTTAAGTAAAGATTTCTCTCACAGTAGTATCATAATTCTAAGTGCTATACTTAGGTTCAAAACTGAACAGCAAGGGCTGTTCTTGCCCACTAACAAACTAACAGATCCAAGAATCTCCTAGAACAAGCAAAGCCTCTTTAAACATACTACAACAGAACATAAAGGAGCAAATAAAACTCGAAACTACTAGCAGATTCTGTATAGCTTATTCCGAAAACAAAGAAGGATACTAAAGCCCTAAGAATCATCTTGTACAACATGTTCCAGAATATTAAAGAATCTGTTCATGCTCAATTAATAGCAAGGAAGAAAAATCAAGGAAATCAACACTGCAAGCTAAAGGTCGGCTGCTCATTCTCATGCAGTAGCAAAGAAAGGAATTTAAAGATATCAATGTTGCAAACTAAAGGGTCGGCTGCTCATGTTCAACTAGTAGAAACCGAAACCACATGTTAAACCTAAACAACTTATTCATTTATCTCAGATTTCAACAAAACTAGATCTGCACTTGTAAAGGCTGTTCATGTTCGGAATTTACAACAAGATTTCAAAACTGAACTTTCAAATCAAGGTTACTCAAGCCTAATGCATGGCACAAATCCAAATCCGTACCAATCCGATTTGCACAGTAAGGTCACAAACCCGAATTGCACAGCAAGGTCACAACAGAAAATTCTAACTCTAACTTGAATTTCTAATTGCAAGGCATGAAGGAAATCCAAATCATATGCCTAAACTAATCAATTCATTCCTTTTTCTTTGAGATCCCCGGCAGTAAGCACAAAACCATAATCTTTACAACCTAAAATCCGAAAGTCATGAAAACAAATCAAAGCTCGGAACTACTCCTACTGCAGGTGAGAAGCAACTCACCTTGGTTTGCTTGGGCTTACAACCGAGAAAGAGATCTAGGGTTTGGATGAAGCTTCAAATCCGGCGATCCTTCTGCGCCCGCGTGCTCCCCTCGACAAGCCGACCTCAAGGAGGTGAAGAAAACCTCTCGAAAACCTTAGCCGGCGCCGGAGACGATCCCTAGTTCCGTCGCTTCTTTCGCCCGAGAGCACCGCCGCGCGCCGTCGCGAGAAGAGGAGAGGAATCGGGAGAAAATGTTTAGTTTTGGAAAAATCAAAACCTAATTCCCTTTAATATATTAGGGTTAAATCCAAAACTATGCTATAACTCTATTCTTCCCTTATATAGTTATTAAGAATCTTGTAGCTCAGCTGGTTTGGGCTGGTTTTGCTTAAAGCCCAGCTCATGGGTTCGAATCCCAGCCGCGCACTTTTATTCCCCTTTTATTCAAAATGCTCTAACTATAGCTTAAATATATTCCACCTCCTATGTAATTAACAAAGCTTTCGTAGACCGGTTGGTTGGCTGCGCTTTGACTAAGTCAGGGCTCGTGGATTCGAGTCTCGGCTGCCACTATTTTCCTTCCTATTTATTCTTATTCCTAACTACTACTTATATACATATTGCTCCATATATAATTAACAAAAACTCGCTGGCTCAGCTGGTCGAGCTGCGTCCGGTTGGGTCGTGTCTGACCCGAGGTCACGGGTTCGGGTTCGAGACCTAGCTTCAACATATTTATTTATTTATTTTTTTAAACTTCTTCCTCTTGGTAAAAATACCAAATGAACTCCAAAAATTGTATAAAAATACTCTAAAAATTTCTAAAAATCTCTAGAATATTTTAAAAACATTTCCAAATATTTTTATGGACATTTGGAACTCGAAATAAGGAAAATTGGGTCGTTACAATCCCCAATACCTTATAAAAAGTTCGTCCTCGAACTTAGAATAGCTCTGGACACTTCTGTCTCATACTGTCCTCACGCTCCCAAGTGACTTCCTCGTGCTTCTGGTTCTACCAGATGACGTTCACTAGTGGTACTCCTTTATTTCTTAGTCTCTTGACTGCTCTGTCCACTATCTGTGTAGGTCTACTCTCATAACCAAGATCCTCTTGGATATGCACTGACTGAGGCTGAATCACTTGGCTCAGGTCATAGGGACACTTCTTTAGCATGGAGACATGAAATACATTGTGTATTGCTGACATGTCTTGTGGTAAGTCCAGCCTATAAGCTACTCTCCCAATTCTCTCTATAATCAGGTAAGGTCCTACATAGCGAGGACTTAATTTGCCCTTCTTGCCAAATCTCATCACTCCCTTCATAAGAGCGACCTTGAAGGAAACTGAATCTCCTACTTGGAATTCCAATGACATACAGCGGTTGTCAGCATAACTCCTCTGTCTACTCTGGGCAGTCTCAATTCTCTGTCTGATCTTCTGAATAGCCTGAGTAGTCTCATCTATCAGCTCTGTCTGAATGCCCAGTTCTACTTCCATTTCTTTTCTCTCACCTGCTTCTTTCCAGCAAATGGGTGATCTGCACTTCCTGCCATACAATGCCTCATAAGGAGCTATCTTGATGGTGGTCTGATAGCTGTTGTTGTAGGCAAATTAAGCTAAGCACAAGTACTTGCACCAACTTCCCTTGAAATCTAGTGCACAAGCTCTGAGCATATCTTCTAGAATCTGATTTACTCGCTTTGTCTGTCCATCAGTCAGAGGATGGAAGGCTGTGCTGAACTTGAGTTTGGTGCCTAGTGCAGTCTGAACACACTCCTAGAAGTGAGAGGTGAAGCGCCCATCTCTATCAGAAACAATAGATTTAGGAACTCCGTGAAGTCTGATCATCTCTTTAACATACAGCTGTGTCAACTGCTCTATAGAGTGAGACACCTTGATGGCTAGAAAATGGGCAGACTTGGTCAATCTATCTACTATTACCCATATTGCATCATATCCATTCGTAGTTCTTGGGAGACCTGTTATGAAGTCCATAGAGATGTCTTCCCACTTCCACTCTGGTATAGGAAGAGGCTGTAGAACTCCTCCTGTTCTCTGGTGTTCTGCTTTGACCCTCTGACATATTTAGCTACATCTCTTTTGAGTCCAGACCACCAGAACCTCTGTTTCCGTCTTGGTACATCTTGGTAGAATCAGGATGCATGGAATAAGGTGTACTATGAGCTTCTTCTAAAATTTTTTTTTCTCAGCTCTTCGTCATTGGGAACACAAAGGTGGCTCCCCTGATAAAGAATTCCACTGTCTGATACTCGAAATTCTAAATTTTCTTCTTTCTGTATCCCTTGCTTGATCTTTTGGATATCAGGATCTTCACTTTGCTTCTTCTATATATCCTCAAGCAGGGTTGACTCTAGAGTCAATGCAGAGAGTTGCCCATAAATAATTTCCATTCCAAAGTCTGACAACTCCTTCTGTAGTGGTAGGGCTAATGATGAGAAAGACATCAAGGATGCACTGGATTTTCTGCTTAGTGCATCTGCCACTTTGTTAGCTTTTCCTGGGTGTATCACTTTCTTTCACTTCCAACTGATGATACCCAGAGCACAGGTCTATTTTAGAGAACACTATTATCCTTTTTAGCCGATCATATAGATCATCTATTCTGGAATGAGGGTACTTGTCCCTAACTGCTACTTTGCTCAGCGCTCTAAAATCTATGCACATTAGCATGGATCCGTCTTTCTTCTTAACGAACAACTCTGGAGTTTCCCGGGGTGAATGACTAGGGCGGATGAAACCCTTGTCAAGTAACTCCTGAAATTGTTCTTATAACTCTTTTAGCTCTGCTAGAGAAATTTGGTACAGAGCTTTTGAAATTGGCTCCACTTCTCTGTTGGGAGGTAGTCCAGGTAGCCCTTCTGGATACTCACAGACTACCCGAACATTTTCCTGCTTGGGTCTTTCTTGTTATCTTTGTCCTTCCAGTTCTGATTACTTGATTGGGTTCTCTGTTTCCCCCCTGTCTTGTCTTCTATCTTAACTAGCTTGTGTTGCGTTTGTTGTGCCTTGTTGCTGTTCAGATAGTGCTCACTAATGCCCTGCTGACCAGCTCTTCACCAATCTATGGTCGGTGAGTTCCACTACTCACATTAGGTGTTATTTCTGGTCTCAGCATTAAGAGCATCAGTCTGACTCGCTCTTTCACTGTACTTACCAACTCTAGGTAAAGGTGAGCTAGCATGTTAAATCTTTTAACCGCTTCTTCTACTGGTAGGTCACCTGGTCTAAATTCTATAAACTCCTCATAATGTTTATTGGTGATCCGTTGGCGGAAGAATTCTTCATAAAACTCTGTCTCGAAGTCAACCCAACTCATCTGATTGACTGCTCTCTTACTCTTAACTCGCTCCCACTACATACAAGCATCTCCAGATAGGCAGAAAGAGGCACACTTAATGGTATCAACCTTCTCAACTTCTGGTCAGTCAAGAAGCTCCATTGTGCTCTCAAATGTCTTGAACCAAGCCTGGGCATCACAGGGCTCAGTCGTTCCTGAGAAGCTTTCTGGTTTCAGCTTCAGCCACTGGATGAGATATGCTTCTTGTCTTTTAGATGCTGTGGCGACTTCCAGGGCAGCTGATGGGACTTCAATCACCACTGGGGTCTCCACATTAATGGTTGGGGAAGTGGGAGGAGCTGGCTTTTGATTGACCATTAGATTGACAATCACTTGCTGCTGCTCGCTACTTGTCTCTGAAGTTGAGCAACAACTTCAGAGAGAATAGGCCCAGGGATTCTGGGCTCTTCGTTCTCCTGATCTTGGTTAGCGATACGGGGATGTCCTCTTCTTGACATCCAATTATGCAGAGGAAAAAGACTAAATAGCTTCTCTAACCCTTTCTAATCATATATATATATATGAATAAAGAAAAGGGAAACAAAATTTTCTATCTTACTTAAGCACTCATAAGCAATTACTCTGTACTGCAGTTAATAATAAGGAAAGCAGAATAAAGAAAGAATTTAAATACTTTCTTACTTGAAAACGGCAAGGATGATGCTGATGTGTGTGTGATGCTGGAGAATGGAAACTGCTCTGATACCAACTGTAACGACCAGCCTTCTTACTACTACTACTGCTATCTAAGAGTGACCGTTACTTATCTACTACTCTACTTAACCGGTTTATTAAAAATCTCTAGGAAAACCCTACCGAAAAATTTCGGCAGAGTCTCCCCTGTACCGGTGACCATTTCCCATAATACAAGCATAATATACTCAGCCACAGGCGGCTGGAACATATATCTTCACAACCACGCAGTATAATATCACAAATAAAAGAAAGAAACTACCCTATCAATAGCAAACATCAATATCACTCCATCAATAGAACCCAACTACAAACGCGGAATAAACTTAAATACAATATTGACTCATAATAGCATTAAAAGAAAACTAAAGAACTCTGAACAGAAATGTCTTAATAATTCCTTAGCAAACTCTTGATCTCCCCATAGTCCAGCCATCACACACCTTCATCACCACCACCTTGTCGCCTTCCTTGCTAAATATTTTCCTTTCCTTTATCTGCAGTAGGAGGAAGTGCAGTCTATAAGCATAAAGCTTAGTGAGCGCTATCTACTCACAAAAACTCGATATGCATGTATATAAATAAAAACATGCTAAAACTGAATGCTAACATATAAAACTACTCATGCTCATATATAGCAAAGGAATCATGCTAACTGAAATACTAAACATGTGTAGTTTATCATGCTCATAAACTAATAAAAGAAGCATACTAAACATGTAAAACTACTAAACATGTAAAGATACTGGTGAAAGTGATTGCCGAAGCTAGGTGAAAGTGATGCCCTCCTAATCAAATAACTCTAAACCCACATTGATCATGGATCAGCCACTCAAACAATCTACCAGGATTAGTTGATTACCTCCAACATGACCGCAAGGTAGTGGATGCCTGGCCAAAGCTAGGGCACAGCGACATCAACGATCAACCGATGGGGAAGAGGGCTCCAACAACCGACTAGAGAGGCAAGTAGTCGACGGCGATGCCAAACCAGGGCACGAACACAAGAAGGGAACTCGGTAGCTAGGGCACAAGCGCTATGCAAAAGAGAGGTGCTCGGCTGCCGGCGCTAGGGCAGAGGAACCGCGGCGGCGTTGCTCGGGTCCAGTGTCGGCGGTGGCATCGACACACAAGGGTGATAGTGGTTGACGATGATGCTGCTCGGCACTAGAGGGTGGCTCGGTTTCACAGAGAAGAGGAAAAGGGAGATAGCCGGCGCCGGTTAGATCGCGAGGAGAAGGAAGAGGCGTGAGGCTTGGCCACTGCTCTCGTACCGGAGGGGAAGGAGATGAAGGCTCGGCGCTGCACATTGGAGAGGATCGGAATGGAGAGGAAGGGAAAAGGAAACTGCCGGTGTCGCATGGGTTAGGGCACGGGGTCGGGGGAACTCGGGAGAGGGAAGCGGAGTGGGAGAGGAGAAGAAATTTAATAAAAAGAAAAAGGAAAAGTAAGGAAAAGGAAAAGAAGAAATTAACTTTTCCTCACTTAAATGGGTAGCCTAAACAGGCTTTTCCCAGGACCCACTTTTATCCCCTTAACTCGCCCATACAAGCTCCGAAAAATTCCCAAAAAATTTCTAAAAATTTCAGAAATTTTCCCTTATCATTATTCGTCATTTTTTTCCGATATTTTACACTAGGTGGGGGAGGGCAAGGGCCCTAGTATGCTAGATCCCAACATCACAACATCTTAAACATCTCCATCTAAGCCTGTTGAAATGCACCCATGTCCTGATGGATCCCCTGAAACTCCTGACAGACCGCCTCCTCTAGATAAGTCATCCGATCCTCCATGGTCATATATGTTGACACTGGAGAAAGAACACCCTCCTCCTCGTCGTCAGAGTCTGTTGTAGCTTGACCGTGCCAAACCATCAGTCCCTGATGCTGCTCAACCATGCTAGAGATAGCTATTGGGACCCGATTTGGTCAAAATCCTTGGATAACTGGTGTTGTTGGCCCCTAGTGACATCTATGTTGGTGCAATATCCTTTAGGTCAATGTTGACCTAGTTGACCAAGCTTGAGTCTTGGTTTGAGTTTTGATGTTTGACAATATATTGAGTTTAGATGATATGGACAATGCAGGAGCAGTTGTTCATTTGGGGAGATTGTTGATACAATTCCCGTTTGATCAAGGTTGACCAGTTGAGATGTAAAGGAGAGTCAAGTAGGTCAAGGTTGACTGGATACTTGACTGGAAGTCCTGGTGAGTGAAGCCAGGCAGAAGGAAATCCTGGTGAGTGAAGCCAGGTGAAAGACCTAGTGAGTGAAGCTAGGCAGAAGGAAATCCTGGTGAGTGAAGCCAGGTGAAAGACCTAGTGAGTAAAGCTAGGCAGAAGGAAATTCTTGGTGAGTGAAGCTAGGTGAAAGACCTAGTGAGTGAAGCTAGGCAGAAGGGAAGTCCTGGTGAGTGAAACCAGGTACGAGGAAATTCATATGGATCAAGGTTGATTGGACATCTGGTGTTGGGAAGTCCAAGTGGGTAATGGAGGACCGGACACTTGGCACAAAGAGAAAGTCCAGATGAGTCAAAAGTTGACCGAAGTCTTAACGGTCCTAAGTCCAATAGGGAGTTGGCATGAAACTAGGAAGTTCGGACGTAGTAAACTTCCGAAGACCATAACTTTTGACTTGGATATCGGAATGAGGTGATCTCGAATGTGAAACGAAGCTAATTTCAAGATCTGCACAGATTTCTGCTTCCCAATCAATTGGCTGATTGATTGGGGGGTTCAATCGATCAGTGGATCGATTGGTTGACACGAATTCATGCAGAAATGGGCTGAATCGATTGGGTAATCGATTTAAACTTTCCCAATCGATCGGTCGATCGATTGGGAGAGTTTCTGAGCGAACAGTAAGCTTCTGAATTAATCAATTGATCGATTGAAGCCTCCAATCGATCGGGCGATCGATTGGAGCGCTAGAAATCGCTCGAGAAGCCTTGAATTGATCGGGCAATCGATTCAAGGCGATTCCAGAGAGCACAGAGGCGCTCTGGATCGATCGGTCGATCGATCCAAAGCCTCCCCAATCGATTGGGAGCAATCCAATCGATTGAGATTCGACCGTTGACGCAAATATAGACGTTGGCGAGCGTTTTCTTCGACACCGCTTCCTCTCTTCTCCATAGACGAACACAGAACTTCTCCACAGCGATCTTTACTTCCTCACCGCCAGTTCTTGAAGGTTCTTGGAGGCTCATCCAAGTCAAGAGGCGATTTGCAACAAGAATAAGAAGAAGCTAGGGTTTTCATTGTAATCTTGTAAGATTCGTTTGTATTTTGCTTCTTTCTTTCTCATTGTTGTATTGTGAGGTTGTAAGGCTTCTCCGCCTTCGGTAGTTACCGAGAAGGAGTGTTTTCATAGTGGAGGGTGCGTGAGTGTGTGGATCCTTGGATTAGTCACCTCTTGCGAGGTGGATACCAAGTAAAATCCATTTGTTAGCATTGTTGTAGTGTTTCTTGTATTTCCGCTGCACATCTTTGAAGAAACAAGCAACGTCAAGCACAAAGATCGCACCGAGCTATTCACCCCCCTCTAGCTATATTTTGGTCCTAACAAGTGGTATCAGAGCAAGACCACTCTTCACCGGAATCATCGCAGGAAGGGGCAAACAAAACAAGCAAAGCTAGAGGGTGAATAAGTTGGAGCAAATTCATCAAAGTCAAAGAATTCAAGAAGCTCAACTTCAAGATGCAATTCCAAGATGAACTTGGATTTGACACAAGGGTGGCTCCACCGTACACATCGACTAGCTTCGATCTTTGGAAATCAAGGATCAAAAACTTCTTAATAGTGGAGATAGAGCAATGGTTTGCTCTAATGGAAGGCTTCGAGGCTCCAAGAAATTCAAAGGGCAAAGTCCTCAAGAAAAGCAATTGGAGCCAAGAGCAAATCCAAAGATGTGAGGCCAATGATAAAGTGACCAAGCTTTTGGTCAATCTATTGCCTAGCCACATTCTTGGAAAAATTGGAGAGTTCAAGGATGCCAAGGAGCTTTGGAGCAAATTTGCATCAATCCATGAGATCCCCTCCACTGTACCGAATCAAGAGGAATCCAAAGAGGGCGACTCATTGGATCAAGACCAAGAGAAGGACTCCGAAGTTGAGAGATGCTCAACTTCCGAAGAAGAAGTCCAAGAAGGAGCTTCATCTTCAAAGGGATGCAATGAAGAGGGCAAGGAGGGAGCATACTCCTTGTTCCATGTACAAGATGAAGATGAAGAAATCTCCACCTCGAGGATTGAGGGGGAGCAACTTTTGGTGACACCGGATCAAGTAGAAGGAGAAGTCTCCACATCCGGGTCAAGAAGAGAAGAGGATAAAGAAGCTTCCACCTCCACAAATCAAGACATATCTATTGGAGGAGAATCATCATCGGATCAAGAGGAAGCCTCCGCATTCGGATCCAAAGGAGAAGAAGCCACCCCTACACAAGAAGGTATAAATAGTTCATTTAATAATAAAAATAATATCATATGCTTTGAATGTAGGGAACATGGGCATTACAAGAGTAAATGCCCTAAATTGGTCAAGAAGAAGGGCCAAGTGGCACAAAAGGGTAAGGAGAAGCCTAAGGAGACCACTCCCAGAACAAAGAAGAGCAAGGAGCACATTGTGTGCTTCTCTTGCAATCAAAAGGGACATTACCGAAGTCAATGCCCTAAGGGGAAGAAGGTGGTCAAGGCTCAAGGAGGAAGCACAATTCAAGAGGGAGCCTCCAAGGTAAAAAGGAAGGTATCGTTCATTGAACCTACCCCCTTTAATAATGGTAAAAAGCATGATAGTTGTAATCTATATCATTTTAATGCTATTTACCATGAAAATAGAAGGCATGATAAGATTAAGGAAAATCATGTAGCTTATCATGCTAAAACCTCTCAACCTAGGCCTAGAAAGGTAGATAGGAATTTAGGCAAGAACCCTAAGGATTCTAGGTATTTGCCTAAGAAGAAGAAAAATTAAGGTTTTAGTGAAAAACCTAAGGGTGAAGAATTATGGAAGGAAAATCAAGTCTTGAGGTCAAGACTTGACAAATTAGAGAGGACTCTTCCAAAAATAACAAATATGACACAAGGGTCCAAGAGTCAAAATCTAGGTTTAGGACAACAAGGGTCATCCAAGGGTCATAGAGGTTTGGGATACAAACCTAAAACCAAAAAGGATGTACCTACTTATCATAGAGTTCCATATAGTTATGGAACAAACCCTAGGTCTAGTGGTCAAGTAAAGAATACTAGGGAGGTCATCCCTAAGAGTATTTTTGCAACAAATGTGACTAAGACTTCTAAGAAGTCCAAGAAAGTCATAAAGAAGGTCACAAGGGAAGCAATTCCTAGGGTTGACCTAGAAAATGTGACAAAAGCTTCTAAGAAGCCAAACAAAGTCACTAGGAAGATATCTAGGGAGGTTATCCCTAGTGAGTACCTAGAGCATCCAAGGAGCACCAATAGGTTTTGGGTTCCTAGGAGCATCTTATCTACCCCATAGATGAGTTAGAGAGTGTCAACTCTAAGTGAAAGGGTAGTTAACCTAATCATGTTGAAGTTGACACTCAAGGAGTATTTTCAAAGTTATTATTAACCTTTTAAAATGAAATAGATATATCATTGGAAGAGTAAAATGTGCCAAATTTTGGAAATAGTGATTTTAATCTTAATTGGCACAATTTAGGAAAATCATAAGAACTACCAAGTTGGGAGTTTGGTATGTTCTTAAGAGATTAAAGGCAATCCGGGTCTTAATTTAAAGTGCTACTCTTGTGGAAAAATGAAATATGCCAACACTTGAGGAATATGATTAATTTCAATTGGCATAAATTAATCAAGAGAATTAGAAATGCCAATTTAGACTTTGGCATTGTCTTGAAGCACTTTGGGTAATCTAGGTTAGATTTAAAATTAGCTATGAGGGAAGAATACTTAGGTAGCTAATATAGATATTTTATCTATGCTAACTTGCCATGCTTTGTTTGCCCATCAAATGCCATGACATCATATATATTTATTTGTGTTTGCACTCATGCCTTATTATGAAAAACACAAAAATACCATGTCATGTCATCCATACTTCATATAGTTATAAGAAATTTTCTTTTGAAAATTATTTCTTTTTGATGTATGTCATAACATCATCATGCATTATTTGAATTACTTGTTTATTAAGGACTAAGGGTATTAATCAATAAGTAACATCCTTGATGGATTTTTAGTATTCAAAAATACCTAGATAGATATGCATGATCCCTAGATTAGGGCAAAACCAAACTTTACATCTCACAAAGACCCATAAGGTGACTTGTATATGGTTTAGTACACATTAGATACAAGTGAGATGTTAGGATGATGAACAAAACTCAAGATGTTGATTTAGTGCATTCTTTTGAGTTTTAAGTTCGTCAAAACACATAGTTATGTGTGTTCCCATCATTGGGAAAGCTAGTGTACAAGTCATGTGCATTAAGCCCAAGGAACATGGTGGGATATTGGTTTTGAAAATGGTTTTAAAATGATTTTGGAAAATCTTGGTGAAGGCTATCTTTTGATAGTAATCATCATTGAATAGTTAGACACAAACTTGAAGAAAACACTAAAGTTTTTGCAAGTTTTCAAGTTTGTGTCAATCTTTGAAAATATGATGTATTTTCATAGAAAACTATTTTTCCTTGAAAATATATACCCTAAATAATGTCTACACAAATTTTCATGATTTTTAGAATTTTGTAGAATTTTCTAGGGGTTTCTGAAGTTGACTGAAATGAACTTTCAGCAACTATCAGATCTCAATCGATCACCCGATCGATTGAAGGGTCTCAATCGATCGGACGATCGATTGAGAACAGGCTTCTCGCGAATAGAAGCCGTCTGGATCGATCCACCGATCGATCCAACCCTCCTAAATCGATCAGTGGATCGATTCAGCATGGTCCGATCGATTGGGACCCAACCCCAATCGATCAAAGTTGCTGATTTTGGCTGGTAAAGCCTGATTTCAGCATTTTTGAACCATGGTTAGTCTAGGTAACCATTCCAAACCCTTAAAAGTACATTTGTATATATAAAAGGGTGTTTTCATGTTGAAAATAAGGATGGATTGGGAGACTAAGTAGAAGTTTAGGTTGAGGTTTGCTTCAAATATTGAATATTTGAACCTCAAAACTTCTAAATTTGGGTTTCCTAAAGGTTTAGGGATTCCATGTCATTGTTGGTGCAATGACAGAAGTTACCACCATGTCTTTAGGGGGAGCGACTCTTTAAAGACATGAAAACTATTTTTCATGAACCTTGGAAGGTGGTTAACCTTCTTTTCAGGAAATGCTCTGTTGGTTGCTACTCGGAAAACCTAATGGTTCCACTGTACAAAAATTTTGTACAAAGGTCTGAACCTTTTCCTAGCTACCATGTGTTCTTTTAAATTAAACTTGGATCGCCTGCGGAACTTAACACGTTTGATCCAAAGTTTAATCTATTTGTTCTTTTAGGTTTAGACTTGGATCTCCTGCGGAATTTAACACTTTCGATCCAAATCACCTAGGTTATTAATTCTATTAAATATTAATTTCCAAAATTGGCTTCTAATACTGACGTGGTGAGGCACATGACCTTCTTGGATATGGGAACAACCACCACCGACTAGACAAAGCCTTTTAAAGAAAGTTAATATTTAATTTCCTTAAATAACTTTAGGTCAACCAAAAAGAACAATCAAATCACAAGGAAAAAAAAAAATAAAAGAACACAACATCGAAAACAAATTCGAAATACTAGAATCGCATGCCTCTTGTATTTGGTATTATTTCCAAAAATAACTAGTATGATGCAGAAAGGAAAAATACTAGTTATACCTTTTAGAAAGACCTCTTGATCTTCTACCGTATTCCTCTTCTAACCTCGGACGTTGTGTGGGCAACGATCTTCCGAGATGAGAACCACCAAGCACCTTCTTCTTCCTTACAAGTTTTGGCCATCAAAACTTCTCCTAGGATGAAGAGGTTCGGCCACCACCACCAAGCTTCAAGGGATGCTAGAAACAAAACTTTCTTTCTCTCCTTCTTCTTCTTCTTCTCTAAACTTGATCTGGCCACCATATGAATCTCCACAAGAAGGATGAGGTTCGGCCATCAAAGAGAAGAGAGGAGGATAGGATGGCCGGCCACACCAAGGAAGAAAAAGAGAGAGAAAATAGAATAGAGTTGTTCACCATAAAGCCTTTTCTACCCCCTCTTTTATAATCCTTAGTCTTGGCAAATAAGGAAAATTTAATAAAAACTTCCTTAATTCTTTTGCCATTGAAAAGGAAAATTTATTTAATTAAAAACAATTTTTCTTTTCAATTTACAATGGCCGGCCACACCATAAAATTTCCAAGCAAATAAAATTTTAAACACAAATTAAAACTTCCTTATTTGCTTCCAGAAATTTATAAAAAATTTCTCCAATAATTTTTCCCTTCATGATTGGTTAACAAAAAAGGAAATTTTATAAATTAAAATCTTTCTTTTAACATGTGGATAAAAAGAAAGTTATCTCTAAAATTAAAATATCTTTTAATATACAAATAAGGAAAGATATTAAATCTTTTCTTAATCTTTTATAGAAACTAATAAAAGAGAATTTTAAATTTTTAAACTTTCTTTTAAATAATAAACATGATTAATAGGAAAGTTTTTACCAAAATTAAAATCAAACTTTTAATCTACAAATAAGGAAAGAGATTTAGCTCTTCTCTTAATCTTTTGTAGAATCTTATAAAAGGAAAGATTTAAATTTTTAAACTCTCTTTTAAATCATGTTATCCACATAAGAAAATTTGTTTAAAATTAAAATTCCTTTTTATTTTAATAGGGCCGACCACCTAAGCTTGAGTTCAAGCTAGGGCCGGCCACATGAATTCACCCATGAACCAAACCATGGCCGGCCCTAGCTTGGTCTCCAAGCTTGCTTGGACGACCCCTATAGGATGGGTAAGAAGGTGGGTATGTGGTGGATATAAATCTCTATATACAAGAGGCTACGATAGGGACCGAGAGGAGGAATTGGTTTTGGTCTCCCGATGAAATTAAGCATCCCGTGTTCGCCCCGAACACACAACTTAATTTCATCAATAATAATTCATTCTACTAAAGAATTATTATTGAACTACCGCACCAATCCCAAATTACATTTTTGGGCTCCTTCTTATTATGAGTGTGTTAGTCTCCCTGTGTTTAAGATGTCGAATGTCCACTAATTAAGTGAGTTACTGACAACTTATTTAATTAATATCTTAGTCCAAGAGTAGTACCACTCAACCTCATCGTCATGTCGGACTAAGTCCACCTGCAGGGTTTAACATGACAATCCTTATGAGCTCCTCTTGGGGACATTCTCAACCTAGATTACTAGGACACAGTTTCCTTCTATAATCAACAACACACACTATAAGTGATATCATTTCCCAACTTATCGGGCTTATTGATTTATCGAACTAAATCTCACCCATTGATAAATTAAAGAAATAAATATCAAATATATGTGCTTGTTATTATATTGGGATTAAGAGCACACACTTCCATAATAACTGAGGTCTTTGTTCCTTTATAAAGTCAATATAAAAGAAATGACCTCTAATGGTCCTACTCAATACACTCTAAGTGTACTAGTGTAATTATATAGTTAAGATAAACTAATACCTAATTACACTACGACCTTCCAATGGTTTGTTCCTTTCCATCTTGGTCGTGAGCTACTGTTTATAATTTATAAGGTACTGATAACATGATCTTCTGTGTGTGACACCACACACCATGTTATCTATAATATAAATTAATTGAACAACTACATTTATCATAAATGTAGACATTTGACCAATGTGATTCTTATTTCTAGATAAATGTTTATACCAAAAGCTAGGCTTTTAGTATACATCCTAACAATCTCCCACTTATACTAAAAGACTAAGCTGCCATATCTGCTACCATACATCTGATTCCCACCCCTTCAACATGCCCATCAAAAGCTCTTGCCTTAAGGACCTTAGTGAAAGGATCTATAGGTCATCACCTGATGCAATCTAGGCGGCAACAACTTCTCCTCGTTTATACGATTTCTCGTATTGGGTGGTACTTGCACTCTATTGTGTTTACTTGCCTTATAGACTTATGGTTTCTTCGAGTTTGCTACTGCACCAATATCATTACAATAAATTGTAATAATCTTTGGACAAATCAGAAATCATATCTAAGTCTATCTTGAGGTTATTGAGTCATTCAGCTTTTATGGCTACCTCAGAGGCTTGCCATATACTAAACTTCTATGGTGGAGTCCAGAAAAACACCTATGCTTATCACTCTTCCATAGTTATGACTTTTCCTCCTAAAGTAAACACAAAACCCCGAGGTTGACCTACTATTGTCCCTTTCCGATTAGATGTTAAAATCCATGCAACCCACAGGGAACAAATTATCTGCCTTATAAACTAGCATATAGTCTCTAGTGCCTCTAAGGTACTTCAATATATGCTTTACCGCAGATCAATGTCCTTGTCCAGAGTTGCTTTGATATCTACTAACTATGCCCACGACAAAATAGATATCTAGTCTCGTACACAGCATTGCATACATTAGGCTTCCCATAGCCGAAGCATAAGGAACTGCCTTCATGTCCTTTATCTCCTTTGATGTCTACGGAGACATTTCTTTAGATAAAGTTACTCCATGCTAAAAAGGTATGAAACCTTTCTTGGAGTTTTGCATGCTTAAAACGAGCAAGGATTTTTTTTCGATATATGAAGCTTAGGATAATTAAAATATTCTTTTCTTGCAATCCCTTATTACTTTGATCCCAAGAATATATTCATTCTCCCAAGTCCTTCATATCGAATTGTTTGGACAACCATACCCTTACTTCTGACAACATTTTGATATTGTTTCCAACTACCAAAAATGTTATCTACGTATAATACAAGAAATATCACCACGTTTCCATCACACCTGTTGTATACACAAGACTTATCCGGTTACTAAATAAATCCATAGGTCTGGATTCCTTTGATAAACCGGATGTTCCAAGACCTTGAAGGTTTGCCTCAGTCCATAGACTGATTGAGCTTGCACACAAAATGCTCTTTGCCCTTTGCAATGAACCCTTCTGGTTGCTTTGTATGGATGTTTTTTTCAAGACTTCCATTAAGGAATGCTGTCTTGACATCCACTTGCTAAATAGATAAAAGAATCCGGATAGACTTAAGCATGACTACCAGTGAAAAAATTTTCTTTTTCATCAAGCCTTGCTTTGAAAGTTTCCACCTTCCTGTTTATCCATCTTTTCCTATTGTAGACATATTTTCACCCAATGGTTTTTACACCATCTGGTGGTTCTACAAGCTTCCAGATTTGATTAGAATACATATATTCTAATTCTGTATTCATTGCTCTTTGCCAAGATGCTGCATCTTTATTTTGGAGTGTTTCATCATATTTCCGGGATCAGACTCATGTTCATTTGGGATCAAGTCTAAAAACTCTCCCAAAACATGAATCCTTTTGGTTGTTTGACAACCCTCCCACTACGATGATGTACTGTCTATAATTGTGTATCAATTGTGATACGTGTTACAGTTTCTTGTGATATTTCATCTTGTACAGTTGGTACTAGATTAGACATGTCCTTTATAATTTCTTTAAGAATAAATTTACTTATGGGCTTGTGATTCATTAAATAGTCCTCTTCTAAAAATCAGTCATTGATGCTAACAATGACCTTCTGATTTTTAAGACTATAAACATACTTTCGTTTCTCTAGGATAACCCACAAATAAGTGGATTCCTATCCAACTTATCATTGTCTCTCTTCAGCATATGTGCTGGACTATCCGAATCCGAAAATGCTTCAAAATAGGCTTACGCCTATTCAGCAATTCTATATGAGTAGAGAGTTATGACTTTGGAAGGTACTATGTTCACTTTCTTTTTCAGAGTATATCCTTAAAACGAACTTGGTAATTGTCTGAATAACTCATCATCAATCTAATTATTTCCATAAGAGTTATATACCTTCTTTATACTACACCATTCTGTTGGGGTGTACCAGGTGCAGTTAGTTGGGAGTGAATCCCTACTTTTGATAAGTAACTCCTAAATTGTCCCAAGAGGTACTTGCCATTACGATCTCACCGTAGTGTCTTGATACTTTTACTTTATCTTTTCTCTGCATCAGCCTTGTACTTTTTGAACTAATCAAAAACACATAGTCTTGCGACACATCAAGTAAATGTATTTGTATCTTGAATAGTTGTCTATAAAATAGACGAAATATTCGATACTACCTCTTGTCTGGATAGTCATAGGGTCACACAAATCAGAATGAACCAATTCCAACATATCTTTGGCTCCATACCCCTTAGACTTAAAAGCTTCTTGGTTATTTTTCCTTCCAAGTAAGACTCGCAGGTTGGAAAGATTTCCACTACTAATGAACCCAAAAGTTCATCAGCTACCAATGAATCCTACTCAAGTTAATATAACCTAGCCTTAGATGCCAAAGATATAATTGGTTCATTTCCGAAGGTTGCTTCCTTTTAAAGTTAGAAGATGTGTTATAATTTCCATTTATTGCATCGTGGGAGTTATTGAATTATAAATTGTCAACCAACATACCAGAATAGATAACTTCTCTATTTTTCTTGATAACAGCTTTGTTATCAAAATAGACACAATATTTATTCTATAATAGTTTAAAAACTGAAATCAGGTTCTTTCTAAACTTAGTACGTAAAGATAATTTCTAATAATCCATATTTTATTCCTATTAAAGGATAAACATCTCCCACTGCAACAGCAGTGCCCATGTGGACGGTATTTTTATTTTCATTTAGTTGTCGGGTTTCCTGGAACCCTGCAATGAATTGCGGTCATGATTAATGGCATCTGTATCTACACTCCAGGTTCTGGTAGATAACACCACTAAACATGTTTCAACTAATGAATTAAATACACCTATATTGTTCTTTAGTTCTAAAAAGACAGACTACCTTAATGTCCAAGTCCTATTTTCAATTTTTACAATCGGGACTACTAAGTTTTTTCTATAGTATAACAACTAGGGAATTGACAAACATTTTAAATCCTAAGAATCACAAAAATATTTGATCAAGATCAATTCCTTAAAATCCCCATGAATTTTGTATGCCACGATAGTGTGGACGTATACAAAATCAAAGAAGAGATTTTATCCATTAATTTTATTATCTCGTCAACTTTACTTTATGACGAATAAAATTAATAGTTGATCTTTCTTTGATCAAATATTTGGTCAAATCTTTTTGAATTTAAAATAACATTGATTTCTCAAACAATATTATTTAAATTCACCAACACCTCAAACACCGTGAATTTTGCATGCCACGAGAGTGTGGTCCTATACAAAATTAAACATTTGTAAGAGGAGGGGTTTACCCATTAATTATTTTGTCAATAGATCTTTATGACAAATAAAATTACCTCAAACACCGTGAATTTTGTATGCCACGATAGTGTGGACGTATACAAAATCAAACATTTGTAAGAGGGGTTTTTAATTTTATTATCTTGTCAACTTATTTATTTGACAAATCAATAGTTGGTTTTCTTCGGTCACACAAATAATAGCAGTGACTCCGATGGAGAGGATACTATTAGACGTGCCTAAGTGTATACTATTACTTGACACTAAGTCCGTTAATAAGATTGTGTCCCTTCCGATGGGGAAGATCACACGCTCTTAATTAACTTCCTATAGTCATCCAAAATGGAAGTTTAAGCTAGTGATCCGCAAACAAGCTCATCCGATATGGAGGAAGGCACTCAGAGCCAACGCGCAAGCTTGTTGCATCACTTATAAACCAGTAATGGAGACCGTGGAATTTATTTAAAAATAAATCCCTCTCCCACTTAGTTATTTAAAGTGAGGAATTTTGACTATGCTAGCCTACTTAGAATGCATACTAACAAACACACACAACACAGCATAAAAAGAAATAAATAGAAAAACTAATTTTCAACTATTATGGATTTTATATATTGCTGTCCTCCGTGTGTCGCCAACCCTAGCTGCTGCCATCTTTGGCCACCGCCACCGGGTCTAGTTGTCGCATCCATCTTGCTCCTTGTTCCGCTGCGCCTCTGATCCTCAAAAGGTTCCACGCCTTGCAAGATTCGATCCGTGACATAAATATAATTTTACATTTTTTGATCCTATATTCCTCGAAGGAATGTACATGTAAACTAGATCGAACATAAAATAAAATTTACATCCATCGATCCTATATTCCATAAAAGGAATGTACATGTAACTAGATCAAAAAATAAAATCCTAATAAAACTAAATACAGCTCCTGCTGTATTTTATAATACAATCATGCACACACAATTAAATGCCCTTGACATGTCCAAGGGTCCAATCACACACATAATAAACTATAAGCCATAATAGTTGGATCCTGCATCCACAAAGTTAGCACATCCTACTATTAACCTGTCTAAATTATGTATGTCATGTGCATAATTAAACTAATACCAAATACACAGAGGCAAAACCCTAGCTCTGATACCAATTGTTGGTTGCTACTCGGAAAATCTAATGGTTCCACTGTACAAAAATTTTGTACAAAGGTCTGAACCTTTTCCTAGCTACCATGTGTTCTTTTAAATTAAACTTGGATCGCCTGCGGAACTTAACACGTTTGATCCAAAGTTTAATCTATTTGTTCTTTTAGGTTTAGACTTGGATTTCCTGCGGAACTTAATACTTTCGATCCAAATCCCCTAGGTTATTAATTCTATTAAATATTAATTTTCAAAATTGGCTTCCAGTACTGAGTGGCGAGGCACATGACCTTCTTGGATATGGGAACAACCACCACCGACTAGACAAAGCCTTTTAAGGAAAGTTAATATTTAATTTCCTTAAATAACTTTAGGTCAACCGAAAAGAACAATCAAATCACAAGGAAAAAAAAAACAAAAGAACACAACATCGAAAATAAATTCGAAATACTAGAATCGCATGCCTCTTGTATTTGGTATTATTTCCAAAAATAACTAGTATGATGCAGAAAGGAAAAATACTAGTTATACCTTTTAAAAAGACCTCTTGATCTTCTACCGTATTCCTCTTCTAACCTTGGACGTTGTGTGGGCAACGATCTTCCAAGATGAGAACCACCAAGCACCTTCTTCTTCCTTACAAGTTTCGGCCATCAAAACTTCTCCTAGGATGAAGAGGTTCGGCCACCACCACCATGCTTCAAGGGATGCTAGAAACAAAACTTTCTTTCTCTCATTCTTCTTCTTCTTCTCTAAACTTGATCCGGCCACCATATGAATCTCCACAACAAGGATGAGGTTCGACCATCAAAGAGAAGAGAGGAGGAGAGGATGGCCGGCCACACCAAGGAAGAAAAAGAGGGAGAAAATAGAATAGAGTTGTTCACCATGAAGCCTTCTCTACCCCCTCTTTTATAATCCTTGGTCTTGGCAAATAAGAAAAATTTAATAAAAATTTCCTTAATTCTTTTGCAATTGAAAAGGAAAATTTATTTAATTAAAAAAAAATTTTCTTTTCAATTTACAATGGCCGACCACACCATAAAATTTCCAATCAAATAAAATTTTAAACAGAAATTAAAATTTCCTTATTTGCTTCCGGAAATTTATAAAAAATTTCTCCAATAATTTTTCCCTTCATGATTGGTTAACAAAAAAGGAAATTTTATAAATTAAAATCTTTCTTTTAACATGTGGATAAAAAGAAAGTTATCTCTAAAATTAAAATCTCTTTTAATCTACAAATAAGGAAAGATATTAAATCTCTTCTTAATCTTTTGTAGAAACTAATAAAAGAGAATTTTTAATTTTTAAACTTTCTTTTAAATAATAAACATGATTAATAGGAAAGTTTTTACCAAAATTAAAATCAACCTTTTAATCTACAAATAAGGAAAGAGATTTAGCTCTTATCTTAGTCTTTTGTAGAATCTTATAAAAGGAAAGATTTAAATTTTTAAACTCTCTTTTAAATCATGTTATCCACATAAGAAAAAAATTTTAAAATTAAAATTCCTTTTTATTTTAATAGGGCCGACCACCTAAGCTTGAGTTCAAGCTAGGGCCGGCCACATGAATTCACCCATGAACCAAACCATGGCCGGCCCTAGCTTGGTCTCCAAGCTTGCTTGGACGACCCCTATAGGATGGGTAAGAAGGTGGGTATGTGGTGGGTATAAATCTCTATATACAAGAGGCTATGATAGGGACCGAGAGGAGGAATTGGTTTTGATCTCCCGTTGAAATTAAGCATCCCGTGTTCGCCCCGAACACATAACTTAATTTCATCAATAATAATTCATTCCTCTAAAGAATTATTATTGAACTACCGCACCAATCCCAAATTACATTTTTGGGCTCCTTCTTATTATAAGTGTGTTAGTCTCCCTGTGTTTAAGATGTCGAATGTCCACTAATTAAGTGAGTTACTGACAACTTATTTAATTAATATCTTAGCCCAAGTGTAGTACCACTCAACCTCATCGTCATGTCGGACTAAGTCCACCTGCAGGGTTTAACATGACAATCCTTATGAGCTCCTCTTGGGGACATTCTCAACCTAGATTACTAGGACACAGTTTCCTTCTATAATCAACAACACACACTATAAGTGATATCATTTCCCAACTTATCGGGCTTATTGATTTATCGAACTAAATCTCACCCATTGATAAATTAAATAAATAAATATCAAATATATGTGCTTGTTATTATATTGGGATTAAGAACACACACTTCCATAATAACTGAGGTCTTTGTTCCTTTATAAAGTCAGTATAAAAGAAACGACCTCTAATGGTCTTACTCAATACACTCTAAGTGTACTAGTGTAATTATATAGTTAAGATAAACTAATACCTAATTACTCTACGACCTTCCAATGGTTTGTTCCTTTCCATCTTGGTCGTGAGCTACTGTTTATAATTTATAAGGTACTGATAACATGATCTTCTGTGTGTGGCACCACACACCATGTTATCTACAATATAAATTAATTGAACAACTACATTTATCATAAATGTAGACATTTGACCAATGTGATTCTTATTTTTAGATAAATGTTTATACCAAAAGCTAGGCTTTTAGTATACATCCTAACATGCTCAAGGTTGGGCATTGAAATTAATGAGGAGTGGGTATCCTCATTGTTTAAGTGGAGTTTGCTCATGGATGAGCATTTGATAAAAATGAAGGGTATGAGACCTTCATTTGGGTTATTCAAGTGGTTAATGCTCAAGGGTGAGCGTTGATGATAATGAAGGGTATGGGATCTTCATTATCATGGTGATCACAACGAGTGAAGTTGTGAACAACGATAAGCAACTCTTCAGGGGAAGGTGTTGTTTTTGATGTGTACCCAAATATGGGGGCATGTTTGTGATGTGTGCAAATAGGGGGAGAATGCATGGTTAAGTTAGGCCTTTAGTACCTAATGGGGGAGTTTGCCCTCTAGAAAAGGAGAAGAATGAAGGGAACCATCATTCAGATATTGGCATGAAGGGAGTTGAGGCTATGAGATTAGCCTAATTTCCTAACTTAACATGTGGTATTGTCAAACATCAAAAAGGGGGAGATTATTGGTGTAATATCCTTTAGGTTAAGGTTGACCTGGTTGACCAAGCTTGAGTCTTGGTTTGGATTTTGATGTTTGACAATATATTGGGTTTAGATGATATGGACAATGCAGGAGCAGTTGTTCATTTGGGGAGATTGTTGATACAATTTCCGTTTGGTCAAGGTTGACCAGTTGAGATGTAAAGGAGAGTCAAGTAGGTCAAGGTTGACTGGATACTTGACTGGAAGTCCTGGTGAGTGAAGCCAGGCAGAAGGAAATCCTGGTGAGTGAAGCCAGGTGAAAGACCTAGTGAGTGAAGCTAGGCAGAAGGAAATTCCTGGTGAGTGAAGCTAGGTGAAAGACCTAGTGAGTGAAGCTAGGCAGAAGGGAAGTCCTGGTGAGTGAAACCAGGCACGAGGAAATCCATATGGATCAAGGTAGATCGGACATCTGGTGTTGGGAAGTCCAAGTGGGTAATGGAGGACCCGACACTTGGCACAAAGAGATAGTCCAGATGAGTCAAAAGTTGACCGAAGTCTTAACGGTCCTAAGTCTAATAGGGAGTTGGCATGGAACTAGGAAGTTCAGACGTAGTAAACTTCCGAAGACCATAACTTTTGACTCGGATATCGGAATGAGGTGATCTCAGATGCAAAACGAAGCTAATTTCAAGCTCTGCATAGATTTCTGCTTCCCAATCAATTGGCTGATCGATTGGGGGGGGGGGTTCAATCGATCAGTGAATCGATTGGTTGATGTGAATTCATGCAGAAATGGGCTGAATCGATTGGGTAATCGATTGAAACTTCCCCAATCGATTGGTCGATCGATTGGGAGAGTTTCTGAGTGAACAGTAAACTTCTGAATCGATCAATTGATCGATTGAAGCCTCCAATCGATCGGGCGATCGATTGGAGCGCTGGAAATCGCTCGAGAAGCCTTGAATCGATCGGGCAATCGATTCAAGGCGATTCCAGAGAGCACAGAGGCGCTCTGGATCGATCGGTCGATCGATCCAAAGCCTCCCCTATCGATTGGGAGCAATCCAATCGATTGAGATTCGACCGTTGACGCAAATATAGACGTTGGCAAGCGTTTTCTTCGACACCGCTTCCTCTCTTCTCCATAGATGAACACAGAACTTCTCCACAACGATCTTTACTTCCTCACCGCCAGTTCTTGAAGGTTCTTGGAGGCTCATCCAAGTCAAGAGGCGATTTGCAACAAGAATAAGAAGAAGCTAGGGTTTTCATTGTAATCTTGTAAGATTCATTTGTATTTTGCTTCTTTCTTTCTCATTGTTGTATTGTGAGGTTGTAAGGCTTCTCCGCCTTCGGTAGTTACCGAGAATGAGTGTTTTCATAGTGGAGGGTGCATGAGTATGTGGATCCTTGGATTAGTCACCTCTTGCGAGGTGGATACCAAGTAAAATCCATTTGTTAGCATTGTTGTAGTGTTTCTTGTATTTCCGCTGAACATCTTTGAAGAAATAAGCAACGTCAAGCACGAAGATCGCACCGAGCTATTCACCCCCCCTCTAGCTACATTTTGGTCCTAACAATCTATACCTCTTGATACAAAAAATGAGGTCAAGACATGGCAGAATGACATGTACAACTTCTATTGGACAGGGTCAGCAAAATGTATGATGGATGAAAAGGCTTGTAAAGCTATGTCAATGTCGACCCTCTGCTCATGTGTGGCTTGCCGGTAGGTTCCTTCTCCAAATGTCTAACCCTAAACCATACAAATGTAAGACAATGCACCCAATTTTGACCCAATCAATGGTGATGAACATGGAAATCATACACAATAGTTAGGGTTGCCATAATTCAAAGAAAAATTGAAATTTTGAGTTTAGTAACTCGTTACCTATGCTCCATTTGACTCTGATTTGAAGTTTGAAAAGGTGTGGACACACACCCTAACCTTAGTCTCGGAATGCCTCCTTTTCTAGCGATTTAGGGAAGAAAATTGGGCAAAGAGGGTGATAGGAAGTAGATTGGAGGAGCTTGAAGGGTTTACGATGGCTAGAACAAGTTTAGGGAGTGATTTCATAGGCGGAGAGTGGTGGGTGGCGACTAAAACTAGGGTTTCTGTCAGCCACTGGCCGTGCACTGTTTTATAAAATCCTACTTACCAGTCGACTGACATCATAAAAAAACATACAATAACATTCTATCATCGAAGAAGGTTGTTACTATTGGTTCGGTTAGCACTGACGATCTAACTCAGGTTTTGATGAATGACAAAGTCACCCCCTAGCGACTTTCACAATCCAACAATTACCAGTCGACTGATGTCTGATGTCGTTGACTAGTACACAAATCCAGTATATTTCTAAACCCAATTTCAGAAATTTCCTAAACCTCCAAAAATTCTTAAATTTTGTAAAGAGGTCTGTATCACCATTTTCTATTTGGGGAAAATGGATCCCAAAATAGATACAACACTCAAAATTATCTAAATGGTTCAGTTTAGCCTTGACCTAAAGTCTTAATTTTTTTTTCTCTTGATGTATTCGCCCACACGAAACCATAGTGCATTTATTGCATTAGTTTACATGGTATTTAGACATCTAAAACCAAGTTTCATGTATTATGACATACTTTTTACTCATGAAGTCTATCCCAATGATTGAATTTTCCAATCATATTCAAGGAGATATGGGCACATTAATTTTACACAAGTCTTCCAAATGATTGGTCCAATAAAGGATTAATGTCTCTAGATTTCATTTTGGCTCAAAATAATGCATCATAACTAATATGATGAACCAAACACATCTTTCTAAAATCTCACATGATGTCTAATTGAAGAAATATAAAAATCAAGGTTTCTTAAGTTTTTTGTGAGATGCATTGAGGTATTGTCCTAAATTTAAGCTATGAGATCATGTAAAGCTAGACTCACTACTCTACAAAGCACATACCAAGTTCTCTCCTAAGGAAGGTGAACTCCGCTTTGGGTAGAGGTTTGGTAAGATATCGACAAGGTTAGACTTAGATTCAACATAATTGAGTTCGATGTCTCCTATGGCCACATGATCTCGAATGAAGTAATGTTTCACCTCAATGTGCTTTGTACTAGAGTGATGCGTTAGTTTTTGGTCAAATTGATGGTACTCATATTATCACACAAAACTTTGACTTTGGAGTAGTGCGTTGGTGCATTTGGCACCAATGATCAAACCTAAGTTTTGATGAATGACAAGTGGATTAAAGTTAGATATGTTGTGATCTAACCTTTTCTACTAAGTATGCATGTAATACTCCGGTTCTGAGATTCTGGTTAAGTATGACTTAAAAGGTTAGATGGTACTATTCATATCACCAAGGTGCACTTTCCTTTTCGGAAGCCTAAACTTAAGAACTCCAAAGTTAAGCGTGCTTGGCTTGGAGAAATCTGAGGATGGGTGACCTCCTGGGAAGTTTTCCAGGGTGCGTGCGAGTGAGGACAAAGCACGCTGAAAGGACCTCCGATGGTCTGTGGAGTTAGTCGTCAACCCGATGGGTAATTCTGGTGGCGTTCCCAATTCGATCCGAGTGGGGCTCGCCCGGACCGGGCCGTTATTTGGTATCAGAGCCAAGTTTTGGATACTTGGTTTTCGTATTTTGGTTTTGAGTGTTAATATGATACCAATATTTTTGGTATCAGAGCCCGATTTGCGAGTCAAACTGGGTATTTTCGGATTTGTATAGATTTCCATTATGATTATGTTTTGAAATTCCGTTTTGGATTTGTACGGGTTTTCGTCGATTTTCTCATACGGGATTCCGAGGTTATGTATGGGGACTGGACAACGACGGAACATCTCCTGACGACAAATAGGTAAAAAGGTAATTTTATGATTTTAGTTACTTGTAGTAATATCTGTGATATAACTTAACAGATATGAGGATATCTACACGAGTAGCTGTGAGACGTGGTGCTAGACGATCACGTAAGAGGACTTTGGAATCTCTGGCAACGGACTCGCCAGAGATCCCTACTGGAGTTGAGCCTGTTGGTCAGGGACAGACTCAAGATACTGCAGGTGCGTCAGGTTCTCAGACCCCGATGGCTCCTTTAGAGATACCTACCTCGGCTGCACCCGCTGTACCCACCTCTACCGTATTTACGGTACCACCAGGGGTACCACCGCCATACCCGGCACCTGCTCCGGTCGAGATTACAGTGTACCAGGCACCACCGCTACTTGGACCTACAGTGTACCCAGCACCCGCACCAGCGGTACCGGTTGCTCCATTTCCGGTACCACCACCTGCCGTACCTCCAGTCGCGGCCACTCATATCGACCCTGTAGTACCACCAGTGGTATATGCCCCAGTTTATGCAGCAGCACCGGGAGTACCTCTCCCGCTCTATCCAGCGGTACCACCTGTAGCACCAGCTCCAGTGATTCCGCCAGTTCCCGCGACGATCCCTATCCACCTCACTAATATTGTCGCAGCATGAGCCCGGATTCCAGCATTGGCAAAGTCGATGAAGAGTCGATTCACATCATTCCGCGGGGAGACTGATCCGAATGTGGCCCAGTCCTGGATTGAGACTATGGACCGGACCTTCTTCTACATGGCTTGCTCGGAGTGGGAGAAAGTAGAGCTGGCTGCTTTCCATTTACGGGATGAGGCCGACACCTGGTGGGTTACGTAGCGTTCCATCATAAGCGAGCAAAACATCACCTAGGCCAGATTCAGAGAGGCTTTTGAGAGTTGCTACTTCCCACAGGCATATCAGATGACTCGCCGGCAGGATTTTCTGAGTTTGCGACAGAACAACCGCTCGGTGACAGAGTACAATGCCGAGTTTAATCGGTTGGCCATATTTTGTCCAGAACTAGTTGTTGAGGACAGTTCCCGTATGCAGCAGTTAATTCAAGGACTGAATGGATATCTACAAGTAAAGCTTGCTGGTTTTGGGAACTCATCTTACATAGAGACACTGGACAGAGCCCTGATGATAGAGTCAGCTCACTAGAGAGCGTATCCGAACAAGAAAAGGAAGCAGACGGGTTAGGAATCAGGGCAGATCTAGCAGGCATAGGCGACCGGACAGCAACAGAGTGGTCACAGTCGGCCAGGTCAGGGTACTTCTGGAGCTTCTGGTCAGCCTCAGAAGTCGAGGCGGTCTTCATCAGGATGTTTCTGGCCTCCTCAACAGACCCGGAAACAAACCGCCAGTGACATCCACTGCGCCCGGTGTGGGTCTAGAGAGCACACCACATCAGCCTGCACCTTGGGACAGTCAGTTTGCTATTATTGCAAATTGCTTGGGCACATGAGCCGAGATTGTTCGCTGAAGGCTCAACATATTGCTTCCAGAGTTTCTGGTCACGGAGTTTAGCTCAGTCAGACAGGGACTCAGCGGGGAGGGCATAAAGCCCAATCTTCACATCGTCAGCCGAGGGCAGCTCCCCCTGCAGCTGCTGCTTATGGCATGTATGGGCAGGAGCACCCCAGTGCCCTCATAGTACCACAGAGTTCTGTCAGGGGACCCCAGTATCATCTGCAGCCTCATCCCCTAGTTCAGTATCTGCAGCCCCAGCCACTGGTTCAGTATCAGACGCAGTCCCAGCTACCAGTACAGTATCAGTCGTAGTCCTCTCTTCCACCTCTGACCCCGTATCAAGCACCACCTCAGTGGTTGGCTCCTGCTCAGATGCAACCGCCGCTGGCAGCGCTACCACCTCCACCTCCGTCAGAGACTGGACGAATACACGCGATTACCAGAGAGGATGTGCAGCGGGCCGACGAATCCGTTTTCCGTGGTACGATTTTCATTTATGCATTATCTGCTGATATGCGGATAGATACTGGCAGCTCGCATTCTTTTATATCCCGTACCTTTATGACAAAGATTGGTAGATTACCCACTATTAGACCACAGCGACTGACCATCTCTCTACCATCCGGTGATGTTTTGGATGTCACCCATGAGGTCAGAGGTTGTCCGTTAGACTTTGGAAACATGATACTTACGGTAGATCTTTTAGTATTGGAAATGGTCGAGTTTGATATTATTCTTGGCATGGATTGGCTGTCAGCATATCATGCCATTGTAGATTGCCAGACGAGGGTGGTCACATTTCGGCCTCCGAACCAACCCTCATGGGAATTCACTGGCATTAGAAACGACGGCATATCGACTATTTCAGCGATTCAAGCTCAGAAGCTGCTGTCACATGGTTGTCAGGGTTTTCTATTATCTTTGATTCATACTGAAGACGGCAGTAGTTCTCAACTCTCCGACGTTCCAGTAGTCCGAGAGTATCCAGATGTATTTCTAGAGGAGCTACCAAGTTTGCCTCCCAGAAGGCAAGTAGAGTTTGCTATTGAGTTGATTCCGGGAACCGCACCGAGATCGAAAGCTCCTTATCGTATGACACCAAAAGAGTTGAACGAACTGAAGGTTCAACTCCAGGAGCTTTTAGACAGGGGATTTATATGCCCTAGTGCTTCTCCGTGGGGTTCTCCGGTATTATTTGCTAAGAAAAAGGATGGTACTCTGAGGTTGTGCATAGATTATAGACAGCTGAATGCAGTGACCGTCAGGAATAAGTACCCCTTACCATGGATTGAGGATTTATTTGATCAGCTCAGAGGTACATCAGTGTATTTTAAGATTGATCTGCGGTCCAGATATCATCAGCTGAGAGTCAAAGAATCTGATATTCAGAAGATAGTACCAGATACAACCATTATGAGTTTTTGGTAATGCCATTTGGGCTTATCAATGCTCCAGCGGTATTTATGGATTTGATGAACCACATCTTCCTGGAGTATCTTGATCAGTTTGTTATCATTTTCATCGATGACATATTGGTCTATTCGTGTTTCGAGGAGGAATATGCACAACATCTTCGCACAGTCTTGGAGACTCTTCGACGACATCAGCTATATGCAAAGTTCAGCAAGTGTGCCTCCTGGCTATCTTCAGTTGATTTTCTGGGACACGTGGTCTCTACCAGAGGTATTTCAGTAGACCCTCAGAAGATCGAGGCTGTCACCAGTTGGGAGCAGCTGATATTAGTACAGGAGATCCGCAGTTTTCTGGGACTAGCTGAATATTACAGATGATTCGTCGAGGGTTTCTCCCGGATTGCTATGTCACTGACAGGCCTGATCAGGAAAGGTGTGAAGTTCACGTGGTATGAGGCTTGTGAAACCAACTTCCAGAAGATGAAGCGGAGATTAGTGTTGGCTCCAGTTTTGGTTTTACCCTCGGGAGAGGATGGATTCGTGCTCTACACCGACACATCTCTTCAAGGTTTGGGCATTGTCCTGATGCAGCATAGAAGGGTAGTCTCCCATGCTTCTCGTCAGTTAAAAGAGCATGAGAAGAACTACCCGGTACATGATCTGGAGCTGGCCGCCATTATATTTACTTTGAAGATTTGGCGGCATCATCTGTACGACATTACCTTTGAGATTCTTACGGATCATAAGAGTCTCAAATATATTTTCACCCAGAAGGAACTCAATCTCCGACAGAGGAGATGGATGGAGTTCTTGAAGGATTATGACTGTTCCATTTTCTATCACCTAGGGAAAGCTAATGTGGTTGTCGATGCACTTAGCAAGAAGTCCAGAGGGACTTTGGTTTGCCACCGAGCTTCAGTCACGGACTTGATTCAAGGCTTCTCCGAGTTGGGCCTTCAAGAGCAGGGACAGACAGAGCAGGGTATTATAGTTATCATGGTTGCTCAGTTGTCGATCAGGACGAGGATCCGAGAGGCCCAGGCTGGTGATCAGCATTTTCACTTCATTGGCAGCCAGATAGCTTCCGGGCAGTAGTCAGAGCTCACCCGAGATGATGCGGGTATTATATATTTCTAAGGTCGATTATACATACCTTCATCTCACCCGGTCAGGGAGGAGTTACTTTAAGAGGCTCATCACTTCCGATTTATGATCCACCCAGGTGGGACCCGCATGTATCTAGATTTGAGGCGTTCTTATTGGTGGAACGGCATGAAGAAAGACATCGCGGAATTTGTAGCTAGATGTCTGGTCTACCAGCAGGTAAAGGCAGAGCACCAGAGACCTACTGGATTACTTCAACGAATTCCTATTCCTGAGTGGAAATATGAACACATTACCATGGATTTTGTGGTGGGTTTGCCTAGGACACGACGAGGCCATGATGCGATTTGAGTAATTATTGATCGATTAACCAAATCCGCGCACTTCTTAGCGATCCAGAAAACTGATTCCTTGGATCGATTGGCAGATCTGTATTACCAGGAGATCATCAGATTACATGGTGTTCCTTTGAGTATTATTTCGGATAGAGATCCTCGGTTCACGTACTGATTCTGGCAGAGTCTGCAGCAGGCCTTGGGTACTCAACTCCGTTTCAGTATAGCTTTCCATCCGCAGACAGATGGACAATCAGAGCGGACCATTCAGACTCTAGAGGACTTGCTGAGGTCTTGTTTATTAGATTTCGAAGGCAGTTGGGAGGACCATTTTCCATTGGTAGAGTTTGCCTATAACAACAGCTTTCATTCGGCTATCTAGATGGCACCGTTTCAAGCGTTGTATGGTAGGTCTTGTCGGACACCCACCCTCTGGGATGAGGTTGGGAAGGTCCAGTTGCTAGGGCCTCATAGAGCTCAGCAGGAGGCAGAGTTGGTCCGTACTATTAGACGGAGGATGTCAGAGGCGCAGGACCACCAGAAGTGTTATGCTGATCGGAGACGGAGACCCCTGGAGTTCTCTACTGGCGACCCTGTTTTTCTACGAGTCTCACCCACAAAAGGGGTGAAGAGATTTGGCCTTAGAGATAAGCTAGCTCTGCGCTACATTGGACCTTTCCAGATCTTAGAGAGGATTGAAGCGGTAGCTTATTGTCTGACACTACCACCGTCCCTGGCAGGCGTTCATGACATATTCCATGTGTCTATGCTGAGGAGATACGTAGCCGACTCAGCACATGTGCTATATGATATACCAGTTCCCCTTCAGCCTGACGCTACCTACGAGGAGGTTCTGGTATGAATTCTGGACCAGAAAGAGCGTTGGCTGCGAAACAAGACTATCCGGCTAGTTAAAGTCGGATGGCAACATCATTCTAATGAGGAGGCTACCTGAGAGCTCGAGGATATGATCCGAGCTCGATACCCTCATCTTTTCACTTGAGGTATGTGAGTTTAATTTACTGTTCAACATTTATACTCTTTATATGTTGCTAGTACTTACTGATGGTAGATAACGAAATATGAGGACCGCATTTTTATTAGTGGAGGAGAATGTAAAATACTGAGAAAGGGCGAATCACCATAAGGGAATTTTTCGAAATTTTTTAGAATTTTTTCAGAATTTTTCAGAGACCGTATGACTTCGGTTACGGGGATAAAAACTGGGCCTCGGGAAAGTCTATTTAGGTTACCCCATTTTAACGAGAAAAAGTTGGATTTTTCCTTTTTTTTCTTTCCTTTTCCTTTTATTCTTTTCCTTTGTTTCTTCTTTCCTCTCGCGCTCGATCCTTGCCCTAACCGCACTGACGATTTCTTCTTCCCGCGTACAAAAGCCCTCGACAGAAGGGAAGTCGGGCATCTCTTCCTCTTCTCTCCCGATCTCTGCCCTAGCCGTCTCCACCGCTGCACGCCGCTGCACGCCGCTGCACGCCGCTGCCCCTCTTCGATCTCTTCTGTGCTGCAGCCGACCATCCCAGCCGATGCTGACTTCACTACCCGGCGCTAATTCCGATTGCCCCTCTGCCCTAGGACCTCTGTCGTCGTCGAACAGAGTAGCGTCAACCCCAGATCTCTCCGGCGTGCCCTAGATTGGGTCCATAGCCACAGACGCCCTCCTGACGCCTTCTTCCCTTCCCTGTGTCGAGCTCTTCTCTTCTCACGCCGACCACCAGATCCGACCCAGACACCGCCGATCACGCTGGAAGCCACCCCCGACTTGTGCCCTAGCAGCCGATTCGCCACCTTCGGCCGGGCTATCGTCTTCCTCTCTAATCTCCTCTATACCAGCCACTGAGATTTCCCAGTTGTCCAATCTCCACTGCCCTAACACCGTTGTCGACGCCAACAACACCTGGGAGATTGCTACCGTCGCCGATCGAGGGTTTCTGGTGGTCAGATTGAGGTAGGTTTTTCCTCTAAGATCTTGTTTTAGGCGTGTGTGTGTTGTGCTGATGAGTTGGACAGTCAAAGATAGAGTTAGGCAGTGGCGTATTGTCTTGTCCAGCAGATCACCTTATTTCCAGTAGCAACCATGCGTCTTGGTTGTAGATTAACAGGCGCGGCCGTGAGGTGAGGTACTGTTTTGTGAATATGGGAGTGTTACGTATTTAACAAAAATTATTAATGTAGATAAATACATTGAGTTAGGTTGGATTTGGAATTTCTTAATTTGATTTAGATTTAGTTTAGTTAATGGATGCATGATAGAATTAGCTAAACTAAACATTGTGATATAGGACTTTGATTCGAGATGGTGTCTCGACGAGGGATCTATTTTGGATACGATCTTCTTATTGGAGGCAGGTACTTTGACTTATCTTTTTAGATATGCCATTTGATATGCATAGTAGTTTTTAACAGGTAGTAATAATTATGTTTCTTATTTGCATCGGTTTGCCACTACCAAATACTTGTTACATGCTTTTTTTGCTTACTTGTTATGCATTCCATGTTAGTACCCACCTGATTTTATATGCTTATAGAGGTAGTGACATAACCATGCCTTATTATGTTCAAGACCTAGGTTTTTATACCTTATCTGACCTGTGTACCTAGACCATTGATTTGGTCCATTTTCCCTATGGTACACATTATGTAGAGATGAATAGGTTCAGGATATTTCCATGTTTAGTGACATGCACTATCTCACATGATTGCATGCTGTGCGATAGTCGGCTCCATTATTGTGTAGCACATCGCCAGTACATGGATCTGCACACACAACCACTCATGGGTTAATGGTTTTGTTAGGGAGGGTGTGTTGTAGCAGGTTGCTCTATCAAGGGTTCCATTGATTCACTCATGGGTAGTGTGACGCAGCATTGTAGCAGGACAGGGATTCCTCCTCTGGACTGGCTCAGGGAGATGAGAGCATTGTGCTCCCTCACTTATGATTTGGGGTAGGAGGATAGGTGTACTCTAACAGCATCTCGTCCACTCGGTCACTCATCAGGAGCAGTGATGGCAGAGTGCACGGTTGTCACAGCCCTACCCACTCAGTCTCACCATCGTGTGTGAGATGGCTGACTGGCAGTAGGGGTGACCAGGACATGTCATTGGCATCATACGCATTGATGCATTTATTGCTTGTGTTTGCTGCACTTATATGCTGCATATTTGGTGGATGCATATGTTTGACATCCATACAGGATTTATGATACTCTAGGTCTAACGCCCTTGTTATCCTTATACCAGGTCCTGGTTAGTACAGTTTTCTCCTATATATTTCAGTTTGCATTTATCATTCCTATATCAGGAGACTGTACGCATAATTATTGCTATTAGTTATTTTCTTACTATGCATGTCAGTAGTTACCCGCTGAGGAGTTGACTCACCCCATTGTTATTACTATTTTCAGGTTGAGGTTGTCCGGGGAGTTCCAATCGCTAGTCCCCTTGTAGATCGCGAGGATATTTATTTAGACTTTTGGTTTTCTTATTAGACTATGTTTTAGACTTGTTCTGGTTTTGGCACTTGGATCTTGTATGATCCTTTATTATCGTTAGGTTTTATTTGGATATGTTCTGCTACATGCCTGCCTGGACAGCAGAAGAAGTAAGTTGATTTTATTTGCGTTGTTGTGATTTGTGTTTTATGGGTGTAGTTGAGTAGGATATAAGTTTTGAGTTTTATGGGTGTAGTTGAGTAAGAATATTGAGATGATTTCCGTATCATTGTTTTAGTTTGGTTTGTTTACTATCATACTGTGTGGTTGTTGCTTATTATTTATACATATGTTCCAGTCGTGTTGGCCGAGGTATCTGGATTGTTGTAGGAAGTTTCAGATTGTCACCCGTACAGGGGAGATGCTGCCGAAATTTCTTCGGGCAGGGACTACCCTCGGGGCGTGACAATTTATTTTGTATCAGAGCGACCTTGCGACCGTGAGTGCGCCTGTGGCAGGAGCACCCAGGGCACCACCTAGTGAGGGAGATTTTGGGATTTGTCTGTGGTGTGATTCGTGGTTACACAACAAGGACATTGTGTCTTTAAGTGGGGGTGATTGTAATACCCCGGTTCTAAGATTCTGGTTAATTATGACTTAAAAGGTTAGATGGTACTATCCATATCACCAAGGTGCACTTTCCTTTTCAGAAGCCCAAACTTAAGAACTCCAAAGCTAAGCGTGCTTGGCTTGGAGAAATCTGAGGATGGGTGACCTCCTGGGAAGTTTTCCAGGGTGCGTGCGAGTGAGGACAAAGCACGCTGAAAGGACCTTCGGTGGTCTGTGGAGTTAGTCGTCAACCCGATGGGCAATTCTGGTGGCATTCCCGGTTCGGTCTGAGTGGGGCCCTCCCAGGCTAGGGCGTTACAATACAGGACTTGACTGGTCTGACACCAGGTTGAAAATCTAGCTAGGTTTGGAGGACCTCATAGTTAGTGTAGAAGTTTAGATAGGTTAAGAAGTGATCAGATATCTGACGGGAAATCCATTTGGGTCCATGAGACCTGACAACTATCCAAAGTCCAATGGGGTCTGTGGATTTAACAATTGGTAGGAAGACCTGGTGGACCAAGGAAGAGTTAAGCGATTCTGCATGGTAAGAGATCCTGTCCGAAATCTGAGTCAGTTAGAGGCCAACGGAGATGGCATTGATGTTGATGGAGAGACGACTTTGACACACCCTGTGTGTGCACGTCGAAAAAGCGAACTCTCACATGGAACCGCCAAAGGAAGTGGTAGGAGAACTGGTGGTACTCAGACTCTGCACACATTCAGACAGGCACACGAAGCATTAGAGACCAGAAATTAGGGAAAAAGTCCTCAGCGCAGGCCCTCCGATGCTCAAGTCAGGTCCTTTTTCACCAGAAGAACAATGTACAATAGAAAAAAAAGAACTATTGAAGACGAGTGCGAATGTATGCGTACCTGGCCAAGGAAGAGGACCTCCCTTTTTATATGACTCTGCATACCTGTTGAACCTGACCATTGCCAGAGAATGTCGGGTGAGAGAGAATGTACAACGATCGCCTATTGGTGGAAGGAAGGTTCCACTCTCAGAGAGTGGTAGACCACTAGAATATTCCCTAACATATGTCAATTATTCTCTGACAGGAGGTTGTGATTCCCTGATATTATTGTCGCTTAGTGCTTTCTGTCCCGCCCGGGTTCAGTTACAGACAGCTCGGGATGACTATTCAGATGTGCTACCAGGACTGAGCCTTGGTGAAAAAGATGAGCTGTGGTGAACCGACCGGGTTTTATATGAGATTGTGACGAGAGACTAATCTTTCATGATTTGACAGTTGACGAGCCGATCGGGAGTTGTCTTAGTAAAAGTACTAGGAGCATCTATAAAGGTTGAGCCAGGGAGATCCGATCAGCCAGGGGTAAGCCAGGAACTAGTCTAAGCTTCGTCTTACATCTCAAATCTGGGGACCTGCCCTGCCTGTGACCAACCAGGAATTATATGGATCTGGGGATCGGACTTGCCCTGCCTGTGACTTGTTAGAGTGTATACTAAAAGTCTAGCTTTTTGTATAAACATTTATAAGAATCACATTGGTCAAATGACTACATTTATGCTAAGTGTAGTTGTCCATTTAATTTATATTGCAAATAACATTGTTTGAGGAGACACACAAAAGTTAATGTTATCAGTTCCTTATAAATTATAAATAGTTATTCACGACCAAGATGGAATGGGACAAACCATTGGAGTGGTTGTAGTGTAATTAGGTATTAGTTTATCTTGTCTGATAAATTACACTAGTACACTATGTGTGTATTGAGCAGTACCATTTGAGGTAATATCTTTTTATACTGACTATATAAAAGAACAATACCTCTGTTATTATGGAAGTGTGTATTCTTAATCATGATATAATAACAAGTACATATACTTAATATTTATTTCTTTGATTTATCAAAGGGCATGATTTAGCTTGTTAAATCAATAGCCTGATAAGTTGGGAAATGATATTATTTATATAGTGTGTTGTTGATTATAGAATGAAACTGTGTCCTAATAATCTAGGTTGATGATGTCCCCTTGAGGAGCTCATGAGGATTGTCATGTAAACCCTGCAGGTGGACTTAGTCCGACATGACAATAAGGTTAAGTGGTACTACTCTTGGAGTTAGATATTAATTAAGTGAGTTATCCGTAACTCATTTAATTAATGGACATTCGATATCTTAAACACATGGAGATTAACACACTCATGATAAGAAGGAGCCCATATAGTAATATGGGATTGATGTGGTAGTTCAATAATAACTCTTTGGTGGTATGAGTTATTATTGATGAACTCGAGTTGGGTGTTCGGGGCGAACATGTGAAGCTCAAGCTCATCGGGAGACCAAAACCAATTCCTCCTCTCGATCCCTATTGTAGCCTCTTATTTATAAAGTCTTATATCCACCCAAACCCAACTTCTTACCCACCTTAAGGTGGCCTGCCAAGCTAAGCTTGGAGCCCAAGCTAGGGCCGGCCAAACCAAGGTTAGATGGGTTCAAGTTGTGGCCGACCCTAGCTTAGAAGCCAAACAAGGGTGGCCGACCACATTGAATTCAAAAGGAAGTTTTATTTTGTAAAGTCTTTTCTTTTATAGAGATCCATTAAAAGGATTTAAAAGGATGATTTTAATATAAAACTTTCCTCTTTTAGATCGGTCATAAAAAGAAATAAAAGGGAGTTTTTATTTTGTTAAAAACTTTCCTTTTATGTTGGTTTTAAAAGAGAATTTTAAATTTTAAAATCTTTCCTTTTATAGCTCTTTACAAAGGAATAAAAGAGATATTTGAAATCTTTCCTTATTTGTAGTTATCTATAATGTGAAAGAAAGATTTTAATTTTTTGATAAAACTTTCCTTTCTTAAAACTATGTTTTATTTTAAATCTTATCTTTTATAGATATCCATAAAAGGATTTAAAAGAGAGATTTTAATTTATAAAAGTTTTCTTTTATAACCAACCATGAAGGGAATTTTAAAAGAGAAATTTTATTAAAATTTCTTACCGGAAACAATTAAGGAAGTTTTAATTAATTGTTTAAAACTTTCCTTTTTTGGAGAACAAGGTAGGGGTCGGCCATTAAAGGTTTATAAAGAAGTTTTAATTAAAATTTTCTTCTTAGACATTGGCAAGGAAAATAAGGAAATTTTAATGATGTTTTAAAACTTTCCTTATTTGCCAAGACCAAGGAAAATAAAAGAGATGTTAGAGGTGTTGGTGCGGTTAGCACTAACGATTTAACCCAGGTTTTGATGAATGACAAATAAGTTAAGTTAGGTTTGTCGTTATCTAATGCTTTGATTGAGTATGCAGGCTAAGTCCAGACAGGTCGACGGATTGACCGGATGTCTGGCACGAAGTCCAAGCGGGTCGACGGGCTGACCGGACGCTTGGCGAGAAGTCCAGCTAGGTCGACGGGCTGACCAGATAGCTGGCACAAAGTCCAAGCGGGTCGACGGGCTGACCGGACGCTTGGCACGAAGTCCAGCTAGGTCGACGGGCTGACTGGATAGCTGGCACAAAGTCTAGACGAGTCGAAGGGCTGACCGAACGTCTGGCAGGTAAGTAAAGGTAAGTCACTGGAGGAGAATGACTGTGAGGACGCATCCCAGTTAAGGGACAGTAGGCGTCGGTTCAGTTTAGGTCCATTTTGAATCCCTAAATTGAGACCCTGACTAGGTTCTGGTCTCGGGAAGACAGGACCTAACTCATAAATCTACATAAAATGTATATATATATATTTTTCTAACTCTATTTTGTAGATACAAATGTAGATCTTCAAATTCTGCACGCGTAGCAACTGACAGAGCTTGATTCCGAGTTCGGAGTCAAAAGTTATGACCTTCGGAAGATGACTGTGTCAAACAAGTAGTTGGAGACGACTCGGATAAGCCAGATTCGAACTCTCCTCATTTGATCCGAATTTTTGGGATCTGATAAGCTCCGGAGACCCCTCTAAAGGGCTATAAAAGGAGGGGGTGAGCAAGCTTCAAGGACACAACTCTCAGAACGAAGAATTTGCTTCCTTGTGCTCCTGCTGCGCTGCAATCTCCGACAAGCTTTTCCTTTCTGTTCTAAGTCTTTTTATTGTCGGTAATTTTTCCTTATTAGCAATATTGTACTTAACTTGTAATCTATATTTCGAATTGCTAGTGAATTGCCCAACGAAAGTACTCACGGAATACGGGCCTTCGAGTAGGAGTCGTCACAGGCTCCGAACAAAGTAAATCCACTGTGTTTAATTTTCTTATTCCGCTGCGTTTATACTCATTGTTTTTCGAATCGATATTCACCCCCCCCTCTATCGACGTTTCACGATCCAACAAGTGATATCAGAGCGGGTACCGCTCTGATTTGGTGCAACCACCAATCAGACAGGGGGTGAAAATTTCCTTTTTTTTTGAATTTCAGTTTTTTCGCATAAGTCCAAACTAGTATCATTACTTGTTTTGGATATTTTCTTTCGTTGCAATTAAGACTAAATTGGTGCAACACCAACTTAGTTTATTTTGATTAAACTCTTCCCGCACTGCTAATCCAAGACGAAGTCTTGGGATTTTTTTTTTTGCTTAATTTCGTGTGTGCAGATTAACATGTCTCAATTAGAAGCCTTCAACACAGTACGTCCTCCCCTATTCAACGGGGATGACTTTTCGTACTGGAAGAAAATAATGGAGGTTTACCTGAAGACAGACTACGACCAGTGGTTCAACGTCATAAAAGCCTACAGACCTCCAGTCGACAACTCCAGAAATCCACTAGACCCGGAACAGTGGACTCCGGACATGAGGAAAAAGGCATCGACTGAGAACAAAGCAATTAACACGCTACACTGCGGTCTAACACGAGAAGAACTGAACCGGGTCGGACCACATCAGAACGCGAAGGAGCTTTGGGACAAATTGATCGAGCTGCACGAAGGAACGAGCGATGCGAAGGTAACAAAAAGAGACTTACTTTTAAATAGAATTTTTAATATAAAAATGCAGAAAGGAGAAACGACAAGTCAGCTCCACGCGAGGATCAAGGACATCCTCAACGGACTCCACGCGATAGGCCACCAGATGGAAAACAGAGACTTAATAAGGTACACACTAAATGCTTTTCCACGTAATAGTTTGTGGGCATCGATCGTAGATGCCTACAAAATTTCCAAAAATTTATCTAAATTAAAGTTAGACGAGCATTTTTGTGAGTTAGAACTACATGAACAAACTAATGCTAGAGCCGAAAAAGGTGTTGCTTTATTTGCAGGTTCCTCCAAAGAAAAGAAGAGCAAGCCTGAATCTGAAGAAGATTTCGACCAAGATTCCGAAGACAAAGAATACCTGGTGAACTTGGTAAGAAAAATGTTCACCAGGAGAAAAAAGAGCTTCAGCAAGAAGGATCTTCAAAAGATCAGTTCTTCCACGGAACAAAAGAACGTGACCTGCTTGGGATGTAACAAGAAGGGGCACTACAAGAACGAGTGCCCGAGACTAAAGAACGACAAACCGAAGCCGACCAAAAAGAGGGCTCTCAAAGCGACGTGGGACGACTCCTCCTCGGATGAATCGGAGGTAGAAGATCAGAAGCACCAGAGCCACCTCGCGCTGATGGCCCGCGAAGCTGAATCGGAAGACGAATCGGAAGACAGGTCCGAACCCGAATCGAGCCACGAGTCCGTACTCGTTTCCGAAGGCCCGGAAGAGGTATATTTCGATTTAAACAAAATTTTTTTAAAAAATTATTTCCTACTTAAATAATAAATTAGTTAAAATAGAAAATGAAAACAAATCACTCCTTGAGGAAAATCAAGACCTCAAGGAACAAATAAAATATTCAAATCCAACTCAAGATCTAACACATGAGGAGGAGAATTTATCATTAAAAAATGATATTAACAATTTAAAAGAGATGTTAGAAAAATTCACTACAAGATCAAAAAATCTAGACTTAATCCTGAATAATCAAAAGGCGTGTTATAATAAAACCGGACTCGGATATAAGTTGAACTCAAATAAAACCTTTAAATCATTAATAACCCAATTCAAACCAACACGTAAAGCTTGGGTCCCGAATGCGTGCTTAACCACGCAAGTAGGACTTAATCAACTTTACATACCTAAAGATAAAATATATTATATAAAATCTGATAAAGAAAATCAAAAATCAAAATACAAACTTAAATCAAAAAAATTCAAAATCTGAACATTTTAAAACTCAACAAAATATAAATTATCACCAAGTCAATTATAACTATAAAAGAAATAGACATAAACCTAAATCAAAAAGGTTAAATTGAAGGCCAATAATTCAGGGGGAGGCTCCAGAATAGCTGACACCTCCAAAACTAACATACCCGACAGGGTAACCCAAACAAACTAACCCGGCAGGGTGATTAGGATTAGTTAAAAAGGGACCAGGTTTAACTTGAATCATGGTACTGGTGAAGTTTTTGGATGATAGTACGTTAGGGAAGCTTGGACATCGCATGTCTAGAAAGATATGGCTTCGATCTGGTGCATTTGGCCAAGTGGAACTGACCGAAGCTACCCTTAAATGGATCCTAACTAGTTAGACCAAGGTTTAGTACTAAGCTCCGTGGATAGGACTATTCGGAAAACTTTGACGGCATGGTTACTCTAATGATGTCCAGATGACTCACCAGAGCCCAGAGGTTTATCCGAAGAATGCCTATTTGTTGAGACCAAAGCTAAACCTGTGTAACGACCCAATTTTCCCTATTTCGAGTTCCAAATGTCCATAAAAATATTTGGAAATGCTTTTAAAATATTCTAGAGACTTTTATAAATTTTTAGAGTATTTTTACACAATTTTTGGAGGTCGTTTAGTATGTTTACAAAAAGAAAGAAATTTTGACAAAAACCGTTGAAGGTGAGGCTCGAACCCATGACCTCGGGTCAAACCCGACCTAACCGGACGCAGCCAACCAGCTGAGCTACGTGGGTTTTGTTAACCAAATAAGTAGAGATAGATATTTAAGCTATAGTTGGAATATTTAAAAGAAATTGAAAAATAAAGGGCGCGGCTGAGGGATCGAAGCTGCGATCTGTGGCTTCGGTTAAAAGCCGGCTAACCAACTGGGCTGCGCGTGATTTGTTAACCAAGTATGTAGCGAGATGTATTTAAGTTATAGTAAAGGGCAGAAATAAAACCTAGGTTATAAAGGGTTAAGTGTTTTCCTAAACCCTAATTTCCTTTCCCCTTTCCTCTCCCGACGGTGATTTCGCCTTCTCGTCTCGGACGAAAACGCAGCAGCAAGCGAAGGTTTCTCCGACGGCCGACCGAAGGGAATTTCCACGAGCTCTTGCGGAGCCGAGCTCTCCTCGTCAAGGGGAACACGCGGAAAGGAAGGAATCACCGAGATCTTCATCTTCACCCGAAACCTAGAAGCTTTAGAGTTCTCTTCTCCGGTTGTAAGTCCAAGAGCAGCGAGGTGAGTTGCTACTCACCTGCAGTAGGATAGCTTCGAGATTTTCGTTCCTTGTTTTCGGTTTTGCAGTGCTAATTTGCTGTCCTAAGGGTGCTGGGCCGAATTTACCATGTTAGGGCAATAGGTTTCGGTTTTCTATGCTAGGGTTTCCCTTTGGAGTAAGCTTGGGTTGCTGTTGAACAGAATTATAAGCTAGGGTTTTCCCTTTCATTCCTTACCTTCTGTAGCATACATATTAAGCATGCTAAATTATGAATTAAGTAAGTGGAGTGTTTTGGCTCTTATTGGTTTCTTCAGGCCTTGTAGATGGAATTCGAATTTGTTTTTATGTAGATTGTTCTGCTTTGTACTGAAGTTTGCTGCCATGTTGTTCCCTTTTTGATTAGGGTTCTATTTAATTGAAGTTTAGTAGCATGCATTCTTGGTTTCCTTTCTTTTAAATTCTGTGGCAGCTAGAATTAGTATCCTGTTGCTAGATATGAGTTTTGATTTTGGAACGAAACAAGCTTTATATAGGTTCCAAGTTTCCAACAGGTTTAGTGGAAGAATTCAGCAAGCTTGATTCAAGTATCCTGTTCCAAGTGTTCTGTTGCAAGAATTCAGCAAGCTTGATTCCTTTATGTTGCAATTTATTGTGCAGAATGGTTGCTAGGGATATAGCTGAGTAGTTAGTGAACATTGAGTTTTAAGTAGAAGCAATATCCATTTTTCTCTAGCTCATTAGGCATGATTTTGGTATAGAATTCAGTCTAGTTTTCTTAGGTGCATATATGCCTCAATAGCTTCCTCTCAAGGTAGGAATGTTTACAGAATGAATAGAATGATTAAGCATTGTAGAACTGAATCTTGTTAAGCATTGTAGTGTAGAATTTTGTAACATTCACAGCGCAGATTTATATTAGTCTTACATGCAGATTTTCTAGTTTTCATTTGCTATTATTGAGCATGTGCAGTTTTTAATTGCTATGAGTTGAGCATGATCAGTTTTCTTTATTACTTTATTACTAGATACACATGAGCAGTTTCTTTGGTTTTTATTTGCTATTTTAATAAGCATGAACAACCATGTATTCTAGTGGGAAAATAAGAGTTCTATCAAATTCTTTTAGAAGCATTAACAAGTAAAAAGAAAGAAAAAGAAAAGAAAGAAAAGGTCAGGGCCTTAAGTAAATCCCAAAGTCAAGACTTTAGGGATTTTGGCACATAAGATGCTATTAAAATGTCAAGGCATTTAAAGAAGAAGTAATTTAAGATAATAAGTATTTTACTTTTTAAGAAGAGGCTAGTACCCGACTTCCAAGGTTGTCGTTAAACAAATCCAGGTGTCCAATTCCAAGGTCTTGGCCCTGGTAGACCAAGGTCTGCTCTTTTAGGATTGGCGGCTCGCTACCCCAACCTATTAGGGAACGTGCATAAGATGGTACTATGCCTGAGCCCAAGAGAAGTTGATTATTATTTTCAAGTATTAAAGTATAAATTTTAAACAAGTGAAATAAAAGAATAAGGTTAGAGTAAATGAAGTAAGCTTCACTTTGTTTTAAAGATCAGCAAGTTTAGCTTTCTTTTATGCTAGCAGCTTTTACATGTTCAGTTTCTTACATGTTATTTATTTGCTAGTTGATGAGCATGTTTAGCTTTATATGTTAGCTTTTCAGTTAGTTGATTTCTTTGCTATTTATGAGCATGAGTAGTTTTACATGTTAGCATTCAGTTTTAACATGTTTCTTTTATTTATATACATGCATATCGAGTTTTTGTGAGTTAGATAGTGCTCACTAAGCATTTTACTTATACTCTGCATTTCTCCTACTGCAGATAAAAGATAAAGGAAGAGGAAAAGTATAAGAAGGAAGGCGACAAGGAGATGCTGTGACGGTGTGTGATGCCAGGACTATGGAGAGATCTTGGGACTTAGCTTAAAAATAATTATTAAGATTGCTTCTATTGAATTGTTAAAAGAGTTTAGAACTTGTATATGCTATTTTCATTGGAATGTTTTTATCATGCATTGATAGAGTTATTTCTTTCGGTATTTTGATTCTTTTTCATATATATAAACTGCGTGGTTGTCTAATATATGTTCCAGCCGCCTGTGCCTGATGTATACAGTGTTTGTATATCAGTTTAAGGTCACCGGTACAGGGGAGATTCTGCCGAAATTTTTCGGTAGGGTTTCCATGTGGTTTTTAATCACACCGGTTAAGTAGAGTTAGTAGTTAAGTAGTGTCCACCTTTAGAGAGTAATGGTAGTGTAGAAGGTGGGTCGTTACAACCTGAATCTAACACAAGTTAAACCAAACTCTATAATCAAATCAACTTCATCTAACAAAATTATAGGATTCCCTGATTGATAATTTAGATCGGGTGAGATGAATAAGGTTTAAATTAATTTTTAAATTAAATTTCGAATTAACTTAAAATTTTGAATTAATTTAAATCTCCAATTAATTAAATTTCGAATTAATTTAAATTTTTAATTAAATTTTGAATTAATTTAAATCTCGAATTAATTAAATTTTGAATTAATTTAAATTTTAAATTAAATTTTGAATTAATTGAATCTCGAATTAATTTAAATTTCGAATTCAAAATTTTAATCTTAAACTTAAAAATTAATTTTAATTCTAAACTTAATTTCAAAGTTTTAATTTTAAACTTAAAAATTAATTTCAAAATTTTAATTTTAAAACATAAAAATTAATTTCAAAATTATAATTTTAAACTTTAAAATTAATTAAGTTTTAATTTTAAACTTAAAAATTAATTTCAAAATTTTAATTTTAAAATTAAAAATTAATTAAGTTTTAATTTTAAACTTAAAAATTAATTTCATAATTTTAATTTTAAACTTAAAAATTAATTTCTAACTTTTAATTTTAAACTTAAAAATTAATTTCAAAATTTTAATTTTAAACTTAAAAATTAATTTCAAAATTTTAATTTTAAACTTAAAAATTAATTTCAAAATTTTAATTCTAAACTTAATTTCAAAATTTTAATTTTAAACTTAAAAATTAATTTCAATATTTTAATTCTAAACTTAATTTCAAAGTTTTAATTTTAAATTTAAAAATTAATTTCATAATTTTAATTTTAAACTTAAAAATTAATTTCAAAATTTTAATTTTATACTTAAAAATTAATTTCAAAGTTTTCATCTTAAACTTAAAAATTAATTTCATAATTTTAATTTTAAACTTAAAAATTAATTTCATAATTTCAATTTTAAACGTAAAAAATTAATTTCAAAATTTTAATTTTAAACTTAAAAATTAATTAAGTTTTAATTTTAAAATTAAAAATTAATTTCAAAGTTTTAATTTTAGACTTAAAAATTAATTTCATAATTTTAATTTTAAACTTAAAAATTAATTTCATAATTTTAATTTTAAACCTAAAAATTAATTTCAAAATTTTAATTTTAAACTTAAAAATTAATTTCAAAATTTTAATTCTAAACTTAATTTCAAAATTTTAATTTTAAACTTAAAAATTAATTTCAAAATTTAATTCTAAACTTATTTTCAAAGTTTTAATTTTAAACTTAAAAGTTAATTTCAAAATTTTAATTCTAAACTTAATTTCAAAGTTTTAATTTTAAACTTAAAAATTAATTTCATAATTTTAATTTTAAACTTAAAAATTAATTTCAAAATTTTAATTTTAAACTTAAAAATTAATTTCATTATTTTAATCTTAAAATTAAAAATTAATTTCAAAATTTTAATTTTAAACTTAAAAATTAATTTCAAAGTTTTAATCTGAAACTTAAAAATTAATTTCATAATTTTAATTTTAAACTTAAAAATTAATTTCAAAATTTTAATTTTAAACTTAAAAATTAATTTCAAAGTTTTAATTTTAAACTTAAAAATTAATTTCAAAATTTTAATTTTAAACTTAAAAATTAATTTCAAAATTTTAATTCTAAACTTAATTTCAAAGTTTTAATTTTAAACTTAAAAATTAATTTCAAAATTTTAATTTTAAACATAAAAATTATTTTCATAATCTTAATTTCAAAAACTTAAAAACTTATTTTAAAAATTAAAACTTAAAGTTTCTTAAAATTTTATTTATCAAAATTCAAAACTTAAATTTTACTTAAATAATGCTTGCTAAAAAATAATCTTAAAAGACTAACTTTAATTCCTACTTACTATAGGAAACCAAGTGAATTTTGGACAGTGGTAGCTCCAAACATATGACTGGATATCACACCAAGTTCACTCAACTCACTTACAAAAGCTTAGGAATAGTTGCCTTTGGAAACAATGGCAAACTCAAGGTAATTGGTATAGATAATATTGAATTAAAAATAGACTTTATAATTACAAATGTTTTACTACAGAATCTTCTGAGTATTGGTATAGGAAAATTTTAAATATAATCTTCTGAGTATAAGTCAATTGTGTGATACTAGGTATAAGGTTAAATTTCTATCTACAGAATGTTTAATCAAACATTTAGATAATCCTACTGTAAGCCTAAAAGATTTTAGAAAAGACAACATCTATGCCATCAACTTAACCACTTTTTCAATTAGGTGTTATTTAACACAAAAAGAAGAAACTTGGTTATGGCATAGGAGGATGTCTCACACCAACTTTAGAAATATAAGCAAATTAAACGGATTAGTTAGAGGCTTGCCAAAATTACCTAACTTGGAGTCAACCATATGTAATGCTTGTCAACAAGGTAAACAAACAAAATCCACTCACAAACCAACTAATCAGCCACAAACCAACTCAATATTAGAACTTCTACATTTAGACCTTTTTGACTCCCATTGTAACGACTCAATTTTCCCTATTTCGAGTTCCAAATGTCCATAAAAATATTTGGAAATGCTTTTAAAATATTCTAGAGATTTTTAGGAATTTTTAGAGTATTTTTACGTAATTTTTGGAGATCGTTTGATATTTTTACAAAACGAAAGAAAGTTGGCAAAAAATTTGTCAAAACCGAAGCTCGAACCCACAACCTCGGGTCGGACTGACCCAACCAGACACGGCCCAACCAGCTGAGCTACACGAGCTTTGTTAACTAAGTAGGGAATAAAGTATATATAAGCCATAGTTGGAATTGAATTAAACCAAGGGTTATAAAGGGTTAATTTCTTTCCCCACCTGTTGATTTGGTATGAATTGTAGGTTGTTTATTCTGTTCGGATTTTCTTCCTATGGTTTCCGGATCATGCTTTACAGAATAGGGTAGCTAGGGAATCAACTTTCTTGTTTCTGTTTTGGATTAAGCTGTGTAGAAAAGAGAAGTTGCCTGCTTAAGTTTGGTTATAGCATGCTTAAGGGATTTATTGGCTAGCTGGTTGTGTTCTGTTATAGCATGCATGTCCTGAATTTAGTCCTGTACATGTGCAGATTGATATGTCATTTATATTATTGAAACAAACAGGTATTAGGGTTTTAATTTCAGCAAGTATTAGTCTTGTTTGTGTTAATTTGCTGGTTATGAATAAGCATGTTCTTAGCAACTGCAGAATTTAGTTTGAGTACCTTTCATTACCGTTTAGTATTTTCTGATGAAGCATGATTAAAGAGATTAGTTAGCTTCTATGTAATCCTGTTATAGCATGATTAAGGGAATTAGCTGGTTGATATGTGTTTCTGTTGTAACAGGTGTAGAGTTTATAGAAATATGTTCGGAACCATAGAAGCTTGGGACCTTGTTAGAGGATTTAAATGGATTCTTGTTAAGAATTTGTTAAGAGTTTATTAGGAGTCTTTCTTTTAATTGTTAGAGAAATTAGAGATTTCACATGCTATTTATATTGCTAGGTTTGAGTTAGTTGCCTTTTCTTTAAGCATGTGCAGAATTTCACAGCTTTGCTTTAGGTAGGAAAGTTCTTAAATAAGCATGAGTAGCTCCTTATCCAAGAACATCCCTTTTATTTAGTTAGAATAGGGGTGGCATTGTCCTTTGCTACTCAAAAGAAGGCAAGAACAGCCCTTTAATTAGTTAGAATGGTTTAGCATGAATAGTTTTCTTGGTTTTGCTGTTTACAAGCATGAGAAATTAGTAGTTTTATAATCTCCCTCTGCTGTTTCCTCTTCCTTGCCGTTTACCAGCATGAGAAATCCATAAGCAGTATTAAATTATAGTTCAGTTTCTAGTTCCTTATTTTGATACACATGCATATATGTGTTAGTTAGCTTTTAACAGCCCCTTTATTTTACAGCATGTTTAGAAAGTTTGAATTAGTTTTTTTTTTCTCTATTTTACAGCATGTTTAGAAAGCTTAAAGTTGCTTTCTTAGCTCTATTTTATAGCATGATTAGTAAGCTTAAAGTTGCTTTCTTAATTCTATTTTATAGCATGATTAGTAAGATTAGATTAGCTTTCTTTGCTCTTATCACAGCATGTTTTAAAAGTTCAAACTAGCTCTCTTTTGCTCTATTCAATAGCATGATTAGTAAGTTCAAATGTGCTTTCTTTTCCTTTGTTTTACAGCATGTTTAGAAAGTTCAGATTTGCTTTTCTGTTGCTTTGTTTTATAACATGCTTAGAGAGAGTCTAGATTTGTTTCCCTTGTATTGTTTTTATAGAGCATGCTTAGTTAATTGTAATCCTACACTTGTTAGGTATATCTAAAGGATTCCAATAAACTCTAATAAAGGATTATGAGGAAACTGAGTAAAAAGAAAAAAAGACTAGAGTCTAGTTAAAAAGAGATAACTAGTAAATTAAAGTATGAGGCTAGTACCCGACTTCCGAGGTTGTCGTTAAACAAATCCAGGAGACCAATTCCGAGGTCTTGGCCCTGGTAAGACCGAGGTCTTTATCCTCATAGGGCTGGAGGCTCGCTACCCCAGTCACTATTAGAGAGCGCGCAAAACAAAGATGGTACTAAGCCTGGGCCCAAAGAAGAAAGAAAAGAAGAAAGTAAAGAAGAAAGAAAAGAACAAGAAGAAGAAAGTAAAATAGAAATTAAAAGATTAATTTCTAGAATAAGGATATAAGAAAATGAAGTAAGTTTTATGCTTAGAATCAATAAAAGTTTAGTTTCTTTAATTCTAAGCTTACAGTGTTAATTTCCTTATTATCCTGTCAGTTAGTGTGCATGTTTAGTATTCAGTTTTATTTCTGTATACCATGAGTACATGCGGCTTTGTTTTAGCATTTCAGTTTCAGTATTTTTGCATTACTTTTATGCACTTCGAGTTTTTGTGAGATAGATTAGTACTTACTAAGCGTTTCGCTTATAGATCTATTTTTCTTTCCTCCTACTGCAGACAAAGGAAAAACTAAGATATGAAAGGGAGGCTACAGGATGGTGGTGGTGATGAAGGTGTGTGATGACTGGACTATGGAGAGATCCAGAATGAGCTGGCAAATTGCCAAGACTTTTCTGTTTAGTTCTTTTAGTTCTCTTTTAAGTGTTATTATGGGTTGAGACTATAATTAAGTTTATTCCGCATTTGTAATTAGTTTTCTTTTATTATGAGTTGGAGTAGTATAGTTGTTGCTATTGCTAGAGTAGTTTCTTTCTTTTTGTTGATTTATTACTGCGTGGTTGTGTGGAAAATATGTTCCAGCCGTCTGTGGCTGCGTATACTATGTTTGTATTATAGATTTAGTCACCGGAACAGGGGAGATTCTGTCGAAATTTTTCGGTAGGGTTTCCATGTGATATTTAATCATACCGGTTAAGTAGAGTTAGTAGTTAAGTAGCGGTCATCCTTTGTAAAATACCGGGGAAAAAAAATGACGAATATTAATAAGGGAATTTTCCGGAATTTTTGGACATTTTTCGGGAATTTTTCGGAGCTCGTACGGACGAGTTAACGGGGATAAAAACGGGGCCCGGAAAAGCCTGTTTAGGCTACCCCATTTTAACAAGGAATTGTTTCTTTATAAATTCCTTATTTCTTTTCTTTTTTCCTCATTTATATTTTTCTTTCTTCCTCGTTACTGTGCCCGTGCCCGAGCCCTCATTCTCTCCTCTCTTCTTCTCCCTCTCGCCGAGCCGAATTTGCCCTAACCGCCGGCCATCTGGCGGTTCTCCTTCTCCTCCTCTCCTCTGCCGCCCCAGCCGACGCCGAGCGTCGGCCACAAGGGCTCTCTGTGCCCTAGCGTCGGCCGCCGCCGCCGCATCTTGCCCTACTCGCCGGCGCCTCTCCTCACTGCCGCCCGACGCCTTCCTCTTCCATGCCCTAGCGCCGGTGCCGCCACCACAGTCGACGCCGAGGACTTCTTCTCTTCTCCTCTCCCTGCTCTAATCGGCGCCGCAACATCCGCCGCCGAGGCCTTAATTCCTCTGCTGCCGAAGCCCTAGCCGCCGGCGACGCACCGAGCTTCTTTCTTCCTCTCCTCCACTGTGTTTCTGCTGACCTTGGAGGCGCCATCTTCCCGGAGAGCTGTGCCCTAGCCTTTGCACAGTGCCACTGCCGCGACATCTTCTGCCGTAGTTTCCGGCCGATTTCCCCACTCACTGGAGTAGGCTACAGTTTCCAATCAGTGACACTCTTCACCAGAGAGTAACCTGCCAATGTGGTTAGGAGTATTTGAGTGGAGATTTTGACCCCCACCTTGCTGCAATCACTGGATCCGGCAGTAACTTTAGCCACAAACCTTGATCCAGCAGTATTAGGGTAAGGAATTTGGTGATTTAATATTTATGTGAGTGAAGGATAAATTGACACATAATTAATTGATAATTATTTGATCATTAGGTTTGTTGGCAGCGACCCTTTGATTTACAGCAGCAATTAATCTTTGCTAGCAGTAGAGTTTTGTTTTCCGGCAGCAGCTTGGTCTAGCAGCGGTTGATTTGAGGTAAGGTTTATGGTTTCGATCTTTGTGTTAGATTATTGCTAGTTGTGTTAGCAATAATTATTGATTTAGGTTTATAAGTTGTATAACGGTGTAATTGGGGTTAATGTAACTAACCCTAACTGGTCATGGATTAGGAATTAGTTTAGCTATTTGTTTAAAATTGAATTAGCTAAACTGTGCGATTTAACACAGGACTTTGACGCGAGACGAGTATCTCGGAATCGGATCGGACCTTTTTATCGGAGGCGGGTACTTTTGACTTATGTCATTTGATATGCTTAGTAATTAAATTAACATGTTGCATTAATTGTGTTTCTTATCTGTTTGGTTAATCACTACCCAAATCTTACATGCTTGATTGATTGATTGGTTTTGCATCTCGTATATTTTACTGTTTGTACATGCTTATAGGGGTAGTGATATGCCATGCTTGACCATGTTCGGGACCTAGGTTTTTATACCTTCGTGTACCTTTGATTCGATATGATTCGTTGACCTAGGGTGCACTTTTCTATATACATGGATTAGGTCAGGATGTTTATATGGTTATTGCCATGCATCATTTGCATGATTGCATCTGTGCGATAGTCCGCTCCATTATTGTTGAGCACATCGCCATTACATGGATCCGTACACCACCACTCATGGGTTAGTGGTCGATTCGGGTAGAATCTCTGTTGGTGCACCGTTGGTCCGCTCATGGGTAGTGTGACACAAGTGTTATCCGCCGGGATTCTTCCCTCTTTGAGTACCGGGAGTTGAGAGCATTGCGCTCCCCATCTATGATTTGGGGTAGGAGGATAGGTGTACTCGACATCCGTCCACTCGGTCACTCATCGGGAGTAGTGACGACAGAGTGCACGGTTGTCACCCTACCCACTCGGCCTCACCTTTGTATGAGATGATCGACTGGGGGTGACCAGACGCATCATTGACATCATATGCATGATGCATTTATTGCTTGTGTTTGTGTTTGCATTATATTATGCATATTGTTTGGATACCTATGTTTGACATGCATCCGATTTCCTTATCCCTCGGACAGTTTGACCTTATACTCGGGACTAGTACAGTATTCTCTGTTTATTTCAGATGCATTCTTATCTTTCTTATCAGAAGTATGCATGATTAGTGCTAGGTGTTGTTTCTTTACTTTGCATATCAATGTACCGCTGAGTGTTGGACTCACCCGCCTCCATTGTTGTTATTTTCGGGTTGATCTGTCGGGGTTCCAGTCGCTAGTCCCCACTGCACGTAGTGCTACTCCGCTGCTGGTTTTTTGAGTTGTTTCATTTTAGCTTTTCGCTATCAGACTTTATTTTAGTTTTGTTTTGGACTTACATATGGATATTATATGGAATCTTTCCGTTGGATGGACTTTTCGTATGATTTGGATTTACTCTACTACATGCCTGCCTGGACGGCAGAAGAGGTAAGAAAAATCGGATTTGGGCTTTACGAGTGTAGTTGAGTAGGGTTGATTTCGAGTCAGAGTATTATTACTGCGTGGTTGTGTCAGCCAGAGGCTGAATATATATATATAAACTGCGTGGTGATTGATTTTTATTACTGTTATTATTCCAGCCGCCTGTGGCTGAGTATTTAGTGCTTGTAGAAAATTTTGATTGTCCGCCGTACAGGGGAGATGCTGCCGAAATTTTCTCGGACAGGGACTCTTCTGGGGGCGTGACAATTTAGTGGTATCAGAGCACAGTTATACGATCTTTTGTTTTCGTATTTTGGATGTTTGGGATAACCTGATACCAATTTATTTACTTGGTATCAGAGCGCCAAGTTTGGCGATACTTGTTGGATTTTTGTATTATGGATTTTCGGGATTTATCTGATACCAATTTATTTGGTATCAGAGCGGGTTATGATACCTGCTTTTGGTGTTCTAGAGATTTATCGGATACCTGTTGTTGGTATTCTGGATATTTGGGTTAGCCAGGTTTGCGAGTCAAACTGGGCATTATCGGATTTTCTATATGGTTATGTTTCGGATTTCCGTTTCGGATTTATTTGGATTTCCGGCGATATTATCGTTCGAATTTTGGTCAACGACGGAACATCTCCAGACGGCAAATAGGTATGTTGTTATTTTATGTTGGTTATATTGGTATTGATATCTGTAATTTAATTTAACAGATATGAGACGATCTACTCGTATTGCTGCGAGACGTGGTGCTGGACGACCATGTGCGAGGACCACGGGATCTCTGGATATGCCAGAGATACCCACTGTTAGTGAGCCTGTCAGTCAGGGACAGACTCAGGATGCAGCGGGAGCATCGGGCTCTCAAATCCCGATAGCTCCTGTAGAGATACCTATTTTGGCCACACCGACGGTATCCATGCCTACCCTGTTTACAGTACCATCAGGGGTACCATTGGTGTACCCGACATCTGCTCCAGCGCAGCCTGTGGCGTATTCAGTACCACCGCCACATGGACCTACAGTGTACCCGACACCAGTGACACATGTACCCCCAGTGCCTACAGTAGCAGCAGCTGCTCCACATCCGGTACCTTTTCCTACCGTACCTCCAGTTGCCACCACTTTTGTTCCCCAGACAGTACCACCGACGGCTTATGCTCCGGTATATACAGCAGTACCGGGAGTTCCTCCTCCGGTTCCAGTGTTTCCGCCAGTTCCTGCAGCCGTCCCGACACAGCTCACTGATATTGTCGCTGCACGAGCTAGGATTCCAGCACTGGCTGAGTCGATGAAGACTCGTTTCACTCTTTTCCGCGGAGATCTTGATCCGAGTATGGCTCTGTCATGGATAGAGACTATGGAGCAGACTTTCTTCTATATGGCTTGCTCCGAGTGGGAGAAAGCAGAGCTGGCTGCTTACCATTTACGGGATGAAGCTAATGCCTGGTGGGTTACTCAGCGTTCTATTATTGGTGAGCGCAACGTCACATGGACCAGGTTCAGAGAGGCTTTTGAGAGCCGTTTCTTTCCACTGTCCTATCAGATGTCTCGCCGACAGGATTTTATGAGTCTGAGGCAGAATAATCGCTCAGTGACCGAGTATAATACAGAATTCCTCCGGTTGGCTCAGTTTTGTCCAGAGTTAGTTGCGGAGGACAGAACTCGCATGATGCAGTTTATACAGGGATTGGATGGTTATCTGCATGTACAGCTTGCCGGATTAGGGATTTCATCTTACTCTGATGCATTGAATCGAGCTTTGATGATAGAGTTAGCTCGGCAGACAGCATATCCGGACAGGAAAAGAAAGCATACGGGTCAGACATCAGGGCAGGTCCAGCAGACACAGGCGACAGGACAGCCTCAGAGTAGTCACAGACGGTCAGGTCAGGGTACTTCTGGGGCGTCTCGTAGGCCTCAGAAATCAGGGCGGTCTTCTTCAGGACGTTCCCGGTTTTCTCAGCAGAACCGGCAACCACCTTCCGGTGATACTCATTGTTTCAGATGTGGATCCAGAGATCACCTCACCCCAGCTTGCTCTCTGGGACAGTCAGTTTGCTTTTATTGCAAACTGCCGGGGCACCAGAGCCGAGATTGTCAGCTGAAGGCTCAGCACACGGCTTCCGGAGGGTCAGAGCAGAGGGGACAGTCTAGTCAGTCAGTGTCTGTCAGCAGGGAGCAGCTCCCTCCGCAGCAGCATTTGGCATGCTTGGACAGGAGTACTCCAGTGCTTCTGTAGCACCCCAGAGTTTTGCTCCAGGACCTTATTATCCGACTCAGGGGCAGTATCAGACTCAGTTACAGCCAGCTGCACAGTATCAGTCACCATCCTCTCAGTCTTATCTGGCACATAGTCCAGCAGCGCCTCAGTGGCAGGCTTCTGCCCAGCCGCAGCAGCCGCTGGCAGCATTACCACCTCCTCCTCCGCCAGAGACTAGTCGTGTTCATGCTATTACCAGAGAAGATGCTCAGCGGGCCGACGGATCCGTTTTCTGCGGTACGATTTCCATTTATGCATTTACTGCTGATATTTTGATTGATACTGGTAGTTCGCACTCTTTTATATCCCGTACCTTTATGCGGGAGATTGGTAGATTACCTACTGTTAGGTTGCGACGATTGACTGTCTCCCTACCGTCCGGTGATACTTTAGACGTCACCCAGGAGATCAGAGGTTGCCCGTTAGACTTTGGCAACATGATACTTACGGTAGATCTTTTAGTATTGGAGATGGTCGAGTTTGATATCATTCTTGGCATGGATTGGCTGTCAGTATATCATGCTACCGTTGATTGCCAGACGAGGGTGGTCACCTTCCGGCCTCTGAACCAACCCTCGTGGAGTTTCACTGGCATCAGAGACGACGACATCTCGATTATTTCGGCGATTCAGGCGCAGAAGCTGCTGTCTCACGGCTGTCATGGTTTTCTGTTGTCGTTGATCAGTACTGAGGACAGTAGTAGTTCGCAGCTCTCCGACGTTCCTGTTGTCCGGGAATACCCAGATGTATTTCCGGAGGAGCTGCCAGGTTTGCCTCCCAGAAGGCCAGTGGAGTTCGCTATTGAGCTGATTCCGGGAACCGCGCCGACATCGAAAGCTCCGTATCGTATGGCACCAAAAGAGTTGAACGAGCTGAAGGTTCAACTCCAGGAGCTTTTAGACAGGGGATTTATTCGCCCTAGTGTTTCACCATGGGGTTCTCCAGTTCTATTTGTCAAGAAGAAAGACGGCACCATGAGATTATGTATTGACTACAGGCAGCTGAATTCAGTGACCGTCAGAAATAAATATCCATTACCACGGATTGAGGATTTGTTTGATCAGCTCAGAGGTACTTCAGTGTATTCTAAGATTGATCTGCGATCCGGATATCATCAGTTGAGAGTCAGAGACTCAGATATTCAGAAGACAGCTTTCCGTACCAGATACGGTCATTATGAGTTTTTGGTAATGCCATTTGGGCTTACCAATGCTCCAGCGGTGTTTATGGACTTGATGAACCGCATCTTTCTGGAGTATCTGGATCAGTTTGTTATCGTTTTCATTGATGACATATTGGTCTACTCTCGTTCCGAGGAGGAGCATGCACAGCATCTTCGCACAGTTTTAGAGATTCTTCGACGACATCAGCTGTACGCGAAGTTCAGCAAGTGTGCATTCTGGCTATCCTCAGTTGGGTTTCTGGGACACGTGATTTCTAGCAGAGGTATTTCAGTTGATCCTCAGAAGATCGAGGCTGTCACCGGTTGGGAGCAGCCGAAGTCAGTTCAGGAGATCCGCAGTTTTCTGGGATTGGTCGGATATTACCGACGTTTTGTTGAGGGCTTCTCGCGTATTGCTATGCCACTGACACGTCTTACCCGGAAAGGCGTGAAGTTCATATGGTCCGAGGATTGCGAGACCAGCTTCTAGGAGCTGAAGCGGAGATTAGTGTCGGCTCCAGTTTTGGTTTTACCTTCTGGAGATGATGGATTTGTACTTTACACCGACGCGTCTCTACAGGGTTTGGGCGCTGTTCTGATGCAGCACGGCAGAGTAGTCTCTTATGCTTCTCGTCAGCTGAAGGAGCATGAGAAGAACTACCCAGTTCATGACTTGGAGTTAGCTGCCATCATCTTTGCTCTGAAGCTTTGGCGTCATCATTTATACGGTATCACATTTGAGATTCTCACTGATCATAAGAGTCTCAAATATATTTTCACTCAGAAGGAGCTTAATCTCCGACAGAGGAGATGGATGGAGTTCCTGAAGGACTACGATTGTACCATTAGCTACCACCCGGGGAAAGCTAATGTGGTTGCAGATGCACTCAGCAGGAAGTCCAGAGGGACTTTGGCTTGCCACCGGACTTCAGTCACGGACTTGATTCAGGCTTTCTCAGAGTTAGATCTTGAGGAGTAGGGACCGACAGAGCAGGGTATTCTTGTTACCATGGTTGCTCAGTCGTCGATCAGGACGAGGATCCGAGAGGCACAGGCCAGTGATCAGCATTTGCAGTTTATTAGCAGTCAGATAGCTTCCGGGCAGCAGACCGAGTTTACACGAGACGAGGAGGGTATTATATTCTTCCGAGGCAGATTATGCGTACCTCAGTCTCATCCGGTCTTACAGGAGCTATTACAGGAGGCACATCGTTCTCGATTTGCGATCCATCCAGGCGGAACCCGTATGTATCGAGACTTGAGGCGTTCCTATTGGTGGAACGACATGAAGAAAGACATCGCGGATTTCGTAGCTAGGTGTCTTGTTTGTCAGCAGGTGAAGGCTGAGCACCTGAGACCTGCAGGGTTACTTCAGCGGATTCCTATTCCTGAGTGGAAGTGGGATCACATTACCATGGACTTTGTGGTAGGGTTGCCGAGGACACGACGAGGCCATGACGCGATTTGGGTAATCGTTGATCGATTAACCAAATCCGCACTTTAGCGATTCGGAGGACCGATCCTTGGATCGATTAGCATATTTGTATTGTCGAGATTATCGGACTACATGGTGTTCCATTGAGTATCATTTCGGATAGAGATCCACGGTTTACGTCTCGTTTCTGGCAGAGTCTGCAGCAGGCCTTGGGCACACAGCTCCGTTTGTACTGCTTTCCATCCGCAGACAGATGGACAGTCAGAGCGGACCATTCATACTTTAGAGGACCTGCTGAGGTCATGTGTTATGGATTTCGGAGGCAGTTGGGAGGACCATCTGCCGTTGGTAGAGTTTGCCTACAACAACAGCTTCCATTCGGCTATCCAGATGGCACCGTTTGAGGCGTTGTATGGTAGACCTTGTCGGACACCCGTCCTTTGGGATGAGGTTGGAGAGGCTCAGTTGTTGGGACCTCATAGAGTTCAGCAGGATGCAGAGTTGGTCCGTACTATCAGACGGAGGATGTCAGAGGCGCAGGACCGCCAGAAGAGTTATGCTGATCGGAGACGCAGACCACTAGAGTTCTCTATTGGCGACCATGTATTTCTACGAGTTTCACCCACGAAAGGGGTGAAGAGATTTGGCCTCAGAGGTAAGCTAGCTCCGCGGTACATTGGTCCCTTCGAGATCTTGGAGAGGATCGGAGCAGTAGCTTACCGACTGGCACTACCACCGTCCCTGTCAGGCGTGCACGATGTGTTCCACGTATCGATGCTGAGGAGATACGTACCTGATCTGACACATGTGCTGGCAGATATTCCAGTTCCAGTTCAGCCTGACATTACGTATGAGGAGGTTCCGGTACGGATTCTCGACCGGAAAGAGCGTCAGTTGCGGAACAAGACTATCCGGTTGGTTAAAGTCGGATGACAGCATCATTCGGATGAGGAGGCTACGTGGGAGCTTGAGGACACTATCCGAGCTCGATATCTCCATCTTTTCACTTGAGGTATGTGATTTAGTTTACCGTTCAGCGTTTATACTTTCTGTCTGTTATTAATACTTGCTGATGGTAGACACTGAAATTTGGGGACCAAATTTTTATTTGTAGGAGAGAATGTAAAATACCGGGAAAAAAAAATGACGAATATTAATAAGGGAATTTTCCGGAATTTTTGGACATTTTTCGGGAATTTTTCGGAGCTCGTACGGACGAGTTAACGGGGATAAAAACGGGGCCCGGAAAAGCCTGTTTAGGCTACCCCATTTTAACGAGGAATTGTTTCTTTATAAATTCCTTATTTCTTTTCTTTTTTCCTCATTTATATTTTTCTTTCTTCCTCGTTACTGTGCCCGTGCCCGAGCCCTCATTCTCTCCTCTCTTCTTCTCCCTTTCGCCGAGCCGAATTTGCCCTAACCGCCGGCCATCTGGCGGTTCTCCTTCTCCTCCTCTCCTCTGCCGCCCCAGCCGACGCCGAGCGTCGGCCACAAGGGCTCTCTGTGCCCTAGCGTCGGCCGCCGCCGCCGCATCTTGCCCTACTCGCCGGCGCCTCTCCTCACTGCAGCCCGACGCCTTCCTCTTCCATGCCCTAGCGCCGGTGCCGCCACCACAGTCGACGCCGAGGACTTCTTCTCTTCTCCTCTCCCTGCTCTAATCGGCGCCGCAACATCCGCCGCCGAGGCCTTAATTCCTCTGCTGCCGAAGCCCTAGCCGCCGGCGACGCACCGAGCTTCTTTCTTCCTCTCCTCCACTGTGTTTCTGCTGACCTTGGAGGCGCCATCTTCCCGGAGAGCTGTGCCCTAGCCTTTGCACAGTGCCACTGCCGCGGCATCTTCTGCCGTAGTTTCCGGCCGATTTCCCCACTCACTGGAGTAGGCTACGGTTTCCAATCAGTGACACTCTTCACCAGAGAGTAACCTGCCAATGTGGTTAGGAGTATTTGAGTGGAGATTTTGACCCCCACCTTGCTGCAATCACTGGATCCGGCAGTAACTTTAGCCACAAACCTTGATCCAGCAGTATTAGGGTAAGGAATTTGGTGATTTAATATTTATGTGAGTGAAGGATAAATTGACACATAATTAATTGATAATTATTTGATCATTAGGTTTGTTGGCAGCGACCCTTTGATTTACAGCAGCAATTAATCTTTGCTAGCAGTAGAGTTTTGTTTTCCGGCAGCAGCTTGGTCTAGCAGCGGTTGATTTGAGGTAAGGTTTATGGTTTCGATCTTTGTGTTAGATTATTGCTAGTTGTGTTAGCAATAATTATTGATTTAGGTTTATAAGTTGTATAACGGTGTAATTGGGGTTAATGTAACTAACCCTAACTGGTCAGTGGATTAGGAATTAGTTTAGCTATTTGTTTAAAATTGAATTAGCTAAACTGTGCGATTTAACACAGGACTTTGACGCGAGACGAGTATCTCGGAATCAGATCGGACCTTTCTATTTTCGGAGGCGGGTACTTTTGACTTATGTCATTTGATATGCTTAGTAATTAAATTAACATGTTGCATTAATTGTGTTTCTTATCTGTTTCGGTTAATCACTACCCAAATCTTACATGCTTGATTGATTGATTGGTTTTGCATCTCAGGTATATTTTACCTGTTTGTACATGCTTATAGGGGTAGTGATATGCCATGCTTGACCATGTTCAGGACCTAGGTTTTTATACCTTCTGTGTACCTTTGATTCGATATGATTCGTTGACCTAGGGTGCACTTTTCTATATACATGGATTAGGTCAGGATGTTTATATGGTTATTGCCATGCATCATTTGCATGATTGCATGCTGTGCGATAGTTCGCTCCATTATTGTTGAGCACATCGCCAGTTACATGGATCTGTACACACCACCACTCATGGGTTAGTGGTCGATTCAGGCTGAGTGTGTTGCAGCAGGGACTCTGTTAGGCACCGTTGGTCCGCTCATGGGTAGTGTGACACAACGTGTTATCCGGCAGGGATTCTTCCCCGTCTTTGAGTACCGGGAGTTGAGAGCATTGCGCTCCCCCATCTATGATTTGGGGTAGGAGGATAGGTGTACTCCGACAGCATCCCGTCCACTCGGTCACTCATCAGGAGTAGTGACGACAGAGTGCACGGTTGTCACAGCCCTACCCACTCGGCCTCACCTTTGTATGAGATGATCGACTGGCGTCAGGGGTGACCAGGACGCATCATTGACATCATATGCATGATGCATTTATTGCTTGTGTTTGTGTTTGCTGCATTTATATGCTGCATATTGTTTGGATACCTATGTTTGACATGCATACAGGATTTCCCTATCCCTCGGACTGTTTGACCTTATACTCAGGACCTGGTTAGTACAGTATTCTCCTGTTTATTTCAGATGCATTCTTATCTTTCTTATCAGGAGACTGTACGCATGATTAGTGCTAGGTGTTGTTTCTTTACTTTGCATATCAACTGTACCTGCTGAGTGTTGGACTCACCCCGCCTCCATTGTTGTTATTTTCAGGTTGATGCTGTCAGGAGGGAGTTCCAGTCGCTAGTCCCCACTGCACGTAGTGCTACTCCGCTGCTGATTTTTGAGTTGTTTCATTTTAGCTTTTCGCTATCAGACTTTATTTTAGTTTTGTTTTGGACTTACATATGGATATTGTATGGAATCTTTCCGTTGGATGGACTTTTCGTATGATTTGGATTTACTCTACTACATGCCTGCCTGGACGGCAGAAGAGGTAAGAAAAATCGGATTTGGGCTTTACGAGTGTAGTTGAGTAGGGTTGATTTCGAGTCAGAGTATTATTACTGCGTGGTTGTGTCAGCCAAAGGCTGAATATATATATATAAACTGCGTGGTGATTGATTTTTATTACTGTTATTATTCCAGCCGCCTGTGGCTGAGTATTTAGTGCTTGTAGAAAATTTTGATTGTCCTCCGTACAGGGGAGATGCTGCCGAAATTTTCTCGGACAGGGACTCTTCTGGGGGCGTGACATCCTTAGAGAGTAGTAGTAGTAAGAAGGGTGGTCGTTACAGTTGGTATCAGAGCAGTGTCCCATTCTCCAGCATCACACACTCATCAGCATCATCCTCGCCGTCTCCAAGTAAGAAAGTATTTAAATCCTTTCTTTATTCTGCTTTCCTTATTATTAACTGCAGTATAGAGTATTTGTTTTTGAATGCTTAACTAAGATAGAAGTTTTGTTTCTCTTTTATTCATATACATATGTATGTTTAGAAAGGATAGAGAAATGTTTAGAAGTACCTACTCATAGGTGTTGAAAGTCAAGTATCATGTATAAGTAAGATATATCTAGAAAGTATAATGATAATTTTAAGTTTTCTTTTCCTCTGCCTGACTTGATGTCAAGAAGAGGACGTCCTCGTACCGCTGGTACTGAGGACCGAGCTCAGGAAAACGAAGAGCCTAGAACAACTGGGCCTAATCTCTCTGAAGTTGTTGCTCAACATCAGAGACAAGTAGCTATGCAGCAACAAGTGATTGCCAATCTGATGGTAAATCAGCAACCAGTTCCTCCCACTCCTCCAACAGTAACTGTGGAGACTCCAGGGGTAACCGAGGTTCTACCAGCTGCCCTGGGAGTCGTCACAGTACCTCAGAGACAAAAAGCCTGCTTAATACAGTGGCTGAAACTGAAATCAGATAGCTTCTCAGGCACGACTGAGCCCTGGGATGCCCAGGCTTGGTTTAAAACACTAGAGAGCACTATGGAGCTTCTTGACTGGCCAGAAGTCGAGAAGGTCAAGTACGCCTCTTTCTGCCTGTCTGGAGATGCTCGTATGTGGTAGGAGAGGATAAAGACCAAGAGAGCAGCCGATCAGATGAGCTGGGTAGATTTTCAGTTAGAGTTCTATGAAGAGTTCTATCACCAACAAGCACTATGAGGAGTTTATAGAGTTCAAGCCAACCAAGATAGAAGACAAGACAGTAGGGAGCCCGTAGCCCCAGTCAAGTAAGTGCAGAAGAACAGAAAGAAGGTAAGAAAGAGGGGGTTCGGGTGGTCTGCGAATATCCCGAAGTATTCTCAGCAGATCTACCTGGACTACCTCCCAATAAATGAGTGGATTTGAGATTGAATTGGTTCCTGGAACCGGTCCAATTTCAAAAGCTCCGTATCGCATGTCTCCAGCAGAGCTGAAGGAGTTACAAGAACAACTACAGGAGTTACTTGACAAAGGCTTCATTCGCCCTAGTCATTCACCCCGGGGAGCTCCAGAGTTGTTCGTTAAGAAGAAAGACGGATCCGTGCTAATGTGCATAGATTTCAGAACGCTGAGCAAAGTAGCAGTTAAGGACAAGTACCCCCTTCCCAGGATCGATGATTTATTTGATCAATGAAGAGGAACAACAGTGTTCTCGAAGATAGACCTGCGCTCTGGGTACCATCAGCTGAAGGTGAAAGAAAGAGACATACCCAGAACAGCTTTCAGAATCAGATACGGACACTACAAGTTTGTAGTCATGTATTTTGGTGTGACTAATGCACAAGCAGTCTTCATGGACTTAATGAACAGAGTGTTCAGAGAATATCTTGACAAATTTGTCATCGTATTCATCGACGACATTCTGGTCTATTCAAGGACCCCAGAGGAGCACGACACGCACTTGAGGATGGTACTGCAGACTCTACAGCAAAAGCAGCTTTATGCTAAATTCTCAAAGTGCGAGTTTTGGTTAAATCAGGTGGCGTTTTTAGGTCACATTATTTCTGAAAAAGGTATTCAAGTGGATCCAGCCAAAGTGGAAGCGGTCAACAACTGGAGTAGACCCAAGAATGTCAGAGAGATCAGAAGCTTCCTTGGTTTAGCTGGGTACTACAGGAAGTTCGTGGAGGACTTTTCCAGGATAGCCTCTCCACTAATAGCCCTCACCAGAAAGAACAAGAGATTCGAATGGTCAGATAAATGTGAGCAGAATTTCCAGGAGCTAAAGAAGAGATTGATCAGTGCTCCCATTCTGACTGTTCCACAGAGTGACAAGAGTTTCGACATCTACAGTGATGCTTCCAAGATGAGTTTAGGAGCTATACTCATGCAAGAAGGAAAAGTCATAGCTTATGCTTCTAGACAACTCAAAGACTACGAGAAGAACTATCCCACTCACGATCTTGAGCTGCTAGCTGTGGTTTTTGCACTGAAACTCTGGCGACATTATTTGTATGGAGTTCAGTGTAGAATCTTCACAGATCATCAGAGTCTTAAGTACTTCTTCATTCAGAAGGACTTAAACATGAGTCATGACTGTGAGATCCTCTACCACCCAGACAAAGCTAACAAAGTGGCAGATGCACTAAGCAGAAAGTCCAGTGCATCCTTGATGTCTCTGTCATCATTAGCCCTGCCACTGCAGAAGGAGTTATCAAATTTTGGACTTGAAATTATTTACGGACAGCTCTCCGCATTGACCTTAGAGTCTACCTTGCTTGAGGACATACAGAGAGAGCAAAGTGAAGATCAGACAGAGAATTGAGACTGCCCAGAGCAGACAGAAGAGTTATGCTGACACACGCCGTAGGCCATTGGAGTTCCAAGTAGGAGATTTAGTTTTCCTCAAGGTCGCTCCTATGAAGGGAGTGATGAGATTTGGCAAGAAGGGCAAATTAAGTCCTCGCTACGTAGGACCTTACCTAATCATAGAAAGGATTGGGAAAGTAGCTTACAAGTTGGATTTACCACAAGACATGTCAGCAATACATAATGTATTTCATGTCTCCTTGCTAAAGAAGTGTCTTCATGACCCTGGCCAAGTGATTTAGCCTCAGTCAGTGCAGATCCAAGAGGATCTTAGTTATGAGAGCAGACCTACACAGATAGTGGACAAAGCAGTCAAGAGATTGAGAAACAAAGAAGTACCACTAGTGAAGGTCGTCTGGCAAAACCAGAAGCACGAGGAAATCACTTGGGAGCGGGAGGACAGTATGAGACAGAAGTATCCAGAGCTATTCTAAGTTCGAGGACGAACTTTTTATAAGGTATGGGGGATTGTAACGACCCAATTTTCCATATTTCGAGTTCCAAATGTCCATAAAAATATTTAGAAATGCTTTTAAAATATTCTAGAGATTTATAGGAATTTTTAGAGTATTTTTACGTAATTTTTGGAGATCGTTTGATATTTTTACAAAACGAAAGAAAGTTGGCAAAAAATTTGTCAAAACCGAAGCTCGAACCCACAACCTCGGGTCGAACTGACCCAACCAGACACGGCCCAACCAGCTGAGCTACATGAGCTTTGTTAACTAAGTAGGGAATAAAGTATATATAAGCCATAGTTGGAATTGAATTAAACCAAGGGTTATAAAGGGTTAATTTCTTTCCCCGAACCCTAATTCCCTTCTTCCTCTTCGTGCGTCGGCGTCGCTGGTCTCGGGCGGAAACGCAGCACTTTGGAGCTTCCTTCTGGCGAACCTTGCGGATCCGAGTTCCTCCCGTCGAAGAGAGCCCGCGAGCACAAGAGGAGATCGAGATTTTGAGCTCCACCCAGAACCCTAGCCGCCCTTTCTTCCTCTTCTCGGTTGTAAGTCCAAGAAATCGTCGGTAAGTACTACTCACCTGCGGTAGGAGTTGCTCCGAGCTTCGATTTTCTTCCTTGCTCCGAATTTAGGGTTTCCGTTTCCTTTTGTTGCGGATTTTGCTGTGCCGAGTGGATTTATAAGCTAGGGATTTTATTCTATGCTCTGTTTATCTAGCCGAATTGCTAAGGTTGCTTTGAGTTGTACATGGTGCTTGCTAAGACCTGTTGATTTGGTATGAATTGTAGGTTGTTTATTCTGTTCGGATTTTCTTCCTATGGTTTCCGGATCATGCTTTACAGAATAGGGTAGCTAGGGAATCAACTTTCTTGTTTCTGTTTTGGATTAAGCTGTGTAGAAAAGAGAAGTTGCCTGCTTAAGTTTGGTTATAGCATGCTTAAGGGATTTATTGGCTAGCTGGTTGTGTTCTGTTATAGCATGCATGTCCTGAATTTAGTCCTGTACATGTGCAGATTGATATGTCGTTTATATCATTGAAACAAGCAGGTATTAGGGTTTTAATTTCAGCAAGTATTAGTCTTGTTTGTGTTAATTTGCTGGTTATGAATAAGCATGTTCTTAGCAACTGCAGAATTTAGTTTGAGTACCTTTCATTACCGTTTAGTATTTTCTGATGAAGCATGATTAAAGAGATTAGTTAGCTTCTATGTAATCCTGTCATAGCATGATTAAGGGAATTAGTTGGTTGCTATGTGTTTCTGTTGTAACAGGTGTAGAGTTTATAGAAATATGTTCGGAACCATAGAAGCTTGGGACCTTGTTAGAGGATTTAAATGGATTCTTGTTAAGAATTTGTTAAGAGTTTATTAGGAGTCTTTCTTTTAATTGTTAGAGAAATTAGAGATTTCACATGCTATTTATATTGCTAGGTTTGAGTTAGTTGCCTTTTCTTTAAGCATGTGCAGAATTTCACAGCTTTGCTTTAGGTAGGAAAGTTCTTAAATAAGCATGAGTAGCTCCTTATCCAAGAACATCCCATTTATTTAGTTAGAATAGGGGTGGCATTGTCCTTTGCTACTCAAAAGAAGGCAAGAACATCCCTTTAATTAGTTAGAATGGTTTAGCATGAATAGTTTTCTTGGTTTTGCTGTTTACAAGCATGAGAAATTAGTAGTTTTATAATCTCCCTCTACTGTTTCCTCTTCCTTGCCGTTTACCAGCATGAGAAATCCATAAGCAGTATTAAATTATAGTTTAGTTTCTAGTTCCTTATTTTGATACACATGCATATATGTGTTAGTTAGCTTTTAACAGCCCCTTTATTTTACAGCATGTTTAGAAAGTTTGAATTAGTTTTTTTTTCTCTATTTTACAGCATGTTTAGAAAGCTTAAAGTTGCTTTCTTAGCTCTATTTTATAGCATGATTAGTAAGCTTAAAGTTGCTTTCTTAATTCTATTTTATAGCATGATTAGTAAGATTAGATTAGCTTTCTTTGCTCTTATCACAGCATGTTTTAAAAGTTCAAACTAGCTCTCTTTTGCTCTATTCTATAGCATGATTAGTAAGTTCAGATGTGCTTTCTTTTCCTTTGTTTTACAGCATGTTTAGAAAGTTCATATTTGCTTTTCTGTTGCTTTGTTTTATAACATGCTTAGAGAGAGTCTAGATTTGTTTCCCTTGTATTGTTTTTATATAGCATGCTTAGTTAATTGTAATCCTACACTTGTTAGGTATATCTAAAGGATTCCAATAAACTCTAATAAAGGATTATGAGGAAACTGAGTAAAAAGAAAAAAAGACTAGAGTCTAGTTAAAAAGAGATAACTAGTAAATTAAAGTAAGAGGCTAGTACCCGACTTCCGAGGTTGTCGTTAAACAAATCCAGAAGACCAATTCCGAGGTCTTGGCCCTGGTAAGACCGAGGTCTTTATCCTCATAGGGCTGGAGGCTCGCTACCCCAGTCACTATTAGAGAGCGCGCAAAACAAAGATGGTACTAAGCCTGGGCCCAAAGAAGAAAGAAAAGAAGAAAGTAAAGAAGAAAGAAAAGAACAAGAAGAAGAAAGTAAAATAGAAATTAAAAGATTAATTTCTAGAATAAGGATATAAGAAAATGAAGTAAGTTTTATGCTTAGAATCAATAAAAGTTTAGTTTCTTTAATTCTAAGCTTACAGTGTTAATTTCCTTATTATCCTGTCAGTTAGTGTGCATGTTTAGTATTCAGTTTTATTTCTGTATACCATGAGTACATGCGGCTTTGTTTTAGCATTTCAGTTTCAGTATTTTTGCATTACTTTTATGCACTTCGAGTTTTTGTGAGATAGATTAGTACTTACTAAGCGTTTCGCTTATAGATCTATTTTTCTTTCCTCCTACTGCAGATAAAGGAAAAACTAAGATATGAAAGGGAGGCTACAGGATGGTGGTGGTGATGAAGGTGTGTGATGATTGGACTATGGAGAGATCCAGAATGAGCTGGCAAATTGCCAAGACTTTTCTATTTAGTTCTTTTAGTTCTCTTTTAAGTGTTATTATGGGTTGAGACTGTAATTAAGTTTATTCCGCATTTGTAATTAGTTTTCTTTTATTATGAGTTGGAGTAGTATAGTTGTTGCTATTGCTAGAGTAGTTTCTTTCTTTCTGTTGATTTATTACTGCGTGGTTGTGAGGAAAATATTTTCCAGCCGTCTGTGGCTGCGTATACTATGTTTGTATTATAGATTTGGTCACCGGTACAGGGGAGATTCTGTCGAAATTTTTTGGTAGGGTTTCCATGTGATATTTAATCATACCGGTTAAGTAGAGTTAGTAGTTAAGTAGCGGTCATCCTTAGAGAGTAGTAGTAGTAAGAAGGGTGGTCGTTACACCCATGGAGTCAAATCAATAAATGGAAACTTATATTGCTTAGTAATAATAGATGATTATTCTAGGTTTATTTGGGTAAAATTCTTAAAACATAAAGATGAAACTTTTGGAATCTTTACAAACTTTTGCAAACAAATTGAAAACGAAAAAGATCTTAAAATGAAAAGAATTAGGAGTGACAATGGGGGAGAATTTAAAAATCATAACTTTAACAAATTCTATCTTAAAAATGGCTACCATCACGAATTTCGTGCCCTAAAACCCCTCAACAAAATGGAATTGTAGAAAGAAAAAATAGAACCTTACTGGAAGCCTCTAGAACTATGTTAAATGAATACAATTTACCTAAATATTTTTGGGCAGAAACTGTCAGTACAGCCTGCTATGTACAAAATAGAACAACATTAAATAAAAGACATAATAAAACTTTCTTTGAAATATTTTATAACAAACAACCCAACATAAAGTACTTTAAAGTATTTGGGTGTCCAGCCTTTATCCTAAACACCAGATAACATCTAGGAAAATTTACTTCTAAAATAGAAAATGGAATTTTTGTAGGATACTCAGTAAATAGTAGGGGTTACAGAATATATAATAAAGTCACATTAAAAATTGAAGAAACAACAAATGTAAAATTTGAAGAATCCAAAGAAATCCCAGGACAAACCCAACTCCTACCAATTGAGTTCACTCAAGGTAATCAAGAAGAAACCAATCAACCCCTTAAATCATGAAGAAGAAGAACAACTTCAAGAAAATCAACCCCCTAGAACTATAAGAGTGAACCCAAACCATCCAACTGATCAAATAATTGATGACCTAGACCTGAAGGTCCAAACTAGATCATCATTTAGAAATCTAAGTCAAATATCTTTAATCTCAAATATTGAACCCAAAACTGTAGCTGAATCCCTACTTGACCCAGACTGGATCATAGCCATGCAAGAAGAACTAGCTCAATTTGAGTGTAACGAAGTCTGGGACTTAGTACCACCACCCAAAAATAAGAAAATAATAGAAACAAAATAGGTATTTAGAAACAAATTAAGTGAAACTGGAGAAATTACTAGGAATAAGGCTAGGTTAGTTGCCAAAGGGTTCAGTCAAGTTGAAGGACTTGACTATGATGAAACTTATGCCCCAGTAGCTAGATTAGAATCCATTAGAATGTTACTAGGTTATGCGACCCATAATGGATTCAAACTATACCAAATGGATGTTAAGTCTGCCTTTCTCAATGGGTTAATAAAAGAAGAAGTTTATGTAGGTCAGCCTCCTAGATTTGAAAGTCTAGAACACCCTGACTATGTCTTTAAATTAAAGAAAGCATTATATGGACTTAAACAAGCACCCAGGGCATGGTATGAAAGGTTAACCTCCTACTTAACATCCAAAGGATTCAACCAAGGTCAAATTGATCCGACCTTGTTTGTTAAATTATTAAATAACGACATATTTATAGCACAAATATATGTAGATGATATAATATTTGGTTCAACTAACTCAGATTTTTTAGAAGAATTTACTAATCTAATGGAACAAGAATTTGAAATGAGCTTAGTAGGAAAATTAACTTATTTCCTAAGATTACAAATCAAACAAACAAATGAAGGAAATTACATTTATCAACACAAATACACTAAAGAATTATTTAAAAAATTCAGAATGGAAAATACAAAAGAAATTAAAACACCCATGGCAGTAAACACAATCTTAGACAATGACCCAAATGGAAAACTAGTTGATCTAAAGTATTATAGGAGTGCAATAGGTAGTCTACTTTACTTAACTGCAAGCCGACCTGATATTTTATTTGCAGTTAGTATGTGTGCTAGATATCAAACCTGTGCTAAAGAATCCCATTTGACTCAAGTCAAAAGAATTTTTAGATACCTTAAAGGAACAACAAATGTAGGAATTTGGTATCCTAGGACCACCAACTTTGAATTAATAGGGTATTCTGACTCAGATTATGCTGGGTGCAAATTAGACCGCAAAAGCACAAGTGGTGGATGTCAACTACTAGGTCCATCACTTGTTAGCTGGTTTAGTAGAAAGCAACACTGTGTTGCGCTATCTACAATTGAGTCAGAATACATAGCCATAGGAGAATGTGTAGCCCAATTATTATAGATGATGCACACCTTAAAAGATTTCAACTTAAATATCACAAATGTAAAAGTCTTAATTGACAATATTAGTTCAATTAATTTAACAAAAAATCCAGTGCATCATTCAAGAACCAAACACATTGAAATTATGCACCACTTTATTAGGGACCATGTCACTAAAGGTGATATTGAACTCAAATACATTGAGTCTAAGTCAAATTTAGCTGACATATTTACCAAACCACTCCCTGAAAGTGAATTTAGTAATTTACCTAGAAAATTAGGAATGTGTTTAATAGACTAGGACTTTTAAATTACAAAATTGTTTTCAAAAATGGTTATTTTTTAGGATAAAATTATTTCTATTCTTATTTTTCAAAAACTTCCCTATTTTTAGATTTTTAAAACAATTTTAGCATTAGACTAGTTCAAACTCCTTAGAAAGCATGTACCTATAGGACTAGTTTTTGAGCATCTCACCAACACCCTAGACTTACCTTGCTTGTGTTTGACAAACATTGAAAAGGGGTGAGATGCATAGGCCACTTGCCTAAGACTTAAGATGCTTATTTCAGTGCATCAATATAAGTCTGGGCGTTAAATACAAGATATACATTAATCAAGTTAAGTTATTCAATTTAAACTTAACTTGACTAACCGAGTGAAAACTACTGTCTTCTGACAGTCAGTTAGTAACTAACTGGTTAGACATTTGACTTGATGTCAGGTTTAGGGGGAGAAATAAAATCAAAATCTTTAAAGTTCAAAATTACTTAGGTTTTGGAAAACAATATCTTCTCAGTTTTTGAAAATTCGATTCTACTTAATCTTTGAAAACTGAGCTTTTCAAATATTTTAAATCATGGTTTTGAAATTAGTACGTTAAACTTTGAAAATTTAATTTTGGAAAAAGAATTTTACAAAATTATTTTAAAAACTCCTACTACTTTATTTTGAAACATTATTTTGATTTTAATTCCAAAAATGTGATCTTACTTTATCAAAATTAGTTGTGACAAACTTTGAAAACTAAAATTAAAGTTCAAAATCATTTTTCTTAATGTTTGAATTCGATTTAACTTCACTTCGTTTTGAAAAGAACCCTGAATCAAGTTCTGAAAAATTGGTCGTACTTAATTTTGACAATTTGATTTGACAAAATTAGTTTTGAAAATTACTATCAACTTAGTTTTGAAAATTATTTTAGAAAGTGATTTTTTTAAAAAAAACTTATGTTTGAAAACTTGAATTTTTAACTTTGACCTTAAAAACTATACTTGAAAAATTAGCTATCTTTCAAAATTACAAAGTTATAAATCAGCTATCTTTCAAGACTTAGTTTTTTTCAAAGATTTAAGAAATAAAAGTAAAATAATCTATGTTTTAAACTCCCCCAGATTAACTTGACATTATTTCTTACTTTTTCTGAAGTCTGTATTTATGCTTACTTAATCCATGCTTACTTTTGATTAATGCCAAAGGGGGAGGGTTAGGTGTAACGACCACCCTTCTTACTACTACTACTCTCTAAGGATGACCGTTACTTAACTACTAACTCTACTTAACCGGTATGATTAAAAATCACATGGAAACCCTACCGAAAAATTTCGGCAAAATCTCCCCTATACCGGTGACCATATTCAACAATACATGCAATATATACTCAGCCACAAGCGGCTGGAACACATATCAATCAACCACGCAGTATAATAAATCCAAAATAAAGAAAACAACACTAGAAATCATCACACAAGATTACAATTCTTCTACTATGTCCTGATCACATCAAAATAACATATACTGTCTCAAATACTTCTAACATAGCAAAAGAAAAAGAAAACTAAAGAAAACTCCTTCCTAGTCCCAAGGCTTCCATAGTCCTGGCATCACACATCCTTCGACCACCTCCTTGTCGCCTTCCTTTCTATATCTTTTCCTTTCCTGTATCTGCAGTAAGAGGAAGTGTAGTCTATAAGCAAAATTTGCTTAGTAAGCGCTATCTAACTCACAAAATATCGATATGCATGAGGATATACTGAAATCTAAAACTTATATAGAGCAATAGAATCCTCAAGCATGTTTCAGCAGTAATGTAAAGAAGAGGGTAAAATCTTGAAACTACTCTTATCTCTAACAACTAATTCGAAACCTATATAGAACTTGTTCAAATCCAATGCATCTCAAAACAAAACAGTAACTTGCTATCTGTCCAAAAGGAAATAATCAACATCTAAAGCCAACACTTAAAACAGAACCAATTTGAATTCATGTTATACCCTTTTAGATTTGCCCACCAGATCATAACTAACTCAAAACCAAGGGCACCGTCGATTCTACCTCTAATCACCCAGCTATTGCTCTTTCGTGTTCCTTTCCTCCATGAAAACCAGAAACCATCAAGTAATATACAACCACTATTAATATCTATATATGTTAGCAATTTAATTAGCAGAAAAGCTTTCATGTTCTCTTTTAAAACCCACGGCAGCAAGCACACATAAGAAAAGAAAACCACTGCTGCCCATCTTATGCTAAACAAACAACAAACAAACAAACAAACAAACCCTAACTAAAACAAAGTGTTTTCTTCTTCCTTTCCCTCATGAAGACCACGACAGAAAGCATCCAAGGCCCCAAATTCTATCATCTTCAGGGCGTGATTCAGAACAAGCAGTAACAAAAAGGAAACAAGGTCCAAAGCAATTAAGCACAAGCTAAACAACAAAACCCTATTCCCTTTCTTTGAAGCACACGACAACAAGCACAAAATAGATTATGCAAAGGAAAATTGTATAGTATGATCCGAAAACTGAGAACGCAAGGGAATTCATGCAAAGCTTCGGGAACAAGGAGAGGATCAAGAATTAAACCTTGGAGCTATCCTACTGCAGGTGAGTAGCAACTTACAGAATGTTCTTGGGTTCAAACTGAGAAGGAGAAGTTGTTAGGGTTCCGGTTAACTCAAGCTCTCGGTCCCTTCTTGTGCTCACGGCCTCTCCTCGACGTGAGGACCACCACCTCGTGAAGAAACCCTCGGAGAACAACCTCGCCGGCCGCCGGAGACGTGATCGCTTGCTGCCGCGATTTCGCCCAAGAAGAAATCGCGCCGTCGCGAGAGAGGAGGGGAAGAACAGATCCGGTTTCGGGAGAAAGGGAAAAACTTAATCCCTTTATAACTAGGTTTTCTATTACAAACTTTACCTTAAATACAATCCGTTTTTTCCTTAATTAACAAAACTCGCTGGCACAGCTGGTCAACCACGATTTGGCCCAGTTAAAGGTTTCGAATCCCCAGCCCAGCGTTTTATTCCCCTTTTATTTAAAATGCTCCTAACTACTGCTTAAATAGAATATTTCTCCTTTTTTAATAAGAAACGCCCGCTGGAAGAGTTGGTTGGCTGTGTTTGACCGAAAACCTCTGGTCATGGTTTCAAAACCTCAGCCGAGCGTTTAATTTCCCTTTTATTTTAACTGTTCTTAACTACTGCTTAAATGTATTTCATCCCATATATGTTCACAAAAAGGTTGTAGACCAGTTGGTTGGCTGAGCTCGATAAAAACCTGATTCAGGTTCGAAGTCCTAGGTTCAAAACCCGACTTCAACATATATATTTATTATTATTATTTTTTAAACTTCTTCCTCTTGGTAAAAATACCAAACGAACTCCAAAAATTTCGTAAAAATACTCTAAAAATTCCTAAAAATCTCTAGAATTTTTCTATAGCATTTCAAAATATTTTTGAATTATTTTTGGAGCTCAAAATGAGGAAATTTGGGTCGTTACATTAGGTGGTTAAGTTAGCTAAACCAAACTAAAAATACAAACTAACTTAAAAACCACATAAATGCATGTTGTTACTTGTTTTTTCTTGCATATGTTTTCACTAACTTAACCAGGTTGTCATTCCATCAAAAAGGGAGAGATTGTTGGTGCGGTTAGCACTAACGATTTAATCCAGGTTTTGATGAATGACAAATAGGTTAAGTTAGATTTATCGTTATCTAATGCTTTGATCAAGTATGCAGGCTAAGTCCAGACAGGTCGACGGGCTGACCGGATGTCTGGCACGAAGTCCAAGCGGGTCGACGGGCTGACCGGACACTTGGCGAGAAGTCCAGCTAGGTCGACAGGCTAACCAGATAGCTGGCACGAAGTCCAAACGGGTCGACGGGCTGACCGGACGCTTGGCACGAAGTCCAGCTAGGTCGATGGGCTGACTGGATAGCTGGCACAAAGTCCAGACGGGTCGAAGGGCTGACCGAACGTCTGGTAGGTAAGTAAAGGTAAGTCACTGGAGGAGAGTGACTGTGAGGACGCATCCCAGTTAAGGGACAGTAGGCGTCAGTCCAGTTTAGGTCCATTTTGGATCCCTAAATTGAGACCCTGACTAGGTTCTGGTCTCGGGAAGACAGGACCTAACTCATAAATCTATATAAAATGTCTATACATATATTTTTCTAACTCTATTTTGTAGATAAAAATGTATAGCTTCAAATTCTGCACGCGTAGCAACTGACAGAGCTTGATTCCGAGTTCGGAGTCAAAAGTTATGACCTTTGAAAGATGACTGTGTCAAACAAGTAGTTGGAGACGACTCGGATCAGCCAGATTCGAACTCGCCTCATTTGATCCAAATTTTTGGGATCTGATAAGCTCTGGAGACCCCTCCAAAGGGCTATAAAAGGATGGGGTGAGCAAGCTTCAAGGATACAACTCTCAGAACGAAGAATCTGCTTCCTTATGCTCCTGCTGCGCTGCGATCTCCGACAAGCTTTTCCTTTCTGTTCTAAGTCTTTTTATTGTCGGTAATTTTTCCTTATTAGCAATATTGTACTTAACTTGTAATCTATATTTCGAATTGCTAGTGAATTGCCCAACGAAAGTACTCACAGAGTACGGGCCTTCGAGTAGGAGTCGTCACAGGCTCCGAACAAAGTAAATCCACTGTGTTCAATTTTCTTATTCCGCTGCGTTTATACTCGTTGTTTTTTCGAATCGATATTCACCCCCCCCCTCTATCGACGTTTCACGATCCAACAAGAGGTGCCTCACCTAATACAATACATCTATTATTCCTCCCCTTTCTTTTCCTTGGTGGTGGTCGGCCCTCTTCTCTTGCTCATCCTCTTCTCATCTTCCTTGGAGGCTGGCAGCATCACATCTCTTGGAGCTTTTGGTGGCCGAATCTTGCTTGAGGAAGAAGGAGAGAAAGGAGACTTTGTTTCCTAGCATCCCTTGGAGCTTGGTGGTGGTGGTCGAAACTTGGAAGGAAGAAGAAGGGTTGGATGGATTCTCATCTTGGTAGATCATTGCCCACACGATGTCCGAGATAAGAAGAGAAATACAATAGAAGATCAAAAGGTCTATAAGTTACAAGAGGTATAAATAGTTATAAGTTTCCGCATCATAACTAGTGCATCCTTTTGTATAGATCTTGTAAAACCAAACACAAGAGGTTATCGATTTTAATTATCATTTTTATTATCGATTTTCATTTTGATTTCATGTTTCGATAATGTGTTTCTATTGAGGTCTCTATTGTCAAACCTTGTTTACTGTGAGAAGTTTAAATATCCGATTTCTTTGAAAGGTTTTGTCTAGGTAGTGGTGGATGATTCCATTCCAAGAAAGCCTAGTGCCTCGCCATATTTGACCTGGAAGCCGATCCTTGAAATAGATATTTGATCAACTTCTGTAATATGGTTTAACTTAGAAAGATCACATCGGTTGAACCTAAAGTAAGAATGTTAAGTTTCGTTCCTAATTCAAGTTTAACTTCTAAAGGAAAAATTTGGATTAATAATGTTAAACATCGTTTGCAATCCAAATTTAACTTTAGTAGAACATATGGGAGTTAGGATAGTTCTATGCTTGTACAAATTTTTATACAGGGGAACTAGGACGGTATTCCGAGTAGCAATAAATAATTAGTATCAGAGCTAGGTTTTAACCTCTGTGTGTTTGGTTATAGTTTAATTATGCACATGTCATACATATTTTAGGCAGGATAATAGTAGGATGTGTAAATAGATTAACTCTGTGGTTACAGGCTCCAACTATTATGGTCTATTGTGATTGTGTGTGATTGGACCCTCGGACATGTTGAGGGCATTTTATATGTGTGCATGATTGTACTTATTAAATACAGCAGGAGCTGTATTAGTTTTAAGATTTTATATTTTTGTTTGATCTTGACTTTATGTACATTCCTTTGAGGAATATAGGATCGATATATGTAAAACTCTATTTTGTCGCGGATCGTATCTTTCCGAGGCGTGGTGTTATTTGAGGATCAGAGGCGCAGTGGAAAAGGAAGCTCGATGGACGCAACGACATGAGCCCTAGGGCTGGGGCTAATTTTGACGCCTGCTAGGGCTGGCAGCACACAGAGGACAGTGATGGAAGAGGTCATAATAGTTGGAAAATTATTTTTCCATATTTATTGCTTTTTTTTACTATGATGTGTGTGTGTGTGTGTATTCATGTTATGTGTGTGTGTGCATGTGATGTGTGCTTGCATGATAAAATCCTCATCTTAAAAAACTAAGTGGGAGAGGGATTAGTAAATAAATTTCACGGTCTCCATTACTGGTTTGTAAGTGATGTAAACAAACTTGCGTGTTGGCTCTGAGTGTCTCCCTCCACAACGGATGAGTTTGTTTGTAAATCACTAGATCAAACTTCCTAAATGGATGATTATAGGAAATTATTTAGGAGTGTGTGATCTTCTCCAACTGAAGGGGCACAATCCTATTTAATGGACTAAGTATCTGTTGGTGCGGTTAGCACTAACAGTCTAACCCAGGTTTTGATGAATGATAAAATAGGTTAAGTTAGTCTTGTTGTTGATCTAACACTCTAACTGAGTGTGTAGGAGAAGCCCAGATAGGTCGATGGGCTGACCGGATGTAACACCCGCCCCTTCTACTACCCTAAGGGAGGGACGGGGTTACCTACTTGAATCATACATACACACATATATATGCATATGAAAATCATGGCAGCGGAAGTGAGGTTTAAAAATATTCAATTTGATCATATGCATATTAACTAAACATGATATGTGAACAATATAATCATATCACATATTAAACATGCTAACAAGCTAATCCTTTAACATAACATGTGAACATCCTAGTATTCATGCATATAACTTGATTTAATATTAACCATTTAAGACATGATTCATGATATCATAAGCATATTAACATGAACAAGAAAAACATAAGTGCATAACTATCCATACGAGCTCAAGTTATTATCAAAAGCATAAGCATAAAGTCAAAACATGTTTCACATGCACAACTTAGATATATTTAAGTTTTGGGACACAAATAGATCTATTCCACCATGCCACTGTCACACACATCCTTCGCCCTTCCTGCTGCTCCTCTTAGTGTAGTCATTCCTTACCCTTTTCTGCAGTACAAGGAAAACATAAAACTATAAGCACATAGGCTTAGTAAGATTCTTTCCTACTCACAAAACATAAATCATACATCTAAACATAAAGTGGTGACATGTTCATTTAACCAACATCTAGATATAAATTTGCATGCTAGCATAAAGTAGAGTCATACTCATGTAAGTAAATCATAACATAGCATGTGAGAAACTCATACATAAGTAGTAGCATGATCATCTAGGCATCATAGACATATTTTAAAAAAAGAAACATCTTACTAAAACATAAAGAACATTTAGCACGAATAAACATATGCAAGATGTCCTTTGAAAACATGTATCATGAAATGAATATATGCAAGATGTCCTTTGAAAACATATATATCATATAAATACTTAAACATAATCTCATCATGAGGGCCCGACTTTGTACCACATATATAAATTTACGCGCATCCTAAATAGATCCGAGGTAGCTAATCCCGAACCTATTAGGAACTAGGCCCGTTTCCTTGACCATCGACCTAGGGGAACTTAGGAGCCCATCCCTTACTAGGCTCGTTTCTTTAACCATCGACATAGGGGCTGTTAGTTAGAGCCCTAGAGCTAATCATTTGATGATTGTATTATGGACTTGTTGTATCATATTCTTATATAAATAAAGGCATTTATTTTTTGTTATTATACTTACTTGTATTGGTGCCAAATAAACTAAGTATAATATCGTCCTTGAGTAGAAGGTTCTTACCTATATCAATCGGTTAGTTGAACCGATAGTGAGATGATATAGGGAGCACTATTCTTAATCATTCCTAGTCGAGTATTAACATTCAGAGACAATGTTAATTCAATAAGACTAGCATGTAGGTCAACTCGATGACTTGATCTCACAAGTCATGGATATAGAAATATCAAGTTGACACATGGGTATACTTTGGAGAATGTATACTGAATGACCCGCCATGAGAAAGTATCATGGATCATTATATGAGTGTCATATACTTTCTCATGTGGCTATTAGTATGACTACTAGTCCTTAGACCTGAAGTCACCATGAATCCCTACATAAGGAGTTATGTACTTTGGTTTCGTCAAACGTCACCCGTAACTGGGTGGACTATAAAGGCGATTACTAGGTATGTAACGAATTATGCAAAGGGATGTGAGTGATGTAGATGGGATCTATCCCTCCTATATAACGGGAGCGACATCGATATTCTTAATAGAGTGAGACCACGAAGTGCATGGCCATGCCCAAATAAGTCAATATGAGATATTGAGCTCATTTGATTTAGTGAGTCTACTTGGAGTTCAAGATTTAGATTGGTCAGAGGATGACACGGTCTATGCCTCACATTGATCAATCTAGATGTCTAGGATAGAAGGACACTTGTCTTATATTGTGAGGAGTCACAATTAGTAGTCACAAGGTGATGTTGGATCTCAACATTCTTGTAACTTGGGTAGTAATGATGTGTTGCTAGATACCGCTCATTACTTATGCTCCTAAATGGGTTTAGGGCCATTGCCAACGTTACAAGAACATATAGGGTCACACACTAAGAACAATTAGATGGAGATTAGGTTCATATGATGAACCAAGAGGATTAGATTCATGTGATGAATCAAATTGGATTAAGAGTAATCCTAATTGGGCTAATTAAGTTGGACTCAAGTTGATTCATGTGTTCAATGAGTCTAATTTAGATTATGACTTATTGAATCAATTTAATTAAATGAATTAGATTCATTATATTAAATTGGCTTGAATTAAATGGCTGGATTAGATCAACCATGAGAGAGATTAAGTCAAGTTTGAGTTGACTTGAGAGGAAGATGAAGAGTCAAGTTTGACTTGACTTTATGCCATATCATTTGTGACTTGACATTAAGTGGCCAATGATGATGTGCCACATCATCATATTTAGCACATGTGTGTGCCACCTAATGGGGGTTACAAATACCCTTTCAATTTATTGTGGCCCTCCACATTTAATGGAAAAAAGAGTTACACTCCATGAAGGTGGCCGGCCACTTTTGATTGTGAATGGAATTCATTTTCATTCAATGGATTCATTCACATCTTCTTCCTCCTAGTGCTCTCTCTTCTTGCTCTTCCTCTCCTCATCTTGTCGAACCTTACTAAGGTGCTAGCACACTTTAGTTTGGTGATCTCCTTCTTGTGTTCGTGTGGATACTTCTAGAGGGTTGTCTACTTTGACAATCTTGAGATCCGGCAAACCGTCGGGAATTTTACTCATAAAAATTGTAAAACTTATTGTAAAAATTACAGAAAATTATAGAAAATACATAATTTAGAATTATGTATCATTTGTGATAGTCATGGCCCAAAAAGACCCAATTTGATTGGAATATTTGTGTTGTAATTCATATTACGGCCTGCGCGCTGTCATTTGTGTTGTGTGTGCTGTATATTTGATGCGCGACCTGCGCGTCGTGCCTTTCTCCATTTATTCTTGTTGTAAATTAGTTTAGACTCGAATGTAACTCGAGTTTCAAAATTGTAATGTACAAAATTGGAGCGGTGGAAGGTCCACTCGAGACGGAGTTACAAGGAGGGCGCGAGCAACACAAGGTGGTCAAAGGGAGGAGCTTGAGAAGCTGTTGACCCTAGGTTGACCATCCGATCTTCTCATTGGCTTGAGAAGATCGTAGTAGGGCTATGACTAATCACAAATAGTATAATTAATTGCTTGTGTGTGTGTGTATTTGATGCATGCTAGTAAAGTAGTTAATTAGCGCCTTAACGATTCGGTTCGATCAATCGCGTATATGATACATCTTGACGATTAGATTAGATCTAAATCACGCACATGATGCACCTCTTCTACGATTAGATTAGATCTAAATCAAGTATAGGATACACATCGTCGATTAGATTAGATCTAAATCGCGTCAACTCTAAAATACCTACCATGCCGTGATACCTATCACTACCTTGATCACATGTGTTGTTGAATCTGCCAAAGCAGAGCAACACATATTATTTTGGTAGGGTACGGAGGGACAATCTTGGTTCCGCCTATCAACGCATGGGTGAGTACAACTCAATTAGATTGAGTAACTAGTTAACTCGGTTGGATCGAGTAAAACTATAAGCATATTTCCAACGGTTGGAATATAGGACATAATCATATTTATATTAATTCTTGGGCGTATTAGCCAAAGCTAACTCAATTTTTAATATAACTGCAGATAATGATCCTATAAACAAGAGTTGCATAGAGATGTAATTGGTAAATTGTTACCTACCGATCATACTAAGTCTTGGGCGATTTAGCCAAAGCTAACTCAAGGCGTAGTATGATGTGGATCTTGTCCCACACAAATTATAGCTAGTTGGTTAGAATCTAGTAAGTGTGGTTTGACCACATCACTCACTTGATTCTACAAAAATTATATAATTCAGTGGGAGCATCATTTAGTTAAAGGCCTAATTAAATGATAAAAGGAATATGATATTTACTTTCTTCTTTAATTTCTATTGTAGATTACCATGACGTCGAATACGAACTCTTTCTCCCTGCATTCTGTCCTTGAGAAGGACAAGCTCAACGGAGCAAATTTTCTGGACTGGTACAGGAACCTGATAATATTTATCACTCAAGAATGTAAACTGTACGTTCTGGAGCAGCCCATTCCGAAGACTCCTCCTCCACCGCCACGCGAGCTGACCGAGATGCTTACAAGAAGCATCAAGATGACGCATTAGATGTGTCCTGTCTTATGCTCGCGACCATGAACTCTGAGCTTCAGAAGCAACACGAGTTAATGGGCGCTTATGATATGGTTGAACATCTTCGTCAACTGTATCAAGGACAAGCAGGGCACTGGAAGAAGAACTGCATAGGATACTTGGAAGATCTTAAGAAGAAGAGAAATAAGATTTCTACTTCAGGTATAAATGTTATAGAAGTCAACCTCTCTATTTCTTCATCGTTGGTATTAGATACCGGATGTGCTTCTCACATTTGTACTAATGTACAAGCGCTGAGAAATAGCAGAGCATTGACGAAGGGCGAGATAGACCTACGAGAAGGCAATGGAGCACGGATTGCTGCTGTTGCTGTAGGAACTTACTATCTATCTCTACCCTCTGGGCTTGTACTAGAATTAGATAAATGTTATTATGTGCCTGCCTTAACTAAGAACATTATATCAGTTTCTTGTTTGGACAAGAAAGGGTTCTCTTTTATAATTAAGGACAAATGTTGTTCTGTTTATTTAAAAGATATGTTCTATTGTAGTGCACCTCTGATGAACGGACTCTACATTCTAGACCTTGAAAGCCCTATCTATAACATAAATACCAAGAGGTTCAAGTCAAATGACATGAACCAAACCTATCTCTGGCACTGTCGCTTAGGTCATATAAATGACAAGCGCTTATCCCAGCTCCATAAGGATGGTTTGCTGGACTCATTTGATTTTGAATCTTATGAGACGTGCGAGTCATGCCTACTAGGCAAGATGACCAAGACTCCCTTTAGTGGGCACAGCGAAAGAGAGATTGATTTGTTAGGACTCATACATAGTGATGTATGTGGCCCTTTCAATGTCACTGCTAGAGGCGATTATAGGTACTTCATCACATTTACTGATGACTTCAGTAGATATGGTTATGTGTACTTGATGACACATAAGTCAAAATCCTTTGAAAAGTTTAAGGAATTCAAGAATGAAGTACAGAACCAACTTGGAAAGAGTATTAAGATACTTCGATCAGATCGAGGTGGAGAATACCTTAGCCATGAGTTTTGTGACTACCTAGCTGAGTGTGGGATTCTATCCCAACTCACTCCTCCTGGAACACCACAGTGGAATGGTGTATCCGAAAGGAGGAATCATACCCTATTAGATATGGTACGATCTATGATGAGTCATACAGATCTTTCGACATTCCTTTGGGGCTATGCTCTAGACACGGCAGTTTTTATACTCAACCGAGTTCCATCCAAGGCCGTGATAAAGACACTATATAGGATACGGACTGGGAGAGATGCCCAAATGTCTTTCATGAGGATTTGGGGTTGTGAGGCTTACGTTCGACGTCAAGTCTTAGACAAGTTAGGACGCAAATCCGACAAGTGCTACTTTATTGGATATCCCAAGGAAACTAAAGGATATTACTTCAACATTCCCAGTCAGCACAAGGTAGTTGTGGCAAAGACTGGGGTCTTTCTAGAAAAGGACTTTGTTTCTAGAAAGACTAGTGGGAGCACGTTCAATCTTGAAAAAGTTCAAGATGTGAACAATAGCACTGAAGCCTCGATGGAAGTTGAACTGGAACCACAAAGTGTTGTGGATGATGTTGTTCCTCAAGGAGTTGAGGAACAAACCAGTTCAAGTAGACATACCTCTTCGCAGGTCTGATAGGGTACGTCATCAGCCTGAGAGATACTCATTTCTCTTGTCTGACCATGATGACGTTGTGCTCATAGAGGATGAGCCTACCAACTATCAGGAAGCTGTGATGAGAACAGATTTCGAGAAATGGCTAGAGGCCATGAGATCCGAAATGGAATCCATGTACACCAACCAAGTATCGACTTTGGTTGATCCACCTGAAGGGGTAAAACCCATTGGGTGTAAGTGGGTCTTTAAGAGAAAGACTGACATGGATGGACTTATCTATAAGGGTCACTTGGTAGCTAAAGGTTTCAAGCAGATTCATGGTATTGACTATAATGAAACCTTTTCTCCAGTAGCGATGTTTAAGTCCATTCGGATCATGCTTGCTATTGCAGCATACCATGACTATGAGATATGGCAGATGGATGTCAAAACCGTGTTTTTGAATGGAAACCTGCTCGAGGATGTGTACATGACACAACCTGAGGATTTTATAGATCCACAGCATACTAGCAGAGTATGCAAGCTGCATAAGTCCATTTATGGACTAAAGCAAGCTTCTCAGAGTTGGAATCTTCGATTCGATGATGCAATCAAACAGTTTGGTTTCATCAAGAACGAAGATGAGCCTTGTGTCTACAAGAAGGTTGTAGGGGATATAGTTGTCTTCCTCATATTGTATGTGGATGACATACTGCTCATTAGGAAGGACATCCCTTTGCTTCAATCTGTCAAGACCTGGCTAGGGAGTTGCTTCTCAATGAAGGACTTAGGTGAGGCATCCCACATTCTAGGGATACAGATCTATAGAGATAGATCTAAGAGATTGCTTGGCCTAAGTCAGAGTACATATATTGACAAGGTACTCCTTCGGTTTGCTATGCAGAACTCCAAGAAGGGATTTCTGCCGATGTCACATGGCGTGAGTCTTTCGAAAACTCAAGGTCCCTCTTCTAGAGAGGAGAGAGACCGCATGGATCATATCTCTTATGCCTCAGCCATAGGATCTATCATATACGTCATGCTATGTACTCAACCTGATGTCTCGTATGCTTTGAGCATGACGAGCAGATACCAGTCAGATCCAGGTGAAAGTCACTGAATAGCGGTCAAGAATATTCTTAAGTACTTAAGAAGGTCTAAAGAATATTTCTTGATATATGGAGGCAATGATGAGCTAGCTGTAAAGGGTTACAGTGATGCCAGCTTCCAGACCGATCAGGATGATTATCGATCGCAGTCAGGGTTTGTATTTTGCATAAATGGTGGTGCTGTGAGCTGGAAGAGTTCGAACCAGGACACAGTAGCTGATTCTATGACAGAGGCCGAGTACATTGCTGTATCAGAAGCAGCAAAGGAGGCAGTTTGGATCCGCAAGTTCATCACTGAACTTGGGGTGGTTCCCAGTATCGCTGACCCTATTGAGCTCTATTGTGACAACAATGGAGCTATAGCACAGGCGAAGGAACCTCGCTCACACCAACGGACCAAACACATACTACGGCGCTTCCATCTCATTCGAGAGATTATCGAGAGAGGAGATGTGAAGATTTGCGGAGTACCTACAGAGGCTAACATCGCAGATCCCTTGACCAAGGCTTTGGCATAGAGAAAGCATGATGGTCACACTAGGTCATTGGGGCTTAGAGCCTACACTAATTGGCACTAGTGCTAGTGGGAGATTGTTAGTTAGAGCCCTAGAGCCAATCATTTGATGATTGTATTATGCACTTGTTGTATCATATTCTTATATAAATAAAGGCATTTGTTTTTAGTTATTATACGTACTTGTATTGGTGCCAAATAAACTAAGTATAATAGCGTCCTTGAGTAGAAGGTTCTTACCTATATCAATCGGTTAGTTGAACCAATAGTGAGATGATATAGGGAACACTATTCTTAATCATTCCTAGTCAAGTATTAACATTCAGGGACAATGTTAATGCAATAAGACTAGCATGTAGGTCAACTCGATGACTTGATCTCACAAGTCATGGATATAGAGATATCAAGTTAACACATGGGTATGCATTGGAGAATGTATACTGAATGACCCGCCATGAGAAAGTATCATGGATCGTTATATGAGTGTCATATACTTTCTCATGTGGCTATTAGTATGACTACTAGTCCTTAGACCTGAAGTCACCATGGATCCCTACATAAGGAGTTATGTACTTTGGTTTCGTCAAACGTCACCCGTAACTGGGTGGACTATAAAGGCGATTATTGGGTATGTAACGAATTATGCAAAGAGATGTGAGTGATGTAGATGGGATCTATCCCTCCTATATGATGGGAGCGACATCGATATTCTTGATAGAGTGAGACCACGAAGTGCATGACCATGCCCAAATGAGTCAATATGAGATATTGAGCTCATTTGATTTAGTGAGTCTACTTGGAGTTCAAGATTTAGATTGGTCAGAGGATGACACGGTTTATGCCTCACATTGATCAATTTAGATGTCTAGGATAGAAGGACACTTGTCATATATTGTGAGGAGTCATAATTAGTAGTCACAAGGTGATGTTGGATCTCAACATTCTTGTAACTTGGGTAGTAATGATGTGTTGCTAGATACCGCTCATTACTTATGCTCCTAATTGGGTTTAGGGGCATTGCCAACGTTACAAGAACCTATAGGGTCACACATTAAGGACAATTAGATGGAGATTAGGTTCATATGATGAACCAAGAGGATTAGATTCATGTGATGAATCAAATTGGATTACTAATTGAGTTGGACTCAAGTTGATTCATGTGTTCAATGAGTCTAATTTAGATTATGACTTATTGAATCAATTTAATTAAATGAATTAGATTCATTATATTAAATTGGCTTGAATTAAATGATTGGATTAGATCAACCATGAGAGAGATTAAGTCAAGTTTGACTTGACTTGAGAGGAAGATGAAGAGTCAAGTTTGACTTGACTTTATGCCACATCATTTGTGACTTGGCATTAAGTGGCCAATGATGATGTGACACATCATCATATTTAGCACATGTGTGTGCCACCTAATGGGGGTTACAAATTCCCTTTCAATTTAATGTGGCCCTCCACATTTAATGGAAAAAGGAGTTACACTCCATGAAGGTGGCCGACCACTTTTGATTGTGAATGGAATTCATTTTCATTCAATGGATTCATTCACATCTTCTTCCTCCTAGTGCTCTCTCTTCTTGCTCTTCCTCTCCTCATCTTGCCGAACCTTATTAAGGTGCTAGCACACTTTAGTTTGGTGATCTCCTTCTTGTGTTCGTGTGGATACTTCAAGAGGGTTGTCTACTTTGACAATCTTGAGATCCGGCAAACCGTTGGACTAGCGGGATAGCGAAGGGCATCGCATCGAGGGTAACGCTCTTATCTTGTGTAGATCTAGAGTTTGTAAACTCGTACTCGTATGTTTTGTTTTTATTTTTCTTCGCACGGATCCGGTGGCGGGACTTTCGGAGTTTCCGCGACGCGAAAAAGTGGTTTTCGCGGCCCGAAAAACCCAACAAGGGCAATTTAGGAGCCCATCCTCGGTACAAGTCATACAAAGTAAAATAACATATCATGTTTCATATCATATCATAGCATATCATGTTCTTGTCATATCATGGAATATCATATTCTTGTCATATCATGAAGAGTGCTCTTAGTCCCAACTTAAGGGAAGCATCTCTTAGGCTTTTCATCATACATAAGGCTTGCATAACATAATGACATAAAGTGCACATAACATATAGCATTTCCTAGAGAAAACATACATGATGGCATAAGTGTACATAACATTTAGCATATCATAGGGAAAACATAACATGATGGCACAAGTGTACATAACATATAACATGGTGACATAGAATCCATATTACATCATAAGAAGTCATTATCATGCATGGTTAGGGTTTTGATCTTCCTACAAACCTAAATCATAACTTAGCCGAAACCTAGAGGTAGGATTCTAGGTTTTTAACCCAACATGAAGCATGGAAACTTAAACTAACCATATATCAAGAATCGTACATCATGAGGAAACATAACAAGCATAGTCAGGTTTTAAAACTTTTCCCTAAACCTTTCATTCAATCTTGGCCGAACCCTAAGGGTAAGGTTCTTAAACTTTTAATACAACAAGAAGCATGAACACTTAAACTATAACATATACGAGATCATACATCATGAAGAAGTATAAACAAGCATGGTTAGATTTCAAACTTTGCTCTAAGCCTTATATTTCATCTTGGTCGAAACCTAAAGATAGGGTTCTAAACTTTTGAATACAAGATGTAGCATGAAAACCTAACTCACATCATATAAGAGATCATACATCATGAAGAAGCACATCATATAAAGATAAGCATGATTAGGTTTTAAAACTTTGCTCTAAGCCTTATATTCCTATCTTGGCCGAAACCTAAAGGTAGGGTTCTAACTTTTGAATACAACATGTAACATGAAAACTTAAATTAACAACATATAATGGTCTACATATCATGAGGACTAATAAACAAGTATAGTTGAGGTCTTAAATTGTCTCTAATCACTTTATCCTTCTTTGGCCGAAACCCTAAGAGTATGGCATGAAATTTCTAAGCAACATGAAGCATGAAAATTTTATACTAACATCATATAATGGTCTACATATCATGAGGACTAATAAACAAGCATAGTTGAGGTCTTAAATTGTCTCTTATCCTCTTATCCTTCTTTGGCCGAAACCCTAGGAGTATGACATGAAATTTCTAAGCAACATGAAGCATGAAAAATTTATATTAACATCATATAATGGTCTACATATCATGAGAACTAGTAAACAAGCATAGTTGAGGTCTTAAATTGTCTCTGACCCCTTTATACTTCTTTGGCTGAAACCCTAAGAGTATGGTATGAATTTCTAAGCAACATGAAGCAAGAAAAATTTATACTAACATCATATAATGGTCTACATATCATGAGGTCTAATAAACAAGCATAGTTGAGGTCTTAAATTGTCTCTAATCCCTTTATCCTTCTTTCGCCGAACCCTAAGAGTATGGCATGAAATTTCTAAGCAACATGAAGCATGAAAAGTTTATACTAACATCATATAATGGTCTACATATCATGAGGACTAATAAACAAGCATAGTTGTGGTCTTAAACTTCCTCTAAAGCTTTTATCCTTTCTTGGCTGAAACATATAATAACCTAATCCTAAGTTTTTTTTGAACATTATCAACACATGAAATACACGGAACTACTTGTACTGCAGGTGAGGGAGATACTTACTGTTGGTGCGGGTAGCACTAACGGTCTAACCCAGGTTTTGATGAATGACAAATAGGTTAAGTTAGTTGTGTTGTTGTCTGACACTTTGATCAAGTGTGCAGGAAAAGTCCAGCTAGGTCGACAGGCTGACCGGATAGCTGGCGAGAAGTCCAAGCGGGTCGACGGGCTGACCGGACGCTTGGCAAGAAGTCCAGCTAGGTCGACGGGCTGACCGGATAGCTGGCGAGAAGTCCAAGCGGGTCGACGGGCTGACCGGACGCTTGGCGAGAAGTCCAGACGGGTCGACGGGCTGACCGGACGTTTGGCAGGTAAGTGAGGTAAGTCACTGGAGGGGAGTGACTGTGAGGACGCGTTCCCGGGAAGGGGACATTAGGCGTCGATCCGGCTTAGATCCATTTCGGATGTCTTAATCGAGATCGTGACTAGATTTCGGTCTCGGAAAGACGGAATCTAAGTCATACTCTCTTTATCTATCTGTTGAACTTTAACTGTGCTAACCATTTGTTTTACAGGATATGTATTTGCCTCGGACTAACCTTGTTTTGCAGGAAAAAGGAGTCTTTCTGGAACAAGGTGGTCCGGGTGCCCGGAGGTCCGGGCGCCCGGAAGGCGTGGAGCATCTTGATTTGAGCGGTTACGTCACACTCCAGGCGCCCGGAAGGGATCCAGGCGCCCGGAACAGCATATAAAAGAAGCCCCAGACAGGAGCTTCAGAATCAACTTTGACTGAGAACTCTTCTGCTGATCTTGCTGCTCGACGTTCAAGTGCGACATCAACGACGCTCCGACAAAAGTGCTCTTCCGGTTTTTGTTTAATTTTCCTTTTGTCGGTATTGCTTTATTATTACTAGCATCTCCTGTACTTTTTCTGTAATCATATTTCGACTTGCTAGTGATTGCCCAACGAAAGTGGTCAAGGACCACGGGCCTTCGAGTAGGAGTCGTCACAGGCTCCGAACGAAGTAAAAATATTTGTGTCTACTTTATCTTTTTCCGCTGCGCTTAAACTCTTGTTTTGCGAATCGATATTCACCCCCCCCTCTATCGAATCTAACGGTCCTACAAGTGGTATCAGAGCAGGTACCGCTCTGATTTGGTGCAACCACCAATCGAACGGTGAATTTTTTTATTAATTTTAAAACTGGTGTTTCGATAACTTAATATTTAACTAATCAATTTAAATTAGTGCAACACGAATCTAGTCTTTTTTTATCTTTTTCTTCCCGCACTACTAATCCAAGACCAAGTCTTGGGATATTTTTTCTTGGTTATTTCTCTGTGCACAGAATGTCCCAACAAGAAGGATTCAGCACAGTGCGACCTCCACTCTTCAACGGGGACGACTTCCCTTACTGGAAGAAGCGCATGGAGGTCTACCTCAAGACAGACTTCGACCAGTGGATGAGCATTACGAAACCTTACAAAATTCCAATGGACAACGCCGGGAATCTAGTGGATCCTGAAGACTGGACAGCAGATCTCAAGAAAAAAGCGTCAACAGAAAACAAAGCGATCAACACTCTACAGTGCGGACTAACAAGAGAAGAGCTAAACAGAGTCGGTCCACACAAGAACGCTAAAGAATTATGGGACAAACTGATCGAGCTGCACGAAGGAACAAGCGACTCTAAGGTAACAAAACGAGACCTGCTTTTAAATAAAATTTTTAATATAAAAATACAGGAAGGAGAAACAGCGAATCAACTCCACGCGAGGATCAAGGACATCCTCAACGGGCTCCATGCGATAGGTCACCAAATGGAGAACAGAGACTTAATAAGGTACGCTTTAAACGCTTTTCCACGTAATAGTTTGTGGGCATCAATAGTGGATGCCTACAAAATTTCTAAAAATCTTTCTAAATTAAAATTGGATGAGCTTTTCTGTGAATTAGAATTGCACGAACAAACTAATGCTGGAGCCGAGAAAGGTGTAGCCTTATTTGCAGGCCCCTCCAAGAAAAGCAAGCCTGAAGTTGAAGAAGAATCTGACCAAGACTCCGAAAACGAAGAACACCTGGTGAACTTGGTAAGAAAAATGTTCACCAGGAAAAAGAGGAGCTTCAGCAAAAAGGATCTTCAAAAGATCAGCTCTCCTTCAGAACAAAAGAACGTAACTTGCTACGGTTGCAACAAAAAGGGACATTACAAGAACGAATGTCCAAAACTAAAGTTCGACAAACCAAAGTCAACCAAAAAGAAGGCACTCAAAGCAACGTGGGACGACTCCTCGGATGAATCGGAGGAAGAAGAGCAGAAACATCAAAGTCACCTCGCACTGATGGCCCGCGAAGCCGAAACGATGAAGATGAGTCTGAACCCGAAACAAGCCACGAGTCCGTACTCGTTTCCGAAGGCCCGAATGAGGTATACTTAAATTTAAACAAAAAATTTTTAGAATTATTTCCTGTCTAAATAGTAAATTAACTAAATTAGAAAATGAAAACAAATCACTTCTTGAGGAAAATCAAAACCTCAAGGAACAATTAAAGAATTCAAATCCAACTCAAAATCTAACACTTGAGGAGGAGAATTTATCATTAAAAAATGAAATAAACAACTTAAAAGAGATGTTAGAAAAATTTACAACAAGATCAAAAAATTTAGATTTAATCCTAAATAATCAAAAAGCATGTTATAATAAAACCGGACTAGGATATAAGTCGAATTCAAATAAAACCTTCAAATCATTAATAACCCAATACAAGTCAACCAATCTAGCTTGGGTCCCGAAAGCGTGTCTGACCACGCAAGTAGGACTTAATCAATATTATATACCTAAAGAAAAAATACATTATATAAAATTAAATAAACCAAATCAAAATCCAAAATACAAACCTAAATCAAATTCAAAATCTAAACAGTTTAAAAAACAACAAAATTATCACCAAGTTAACTATAACTATAAAAAGAATCGACACAAGCCTAAAATCAAAACTTAAATTAATGGCCAATAATTCAGGGGGAGGCTCCAGAATAGCTGGCACCTCCAAAACTAACTTACCCGATAGGGTAACCCAAAATTTACCAACCCGGCAGGGTAATTAGGATTAGTTAAAAAGAGACCAAGTTTAACTTGAAACATGGTACTGGTGAAATTTTTGGATGATAGTACGTTAGGGAAACTTGGGCATCGCATGTCTAGAAAGATATGGTTTCGATCTGGTGCATTTGGCCAAGTGGAACTGACCGAAGCTACCCTTAAACGAATCCTAACCAGTTAGACCAAGATTTAGTACTAAGTTCCGTGGATAGGACTATTCGGAAAACCTCGAAAGGTTGGTTACTTCTAATGATGTCCTTATGACTCACCAAGCTTAGAAGTTTATCCGAAGAATGCCTATTTGTGGAAACCAAAGCTAAGTCTGAATCTAACACAAGTTAAAACAAAACTCTGTAATCAAACTAATTTCATCTCACAAAATCATAGGATTCCCTGATTGATAATATAGATCGGGTGAGATGAATAAGGCTTAAAAATTAATTTCAAAATTTCAATTTTAAAACTTAAATTAATTTCAAAATTTTAATTTTAAAACTTAAATTAATTTTAATTTTAAAACTTAAATTAATTTCAAAATTTTAATTTTAAAACTTAAATTAATTTCAAAATTTTAATTTTAAAACTTAAATTAATTTCAATTTTAAACTTAAAAATTAATTTAAAATTTTCAATTTCAAAAATTAATTTCAAAATTTCAATTTTAAACTTAAAAATTATTTTCAAAACTTTAATTCTAAACTTAAAAATTATTTTCAAAATTTTAATTTTAAACTTAAAAATTAATTTCAAAATTTTAATTTTAAACTTAAAAATTAATTTCAAAATTTTAATTTTAAACTTAAATTAATTTTAAAACTTAAAAATTAATTTCAAAATTTCAATTTTAAAACTTAAATTAATTTCAAAATTTCAATTTTAAAACTTAAATTAATTTCAAAATTTTAATTTTAAAACTTAAATTAATTTCAATTTTAAACTTAAAAATTAATTTAATTTTAAAACTTAAATTAATTTCAAAATTTCAATTTTAAACTTAAAAATTAATTTCAAAATTTCAATTTTAAAACTTAAATTAATTTCAAAATTTTAATTTTTAAAACTTAAATTAATTTCAAAATTTCAATTTTTAACTTAAAAAATTAATTTCAAAATTTTAATTTTTAACTTAAAAATTATTTTCAAAATTTTAATTCTAAACTTAAAAATTATTTTCAAAATTTTAATTCTAAACTTAAAAATTATTTTCAAAATATTAATTTTAAACTTAAAAATTATGTTCAAAATTTTAATTTTAAACTTAAAAATTATTTTCAATTTTAACTTAAAAATTATTTTCAAAATTTTAATTTTAAAACTTAAAAATTATTTTCAAAATTTTAACTCTAAACTTAAAAATTATTTTCAAAATATTAATTTTAAACTTAAAAATAAATTTCAAAATTTTAATTTTAAACTTAAAAATAAATTTCAAAAATTTTAATTTTAAACTCAAAAAATTAATTTCAAAATATTAATTTTAAACTTAAAAATTAATTTCAAAATATTAATTTTAAACTTAAAAAATTAATTTCAAAATATTAATTTTAAACTCAAAAATTAATCTCAAAATTTTAATTTTAAACTTAAAAATTATTTTCAAAATTTTAATTCTAAACTTAAAAATTAATTTCAAAATTTTAATTTTAAAACTTAACTCCAAAACCTAAAAAAAAAAAATGCAGTCAAAAACCAGGGGCGGGCGCCCCTGGTATTCCCCTCCGGGGCGCCCGGAGGGGATCCGGGCGCCCCGCCCTAAATCAACCCCGGGCGCCCGGAAGGGATCCGGGCGCCCGGAGTCCCCTATAAATAAGGGGCAGCAGGCGCCCCCAATTCTTGCACCACTCACTCTCACTTTTGCCAAGGTTCACTTCGAACCTCAGCGCGAAAGTACTTTTAACTAAAATTTTCTTACGGTGAAGACGCTGTCGCGATTCAACCGAGGTCGTCAGATCTATATTTATCGATGGCTCCTCGGTAAAACTTCTTCCCCTATCTGAAATTTTATTTGAAATTATCTTTGCAAACTCTCTTAGAATATTTTTTTTAAAACAGTAAGAAACGAACAAATACTGGTGCTGGACCCTCCAATGCTAGTACAGACCCTAGGTTTCCCACAGACGAACTTAGGATTAAGTTTGAGTCCACCATTTATAAGGCCATAAGGACTACCTGCATAGATAGATCGTTCTTTCTAAGGTCATGTCCCTCTGCTTTAGAGGTTATAGGCTACTATAACTTAACGAACCTTGTCGAATGTACCAGTCCAATAAACATAAGCCTGTGTGCCGAATTTTGCAATAATCTAGTAAAAGTAGACGATTTCACCTATACCACTAGGGCAGCAGGCACTGATATCGTATTTTCCCCTACGACTATCCGAGAGTTTTTAGAGTTGCGTCCATCTACTTGCTCCTTTTTGTGCTATCCTCCGAGGGATCTACCGTTCGAAGATCCCTACTCACATATTACTCTCGATACGATCTATTTGTATTTTTTCGGGGGAGAGAGAGATCCCACGGTGACACAGTTTAGTTCAGTAGAACTTCGAGTCCAGGACTACGCTCTTTATAGGGTTGTAGTCCTTTGCATTTTACCACTGACTACTCGGGACATCGCTGTGATGCACCCATTCCATTCGTTCTTACTTTATGCCCTGATTCATAGGTTAGACATTGACATTAGCCTACACATCTTCTCCACCATTATCTATTCAGCTGGATTTGTGACTGACAGACGAGTCCATATACCATTTGGTCACATTCTGACAGCCTATATGTCCTCGTTGCACATTGATGTCACTAGGGGAGACGTTGCCCATATGACCAAGTTCGATGTTATAGCCGCTCGAAACTTTTCCCTAGCCGACATCCACATAGATAGAGATGACGGGACTATGTCTTGGCGGAGGGGGGCACAACACCAGCCCGATCCAGACGCACAGGTGGACGAGTTCATGCTCGCACTATTTCCAGAGGAAGCCGCACCGGCTCCACCACCACCCCCAGCTCGAGCACCACGACACGCTCCCCGCACTCTAGCCGACCGTATGACCGGACTAGAGAGAGCTATGGCGAGTCTCCAGCAGGAGAACTTTGACTTTCATCGGGACATGCTGCGAGAGGTTGCCGAGTTACGAGCTGCCGGAGTCACCCGACACACTGAGCTGATGGCACTTCTTCAATCCTTGGGATCTGGACCACCCCCTTCATCATCTCAGTAGCCTTAGTGATGACCTACTTCTGTAGCTACACTACTTGTAAAATATTTTGGATTTATCTAGTGGCGTTTCAAACTTACATTAAATATGTTCTATCTTAATAGGCTAGGATCTTTCAAAAATACTTTCAAAAATGATTTTACTAACTTATAGGCTAAACTTGTTTGTTTTCAAACTTTCCATTCTTAGACTTTCAAAAACAATTTTGGCCTTAGACTAGTTTTGAATCCTTAGAAAGCATGTGCTCATAGGTCTAGTTTTTGAGCATCTCACCAACACCTTAGGTTTACCTTGCTTGTGTTTGATAAACATAGAAAGGGGTGAGATGCATAGGCCAACTGTCTGGACTTAAGATGCTAATTTCAGTGCATCAACATAAGTCTGGACGTTAAATACAATTCAGATATTAATCAGATTAAAGTTCATCAGTCAAGTCAAACACTGACTGGTTGTAATTAACTTAATCTGACTAACCAAGTAAAAGCTACTATCTTCTGATAGTTAGTTAGTACCTAATTGGTTAGACAGCTGGTTAAAGTTATGTCAGGTTCGGGGGAGGAATTAATTAAAAATTTTCCTTTATATAAAATATTTTAAATTTTGTTTGAAAAATGTTTTCTTAAAACTTTTTAAACCAACTTTTCAAAACTAACTCTTATAAAACTAAGCTGTTTTTAAGAATTAGGTCTTACATCCTATTGAAAATTGATTTTGAAAATTAGATTTAACTTAGTTTTGAAAATTGTGGAAATTAGATTTTCCAAAACTTAAGTTTACAAACTAAGCTTCTCAAATTTTTTTAATTTTGAAAATCAAAGTTCAATAATCAATCTTCAAAATCAACTTGCTTAAAATTGTGAAATTTTTTAAATCAACTCAAAATTGTTTGGTTTAAATCACAAACTTTTTATCCTTTTTACTTAGTCTTTGAAAACTCAACTTTTCAAGTATTTTAAACCATGGTTTTGAAACTAGTACTTTTGAACTTTAAAAGTTTGATTTTTTTATTTTACTTTATCAAAGTTAGTTCTCCCAAACTCCTTTGAAAACTAAAAGTAAAGTTCAAAATCAATATTTGCAAATACTTTTGAACTTTAAAAGTTTGATTTTTTTATTTTACTTTATCAAAGTTAGTTCTCCCAAACTCCTTTGAAAACTAAAAGTAAAGTTCAAAATCAATATTTGCAAACTGAAATTTGATTTGCAAAACTCAGTGTTGAAAATTATTAAAGTTAGATTTTTCAAACTTAAATCATTGTCAAAACTTAAGTTTTAATCGTTTACAAATTTAGTTGTGAAAAATAAATCAGTTTTGGAAAAATAGGCTTTTCAAACTTAGTTTTGGAATTTTTGGTTTTGAAAACTTATGTTTGAAAAAGCGTTTCAAAGTTGAAACTTGTTTTGAAATTTAGACCTTATACACTTATGTTTGTAAATTTAAATCTTGAAATTTTTCTAAAAACTACTGCTTTATACAAGTTTTCAAAACTTTATACTCCCCCAAGTCAACTTGATCTTTTCTTGGATTGAAAAATTGTACTTTTGTCCTTAAATTCTGAACTATGATTGTTTAAGTGTTATTCAGTAACTCTACACTATGATTGTTTACCCTTGTTCTTTTTGATGATGAATGCCAAAGGGGGAGGAGGGTTAGGTGGTTAAGTTAGCTAAACCAATTTGAAAACACAAACTGACTTTAAAACCACACAAATGCATGTTGTTTCGTACATATGCTTTCACTAACTTAACCAGGTTGTCATTCCATCAAAAAGGGGGAGATTGTTGGTGCGGGTAGCACTAACGGTCTAACCCAGGTTTTGATGAATGACAAATAGGTTAAGTTAGTTGTGTTGTTGTCTGACACTTTGATCAAGTGTGCAGGAAAAGTCCAGCTAGGTCGACCGGATAGCTGGCGAGAAGTCCAAGCGGGTCGACGGGCTGACCGGACGCTTGGCAAGAAGTCCAGCTAGGTCGACGGGCTGACCGGATAGCTGGCGAGAAGTCCAAGCGGGTCGACGGGCTGACCGGACGCTTGGCGAGAAGTCCAGACGGGTCGACGGGCTGACCGGACGTCTGGCAGGTAAGTGAGGTAAGTCACTGGAGGGGAGTAACTGTGAGGACGCGTTCCCGGGAAGGGGACATTAGGCATCGATCCGGCTTAGATCCATTTCGGATGTCTTAGTCGAGATCGTGACTAGATTCCGGTCTCGGAAAGACGGAATCTAAGTCATACTCTCTTTATCTATCTGTTGAACTTTAACTGTGCTAACCATTTGTTTTACAGGATATATATTTGCCTCGGACTAACCTTGTTTTGCAGGAAAAAGGAGTCTTTCTGGAACAAGGTGGTCCGGGCGCCCGGAGGTCCGGGCGCCCGGAAGGCGAATTTTATCCAGACACCTCGTCGCTACGTGGAGCATCTTGATTTGAGCAGTTACGTCACACTCCAGGCGCCCGGAACAGCATATAAAAGAAGCCCCAGACAGGAGCTTCAGAATCAACTTTGACTGAGAACTCTTCTGCTGATCTTGCTGCTCGACGTTCAAGTGCGACGTCAACGACGCTCCGACAAAAGTGCTCTTCCGGTTTTTGTTTAATTTTCCTTTTGTCGGTATTGCTTTATTATTACTAGCATCTCCTGTACTTTTTCTGTAATCATATTTCGACTTGATAGTGATTGCCCAACGAAAGTGGTCAAGGACCACGGGCCTTCGAGTAGGAGTCGTCACAGGCTCCGAACGAAGTAAAAATATTTGTGTCTACTTTATCTTTTTCCGCTGCGCTTAAACTCTTGTTTTGCGAATCGATATTCACCCCCCCCCCCCTCTATCGAATCTAACGGTCCTACACTTACTTCCTTTCGCTTGGTTTACTAATGAAAGTACCCTTGCTTTTGTGAAGTTCCCCTAGGAGAAATCCTTTGGCTTGGTTTCGGCAATGGTGAAGGTGAGGGCTTAGGTTTTCGGTGGAGAGAAGGAGGGAGGAAGAAGAGAGAATAAAAAATAGAGTTCTCTTTCCCTTTCTCTTATTTATGCTAAATGAAGGAAGAAGGCAAATTCATCTTTTCATTAGGGAGGAAGAAGGCAACTCAACTTTTCCTTCTAAGTGAAGGGAGCCTTTCCTTACCTTTAACTACAATGTTCCTTCCCTTCCTAACAGCACACCCCTGCTGGGGCTACTGGTTATCACATGCATGCATCTAACAAGAGGTCCAAGGTTCAAACCTTGATTATGCTTCTTTTTGGTTCTATTCCCTTTTTTTTTTTTGAAAAATCTAAATAAAGCCTATTTTAATCATGGGAAAATAATTCAGAAAATTGCTAGGGATCCTATGGGTGTTACAATCCCTCATACCTCATAAAAGTTCGTCCTCGAACTTAAAATAACTCCGGGTACTTTTGTCTTGGGATAATACCTATAGTGATCTTAAGGTGGCACAAGACTTCCTGCTGAGCACATCGGCCACTTTGTTGGCTTTTCTCGGATGGTAGAAGATTTCGCAGTCATAGTCCTTGACAAGTTTGAGCCATCTGCGCTGTCTCATGTTCAGGTCTTTCTGTGTGAAGAAGTATTTCAGACTCTGGTGATCTGTATAAATCTTACACTGAGCTCCATATAGGTAATGTCTCCATATTTTAAGAGCGAAGACCATGGAAACTAGCTCTAGATCGTGAGTGGGATAATTTTTTTCATGTTCTTTGAGTTGCCTAGAGGCATAGGCAATGACCTTGCCATCCTGCATGAGTACAGCTCCGAGTCCTAATCGGGAAGCGTCATTGTACATATCGAAGCTTTTGTTACTTTCTGGAAGAGTGAGAATTGGAGCATTGGTCAGTCTCCGTTTCAACTCCGTGAAACTCTTCTCGCAGTCGTCAGTCCATTCGTACTTCTTGTTCTTCCTTATGAGAACGGTCATTGGGGCTACAATTCTAGAGAAACCCTCCACAAACTTCCTGTAATAGCCTGCTAACCCAAGAAAATTTCTGATCTCACTGCATTCTTTGGCCTGTTCCAGTTACTCACAACTTCGATCTTTATTGGGTCCACCATCATTCCATCCTTGGAGATAATATGACCCAAGAATGATACTCGATTGAGCCAGAATTCGCATTTGGAGAATTTCGCATACAGCTGCTTCTCCCGAAGGATCTGTAATACCATATTCAGGTGCTCGGCGTGCTCGTCTTGGTTTCTCGAATATATAAGGATATCGTCAATAAAGATGATTATGAATTTGTCAAGGAATGCCGAGAATACCCGATTCATCAGATCCATAAACAAAGCGGGAGCATTCGTCACTCCAAAGGGCATAACTACGAACTCATAGTGTCCATATCTTGTTCGAAAAGCCGTCTTCGGTATATCATCCTGTTTCACTTTTACTTGATGATATCCAGACCTCAGGTCAATCTTAGAGAAGACGGTGGCACCTTTTAACTGGTCAAACAGGTCGTCAATCCGTGGTAGCGGGTACTTGTTCTTGATCGTCACTTTATTTGGCGCTCGGTAGTCTATGCACATTCGCATAGACCCATCTTTCTTATTTACAAACAGTACCGGAGCTCCCCATGGAGAGTTACTAGGGTGTATAAGTCCCTTGTTGAGCAACTCTCGTAGCTGTTCCTGAAGTTCCTTCAATTCAGCTGGCGTCATACGGTAAGGTGCTTTAGAGATCGGTTTAGTACTAGAAATCAGTTCGATCTCAAATTCAACTTCTCTATCGGGGGCTAACCCTGGTAGTTCCTCGGGGAATACCTCTGGGTAGTCACATACAACTCTGACATCTTCCCGCTTTTGGTCCTCTGCTTGACTGGTATCGACTACATGTGCTAGAAATCCAGTGCATCCGCGGTGTAACATCTTTTGCGCTTTTAAGGCTGACAAGAATTCCTTAGTCTCCTTCCTTGGCTCTCCCATAAACTCAAATGTCTGTTCTGCTTCGGGCTAAAAAATTACTTTTCTTTTACGGCACTCGATCGAAGCACCGTATTTGCTCAGGAAATCCATGCCCAATATCATGTCGTAATCCTGCATGTCGAGCACTATCAGATCACAATAGAGTTCTCTGTCTACAATTCTGATAGGTGCGGCTCGCAACACATGAGTAGAAGGCATCACTTCTCCCAAAGGAAGGGTTGTTAAGAACATGCAATTTAAAACTTGCGGTGGCATGTCTATCTTCCTTGTGAACGGTGTAGAGACGAACGAGTGTGTTGCCCCAGTATCAAATAATACAGTAGCATGCTGACTGAAAATAAATATCTGACCTGTGTCAATCATAGAAGCATTCGCCACGTCTTCCTTGGTGAGGGAGAAAATCCTAGCATTCGTTGTAACTGGTGGGGCTTCCAATCTCCCTTGGCTTATCTGAGGGCCTTCTATCGTAGCTTGCATCTGATGTAGCTGTGGGGGAACACCCTTGTTTTGGACGTACTGCTGGAGAGGTGTCTGAATCTGAGTAGGGCAGTCTCTGGCTCTATGCCCTTCCAGTCCACAATTGTAGCACCTATTTGTGCCCATACGGCATACTCCAGGATGCTTCTTTCCACATATAGTACACTGAGGGTACATCGGTTGCTTGTTTGCTGGCCCACTTTTGGTGTCGTTCCATTTCTTTCTCTTACCACTGTTATTTCCTTTCCAACTGGCTCGGGTGCTTTGAGATTTCTGTCCTCCCGACTGGGCTTGACTCTTTCCCTCATTCAGCGCCTTCAAATAGTGCTCGGTGATCAGGGCACTGCTGATAAGCTCTTTGGCAGTCTGCGGTCTATTAACTCCGCCGGCAACATTCAGGGCTATCTCGGGTCTGAGCATCTTCAGCATAAGTCTAACCCTTTCTCTTTCTGTACTGACCAGCTCTGGGCATAGGCGTGCTAATCGGTTAAACCTCTTCACAGCTTCATTGACTGATAGGTCACCTTGCCGGAACTCGGTGAACTCGTCGTAGTGCTTGTTTGTCACATGCATGTCGAAGAATTCTTCGAAAAATTCTGTTTCGAAGTCCGTTCATGGCATTTGATTCACTTGTCGTTTTGCTTTAACTCTGTCCCACCACATTCTGGCATCTCCCGTAAGGCAGAACGATGCACACTTGACTTTCTCGTGTTTAGGTCAGTCCAATAGCTCTACTATGCTTTCTACAGTCTTGAACCAGGCTTGAGCGTCCCATGGTTCACAATTACCAGAGAAGGCTTCCGGCTTCAGTCTCTGCCACTAAATCAGGTACGCCTCCTGTCTAACCACTGGAGTAGGGCCCAAGGGTGGTACTGGTGCTGGTGGTACTGGCACAGCTGTAGGTACGACTGGAATCATATTCTGATTTCCTGGTGAGGTAGCAGGGTTCCCCTGCTGATTCATTAGAGCATTAATCACCTACTGTTGTTCTGTAACCTGACGCTGGAGCTCGGTAACTACATGCATCAGATCCGGTGGGGGTACTGTCTCATCCGTTCTGGTATTACGTCTTCTAGCCATTCCTTATCTTCATCAACAACAACAATGCTAGCATAAGATTACCATTCTAACCTATATCCATGCATACTTAGACTAAAGTATTTCTTATCATAATTTAAAGAAGAGAGTAAGCATGCATACTTATACTAAAGCATTCTTTATCATAATTAAAAGAAGTAGGGTAGACATAGAGATTCTTACTTGGAGCAGCAGGATGGAGGCTTGATGTGTGTGTAGTGGAAAGGCAGACCTGCTCTGATACCAGACTGTAACGCACGCCCCTTCTACTACCCTAAGAGAGGGATGGGGTTACCTACTTGAATCATACATACACACATATATATGCATATGAAAATCATGACAGCGGAAGCGAGGTTTAAAAATATTCAATTTGATCATATGCATATTAACTAAACATGATATGTGAACAATATAATCATATCACATATTAAACATGCTAACAAGCTAATCCTTTAACATAACATGTGAACATCCTAGTATTCATGCATATAACTTGATTTAATATCAACCATTTAAGACATGATTCATGATATCATAAGTATATTAACATGAACAAGAAAAACATAAGTGCATAACTATCCATACGAGCTCAAGTTATTATCAAAAGCATAAGCATCAAGTCAAAACATGTTTCACATACACAACTTAGATATATTTAAGTTTTGGGACACAAATGGATCTATTCCACCATGCCACTGTCACACACATCCTTCGCCCTTCCTTCTGCTCCTCTTAGTGTAGTCATTCCTTACCCTTTTCTGCAGTACAAGGAAAACATAAAACTATAAGCACATAGGCTTAGTAAGATTCTTTCATACTCACAAAACATAAATCATACATCTAAACATAAAGTGGTGACATGTTCATTTAACCAACATCTAGATATAAATTTGCATGCTAGCATAAAGTAGAGTCATGCTCATGTAAGTAAATCATAACATAGCATGTGAGAAACTCATACATAAGTAGTAGCATGATCATCTAGGCATCATAGACATATTTTAAAAAAAGAAACATCTTACTAAAACATAAAGAACATTTAGCATGAATAAACATATGCAAGATGTCCTTTGAAAACATGTATCATGAAATGAGTATATGTAAGATGTCCTTTGAAAACATATATATCATATAAATACTTAAACATAATCTCATCATGAGGGTCTGGCTTTGCACCACATACATGAATTTGTATGCATCCTAAATAGATCTGAGGTAGCTAATCCCGAACCTATTAGGAACTAGGCCCGTTTCCTTGACCATCGACCTAGGGGTACTTAGGAGCCCATCCCTTACTAGGCCCATTTCTTTGACCATCGACCTAGGGGCAACTTAGGAGCCCATCCCCGGTACAAGCCATACAAAGTAAAATAACATATCATTTTTCATATCATATCATAGCATATCATGTTCTTGTCATATCATGGCATATCATATTCTTGTCATATCATGAAGAGTGCTCTTAGTCCCAACTTAAGGGAAGCTTCTCTTAGGCTTTTCATCATACATAAGCCTTGCATAACATAATGACATAAAGTGCACATAACATATAACATTTCCTAGAGAAAACATACATGATGGCATAAGTGCACATAACATTTAGCATATCATAGGGAAAACATAACATGATGGCACAAGTGTACATAACATATAACATGGTGACATAAAATCCATATTACATCATAAAAAGTCATTATCATGCATGGTTAGGGTTTTGATCTTCCTACAAACCTAAATCATAACTTAGCCGAAACCTAGAGGTAGGATTCTAGGTTTTTAACCCAACATAAAGCATGGAAACTTAAACTAACCATATATCAAGAATCGTACATCATGAGGAAACATAACAAGCATAGTTAGGTTTTAAAACTTTTCCCTAAGCCTTTCATTCAATCTTGGCCGAACCCTAAGGGTAAGGTTCTTAAACTTTTAATACAACAAGAAGCATGAACACTTAAACTATAACATATAAGAGATCATACATCATGAAGAAGCATAAACAAGCATGGTTAGATTTCAAACTTTGCTCTAAGCCTTATATTTCATCTTGGCCGAAATCTAAAGATAGGGTTCTAAACTTTTGAATACAACATGTAGCATGAAAACCTAACTCACATCATATAAGAGATCATACATCATGAAGAAGCATAAACAAGCATGATTAGGTTTTAAAACTTTGCTCTAAGCCTTATATTCCTATCTTGGCCAAAACCTAAAGATAGGGTTCTAACTTTTGAATACAACATGTAGCATGAAAACTTAAATTAACAACATACACTACAAGAAAAAAAGCCTTACAAAAATAGTTTTTCACCGTTGTCGTAGCCCCTTTCGGATTGTTGTTAAAGGTTGTGTTGTTAAAGGGGGTGCTCAAAGACAACAGTTTTTAACCATTGTCTTTGAAGACAAAGACAACAGTTTTTAACCGTTGTCTTTGAAGACAGACAATAGTTTTACAACGGTAAAAACCCGTTGTCTTGTCATTGACAACAATTTTTCACCGTTGTCTTTGAACGTATGCCTTTAATAATAGGCTCTTCAACAACAGTTTTGAACTATCTACGACAACGGCTAAAAACCGTTGTCTTTTTAGCCAATGACAACGGTTTGACAATGGTTAAAAACCGTTGCCTTTTTAGCCAACAATGTTATTTAACATCAGTTTGACAATGATTTTTCACTGTTGTCTTTTAATGCCATTGACAGCAGTTTCACATATTTAAACTGATGTCTTTGGGTACAATATACAATATTTTGACAATAAATAAAAAACTAAATTTTTTCCATCATTTAATAACCATTATTTTATTTAAATAATATATCTACAAAATATCATATATCAAAAACCTACAATCCGATCCAAACATCATCATCCAGTGCAAATTTCATTAAAGTACTAAACATCATCATCCAAACATCATTAAAGTACCAAACATCAACATCCAAACATCACAAAAGTTTACAAAACTAAATAGTACCCATAACAATATATCACACATATATATGAAGTCCAAAATATCTTGTTTTGTTGGATCAAATCTTCTCTACCTGTGCATCTTCTAAATACCCTGTGCATCTTCTAAACACCATATCGAGAACTGCAGCCTTTTCCCTGAGGTATTATGCAAAGTTTATATATACTTTCTAAACACCCTGTGCTTTCTCCTCCCTCCTAGCTTCTCTTTTCTTCTCCTTTCTGGGTATGGTCATTATCTTTTCCCTGAAGTAAATAGCATATGATTGCAAGTTAAGTCATTTCCCAGAGTAAATGGCATAAAGATGATGATGACAAAGATGTTGTACACAATTGAATATGATAACAATACTTCTTTCTAGGCACAAACAACAACAACAAATTAATAAGACAAACTTTATTTTGGTTTCCATTGTATTACAACAAACTTATCTCAAAATCTCAATATTATTCAAGCTGATTTTTTTTTCTAATGTTCTCAAAACCTGAGCTTGATTTCCTTAGATATATGCCTAGGGAAACATTTCATTAATTCTCAGTTAAAGTATACTTCCTTCATTTCAATTCAATTCTCAGCCTTTACAAGACTTGCACAAAATCTGCACTGCATAGAATTTGCACTATACTGCAAATGCTGTCTTCACTGTTTTCAGGTCCAAAACTCAGACTCCAAGTTCTTTTCCAATTGTTTCCTTAATTTGCTAATTTATGAACCTATAACTCCTTCCATTCTGCAATTCAATTCTGATTCCTATAAATTAGCTTCTATATTCAGATTCTGCAGTACTATAATTCTACAATCTAGCTAACTTCTGATCTCCTTTTACCATTCGGTCACATAATGATTCTCACATCACATTTCTTTCAATTTAATCTTGAACACAATAATTTCCAAATTAGGTACCCAGTCTTAATACTGGATACAAAATTCTAAACAATTTAGTTTCAGATTATAGTTCTTGAATTGTTCAGTATTGCTCAAATTCCTTCTCAACTTGAGTTTCCATTTTTCTTAATAAGCTGCTCTTGTCTTATTAATATTAAACACCCTTTTACTTCCTGTGAAAATAAAAATCACATGATTTTAATCCAATTCAACAACAAGAAGTCTAGCTAGTCTCCAGTAATATAGAGCTTTAGAGTTTGTAAAGTATATAACAACAACTGGCTAACAAGGTTTATTATTTTCTTCATTATGATATACTGTAAATTAAACTTCTCATATAGTATTTTCATATAGCATATCCTAAAAAATAGACGTTGGTTTCCTATGTTGAAACATTACCAATTTGTTTCAATTTAACTGAATATTATCATTGTCAAATGCAATAAGATGAACTCATGTATATAACTATTCATACATATGATCTTGTATGCATTCGGCTATTTCAGAGCGCACTTCATCAATTTCTTCTTGAGAGTATTCCGCTTTTGTGAACTGTGAACACACATAAATTATATGATCTTAAAGAACAAAATATAATTAATTGAAAAAAAATAATAACTAAATAACTTCTAATTATTTGAGATGATAAAGATAATATTACTATTGATGGTAGTGTATCCCCCTCTATCATTGCAATTTCTTCAGTAATTTGTCTCATAAATCTCATCACGTAATAACTACATTGTTTCACATCTGGCTGCCTAGGAGCCTACGTTAAAGGCAATTTATATTGTTAATGATAAATATACACATTAAAATATTTGATTGAAATAGAAGTACCCATACCTTGATTACTTCCCATTGTACATGCTTTCTTCCTTTCCTTCCATTGTTCGAATTAAATAATCTTAACGCCCTTCATATATACATTCAACATAGTTGATATATAAGTGTTTTATGACTAAATTAAATACATAATAAAAAGCATATATAAACTCACATTTCCATAACATATTTCCAATCTTCATCACAAATGCGATGACTTAAAGAATCCAACACGTAAACAATCTCCTTATGAGGTTTAATGATAGTCAAATTCCAATGGAAATTACACACAAATACAAAATTAGTGCATACAATTCACTAAAATAGTCAATTGAAAATGATATTAAAGATGTTCATTACCCATTGCAACTTGGCATCAAAACTAATTGATTAATTGATGCACCACTCATCCTATCTACTAATTGATTATGTATGTCTGTATAGGAAATAGGCCAATGACGAACAGAACCAAGATACAAATCTAAGTTTATGCCAATGCCATTGAAAGCAATACCTTCCATGAACGAAAATGCTGCAACATCAACATAGCATATTACTAACGTTCAAGTATTTAGGAATATATGATTGTTCAATTAATTTTCATAGGATGTACTACCAGATATTGTTAGTATCCGTTCTTGATAAGACAAAGGCTATCACATAAAGTATGAGAAAAATATAATCGATACTTACCTAAGATTATTGGTGGTGCCTTGGAGATAGGAAGTTACACTTTGTGGCTCAGATCTTTGATCGATCTCCTCATTGTTAGGATCTTGGGATGGCTAGAGAGGGGGGTGTGAATAGCCTCCACTAAAAACTCAATCAATTCCTCACAAAAGATTGTTACCACAGCGGAAATAAACAGAAATAAGACTGATGCAAGGAAAGAAGCACAAACCACAGCTTACACAAGTATGTACGAGGTTCGGGGATAACTTGCCCCTACTCCTCGGCGTGTCCGTAAGGTGGACGATCCCTTGATCGTTCGGTAGATCACACCCCGGACAAATTCCGGCTAAATGTTTCTCCTTCTCGGTGGAGTAACCTCTCCACAAAGATCACAAAATAGATTTGAAAGTGAAGCACAATTACTTACAGAGTTCAGTGGCTAAAGGATTGAACAGATGAACTTACAGCCACGAAGCACAAATGCAAAGACAGAAGGAATCAGCCAAGAGCTCAACAACACACACAGCCTCTTGATCGACAGAGAGTTTTTCCAGAACCTTAGCGAACCTCTCTTCTTCCTTCTTCTTATTCTGCTTCCTCACTGTCCCGAATCTCTGCAACCAACTCAGGCGTCGCCAATCACTCTTGCTTCTCATCTGGTTCTCTGAACTCACACCAATACCATCCATGGTCTTTACTGGTGTCTCTGAGCTCGAACCAATGAGCAAGAGTCCAACTGATCGCGGTCAGTGATCGTTGAAGCCCGAATTGCATCACTTGCAGTGAAATACAGCATAAAGGGCACTTGTTCTTATTCTTCTGATGGAGCTTCATTTGAAATTAACCAATGGCACAATACCTACAACCTGTAACTTAAAAATCTCACAGTAGATGATTTGATCAGGTGAATCAGAAGTGAATCAGAAAAATCAGAGAAGCAGCAGAAACAAACGACAAGTTGTGGATCGGTCAACAGACCGATCCATAGCTCTCTGGACCGATCAGGACTCATCCTGATCGGTCCGGGAAGAGTCTGATCGGTCTGTGGACCGATCAACCTGTGCGTGGATCGGTCCACAGACCGATCCCCCTACGGTTCTGTGGCTTCATTGCTTATTCCTGATCGGTCACCGGACCGATCAGATAGCCCACAGAAATACTCTGTGTGTTAACTGATCGGTCCATAGACCGATCAGATAACCCACAGAAAGCTTCTGTGTGTTAACTGATCGGTCCATAGACCGATCAGATAACCCACAGAAAGCTTCTGTGTGGTTTCTGATCGGTCCACAGACCGATCAGATACCTAAGGTATCATTGGATCGGTCTGTCGACCGATCCAGTCAACCAAAGTATCACTGGATCGGTCAACAGACCGATCCAAAGTCCCTGAGTTAGTTTTAGAGCCTCCCAGCCCTAAAACCTAACGTCTTCCTGGTCCAGAGAACGAGCTACCAAGCCCTCTCTGACCTAATCCGGAGAACGAGCTGCCGAGCCCTCTCCGACTTCATCCGGTCCAGAGAACGAGCTACCGAGCCCTCTCTGACCTAGTCCGGAGAACGAGCTACCGAGCCCTCTCCGACTTCGTCCAGTCCAGAGAACGAGCTACCGAGCCTTCTCTGACCTAGTCCGGAGAACGAGCTGCCGAGCCCTCTCCGACTTCGTCCGGTCCAGAGAACGAGCTACCGAGCCCTCTCTGACCTAGTCCGGAGAATGAGCTGCCGAGCCCTCTCCGACTTCATCCGGTCGAGAGAACGAGCTACCAAGCCCTCTCTGACTTTGCGTGTCAAGTATCCATACTTGGACTTTTCCTCTCCTCATGATCAACCTTGATCATCAATCAGTCTGAATTTAATTAATATCTGATACAAACTTAAATCAGTGTCAACATCAAAACAACAGCCAGGTCAGACTGTATCAACACTCATAACCATTGTCTTCAAAATGCCTTGATGATTGGTTATGCAATGAGTGTCTAGGTAACTAGTAAGTAATGAACTAGTATCTCATTTTTCCAGTCCATACGAGATCATCATACTTCTAGAATATAGTCACAGTAAAAGCACTCCAAATACTATTGCATGATATTTTGTTTAACTTTTCAAATATACATAAAGGGAAACAATGATGTAGCTAGGATTGTCTGAGTTAGATCAGTATCGGCAATAGTCTATCTCATTTTGTTTTCAAAAAACAATCATCATCTCAAAAAATTGAGAAGTTTTTTAAAAAGGAGATATTTAAAGAAATTAACTAGAAATTAGTTAGATTAGATTAGAAAATTGACACAACTCACTAAAATTTGGTATAGATTTATCATGTGAACTTAGAGTTGTGAATCTTAGAGCTGTTCCTTTGAAGTTCTAATGATATCAGCAAACTGCCTCAAGTTGAAGCCTATAGATTTATCATGTGCATCAGCTCCAGAAAAGATAGAATTAGTTTTGGACTGCATTTCTGTGAACTTCTGTACTGTTGCCACAACACACTTTTGTAGTTCAAATGTTTCTTCTAGATAGCACATAAGTGTCTCAGATTGCTCCTTTGTTCTAACACCTTGTGAGGCTTTTCTGCTTCCTAACTGGTAGTTGTCCTCCTAAGACACACCAAGTAGAAAAGAAATTGGACAATGAGGCAAATAATGAGATTTGTGAAAGAAATGCATCAATGGCAATATAAAGGAACTTTATTCCTTTTTCTCACCATTTTATTGCACAAGTCATCAGTCTTCTCTTCCAGTGTCTGGTATCTTTTTACTTGTTTGTGTAGCAAAGATTTCATTAGGAAGAAGCCTTTCATGTTTTGTTTGTCCTCATCAATCTTTCTGTCTTCAGCTCCAATTCCACCAGTATTTATTGTATCCATGTTTGCCAACTGTTTATTAGTCAGTAATCCAGCCAACTTCTCGAGAACAAGTTGTTGCTGTTTCAGCCTCTTGATGTTGTAGGAGACACCAAAAGTATGAACGTATGTCTTCCAAGAGTATTCTTCTCTTATAAATGATGGTTCAGGGGACGTGAATTTGCCAAAAATTGCAGCTTCCTTGCCACAACTCTAAGATTCACGATAAGATAAAGGAACAATGGCTTATAGAACTTCAAAGGAAGGAGAGAAAATCATTACTGCACTTGTAAAATTAGTCATCCTCACAACAACTCAAGGTGCGCCAATCAAGGAACAATGGTTTACCCTGTAAAACTTATCCACAAATAAAGTTAAACCTCACGAATCTACGCATGTAAAAACAAGAAATTCCGCCCAAATGCCCATTGAGATAGATGTTCTGCAGATCGAGCAACTGAGGTTTTAAAAAAGGAAAAATAAGGGAAAGAGACTATAGATGAAGCAAAAGTGCAGGAAAAATACAGAAATTTCAACCATGGAATGGACTTATTAACCCTAGACGGCAAAGGGTTCTTAGGAACCCACTAGCGAATTTACCAACCTATAAGAACAAGTAAAACAAAATAAATTCAAGTTTATTCAGAGGTCAGAACAAGATTTAATTGCTAAATCGCCATCTTTATTCATGATCGCATGAATAAAACAACAATGAAAAAAGTGGTAGGAAAGGAGATCTGAGACCCACCTTATCCAGCAGAGGACTTCTTTCGCCACTTTCCAAAGAAACTCCATCATCGTTCTCCATGGATTTGAAGCTATCCAAGGAGGACGGTTAAAGCCCCTCCATCTGGGGATTTTTCATCATCGTCCTCTGGATAATGCGACCTCCGTTGCTAATCCCCCCTGGTTGCTCCTACGCTTGTGGTCTCTGTTGGCTATCTCTCTCCCTCCCCGCGACTGGTTCGCTACGAGTCGTGAAGGGCGATGGATTTAGGGATGGGAGAGGAAAGGAGAAGGGGCGGCAGGTTTAGGGCCTGGAGAGGAAGGAGAAAAAAAACGTGAAGTAAGAGATTATAGGTTGGACGAAAATGCTTAGGGATGTAAAGGGGGGAATGCGGCGGCAAAAAATTTCGAGGAGAGGGAAAGAAAAAACGCTGCGGCAAAAAATAGCGAAGGGAAAAAACGGCGAAAGAAAAAACAATGGTATTCAACAACACTTAATAGACAACGATTTTCAAAAACCGTTGTCGTAATCCCAAAAAAAATACACACAGACAACAGTTTTTAAAAATTGTTGTCGTAACCTTTAAAAACCATTGTCGTAGCCCCAAAAAAACATAAATAGACAACGGTTTTTAAAAACCATTGTCGTAAGCAAAAAAAAACTGCTAAAAGACAATGGTTTTTATTAAAACCGTTGTTAAAAGGCAAAAAAGACAACAATTTGGCATAAAACCGTTGTTGTTTGAGTGTTGTTGAATGAGGATTTTCCTGTAGTGATATAATGGTCTACATATCATGAGGACTAATAAACAAGTATAGTTGAGGTCTTAAATTGTCTCTAATCCCTTTATCCTTCTTTGGCCGAAACCCTAAGAGTATGGCATGAAATTTCTAAGCAACATGAAGCATGAAAAATTTATACTAACGTCATATAATGGTCTACATATCATGAGGACTAATAAACAAGCATAGTTGAGGTCTTAAATTGTCTCTAATCCTCTTATCCTTCTTTGGCAGAAACCCTAGGAGTATGACATAAAATTTCTAAGCAACATGAAGCATGAAAAATTTATACTAACATCATATAATGGTCTACATATCATGAGGACTAATAAACAAGCATAGTTGAGGTCTTAAATTGTCTCTAACCCCTTTATCCTTCTTTGGCCGAAACCCTAAGAGTATGGTATGAATTTCTAAGCAACATGAAGCAAGAAAAATTTATACTAACATCATATAATGGTCTACATATCATGAGGTCTAATAAACAAGCATAGTTGAGGTCTTAAATTGTCTCTAATCCCTTTATCCTTCTTTGGCCGAACCCTAAGAGTATGGCATGAAATTTCTAAGCAACATGAAGCATGAAAAATTTATACTAACATCATATAATGGTCTACATATCATGAGGACTAATAAACAAGCATAGTTGAGGTCTTAAACTTCCTCTAAAGCTTTTATCCCTTCTTGGCCGAAACATATAATAACCTAATCCTAGGTTTTTTTTTAACATTATCAACATATGAAACACACGGAACTACTTGTACTGCAGGTGAGGGAGATACTTACTTCCTTTCGCTTGGTTTACTAATGAAAGTACCCTTGCTTTTGTGAAGTTCCCCTAGGAGAAATCCTTTGGCTTGGTTTCGGCAATGGTGAAGGTGAGGGCTTAGGTTTTCGGTGGAGAGAAGGAGGGAGGAAGAAGAGAGAAGAAAAAATAGAGTTCTCTTTCCCTTTCTCTTATTTATGCTAAAGGAAGGAAGAAGGCAAATTCATCTTTTCATTAGGGAGGAAGAAGGCAACTCAACTTTTCCTTCTAAGTGAAGGGAGTCTTTCCTTACCTTTAACTACAATGTTCCTTCCTTCCTAACAGCACATCCCTACTGTAGAAAATAATTGCTAATTATACCTTCTCTTTGTATGCTAATGACCTCGAGATCTTCTGCCGTATTCCTCGCCTCACCTTGGACTTCGTGTGGGCGACGATCCTCCAAGATGAACACCACCCAAGAGCTTTCTTCTTCCTCCTCTAATATTCGGCCACCACCACCACCAAGGAAAAGAGAGCAAGGGAAAGGAGAGAGAGAAGGGGTCGGCCACATCAAGATCTCCAAGCAAGAGAATAAGAATTGTATCTCATGAAGCCTCCTTACCCCTTCTTTTATATTACTTGCCCAAGGCAAATAAGGGAAGAATTTTTACAAAAATTAAAATCTTCCTCTAGTTTTTCCTTTTCCCTTTTATTTTTCCTTTTCTTTCCTCTTAATTGAATCAATCACCAAAGCAATGGTTGGATTGATTTAATCTTGGTCGGCCCCTTGCTTGGGCACCAAGCAAAGGTGACCGACCAATTATAGGAAGAAATAAAAAAAATTAATAAAATTTTACAAGAAGAAATCATCTTATAAAATTTTACAAGCTCTCTTTCCTAAAGTGGATGTTAAAAAGGAAAGTTTTAAAAATTAAAATCATGTTTTAAAATTTAAAACTTCTCTTCAAAAGTTTCCTTTTTTAACATGAATATAAAATTTTAATTTTTAAAAATTCTCTTCCTTTTTTCTAAAACCATGAGGATGGTTAAAAAAGAAAAGTTATAAAACTTTTAAAACTCTCTATTAAACCATGTGACCTAATACAAATAAGGAAAGTTTTTAAAATTAAAATCTCTCTTTTAAAACTTACAGTTTTCTACAAAGAGATGATTTTAAAAATTCAAAACAACCCTCCTTGTTTGATTAATGTGGACGACCCCTACTTGTTTGGTCACCAAACAATAGGGTTGACCCCCATAGAAGAGGATGTGGCCGACCCTTGCTTGGTCACCAAGCATTGGACCAGCCCCCTTCTTAGACACCAAGATGAGCTTATATTTGGATAGACTTGAGGCTTTAATGAGACTATGACAGGGACCTAGAGGAGAAATTAGTTTTGGCCTTCCGATGAGCTTGAGTATCCCGTGTTCGTCCCGAACACACAACTCAAGTTCATCGATAATAACTCATTCCACTAGAGAGCTATTATCGCACTACCGCACCAATCCCAAATTACATTATGGGTTCCTTCTTATCATGAGTGTGTTAGTCTCCCTGTGTTTAAGATAACGAATGCCCACTAATTAAGTAAGTTACTGACAACTCACTTAATTAATATCTAGCTCCAAGAGTAGTACCACTCAACTTCATTGTCATGTCGGACTAAGTCCACCTGCAGGGTTTAACATGACAATCCTTATGAGCTCATCTTGGGGACATTCTCAACCTAGATAACTAGTACACAGTTTCTTTCTATAATCAACAACACACACTATAAGTAATATTATTTCCCAACTTATCGGACCTATTGATCTATCGAGCTAAATCTCACCCTTTGATAAGTTAAAGAAATAAATACTAAATATATGTGCTTGTTATTATATTAGGAATAAGAGTACACACTTCCATAATAACTAAGGTCTAGTTCTTTTATTAAGTCAGTATAAATGAACTTACCTAAAATGGTCCTACTCAATACACTTAGAGTGTACCAGTGTAATTTATTAGTCAAGATAAACTAATACTTAATTATACTACGACTATTCTAATGGTTTGTTCCTTTCCATCTTAGTCGCGAGCAACTGTTTATAATTTATAAAGAACCGACAACATGATCTTCTGAGTGTGACACCACACACCATGTTATCTACTATATAAATTAATTGAACAATTACATTTAACAAATAAATACAGATATTGACCAATGTGATTCTTTTATTTCAAAAATAAATGTCTGCGAAAGCTAGGCTTTTAATATACATTCCAATAGTTGTTGCCATCTTTAGCCACCACAATCGGGTCTAGTCGTCGCATCTATCTTGCTTCTTTTTCGGTTGCGCCTCTGGTCCACAAATAGTACCACTCCTCGCAAGGATACGATCCGCGACAAAAATAGAATTTTACATATTTTGATCCTATATTCCACAAAGAAATGTACATGTAATCTAGATTGAAACAAAAATATAAAATCCTAAAACTAATACAGCTCCTGCTGTATTTAATACATACAATCATGCACACACATAAAATGCTCTCGACATGTCCGAGGGCCCAATCACACACAATCACATTAGGGCCATAATAGTTGGATCTAGGATGCCTGCAACCACAGAGTTAAATCTATTTGCACATCCTACTATTATCCTGCCTAAAATATCTATGACATGTGCATAATTAAACTGAAAACCAAACATACAGAGGCAAACCCTAGCTATGATACCAATTGTTGGTTGCTACTCAGAATATCGTACCAGTTCACTTGTATAAAAACTTTGTACAAGTCTTGAACCTTTCCTAACAACCTATTGTGTTCTTTAAAAATTAAATTAGGAATCACAAACAGAACTTAACATTATTGATTCCAAATTCAATTTATCTGTTCTTAGAGGTTTAGACTTGGATTGCAAATGATGCTTAACATTCTTAATCCAAATCCACCTATGTTACAAATTTGATTAAATATTTATTTCAGAGATTGGCTTCTAGGTTAAACATGGCAAGGCACTAGGCCTTCTTGGTTATGGGAGCATCCACCACTTCCTAGACAAAACCTGTAACGACCACCCTTCTTACTACTACTACTCTCTAAGGATGACCGTTACTTAACTACTAACTCTACTTAACCGGTATGATTAAAAATCACATGGAAACCCTACCGAAAAATTTCGACAAAGTCTCCCCTGTACCGGTGACCTTATTCAACAATACATGTAATATATACTCAGCCACAAGCGGCTGGAACACATATCAATCAACCACGCAGTATAATAAATCCAAAATAAAGAAAACAACACAAGAAATCATCACACAAGATTACAATTCTTCTACTACGTCCTAATCATATCAAAATAACAAATACTATCTCAAATACTCCTAACATAGCAAAAGACAATAAAAACTAAACTAAAACTTCTTTCCTAGTCCCAAGGCTTCCATAGTCCTGGCATCACACATCCTTCGAACACCTCCTTGTCGCCTTCCTTTCTATATCTTTTCCTTTCCTGTATCTGCAGTAAGAGGAAGTGTAGTCTATAAGCAAAATTTGCTTAGTAAGCGCTATCTAACTCACAAAATCTCGATATGCATGAGGATATACTGAAATCTAAAACTGAATGCTCAAAAGGAATTCTACTCATGCTCATCTGCTAGTGAAAGAAACATACTGAAAGGCTAAACATGTAAAGTAAATCTATACAATCATGCTAGCATAAAGAACTAAGCTTACTGAATTCTAAACACCTTCTGAATCTTATTTCACTTGTTTAAAGACTTATTCTTTAAATACTTTATACTTATGTAAAACTTGCTTTACTTGTTCAAAACTTATACTTATAATACTTCAAAATAATAATCAACTTCTTCTTGGGCCCGACAATTGTACTTACTATGCGCGCATCCCTAACTAGACCCGAGATAGCTGGTCCCGAATCTAGTAGAATTTGCTAGGTTATCTAAACCTAGGGACCGACTATGGGAGCCCAGCCCAAGGACTACTGAGAGTCCTGCATACTAGGTTATCTAAACCTAGAGACCGACTATGGGAGCCCAGCCCAAGGACTACTGAGAGTCCTGCATACTAGGTTATCTAAACCTAGGGACCGACTATGGGAGCCCAGCCCAAGGACTACTGAAAGTCCAGTACAGTGTCATTGATAAAAGTAAAATACTTGTTATCTCTTAATACTTCTAATATATAATGCCTCGGCATTTTCTTTAGCACCTTGTGTGCCAAAATCCCTAAAATCTTGACTTTGGGATATACTTAAGGCCTTGGCCTTTTTCTTTCTTTTCTTTATCTTTCTTATACTTGTTAATACTTCTAAAAGAAAACTTCTTTAAAAGAAACTAAAATGTTTAAGCAAAATCTAACTTTGAAATGCTTAACCCAAAGATCTGCCTACTATGCTAATAAAATTCTGCATATTAAAATCTGCATACTATACTTATAAAAATCTGCATGCTATGCTTATAAAAATCTGCACATGTTCAGCTAAGGGTAAATGATTTCTGCACACTAATACTTAATAAAAATCTGCACACTAAAATGCTACATATTAAGCTGACACAATTCTGCATACTAAGCTCTAAAGAAACTAGAAACTGATTGTTTTAGAAGGAAGGCTACTCATGCACATCTAATAACATAAGAAACTAAAAATCTGCTCATGTTATTCCAATAGCAAAGGAACTAGAAATCTAAATCTGCACATGTTCATGTTATTTACTAAATCTAAATAGCAAAGGAACTAGATGTTAAAAGGGGACTAAAATTCTCTTAGTCATATTCTCGCATGAACAAGAAGAGAAATGCATAATCGTTACCAATAAAACATGCATTGAATTTGTAGCATGCAAAAGCATAAAACCAAAACTAACATAACCTACTAATTTATCACTTAAACATGGTTAGGTTTGCCATTCCTAAACATTATCATATGAACTGAATATTATATAAATTAGTTTAGAACATGCACAATTTATATAGAACCAAACTTAAACTAAATAACACCACCTGGCACCAGAACAACCTCACGGCAGCAACACAAAATCAAAGCTTTGGACTTTACAGCGTGCTTCAAATTCAAATACACAAAAATCCGAAATGAGCAACCACAAACTAAACAATCTGTTAACTTCCGAATCCAACAATTCCACATGCTTGGACTGAGCTAATCCTTCCTTCCTTCCTTAGGGTTCACGGCAGCAAACCATAACAAACAAAATCCGAAATCTGTAAAACTCCAACTGTGCACTAACCCTTTACAACCTATTCCTTACAGCATGTTTCTAAATAAACATCAAGAAGATACAAGGATTCAAATCCTCAATTCGCGGCAGCAACTTAAGGAGGCAAACATGCTGCAAAAATCCGAAAGAAAAGGCTAACGGGAAAATCCAAAACTACTCTTCTGCAGGTGAGTAAGCAACTTACCTATCATTGGACTCAAAATCGGGAAGAGGAGCTGCTAGGGTTCGATGAAAACTCAAGTTCTCGACCTCTCCTTGCGCCCAATTGCTCTTCTCGACGAGAGGGGCTTGATGGTGCGAAGACTTTGCAGAGAGGGGCGCTCGCTGGCCGCCGGAGATGCCCTAGCTTTGACTGCGATTTCGCCCAAGCAGAAATCGCCGACGCCGCGCGTGAGGAAAAGGGTTCTCGGGCCAAAAGGGAAAACCTAAGTTCTCCTTTTAATAACCCGGTATTCTGTTAATAACTATCACTTAAATATATTTTGCTCCTTCCTAAATTAACAAACTCTGCTGGCCCAGTTGGTTGGCTGTGTTCCGCTTAAAACTTTGTTGCGGTCGGAGGTCTTCGGGTCGAGCCTCGGCTTGGCCCTTTTTCTGCAACCTTTTATTTCTATTATCTATAACCACTACTTAAATTTATTTCATTCTCTATTTGTTCACAAAACAGCCATGGAATAGCTGGTTAGCAGGTTTAAACCGAAGCCACAGATCTCAAGTTCGATCCCTCAGCCGCGCCCTTTATTTTTCAATTTATTTTAAATGTTCCAATTACAACTTAAATAAATTCGCTTCCCTTCTTATTAACAAAACAACCGCAGACCAGTTGGTTGGGCTGAGTTCGTTAAGACTCGGGCCAAGTCCAAGGTCTTGTGTTCAAAACCCAGCTTTAACACTTTTATATATATATATTTTTTAAACTTCTTTCTCTTGGTAAAAATACCAAACGAACTCCAAAAATTACGTAAAAATACTCTAAAAATTTCTAAAAATCTCTAGAATTTTTCTAAAATATTTCTAGATTTTAATAACGTCTTTTAGGACTCCAAATCATGAAATTTGGGGTGTTACAAAACCTTTCAACGAAATTCAATATTTAATCTCCTTATAGTAACCCTAGGTTTAACCATTAAGAACAATCGAATAACAAGATAGAAAAAATAAAAGAAACATAAACTCGAATCATAAATTCGAAACCTAGAAATGTTAGCCTCTTGTGTTTGGTATTTCAAAATCCGTACAAAGAAAACTAGTATGATGTGGAACAAGACAACTAGTTATACCTTTCTTTGTAGCTAATAAACCTCATGATCTTCTATCGTATTCCTCTTCTTATCTCGGACATCGTGTGGGCGACGATCTACCGAGACGAGAATCCACCCAAGCCTCCTTCTTCTCCTTGCAAGTTTCGGCCACCAACAATCTCCTAGAGATGAAGAACTTCGACAACCAACCAAGCTCCAAGGTATGCTAAGAAACAAAGCCTCCTTTCTCTGCTTCTTCTCCAAGCAAAGTCCGGCCACCAACAAGCTCCTTGAGAGTTGATGCCACCAGCCACCAAAGAAGAAGATAAGGAGGAGAGGAAGAAGATGAGGGTCGGCCACCACCAAGGAATTGAGGAGAGGAATAATATATGTGTTGTTGTGAGGTGAGGCACCTTTACCCTCTCTTTTATATTCCTTGGTCTTGGGAAATAAGGAAAGTTTTAAACATAATTAAAACTTCCTTATTTTCCTTGCCAATGAAAGGAAAATTTAATAAAACTTTCCTTATAATTCTTTCAATGGTCGGCCATATCAAATCCTCCAAATAAGGAAAGTTTTAAACACAAAATTAAAACTTCCTAATTTGTTTATGGAAATTTTAAAATAAAAATTTCTCTTTTAAAAATTTCCTTCATGGTTGGTTATAAAAGGAAACTTTTATAAATTAAAATCTCTCTATTAAAATATGTGGATGAATACAAAAAGAAAAGTTTTCTCCAAAATTAAAATCTTCTTTTTAACTACAAATAAGGAAAGATATCAAATCTTTCTCTTAATCTTTTGTAGAAAGCAATAAAAGAAAAGATTTAAATTTTAAAACTCTCTTTTAAACCATGAGGATGGTTACAAAAAAGGAAAGTTTTATCAAAAAATAAAATCTTCCTTTTAACTACAAATAAGGAAAGATATCAAATCTTTCTCTTAATCTTTTGTAGAAAGCTATAAAAGGAAAGATTTAAATTTTAAATTCTCTTTTAAAACCTTGGCTTCCACATAAGGAAATATTTTAAAATAAACTCCTTTTACTTTTTATGTGGTCGGCCACCTAAGCTTGGGCTCCAAGCTAGGGTTGGCCACCACTTGGTCCATCCAAGGCTTATCTTGGTTAGCCCTTGCTTGGGCTCCAAGCTTGGCTTGGCCAACCACCTAAGGATGGGTAAGAAGGTGGGTATAGGTGGGTATAAGGCTTTATAAATAATAGACTACGACAGGGACCGAGAGGAGGAATTGGTTTTGGTCTCCCGATGAACTTGAGCTTCCTGTGTTTGCCCCGAACACCCAACTCGAGTTCATCAATAATATCTCATTCCATTAAAGAGTTATTATTGAACTACTGCACCAATCCCATATTACTATATGGGCTCCTTCTTATTATGAGTGTGTTAATCTCCCTGTGTTTAAGATATCGAATGTCCACTAATTAAATGAGTTACTGACAACTCACTTAATTAATATCTAACTCCAAGAGTAGTATCACTCAACCTTATTGTCATGTCAGACTAAGTCCACCTGTAGGGTTTACATGACAATCCTTATGAGCTCCTCTTGGGGGCATTATCAACCTAGATTACTAGGACACAGTTTTATTCTATAATCAACAACACACCATATAAATAATATCATTTCCCAACTTATCAGACCTATTGATTTATTGAACTAAATCGCACCCTTTGATAAATTAAAGAAATAAGTATTAAGTATATGTGCTTGTTATTATATCATGATTAAGAGCACACACTTCCATAATAACAAAGGTTTTATTCTTTTATGCAGTCAGTATAAAAAGAACTTACCTTAAATAGTCCTGCTCAATACACTCAGAGTGTACTAGTGTAATTTTATAGTCAAGATAAACTAATACCAAATTACACTATGACTATTCCATCTTAGTCGTGAGCAACTGTTTATAATTTATAAAGAACTGATAACATGATCTTCTGTGTATGACACCACACACCATGTTATCTACAATATAAATTAATCGAACAACTACACTAATCATGTACACACCATGTTATCATCGGTATTTAAACACGGTTGCCGAGGCTCCTCTACCGTGACTCTATGTCGCCGAGGACTACACGATTTCCATGTAGCTGGGTGGAAATCATGATTCGAGATGCGATTCTGGCATAGATCGCTGAAATCGCAACATCGTGATTTCTCCATGCTTTTAAAAACAGTGGCTTTGATACCATTGTTGGTTATTTTTGATAGCATGGAACAAATACAAAAATAAAGCGATAACCACTCACAATGATCTCCCGAAGAAATCAATGAAGTTGTCGGTGGTCGCTGTTGTCGAAAGCACGATCACATGTAATTCGAAAGTACTTCAAGGTTCATGAGCCAAATCCCCAGCCTCTCAGATGTTCTTCTTTGCTTGATGCACCTCTGATCACCATCGCCTCTGCCTTCACCTTATGCTCTTCCTCTTCCCATGGCTTGGACGCACCATTTATAAGAAGATTGAGGAAGACGAAGGGGAATGGACGCCCCTTCGTCTCCTTGGCATTTGGCGCAAAGAGAGACGTTTGCAGCAATGATACAAATGAAGGGGAAATTGTGCCCCTTCGTCTCCTGCAATGCCCAACATATACTCCAGAACGCGGAATCAGAATCAAATGATCCAATGAGATGCCTTTGCGAGATCATAATTCCTAAATAATAATACTTATATCTTCTATACTTCTAGGGTTGAACTCAATGACACAAACAAATCTCAGACGCGAAAGAGGGCAAACATGTGAGTTTCACCCACCAAAGAAAATCTCATGAAATCACAAACAAAAACCTAATCGATAGCGATAGTAGAGAACAAGGAGTACCTGGTGTTGCGGTTGCAAGATTGCAAATATGGTCTCACATTGAAAACACATTAGAAAGATCATGGGTTTATTTCGCCATGTAGCAGGTAAAGGATTTATGGAGTCGCTTGGAGGTCTTGTTCGGCAGTCCCATGTCACATTCTAGGATGATCTTCTGGTTTCGGTTTCTTACGCTATTTTGTTTTGGATTTGTGATCTTGGCATTGTAATAGTTTGATGTGTGTTGGATCGTGAAACGTCGATAGAGGGGGGTGAATATTGATTCCAAAAAGAGCGTTAAAAAGAGTTAAGCGCAGCGGAATAATAATAAAAAAATAAGACAAATGAACACGGTGTTTTTTACTTCGTTCGAAGCCTGTGACGATTCCTACTCGAAGGCCCGTACTCCGTGAGTACTTTCGTTGGGAAATTTACTAGCAATTCGATAAGATAAGTACAAAGGCAGTACAAGAAATGCTAATAAACAGTAAAACAAAGCTATACCGACAGAAGGAAAGCTACAAAGAAAAGATCGCGTTGTCAGAGCTTCGTTAGCGTCGTCGGAGCGCAGAGCAGCAGAGCAAGCAGTCTAAGAGTTCTGAGTTAATTCTGAAGCTCCACCCCTAGGGCTTCTTTTATATGCTGCTCCGGGCGCCTGGATCCCTTCCGAGCGCCCTGGTGCGACGTGGCAGGTCTAATTAGCGAACTTCACGTGGCGATGACTCGGCTTGGATAAAATGCACCTCCGGGCGCCCGGATCCCTTCCGGGCGCCCGAATCCCCTCCGGGCGCCCGGACCCCTCTTCTCCAGAAAGTCCTTCTCCTGCAAGAAAAGGTTAGTCCGAGGCAAATATACCCTGCAACACAGATTGTTAGCACAGTTCTATAGATAAGCAAATTGAGTATGAATCAGTAAAAAGAGTATGACTTAGATTCCGTCTTTCCGAGACCGGAATTTAGTCACGATCTCGACTTAGATATCCGAAATGGATCTAAGCTGGATTGACGCCTAATGTTCCCTTCCCGGGAACGCGTCCTCGCAGTCACTCCCCTCCAGTGACTTACCTCACTTACCTGCCAGACGTCCAGTCAGCCCGTCGACCCGTCTGGACTTCGTGCCAGCTATCCGGTCAGCCCGTCGACCTAGCTGGACTTCATGCCTAAGCGTCCGGTCAGCCCGTCGACCTGCTTGGACTTCGTGCCAGCTATCCGGTCAGCCCGTCGACCTAGCTAGGCTTCGTGCCAGACATCCGGTCAGCCCGTCGACCTGTCTGGACTTCTCCTGCACACTCGATCAAAGTGTCAGATAACAACAAACTAACTTAACCTGATTTGTCATTCTTCAAAATTTGGGTTAAATCGTTAGTGCTAACCGCACCAACAATCTCCCCCTTTTTGATGGAATGGCAACCTGGTTAAGTTAGTGAAAACCTATGCAAGAAACAACATGCATTTATGTGGTTTTTAAGTTAGTTTGTATTTTCAGTTTGGTTTAGCTAACTTAACCATCTAACCCTCCCCCTTTGTCATTCATCAAAAGAACTAATGTTAAGTAATCATAGATACAGACAAGGTAAAAAAATGTCAAGTTAACCTAGGGGAGTTTAAAAGATAGTTTTACCTTTACTTCTTAAAAAAAAACTAAGTCTTGAAAAATAGTTGATTTATAACTTAGTAACTTTGAAAAATAGCTAATTTTTCAAGTATAGTTTTTAAGGTCAAAGTTAAAAATTCAAGTTTTCAAACATAAGTTTTCAAAATCAAAATTCTAAAACTAAGTTTGAAAAAATCTATTTTTCAAAACTGATTGAAATTTATTTTTCAACACTAAGTTTGTAAGCTTAAGTTAAAAAAAATAATTTCCACAATTTTCAATAACAACTCAATTTTAAACTAATTTTTGTAAAATTTAACTTTTAAATCAAATTTTTAAAATTAAGTAAAATCAAATTTTAAGAACTAGATTTTTTAAATCAATTTTCAGAACTAAGTTAAATCCAAAAATCAATTTTCAATAAAAAGTAAAAAACAACTTAGTTTTATAAGAGTTAGTTTTCATAGACTAAGTAAAAAGGATAAAAAAGTTTGTGATTTTTTTAAAAAAAATTTCACAATTTTAAACAAGTTGATTTTAAACTTTGATTTTCAAAATTAAATTCAATTTAAAAAACTGAATTAGTTTTATTTCTCCTCCTGAACCTGACATTAAATCAAATGTCTAACTAGGTAGTTACTGACTGACTATCAAAAGATAGCAGCTTTCACTTGGTTAGTCAAGTTAAGTTCAACCTTAACTTGATTAATGTATATTTTGTATTTAACGTCCAGACTTATATTGATGCACTGAAATAAGCATCTTAAGTCTTAGGCAAGTGGCCTATACATCTCACCCCTTTCTATGTTCGTCAAACACAAGCAAGGTAAGCCTAAGGTTTTGGTGAGATGCTCAAAACTAGTCCTATGGGTACATGCTTTCTAAGGATTTTGAACTAGGCTAAGGCAAAAAAATATTTTTAAAAAGGCTAAAAATAGGAAGGTTTTGAAAATGAAACATGTTTTAACCTATAATTTGAGAATAACTATTTTTGAAAATATTTTTGAAATTTGAAACTCCTAGTCTATTAAGATCGAACATAATCAATCCATATCAGAAAGAACACTAGATAGATCAAAAGTATTCTACAAGTGATGTAGATAACTGAAGTGTATCATAACTAGAGCTACTGAGATGAGGAAGGGGGTGGTCCAGATCCCAAGGAGCGGAGTAGTGTCATCAGCTCAGTGTGTCGGGTCTACCCGTCAGCTCGTAACTCGGAGACCTCTCGCCGCATGTCACGTTGAAAGTCAGAGTTCTCCTACTGGAGACTCGCCATAGCTCTCTCTAGTCCGGTCATACGGTCGGCTAGAGTGCGAGGAGCGTGACGTGGTGCTCGAGCTGGGGGTGGTGGTGGAGCTGGAGCGGCCTCCTCCGGAAACAATGCAAGCATGAACTCATCCTGCTCGGCCTCCCCCTGTGCGTCTGGATCGTGCTGGTGCTGTGCCCCCCTCCACCAAGACATAGTACCGTCACCCTCATCTATGTGGATACTAGCTAGAGAGAAGTTCCTAGCTGCTATAATGTCAAACTCAGTCATATAGTGAATGTCTCCTCTAGTGACATCAATGTCCAATGAGGACATATATGCTGTCAGAATGTGACAGTAAGGCATGTGGACTCGTCTATTAGTCACGTATCCAGCAGAGTAGATAATGGTGGAGAAGATATGTAGGCTGATGTCAATATCTAACCTATGACTCAGGGTGTAAAATACCGGAAATAGGCGAATATGAATAAGGGAATTTTCCGGAATTTTTGGAAATTTTTCGGGAATTTTTCGGAGCTCGTACGGACGAGTTGACGGGGATAAAAACGGGATCCGGAAAAGCCTGTTTAGGCGACCCGTTTAAGCGAGGAAATGTTTATATTTACATTTCCTTTTCTTTTATTTCTTTTTATTTTCTTTTTATTCCCGTTTTCTTCCTCGCTGAGACCCCCCGCGTGCCCGAGCGGTTCCCTTTCTTCTCCTTCTCGTTTCTTCTTCTTCTCTGCCGCCACTCCGACGCAGAGCTGAGCGATCCTCCGGCAGCCACATCTTCTTCCTTCTTCTTCCCCCATCGCCGACTCTTAGCCCTAACCGGCGCCGACAATTTCTTCTCCACTGCCCGCACCGGCGTCCTCTCCGATCTCCTCACGGTGCCACCTTTCCTCTGTGCCCTAGCCAGCCCCAGCCGACCAGCGACTTCTCCTCCCTTTCTCTGATCCGACGAGCCACCGTCGACCGAAGTCTTCTTCCTCTTCCTCCATGTCTAAGCGGCGGCGACGCACGGAGCACCGCCCTTTTTCCTGTGCCCTAGCGTCGGCTCGCCGCCAAGCCTAGCATCTCCACCGACGTCGAGCAGTGCCGGCGACTCACCCCGTGCCCTAGCCGAGCCCTTGCTGTGGAGTTCACAGCCGCCAGCCACCGAGCACCTTCGATTACTGCCATCGTGCCCTAGCTACCCACCGGCGTCGCACGGAGCAGCGTCGCCTCTCGCTGTGCCGCCTCTCCGCTGTTCTTGATCATTCCTTCTTTGTGGTGAAGTTAGGTCACAGTTGGGGAAAGTTGGATTCTTGGTAAGGAATTTTGTGTTATGTAATTGGATATCTTGATTTGGTGATGTTCACATCTTATTAATCTGACAGTGGGGAAAAGATTTTCCGTAGGGTTTGCTTTACTGTGGATTTATTCTAATTCCAGCAGCAACTATCTCTTGGCGTTGGATCAGTGATTACAGCTGTGGAATTTAAGGTAAGGTTTAGGGTTTTGATCTTCGTTGTAGGTGATTTCTAGTTGTGTTAGCAATACTTGTTAACTTAAGTTTAGAAATAAATCTAAAGGTGTAATTAGGGTTAATGAAGCTAACCCTAGTTGGTCGATGGATTAGAATTTAGTTTGGCTAATAGTTGTATGATAAATTAGCTAAACTAGACATTACGTTTGATGCCACAGGACTTTGACGCGAGACGAGTATCTTGGAGTCAGATTGGACCTTTCTATTTTCGGAGGCGGGTACTTTTGACTTATTGTCTTTGATATGCTTAGTAATGAAAGTAACAATTTGCATTAATTGTGTTTTCTTATTTGTTCGGTTAATCACTGCCCCATACATGTTGCCTGCTTGATTGATTGTTTGTTTGCATCTCGTATTGATACCTATCTGATTTCACATGCTCATGGGTAGTGATATAACCATGTTTTACCAATTCAGGACCTAGGTTTGATACCTTAATCGATCAGTATACCTTGATATGATTTATTTACTTTGGTGCACATTATCATATGTCCAGAGATTGATTTAGCATATTACCATGCTTAGTGACATGCACCATTCGCATGATTGCATGCTGTGTGAGAGATTGCTCCATTATTGTCGAGCACTTTGCCAGTTTTCATCACTGTTCGGTGCTCCGTTGTGGCGTTCATGGGTAGCGTGACACAACGTGGTAGCACGTCAGTTTGACTCTTCCGGTGCTCCGTTGATCCACTCATGGGTAGTGTGACGCAGCGTGTAGCACGTTAGAGATTCCTCCCCGTCATAGTGTACCGGGAGATGAGAGCATTGCGCTCCCCCATTTATGATTTGGGGTAGGAGTACGTGTGTACTCCGACAGCATCCCGTCCACTCGGTCACTCATCAGGGGTAGTGATGCAGAGTACACGGTCGTCACAGCCCTACCCACTTGGTCCCACTTTTGTTGTGAGTTGACTGACTGGCGTCAGGGGTGACCATGACATTGGCATCATATGCATGATGCATCTATTATTTGTGATTGTGTTTGCTGCATTTATATGCTGCATATTGTTTGGATACCTATGTTTGACATGCATACAGGTCTTCTATACCTTTCGGACTGTTTGTCCTTATACCGGGTCCTGGTTAGTACAGATTCTCTCCTGTCTTCTTCGGTTTGCATTTACCTTTATTTTTATCAGGAGACTGTACGCATGATTAGTGCTAGGTGTTATTTCTTTACTTTGCATATCAATTGTACCTGCTGAGTGTTGGACTCACCCCGCCTCCATTGTTGTTATTTTTAGGTTGATGCTGTCAGGAGGGAGTTCCAATCGCTAGTCCTCACTGCACGTAGTGCTAGATCCCTGCAGACCTCGAGGGTTTATTTACCATTTGGTTTGGTTTTTATTTGCTTATGTGTGTACTTGGTTATTTGAATACTTGGACATCGTATGTTTTTCTTTTGATATTGATGAATGTTCTATTCGATATGTTTTTACTACATGCCTTCCTGGACAGCAGAAGAGGTGAGTTTCGTTGGATCTGAGCTTTACGAGTGTAGTTGAGTAGGGTGGATTTCGAGTCAGAGTACTATAGTTTGTGGTTACTATTATTAACTGCGTGGTTGTGACAGCCAGAGGTTGAATATCTATATAAACTGCGTGGTGATTGTTTTAATTTATTGTTATTATTCCAGCCGCTTGTGGCTGAGGTATGTGAGGATGTAGAAAAGTTTCAGATTGTCCACCATACAGGGGAGATGCTGCCGAAATTTTCTCGGACAGGGACTCCTCTGGGGCGTGACACAGGGCATAAAGTAAAAATGAGTGGAATGGGCGCATCACGACGATGTCACGTGTGGTCAGTGGTAGAATGCAGAAGACTAAGACCCTATAAAGAGCGTAGTCCTGGACTCGAAGTTCTACCGACCTAAACTGGGTCACAGTGGGTACTCGCTCTCCCCCAAAAAAATACGAATAAATCGTATCAAGAGTGATATGTGAGTAGGGATCTCCGAATGGTAGATCCCCGGGAGAATAGCACAAAAAGGAACAAGTGGATGGACGTAACCCTAAAAACTGCCGGATCGTCGTAGGGGATAGCGTGAAATTAGTACCCGCTGCCCTAGTAGTATAGGTAAGGTCGTCTACTTTCACTAAGTTGTTGTAAAATTCAGCACACAGACTTATGTTTACCAGACTAGTACATGTTGGAACCCCAAGGTTGTTTTGGTGTGATCAACAAGTTAAGTTAGGTCCTGCGTTGTTTCTAACCTTGTGTCTAGGTGTGCAGGAGCTTAGGAGCACAGGTACTCGAGCGGAAGACGCAGCTAGCGAGAAGGACGGCACGCTGTGCGTCCGAGGGACGAGGTGCTGCGGAAGAGTACACCGGCGGATGAGAAGGAAGTGCGTGCGGTGGTTCCGAGGTACGAAAGCCGGAGCGGAAGATTGCTCGGGGAGCAAGAGACGCAGCTAGCGCGAAGGTCGGCACGGGGTGCGACCAAGGGACGAAGTCTGCGGATGAGTACGCTAGTGGACGAGAAGGGACACGCGGCAATTCCGAGGGACGAGAAGCCGGAGGGAAGCACGCTCGAGAAGACCGGAAGACGGGTTCGGGTGAGCCCTATTCCGGATGTCAGAGATCACCCAAGCAAGCGGAGCCGGAGCAGAAAGACCCGGACCAGAGGCGAGCTGAACCGGAGAAGAGAGCACGGACCAAAAGTCAACTGGGTTGACTTTTGGCTCCGGGGCGCCCGGAACTGTCCGGGGCGCCCGGAGCAGCCCGGGGCGCCCGGAACAGCCCGGGGCACCCGGAAGCTAAAGTTTGACCAGAACGCTTCTTTTGCGTTCTGGATGTTGGGGGATAAAGTTTTATCCCCCCAGGGTGCCCGGAACCCTTCCAGGCGCCCCGACCAAGGCTATAAATATAGCCTTGGTCCAGAAGCTTTTCAATAATCACGATCATTCTATTTCCAAACACTTGTATGCTTTAGTTGTAGTTAAGCTTCTGTTTCGCTGTAAGAGGCTTCTCCGCCTGAAGGAGTTTTTGAGCTTAATCTTCCTTGGATTAACAACCACATCGGTTGTAACCAAGTAAACATCTGGTGCCTCGTCTTTTCTTTTATGCTCTTATTTATCTGCTTAATTCATTTTACAAGTGTTAGCTTAATCGTTCGAGGAAGGGTTGTTTGTTTTTAATTGACAGGTTATTTACCAACTCTTCTAACCGGCCCAACGGTCCAACAAGTGGTATCAGAGCCGAGTACACCTCAGAAGGACTAACCGCCGTCTGACGCAACAAAAACGATGGCCGGAACTAGCAACTACCCACCTGCATTCGAGGGGGAGTTTTCCATCTGGAAACAAAACATGGAGGTATACCTTAACTCAGATTCTGGTATTTCTTTAATAATGAAATTTGGTTATGAAGAACCAAAGAACACGAACGGAGAAAGACTCGATCTACGCCTCTGGAACGAAAAGCAACGTGAGGAGTCAATGGCAAATGGGCGGGCAAAATATTATCTTCTGAATGTAATACCAAAGGAAGATTTCAAAAAAGTCGCAGATTATGAAAGCGCAAAAGAACTTTGGGAAAACTTCTTGCAGCTCTACGAAGAACCTTTAGAAGCTGACACCTCAATAGACACCGAGCCACCGACAGAAGAGTCCGAAATCGAGGTAAGTACTACAACAGCCGAAGTACATCCCGAGATCGATGAAGGGGGAGAATCTTCGGAAGAAAGCAACTCGATAGGGGGAGAATCAATTACTGACAAGGTAAGTCAGGTATGGACTCGAACCTCTGATCAATTGAATGATTCAATCGAAGAATTGCCTGAAAATTTTTGCGAATCATCGAAAGAGTTTTTTATATTAGAAAATCAATTGTCAAACTTATCCTGCAAATTTGAAATATTATCGAAAGAGTTCTTCGAATTTCAAAATATCTTAACAATAGAATTTTGCAAGTTGGAAACTTTGCTAAAAAACTTTTGTGAATCACAAAGAAGTTTTTTGAAAGAATTATGCAACTTAGAAATATTATCGAAAACTTTTTCTGATCCTAAAAATTTGGAATTACAAATTACTTTATTGAAAAAGTTTTATGAATTAGAAATTGATTCATCGAAAAATATTTTCGGATTAAGAAATCTATTATTAATAGATTCCTACAAATTCTTATTGTTAAAAATGTAACGACCACCCTTCTTACTACTACTCTCTAAGGGCGACCGTTACCTAACTCCTACTCTACTTACTAGTGTCACTTATGCTATTATTAGCGACACTTAGATTTATCACGGTTCAGAGAAATTCCTACCGAAAAATTTCGGCAGAATCTCCCCTGTACCGGTGACCGAATCTATAATACACAAGATATATATACACAGCCACATGCGGCTGGATCACAATTTATTCACAACCACGCAGTAATAAATCATATCATAATCAAAAACTAATCTAGCAACATGAACTAAACTCAATCTCCCAGAATGAAGCATAATAAGCTACAATGCACATCAAACTCAATCATAACTCATAATTTCATAACAGAAATAAGGAAAATGAACTAGACATAAACTCTAAATAAATAAGTCTTGCTAGTCCCCTCTGGACCTCTCCATAGTTCAGTCACCACACACATCCATCATCACCACCACCCTGTCGCCTCCCTTCATATCTTAGCTTTTCCTTTATCTGCGGTAGGAGGAAAAAAAAGAAAAGTATCTATAAGCGAAAACGCTTAGTAAGTACTAATCTATCTCACAAAACTCGAAATGCATAAATGTAATGCAATAATACTGAAACTGAAATGCTAAAGCAAAGCTGCATGTACTCATGTATACAGAAATAAAACTGAATACTAAACATGCTCACTACTGACAGGAAAGTAATGAAACAACTACTGTAAGCTTAGAATTAAAGAACTAAACTTTTATTGAATCTAAGCATAAACTGGTTTCATTTTCTTATATCTTTATGCTAGAAATTAATCTTTTAATTTCTCTTTCATTTTCTTCTTCTTGTTCTTCTTACTTTACTTATACTAGAAATTAATCTTTAATTTCTCTTTCACTTTCTTCTTCTTGTTCTTCTTTTCTTCTTCTTTTCTTTTCTTTGGGCCCAGGCTTAGTACCAGCTTAATCTTATGCGCGCTCCCTAATAGAGACTGCTGTAGTCCCACGGGGTAAAGACCTCGGTCTTACCAGGGCCGAGACCTCGGAAACGGTCACCTGGATTTGTTTAACGACAACCTCGGAAGTCGGGTACTAGCCTCTTACTTTAGTTTACTTGTTATCTCTTTTTAACTAGACCTTGGTCTCTTTCTTTTTACTTAGTTTCCTCATAATCCTTTATTAGAGTTTATTAGAATCCTTTAGATATACCTAACAAGTGTAGGATTACAATTAACTAAGCATGCTATATAAAAACAATAAAAGAGAAACAAATCTAATTCTCTCTAAGCATGTTATAAAACAAAGCAACAGAAGAGCAAATCTGAACTTTCTAAACATGCTGTGAAATAAAGGAAAAGAAAGCACATCTGAACTTACTAATCATGCTATAGAATAGAGCAAAAGAGAGCTAGTTTGAACTTTTAAAACATGTTGTGATAAGAGCAAAGAAAGCTAATCTAATCTGACTAATCATGCTATAAAATAGAGCAAAAGTAAGCTAATTCAAACTTGCTAATCATGCTATAAAATAGATCAAAAAAAGAGCTAATTCAAACTTGCTAATCATGCTATAAAATAGATCAAAAGAGAGCTAATTCAAACTTCTTTAAGCATGGTTGAAAACAAATCTAACTCCTTTAAGCATGCTACAACAGATTTAGAAACAAAGGAAGGCAAATCTAATTTCTTTAAAAACATAATATAAGCCTCCTTTTATCATGTTCGTAATATGCAAAATCTATCTTTTACTTTGGACATTAACATGGTTGAAAACATGCACTTTTGTTTTAACCAAAACATGATGTCACAGCAAGATCAATCTGAACCATTCCGTCTATATTAATTCGAAGCAATGCAAAGCTACAAAAACTAACTAAAGCACTTCTATAATTGCAAACATGCACTTCCAAAAGACGAAACAATGAAAACTTCTGCTACTACACCTAAACCTATTCCTTCTAATCAGTTCGGACATTCTGCAGTCAACTCATATCAATCTGAGCTCAACATAATAGCAATGTATTGGTCATGAAAAAGACTCTAAACAATACACAAGAAACCATTGCAGTCTACCCGCATGCTGGAACCTTACTATACATGTTTTTCTTTGAAACTCACGGCAGCAAGGGATGTGCAGGTTACTCCGAATCAAAAAAAAAAAAAAAACTAAAACCTAAATCAAATCTGTCCTTCATGCTTACACTGAACTAACTTTCTCTTCTTTCTTTAGGGTTCACGGCAGCAAACCAAAAACCAAGATTCCTCACGGCAAAATTCAAGAAAACAAGGAAACACCAAAATAAATTCGGAGCAACTCCTACCGCAGGTGAGTAGTACTTACCCCTTGTTCTTGCACTTACAACCGGAAAGGAGGCAACAAGGGCTTCGGGAGAAGCTTGAAATCTCGGCTCTTCTTCACGTTTCCGAGCCCCCCTCGTCGAGGTGATCACACACGGTGAAGACCGGCCGGAAAGGGCCTTTCGCCGGCGCCGGAGACAAAGCCCTAATACGGCTTCGTTTCGCCCGAGCAGAGATGAATCGCGCGGCGTGAGGAGAAGAGAAGGAGTTAGGGTTCGGGTAATTCAATTCCCAAACGCTATTAACCCATGTTATAATACCTAGGTTTTCTTTTAAAACCCCGGCTTTATTATTAACTACTCCTTAAATATGTTTCTCTTCCTATTAGGTTAGCAAAACGAGCGTAGCTCGGCTGGTCGAATGCGTCCGGTTAGGTTGGTCCGACCCGAGGTCGTGGGTTCGAGTCCCATCTTTAACGTTTTTTGTCAAAACTTCTTTCTTTTTGTAAACCTACTAAACGAACTCCAAAAATTACATAAAAATACTCTAAAAATTCCTAAAAATCTCTAGAATATTTTAAAAGTATTTCCAAATATTTTTATGGACTTTTAGAACTTGAAATAGAGAAAATTGGGTCGTTACAAAAAAATTCTGGCAAATTACAAAATATTCTTTCAAACGAATTTTGCACATTGCCGAAAGATTTTTTTATATTATTGAGGAATTTTATCAAGTTAGAATTTATGCTATTTGAATATTTTTGTGAAGTTGAAATTCAAAAAATAATAGAAATTAACATGATACAAATTGTTGCATGTTTAATATTTGTGGCCTTAAATTTGAAACAGTGTGATTTAAGAAGTTTTGATAAATTAAAATGGAAATTTAAATCCTGTTGATAAAGAGCATTAGAACAACAATTAAATAAATTTTCTTGCATATATATTTGGGCTTAGAATGATTTTTTTTGTGAAAATTATTACAAAATTTTCAAAGATTCTCAAAATTGCTCTTAATGACTTAGAAATTTTTTTTGATTGATTTAGAAATTTTTTTGGAAATATTTTTTTCTAAGTCTTTAACCCTTAGATTTTTTTTAAACCCCATTTTTATTGTGATCAAAGGGGGAGAAGAGAAAGTATAAGTCTAGGGGGAGGTAGAAATATTGAAAATTAAATTTTTTTTGAAATCTAATTTTTTCTACCCTTTTGCACTTAAATTGCAAATTAAGTTAATTGACTTAATTTTATTTTATATCTGTGTTGACCCTAACTTAACTTGGGTTGATCACACCAAAAAGGGGGAGATTGTTGGAACCCCAAGGTTGTTTTGGTGTGATCAACAAGTTAAGTTAGGTCCTGCGTTGTTTCTAACCTTGTGTCTAGGTGTGCAGGAGCTTAGGAGCACAGGTACTCGAGCGGAAGACGCAGCTAGCGAGAAGGACGGCACGCTGTGCGTCCGAGGGACGAGGTGCTGCGGAAGAGTACACCGGCGGACGAGAAGGAAGTGCGCGCGGTGGTTCCGAGGTACGACGGAGCGGAAGATTGCTCGGGAGCAAGAGATGCGGCTAGCGAGAAGGTCGGCACGGGGTGCGACCGAGGGACGAAGTCTACGGATGAGTACGCTGGTGGACGAGAAGGGACACGCTGATTCCGAGGGAGAGAAGCCGGAGGAAGCACGCTCGAGAAGACCGGAAACGGGTTTGGGTGAGCCCTATTCCGGATGTCGAGATCACCCAAGCAAGCGGAGCCGGAGCAGAAAGACCCGGACCGAGGCGAGCCGAACCGGAGAAGAGAGCACGGACCAAAAGTCAACTGGGTTGACTTTTGGCTCCGGGGCGCCCGAGCGCCGAGCCAGCTGCATGCTCGGTAGACGACAAGTTGATCCAGAACGGCTAGCCGGCGCTGGGGATAAAGTTTTATCCCCCCAGGGCGCCCGGAACCCTTCCAGGCACCCCGACCAAGGCTATAAATATAGCCTTGGTCCAGAAGCTTTTCAATAATCACGATCATTCTATTTCCAAACACTTGTATGCTTTAGTTGTAGTTAAGCTTCTGTTTTCTGTGCCTAAACGCTGTAAGAGGCTTCTCCGCCTGAAGGAGTTTTTGAGCTTAATCTTCCTTGGATTAGCAACCACATCGGTTGTAACCAAGTAAACATCTGGTGCCTCGTCTTTTCTTTTATGCTCTTATTTATCTGCTTAATTCATTTTACAAGTGTTAGCTTAATCGTTCGAGGAAGGGTTGTTTGTTTTTAATTGACAGGTTATTTACCAACTCTTCTAACCGGCCCAACGGTCCAACAGTACATTCAACAAGGTTCCGTAAGTTATAGTGGTTTATAACCTCCATAACAGGAGCACACGAAACTAGGAAGAACGTTCTATCTATACATTTAGTCCTAATGGCCATATAAATAGTTGACTCAAACTTGATTCTAAGTTCATCTGTGGGAAACCTAGGGTCAGTACTAGCATTAGAGGGCCCAGCACCAGTATTTTTTCGTTTCCTACTGTATATAAAAGAGATATTCTAAGTGAAAATATCAAGACAAAATTAAAGAATTCCAAGACAAGAAAAAAAAATTATCGAGGAGCCATCGTAAACTATAGAACTGACGACCTCGGTTGAGTCGCAGCAGCGTCTTCACTGCTAAAAAATTTAATTTTAGATCATTCTCGCACTGAGGTTCAGATAGAACCTTGGTGGAAGTGAAAATGTTTGTGGGGCAATTGTTGGGGGCGCCTGCTGCTCCCTATTTATGGGAACTCCGGGCGCCCGGGGTTGATTTTGGGCGGGGCGCCCGGATCCCTTTCCGGGCGCCCCGGAAGGGAGTATCAGGGGCGCCCGCCCCTGGTTTTTGACCCTTTTTTTTTAAGTTTATTTTATTTTTTAAAGTTAATTTAATTTTTAAAATAATTTAATTTTTAAAGTTAAAATAATTTTTTAAGTTAAAATTTAAAGTAATTTTTAACGTAAAAGTAAAATAATTTTTAAAGTTAAAATTTAAAGTAATTTTTAAAGTTAAATTAAAATAATTTTTTAAAGTTATTTTAATTTTTAAAATAATTTTTAAAGTTAAAATTTAAGGTAATTTTTAAAGTTAAATTAAAATAATTTTTTAAAGTTAATTTAATTTTTAAAATAATTTATTTTTAAAATAATTTAATTTTTAAAATAATTTTTAAAGTTAAAATTTAAGGTAATTTTTAAAGTTAAATTAAAATAATTTTTTTTGAAGTTAATTTAATTTTTAAAATAATTTTTAAAGTTAAAATTTAAGGTAATTTTTAAAGTTAAATTACAATAATTTTTTTTTTTGAATTTAATTTAATTTTTAAAATAATTTTTAAAGTTAAAATTTAAAGTAATTTTTAAAGTTAAATTAAAATAATTTTTTAAAGTTAATTTAATTTTTAAAATAATTTAATTCTTAAAATAATTTTTAAAGTTAAAATTTAAAGTAATTTTTAAAGTTAAATTACAATAATTTTTTAAAGTTAATTTAATTTTTAAAATATTTTAATTTTTAAAATAATTTTTAAAGTTAAAATTTAAAGTAATTTTTAAAGTTAAATTAAAATAATTTTTAAAGTTAATTTAAAATTTAACATAAATTAATCGTAAATTTAATTAATTTAATTCGAAATTTAATTAATTTGATTCAAAATTTAATTTAATTAATTTAATTTGAAATTTAATTTAATTAATTTAATTTGAAATTTAATTTAATTAATTTTTTTTTAATTTTAATTTAATTTGAAATTTAATTTAATTAATTTAATTTAATTTTGATCCTTAGTCATCTCACCTGATCTAAGTTTTCAATCAGGGAATCCTATAATTTTGTAAGATGAATTAGATTTAATTATAGAGTTTGGTTTAACTTGTGTTAGATTCAGGTTTAGCTTTGGTCTCAACAAATAGGCATTCTTCGGATAAACTTCTAAGCTTGGTGAGTCACTTGGACGTCATTAGAAGTAACCAACCTTTCGAGGTTTTCTGAATAGTCCTATCCACGGAGCTTAGTACTAAACCTTGGTCTAACTAGTTAGGATCCATTTAAGGGTAGCTTCGGTCAGTTCCACTTGGCCAAATGCACCAGATCGAAGCCATATCTTTGTAGACATGCGATGCCCAAGCTTCCCTAACTTACTATCATCCAAAAACTTCACCAGTACCAGGATTCAAGTTAGACTTGGTCCCTTTTTAACTAATCCTAATTACCCTGTCGGGTTAGTTTGTTTGGGTTACCCTATCGGGTAAGTTAGTTTTGGAGGTGCCAGCTATTCTGGAGCCTCCCCCTGAATTATTGGCCTTAAATTTTCGTTTTAGGTTTGTGTCTATTTCTTTTATAGTTATAATAAACTTGGTGATAATTTATATTTTGTTGAGTTTTAAAATGTTTAAATTTTGAAATTTTTTATTTAGGTTTGTATTTTGGTTTATTCGAGTTTATATAATATATTTTTTCTTTAGGTATATAATATTGATTAAGTCCTACTTGCGTGGTAAAACACGCTTTCGGAACCCAAGCCTGATTAGTTGATTTGTATTGGGTTATTAATGATTTAAAAGTTTTATTTGAGTTTGACTTGTATCCGAGTCCGGTTTTATTATAACACGCCTTTTGATTATTCATGATTAAGTCTAGATTTTTTGATCTTGTTGTGAATTTTTCTGGCATTTCTTTTAACTTATTAATTTCTAATTTTAATGATGAATTCTCTTCAAGTGTTAGATCTTGAGTTGGATTTGAATTTTTGATTTGTTCCTTGAGGTTTTGATTTTCCTCAAGGAGTGACTTGTTTTCATTTTCTATTTTAACTAATTTACTATTTAAGCAGAAAATAATTTTAAAGAAATTTTTGTTTAAATTAAAATATACCTCATCCGGGCCTTCGGAAACGAGTACGGACTCGTGGCTTGATTCGGGTTTGGACCCGTCTTCCGATTCGTCTTCCGTTTCAGCTTCCCGGGCCATCAGCGTGAGATGGCTCTGGTGCTTCTGCTCTTCTACCTCCGATTCATCCGAGGAGGAGTCGTCCCAAGTTGCTTTGAGGGCCTTCTTTTTGGTTGACTTTGGTTTGTCGAATTTCAGTCTTGGGCATTTGTTCTTGTAGTGCCCCTTTTTGTTGCATCCGAAACAAGTCACATTCTTTTGTTCCGTGGGAGAACTGATCTTTTGAAGGTCCTTCTTGCTGAAATTCCTTTTTCTCCTAGTGAACATTTTTCTTACCAAGTTCACCAGGTATTCTTCGTCTTCGGAATCTTGACCGGAATCTTCTTCAGATTCAAACTTGCTCTTCTTTTCTTTGGATGAACCTGCAAATAAAGCAATACCTTTCTCGGCTCCAGCATTAGTTTGTTCATGTAATTCTAACTCACAAAAAAGCTCGTCTAATTTTAACTTAGATAGATTTTTTGAAATTTTGTAGGCATCTACGATCGATGCCCACAAGCTATTACGTGGAAAGGCATTTAGTGCGTACCTTATTAAATCTCTGTTTTCCATCTGGTGGCCTATCGCGTGGAGTCCGTTGAGGACGTCCTTAATCCTCGCGTGCAATTGACTTGCCGTTTCCCCTTCCTGCATTTTTATATTAAATATTTTATTTAAAAATAGGTCTCTTTTTGTTACCTTTGCGTCACTTGTTCCTTCGTGCAGCTCGATCATTTGTCCCATAATTCTTTAGTGTTCTGATGCGGCCCGACCCGGTTCAGCTCTTCTCATGTTAGACCGCAGTGTAGCGTGTTGATTGCTTTGTTTTCCGTCGACGCCTTTTTCCTCATGTCCAGAGTCCACTATTCCGGGTCTAGTGGATTTCCGGAGTTGTCGACTGGAGTTCGGTACGCCTTTATGATGCTGAACCATTGATCGTAGTCTGTCTTTAGGTACACCTCCATTCTTTTCTTCCAATACGAGAAGTCATCCCCGTTGAATAGGGGAGGACGTACTGTGCTAAAGCCTTCTAGTTGAGACATCCTGCACACAAGTAAACAACGAAAAATAATATCCCAAGACTTGGTCTTGGATTAGTAGTGTGGAATTAAATAATAGAAGTATCTAAATTGGTATTGTACCAATTTAGATTTAATTGCAACAAAGAAGAAATTTCTAAATTAACAATAATATTAGATTAGAACTAAGCGTAAAATTGAAAACAGAAAGACAAAATAAAAGTTAATATTTTCACCCACTGTCTGATTGGTGGTTGCACCAAATCAAAGCGGTACCTGCTCTGATACCACTTGTTGGATCGTGAAACGTCGATAGAGGGGGGGTGAATATCGATTCCAAAAAGAGTGTTAAAAAGAGTTAAGCGCAGCGGAATAATAATAAAAAAATAAGACAAATGAACACGGTGTTTTTTACTTCGTTCGGAGCCTGTGACGACTCCTACTCGAAGGTCCGTACTCCGTGAGTACTTTCGTTGGGCAATTTACTAGCAATTCGATAAGATAAGTACAAAGGTAGTACAAGAAATGCTAATAAACAATAAAACAAAGCTATACCGACAGAAGGAAAGCTACAAAGAAAAGATTGCGTTGTCGGAGCTTCGTTAGCGTCGTCGGAGCGCAGAGCAGCAGAGCAAGCAGTCTAAGAGTTCTGAGTTAATTCTGAAGCTCCACCCCTGGGGCTTCTTTTATATGCTGCTCCGAGCGCTTGGATCCCTTCCGGGCGCCCTGGTGCGACGTGGCAGTTCTAATCAGCGAACTCTACGTGGCGACGACTCGGCTTGGATAAAATTCACCTCCGGGCGCCCGGACCTCCGGGCACCCGGACCCCTCTTCTCCAGAAAGTCCTTCTCCTGCAAGAAAAGGTTAGTCCGAGGCAAATATACCCTGCAACACAGATTGTTAGCACAGTTCTATAGATAAGCAAATTGAGTATGAATCAGTAAAAAGAGTATGACTTAGATTCCATCTTTCCGAGACCGGAATCTAGTCACGATCTCGACTTAGATATCTGAAATGGATCTAAGCCGGATCGACGCCTAATGTTCCCTTCCCGGGAACGCGTCCTCGCAGTCACTCTCCTCCAGTGACTTACCTCACTTACCTGCCAGACGTCCGGTCAGCCCGTCGACCCGTCTGGACTTCGTGCCAGCTATCCGGTCAGCCCGTCGACCTAGCTGGACTTCGTGCCTAAGCGTCCGGTCAGCCCGTCGACCCGCTTGGACTTCGTGCCAGCTATCCGATCAGCCCGTCGACCTAGCTGGGCTTCGTGCCAGACATCCGGTCAGCCCGTCGACCTGCCTGGACTTCTCCTGCACACTCGATCAAAGTGTCAGACAACAACAAACTAACTTAACCTGATTTGTCATTCATCAAAACTTGGGTTAAATCGTTAGTGCTAACCGCACCAACAATGTAGACTTGGAGTTTTGTCTTGTGGTATCTTGTATTTAGTTTGGTGATGTTGTGTCAAGCCGAGCTGGCTCACAATTAGTTGTTTTGTTCGTTTCATGTTCGTTATTTTGTGATTTCCGCTATGTTGATTTTTAGTACAGCCGAGTGGGTTGTTTAATGTATATATATAACTGCATGGTTGTGTTCTATTTTGTTCCAGTCGTGTGGGTTGAATATATAACTGTGTGGTTGTATATATATTCCAGCCGTATGTAGCTGATGTATTTTATATATATGTATGTTTCAATTTGTAACTGGTACACGGGAGATGCTGCCAGATTTTTGTCTGGCAAGGACTCCTCTGGGGCGTGACAAGTCCCACATCTAAATTTCCAATTCTTTGATCAATATAAAATATAACCATATGACCTACAAACCAAAGCCCATGGGATGAAGTGACAGGGTCTTAAGGTCCAGGAAAATCCCCGGGTCACCGACTGCAGTGATGCGGCCGCATAATTGTGGTCCACTAAATCAAATTGTATCCCATTATTGGGAGGGCTAAGACATGTGTGGAGTCTTTCGATCAGATTGTGGATTCATGACCGTTTCTCATAGTAATTCACTTAGCCCTATAAATCGGTTAACAGGACGGGATTTATATTCCCATGGGAAATTTTTTTAAAAAATTATCAAATAAAATATTTTATCAAAATATATAACTAATTTTTATTTTGGATGCTTTTGATAATTACATTTAGTTTTTAATGATAAATTAATCAAATAGATATATCAATACATAGCACAGCCCATCGGATATATTAAATTAATTTTCTAGTGGATATATTAATAATTTGTTTTTCAATTATTAGACAGTTGATGGATAATTTCTATAGGTTGATGTTTAGTCCCAAATCTAAAATTTTCAATTCTTTGATCAATATAAAACATAACTATATGACCTACAGGCCACAACCCATGCCGATTGGATATATTAATAATTAATTTTCTAATGGATATATTAATAATTTGTTTTTCAATTATTAGACAGCCGATGGATAATTTCTATAGGTTAATGTTTAGTTCCAAATCAAAAATTTCCAATTCTTTGTTCAATATAAAATATAACTATATGACCTATAGACCACAGCCCATGAAGTGAAAGGGTCTAGGAAAATCTCCGGGTCACCCAATTTAGTGATGCGGCCGCATAATTGTGGTCTATTAAATCAGATTGTATCCTATTATTGGGAGGGCTAAGACATGTGTGGAGCCAAGACATGTGTGGAGCCGATCAGATTGTGGAGTCATGACCGTTTCTCATAGTAATTCACTTAGCCCTATTAATGGGTTAACATAATGAGGGTTTATATTCCCGTGGATAATTTTTTAAAAAAATTATCAAATAATTTATTTTATAAAAATATATTACTATTTTTTATTTTGGATTCTTTTAATAATCACGATTAGTTTTTTTAATGATAAATTAATCAAATGGATTATATTCCTATGGGAAATTTTTTTAAAAAAAATTAACAAATAAAATATTTTATCAAAATATATTACTCATTTTTTTATTTTGGATGCTTGGACAATTACAATTAGTTTTTTTTTAATGATAAATTTCAAATAGATATATCAATACAAAGCACAGCCCATCGGATATATTAATTATTAATTTTCTAATGGATATATTAATAATTTGTTTTTCAATTATTAGACAGCCGATGGATATGTTAAAATGTGTTAACAGAATGGGGGTTTAAATTCCCATGGGTAATTTTTTTTAAAAAAAAATTATCAAATAAATTATTTTATCAAAATAAATTACTATTTTTTATTTTAGATTCTTTTAATAATTGTAATTAGTTTTTTTAATGATAAATTAATCAAATGGTTTATATTCCCATGGGCAATTTTTTTTTAAATAAAATTAACAAATAAAATATTTTATCAAAATATATTACTCAATTTTTTTATTTTGGATGTTTGGACAATTATAATTAGTTTTTTTTAATTATAAATTAATCAAATAGATATATCAATACAAAGCACAGCCCATCAGATAAATTAATAATTAATTTTCTAGTGGATATATTAATAATTTATTTTTCAATTATTATGGATAATTTCTATTGGTTGATGTTTAGTCCCACATCTAAAATTTTAAATTCTTTGATCAATATAAAATATAACTATATGACCTACAAACCACAACCCATGCAATTGGATATATTAATAATTAATTTTCTAGTGGATATATTAATAATTTATTTTTCAATTATTAGATAGCCGATGGATAATTTCTATAGGTTGATGTTTTCTTTGATCAATATAACTATTTGACCTATAGACCCACCTATAGACCACAGCCCATGAGATGAAGTGATAGGGTGTCACCCACTTTAGTGCTAATAATTGTGGTATATTAAATTCCTATTATTGGGAGGGCTAAGACATGTGTGGAGCATCAGATCCTATTATTGGGAGGGCTAAGACATGTGTGGATCATGATTCATGACCGTTTCTCTAATTCACTTACCCCTATAAATGGGTTAGCAGAATGGGATTTATATTCTCATGGGTAATTTTTTAAAAAAAATTTATCAAATAATTTATTTTATCAAAATATATTACTATTTTTTATTTTAGATTCTTTTAATAATTACAATTAGTTTTTTTAATGATAAATTAATCAAATGGATTATATTCCCATGGGCAAATTTTTTTTAAAAAAAAAATTATCAAATAAAATATTTTATCAAAATATATTACTCATTTTTTTATTTTGGATGCTTAGACAATTACAATTAGTTTTTTTTAATGATAAATTTCAAATAGATATATCAATACAAATCACAGTGATATATTAATAATTAATTTTCTAGTGGATATATTAATAATTTGTTTTTCAATTATTAGACAGCCAATGGATAATTTCTATAGGTTGATGTTTAGTCCCACATTTAAAATTTTCAATTGTTTGATCAATATAAAATAGAACTATATGACCTACAGACCACAGCCCATGGGATGAAGTGATAGGATCTTAAGGTCCAGGAAAATCCCCGGGTCACCCACCGTAGTGATGCGGTTGCATAATTGTGGTCCATTAAATCAGATTGTATCCCATCCCTGGGAGGGCTAAGACATGTGTAGAGCCTTTCGATCAGATTGTGGATTCATGACCGGTTCTCATAGTAATTCACTTAGCCCTATAATGGGTTAACAGAACGGGGTTTATATTCCCATGGGTAATTTTTTAAAAAAAAACTTATCAAATAAATTATTTTGTCAAAATATATTACTATTTTTTATTTTAGATTCTTTTAATAATTGCAATTAGTTTTTTTATTGATAAATTAATCAAATGGATTATATTCCCATGGGCAAATTTTTTTAAAAAAAAAATATCAAATAAAGTATTTTATCAAAATATATTACTAATTTTTTTTATTTTGGATGCTTGGACAATTGTAATTTGTTTTTTTTAATGATAAATTAATCAAATAGATATATCAATACTAAGCACAACCCATCAGATATATTAATAATTAATTTTGTATTGGATATATTAATAATTTATTTTTCAATTATTATGGATAATTTCTATATGTTGAAGGTTAGTCCCAAATCTAAAATTTCCAATTCTTTGATCAATATAAAATATAACTATATGACGAACAGACCACAACTCATGCCCATTGGATATATTAATAATTAATTTTCTAGTGGACATATTAATAAATTGTTTTTCAATTATTAGAAAGCCGATGGATAATTTCTATAGGTTGATGTTTAGTTCCAAATCAAAAAATTTCCAATTCTTGGTTCAATATAAAATATAACTATATGACCTATAGACGACAGCTCATGGGATGAAGTGATAGGGGTCACCCACTTTAGTGCTGCGGCCGCATAATTGTGGTCTATTAAATCAGATTGTATCCTATTATTGGGAGGGTTAAGACATGTGTGGAGCCAATCAAATTGTGGATTCATGACCGTTTTTCATAGTAATTCACTTAGCCCTATAAATGGGTTAACATAATGGGGTTTATATTCCTGTGGATAATTTTTTTAAAAAATTATCAAATAATTTATTTTATAAAAATATATTACTATTTTTTATTTTGGATTCTTTTAATAATCACGATTGGTTTTTTTAATGATAAATTAATCAAATGGATTATATTCCTATGGGAATTTTTTTTAAAAAAAAATTAACAAATAAAATATTTTATCAAAATATATTACTCATTTTTTTATTTTGGATGCTTGGACAATTACAATTAGTTTTTTTTTAATGATAAATTTCAAATAGATATATCAATACAAAGCATAACCCATCGGATATATTAATTATTAATTTTCTAGTGGATATATTAATAATTTGTTTTTCACTTATTAGACAGCCGATGGATAATTTCTATAGGTTGATGTTTAGTCCCATATCTAAAATTTTCAATTGTTTGATCAATATAAAATATAATTATATGACATACAAACTATAGCCCATGGGATGAAGTGATAGGATCTTAGGGTCCAGGAAAATCCCCGGGTCACTCACCGTAGTGATGCGGTTGCATAATTTTGGTCCATTAAATCAGATTGTATCCCATTACTGGGAGCGTTAAGACATGTGTGGAGCCTTTCGATCAAATTGTGGATTCATGACTGTTTCTCATAGTAATTCACTTAGCTGGGTTTATATTCCCATGGGTAATTTTTTTAAAAAATTATCAAATAAATTATTTTGTCAAAATATATTACTATTTTTTATTTTAGATTCTTTTAATAATTGGAATTAGTTTTTTTATTGATAAACTAATCAAATGGATTATATTCCCATGGGCAAATTTTTTAAAAAAAATTATCAAATAAAATATTTTATCAAAATATATTTCTAATTTTTTTATTTTGGATGCTTGGACAATTGCAATTTGTTTTTTTAATGATAAATTAATCAAATAGATATATACTAAGCACAGCCCATCAGATGTATTAATTATTAATTTTCTAGTGAATATATTAATAATTTATTTTTCAATTATTATGGATAATTTTTATAGGTTGATGTTTAGTCCCAAATATAAAATTTTCAATTCTTTGATCAATATAAAATATAACTATATGATCTACAGACCACAACCCTTGCCCATTGGATATATTAATAATTAATTTTCTAGTGGATATATTAATAATTTGTTTTTCAATTATTAGACAGCCGATGGATAATTTCTATAGGTTGATGTTTAGTTCCAAATCAAAAATTTCCAATTCTTTGTTCAATATAAAATATAACTATATGACCTATAGACCACAACCCATGGGATGAAGTGATAGGGTCTAGGAAAATCTCCGGGTCACCCACTTTAGTGCTACGACCGCATAATAGTGGTCTATTAAATCAGATTGTATCCTATTATTGGGAGGGCTAAGACATGTGTGGAGCCGATCAGGTTGTGGATTCATGACTATTTCTCATAGTAATTCACTTAGCCCTATAAATGGGTTAACATAATGGGGTTTATATTCCCGTGGATAATTTTTTTAAGAAAATATCAAATAATTTATTTTATAAAAATATATTACTATTTTTTATTTTGGGTTCTTTTAATAATCACGTTTAGTTTTTTTAATGATAAATTAATCAAATGGATTATATTCCTATGGGAATTTTTTTAAAAAAAATTATCAAATAAAATATTTTATCAAAATATATTACTCATTTTTTTATTTTGGATGCTTGGACAATTACAATTAGTTTTTTTAATGATAAATTTCAAATTGATATATCAATACAATTATTAATTTTTGTGTGGATATATTAATAATTTGTTTTTCAATTATTAGACAGCCCATGGATAATTTTTATAGGTTGATGTTTAGTCCCACATCTAAAATTTCCAATTCTTTGTTCAATATAAAATATAACTATATGACCTATAGACCACAACCCATGGGATGAAATGATAGGGTCTAGGAAAATCTCCGGGTCACCCACTTTAGTGCTACGACCGCATAATTGTGGTCTATTAAATCAGATATGTGTGGAGCCGATTGTGGATTCATGATACTTTCTGAAAGTAATTCACTTACCCCTACAAATGAGTTAACAGAACTTTATTTTAGATTCTTTTAATAATTACAATTAGTTTTTTAATGATAAATTAATCAAATGGATTATATTCCCATGGGCAAATTTTTTTAAAAAAATTTATCAAATAAAATATTTTATCAAAATATATTACTCATTTTTTTATTTTTGATGTTTGGACAATTTCAATTAGTTTTTTTTAATGATAAATTTCAAATAGATATATCAATACAAAGCACAATCCATCGGATATATTAATAATTAATTTTCTAGTGGATATATTAATAATTTGTTTTTCAATTATCAGACAGCCGATGGATAATTTCTATAGATTGATGTTTAGTCCCACATCTAAAATTTTCAATTGTTTGATTAATATAAAATTTAACTATATGACCTACAAACCACAGTCCATGGGATGAAGTGATAGGATCTTAAGGTCCGGGAAAATCCCCGGGTCACCCTGACCGTTTCTCGTAGTAATTCATTTAGCCCTATAATAGTGGGGTTTATATTCCCATGGGTAATTTTTTTAAAAAAAATTATCAAATAAATTATTTTGTCAAAATATATTACTATTTTTTATTTTAGATTCTTTTAATAATTGCAATTAGTTTTTTTATTGATAAATTAATCAAATGGATTATATTCCCATGGGCAAATTTTTTTTAAAAAAATTATCAAATAAAATATTTTATCAAAATATATTTCTAATTTTTTTATTTTGGATGCTTGGACAATTGCAATTTGTTTTTTTAATGATAAATTAATCAAATAGATATATACTAAGCACAGCCCATCAGATATATTAATTATTAATTTTCTAGTGAATATATTAATAATTTATTTTTCAATTATTATGGATAATTTTTATAGGTTGATGTTTAGTCACAAATATAAAATTTTCAATTCTTTGATCAATATAAAATATAACTATATGATCTACAGACCACAACCCTTGCCCATTGGATATATTAATAATTAATTTTCTAGTGGATATATTAATAATTTGTTTTTCAATTATTAGACAGCCGATGGATAATTTCTATAGGTTGATGTTTAGTTCCAAATCAAAAATTTCCAATTCTTTGTTCAATATAAAATATAACTATATGACCTATAGATCACAACCCATGGGATGAAGTGATAGGGTCTATGAAAATCTCCGGGTCACCCACTTTAGTGCTACGACCGCATAATAGTGGTCTATTAAATCAGATTGTATCCTATTATTGGGAGGGCTAAGACATGTGTGGAGCCGATCAGGTTGTGGATTCATGACTATTTCTCATAGTAATTCACTTAGCCCTATAAATGGGTTAACATAATGGGGTTTATATTCCCGTGGATAATTTTTTTAAGAAAATATCAAATAATTTATTTTATAAAAATATATTACTATTTTTTATTTTGGGTTCTTTTAATAATCACGTTTAGTTTTTTTAATGATAAATTAATCAAATGCATTATATTCCTATGGGAATTTTTTTAAAAAAAATTATCAAATAAAATATTTTATCAAAATATATTACTCATTTTTTTATTTTGGATGCTTGGACAATTACAATTAGTTTTTTTAATGATAAATTTCAAATTGATATATCAATACAATTATTAATTTTTTTGTGGATATATTAATAATTTGTTTTTCAATTATTAGACAGCCCATGGATAATTTTTATAGGTTGATGTTTAGTCCCACATCTAAAATTTCTAATTCTTTGTTCAATATAAAATATAACTATATGACCTATAGACCACAACCCATGGGATGAAATGATAGGGTCTAGGAAAATCTCCGGGTCACCCACTTTAGTGCTACGACCGCATAATTGTGGTCTATTAAATCAGATATGTGTGGAGCCGATTGTGGATTCATGATACTTTCTGAAAGTAATTCACTTACCCCTACAAATGAGTTAACAGAACTTTATTTTAGATTCTTTTAATAATTACAATTAGTTTTTTAATGATAAATTAATCAAATGGATTATATTCCCATGGGCAAATTTTTTTAAAAAAATTTATCAAATAAAATATTTTATCAAAATATATTACTCATTTTTTTTATTTTTGATGTTTGGACAATTTCAATAAGTTTTTTTTAATGATAAATTTCAAATAGATATATCAATACAAAGCACAATCCATCGGATATATTAATAATTAATTTTCTAGTGGATATATTAATAATTTGTTTTTCAATTATCAGACAGCCGATGGATAATTTCTATAGATTGATGTTTAGTCCCACATCTAAAATTTCCAATTGTTTGATTAATATAAAATTTAACTATATGACCTACAAACCACAGCCCATGGGATGAAGTGATAGGATCTTAAGGTCCAGGAAAATCCCCGGGTCACCCTGACCGTTTCTCGTAGTAATTCATTTAGCCCTATAATAGTGGGGTTTATATTCCCATGGGTAATTTTTTTAAAAAAAATTATCAAATAAATTATTTTGTCAAAATATATTACTATTTTTTATTTTAGATTCTTTTAATAATTGCAATTAGTTTTTTTATTGATAAATTAATCAAATGGATTATATTCCCACGGACAAATTTTTTTAAAAAAATTTATCAGATAAAATATTTTATCAAAATATATTTCTAATTTTTTTATTTTGGATGCTTGGACAATTGCAATTTGTTTTTTTAATGATAAATTAATCAAATAGATATATACTAAGCACACCCATCAGATATATTAATTATTAATTTTCTAGTGAATATATTAATAATTTATTTTTCAATTATTATGGATAATTTTTATAGGTTGATGTTTAGTCCCAAATATAAAATTTTCAATTCTTTGATCAATATAAAATATAACTATATGATCTACAGACCACAACCCTTGCCCATTGGATATATTAATAATTAATTTTCTAGTGGATATATTAATAATTTGTTTTTCAATTATTAGACAGCCGATGGATAATTTCTATAGGTTGATGTTTAGTTCCAAATCAAAAATTTCCAATTCTTTGTTCAATATAAAATATAACTATATGACCTATAGACCACAACCCATGGGATGAAGTGATAGGGTCTAGGAAAATCTCCGGGTCACCCACTTTAGTGCTACGACCGCATAATAGTGGTCTATTAAATCAGATTGTATCCTATTATTGGGAGGGCTAAGACATGTGTGGAGCCGATCAGGTTGTGGATTCATGACTATTTCTCATAGTAATTCACTTAGCCCTATAAATGGGTTAACATAATGGGGTTTATATTCCCGTGGATAATTTTTTTAAGAAAATATCAAATAATTTATTTTATAAAAATATATTACTATTTTTTATTTTGGGTTCTTTTAATAATCACGTTGAGTTTTTTTAATGATAAATTAATCAAATGGATTATATTCCTATGGGAATTTTTTTGAAAAAAATTATCAAATAAAATATTTTATCAAAATATATTACTCATTTTTTTATTTTGGATGCTTGGACAATTACAATTAGTTTTTTTAATGATAAATTTCAAATTGATATATCAATACAATTATTAATTTTTTTGTGGATATATTAATAATTTGTTTTTTAATTATTAGACAGCCCATGGATAATTTTTATAGGTTGATGTTTAGTCCCACATCTAAAATTTTCAATTCTTTGTTCAATATAAAATATAACTATATGACCTATAGACCACAACCCATGGGATGAAATGATAGGGTCTAGGAAAATCTCTGGGTCACCCACTTTAGTGCTACGACCGCATAATTGTGGTCTATTAAATCAGATATGTGTGGAGCCGATTGTGAATTCATGATACTTTCTGAAAGTAATTCACTTACCCTACAAATGAGTTAACAGAACTTTATTTTAGATTCTTTTAATAATTACAATTAGTTTTTTAATGATAAATTAATCAAATGGATTATATTCCCATGGGCAAATTTTTTTAAAAAAATTTATCAAATAAAATATTTTATTAAAATATATTACTCATTTTTTATTTTTGATGTTTGGACAATTTCAATTAGTTTTTTTTTAATGATAAATTTCAAATAGATATATCAATACAAAGCACAATCCATCCGATATATTAATAATTAATTTTCTAGTGGATATATTAATAATTTGTTTTTCAATTACACGACAGCCGATGGATAATTTCTATAGATTGATGTTTAGTCCCACATCTAAAATTTCCAATTGTTTGATTAATATAAAATTTAACTATATGACCTACAAACCACAGCCCATGGGATGAAGTGATAGGATCTTAAGGTCCAGGAAAATCCCCGGGTCACCCTGACCGTTTCTCGTAGTAATTCATTTAGCCCTATAATAGTGGGGTTTATATTCCCATGGGTAATTTTTTTTAAAAAAATTATCAAATAAATTATTTTGTCAAAATATATTACTATTTTTTATTTTAGATTCTTTTAATAATTGCAATTAGTTTTTTTATTGATAAATTAATCAAATGGATTATATTCCCACGGACAAATTTTTTAAAAAAAATTTATCAGATAAAATATTTTATCAAAATATATTACTAATTTTTTTATTTTGGATGCTTGGACAATTGCAATTTGTTTTTTTAATGATAAATTAATCAAATAGATATATCAATAATAAGCACAGCCCATTAGATATATTTATAATTAATTTTCTAGTGTATATATTAATAATTTATTTTTCAATTATTATGGATAATTTCTATATGTTGATGTTTAGTCCCAAATCTAAAATTTCCAATTCTTTGATCAATATAAAATATAACTATATGACTTAATGACCACAACCCATGCCCATTGGATATATTAATAATTAATTTTCTAGTGGATATATTAATAATTTGTTTTTCAATTATTAGACAGCCGATGGATAATTTCTATAGGTTGATGTTTTGTTCCAAATCAAAAATTTCCAATTCTTTGTTCAATATAAAATATAACTATATAACCTGTAGACGATAGCCCATGGGATGAAGTGATAGGGTCTAGGAAAATCTCCGGGTCACCCACTTTAGTGCTGCGGCCGCATAATAGTGGTCTATTAAATCAGATTGTATCCTATTATTGGGAGGGCTAAGACATGTGTGGAGCCGATCAGATTGTTCTCATAGAAATTCAGTTAGCCCTATAAATGGGTTAACATAACAGGGTTTATATTCTTGTGGATAATTTTTTTAAAAAATTATCAAATAATTTATTTTATCAAAATATATTACTATTTTTTATTTTGGATTCTTTTAATAATCACGATTAGTTTTTTTAATGATAAATTAATCAAATAGATTATATTCCTATGGGAAGTTTTTTAAAAAAAATTATCAAATAAAATATTTTATCAAAATATATTACTCATTTTTTTATTTTGGATGCTTGGACAATTACAATTAGTTATTTTTAATGATAAATTTCAAATAGATATATCAATACAAATCACAGCCCATCGGATATATTAATAATTAATTTTCTAGTGGATATATTAATAATTTGTTTTTCAATTATTAGACAGCCAATGGATAATTTCTATAGGTTGATGTTTAGTCCCACATTTAAAATTTCCAATTGTTTGATCAATATAAAATAGAACTATATGACCTACAGACCACAGCACATGGGATGAAGTGATAGGATCTTAAGGTCCAGGAAATTCCCCGGGTCACCCACCGTAGTGATGCGGTTGCATAATTGTGGTCCATTAAATCAGATTGTATCCCATCCCTGGGAGGGCTAAGACATGTGTGGAGCCTTTCGATCAGATTGTGGATTCATGACCGGTTCTCATAGTAATTCACTTAGCCCTATAATGGGTTAACAAAACGGGGTTTATATTCCCATGGGTAATATTTTTTTAAAAAATTATCAAATAAATTATTTTGTCAAAATATATTACTATTTTTTATTTTAGATTCTTTTAATAATTGCAATTAGTTTTTTTATTGATAAATTAATCAAATGGATTATATTCCCATGGGCAAATTTTTTTAAAAAAAAAATATCAAATAAAGTATTTTATCAAAATATATTACTATTTTTTTTATTTTGGATGCTTGGACAATTGTAATTTGTTTTTTTTAATGATAAATTAAACAAATAGATATATCAATACTAAGCACAACCCATCAGATATATTCATAATTAATTTTGTATTGGATATATTAATAATTTATTTTTCAATTATTATGGATAATTTCTATAGGTTGATGTTTAGTCCCAAATCTAAAATTTCCAATTCTTTGATCAATATAAAATATAACAATATTACTTAATGACCACAACCCATGCCCATTGGATATATTAATAATTAATTTTCTAGTGGATATATTAATAATTTCTTTTTCAATTATTAGATAGCCGATGGATAATGTCTATAGGTTGATGTTTAGTTCCAAATCAAAAATTTCCAATTCTTTGTTCAATATAAAATATAACTATATGACCTATAGATGACAGCCAATGGGATGAAGTGATAGGGGTCACCCACTTTAGTGCTGCGGCTGCATAATTGTGGTCTATTAAATCAGATTGTATCTTATTATTGGGAGGGTTAAGACATGTGTGGAGCCAATCAAATTGTGGATTCATGACCGTTTCTCATAGTAATTCACTTAGCCCTATAAATGGGTTAACATAATGGGGTTTATATTCCCGTGGATAATTTTTTAAAAAAATTATCAAATAATTTATTTTATAAAAATATATTACTATTTTTTATTTTGGATTCTTTTAATAATCACGATTAGTTTTTTTTAATGATAAATTAATCAAATGGATTATATTCCTATGGGAAAATTATTTTAAAAAAATTATCAAATAAAATATTTTATCAAACTATATTACTCATTTTTTTATTTTGGATGCTTGGACAATTTCAATTAGTTTTTTTTAATGATAAATTTCAAATAGATATATCAATACAAAGCACAGCCCATCGGATATATTAATAATTAATTTTCTAGTGGATATATTAATAATTTGTTTTTCAATTATCAGACAGCCGATGGATAATTTCTATAGATTGATGTTTAGTCTCACATCTAAAATTTCCAATTGTTTGATCTATATAAAATATAACTATATGACCTACAGATCATAGCCCATGGGATGAAGTGATAGGATCTTAAGGTTTAGGAAAATCCCCGGGTCACCCACCATAGTGATGCGGTTGCATAATAGTGGTCTATTAAATCATATTGTATCCCATTACTGGGAGGGATAAGACATGTGTGGAGTCTTTCGATCAGATTGTGGATTCATGACCGTTTCTCATAGTAATTCACTTTGCCCTATAATGTTTTAACAAACGGGGTTTATATTTCCATGAGTAATTTTTTTAAAAAAATTATCAAATAAATTATTTTGTCAAAATATATTACTATTTTTTATTTTAGATTCTTTTAATAATTGCAATTAGTTTTTTTATTGATAAATTAATCAAATGGATTATATTCCCATGGGCAAATTTTTTTAAAAAAAATTATCAAATAAAATATTTTATCAAAATATATCACTCAATTTTTTTTATTTTGGATGCTTGGACAATTGCAATTTGTTTTTTTAATGATAAATTAATCAAATAGATATATCAATACTAAGCACACCTCATCAGATATATTAATAATTAATTTTCTAGTGGATATATTAATAATTTATTTTTCAATTATTATGGATAATTTCTATTGGTTGATGTTTAGTCCCAAATCTAAAATTTTCAATTATTTGATCAATATAAAATATAACTATATGACCTACAGACCCTAACCCATGCCCATTGGATATATTAGTAATTAATTTTCAAGTGGATATATTAATAATTTGTTTTTAAATTATTAGACAGCCGATGGATAATTTCTATAGGTTAATGTTTAGTTCCAAATCAAAAATTTCTAATTCTTTGTTCAATATAAAATATAACTATATGACCTATAGACCACAGCCCCTGAAGTGAAAGGGTCTAGGAAAATCTCCGGGTCACCCACTTTAGTGATGCGGACGCATAATTGTGGTCTATTAAATCAGATTGTATCCTATTATTGGGAGGGCTAAGACATGTGTGGAGCCGATCAGATTTTGGATTCATGACCGTTTCTCATAGTAATTCACTTAGCCCTATTAATGGGTTAACATAATAAGGGTTTATATTCCCGTTGATAATTTTTTAAAAAAATTATCAAATAATTTATTTTATAAAAATATATTACTATTTTTTATTTTGGATTCTTTTAATAATCACGATTAGTTTTTTTAATGATAAATTAATCAAATGGATTATATTCCTATGGGAATTTTTTTAAAAAAAAATTAACAAATAAAATATTTTATCAAAATATATTACTCATTTCTTGGACAATTACAATTAGTTTTTTTTTAATGATAAATTTCAAATAGATATATCAATACAAAGCACAGCCCATCGGATATATTAATTATTAATTTCTAGTGGATATATTAATAATTTTTTTTCAATTATTAGACAGCCGATGGATAATTTCTATAGGTTAATGTTTAGTCCCACATCTAAAATTTCTAATTGTTTGATTAATATAAAATATAACTATATGACATACAAATTACAGCCCATGGGATGAAGTGATAGGATCTTAGGGTCCAGGAAAATCCCCGGGTCACTCACCGTGATGCGGTTCCATAATTGTGTCAGATTGTATCCCATTACTGGGAGGGCTAAGACATGTGTGGAGCCTTTCGATCAGATTGTGGATTCATGACTGTTTCTCGTAGTAATTCACTTAACCCTATAATGGGTTAACAGAACGGGGTTTATATTCCATGGGTAATTTTTAAAAAAAAATTATCAAATAAATTATTTTGTCAAAATATATTACTATTTTTTATTTTAGATTCTTTTAATAATTGCAATTAGTTTTTTATTGATAAATTAATCAAATGGATTATATTCCCATGGGCATATTTTTTTAAAAAAAATTATCAAATAAAATATTTTATCAAATAAAATATTTTATCAAAATATATTACTCATTTTTTTTATTTTGGATGCTTGGACAATTGCAATTTGTTTTTTTTTAATTATAAATTAATCAAATAGATATATCAATACTAAGCACAGCCCATCAGATATATTAATAATTAATTTTCTAGTGGATATATTAATAATTTATTTTTCAATTATTATGGATAATTTCTATAGGTTGATGTTTAGTCCCAAATCTAAAATTTTCAATTCTTTGATCAATATAAAATATAACTATATGACCTCCTGTAACGACCACCCTTCTTACTACTACTACTCACTAAGGATGACCGTTACTTAACTACTAACTCTACTTAACCGGTATGATTAAAAATCACATGGAAACCCTACCAAAAAAATTTCGACAGAGTCTCTCCTGTACCGGTGACCATATTCAACAATACATGTAATATATATACTCAGCCACAAGCGGCTGGAACACATAACAATCAACCACGCAGTATAATAATTTTAACCCAGCAATAATAAAGGAAAACTAATCCATAACCACAACTGAATAGCAAATACAGTATTAAGTGTCCTTATAAACAGTTATCAAATTTCCTTAACACATAAAGACTTAATTAACTCAAAGAAACAAATCATAATTTATTTTATTCGCAAGGATCCCTAGGACTTCCATAATGCAGACATCACACACCCCTCTTGCATCTCCTTGTCGCCTTCCTTCATATTAGCTTTCCTTTTTCTTTATCTGCAGTAGGAGGAATGCAAACTATAAGTAAAATGCTTAGTGAGCGCTATCTAACTCACAAAATCTCGATATGCATGTATATAAATAAAAACATGCTAAAACTGAATGCTAACATGTAAAGCTACTCATGCTCATACATAGCAAAGGAATTATACTAACTGAAATACTAAACATGTATAGTTAATCATGCTCATAAATAGCAAAGAACAGTAAACTAACTCATGCTCTTCTATTAGTAAAGAAACATATTAAAAGGCTAAACATGTAAGGCAAGTCTATACTATCATGCTTGCATAAAGAACTTAACTTACTGAATTCTAAACACCTTCTGTATCTCATTTCACTTGCTTAAAGACTTATTCTTTAATACTTATGTGAAACTTATTTCTTTTTAATACTTTTATACTGATGTGAAACTTATTTTACTTGTTCAAAAGCTTATAATTTTAATACTTCAAAATAGTAATCAACTTCTCTTGGGTCCAGGCATAGTACCATTTTATGCGCGTTCCCTAATAGGTTGGGGTAGCGAGCCGCCAATCCTAAAAGAGCAGACCTTGGTCTACTAGGGCTAAGACCTTGGAATTGGACACCTGGATTTGTTTAATGACAACCTTGGAAGTCGAGTACTAGCCTCTTCTTAAAAGTAAAATACTTATAATCTTAATTACTTCTTCTTAAAATGCCTTGGAATTTTAATAGACACCTTGTGTGCCAAAATCCCTAAAGTCTTGACTTTGGAATTTACTTAAGGCCTTGGCCTTTCTCTTTCTTTTCTTTTTCTTTCTTTTACTTGTTAATACTTCTAAAACTATTTAATAGGATTCTTATTTTTCCACTAGAATACATGACTGTTCATGCTTGTTATAATAGCAATGAAAACTAAAGAAAACTGCACATCTAATAGCAATAGAAAAGGAGTCTGCTCATGCTTACTAATAACTAAAGAAAAGCTAGAAAAGAAAACTACACTTTTATTAGCAGGAAAAGAAATCTGCACATTCTGATTAATTCTAACAAAGTGGGACACAAGGAAAGGATATAGTTAATACTTAATGAAGTTAATACTTAATGAACTAAAATTCTGCACTTATCAAATCTACAACTAAAATCTGGAAACCAAAGAAACCACATCCGAAACACTAACTATAAGGCTGTTCTATACTGCATACTTTAAATAAAGGCTATTCTTGCCTTTTTGAGTTGCAAGGAAGATACTAATCTCATTCTTATACATGGTAGCGAGATGTAACACTAATACTACAAAGTGAACAGCCGAAATTCTCAAAAATCAGCAAGCATAAATAGAACCTGTTTACACACTTTGATTTGCAATCTAGATCATGCTAACCTTCTAGAAAAGAACTAAACTCGACAATAACTAGCATACCTAGCAAATGTTATAGATTAGCTACGCCACTGATTTGTATCTCACAGCAGGAAACAACATAACAGGTAATCTAAACATTTCTTACTGTGCTTACTTGCTAAGAATTAAAATGAATTCCTTCTATACATTTAAACTCAAACCATAAATTAGCATGCTTAATATGTATGCTACGGAAGGTAAGGAATGAAAGGGAAAACGCTAGCTTATAATTCTGTTCAACAATAACCCAAGCTTACTCCAAAGGGAAACCCTAGCATAGAAATCCGAAACCTAATGCCCTAACATGGCAAATTCGGCCCAGCACCCTTAGGACAACAAATTAGCACAGCAAAACCGAAAGCAAGGAACGAAAATCTAAAACTCGGAGCTACTCCTACCACAGGTGAGTAGCAACTCACCTCGCTGTTCTTGGACTTACAACCGGAGAGGAGCAAATTCTAGGGTTTCGGGTGAAGATGAAGATCTCGGTGATTCCTTCCTTTCCGTGTGTTCTCCTTGACGAGGAGGGCTCGGTTCCGCAAGAGCTCGTGGAAATTCCCTTCGGCCGGCCGTCGGAGATGAAGCTGGCTTAGTTTTTCCTTCGCTCGGGCAGAATCGGTGCACACACGGGATGGAAGAAGGGAGAAGAGATGGGATTAGGTCACGGGAAAAACACTTAACCCTTTATAACCTAGGTTTTATTTTTGCCCTTTACAATAACTTAAATACATCTCGCTACATACTTAGTTAACAATCACGCGCAGCCTAGTTGGTTGGCTGCGTTCAGTTAAGTCTAGTTCAGTCGGAGGTCTTGGGTTCGAGTCTCAACTTCCACATTTTTGGTCAAAACTTCTTTCTTTTTGTAAACATACTAAACGACCTCCAAAAATTACGTAAAAATACTCTAAAAATTCCTAAAAATCTCTAGAATATTTTAAAAGCATTTCCAAATATTTTTATGGACTTTTAAAACTTGAAATAGAGAAAATTGGGTCGTTACAATCCCCCATACCATATAAAAAGTTCGTCCTCGAACTTAGAATAGCTCTGGATACTTCTGTCTCATACTGTCCTCCTGCTCCCAAGTGATTTCCTCGTGCTTCTGGTTCTACCAGACGACCTTCACTAGTGGTACTTCTTTGTTTCTCAATCTCTTGACTGCTCTGTCCACTATCTGTGTAGGTCTGCTCTCGTAGCTAAGATCCTCTTGGATCTACACTGTCTGAGGCTGAATCACTTGGCTGGGGTCGTGAAGACACTTCTTTAGCATGAAGACATGAAATACATTATGTATTGCTGACATGTCTTGTGGTAAGTCCAGCTTGTAAGCTACTTTCCCAATCCTTACTGTAAAATACCGAAAAAATAGACGAATATTAATAAGGGAATTTTCCGGAATTTTTGGAAATTTTTCAGGAATTTTTCGGAGCTCGTATGAACGAGTTTACGGGGATAAAAACAGGACCTCGGGAAGGTCTATTTGGGCTACCCTATTTTAAAGAGGAAATGTTTATTTTCTTTAACTCATTCCCTTTTTCTTTTAATTTATTTTATTTTGATTTATTCCTCTTCTTCGCCCCGTGCCTCACCCGAGCTCCCTCACGCGACCTTCCCCTTGCGCCGACTGTGCCCTAACCGGCGCCGCTTGGCGGTTTCCTCCTCTCCCTCGCGTGCATAAGCCGATAACAAGAGAAGCCGGCATTTCTCTTCTCATCTTCTTCTTCTCCAGCCGATTCTCCTCTGCCCTAGCGTCGTCCTCCTTCCTTTTCTCCGACGTCGACGACGCCTCGGGACAGATCACCGGCGATTTGAGCCCGACTTTCCATATCCCGTGTCCCTCTCTGCTGCCGAACGCCGGCCACCAGGATTGGTACCGGTCGCATGTGTCCTAGCGCCGCCGCCGCACGGGACAGCGCTGACCTCTCCACACTGAGCCCTAGACGCCGTCGTCGCACGGAGCAGAGCCGCTCCTTCTCTGCCCGAGTGTCGGCGCCACCGCCGGCCACCCCGTGCCTTAGCCGAGCTTTCTTCCCGCATAGAGCATAGACGACGCCGATCAAGTCGTCCAATTTCGTGCATTAGATTGGGTTCACAATCACCTCGCTCGTCGGAAGGAAGGATCAACACCATTGTTGTTGTTCTTGTGGTGCCCTAGCCTTGGTCTTTCAGTTGGGCTCTCTTCTCCAGCACTGACTTAGGGTTTCGGCAGTGGGCTGATAGAAGAGCATCCCAGCCACTGCTGCTTGCTACCATTGTCGGAGAAGAAGGACAGGTGATGGTTTTGTTAATTACAACAGTGATGTAGAATTTTTGTATGCTACTGTAAAGATTTCCTATTTGATAGATTTGGAAATGTTGGTCCAATTGGCAGTGGACAGTAGTGTGAAGTTGCTGGATTTCCGACCACCACAGCACGGAACGCCTGGTTGTTTTCTTGATTTCCATCTTGATCTGATCAGTGTAAGTGTTCCAACAAGTGAGTTTTTGTTTCGTAGATCATGTTGTATTGGATCTTGTTAGATGATTAGGTTTACATAATGAATTAGGAAGGGTTAATGTCATATGATTAGAGTTTTTACCCTAAATTAGTTTAGGGGATTTTATTTAGCTATTTATTGAGTTGTAGCTAAATAAAAGAATGTGTATAAATTGGTGATACAGGAATTTGACGCGAGACGAGTATCTCGACGTCCGAGTTGGACCGGATTGATTCATTCTATTGGAGGCGGGTACTTTTGAGTTATTGTCTTTGATATGCTTAGTAATGAAAATAATATGTTGCATTAATTGTGTTTCCTATTGGTTTCGGTTAATCACTGCCCAATACATGTTACCTGTTTGATTGATTGTTTGTTTGCATCTGTATTGATCTTGTACCCGATCTATCATGCTCATGGGTAGTGATATAACCATGTTTCACATATTCAGGACCTAGGTTTGATACCTTTTTGATCAGTATGTCTTGATTTGATCTATTCACTATGGTGCCCATTGTTATATGCCCAGAGGTTGGTTTAGTATATTACCATGCTTAGTGACATGCATCATTTGCATGATCGCATGCTGTGCGATAGATTGCTCCATTATTGTCGAGCACTTTGCCAGTTTTCATCACTGTCGGTGCTCCGTTGTGACGCTCATGGGTAGCGTGACACAGCGTGGTAGCACGTCAGTTTGACTCTTCCGGTGCTCCGTTGATCCGCTCATGGGTAGTGTGACGCAGCGTGTAGCACGTTAGAGATTCCTCCCCGTCATAGTGTACCGGGAGATGAGAGCATTGCGCTCCCCCATTTATGATTTGGGGTAGGAGTACGTATGTACTCCGACAGCATCCCGTCCACTCGATCACTCATCAGGAGTAGTGTTGCTGAGTGCACGGTTGTCACAGCCCTACCCACTTGGTCCCACTTTTGTTGTGAGTTGGCTGACTGGCGTCAGGGGTGACCATGACATTGGCATCATATGCATGATGCATTTATTGTTTGTGATTGTGTTTGCTGCATTTATATGCTGCATATTATTTGGATACCTATGTTTGACATGCATACAGGTCTTCTATACCTTTCGGACTGTTTGTCCTTATACCGGGTCCTGGTTAGTACAGATTCTCTCCTGTCTTCTTCGGTTTGCATTTACCTTTATCTTTATCAGGAGACTGTACGCATGATTAGTGCTAGGTGTTATTTCTTTACTTTGTATATCAATTGTACCTGCTGAGTGTTGGACTCACCCCGCCTCCATTGTCGTTATTTTCAGGTTGATGCTGTCAGGAGGGAGTTCCAGTCGCTAGTCCCCACAGCACGTAGTGCTAGATCTCTGCAGACCTCGATGGTTTATATATCGTTTAGTTTTGTTTTGCATTTATTGATTATGTGTGGACTTGGTTTGTTTGGATACTTGGTTGTTGTATGGATTTTTGTGTTGATGATGGATTTTTATTCGATGTGTTTTTTTACTACGTGCCTGCCTGGACGGCAGAAGATGTGAGTTCATCGGTTTTGAGCTTTACGAGTGTAGTTGAGTAGGGTGATTTTTGAGTCAGAGTATTACTACTTTGTTTGATTATATATAACTGCGTGGTGATGTTTTATTTTGTTGTTATTATTCCAGCCGCCTGTGGCTGAGGTATTTGTGAGATGTAGAAAAGTTTTAGATTGTCCATCGTACAGGGGAGATGCTGCCGAAATTTTCTCGGACAGGGACTCCTCTGGGGCGTGACACTTTCTATGATCAGATAAGGTCCTACATAACGAGGACTTAATTTGCCCTTCTTGCCAAATCTCATCACTCCCTTCATAGGAGCGACCTTGAGAAAGACTGAATCCTCTACTTGGAATTCAAGTGGCCTACGGCGTGTGTCAGCATAACTCTTCTGTCTACTCTGGGCAGTCTCAATCCTCTGTATGATCTTCTGGATAGCCTGAGTAGTCTCATCTATCAGTTCTGTCTGAATGCCCAGTTCTACTTCCATTTCTTTTCTCTCTCCTGTTTCTTGCCAGCATATGGGTGATCTGCACTTCCTGCCATACAGTGCCTCATAAGGTGCCATCTTGATGGTGGCCTGATAGCTATTGTTGTAGGCAAATTCAGCTAAGCATAGATACTTGCACCAACTTCCTTTAAAATCTAGTGCACAAGCTCTGAGCATATCTTCTAGAATCTGATTTACTCGCTCTGTCTGTCCATCAGTCTGAGGATGGAAGGCTGTGCTGAACTTGAGTTTGGTGCCTAGTGCAGTCTGAACACACTCCCAAAAGTGAGAGGTGAAGCGCCCATCTCTATCAGAAACAATAGATTTAGGAACTCCGTGAAGTCTGATCACCTCTTTAACATACAACTGTGTCAATTGCTCTATAGAGTGGGACACCTTGATGGCTAGAAAATGAGCAGACTTGGTCAATCTGTCCACTATCACCCATATCGCATCATATCCATTTGTGGTTCTTGGGAGACCTGTTATGAAGTCCATGGATATGTCTTCCCACTTCCACTCTGGTATAGGAAGAGGTTGTAGAACTCCTCCTGGTCTCTGGTGTTCTACTTTGACCCTCTGACATGTCAGGCAGGTACTGACATATTTAGCTACATCTCTTTTGAGTCCAGACCACCAGAATCTCTGTTTCACGTCTTGATACATCTTGGTAGAACCAGGATGCATGGAGTAAGGTGTACTATGAGCTTCTTCTAAAATTTTCTTTCTCAGCTCTTCATCATTGGGGACACACAGGCGGCTCCCCTGATAAAGAATTCCACTGTCTGATACTCGAAACTCCGAATTTTCTTCTTTTTGTATCCCTTGCTTGATCTTCTGGATATCCGGATCTTCACTTTGCTTTCTCTGTATATCCTCAAGCAAGGTAGACTCTAAGGTCAATGTAGAGAGTTGCCCATAAATAATTTCCATTCCAAAATCTGACAACTCCTTCTGCAGTGGTAGGGTTAATGATGACAAAGACATCAGGGATGCACTGGATTTTCTACTTAGTGCATCTGCCACTTTGTTAGCTTTGCCTGGGTGGTAGAGGATTTCACAGTCATAATCTTTGACCAACTCTAGCCACCTACGCTGTCTCATGTTTAAGTCCTTCTGAGTGAAAAAGTACTTAAGACTCTGATGGTCTGTGAAAATTCCATACAAATAATGTCGCCAGAGTTTTAGTGCAAAGACCACAGCTGCCTGCTCAAGATCATGAGTGGGGTAATTCTTCTCATAGTCTTTGAGTTGTCTGGAAGCATAAGCTATCACTTTTCCTTCCTGCATGAGTACAACTCCTAAGCTCATCTTGGAAGCATCACTGTAGATGTCAAAACTCTTGTCACTTTCTGGAACAGTCAGAATAGGAGCACTGGTCAGTCTCTTCTTGAGCTCTTGGAAACTCTGCTCACATTTATCTGACCATTCAAACTTCTTGTTCTTTCTGATGAGGGCTGTTAGTGGAGAGGCTATTCTGGAAAAGTCCTCCACGAATTTCCTGTAGTACCCAGCTAAACTAAGGAAGCTTCTGATCTCCCTGGCGTTCTTGGGTCTGCTCCAGTTATTGACTGCTTCTATTTTGGATGGATCCACTTGGATGCCTTCTCTAGAAATTATGTGACCTAGAAATGCCACTTGATCTAACCAGAACTTGCACTTTGAGAATTTAGCGTAAAGCTGCTTTTGCTGAAGAGTCTGCAGTACTATCCTCAAGTGCGTGTCATGCTCCTCTGGGGTTCTGGAATAGATTAGAATGTCGTCGATGAACACAATGACAAATTTGTCAAGGTATTCTCTGAACACTTTGTTCATTAGGTCCATGAAAACTGCAGGTGCATTAGTCACACCAAAAGGCATGACTACGAACTCGTAGTGTCCGTATCTGGTCCTGAAAGCCGTCCTGGGTATGTCTCTTTCTTTCACTTTTAGCTGATGGTACCCAGAATGCAGGTCTATCTTTGAGAATACTGTCGCCCCTCTCAACTGATCAAATAGGTCGTCGATCCTGGGGAGGGGGTACTTGTTCTTGATGGTCACTTGATTTAGAGCTCTATAATCTATGCACATCCGCATAGATCCGTCCTTCTTCTTGACGAACAACACGGGAGCTCCCCATGGTGAATGATTAGGGCGGATGAAGCCTTTGTCAAGCAGCTCCTGAAGTTGTTCCTGTAGTTCTTTCAGCTCTGCTGGAGACATGCGATATGGAGCTTTTGAAATTGGACCGGTACCAGGAACCAGTTCAATCTCAAACTCCACTTCTCTGTTGGGAGGTAGTCCAGGTAGCTTTTCTGGGAATACCTCTGGATACTCGCAGACTACCCGCACTTCCTCCTGCTTGGGTCCTTCTTGTTCTTCTGTACTCACAATGTGCGCAAGAAAACCAGCACACCCTTTAGCTAACATCTAGTGAGCTGTGAGAGAAGAGAGGAACTTCTGGGTCTTCCTCTTCGACACCCCTGTGAACTCAAAGGATGGTTCACCTTCTGGACTAAAGATCACTTTCCTTCTGCGACAGTCCACTGAAGCACTGTACTTGCTGAGGAAATTCATACCCAAAATTATATCAAAATCCTGCATTGCGAGGACTACCAGATCTACACATAGCTCACGATCTGAAATTCTGACTGGTACAGCCCGAAACCACTGGTTGGATTCCATGACTTCCCCAGAAGGTAGGGTCATCAGGAACTTAGAGTTCATGCTTTTTGTAGGTACCTGTAATTCTTTGGCAAAGGGTACTGATACAAAAGAATGGGTCGCTCCAGTATCAAATAGTGCAGTAGCTAAATGCTGAAAAATAACTACTTGACCTGTTACGACTGTCGAGGCACTAGCAGCTTCTTCTTTGGTGAGGGAGAATACTCTGGCACTGGCTGGAACTGGTGGGGCTTCCAACCTTCCTTGACTGATTTGAGGTCCTTCCAGAGTTGCAGGCATATAATGTAGCTGAGATTGGCCTCCATATTGTATTGGCTGTGGCTGAGGTTCCTTGAGCTTGTTAGGACATTCTTTAGCCATGTGTCCTTCCTGCCCACATGCATAGCATCCAGTCTTACCCAAGAGACAGGCTCCTGGATGTGTTCTCCCACATTTAGGACAGAGAGAGATCTTGGTCTGCTTATTTGCTAGTCCTCCTTTTTGGTTACCTCCTGAGTTCCACTGCTTTCTTTTGTTACCCTTGACTTTCCAGTTCTGCTTATTTGCCTGAGGTTTCTGACTCTCAGTTGTCTTATCTTCGATCTTGACTGACTTTTGCTGCGCTCGTTGTGCTCTGATGCTGTCCAAATAGTGCTCAGCAACTAATGCTCTGCTGACCAGCTCTTCGCCAGTCTGAGGCTGATGAGCTCCACTACTCACATTAAGTGATATCACTGGCCTCAGCATCCTGAGCATCAGTCTGACTCGTTCCTTCTCCGTGCTTACTAGCTCTGGGCAGAGACGAGCTAGCCTATTGAATTTCTTTACTGCTTCTTCCACTGACAGGTCACCTTGTCTGAATTCTATGAACTCCTCATAATGCTTATTGGTGATCCGCTGACGGAAGAATTCTTCATAAAACTCTGCTTCAAAGTCAGCCCAGCTCATCTGATTAACTGCTCTCTTGCTTTTAACTCTCTCCCACCACATACGAGCATCTCCAAATAGGCAGAATGAGGCGCACTTGACCTTCTCGACTTCTGGCCAGTCAAGAAGCTCCATGGTGCTTTCCAGTGTCTTGAACCAAGCCTGAGCATCCCAGGGCTCAGTCGTGCCTGAGAAACTCTTTGGCTTTAGTTTCAGCCACTGTATCAGATATACTTCTTGTCTTCTAGGTGTTGTGCGGAATTCCAGGGCAGCTGGTGGAACCTCAGTCACCACTGGAGTCTCCACATTAATGGTTGGAGGAGTGGGAGGGACTGGCTGCTGATTCGCCATCAGATTGACGATCACTTGCTGCTGCTCTGCTACTTGTCTCTGGAGTTGAGCAACAACTTCAGAGAGATTTGGTTCAGCTGCTCTGGGCCCTTCGTTCTCCTGAGCTCGGCCCTCAGTACGAGCGGTATAGGGACGTCCTCTTCTTGATATCTAATTATACAAAGAAAAGAAAGACTTGATATATTCTTTATCCTTTCTAACCAAACTTAGGTATATGAATAAAAGAGAAACAAACTTTTATCTTACTAAAGCGCATACAAGCAAATACTCTATACTGCAAATAATAAAGAAAGCATAAGAAAGAAAACTTAAATACTTTCTTACTTGAAGACGGCAAGGATGATGCTGATGTGTGATGCTGGAGAATGGGAACTGCTCTGATACCAACTGTAATGACCACCCTTCTTACTACTACTACTTTCTAAGGATGACCGTTACTTAACTACTAACTCTACTTAACCGGTATGATTAAAAATCACATGGAAACCCTACCAAAAAAATTTTGGCAGAGTCTCCCCTGTATCGGTGACCATATTCAACAATACATGCAATATATATACTCAGCCACAAGCGGCTGGAACACATAACAATCAACCACGCAGTATAATAATTTTAACTCAGCAACAATAAAGGAAAACTAATCCATAACCACAACTGAATAGCAAATACAGTATTAAGTGTCCTTATAAACAGTTATCAATTTTCCTTAACACATAAAGACTTAATTAACTCAAAGAAACAAATCATAATTTATTTTATTCGCAAGGACCCCTAGGACTTCCATAATGCAGACATCACACACCCCTCTTGCATCTCCTTGTCGCCTTCCTTCATATTAGCTTTCCTTTTTCTTTATCTGCAGTAGGAGGAATGCAAACTATAAGCAAAATGCTTAGTAAGCGCTATCTAACTCACAAAATCTCGATATGTATGTATATAAATAAAAACATGCTAAAACTGAATGCTAACATGTAAAGCTACTCATGCTCATACATAGCAAAGGAATTATACTAACTGAAATACTAAACATGTATAGCTAATCATGCTCATAAATAGCAAAGAACAGTAAACTAACTCATGCTCTTCTATTAGTAAAGAAACATACTGAAAGGCTAAACATGTAAGACAAGTCTATACTATCATGCTTGCATAAAGAACTTACTTACTGAATTTAAACACCTTCTGTATCTCATTTCACTTGCTTAAAGACTTATTCTTTAATACTTATATGAAACTTATTTCTTTTTAATACTTTTATACTGATGTGAAACTTATTTTACTTGTTCAAAAGCTTATAATTTTAATACTTCAAAATAGTAATCAACTTCTCTTGGGCCCAGGCATAGTACCATTTTATGCACGTTCCCTAATAGGTTGGGGTAGCGAGCCGCCAATCCTAAAAGAGCATACCTTGGTCTACCAGGGCCAAGACCTTGGAATTGGACACCTGGATTTGTTTAACGACAACCTTGGAAGTCGGGTACTAGCCTCTTCTTAAAAGTAAAATACTTATAATCTTAATTACTTCTTCTTAAAATGCCATGGCATTTTAATAGACACCTTGTGTGCCAAAATCCCTAAAGTCTTGACTTTGAAATTTACTTAAGGCCTTGGCCTTTCTCTTTCTTTTCTTTTTCTTTCTTTTACTTGTTAATACTTCTAAAACTATTTAATTGGATTCTTATTTTTCCACTAGAATACATGGTTGTTCATGCTTGTTATAATAGCAATAAAAACTAAAGAAAATTGCACATCTAATAGCAATAGAAAAGGAGTCTGCTCATGCTTACTAATAACTAAAGAAAAGCTAGAAAAGAAAACTGCACTTCTATTAGCAGAAAAAGAAATTTGCACATTATGATTAATTCTAACAAAGTGGGACACAAGGAAAGGATACAGTTAATACTTAATGAAGTTAATACTTAATGAACTAAAATTCTGCACTTATCAAATCTACAACTAAAATCCGGAAACCAAAGAAACCACATCCGAAACACTAACTGTAAGGCTGTTCTATACTGCATACTTTAAATAAAGGCTATTCTTGCCTTTTTGAGTTGCAAGGAAGATACTAATCCCATTCTTATACATGGCAGTGAGATGAAACACTAATACTTCAAAGTGAACAGTCGAAATTCTCAAAAATCAGCAAGCATAAATAGAACCTGTTTACACACTTTGATTTGCAATCTAGATCATGCTAACCTTCTAGAAAAGAACTAAACTCAACAATAACTAGCATACCTAGCAAATGTTATAGATTAGCTACGCCACTGATTTGTATCTCACAGCAGGAAACAGCATAACAGGTAATCTAAACATTTCTTACTGCGCTTACTTGCTAAGAATTAAAATGAATTCCTTCTATACATTTAAACTAAAACCATAAATTAGCATGCTTAATATGTATGCTACGGAAGGTAAGGAATGAAAGGGAAAACCCTAGCTTATAATTCTGTTCAACAATAACCCAAGCTTACTCCAAAGGAAAACCCTAGCATAGAAATCCGAAACCTAATGCCCTAACATGGCAAATTCGGCCCAACACCCTTAGGACAACAAATTAGCACAGCAAAATCGAAAGCAAGGAACGAAAATCTGAAACTCGGAGCTACTCCTACCACAGGTGAGTAGCAACTCACCTCGCTGTTCTTGGACTTACAACCGGAGAGGAGCAAATTCTAGGGTTTCGGGTGAAGATGAAGATCTCGGTGATTCCTTCCTTTCCGCGTGTTCTCCTTGACGAGGAGGGCTCGGTTCCGCAAGAGCTCGTGGAAATTCCCTTCGGTCGGCCGTCGGAGACGAAGCTAGCTTCGTTTTTCCTTCGCTCGGGCAGAATTGGCGCACGCACGGGATGGAAGAAGGGAGAAGAGATGGGATTAGGTCACGGGAAAAACACTTAACCCTTTATAACCTAGGTTTTATTTTTGCCCTTTACAATTACTTAAATACATCTCGCTACCTACTTAGTTAACAATCACGCGCAGCCCAGTTGGTTGGCTGCGTTCGGTTAAGTCGAGTTCGGCCGGAGGTCTTGGGTTCAAGTCTCAACTTCCACATTTTTGGTCAAAACTTCTTTCTTTTTGTAAACATACTAAACGACCTCCAAAAATTACGTAAAAATACTCTAAAAATTCCTAAAAATATCTAGAATATTTTAAAAGTATTTCCAGATATTTTTATGGATTTTTAAAACTTGAAATAGGAAAAATTGGGTCGTTACACCTACAGACCACAAACCCATGCCCATTGGATATATTTATAATTAATTTTCTAGTGGATATATTAATAATTTGTTTTTCAATTATTAGACAGCCGATGGATAATTTCTATAGGTTGATGTTTAGTTCCAAATCAAAAATTTCCAATTCTTTGTTCAGTATAAAATATAACTATATGACCTATAGACCACAGCCCATGGTATGAAGTGATAAGGTCTAGGAAAATCTCCGAGTCACCCACTTTATTGCTGCGACCGCATAATTGTGGTCTATTAAATCAGATTGTATCCTATTATTGGGAGGGCTAAGACATGTGTAGAGCCGATTGTGGATTCATGACCGTTTCTCATAGTAATTCACTTACCCCTACAAATGGGTTAACAGAACTTTATTTTAGATTCTTTTAATAATTACAATTAGTTTTTTTAATGATAAATTAATCAAATGGATTATATTCCCATGGGCAAATTTTTTTTAAAAAAATTATCAAATAAAATATTTTATCAAAATATATTACTCATTTTTTTTATTTTTGATGCTTGGATAATTTCAATTAGTTTTTTTTAATGATAAATTTCAAATAGATATATCAATACAAAGCACAGCCCATCGGATATATTAATAATTAATTTTCTAGTGGATATATTAATAATTTGTTTTTCAATTATCAGACAGCCGATGGATAATTTCTATAGATTGATGTTTAGTCCCACATCTAAAATTTCCAATTATTTGATTAATATAAAATTTAACTATATGACCTACAGACCACATCCCATGGGATGAAGTGATAGGATCTTAAGGTCCAGGAAAATCCCCGGGTCACCTTGACTGTTTCTCATAGTAATTCATTTAGCCCTATAATGGGTTAACAGAATGGGGTTTATATTCCCATGGATAATTTTTTTAAAAAAAAATTATCAAATAAATTATTTTGTCAAAATATATTACTATTTTTTATTTTAGATTCTTTTTATAATTGCAATTAGTTTTTTTATTGATAAATTAATCAAATGGATTATATTCCCACGGACAAATTTTTAAAAAAAAAATTATCAGATAAAATATTTTATCAAAATATATTACTAATTTTTTTTATTTTGGATGCTTGGACAATTGCAATTTGTTTTTTTAATGATAAAATAATCAAATAGATATATCAATACTAAGCACAGCCCATTAGATATATTAATAATTAATTTTCTAGTGGATATATTAATAATTTATTTTTCAATTATTATGGATAATTTCTATAGGTTGATGTTTAGTCCCAAATCTAAAATTTCCAATTCTTTGATCAATATAAAATATAACTATATGACCTACTGACCACAGCCCATGGGATGAAGTGATAGGATCTTAAGGTTCAGAAAAATCCCCGGGTTACCCACCGCAGTGATGCGGTTGCATAATTGTGGTCCATTAAATCAGATTGTATCCCATTACTGGGAGGGCTAAGATATGTGTAGAGCCTTTTGATCAAATTGTGGATTCATGATCATTTCTTATAGTAATTCATAAACTCTAGTACTTAAGCCTGGAGGTTTAGAGTTCGAATCCTGGGGAAGGCAAAAATCCACTTGCCAGGGGTGGGAAGACCTAGTGAGTAATGGCACGGTTAAGGCTCGTCGGTCGCCAAATGGGCCGACGACATAAGGGCCGCCACAAGGGCCGCCCAAGAGGCCAAAGGACCGGATCGTTACAATGTGGTTGATGGTTATATAGATGTTTATATGTTGTGATATATGTATTGCTTCAATTGTCACCCGTACAGGGGAGATGTTTTTGGATTTTTGTCTGGCGGAGACTCCTCAGGGGAGATGTTTTCAGATTTTTCTCATAGTAATTCACTTATCCCTATAAATGGATTAACAGAATGGGGTTTATATTCCCAAGGGTAATTTTTTTAAAAAAAATTATCAAATAATTTATTTTATCAAAATATATTACTATTTTTTATTTTAGATTCTTTTAATAATTACAATTAGTTTTTTTAATGATAAATTAATCAAATGGATTATATTCCCATGGGCAAATTTTTTTTAAAAAAATATCAAATAAAATATTTTATCAAAATATATTACTCATTTTTTTATTTTGGATGCTTGGACAATTACAATTAATTTTTCTAATGATAAATTTCAAATAGATATATTAATACAAAGCACAGTCCATCGGATATATTAATAATTAATTTTCTAGTGGATATATTAATAATTTGTTTTTCAATTATTAGACAGCCGATGGATAATTTCTATAGGTTGATGTTTAGTACCACATCTAAAATTTCCAATTGTTTGATCAATATAAAATAGAACTATATGACCTACAGACCACAGCCCATGGGATGAAGTGATAGGATCTTAAGGTTCAGGAAAATCCCCAGGTTACCCACCGTACTGATGCGGTTGCATAATTGTGGGAGGGCTAAGATATGTGTGGAACCTTTCGATCAGATTGTGGATTCATGATCATTTCTTATAGTAATTCACTTAGCTTTATAATGGTTAACAGAATGGAACGGGGTTTATATTCCCATGGGTAATTTTTTTATAAAAAAATTATCAAATAAATTATTTTGTCAAAATATATTACTATTTTTTATTTTAGATTCTTTTTATAATTGCAATTAGTTTTTTTATTGATAAATTAATCAAATGGATTATATTCCCACGGACAAATTTTTTTAAAAAAAATTATCAGATAAAATATTTTATCAAAATATATTACTAATTTTTTTATTTTGGATGCTTGGACAATTGCAATTTGTTTTTTTAATGATAAATTAATCAAATAGATATATCAATACTAAGCACAGCCCATTAGATATATTAATAATTAATTTTCTAGTGGATATATTAATAATTTATTTTTCAATTATTATGGATAATTTCTATAGGTTGATGTTTAGTCCCAAATCTAAAATTTCCAATTCTTTGATCAATATAAAATATAACTATATGACCTACTAACCACAACCCATGCCCATTGGATATATTAATAATTAATTTTCTAGTGGATATATTAATAATTTGTTTTTCAATTATTAGACATGGATAATTTCTATAGGTTGATGTTTAGTTCCAAATCAAAAATTTCCAATTCTTTGATAGAGCCCATAGGATGAGGTGATAGGGTCTTAGGGTGAAAATCTTTGATCAATATAAAATATAACTATATGATAGTGATGCGGTCACATAATTGTGGTCTATTAAATTATCCTATTATTGGGAGGGCTAAGATGAGCCGATTGTGGATTCATGTTTCTCATAGTAATTCACTTAGCCCTATAAATGGGTTAACAAGGTTTATATTCCCATGGTAATTTTTTAAAAAAATTATCAAATAATTTTTTTATCAAAATATATTACTATTTTTTATTTTGGATTCTTTTAAAAATTACAATTAGTTATTTTAATGATAAATTAATCAAATGGATTATATTCCCGTGGGAAAATTTTTTTAAAAAAATTATCAAATAAAATATTTTATCAAAATATATTACTCATTTTTTTATTTTGGATGCTTGGACAATTACAATTAGTTTTTTTTAGTGATAAATTTCAAATAGATATATCAATACAAAGCACAACCCATTGAATATATTAATAATTAATTTTCTAGTGGACATATTAATAATTTGTTTTTCAATTATTAGACATTCGATGGATAATTTCTATAGGTTGATGTTTAGCCCCACATCTAAAATTTCTAATTTTTTGATCAATATGAAATATAACTATATGACGTATAGATCACAAACCATGGGATGAAGTGATAGGATCTTAGGATCCAAGAAAATCCTCATGTCACCCATCGTAGTGATGCGGTTGCATAATTGTGATCCATTCATGATCGTTTCTCATAGTAATTCACTTAGCCCTATAATGGGTTAACAGAACGGGGTATATATTCCCTTGGGTGATTTTTTAAAAAAAAAATTATCAAATAAATTATTTTATCAAAATATATTACTATTTTTTATTTTAGATTCTTTAATAATTGCAATTAGTTTTTTTAATGATAAATTAATCAAATGGATTATATTCCCATGGGAATTTTTTTTAAAAAAAAATTATCAAATAAACTATTTTATAAAAATATATTACTCATTTTTTTTTGGATGCTTGGGCAATTACAATTAGTTTTTTTAATGATAAATTTCAAATAGATATATCAATACAAAGCACAGCCCATCAGATATATTAATAATTAATTTTCTAGTGGACATATTAATAATTTGTTTTTCAATTATTAGACCGCCGATGGATAATTTCTATACGTTGATGTATAGCCCCACATCTAAAATTTTCAATTCTTTGATTAATATAAAATATAACTATATGACCTACAAACCACAGCCCATGGGATGAAGTGATAGGGTCTTAGGGTCTAGGAAAATCTCCGGGTCACCCACTTTAGTGATGCGGCCGCATAATTGACATGTGTGGAGCCGATTAGATTGTGGATTCATGACCGTTTTTCATAGTAATTCACTTAGCCCTATAAATGGGTTAACAGAATAGGATTTATATTCCCATGGGTGATTTTTAAAAAAAATTATCAACTAAATTATTTTATCAAAATATATTACTATTTTTTATTTTGGATTCTTTTAATAATTACAATTAGTTTTTTTAATGATAAATTAATCAAATGGATTATATTCCCATGGGAAATTTTTTTAAAAAAAATTATCAAATAAAATATTTTATCAAAATATATTACTCATTTTTTTATTATGGATGCTTGGACAATTACAATTAGTTTTTTTAATGATAAATTTCAAATAGATATATCAATACAAAGCACAGCCCATCGGATATATTAATAATTAATTTGCTAGTGGACATTTTAATAATTTGTTTTTCAATTATTAGAGAGCCGATGGATAATTTCTATAGGTTGATGTATAGTCCCACATCTAAAATTTCCAATTCTTTGATCAATATAAAATATAACTATATGACCTACATACCACAGTCCATGGGATGAAGTGATAGGATCTTAGGGTCCAGGAAAATCCACAGGTCACCCACTGTAGTGATGCGGTTGCATAATTTTGGTCCATTAAATCAGATTGTATCCCATTACTGGGAGGGCTAAGACATGTGTGGAGCCTTTCGATCAGATTGTGGATTCATAACTGTTTCTCATAGTAATTCACTTAGCCCTATAATGGGTTAACAGAACGGGGTTTATTTTCCCATGGGTAATTTTTTTTAGAAAAAATTATAAAATATATCAAAAGATATTACTCAATTTTTTTATTTTGGATGCTTGGACAATTACAATTAGTTTTTTTAATGATAAATTAATCAAATAGATATATCAATACTAAGCACAGCCCATCAAATATATTAATAATTAATTTTCTAGTAGATATATTAATAATTTATTTTTAATTATTATGGATAATTTCTATAGGTTGATGTTTAATCCCACATCTAAAATTTTCAATTCTTTGATCAATATAAAATATAACTATATGACCTACAGACCATAGCTCATGGGATGAAGTGATAGGGTTTTAGGGTCCAAGAAAATCCCTAGGTCACCCACTCTAGTGATGCGGCCACATAATTATGGTCTATTAAATTCTATTGTATCTCATTACTGGGAGGGCTTAGTGCTAATTGAATATCTCAATTATGATGGTAACACGCATTAGTCACTAAACCATATCTCAATAATGGTGGTAAAAAGATCTAACACAGAGGAGGCGGAGGTAAATCAAGTAATAACATCTTACGTTAAAGATGCTCTGCACTATCACAATACAAAGAAAGTACAATAAAAAAACGTCAGCTTGTTGTCCATTGTGAACTTCCCAGGGAAATCCATGAACATGATGCCCACTGTGGAATGCATGGCCATACCCGTAAGGAAAACTAGCGCCGGGGCCATAAGCCGCAATGGCAAAGGGGAACCCATGAACTTGAAAGCCAAGCAGTGGGAACAAGCCACCGATGGCAGCAGAGAATGTGTAGTTACCAAACTAGTGTTGGCCATCGGAGATCCACCCATGAACCATGGATTCCCATGGTGGAAGTTGTTCAGGTCGGGCGGCAGTGCCGTTGTGGGCCTTTGCCTAGATGGGCGGTGAGGAATGTTCATACCAGGTGACGTTTTTGACTGTTGGTCATTGGAACTCTTCCCTCGGCCATAGAGAGGCACTAGCTTTTCTTCCTCGGCAATGGCCTTGCAGATAGGGCATTCAGAAGATTAAACGTGACCATGGAGTTATTTGTAGAGGCAGGGCCAGCAGTAGAGATTGTTGGATATTGGAACTTTAATGGACCAATATCGGTTTTGTAGAAAAATCGAAATGCCATCAATAGATAGAAGTCATAATTGACTTCAAAATTGAAATCTACGTTTCGCGTAGATAGATTTAAACTATTAATTTGCTCAAAACTGATTAAAGGTGAATGAGAAATTAATTGTTTAAAGTCGGCCCAAATAAACATTAATTATTCATTAATGATATATAAGGAAATGCATGGGAGAATAGTCTCACATCGGAAATTTTCGATGTGCATTCTTTGCTTATTAATGATGCTGTGTTAATGGAGTTAACTCAGAAAAAGACTAGGTGCTCTCTTCTCAGGGGCGAGCAGGTGCTCGCACCTGTGAACCCGCCACCCGCCACGTGCGCAATGGGCGCTTTGTAGGCGCACTTTGCACTTCGCACATGAAGGGTTATAACTCTTCAGAATGGACGATCCAGATCGATCTAGCCCAAAGAACACATCCACTCACCCAAAAGGCATTCAACCTCTTCATTTGGTATAAATAGAACCCTCCAGATGCTGGAAAATTCATTCGAATCATCGAATTCATCTATTCTACTCTCTCTTGAGCATTCATCTCATCTTGTGCATAAAAAGTCCAAATAGCCTATGAGAAGGTTCGCTGGTCTCAGAATTCGGAGTGCTACGATTCTGAGACGTTTGTCGTTGTATCTTGAGAACGAATTGCTGCTATTCGTTAGCACCGTAGCGGAGCAATATCGTTTACGGAGATAGTGTCGAACACTAGCCTTGACGATCAATATCAGTTTGCGCACTCCGGGAGATACCGGACCCAACAGTCGTAAACGATATTCTACAAACTGATATGGCTACTTCCAACGAGGTTTCGACCACCATTCCGCCAACATCAATTTCGCACGGAGAAAAGCCGGAGAAATTCACCAGAGCCGACTTCAAAAGATGGCAGCAAAAGATGCTGTTTTATCTAACGACTCTAAACCTTGTACGATTTTTGCAGGAAAACCCGCCAGCCGCTTCGGAAGGTAGTAAGGTTGCCTGCGATGCATGGTCACACGGAGATTTCCTGTGCCGCAACTATATTCTCAACGCCTTGGACAACAGCTGTATAACGTGTATTGTTCATTGGAGACGGCGAAATCTTTATGGGAATCACTTGAGAAGAAATACAAGACCGAAAATGCCGGATTGAAGAAATTCATCGTCGACCGGTTTCTGGATTTCAAGATGATGGACTCTAAAATCGTCTCAGCTCAAGTCCAAGATATGCAATTAATACTGCATGATCTGGACGCCGAAGGCATGAAGCTGAACAAGTCATTCGCAGTAGCTGCAGTAATTGAGAAGCTCCCTCCGTCATGGAAGGACTTCAAGAATTACCTCAAGCACAAGCAAAAGGAGATGAGACTGGAAGACCTGATCCTGAGGCTACGAATAGAGGAGGATAATCGAAAATTATCCGACTCTAGAGGAACCAAGCGGACTATTGATGAAATGTCCAACCTGGTCGAGCCAAACGTCAAAAAGCCAAAGCAGTTCAAGAAGAAGGCTCAAGTAAAGAAGTTCAAGGGCTCTTGCTACAACTGTGGAAAGTCAGGACACATGTCCAAGGACTGCAGACGCCCGAAGAAGCCGACCAAGGGGCCAAAAGATGCTGCAAACCACGTCACAACCTCTCTTGAGGACTTGGATCTCACTGCGGTCGTGTTTGAATCCAATACAGTGGAGGATTACCCGAAGCAATGGTGGATCGATACTGGAGCAACTCATCATATCTGTTCAGATAAAGCGATGTTCTCCAAGTATACTCCGATAAATGGAAGGAAGCTCTATATGGGCAATTCCACGACATCTCCGATCGTCGGACTCGGAAAAGTTGTTCTGAAGATGACGTCTAGAAAGGAGCTAACTCTGATTGATGTGCTCCATGTTCCCGACATTAGAAAGAACCTAGTTTCTGGATCGACACTTGTTAAGGCCGGGTTTAGACTAGTGTTCCAGTCCAACAACTTTATCCTTACGAAGAATGATGTCTTCGTAGGAAAGGGGTACTTAGAACAAAGTCTATTCCAAATGGTTGTAATGATTGTACTCCGAAAATTTGATGGTAATAAAATAATTGCTTCCAGCTATGTGGTTGAGTGTTTTAATTTGTGGCATGATCGACTCGGACATGTGCATAATAATACTCTGAAACATCTCATTAAACTAAATTTTTTTACCAAACGTCAATCTTGACGAAACACACAAATGTGAAGTGTGTGTGGAAACTAAAATGACGAAACTACCTTTCCATTCGGTGGAAAGGTCAACAACTCCTCTAGAATTAATACATAGTGATCTATGTGATTTGAAATTTGTGCAAACTAGAGGAGGTAAAAAGTATTTCATTACTTTTATCGATGACTGCACGAGGTTCTGTTATGTCTTTCTTTTAAAAAGTAAAAAACGAAGCCTTTGAGGCGTTCAGAACCTATAAAACAGAAGTTGAAAATCAACTTGACAAACGAATTAAAATAATTCGTAACGATAGAGGTGGAGAATATGATGTACCGTTTGATGAATTTTGTTCAGATTCTGACATTATCCATCAAACAACGGCGCCTTACTCACCTCAATCGAATGGTGTTGTTGAACGTAAAAATCGGACACTAAAAGAGATGATGAATGCCTTGTTGATAAATTCAGGCTTACCTCAAAACTTGTGGGGGGAAGCAATATTATCGGCAAATCACATTCTCAACAAGATCCCTTATAAGAAAAGTGATAAAACTCCATATGAACTATGGAAAGGTCGCGAGCCATCATACAGATACCTGAAAGTGTGGGGGTGCTTGGCAAAGGTCGAAGTACCTAAACCAAAGCAAGTAAAGATCGGACCTAAAACGTTCGATGCGGTATTTGTCGGATATGCCCATAATAGTAGTGCATATCGTTTCCTAGTTCACAAATCAGGCATTCCTGATATTCATGTGGGAACAACCATAGAATCTCGGAATGCGATATTCTTTGAAAACGAATTCCCAAATAAGAAGGGAAACGTTGAAAATGATAACAACGGAAGTTCAAACAAAAATGACGTTACCGAACTTAGTTGTTATAAAAGGACTATTGACGATCAAAGCGAAGGGCCACGTCGTAGCAAACGGGCTAGAGCTGAGAAATCGTTCGGGCCAGATTCATGACTTTCATGTCAGAAATGGACCCAAGAACATTACGTGAAGCTCTCTCTAGTCTCGATGCTCCAATGTGGAAAGAAGCTGTCAATAGTGAAATCGAATCCATCATGAATAATCATACTTGGGAATTAGTAGACCTTACTTCTAGTAATAAACCATTAGGTTGTAAGTAGATACTAAAACGCAAGTATAAAGCTGATGGATCAATTGACAAGTATAAGGCCAGACTTGTAGCCAAGGGGTACAAGCAAGTGGAAGGCCTTGATTATTTTGATACCTACTCACCGGTGACAAGGATTACGTCCATACGAGTGCTAATAGCCATTGCAGCACTGTATGACCTTGAAATACATCAAATGGATGTTAAGACTGTGTTCTTAAATGGTGAGTTGGAAGAAGAAATTTATATGGAGCAACCCGAGGGGTTCGTGGCTCCAGGAAATGAGAAAAAGGTGTGTCAACTTGTTAAGTCGTTGTACGGACTTAAGCAAGCGCCTAAACAATGGCACAAAAAATTTGACAAAGTAATGCTGTCAAACGAATTCAGAATGAATGAATGTGACAAATGCATTTATGTCAAAGACACACCTAAAGGTTATGTAATCATCTGTCTATACGTAGACGACATGCTGATAATGGGCAGTAATCATGATATAATCATGACTACAAAGAAAATGTTGACAAAAAATTTTGATATGAAAGATATGGGTCAAGCAGATGTTATATTGGGAATTAAAATTCTTAGGACATCAGAAGGGATAGTTCTGACACAATCCTATTATGTAGAGTTAGTATTGAAAAGATTCAATGTGTACGATCTCTCTACAGTAAAAACACCTATGGATCTACGTCAACACTTAGCGAAAAACCATGGTGAGACCTTATCGCAGTTGGAATATTCTCGCATAATAGGCAGTTTGATGTATCTCACAAACTGCACACGTCCGGATATTGCCTGTGCGGTCAACAAGTTGAGTCGTTTTATGAGTAATCCAAACGACACCCATTGGAAAGCATTGATGTGAGTTCTTAGATATTTGAAATATACTATGAACTATGGATTACATTATGGAAAATATCCCGCTGTGCTGAAGGGATATTGTGATGCTAATTGGATATCAGATATAAAAGACTCCAAATCCACTAGTGGATATGTTTTCACGATCGGTGGGGGAGTAGTATCTTGGAAATCCACTAAGCAGACGTGCATTGCTCGATCAACTATGGAATCTGAGTTTATAGCACTAGACAAAGCAGCTGAGGAAGCTGAATGGCTGCGGAATTTCTTAGAAGATATTCCGAGCTGGACGAAACCTGTGTCTGCCGTACTGATCCACTGTGATAGTCAATCGGCGATTGGAAGGGCACAGAGTAATATGTACAATGGGAAGTCACGACATATACATCGTAGACATAATACCATTAGGCAGTTGATCTCGAATGAAGTGATTACAATCGACTATGTTAAGTCCAAAGATAATTTGGCAGATCCTCTTACGAAAGGGTTGAGTCGAGATTAAGTATACTGCTCATCAAGAGGATTAAGATTAAAAATCTACAACTAAAAATGACTATAGCGGTAACTCAACCCTGTTGACTGGAGATCCCAAGATCTTGGTTCAAAGGGACAACGAAGTTACGGAAGTTGTGTTATAGCACATGAGATATTTTATCTCTATCCCAATCCTAGGATGAATTTGTGCTGTCCTACTTCATGTAGTGAGGTTAAGCTTATGCTTTTAGTGACTTCTATACCTTATAAGGTAGAGTATGGTAGGATACTCCTGATAGAAGTGTCACCTATATGAGTGTGAAGATAGGTCGCTTCAATGAAACACTCATGAATCCAAGATGATGTCCATGGCCGAAACGGAACCAACTATGAGAACCTAAAGTAGGTGAGATAGGTCTCTGTGTGGATGTTATTGTCTTAGTATACACCAACAGCTGAGCAGTTCAAGACATCACGTTCACTGCGCAGCCTAGTATACTTGATAGCATTCCACTACGGAAGGTTCAAAGCCACAAGCTACCTCTCCCGATGCAGTGACTTATCGATTGGACTCTTGTAAAGTGTCAGCATGCATACACGCATTGCATTAATTTCCATTCATGTGGGGGATTGTTGGATATTGGAACCTTAATGGACCAATATCGGTTTTGTGGAAAAATCGGAATGTCATCAATAGATAGAAGTCATAATTGACTTCAAAATTGAAATCTACGTTTCGCGTAGATAGATTTAGACTATTAATTTGCTCAAAACCGATTAAAGGTGAATGAGAAATTAATTGTTTAAAGTCGGCCCAAATAAACATTAATTACTCATTAATGATATATAAGGAAATGCATGGGAGAATAGTCCCACATCAGAAATTTTCGATGTGCATTCTTTGCTTATTAATGATACTATGTTAATGGAGTTAACTCAGAAAAGACCAGGTGCTCTCTTCTCATGGGCGAGTAGGTGCTCGCACCTGTGAGCCCGCCACCCGTCACGTGCGCAATGGGCGCTTTGTAGGCGCACTTTGCACTTCGCACGTGAAGGGTTATAACTCTTCAGAATGGACGATCCAGATCGATCCAGCCCAAAGAGCACATCCACTCACCCAAAAGGCATTCAACCTCTTCATTTGGTATAAATAGAACCCTCCAGATGCTGGAAAATTCATTCGAATCATCGAATTCATCTATTCTACTCTCTCTTGAGCATTCATCTCATCTTGTGCATAAAGAGTCCAAATAGCCTACGAGAAGGTTCGCTGGTCTCGGAATTCAGAGTGCTACAATTCCGAGACGTTCGTCGTTGTATCTTAGGAACGAATTGCTGCTATCCGTTAGAACCGTAGCGGAGCAATATCGTTTACGGAGATAATGTCAAACACTAGCCTTGACGATCAATATCAGTTTGCGCACTCCGGGAGATACCGGACCCAACAGAGATGACCGTAGTGGGTCACCACAGGGTCCTGGGCCAGCTTGAAGCAGATGTTGCATTCAAAGCTTCCTGCATCATTGCTGCCATTATTTCACTGAAGGAAGAGTTCTGCGGATCCCCAATAGATGAAGACGACGACTCCCCAATTCCAATTGTCATCTATGAAGCCAAACTTGCAAAACGAGAAGAAAAGAAACAATCAACAATGAGATAGTACAACACAGCCTGATGGGAACTGAAAACATTGATTCAATAAATTATTCGACGGGGATTCAATGAATCGTCGAACAACCAAACCTTGGCATATACTCGCGAACGCGAAATCAGAATCGAATGATCTAATAAGATGCCTTTGCGAGATCATAATTCCTAAATTATAATACTTGTATCTTCTATCGTTCTAGGGTTGAACTCGACGACAAACAAATCTCAGACGCGAAAGAGGGCAAATATGTGAGTTTCACCCACCAAAGAAAATCTCATGAAATCACAAACAAAAACCTAATCGGTAGCGATAGTAGAGAACAAGGAGTACCTGGTGTTGGGGTTGCAAGGTTGCAAATATGGTCTTACATTGAAAACACATTGGAAAAATCATGGGTTTATAAGAGAAAGATATCTCCATTGGTATGAGACCTTTTGATAGAGCCCAGAGCAAAATCATGAGGGTTTAATCCAAAGTGGACAATATCATGAAATTATGAATATATCTAAATTCTTTTCGATCCTACACCTGGAACTGAAACCGATCAGGACAAGGCTAAGAGAGACTTTGAACAGTCGTAAATCGAGGAAGGCGATGAAGATGAAATATATTTGTGAATGAGGAACGATCGAGCACGTGTTCCTCGATGTCTAGGGCGGAGGAAGCTTCCAGATACTTTCATCACTACCGGATCTTTTTTTATCCAACTGGTTCGGGTTCAAACCGTTAGAATTAATTTTGATAATTTACCTTTTCTTCAAAATGATGTCTCCTAAGTTTCATTCTCTTAACTTCATTGGAAAAAAAATGTGAATATATATATAAATATAACATAATATTGAATACTTTTTAAATTCAATATCACTTTTTATTTTTACAAAAATGTCCATAATATACCTATTTTATGTTAAAATAAAGTATTCAATTGATTGCTCAATTTTTATTAAAAAAATTTGAAATTTGTACAATATTTTTGTCATGAATGTAAAACATTCTAAAGATGTATGAGAAGAATAAAATATAGTATATATGAGGTTAACGAGATTAACCTTGTTTTCTCTGTATCATTCGATGGAATAAAACATATTATATGTTAGATTAACAATTCCTCCATATCAGTTGATGGCGAAGAAAAATGAAAGAGGAAGCGTAAATAAAGGGCGCATATTATCTTCTTTACACGCATCAGGAAAATTGCACCACAGACGTTTTTTTAATTTTTTTTTTTTTTTTTTTGGTTAAAATTGAGTTTCAGTTTTGATGGATTAACAGTTGAATTTTTTTTAATAAATAATTAACTTAAAAATATTAGATTGATATACGGTTTGCTATGAATATTTTCTAATTTACTCTAGTAACAAATAGGAAATTTCTTCAGATAGGAGTTAGTCATCCTGAGATTAATCAAAGTAAATTGGATATGCCAATTAAAAAAAATACTAAAAATAGCATTAACACAACACCATGAAGGCTAATCCTAACAGATTGATTCTCATTCTCCAATTTCTTTTCTAAGATCCTAAATTAGAGAGCTTCTCCTTCACTTAGCTCCAGCTGGTTGACTATGAACTTTCCTGTAGTTACAAATAGGAGAAGGTTAAGGGTAGATGAGATTTAGATAAAGACATCTCATGAGAGAGAAAGTGTTGACCATGAAAGTATAATTGAGGCTAGGACTAGAGTTGTTAGATGGTCAATCCGTGGTGCGATAGATCGATCCATGAGGGATCAATAATTTGACGAGATGGGGTGGGCTTATCTGGCATTTTGACAGATTGAAAAATCTCTAACCCAATTCAAAGCAAGTTACAGGTGGTTGGCTAACCCAAGGGTTTATCAAAAAATTACAAAAATAATAATGAAACTTCAAATCTTTTTATTTCAAAAAAATTTCATCAATTACATGTATCTAGAACAAATATTTTAAATATAAATGAACACAAACGACTCATATTTGATAAAAAATATTGTTTTATTTCAAAATTATAATAAAAAAAGATAATAAATTGATAAAAAAACTTTACTTACATGTGTTTCTCAATCCATGAGTCAATCCAAATCCGTCACAGGTAGAATCACACGGTGGATCAGCCCACAACTAACTTGGGTTAATTAAATTTCAACTCAATCCGCTAAATTATTTGACGGGGTGGGCCAACTCGACAAGCCTAATCCAAATTGACAGCTCTAACTATTATAGGAATGGTTGAATTAAAGTATATTAATTTTTATATATATATAAATATCAAGTATCCATATTCTACTATCCGAATATTTTTGAAATAGACCGTCTATCCCATAGTTTGCCTATAAAAAAAAAATTCAAGAAACATGGTAGCCCCTTATATGGCGCTTTAGTTTCACTAGTAATTCAATCATCATATATATATATATATATATATATGCATAGAAAATAAATCCTGAATTATGTGAGAATGCATCCAACCTCTTACCATTCAACAAACTAAGGAGGAATTAAAGTATATATGCTAAACTAGGATAGGAACGGCCGACAAGCCTAACAAGATAATAATTTGATGAACAAGCCTTGCAAGTCTGCTTCTCATTTGTGTATTCTATAGTAATCGTGTTGGTCAATAAGTGTGACCGTAAATGAATAAACATTCATCCATATATTTGATGCTTTTGATATATATCTTACTATTTTATTAAAAATCTCTCCCCTTTACTAACTAACTTTGGTGAAGCCTAAAATGTATTTACGTTAATGTCCTTTTTTTCTATTTACACTAAAAATAATTTCAAGGTTTATTAGTAATTCCACAAGCGAAACAATTTATTAATTTTCTCTGGTTGTTTTATATAAAAAAAAAATATAGTTCTCTTTAGTCCCACATCTTAGAATTGACAATACTATAATCAAAGAAGCTTCTATAAATATTTTAGGCCGACGATATTAAAAAATATACTTTTCTTAGTTTTTTTTACTAAGACAAGTATAATATTAAAATAAAATAATTTTTTGCATAGAGAAGTCCGTTACAGTAGTTTCAAATAATTTATATATTATTATATTACACACGCAACGCGTGTGCACGATCACACTAGTATAAATGAAGAAACATTCATCAATATATTTGATGCATCGCGCAGGAGATCAAAACTATATATATATATATATATATATATATATATATATATATATATATATATATATATATATATATATATATGTGCGCGCGTCACGCAGGAGATCAATTAATAGTTTTTTTTTTTTTAAATATTTTAAATTAAAAAAATTAATATTTCCTTATATAAATTTTAATTAATATATCCCCTCAACATATTACAATACTCAATAAATATTTAAATTAATTTTATTTTATTTTTTTTTTTAAATCAAACACTATAACCTAATTAGGAAGCTTGAACCCTAGAGGTAAAATTTAAAAAAAAATAACTTTGATACTATAACCCAAAGTCTGAACCCTAGAAGTAAAATCTAAAAAAAAAATAACTTTGATACTATAACCCAAAGCCTGAACCCTATAAATAAAATTTTAAAAAAATATTTTAATTATTTTTTTTTAATTCAAAAATTAAAAAAAATAAAATCAGTGATATCCTGCTTGCACAGTACGCGCGCAGGATATCAAAAGTATATATATATATATATATATATATATATATATATATATATATAAATGTTTAAAATAAAGTTAAGTTTGGTTTGAGTTTATACTATGTTTAATGAAATAAGAAAAATAAAAGTTTGTAAAGAGATAATATCTTAGAAATACAATAGTTAATGTTTATGTGCTTGTAGTTCAGTGGTTCAACCCCTACCTGGCGTGCATCTATATAGATATATTAATTTTAAAATTAATAATTAATTTTTTAATTAATGATCAAAACTAAACCAAAGTTATGGATATTGATGTTTAGTCTCACATCATAAAGCCTATGGGATAAAGTGATAGGATCTTTGGGTCCAGGAAAATCTCCGAGTCACCCACTGCAGCGATGCAGCTGTGTAATTGCGGTCTATTAAATCTGATCATATCCCATTATTAGGAGGTTTGACGCGTTGAACCTTTCTATCAGATTATGGATTCATGACCAATTTCCTCATAATAATTCACTTGGCCCTACAAGTGGGTTAACCGGACGAGGTTTGCATTCCCATGGATAATTATTTTTTTTTTCAAAAATATTAGATAAAATATTTTTCAAAATATATTACTCAATTGTTGTTGTCAATGCTTTTGACAATTACAATAAGTTTTTTGTTTATGATAAATTAATCAAATGGATATATCTAGATTCTAATAGCTAGCGATTGTTTGATGTACCAACAAATAAGTTTTTTGAGTAGCGATTGTTTGATGTACCAACAAATAAGTTTTTTGAGTAGCGATTGTTTGATGTACCAACAAATAAGTTTTTTAACTCAAAGATGCAATTAGCTAAATACTAAGGAGATGGAAAGTTCTTGTCTATCGCTTAGTAGAGTTATCAGCCAGGTGGACTAGGCTGGTTCACCATCTTGACGAGTCAAAAAATCCCTCGCAATAATTCATTTAGCCTACAAGTGTGTTAACAGGATGGGGTTTACATTCTCATGGGGGCAGTTATTTTTTTTCAAAAATATCAGATAAAATATTTTCAAAATATATTACTCAATTTTTGTTTTCCATGCTTTTGACAATTACAATAAGTTTTTTGTTTATGATAAATTAATCAAAATGGATCGATATATCTAGATTCTGATAGCTAGATTGTTTGATGTAACAACAAATAAGATTTTTAACTCAAAGGATGCAATTAACTATATACTAAGGAGATGGAAAGTTCTTGTTTATCGCTTAGTAGAGTTACGTTGTCAGCCAGGTGGACTAGGCTGGTCCACTATCTTGACGAGTCAAAAAATCCCTCACAATAATTCATTTGGCCTACAAGTGTGTTAACAGGATGGAGTTTACTCAATTTTTGTTTTACATGCTTTTGACAATCACAATAAGTTTTTTGTTTATGATAAATTAATCAAAATGGATATATCTGGATTTTGATAGCTAGCTAGATTGTTTGATGTAACAACAAATAAGTTTTTTAACTCCAAGGATGCACTTAGCTATATACTAAGGAGATGGAAAGTTCTTGTTTATCGCTTAGTAGAGTTGTCAGCTGGGTGGACTAGGCTGGTCTATCATCTTGATGAGTTAGAAAATCTCCAGACAAATTCAAGAAGGGTTGAGTTAGATGAGCAAACCATCAAAAAGTAAAAAATATAGAAAAATCCGTACATTTTATTTGGTTCCATCATTTCATAAATAAACATGTTTAAAAAAATCCCAATAAATTTTTTGATTCTTGACATTTATATATATTAATCAAAGCAATTGGCACTAAAAAATTCACAACTTTCAATAAAATAAACATATTTCAACATATATTCATAATCCATAATCCATTTTTTTTTTAAAAAAAATCCTCCTCGATTTGCTGGCCAACTTGAACTCACCACTGGACGGCTCACTTGGATAGATAACCTGCATGGGATAATCTATTTAAGCCTTTTCTTAAATGAATTGATAAAATTTAACTCAATCTAGTTAAATTATTCGATAGGATGAGTCAAATCAATTGATCTAATCTAAATTGAAGACATTATCTCTTAGTTTTTTTATTGGTGACTTGAAGTAAAAGATTGATTGCTAATGAATGACATACTTTCATATCTAAAAATTGATAATCGGTGTGACTTACTAAGAAATGTATTTGAGACCGCATACCACTTATTCTTTGGATGTTGATATAATAGCTACATTACATATCAAACTATAGACGAGCATGCCCAAGCCATAATAATTTTAAAGAATGCACAAAAATAAATGCACAGAGTAGTAAGAAAAAACTCATGAAGCAATTAAATTAAATAAAGAGAGTGTCTTTGGTATGCACCGTGCATCGACTCTACAGAGTTCGGGATTTCTCATGAAGCATGGTTAAGTTAGCTACTATAGGATAGATATAACTATAATAGGTAAGCGGTCATATTTCGATAAAGTTGAGAAAAAAATACCCTCCTCGTAGTAGCCAATTGTAGCTTCCGATTTACTTCCTTACAATGAGCGTGAGGCTGACCATGTGGAGTCATTGGGGTAACAGATTCCACCTTCTGCTACAATAAAGAGCTTAGCTTTTGACATTATAAGAATATCCATATTAACTTTTCTAGATATAAAATTTATTTTAAATTTTACATTTTACTTAAAAAAAACCTTTGAATCAATTATCCTATTAATTTTTTAAATTTAGATTTCATGAATAATACTTCTTTAAATTTAGAGAATGAAATTTATTTCCTAAATATTAATATATCATTTAATTTGGAAGAGATAAAAATAAAATTAATGGATTGGATAATGAAAAGTAGATATTATATAAAAAGAAAGAAAAATAATAAAAAATAATAATAAATAGTGGAAGAGAGGGAAGAAAATAATAAAAAATAAAGATAATGGAAATTTTAATGTAGTTAACTTAATATGGAGTGAAAAAAGATTATTTAAATTTAATAAAGTGGATGATTTACTCTAAATTTTAGAAATATTATATTAAAATTGATATGGATCCTTTAACCTTTAAAGTCGAAGTTTAGAATTACCCATAAGATATCATATAAAATAAGTCGAGTTTCAAATTGACTAGTGAATAATGGATATTCATGTTGAGCGTAAGCTCTCTATTAGGATGCTATATATATTTTGTTATCAATTTTCTATAATATTTCTAAAATTTAAGATAAATTATCTATTTTATTAAATTTAAATAATTATTTTTCACTATATATTATCCTAAAATTTATATTATCTTTATTTTTTTATTATTTTCTTCTATCTCTTCTATTTTTTATTATTTATTCTTCTTTCTATATAATATCTATTTTTTATTATTCAATTCATTCCTTTTTTTCTCTCTTAAATTAAATAATATTTAAGGAATAAATTTAGAGAACTATTATTCATTAAATTTAATTTTAGGAAATTGAATAAGATAATTGATATAAAGTTTTTTAAATAAAATATAAAATTTAAGATGAATTCGGTGTTTAGGAAAGATAGCGTATTGATTAGGTATATTTTATAATTTTATATATTTAAATTTGTAGATAAAAATAAATATATAAGTTCAAAAGTATACGATTCCAAATAGGATATCATACCCAGGGATGACAATGGGTCCGGGTCGAGACGGGTTTGGACAATCCCAGAACCCGCCCCGCCTCCCTTTGGACCCGCCCCGCCCAATGGCGGAGCCAGCCCGGGTCAATTACCTGGGCTGATCTCAAGATATGGGTCACAAGCGTTGACACAGAGATCGCCAACGTCGTCATTCTAAGCTAGCCGCTGACGGCGACGTTGCCGCCCCGGGCTAGCCGCCGACGCCGACATCGCCGCCCCAAGCTAATCCCTAATTTTTCTCATTTTTTCCCTTTCTTGCCTTGTAATTTTCATTCTCGCCGTCGTTGGCTACCCGGGCTACAGCCCGGGTAGCCATGAACTTGGCTCCGCCCTTGGCCCCGCCCCACCCTGTGAACCCGGCGGGGCGGGTCCGAGTTAGACTCGTCATATTTAAAATATATTTATTTCAATATTTAAATATTATAAAATAAAATTTTAATTAAAATATTAATTATTAAATATAAGAAAAAATATAATTATATTAATAAACTATATATATATATATATATATATATATAGGTTCGGGACGGGTTCGGGGCGGATCCGGTTAAACCCAAGACCCGCCTCGGACCCGCCTTAGACCCATTTAGACGGATCTAAACCCGCCTCGCCAGGACAGATTTATTATGGGGTCAGATTTAAACTCACCCTATTGTCATTCCTAATCATACCATCATATATTCTTATCTAAATTTTTTAGATTCCCAATTCACCACCACCTGCCCATAATAATATTGAAACAAAAATAACCAAATTCAGATAAACACTAACGAATTTAAATTATATATAAAAAAATTAGATTTCATGAGCTTGATTTATTTGACCATTGACAAAGTCAGAAAATGAAAGAAAAATTGCTTCCTAGCAACAAAAAAAAAAAAAAAAAAAAAAAAAAGAGAGAGAGAGAAATAAATAACCAGTTAAAATAAACATAACCAACAATATATTTAAAAAATGATAAATAGGACACAAAGATTCCAAATCCGGACAACTGAGATGCGGCATTTCGGCGCTGCGAGATCTCATCGCTATGAGTCGCCATGAATCTTGGCTCGATTGGTTGAACCGGACCGAATCAGACTGGTTTGTCTATAAATCAATCGTCCTATTTCTCATTTCTCGATCGTTACATCCTAGCGAGACAGAGACAGAGACACAGAAAGAGGCGGCGATAATGGGTTCGTCGGTGGTGTAGATGTTGGAAAAATGAAATGAGGTGATCTCCAAAATTAGGAAACAAATGATTGAAGACTTGAAACATGTACAGGGTACGTTTTTCTGAAAACTATATTTGTCTCCTCTCAATGTTACTAAGGGAGCAATGACAAATAGTTTTTGAGATATGACAAGCCTTTGCAATATTTTCTATAAGCAACAATAGAAAATATTTTGGAACTGGGAGAATATATAAAAATTGGATGAGAGAAAAAAGAAACTTGTTGGGTTTGTCTTCACAAACTCTTCTCTATTTATATATTTGAATAGTCGCTTCCAAAAGTCACAATGAATGGTTATGTCTCTTGCCAAAAAGACATATGTCAAAAGACACAACTTGTTTTCAGTTTTGAAAATTGGAAAAACTGCCAAGCTCCAAATTGAAATGAACCGCCATAATTTTACTTCAAATATTCATTCATTTGGATTTATTATTTCATTAATTAATTTGAACAAATAAATTCTAACAATCCCTCACTTATTCAAAATAATTAATCATCCAACTCATGCTCGATGTTTACTAATATAGCATGATATCTTTCGATTTGAATCATACCTTAGTGAATATCTCACAAAGTAATTGTATAAATTAATGGTAGCATAATAACTTTGAACCATAATTCTTTGTTACAATACTGGTGACTTAGTCACACATAAATACTCATTTTCACAAGTTCCATTCTTCTTACTCAATGCTTTTATTAGGCTTACACTCATCTATTCTATGAACTTTTTAGAAAGAAACGCCCATCTTTCTTTAGAGGCGGCACCACCTTTAAGTTCATATAGGTCAAATTCTTCCAGTATCTATGTTACATTTGAGATACTTGTTCCTCGAACCGAATCTTGTTAAGAACATTCGGTGTTCAACCCTCTATCTGTAACATCCAATACTTATTTCATCAAAGATGGGTCACTTATAAAAAAGTCCTACAAATTTTCACAATCAATAACTTATTCTTATCCTTTGAACCTGTATCATTCAAATAATAATATTCGGTAGGGTTTGTTGGATCGTGAATATCGATTGAAAAATGTTTAAGCGAGTACGCAGAAAGATGAAAACACAACGCTAACACGAACCGTTTTACTTGGTTCAGAGTCTTGGTTGACTCCTACTCCAAGCTAAGGCTCGCACTCATTCAGTATTTTCGTTGGACAATTATTAATAATTCGTAAAGTTATTAGAAAACTAAGTATAGGAATTATTAGAAAGGAATACCAACAACACTGAAAAGAAAAACTTGAGTCTCTTGTTGTCGGAGTAGCTTTGCAGCGTCGCAGGAGCACAACACGACAGAGCAAGCGTTGGAAGATCTTGTTGTGAGTTGTGTTCTTTGTTCCAGGGCTCACTCTCCTTATATAGGATGCTCCGGGAGCCCAGATCCCTTCCGGACGCTTGGAGTGTGACGTAGCCCAGCCAACCATGAAGTTTCACATGGCGAAGCGCGATGAGGATAAGTTTTGCATTCCGGGCGTCGAACCTCTGGTTTCCAGCAGCTTCAACTCCCTGCAAGAAAACGTTAGTCCGAAACACAAATGCAAATTATATATCCTGCAAAACAAAATGTTAGCACAATTTAGTATTAATTAGATTCCATCTCACCGAGATCGGAATCTAATCAAGATCTCAACTTAGAGTTCTGAAATGGTTCTAAGTTGGATCGGCACCTAAGTTCCCTTCACGGGAATGCGTCCTCACAGTCACTCCCCTCCAGTGACTTACCTTAACTTATCTGCTAGACGTCCGGTCAGCCCTTCGACCCGACTGGACTTCGTGCCAGCTATCAAGTCAGCCCGTCGACCTAGCTGGACTTCATGCCAGACATCAGGTCAGCCCGTCATCGACCAGTCTGGGCTTCGTGCCAGCTATCAAGTCGACTCATTGACCTAGCTGGACTTCATGCCAGACATCTGGTCAGCCTGTCGACCAGTCTGGACTTCTCCTGTACACTTCGTCAAAGTGTTAGATCACAATGAAACTAACTTAACCTACTTTATCATTCATCAAAACTTGAGTTAGATCGTTAGTGCTAATCGCACCAATAATCTCCCCCTTTTTGATGCAATGACAACCTGGTTAAGTTAGTGAAAAACATGCAAGTAAAACAAGCAATTATAAGGTGTTTAAGTTAGTCTTGTTTTATATTTGGTATTTCGTTGTTTTAACTAACTTAAACGACCTAATCCTCCTCCTTTGACATTCATCAAAAATAACACAGAAAAAATAAGTGATTAAGAAAGTAAAAAAGAAAATGCAAAAAAGAATTAAAGTAGATTGACTTGGGGGAGTCTAAAGTAGAAAACATAGAACATTTTACTTTAAACTTTATCTTTTAGCTTTTTCAAAAATAACTAAGTTTAAAAAATCATTAACTTAGAAAGATAATTTTAGAAAGATAACTTTATAAATTTTAGAGTAATTTTCAAAGATAAACTTTTCAAAATTAACCTAATTTTCAAAATAAACTTTGCAAATTTAAAACACTTTTTAAACACGATTTTTCAAAAATAAGTATTATAAAGACTAATTTTCAGATATACCATCTTTATAAAAGTGAGATTATTAAAGTCAAATTTATAAAATCTAAATTTCAACTCAATGGATAAACTCAATTTTCAAACTTAAATTTGTAAAATCAAAAAAATTCAATTTTCAAAACTAACTTTGGAAAATTCAATTTTTAAAAGTTTGTAAAATCCAATTTTCAAAACTAAGTAAAATCTAATTTTCAAAACTAACTTTGAAAAATCTAATTTTTAAAAGTTTCTAAAATCTAATTTTCAAATCCTAATTTTAAAAACCAAGTTAAACTTCAATTTTTAAAGCTAATAAGATTCAATTTTTAAAAACTTAGTTTTTTTTAAAAAAAAATAAAATATTTTTTAAAAACTAATTTCAAAATAAGTATTAAAACAGTTAATCCTCCCCCTGAACCTGACATAACAAAAATTGTGTAACTAATTAGTTACTAACTATCAGAGGATAACAACTTGTTAGCTAGAGCCCTAGAGCCAATCATTAGATGATTGTATTTTGGACTTATTGTATCATATTCTATATAAATAAAGGCATTTGGATTTTGGTTATTATACTTAATTGTATTTGTGCCAAATAAACTAAGTATAATAATGTCCTTGAGTAGATGGTTCTCACCTATATCAATCGGTTAGTTGAACCGATAGTGAGATGATATAGGGAACACTACTCTTAATCATTCCTAGTCGAGTATTAACATTCAGGGACAATGTTAATGCAATAAGACTAGCATGTAGGTCAACTCGATGACTTGATCTCACAAGTCATGGATATGAAGATATCAAGTTGACACATGGGTATGCATTGGAGAATGTATACTGAATGACCCTCCATGAGAAAGTATCATGGATCGTTATATGAGTGTCATATACTTTCTCATGTGGCTATTAGTATGACTACTAGTCCTTAGACCTGAAGTCACCATAGATCCCTATATAAGGAGTTATGTACTTTGGTTTCGTCAAACGTCACCCGTAACTGGGTGGACTATAAAGGCGATTACTGGGTATATAACGAATTATGCAGAGGGATGTGAGTGATGTAGATGAGATCTATCCCTCCCATATGACGGGAGCGACATCGGTATTCTTGATAGAGTTAGACCACGAAGTGCATGGTCATGCCCAAATGAGTCAACATGAGATGTTGAGCTCATTTGATCGAGTGAGTCTACTTGGAGTTCAAGATTTAGATTGATTAGAGGATGGCACGGTCTATGCCTCACATTGATCAATCTAGATGTCTAGGATAGAAGGACACTTGTCATATTTTGTGAGGAGTCACAATTAGTAGTCACAAGGTGATGTTGGATCTCAACATTTCTTGTAACTTGGGTAGCAATGATGTATTGCTAGATGCCGCTCATTGCTTATGTTTATAAAGGAGTTTAGAAACATTGCCAACGTTACAAGAACCTATTGGGTCATACACAAAGAACAAGTGGATGGAGATTGGGTTCATATGATGAACCAATTGGATTAGGTTCATATGATGAACCAAGATGATTAGATTCATTTGATGAATCAAATTGGATTAAGAGTAATTCAAATTGGGCTAATTGAGTTGGACTCAAGTTGATTCATGTATTCAATGAGTCTAATTTAGATTATGACTCATTAAATCAACTTAATTTAATGAATTAGATTCATTATATTAAGTTGGCTTGAATCAAATGGTTAGATTAGATCAACCATGGAAGAGATTTGGTCAAGTTTGACTTGACTTGAGAGGAAGAGGAAGAGTCAAGTTTGACTTGACTAATTGCCACATCATTAGTGAGATGGCAAGATGTGGACCAATGATGATGCTCCACATCATCATGGTATGCCACATCATGGAGGTTACAAGCCTCCATTCCCATTAATGTGGTCGGCCACATTAAATGAGTGGGAGTTACTCATGTGGCCGGCCACACAAGTGAATGAGTGGGAATGAATTTTCATTCATTAGTCTCATTCATTTCATCTCCTTCCTCTAGCCATTCTCTTCTCCCTCTCCTCTTTCTTGGCCGAGAGTTTCAAGCAAGGTGAAGAGGAATGTGTTGAGTTCCAAGAGAAAGGGTGAAGTGAAGGTCACAAAGGAGGGTACCTAGAGGAGTATGTGAGATTCCTTTTCTTTTCTCTCCTTTCTCCCCTTTTAAATCCTACCCGAGAACCCCTAGAAAGTGCTAGCACACTTGGGTGCTCTCTTCTCCATCCTTGTGTGTTAGAGAACACACCTTGTTCGTGTGGATACTACTAGAGGATTGTCTACGTTGACAATCTTGAGATCCGGCGTACCTTGGACTTGCGGGATTACGAAAAGGGCACGCATCGAAGGTATAACACTTATCTACTGTAGATCTGGAGTGTGAAACTCGTATTCGTAGTTTTATAAATTTTTCTTTGCACGGATCCGTTGGCTTTGGGGCTTCCGCGACGCGAAAACGCGGTTTTCCCGGCCCGAAAAACCCAACAGTGGTATCAGAGCCACGTGCAAAGACGAATACGAGTTTCATTTGTGTTTTATGAAAACTTTTCAGTTCTATAATATTCTGTAAATTTAGGATTTTTATAGTTTTTATGGGTATTTTTCTCGTAGAAGCGAAGCACAAGTGTTTCGACACTTGTAGGCTTCGACTACCGAGAAGAATTTTCCAAAAACGGCCAAGTTTCGCCCCAAAACTTTTTGGGACAGCGGGATAAGGCGCTGTTAGATCGCAATGGAACCCTCGCGATGGTTAGATCGCGGGTAGGGGCGCTGCCCCTAGCCCCGCAATTGCGCCCGAAAACCGCAAAACGGAACCGCTGGGAAATTGTACTCGTAAAAATTGTAAAAATTATAGAAAAAATTACAGAAAATTATAGAAATATATAATTTTGAATTATATATTATTTTTGTGATAGTCATGGCCCAAAGACCCAATTTGATTGGATTATTCGTGTTGTAATTCATAATACGGCCTACGTGCCGTGATGTGATGTGTGTGTTGTATTTTTATTTTTCGCGACCTGCGCGTCGTGCCTTTCTTTTTATTCTTGTTGTAAATTAGATTTAGACTCAAATGTAACTCGAGTTTCAAAATTGTAATGTACAAAATTGGAGCTGTGGAAGGTCCACTCGAGACGGAGTTACGAGGAGGGCGCGAGCAACACGAGGTGGTCAAAGGAAGGAGCTTGAGAAGCTGTTGACCTTAGGTTGACCATCCGATCTTCTCATTGGCTTGAGAAGATCATATTAGGGCCATGACATAATCACAAAATTATTTAATTAATTATTTAATTAATTGTTTTTGTATGTGATGCATGCTAGTTAATTAAATAATTAATTAGTGCCTAACGATTAGATTAGATCTAAGTCGTGCACATGATGCACCCTTCGATTAGATTAGATCTATCGAGTATATGATACGCATCATCGTTTAGATTAGATCTAAAACGCATCAACTCGTAATGCCTACCATGCCGTGATACCTACCACTACCTCGATCGCATGCTGTTGTTGAATCTGCCAAAGCAGAGCAACACATACTATCTTGGTAGGGTACGGAGGGACAATCTTGGTCCCGCCTATCAACGCATGGGTGAATACAAACTCAATCAGATTGAGTGTTCCTAGTTAACTCGGTTGGATCGAATATAACTATAGGCATTCTTCCAACGGTTGGAAAGATAGGTCAAAATCACATATATATTAACTCTCGGGCGTATTAGCCAAAGCTAACTCGAGTTTTAATATAAATGCGGATATTGAACCTATAAACAAGAGTTGCATAGAGATGTAATTGGTAATCGTTACCTACCGATCATACTAAGTCTTGGGCGTATTAGCCAAAGCTAACTTAAGGGTTAGTATGATGTGGATCTTGTCCCACATGAATTATGGAATTCAGTGGGAGCATCATTTAGTTAAAGGCCTAATTAAATGATTAAGAATATGATACTTATTTCTGCATTTATTTCTGTTGTAAAATTGCCATGACGTCAAACACGAACATCTTCTCCCTGCGATCTGTCCTTAAGAAGGACAAGCTCAACGGAGCAAATTTCCTGGACTGGTACAGGAACCTGAGAATAGTTCTCACTCAAGAACGTAAACTGTACGTTCTGGAGCAGCCCATTCCGGAGGCTCCTCCTGCCACTGCCACGCGAGCAGACCGACATGCTTACAAGAAGCATCAAGATGACGCATTAGATGTGTCCTGTCTTATGCTCGCGACCATGAATTCTGAGCTTCAGAAGCAACATGAGTTGATGGGTGCTTACGATATGGTTGAACATCTTTGTCACCTATATCAAGGACAAGCAAGGCACTGGAAGAGGAACTCCAAAGAATACCTGGAAGATCTTAAGAAGAAGAGAAATAAGATTTCTACTTCGGGTATACATGTTATAGAAGTCAACCTCTCTATTTCTTCATTGTGGGTATTAGATACCGGATGTGCTTCGCACATTTGTACTAATGTACAAGCGCTAAGGAATAGCAGGGCATTGACGAAGGGTGAGATAGACCTACGAGTAGGCAATGGAGCACGGGTTGCTGCTATTGCTGTAGGAACTTACCATCTATCTCTACCCTCTGGGCTTGTACTAGAATTAGATAATTGTTATTATGTGCCTGCCTTGACTAAGAACATAATTTCAGTTTCTTGTTTGGACAAGAAAGGATTTTCGTTTACAATAAAGAACAAATGTTGTTCCGTCTATTTAAACGATATGTTCTATTGTAGTGCACCTCTGATAAATGGACTCTATATTCTAGACCTTGAGAGCCCTATCTATAACATAAATACCAAGAGGTTCAAGGCAAATGACCTGAACCAAATCTATCTCTGGCACTGTCGCTTAGGTCATATAAATGACAAGCGCTTATCCCAGCTCCATAAGGATGGTATGCTGGACTCATTTGATTTTGAATCATATGCGAGTCATGCCTACGAGGCAAGATGACCAAGACTCCCTTTAGTGGGCACAGCGAGAGAGCGACTGATTTGTTAGGACTCATACATAGTGATGTATGTGGCCCTTTCAATGTCGCTGCTAGAGGTGGCTATAGGTACTTCATCACATTTACTGATGATTTCAGTAGATATGGTTATGTGTACTTGATGACACATAAGTCAGAATCCTTTGAAAAGTTCAAAGAATTCAAGAATGAAGTACAGATCAGCTCGGCAAGAGTATTAAGATACTTCGATCCGATCGAGGTGGAGAATACCTTAGCCATGAGTTCCATGACTATCTAGCAGAGTGTGGGATCCTATCCGAACTCACTCCTCCTGGAACACCACAGTGGAATGGTGTATCTGAAAGGAGGAATCGTACCCTATTAGATATGGTGCGATCGATGATGAGTCACACAGATCTTCCGACATACCTTCGGGGTTATGCTCTAGACACGGTAGCTTTTATACTCAACCGAGTTCCATCAAAGGACGTGATAAAGACACCATATAGGACATGGACTGGGAGAGATGTCCAGGTGTCTTTCATAAGGATTTGGGGTTGTGAGGCTTACGTTAGACGTCAAGTCTCAGACAAGTTAGGACCCAAATCCGACAAGTGCTACTTTATTGGATATCCCAAGGAAACTAAGGGATATTACTTCTACATTCCTAGTCAGCACAAGATAGTTGTGGCAAAGACTGGGGTCTTTCTAGAAAGGGACTTTGTTTCTAGAAAGACTAGTGGGAGCGCGTTCGATCTTGAAGAAGTTCAAGATGCGAACAATAGCACTGATGCCTCGATGGAAGTTGAACTGGAACCACAAAGTGTTGTGGATGATGTTGTTCCACAAAGAGTTGAGGAACAACAACCAGTTCAAGTAGACATACCTCTTCGCAGGTCTGATAGGGTACGTCGTCAGCCTGAGAGATACTCATTTCTCTTGTCTGACCATGATGACATTGTGCTCATAGAGGATAAGCCTACCACCTATCAGGAAGCTGTGATGAGACCAGATTCCGAGAGATGGCTAGAGGCCATGTGATCCGAGATGGAATCCATGTACACCAACCAAGTTTGGACTTTGGTTGATCCACCTGAAGGGGTAAAACTCATAGGATGCAAGTGGGTCTTTAAGAGAAAGACTGACATGGATGGACTTATTTATAAGGGTCGCTTGGTAGCTAAAGGTTTCAAGCAGATTCATGGTATTGACTATGATGAAACCTTTTCTCCAGTAGCGATGTTTAAGTCCATTCGGATCATGCTTGCTATCGACCTACCATGACTATGAGATATGACATGATGGATGTCAAAACCGCGTTTACGAATGAAACCTACTCGAGGATGTGTACATGACACAACCCGAGGGTTTTGTAGATCCACAAGATACTAGCAGAGTAAGCTGCATAGGTCCATTTATGGACTAAAGCAAGCTTCTCGGAGCTAGAATCTTCGATTCGATGATGCAATCAAACAGTTTGGTTTTATCAAGAACGAAGATGAGCCTTGTGTCTACAAGAAGGTTGTAGGGGATATAGTTGTCTTCCTCGTATTGTATGTGGATGACATACTACTCATTGGGAAGGACATCCCTATGCTTCAGTCTGTCAAGACTTGGCTAGGGAGTTGCTTCTCAATGAAGGACTTAGGTGAGGCATCCCGCATTCTAGGGATACAGATCTATAGAGATAGATCTAAGAGATTGCTTGGCCTAAGTCAGAGTACATACATTGACAAGGTACTCCTTCGGTTTGCCATGCAGAACTCCAAGAAGGGATTTCTGCCGATGTCACATGGCGTGAGTCTTTCGAAGACTCAAGGTCCCTCTTCTAGAGAGGAGAGAGACCGCATGGATCAGATCCCTTATGCCTCAGCCATAGGATCGATCATGTACGCCATGCTATGTACTCGACCTGATGTCTCATATGCTTTGAGCATGACGAGCAGATACCAGTCAGATCCAGGTGAAAGTCACTGGATAGCGGTCAAGAATATTCTTAAGTACTTAAGAAGGACTAAAGAATATTTCTTGATATATGGAGGCAATGATGAGCTAGCTGTAAAGGGTTACAGTGATGCTAGCTTCCAGACCGACCAGGATGACTATAGATCGCAGTCAGGGTTCGTATTTTACATTAATGGTGGTGCTGTGAGCTGGAAGAGTTCGAAGCAGGACACAGTAGCTGATTATACGACAAAAGCCGAGTACATTGTTGCATCAGAGGCAACAAAGGAGGCAGTTTGGATCCGCAAATTCATCACTGAACTTGGGGTGGTTCCTAGCATTGCTGACCCCATTGAGCTCTATTGTGACAACAATGGAGCTATAGCACAGGCGAAGGAACCTCGCTCACACCAGCGGACCAAACACATACTACGGCGCTTCCATCTCATTCGAGAGATCATCGAGAGAGGATATGTGAAGATTTGCAGAGTACCTACAGAGGCTAACATCGCAGATCCCTTGACCAAGGCTTTGGCACAGAGGAAGCATGATGGTCACACTAGGTCATTTGGGCTTAGAGCCTACACTGATTGACACTAGTGCTAGTGGGAGATTGTTAGCTAGAGCCCTAGAGCCAATCATTAGATGATTGTTTTTTGGACTTATTGTATCATATTCTATATAAATAAAGGCATTTGGATTTTGGTTATTATACTTACTTATATTTGTGCCAAATAAACTAAGTATAATAATGTCATTGAGTAGATGGTTCTCACCTATATCAATCGGTTAGTTGAACCGATAGTGAGATGATATAGGGAACACTACTCTTAATCATTCCTAGTCGAGTATTAACATTCAGGGACAATGTTAATGCAATAAGACTAGCATGTAGGTCAACTCGATGACTTGATCTCACAAGTCATGGATATGAAGATATCAAGTTGACACATGGGTATGCATTGGAGAATGTATACTGAATGACCCGCCATGAGAAAGTATCATGGATCGTTATATGAGTGTCATATACTTTCTCATGTGGCTATTAGTATGACTACTAGTCCTTAGACCTGAAGTCACCATAGATCCCTACATAAGGAGTTATGTACTTTGGTTTCGTCAAACGTCACCCGTAACTGGGTGGACTATAAAGGCGATTATTGGGTATATAACGAATTATGCAGAGGGATGTGAGTGATATATATGAGATATATCTCTCCCATATGATGGGAGCGACATTGGTATTCTTGATAGAGTTAGACCACGAAGTGCATGGCCATGCCCAAATGAGTCAACATGAGATGTTGAGCTCATTTGATCGAGTGAGTCTACTTGGAGTTCAAGATTTAGATTGATTAGAGGATGACACGGTCTATGCCTCACATTGATCAATCTAGATGTCTAGGATAGAAGGACACTTGTCATATTTTTTGAGGAGTCACAATTAGTAGTCACAAGGTGATGTTGGATCTCAACATTTCTTGTAACTTGGGTAGCAATGATGTATTGCTAGATGCCGCTCATTGCTTATGTTTCTAAAGGAGTTTAAAAACATTGCCAACGTTACAAGAACCTATTGCGTCACGCACAAAGAACAAGTGGATGGAGATTGGGTTCATATGATGAACCAATTGGATTAGGTTCATATGATGAACCAAGATGATTAGATTCATTTGATGAATCAAATTGGATTAAGAGTAATCCAAATTGGGCTAATTGAGTTGGACTCAAGTTGATTCATGTATTCAATGAGTCTAATTTAGATTATGACTCATTAAATCAACTTAATTTAATGAATTAGATTCATTATATTAAGTTGGCTTGAATCAAATGGTTAGATTAGATCAACCATGGAAGAGATTTGGTCAAGTTTGACTTGACTTGAGAGGAAGAGGAAGAGTCAAGTTTGACTTGACTAATTGGCACATCATTAGTGAGATGGCAAGATGTGGACCAATGATGATGCTCCACATCATCATGGTATGCCACATCATGGAGGTTACAAGCCTCCATTCCCATTAATGTGGCCGGCCACATTAAATGAGTGGGAGTTACTCATGTGGCCGGCCACACAAGTGAATGAGTGGGAATGAATTTTCATTCATTAGTCTCATTCATTTCATCTCCTTCCTCTAGCCATTCTCTTCTCCCTCTCCTCTTTCTTGGCCGAGAGTTTCAAGCAAGGTGAAGAGGAATGTGTTGAGTTCCAAGAGAAAGGGTGAAGTGAAGGTCACAAAGGAGGGTACCTAGAGGAGTATGTGAGATTCCTTTTCTTTTCTCTCCTTTCTCCCCTTTTAAATCCTACCCGAGAGCCCCTAGAAAGTGCTAGCACACTTGGGTGCTCTCTTCTCCATCCTTGTGTGTTAGAGAACACACCTTGTTCGTGTGGATACTACTAGAGGATTGTCTACATTGACAATCTTGAGATCCGGCGTACCTTGGACTTGCGGGATTACGAAAAGGGCACGCATCGAAGGTATAACACTTATCTACTGTAGATCTGGAGTGTGAAACTCGTATTCGTAGTTTTAGAAATTTTTCTTTGCACGGATCCGTTGGCTTTGGGGCTTTCGGGGTTTCCGCGACGCAAAAACGCGGTTTTCGCGGCCCGAAAAACCCAACACAACTTTCACTTGATTAGTCAGGTTAAGTCAACTGTAATTAGTTATTGTTTGACTAAACTGAATAACTTAACCTGATTGATATTTGTTTCATATTTAACACCCAGACTTATATCGATGCACTGATATAAGCATCTTAAGTCCAGACAATCTGTCTATGCATCTCACCCCTTTCTATATTTAACAATCACAAACAAGGTAGTTCTAGTGTGTTGGTGAGATGCTCAAATTCTAGCCTTATAAGAACATGCTTTCTAAGACATTGACCTAATCTAAGGCTAAAATAGATTTTTTTTTTTGAAATTCTAAAAATGAGAAATTTTAAAAAAGTTTTTTTATCCTAGAATTAAGAAATTTTGAAAATAATTTTAAACTTTAAGAATCTTGGTCTATTAAACACATTCCTAATTTTTGACGTAAATTGTTAAACTCGCTTTCAGAGAGGGGTTTGGTAAATATATCACCTAAATTAGACATGGAATCAATGTATTTGAGTTCAATATCTCCTTTAGTGACATGATCTCTGATAAAGTGATGTCAATTTTCAATGTGTTTGGTTCTTGAATGATGCACAAGATTTTTTGTTAAATTAATTGAGCTAATATTATCAATTAATACTTCTACATTTGTAAAGTTTAAATTAAAATCTTTTAAGGTGTGCTTCATTCATAATAGTTGTGCGACACACTCTCCTATCGCTATATACTCTGACTCAGTTGTAGATAAAACAACACAATGTTGCTTTCTACTAAACCAACTGACAAGTGATGGGTCTAGTAGTTGATATCCACCACTTGTGCTTTTTCGGTCTAATTTACACCCAGCGTAATCTGAGTCAGAATAGTCTATTAATTCAAAATTGTTAGTCCTAAGATACCAAATTCCTACATTTGATGTTCCTTTAAGGTATCTAAAGATACTTTTGACTTGAGTCAAATGAGATTCTTTAGCACAAGTTTGACATCTAGCACACATACTAACTACAAATAAAATATCGGGTTGACTTGCAGTTAAGTACAGTAGGCTACCTATGACACTCATATAGTATTTTAAGTCAATAGATTTTCCATTGGGGTCGTCATCTAAGATTGTTTAACTGACATAGGTGTTTGTATTTCTTTAGTATTTTCCATCCCGAATTTTTTAAGTAATTCTTTGGTGTATTTTTGTTGATAAATATAATTTCCCTCATTTGTTTGTTTTATTTGTAATACTAAAAAGTAAGTTAATTTTCCTACTAGACTCATTTCAAACTCTTGTTCTATTAGATTAGAAAATTCTTCTAAAAATTCTGAGTTAGTTGAACCAAAAATTATATCATCTACATAGATTTGAGCTATAAAAATGTCACGCCCCCAGAGAAGTCCCTGCCAGAAGAAATTTCGACAGCATCTCCCTCGTACGGGTGGCAATCTGAAACATTACTACATACAAAATATACATCAGCCACATACGGCTGGAAAATATATATATATAATACAAACAACAGAACACACAGTTTAATGTCCTCAGCCTACCCGGCTGGACATAAATGAATAAAACCTAAAGCATAATACAACAGCCCACACGGCTGGATATAAGCACATGGCAGCGGAAGACATAAAATGATACGAACGTAAAACCAACAATGACACTAACAAAAAAACCTATCATCACAGACTTGACCCAGAACACAAACCAATTCATACAATACTAAAATTGTTGTATACTAAAAATACAAGTAAAGCAGAAATAAAACCGATATAACGCAGGACCCAGGACTGGCAGCCGGCATCTCTCCAAGCATCCACGACTCATCTACTTGCTACCTGGCGAAAGAAAATCATTTTGTGGGGTGGTGAGTATTGGAACTCAGCGGGTATAGAAAAGAAATAGTGCGTGAACATAATCAACCAATAAAGAATACCCAAAAGGAATACAGTCTCATAAGAGAATAGCAGATACAAAAATAAAACCATGATAAAGGTTCATACCTGGAACGATATCCTAGGCTAGATATAGAAAGTCAGAAATGGTACTAATCTGCTACAGTACTGCTCATAACTACAGAGGTAATGGGTAAGGTATATAAACATTTTCAATTACTAAACCAAGGTTTAACCACCTACAACGTGAGCATATCTTAACATAAGACAGCATGTCAGCATAAGTGAACAACAGCAAGAAGCAACGACAACATAAATATACCACAGCAGCATAAGTAAGCAATAACAACATAAGTAAACAGCAGCAGCTAAAGCAGACATAATAACAGCGTATGCACGGATGGCCACCCCGCCCACCTCTCTTCACCATGACCCCTTTATGGTCGAGAGGCTGGATCAATGACAACTGTACCAACCAAAGGCCGCCACTCCCGCGAGTGACCGGATGGACGGTGCTGAGTAGCTAACTAGCCACACAGCGAAGGGGGTCCCTGCTGCTCGTACTCCAGCTACCACTCACACGAGTGGCCGAGTGCAGCACGACAAGACAAGCGGCATCAACTCCAGCTACCACTCTCTCGAGTGGCCGAGGATGCGGCATGCATGCGATGACATGATACGAACAATGCAACAATCATCATATATATATAAATAGAAACGGGTATGCTACATGAAGCCAGCATGCTCAATATCGTACATAAATAAGCAACAGTCAAAGCATACAAATATGATATATAGTATCTGCTACCGATCATGGACAACAAAAGAGACTGTATAGATATGGAAACGAATTTCTCAAAGATTGCATCGAAGTATCAAGCGCAGGAAAAATAAGAGTGGAGTCAAGGTAAACAGTTTCTTATCCAAAATAGTTCATGCACCAAGGTCATAGTACTAAAAGAAAACAAAGCAAGAAGTACCCGCCTTTATAGATCGTGTCCACCGTCTTCAATCAACGTCCTGCAAATCACATGATGTATAATTTAGCTAATTTCATAAACGACACTAGCTAAATCGAAACCCAACTTAATTAGGGAAAAGCCCCAATCCATCTATGAACCTCGATTCACCCAAATCTATCAAAATTCCCAACTACTTTTCAAGAGCCAATACCATGAGCAAAAACCTTATTGGGTTCGCCCGTAATCAAAACAGCATTTCTAAAGCACCAGAAGAACAAAATGTGTGATTCGCCATGGTTTAAACCCCCACCATCATCTACTTGGGACATTTATAAATACAAGAATCAAACAACTCATCAACCAATGTTGGCACTTAAACTTACGAGAAGAAAAACTCGACCTATAGATCAGAACCCACAAAATCAGAAAAGGCATTGAGCACAAGTGCTAACTCACAAACCTACCCAATGTGATACTATCTCAAGAGGGCATAAATCAAATACAGTTACAACCCAATAAAATCTGTGCTAAAGTTGAAAACCACCTGTAGAAATCCCAAAAATACGCTTCAATCCACAATCAATATCCCAAATAGGCATTTAAACAAACAGGTATCCGACAAAGAGCTCACAACATCAACACATGAAGGAAATTGAATCTGAACCCTTTCATAGCCAAGCGAACACCACAAGACTCACAAACCGAACAATCCACCGGTAAACGAACTCCATCAATAACAGAAGACACAACTAAAATCTAGAAACCATGCGAAACTCCGATTAAATCTGCCATCCGGTAAGAACATCACGACGATCACGAATCCAAAGCATACACCTAAATCGTGACACATTTCAACAATCGAAACAAACGTATCAACATCTTCTAAGTTTCCCATCCCTATTCAAATCTATCTCAGAATTCAAAAATCATCTCGGAGAACCATTCACAGCATTAAAATCCTAAGCATTCCTAACCAATTTTGTTCAAAATCCAAAGACACCGCAAGGTAGCAAGAACAATATCACAAAGTCAAACCACAACTCCTAATCATCCCAAGTTATGCAATAAAGCAGTACACCTTTGAATTAAATCCACAGAGAAACCACAATTTATCGAAGAAACGGCACATCATCGAATCAAACCTACACATTCCCAAATTCGTTCTAAGTTACTAAAGCAATAGGTCACAGAACATCATCGATCATGGTCCCAAATTTGCTCAACGTTTTCAAAGCAATAGATCAACAAAAACATCATCGATCAAGGCTTAAAACTTCTACAACAAGAATTTACCGAAACCCAACTAGTGAGAAGAACGCAGCACATCAAATTCAATCAAAAGCCCCAAATCAACATCTAACTAGAGAACAACTACAACAAGATGAGATCGAACTATGGCTTACCCCTTATCCAGATTAGTGAAGAGGAAGGAGGATCGGGAGACTCATTCACCCCCTAATCTAGGTCTCGGCCGGCGACGGGTCGAGGTGGTCGGCGGCGTTTGTGGTTCTTGCGTGAGGGAGCGAGGTTCGGCGAGGGCAGAGGAGGCGGCACTGCGGTGCTCGTGTGAGGGAGCGATCGCGGCTGTGGTGGCCGCGTGAGAAGAGGTCGTCAGTTGTGCTGCTCGAGTGAGGAGGAAAGAGGCTGGAGACCGGCGAAGGAGGCGAGGCGACGGCGCATGAGGGCTCGGGGAGGCAGCGTCGCGGGGTGGCTCGGGGAAGATGCGGCGGTGAAGGAGAAGAGGGAAATTAGGTTTTTATATAATTTTGAACTTAGGTTTAAGGAAATTAAAAACCTAAGTCTATTGCTCAATCAACTCCCTAATAAATAGGTATTCTAAACAGACCTTTTCCAAAGCCTATAATTTTATCCCCTCAAACTACGCCCTACGGGCTCCGATTAAATCCCCAAAAATTCCCAAAAATTTCTAAAAATTCCGTTAAAATTATTCGTCCATTAAACTTTATTATTTAATTATTTTTTTAAGCACCGTATTTTACATTCTCCCCCACTAATAAAAATTTGGTCCCCAAATTTACTACTCAACTCACGGCTTCTCATACCAGGATAACTACTGAGTAACATGCTCATATACTAATCCATCATAATATCATGATCAAATCCTTATCCGAAAAGGATACTTCTGTGGGTTATGGACTCAGCTTGCTTCGACTGCGCCACTTCTGATATTCTGTCTTCACTTGTTGACACACAAAGAATCAGACTTCAAAATTCACAATATCATCCTCTGCATTTCTCCTTTCCATAATTGCTATATATATAGGGAGCCTTAGACCTATGAAAGAGTAAGTCGGTCTCCTACTGATCAAGCTAATAAGAGTGAATCAGTCCTTTACTAACCAAACCAACGCGAGTAAATCGACACTCTATACATCGGGTCCATAAAAGTATCTAGGGCACTGTAAACCTAAATAGCAATATCAAGGACTCCTCATGTCCGTACAACAAACATATCCAAACATAAGATCACTGGCACAAAGTATGTAATCTAACCTTCAACTAAAATCACCAACTCCATAAATATCAAGGCATTATACTCTTTAAGTTACTATCAACATCAAAGAATAAATAATAGACCATCAAGTCTAATATCCACTAATAGATCATCAAAAGACAACTAATAGATCATCAAAAGACAACATATCACCATATCTTACCTAACCAATAACTGACACCACAAATCATACATGGTATAAACATATGATATAAACAACTAAATAAGCACACATGGTATAAACAACTAACCAAGTACTAACAAAAGTGTATGATAACGGTATACCACATACCTCCTATAGCTTGGAGATTCCTGCCGCTGCCTGGTCCCACAACTCGAAAGTCACATCGAGGGATCAACTTACAAAGGGAAAATAAAAGAATCGAAACACCGAAAATCATAAATCAAAACAAGATCGAAATTTCAAAACACAAAACACAGCATTTGACTCGAACCATGCTCTGATACCACTAATTGGTATCAGATTAACTCGAAAATAATCATAAATCGAAACAAGATCGAAACTGCTCTGATACCACTAAATTGGTATCAGATTAACTCGACAAACTGTAAATCACAACAAGATCAAAATCTAGAATACGAAAAACAAACAAACATCGTATACCTGCTTTGATACCACTAAATTGGTATCAAATTAACTCAAAAATCCAGAACACGAAAAACAGGCATCGAAAAATGGCTCTGATACCACTAAATTGTCACGCCCCCGGGGGGGGGGGGGGGGTCTCTGTCCGACGAAATTTCGACAGCACCTCCCCTGTACGACGGGCAATATGAAACATTACTACATACAAAATATACATCAGCCACACTCGGCTGGAATATATACACAATAGAAATAATATAACCACGCAATTAATATACACAGCCAACCTGGCTGGACATAAATGAATAAAAACAACCACACAGTTAACAACAACCCACACGACTAGAAACATGCACAGCGCAGCGGAAGACATAAAACGATACGAACGTAAAACCAACAACGACACTAACAAAAATACCTATAATCACAGACTTGACCCAGAACACAAACCAATTCATACAATACTAAAATTACTGTATACTAAAAATACAAGTAAAGCAGAAATAAAACCGATATAACGCAGGACCCAGGACTGGCAGCCGACATCTCTCCAAGCATCCATGACTCATCTACTTGCTACCTGGCGAAAGAAAACCATTTTGTGGGGTGGTGAGTATTGGAACTCAGCGGGTATAGAAAAGAGATAGTGCGTGAACATAATCAACCAATAAAGAATACCCAAAAGGAATACAGTCTCATAAGAGAATAGCAGATACAAAAATAAAACCATGATAAAGGTTCATACCTGGAACGATATCCTAGGCTAGATATAGAAAGTCAGAAATGGTACTAATCTGCTACAGTACTGCTCATAACTACAGAGGTAATGGGTAAGGTATATAAACATTTCCAATTACTAAACCAAGGTTTAACCACCTACAACGTGAGCATATCTTAACATAAGACAGCATGTCAGCATAAGTGAACAACAGCAAGAAGCAACGGCAACATAAATATACCACAGCAGCATAAGTAAACAATAACAACATAAGTAAGTAAAGGTATATAACAACAGATTATGCGACGGATGGTCACCCACCCCACCTCTCAGACTACGACCAGATGGTCGAGAGGCGGATCAATGACAATTGTACCAACCAAAGGCCGCCACTCCCATGAGTGACCGGATAGGTGTTGAGTAGCTAACTAGCCACATAGCAACCTCCAGCTACCACTCACACGAGTGGCCGAGTGCGGCACGACAGGACAAGCAGCATCAACTCCAGCTACCACTCTCTCGAGTGGCCGAGGATGCGGCATGCATGCAATGACATGATATGAACAATGCAACAATCATCATATATATATAAATGGAAACGGGTATGCTACATGAAGCCAGCATGCTCAATATCGTACATAAATAAGCAACAGTCAAAACATACAAATATGATATCTAGTATCTGCTACCGATCATGGACAACAAAAGAGACTGTATAGATATGGAAATGAATTTCTCAAAGATTGCGTGGAAGTATCAAGCGCAGGAAAAATAAGAGCGGAGTCAAGGTAAACAGTTTCTTATCCAAAATAGTTCATGCACCAAGGTCATAGTACTAAAAGAAAACAAAGCAAGAAGTATCCGCCTTTATAGATCGTGTCCACCGTCTTCAATCAACGTCCTGCAAATCACGTGATGTATAATTTAGCTAATTTCATAAACGACACAAGCTAAACCGAAACCCAACTTAATTAGGGAAAAGCCCCAATCCATCTATGAACCTCGATTCACCCAAATCTATCAAAATTCCCAACTACTTTTCAAGAGCCAATACCACGAGCAAAAACCTTATTGGGTTCGCCCGTAATCTAAACAGCATTTCTAAAGCACCAGAAGAACAAAATGTGTGATTCGCCATGGTTTAAACCCCCACCATCATCTACTTGGGACATTTAGAAACACAAGAATCAAACAACTCATCAACCAATGCTGGCACTTAAACTAACGAGAAGAAAAACTCGACCTATAGATCAGAACCCACAAAATCAGAAAAGGCATTGAGCACAAGTGCTAACTCACAAACCTACCCAATGTGATACTATCTCAAGAGGGTATAAATCAAATATAGTTACAACCCAATAAAATCTGTGCTAAGTTGAAAACCACCTGCAGAAATCCCAAAAATACGCTTCAATCCACAATCAATATCCCAAATAGGCATTTAAACAAACAGGTATCCAACAAAGAGCTCACAACATCAACACATGAAGGAAATTGAATATGAACCCTTTCATAGCCAAGCGAACACCACAAGACTCACAAACCGAACAATCCACCGGTAAATGAACTCCATCAATAACAGAAGACACAACAAAATCTAGAAACCATGCGAAACTCCGATTAAATCTGCCATCCGATAAGAACATCACGACGATCACGAATTCAAAGCATACACCTAAATCGTGACACATTTCAACAATCGAAACAAACGCATCGACATCTTCTAAGTTTCCCATCCCTATTCAAATCTATCTCAGAATTCAAAAATCATCTCGGAGAACCATTCACAGCATTAAAATCCTAAGCATTCCTAACCAATTTTGTTCAAAATCCAAAGACACCGCAAGGTAGCAAGAACAATATCACAAAGTCAAACCACAACTCCTAATCATCCCAAGTTATGCAATAAAGCAGTACACCTTTGAATTAAATCCACAGAGAAACCACAATTTATCGAAGAAACGGCACATCATCGAATCAAACCTACACATTCCCAAATTCGTTCTAAGTTACTAAAGCAATAGGTCACAAGAACATCATCGATCTTGGTCCCAAATCTGCTCAACGTTTTCAAAGCAATAGATCAACAAAAACATCATCGATCAAGGCTTAAAACTTCTACAACAAGAATTTACCGAAACCCAACTAGTGAGAAGAACGCAACACATCAAATTCAATCAAAAGCCCCAAATCCACATCTAACTAGAGAACAACTACAACAAGATGAGATCGAACTATGGCTTACCCCTTATCCAGATTAGTGAAGAGGAAGGAGGATCGGGAGACTCATTCACCCCCTAACCTAGGTCTCGGCCGGCGACGGGTCGAGGTGGTCGGCGGCGTTTGTGGTTCTTGCGTGAGGGAGCGAGGTTCGGCGAGGGCAGAGGAGGCGGCACTGCGGTGCTCGCGTGAGGGAGCGATCGCGGCTGTGGTGGCCGCGTGAGAAGAGGTCGTCAGTTGTGCTGCTCGAGTGAGGAGGAAAGAGACTGGAGACCGGCGAAGGAGGCGAGGCGGCGGCGCATGAGGGCTCGGGGAGGCGGCGTCGCGGGGTGGCTCGGGGAAGATGCGGCGGTGAAGGAGAAGAGGGAAATTAGGTTTTTATATAATTTTGAACTTAGGTTTAAGGAAATTAAAAACCTAAGTCTATTGCTCAATCAACTCCCTAATAAATAGGTATTCTAAATAGACCTTTTCCAAAGCCTATAATTTTATCCCCTCAAACTACGCCCTACGGGCTCCGATTAAATCCCCAAAAATTTCCAAAAATTTTTAAAAATTCCGTTAAAATTATTCATCCATTAAACTTTATTATTTAATTATTTTTTTAGGCACCGTATTTTACAAAAAATATCCTCTTTTATTGTTTTAACAAATAGGGTTGGGTCGATTTGACCTTGCTTAAACCCTTTTGATGTTAGGAAAGAGGTTAACCTTTCATACCATACCCTAGGTGCTTTTTTAAGTCCGTATAAAGTCTTTTTTAGCTTAAAAACATAGTCAGAGTGTTCTAGACTTTCAAACCCTGATGGTTGTCCTACATAGACTTCTTCTTTTATTAGTCCATTTAAAAAGACAGATTTGACATCCATTTGATACAGTCTAAACCCTTTATGGACTGCATAACTGAGTAACATTCTAATGGTCTCTAATCTTGCTATTAGGGCATAAGTTTCATCATAGTCAAGCCTCTCTACTTGACTAAATCCCTTAGCAACTAGTCTACCTTTGTTTCTAGTAATTTCCTTAGTTTCGCTTAATTTATTTCTAAACACCCATTTTGTTTCTATTATCTTCTTATTATTGGGTGGTGCTACTAAGTCCCAAACTTTATTTTTTTCAAATTGAGCTAGTTCCTCTTACACAGCTATGACCCAGTCTGGATCAAGTAAAAATTCGACTATGGTTTTGGGTGAGATTTTTGAAATCAGGGAGATTTGACTTAGGTTTCTAAAGGATGACCTAGTCTGAACCCTTAAGTCAGGATCACCAATTATTTGGTCAATTGGATGATTTGGGTTGACTCTTATGGTCCTCTGAGGTTGATTCTCCTGAGGTTCTTCTTCTTCTTCGTGATTTAAATATTCATTGGTTCTTTCTTGATTATTGTTGCCTTGAATAAACTCAATTGGCTGAATTTGGGTTTGTTCTAAGTTTTGTTTGGATTCCTCAAATTTTACATTTGTGGTTTTTTCAATTCTTAGTGTAATCTTATTGTATATTCTGCAACCCCTACTATTTAGTGAATATCCTACAAAGATTTTATTTTCTATTTTAGAAGTAAATTTTCCTAAATGTTCTCTTGTGTTTAGTATGAAGGTCGGACACCCAAATACCTTAAAGTATTTTATATTGGGTTGTTTATTATAATATATTTCGAAGAAGGTTTGTTATGTGTTTTATTTAGTGTTGTTCTATTTTGCACATAACAGGTTGTACTAACAACCTCTGCCCAAAAGTACTTAGATAGATTATACTCATTTAGCATTGTCCTAGAGGCTTCAAGTAGTGTTCTATTTTTTCTTTCTACAATTCCGTTTTGTTGAGGTGTTTTAGGACACAAAAATTTGTGATGATATCTGTTTTCAAGACAAAATTTATTAAAGTTCTGATTTTTAAATTCACCTCCATTGTCACTTCTAATTCTTTTAATTTTAAGGTCTTTTTCATTTTCAACTTACTTGCAAAAGTTTGTAAAGACTTCAAAAGTTTCATCCTTATTTTTTAAAAATTTTACCCAGATGAACACAGAATAGTCGTCTATTATTACTAGATAATACAAACTTCCATTTATTGATTTAACCCCATGGGAGTCAAATAAGTCTAAATATAGAAGTTCTAGTATTGAGTTGGTTTGGGATTGATTAGTTGGTTTGTGAGTAGATTTTGTTTATATTTATTGTTGACAAGCATTACATATTATTGAGTCTAAGTTAGGTAATTTTGGTAATCCTCTAAGTAGCCCTTTTAATTTGCTTATATTTCTAAAGTTTGTGTGTGACATTCTTCTATGTCATAACCAAGTTTCTTCTTTTTGTGTAAAATAACACTTAATTGAAGAAGTGGTTAAGTTGATTGCATAGATGTTATCTTTTCTAAACCCTTTTAGACTTATCGTGGGGTTATCTAAGTGCTTGATTAAGCATTATGAAGATAGAAACCTAACCTTATATCTAGTATTACACAATTGACTAATACTTAGAAGATTATACTTAAAGTTTTTCAACAAGTAATACATTTGTAATAATAAAGTCAATTTTAAGTTCAATATTACTTATGTCAATTACCTTGAGTTTGTTGTTGTTGTAACGACCCGACCCTCTTGGCCCATTTGGCGGCCCATTTGGCGGCCCATTTGGCGACCCTCGGGTCGTCGACTGTCGGCCCTTATGTCGTTGGCCCATTTGGCGACCTCTCATGTCGTCGACCGACGACCCTTGACCGTGTCGTTACTCACTAGGACTTTCCACCCCTGGTCAGTGGATTTTTGCCTCCCCCAGAATTCGAACTCTAAACCTCCAGGCTTAAGTATTAGAGTTTATGAATCCTGGTAACCAAGTGAGGACGTTGTGTCTTTAAGTGAGGGTGATTGTAATACCCCGGTTCTGAGATTCTGATTAAGTATGACTTAAAAGGTTAGATGATACTATCCATATCACCAAGGTGCACCTTCCTTTTCGGAAGCCCAAACTTAAGAACTCCAAAGTTAAGCGAGCTTGCCTTGGAGAAATCTGAGGATGGGTGACCTCCTGGGAAGTTTTCCAGGGTACGTGCGAGTGAGGACAAAGCACGCTGAAAGGACCTCCGGTGGTCTGTGGAGCTAGTCATCAAACCGATAGGTAATTCTGGTGTCGTTCCTGGTTCGGTCCGGGTGGGGCCCGCCCGGGCCGGGGCGTTGCGACTGTGAGTGCGCCTGTGGTAGGATCACCCAGGGCACCACCTAGCGAGGGAGATTCTGGGATTTGTTTGTGGTGTGATTTGTGGTTACACAATGAGGACGTTGTGTCTTTAAGTGGGGGTGATTGTAATACCCCGGTTCTGAGATTCTGGTTAAATATGACTTAAAAGGTTAGATGGTACTATCCATATCACCAAGGTGCACCTTCCTTTTCGGAAGCCCAAACTTAAGAACTCCAAAGTTAAGCGTGCTTGGCTTGGAGAAATCTGAGGATGGGTGACCTCCTGGGAAGTTTTTCAAGGTGCGTGCGAGTGAGGATAAAGCACGCTGAAAGGACCTCCGGTGGTCTGTGGAGCTAGTCATCAAACCGATAGGTAATTCTGGTGTCGTTCCTGGTTCGGTCCGGGTGGGGCCCGCCCGGGCCGGGGCGTTACAGTTGTTCCCAAAGGTAACTGTTCCTAAGCTTTTGTAGGTAAGTTGAGTGAATTTGATGTGATCTTCAGTCATATGTTTGAAGCAATCACTGTCCAAAATCCACTTGGTATCCTACAATAGGTAGGAGATAGGGTTAGTTTAAGTTCAGTTCTTAACTTTACTTAACATGATTCTTTAGTTGCTTAGTTAAGAACAATGTTTTAAAAAAAAATTAAGTTAAGAAGAATTTAACATAAATTTTTAAGTTAAAAAGGTTTTTTATATTTTTTTAATTTTTTTATAAATAAATTTTAAGTTAAAAAGATTTTAAAATAATTTTTTAAGTTAAATTAATAATAATTTTTAAAATAATTTCTAAGTTAAATTAATAAAAAATTTTAAAATAATTTTTAAGTTAAAATAATTTTTTTAAAGTTAAATTAATTTTTAAAATAATTTTTAAGTTAAATTAATTTTTAAAATTATTTTTTTAAGATCAATTAATTTTTTAAAAATTATATTTTTTAAGTTAAATTAATTTTAAAATTATTTTTTTAGTTAAATTAATTATAAAATAATTTTTTAAGTTAAATTAATTTTAAAATAATTTTTTAAGTTAAATTAATTTTTAAAATAATTTTTTAAGTTAAATTATTTTTTAAAATAATTTTTTAAGTTAAATTAATTTTAAAATAATTTTTTAAGTTAAATTAATTTTTAAAATAATTTTTTTAAGTTAAATTAATTTTAAAATAATTTTTTAAAAGTTAAATTAATTTTTAAGATAATTCTTTTTAGTTAAATTAATTTTAAAATATTTTTTTGAGTTAAATTAATTTTTAAAATAATTTTTTAAGTTAAATTCATTTAAAAAAAGTTTTTTAAGTTAAATTAATTTTTTTAAAAAACAATTTAAGTTAAATTAATTTTAAAATAATTTTTTAAGTTAAATTAATTTTAAAACAATTTTTTAAGTTAAATTAATTTTTAAGTTAAATTAATTTGAATTTAAACTTAATTTTAATTTTAATTTTAATTTTAATTTAATTTTATTTGAATTTAAATTAAATTTAATTTGATTTGAATTTAATTTAATTTGGTTTGTAGTCTTTAGTCATCTCACCCGATCTATATTTTTAATCAGGGAATTCTATAATTTTTGTGAGATGAATTAAGTTCAGTTTCAGGGTTTGGTTTAACTTTGTATTAAATTCATGTTTAGCTTTAGGCTCAACAAATAGATATTCTTTGGATAAACTTCTGGGCTATGATGAGTCACTTGGACATCATTAGAGTAACCATGCTTTCGAGATTTTCCAAATAGTCCTATCCACTGAACTTAATACAAAACCTTGGTCTAACTAGTTAGGATCCGTAAAGAGTAGCTTTGGTTAGTTCCACTAAGATAAATGCACCAGGTCGAAACCATATCTTCCTAGACATGTATAGATAAAATTTCCCTAACGTACTATCATCCAAAACTTCACCAGTACCGTAGGTCAAGTTAAATTTTGTCCCTTTTTACTCTAATCCTAATTGCCTTGTCTGGTAGGTTAGTTTGGGTTACCCTGTCGGGTAGATTATTTTTGGAGGTGTCAACTATTCTGGAGTCTTCCCCTGAATTATTGGCCTATATTTTAAAATTTTAGTTCTAGGTTTATGTCTGTTATTTTAATAATTATATTTAACTTGATGATAATATGATTTTTGATGGGTTCCAAAAATTTTCAATTTTGATTTTGTTGGTCTAGGTTTGTGTTTTGATTTTTGATTTGGTTTATCAGATTTTATATAGTATATTTTATCTTTAGGTATGTAATATTAGTTAATTCCTACTTACGTGGTTAAGCACGCTTTCGGAACCTAAGCTTTATTCTATTGTTTATGTTGGGTTATTAATGATTTAAATATTTTATTTGAACTTGACTTGTAACCAAGTCCGATTTTATTGTAGACTGCTTTTTGACTGTTTAACATAAGATGTAAATTTTTAGATCTTGTTGTAAATTTTTCTAAAATACTTTTTAATTTATTATTTTTTGTTTTTAATGTTAAATTTTTCTCCTCAAGTGTTAGGTCTTGAGTTGGATTAGAATTTATGATTTGTTCCTTGAGGTTTTGGTTTTCCTCAAGAAGCAATTTGTTTTCATTTTCTATTACAGTTAATTTTTTATTTAAACAAACAATAATTTTAAAAAATTTCTTATTCAAATTAAAATATACCTCTTCGGGACCTTCGGAAATGAGTACGGACTCGTGGCTCGATTCGGGTTCGGACCCATCTTCTAATTCATCCTCCGATTCTACTTCGTGAGCCATTAACGAGAGGTGACTCTAGTGCTTTTGATCTTCGGTCTCCGATTCATCTGAGGATGAGTCGTCCCAGGTCACTTTGAGAGCCTTCTTTTTTGATGTCTTCAACTTGTCGCTCTTCAATCTCGGGCACTTGTTCTTGTAATGACCTTTCTTGTTGCAACCGAAGCAAGTCACATTCCTTCGTTCAGATGGGGAGTTGATCTCCTACAGGTCCTTTTTGTTGAAGCTCTTCTTCCTCCTGGTGAACATCTTCCTTACCAGGTTCACCAGGTACTCTTCATCTTCAGAATCTTGGTCGGACTCATCTTTAGGGTCAGGCTTGGTCTTTTTCTTTTCCTTGGAGGGACCTGCAAACAAAGCAATACCTTTCTCGGTTCCAGCGTTAGTCTGCTCGTGTAATTCAAGTTCGTAGAATAGTTCATCTAGTTTTAATTTAGATAAATTTATTGAAATTTTGTAGGCATCCACGATAGATGCCCATAATGTATTTCGTGGAAAGGCATTTAAAGTATACCTTATTAAGTCTCGATTTTCCATTTGGTGGCCTATCGCGTGGAGTCCGTTAAGGATGTCTTTGATCCTTACATGAAGTTGACTCGCTGTTTCTCCTTTCTACATTTTAATATTAAATATTTTATTTATTAGAAGGTCACGCTTAGTTACCTTGGCGTCGCTCGTTCCTTTGTGCAGTTCAATCAACTTGTCCCATAATTCTTTCGCATTTTGGTGCGGTCCCACTCGGCTCAACTCTTCCTTTGTCAGCACGCATTACAGCGTGTTGAGAGCTTTGTAGTCCGTTGAGCATTTCTTTCTCATGTCCGGAGTCCACTGTTCCAGGTCTAGTGGATTTCCGGAGTTGTCAACTGACACCTTGTTTCCTGTGGTGACGCTGAACCACTGGTTGAAGTCGGTCTTCAAGTAGACCTCCATTCACTTCTTCCAGTAGGGGAAGTCGTCCCCGTTGAATTGGGGGGGGCGTACTGTGCTAACGCCTTCAACCTGAGACATTTTTATCCTGCACACAAATAAATAAAGAAACGAAGAATCTCAAGACTCGGCATTGGATTAGTAGTGCGGAATAAAATTAAAGAAAAATTGAATTGGTGTTGCACCAATTCAGCTTAATTACTACGAAAAAAAATTCCAAAAAGGTAACGCTACCAGTTTAGATTGATAACGTAAAAATGAAAACTAAAAAAAAATAATTAAGAATTTCACCCATGTCTGATTGGTGGTTACACTAAATCAGAGCGGTACCTGCTCTGATATCACTTGTTGGATCGTGAAAGTCGATAGAGGGGGGTGAATATTGATCGAAAACGTTTAAGCGAGTACGCAGTGGAAAAATGAAAACACAACGCTAACACGAACCGTTTTACTTGGTTCAAAGCCCTGGTCGACTCCTACTCTAAGGCCTGCACTCGTTGAGTGCTTTCGTTGGGCAATTACAAATAATTGCAAAGTTATTACAAAACTAAGTACATGAATTATTAGAAAGGAATACCGACAACATTGAAAAGAAAAACTTGAGCCTCTTGATGTCGGAGTAGCTTCGAAGTGTTGCAGGAGCATAGTACGACAGAGCAAGCGTTGGAAGATCGAGTTGTGAGTTGTGTTCTTTGCTCCAGGGCTCACCTCCTTATATAGGATGCTCCGGGCACCCGAATCCCTTCCGAGCACCTGGAGTGCGACGTAGCCAGCCAATAATGAAGCTCCACATGGTGAAGCACAATGAGGATAACTTTTGCATTTTGGGCGCCCGAATCCCTTCCGGGCGCCCAGACCTCTGTTTTCCAGCAGCTTCAACTCCCTGCAAGAAAACGTTAGTCTGAAGTACAAATGAAAATTATATATCCTGCAAAACAAAGTGTTAGCATAATTTTTATAATTAAACAGGAGTATTAATTAGATTCCATCTCACCGAGATCGAAATCTAGTCAAGATCTCAACTTAGAGTTCCGAAATGATTCTAAATTGGATCGGCGCCTAAGTTCCCTTCTCGGGAATACGTCCTCACAGTCACTCCCCTCCAGTGACTTACCTTAACTTACCTGCCAGACGTTCGGTCAGCCCTTTGACCTGTCTAGACTTCGTGCCAGCTATCAGGTCAGCTTGTCGACCTAGCTGGACTTTGTGCCAGACATCCGGTCAGCCCATCGACCAGTCTGGGCTTCGTGTCAGCTATCAGGTCGACCCATTGACTTTGCTGAACTTTGTGTCAGACATCCGGTCAGCCCGTCGACCAGTCTAGGCTTCTCCTGCACACTTCGTCAAAGTGTTAGATCACAATAAAACTAACTTAACCTACTTTGTCATTCATCAGAACTTGAGTTAGATTGTTAGTGTTAACCGCACCAACAGGGATGCCATTATTGGTAGTTTATTTCAATAAGGAGTTTTAATATCATCTTCCTGGATGAAGATTTTACTAATTCTCTTATAAGAGGCTTAGTAAATGGATTTGCTAAATTTTCATTGGATTTCACATATGTAAGAGAAATAATTCCACTTTTAATTAATTTCCTCACATAAGTATGTCTTAGGCTTATATGCCTAGACTTTCCATTGTAAATATCATTATATGCTCTTGCTAGAGTGGCTTGACTATTACATAAGATTGATATTGAACCAATACTTTTTGAAGTCAATGGTATTTCACACAAAAGATCCCTTAATCACTCAACCTCTTTTCATGCTTTGGCTAATGCAATAAATTCTGACTCCATGGTGAAATGTGTTAGGTATGTTTGTTTCTTGGATCTCCAAGATATTTCACTTCCTCTAAAAGTAAACACCCACCCTGAAGTAGGTTTATTATCTCCCACACTTGATATCCAACTAGCATATATATATCCTTCTAATATAGCAGGAAATTTAGAATAATGCAAGCAAGGTTTTTAGTTTTCTTTAAATAACCAAAATCTCTTCCAATAGCTTTCCAATGATCATTGTTTGATTATTGGTAAACCTACTTAGTTTACTAGCTACAAAAGCAATGTCCAGTCGTGTACATTGCAATGCAGACATTAGGCTACCAATTGCACTTGCATACTCAAGTTGTGCCACTGCTCTTCCATCGTTCTTGATTAGCTTGACACTTGGATCAATTGGGGTACTAGCTTCTTTGAGATTCAAATATTTGAACTTATCAAGCATCTTTTCACTATAATGTGCTTGATTTAGTTCATAGCCCCCCACTGTTTCTTGTGACCTTAATACCAAGTATGGTATCCACATGTCTAAGATCCTTCATTTTGAATATAGAAGATAGAAACCTCTTTGTTTCTACTATGCTTTCCATTTTATTACTTACTATCAACAAATCATCAACATAAAGACAAATAAATATAATGCAATCATCAAATGATTTATTATAGAGACATTTATCAATGGCATTGTGAACAAAACCATTTGAAAAAATAGTAGAATCGAATATTGCATGTCATTGCTTTGAGGCTTGTTTCAAATCATACAAGGATTTTAGTAATTTGCATACTTTTTCCTCATTTACTGGTAGAACAAAACCTTCAGGTTATTCCATGTAGACCTCTTCTTCGATATCACTATTTAATGCTATTTTTACATCCATTTGATGGACAATTAAATCATGAATAGAAGCTAATGCAAATAAAATCCTTATGGTTGTAATTCTAGCAACAGGAGCCTATGTTTCAAAATAATCAATTCCCTCTTGTTGTTTATACCCATTGGCTACTAACCTAGCCTTGAATGTTAGAAGTGATCCATCACTATGATACTTTCTTCTAAACACCCACTTGCAACAAATAGGTTTAGAGCCAGAAGGTAAACCAACAAGATCCCAAATGTGATTTGATATAATAGAATCCATTTCAGCGTTTATGGCATCTTTCCAAAAAAAATAGAATCTCTTGAAGCCATAACTTCTTTATAAGTTGTAGGATCACTTTCAATTTGTAAGACAATTGGAATTGTTCTTACTATCTTATTTCTATCTCCTTCTACCAAATAAAGAGATATTAGTTGAGAATTAATTTCATTAAGATCTAAATGTTTTATTTTCTTTATTCTTTTTCTTCTTCTATGCTCACATGTCTGTTCATCAACCTTAGAAGATACATTATTTTTTGATCCTTTTGAAATTTCCTCTTGAGACTCATTATATGGAATTAATTTAGAATTATTTTATGAAATAATTAAATTTTCAAAAAAATCCACTTCTCTTGATTTTATTATCACGTTAGCTTCTAAATCTAGAAGTCTATATGCTTTACTATTTGTGGCATATCCCACAAATGCATACTTGATTCCTCTAGGACCTAATTGAGTTCGAGTTTTTGCAATAAGCAAGACACCCCCACTCTTTGACATAACCTATATTAGGCTTTCTTCCTTTTCATATCTCATAAGGAGATATATTATTCCTGTTAAGAGGAATTTGATTCACAATATGACATGCCGCTAGTAATGCTTCTCCCATAAGTTAAATGTCAATTTTGTATTTATTATCATAGCATTTATCATCTCCACAAGAGTTTTATTTTTTCTTGCTAAATCATTTTGTTCAGGAGTTTAAGGTGCAACACATTGATGTAAAATTTCATTTTCTTCACAAAATAAATTAAATTCATTCGAAAAATATTCATCACCTCTATCACTCCTAAGTATTTTAATCTTTTTATTAAGTTAGTTTTCCACTAAAGCTTTATATACTTTAAACATTTTAAAGGCTTCATCCTTATGTTTCATTAAATAAACAAATGTGTACCTTGAAAAATCATATATAAATGTTATAAACTATCTATTTCCTCCTCTTGTTAACACTCCGTTTAATTCACAGATATCCGAATGAACAAGATCCAAAATTTGAGTCTTTCTTTCAACACTTTGAAATGGTTTCTTAGTCATCTGGCATTTAACACATATTTCACATTTTTTAAAGTTATTTAAATCACAAGATATAATGTCACATTTAATCATTCTATTCATTGTAGATTTTCTTATGTGTGCTAATCTACTATGCCATAAAGAAAAGAGTCAATCATGTAAGGAGAAGAAATGCATTTATTTATTCCATTATCATTAGTACATAATTTTACCATCCATCACAAGAAAATCCTTTCCCAACAAAGTTATTAGAGGCCGAAAGGATCAATTTTCTTTATTTTGCTGAGTAGATCACCACTAACCAAATTATGATTCATGTTTGGAACATGAAGGACATTTGTCAAAGTTACTGTTTTTCTTGAAGAAAGTTTAAAACTATACTTCCTTTGCCAACTACTTTCGAACTCCCTTCATTTCCCATTTGAATCTCTTGCTCGTCTTCAATCTCTTGATAAGTGTTGAACAATGACTTATCATATGCAACATGGACAGTAGCACATGTATCATACCACCATCTTGGCACTTTTCCTTGAATAGCATTAACATGACTTATAATTGCCACAATATTGTCCATGTCTATGAAGTTAATCTTTGCTTGCTCTTTACTTGGTTTCTTTTTAAACCTACAATCTCGAGCATAATGCCCAAATTTCCACAAACAAAGCATGCTCCTTTAGGCTTTCCTTTGGCTTTCTCTATATATTTTTTCGGACGAAGTGGATTTCCTCTCTTCTTATTGTTATTGTTAATTTTCATTGGTTGATTTATGACGTTGGCCTTAGAAGTGCCTTCAAAAGAATTTTCATTCTTATCTTGTCATAGATTCTTCCTCAATACGCAAATATTTTTATATTTGTTCTAAGAAGAATCTTTTTCTGAACTTTTTCAAGTAGATAGCAATGTTGCTATGATTGCACCGACTTAAAAAGATTCCGATAACTCAATCTTTACCACTCTCATTTTGTTAACAATAATTTGTAATTCATGTAAGCAATGGTTTATCATTAAAAAATTAAAAATCAAAGTATTTTGGAATTAAAAATTTCTTGGACCTTCTTCTTCGCTTTATACTTATTTTCCAATGCTTGCTATATTTTCTTAGCAGAGGCAGTGTTTGTGCAGAGATCATAAAGACAATCAGACAAGATATTTAAAATATGACCACGACACATCAATTCATCTTGTTTTTGTATTTGTTCTAAAGAAGAATCTTCAGAATTATGAAGAATCTTTTTCTGATAACTTTTCCAAGTAGATGGCAATTTTGCTATGATTGCAACGACTTGAAAAGATTCTGATAACTCAATCTTTATAGCTCTCATTTTGTTAACAATAATTTGCAATCATGTACTTGGAGCAGCAATGGTTTATCATTAAGAAATTTAAAATCAAAGTATTTTGAAATTAAAAACTTCTTGGTACCTTCTTCTTCTGCTTTATACTTATTTTCCAATGCTTGTCATATTTCCTTAGCAGGGGCAGTGTTTGTGTAGAGATCATAGAGACGATCGGACAAGGCATTTAAAATATAACCACGACACATCAATTCATCTTCTTTCCTTTTCTCTGTTGCCACCATGAGGTCTGGGGTTTAAATCTCGGCAAAGTCGAGGTAAATGTCTCCCTTATGTGCTAGTCACTATTCCAAAGGCTAGTAGTCGCCCGTGATTTACCTCCTCTGTGTTGGCCCTGGGACGGGTTGGCGGGGGTGCTGAGGGCGAGCGTATTCGCCTTTTTGCCACCATCTTCTTTCCTTTTCTCTCTTTTGGCCCTTAGATCTTTGTCTTCTTTATCAGTTGGTTTCGGAATGTCTTCCAAATTTGGATCAAGAATGTACAAGATCTTCATTACAATAGAAATTTCAATTTGTCTTGCCAACGTATAAAGTTCGTTCCGTCAAACCTATTCAGTTTGACCATGTCTTGATTCATAAACTTTTGTGTTGTCATGATTGGTTTACGCTCTATTATTTCTTCGGAGATCCAACAAAATATAATTTTTAGATTGTTGTAAAAATGATATGAAGTGATCTCTAAAATTAGGAAACAAACGGCTGAAGACTTGAAACATGTACAAGGTACATTTTCCTAAAAATTAAATTCGTCCCCTCTCAATGTTACCTAAGGGAGCAATGACAAATAATTTTTGAGATATGACAAGCCTTTGCAATATTTTCTATAAACAATAATAGAAAATATTTTGGAACTAAGAGATTATATCTCTTCTCTATTTATAGATTTGAATAATCGCATCCAAGAGTCACAATGAATAAATATGGCTCTTGTCAAACAGACATGTATCAAAAGACAACTTGTTTTCAATTCTGAAAATTGAAAAAACTACTAAGCTCCAAATTAAAATGAGCAACCATAATTGTACTTCAAATATTCATTCATTTAGGTTTGTTATTTCATTAATTAATTTCAACAAGAAATTCTAACAGTATATGAGATCAGAGTTGACGCTGTACCCTATGCGGGCCGTCGCTGTCGGGTTCGTGAAGAAGGCGGTGACAGAGAGCAGGGCGAGAGGGCGGCAGGTGTCGCGGCTGGAGGAGTCCATCAAGAGTTTGGAGGAGGAGAAGCGCAAGATCGAAGTTTTCAAGCGCGAGCTCCCTCTCTGCATGCGTCTCGTCTACGAGGGTCGGTCCGATGCTCCTCCCTTCTGTCCTTCCCTTATTTGATTTCGCCAGGATCCTTTTAGGTTAAAATTAGTCTTCTTTTGTTTGGGAATTTCGATCGTAGTGATGGGGGAGTTGAAGAGGGAGATCGATCGGTTCCGCCCCGAGGGTTTCGGGCGTGTGTTCCAGGAATTCACGCCGATTAAGGGCAAAATCAACGAGAGCAGCTCGGATTTCAGAGATAAGAAGAACTGGACGAGCTCGTTCCAACTCTGGATCTGTGAGGAAAGTGAAGATACCAAAAACATGACAAGATGAACTTTAAAGAGGTTGGAAATACATAATTCTTTGCCATTTATTTAGGAAAAAAAATTGAATCTTTGTTCATTTCTCGGAGGATTTTTGCTCTTAATGGATTCCTTTGGTTCCGATTGAAGAAATCAGTATGTTATTCTCGGAACGGCGGACATGTGTCCCTGCCAGTATTGGAACTATACAGCTCCAAGGCGGAAGATGAGACTGCCGCCGTGTTGTCTGACCTCTCTCTGTGCTCTACCGTGATCACTCATGGCTTTGTGACTCCGGCCATCAATAACCATCCAGTTAGTTGCCATAAGTGTACTTAAGAATCCCCGGAAGCATCTCTGGCGGTGGTACCTGGAAAACACTGTGGCTTGCATCCTCAACAGGCTGCAGATGAGGAGGTTCTGGCCTCAGGATCTGCATCGGCGGTTTGTGCTCGCGATCGCTCCGTGTTGCTCATGGTAAGACCTCAGTTGAATCAATTGCTAGGAGGCTGATGGATAATTTCTGCAGGATGATGTTTAGTCCCACATCTAAAATTTTCACAATCCTCTGTTAGTATAAAATATAACTATACGACATATAAAATATAGCCAATGGAATGAAGTGATAGGATCTTTAGATCCAGGAAAATCTCCGGGTCATCTACTGCAGTGATGCAGCCGTTTAATTATATTTTTTTAAAATATATTACTCAATTTTTGGTGTGGATGTCTTGAAATTACAATTAATCAAATGGATATATCATAATTCAAATAGTAATTGTGTGATCTACTAACAAATAAATTTTTTTTAACTCAAAGACGTAATTAGCTATATACGAAGGAGATGGGAAGTTCTTATTATTGCTGAGTAGAGTTGTTAGGTAGGTTAGGATGGTCCATTAAAAACTCATCATCTTGTAGGGTGGTCTCAACCGCCCCATCAGGTGAGTTAGAAAATCTTTAATTGAGACCAACTCAAAATAGATGTAATTTGGTTCAATTGTTCGAGTTTATAGTGAATTGTCTAACGAAAATGTTCAACGATCGCGAACCTATTCTACTAACAAATAAGGGGGTGTTTGGTTCTTTGTTAGGAATAGAATCGGAACCTATAGTGATGCAGACGTTTAATTATGATCCATTAAATCAGATTGTATCCCATCATGGAGGGCTGAGACATATGTGGAGCCTTTCAATTAGATTGTGGATTCATGACCATTTTCTATAGTAATTCACTTACCTTATAGTAATTCACTTACCTTATAAATAGGTTAATAGAACGGGTTTATATTCCATGGGTATTTTATTAAAATATAAAATATATTACTCAATTTTTGGTGTGGATGTCTTGAAATTACAATTAATTTTTTAATGATAAATTAATCAAATGGATATATCATAATTCAAATAGTAATTGTGTGATCTACTAACAAATAAATTTTTTTAAACTCAAAGACGTAATTAGCTATATACGAAGGAGATGGGAAGTTCTTATTATTGCTGAGTAGAGTTGTTAGGTAGGTTAGGATGGTCCATTAAAAACTCATCATCTTGTAGGGTGGTCTCAACCGTCCCATCAGGTGAGTTAGAAAATCTTTAATTGAGACCAACTCAAAATAGATGCAATTTGGTTCAATTGTTCGAGTTTATAGTGAATTGTCTAACGAAAATGTTCAACGATCGCGAACCTATTCTACTAACAAATAAGGGGGTGTTTGGTTCTTTGTTAGGAATAGAATCGGAATGAGAATCATTGTATTGTGGAATGAGAATGGGTATGCGCATGGATAACACTCTTAAAACTTGTTGTTTGATTTATTCTATCGGAATAAATCAAAATTTTCTTTTTTACCCTTAAAGAAAAATAAGAGGAAAAAATTAGATATGAGATAAAGATGAATGTGAGAGAAAAATATGATGAAAGATAATGATGAGAGAGAAAGTGTGATGAGAAAGAATGAAGAGAGAGAAAGTGTGATGTGAAAGAATGAAGAGAGAGAAAGTGTGATGAGAGAAAATGAGAAAAGAGAGTGTGATAGGAGAGAGCATGATCAGAGAAGATGAGAGAGAAAATATGATGCGAGAGAAAATATGATGGGAGAGGATGAAGAGAGAGAAAATGTAATGAGAAAAAATGAGGAGACAAAGTGTGATGAGAGAGATTGAGAAGAGAGAAAGTATGGTGAAAGATAAAGTATGATGAGAGAGAAAGTGTGATGAAAAAAAGAGAACAGTGTGTGTGATGTGAAAGATTGAGGAGAGAGAAAATATAATGAGAGAGAAAGTATGATGAGACAGAAAGTGTGTTGAGGAAAAAAAGGAAGGAGTGTGACAAGAGAGATTGATGAGAGAGAAAATATGATGAGAGCGAAAGTGTAATGAGAAAAAAAGAGAAAAAGAGAGTGTGATGGGAGAGATTGAGGAGAGAGAAAGTATGATGAGAAAAAAAGAAGGAAGAGAGTACGATGGAAGAGATTGAGGAGAGAGAAAGTATGATGAGAGAGAAAGTGTAATGAGAAAAAAAAGAGTGCGGTAGGAGAGAGAAAGTGTGTGATAAAATGATGAGAGAGAAAATATGATGAGAGAGAACAAGGAGAGAGAAGTGATATGAAAGAAAAAATAAATAAATATATTTTGATATTTGATATTAAGGGAGAAAATTTTAGTTTTAACTCAAGGGTATTTTTGGAATAAGGGAATATTTTGATTGATGAAAATAGGGTAATGGCTCATTAAAGGGGAGGTATATGGGAATGAGTTATTATCCAATTTCAATGATTTATTTCCTTATTTGCATTCCTATTCCTATAATTCAAACATTAACAATGGCAATCAATGATTTTCATTCTCATTCTCCACTCTTATTTCCCTAAATCAAACGCCCCCTAAGTTTTTTTTAACTCAAAGACGTAATTAGCTATATACGAAGGAGATGGGAAGGTCTTATTATTACTGAGTAGAGCTGTTAGGTAAGTCAGGATGGTCCATTAAAAAACTCATCATCTTGTAGGGTGGTCTCAACCGACCCATCAGTTGAGTTAGAAAATCTTTAATTGAGACCAACTCAAAATAGATGCAATGTGGTTCAATTGTTCGAGTTTATAGTGAATTGTCTAACGAAAATGTTCAACGATCGCGAACCTATTCTACTAACAAATAAGTTTTTTTTTAACTCAAAGAGGTAATTAGCTATATACGAAGGAGATGTGAAGTTCTTATTATTGCTGAGTAGAGTTGTTAGGTAGGTCAGGATGGTCCATTAAAAACTCATCATCTTGTAGGATGGTCTTAATCGACCCATTAGGTGAGTTAGAAAATCTCTAATTGAGATCAATTCAAAATAGATGCAATTTGGTTCAATTATTCAAGTTTATAGTGAATTCTTTATTTCGTTGCATTTATTATTATTTGTTTTTCTCTATGAGTTCTTGTGAAAAATGTGAAAAAAAATCACGAGCAGTATTCACTCCCTCCCCCTCCTCTAACGCTTTCAATCCTACACATTGATTAATTCTATTACACATATCCTAACAAATGAACTAATCATTAGATTAAACATGAACTAATCATTTTCAAATTTGTTAACACATAACATAATTTTTTATAAAATAATTCTGTTATAACAACAGAAAAATTATTACATAACTCATAAACTAAATGAGCTTATTTCTATTCATACATAATGACAATAACAATAGAACTCTAATAAAATAGATAAGTTAACATCACTCTCACTAGGACAAATAATAGTGTGGTGGTCAATACTATCCCTTTTAACCTAGACTCGTTTGGGGCAATCTCAGGTAGGACAACTTCAGAATTCTCCATTTAATTTGGTCCACATTCGGATCCTCTTATGGATTCTCCTCAAACTTTTCGGGATCATCTTGATCCATATGATGAAGTAGCTTTATACACAATTGTGCATATGAGATACGTCCTTGCCCTCATAATTAGTGTGCTACTATATTGAGTTGTATTGGTAGAAATTGGAGCAAAACCAAGTTATCAAGAATTGGAAACTCTTCTCGTTCGAGTTTCTAGAATAATCGATCAAGTTGTCCAATATGTCCTTGGAGTCCATGAACTGGGTCAAACTCCATCTCCTCAATCTGCTCCCTTAGCTCATTCGTTGTGCGTCACGATGGGTCATCGTGTATATCATCGTTGACATCTAGAATTGAAAATAATAATATTGGTACAAAACCAACAAAGTAACACAACCAGTTCAATTCAATTTACACATATACATAGAACAAACATATAGAATTTATAAACAAATAAGAAAAAATAATTTTCTTTATTTGAGGAGTTCTAGTGGACTAACACACTAGACTGATCGATTGAGAAGATGAACCCTGAACTTGGTCGATTGTCCTATTAGTACTAATCTAATTAGATAGGGATGTCTTATCTATATTGTTTTTATTTAACCTAAATTCATTTAAGTAAATTTCAGACTTATTAATAAATCTTACCCAATTTTGATTAAATCAGTCCCAATAAAATAAATTTAGCCTATTTAATTAAATATGGAAAGATCCATCTTAATAAATCAAACTAGTCAAATTTATGATTAGCCCAGACTCATTTAATCAAATTAACCCAAAATAATTTTGATTTAGATAAAATTACTTAAGTTAAACCAATTAATAGTTTGAACCATATGAGAATCTAATTAAATGAAACTCATCTTTTTAAACTAACCTGGTAGGTCTGGTTCAATGAACCAGTCCAGTTTAAATCAACCCAAGTTGAGTAAACTAAACCCAATTAATTTCCAGCATGGAGTCATTAACTAAAAACAATGTATTAATTAATTAATAAAAAAACAAGAGCTTAATCTTAGGGCATCCATAATGTGATATTAAATGAACATTATAATATCTATTTAACACTCATCTCAATTATGAGAAAAGGAAAATTGTTATATTGTTCATCCCTCTAGTATCTTTTCTTTTATATATTTATATATTTTTTAAAATAATAACAAATATATTAAAACAATTAATAATATTTTTTGAAAACACTAAGATTATTTTTTAAAAAGTAAAATTATTATTAAAAATAATAATAATTTAAATATTTTAAAATATATTTATTTAATATGATATAATTTTAAAATAATTGAGTTTACTATAGAATCTATAAATAATGAGGATTAATATTAAAAATAATATAGATAATTACAGTGAATTTTTTTTTCTTATATATATATATATATATATATATATATATATATATGAGGTGATGGGTACAATGACGAGGGGGGCGGATCTTCTGGTCCCAAAATCCCTGGTCCCTCCCTGGTCCGCACAAGTGATATAAAACTCTCTCACGTGCCAAACACGTGCCAAGCTCCAGCGCCCAAAACTCCCTCCCTGCCCTAGCCTCGCGATTTCTTCTCGTCGCCTCCTCTCAGCGTCGCCTCCCTGGTCCCTCCCTCCTCCCAGCGTTGCCTCCCTGGTCCCGTCGCCTCCTCCCAGCGTCGCCTCCTCCGCAGTGCCAAGCTCCAGCGCCCAAAACTCCCTCCCTGCCCTACCCTCGCGATTTCTTCTCGTCGCCTCCTCCCAGCGTCACCTCCTCCGCAGTGCCAAGCTCCAGCGCCCAAAACTCCCTCCCTGCCCTACCCTCTCGACGACCAGCGCCGCCTCCCTCCCTCCGACCTCCACTGCCGCCTCCTCCCAACGTTGGGGACCTCCAGCGCCGCCCTCGTCGCCTGCGGCCTCCCGTCCTCCACCTCCTGCCGACCTCCAGCTTCACCTCCGTTTTGTTTAGGTATTCTCCACTCTGTTTGCTTCTAAAAATTTCAGCTTTTCCTATTGTTCATGAAGTCTCTGTTTATCTCCGAGAACCTTCTTCAAAGATCCTTTTTTTTATCATGGAAGAATCATTTTCTAAGTTTCAAGTATTTGTCTGTTAAGATTATGAAACGTTTACATTACGTTGCAAGGATAAATATATATTTGGTCCTAAAGTTTTTGCATGTGCTAGTTGCTTGTTGCTAGTTGCTAAGATTATGTTAAGATTATATTCTGTTAGTTGCATGTGCTAGTTGCTAGTTGCTAGTTGCTAGTTGTTAAGATTATGTTAAGATTATATTCTGTTAGTTGCATGTGCTAGTTGCTAGTTTAGGGTTTTCCTATATCTGGTCCTAAATATATATTCTGTTAAGATTATGAAACGTACACGACCTTCCTTTTCATATGCTAGTTGCTAGTGTGATTATATTATCTATATTCATTGATGTCCCAGAGTTTCAAGTAATTATCATGGAGGGTGAATCTACGAGTTGTCGTCATTTGAATTTTAACGAAAATGAAGCTAGTCGGGAAGGGGACTTTGATGTTATTGATGAAGGTAATAAGATTCATATTGGGAATGTATGAAGTTTCAATATATCGAATTTTACTGGATAAATTCTTTTTTTTTTGTTTGTTTGATTTTATAGGCTTAAATATTGAAACGGATTTGGATATACCACAAATGGGGTTGGAATTTGATACAGAAGAAGATGCATATCAATTTTATTTGTCATATGCTAAAAAAGTTGGATTTGGCATAAGGAGAGGTAAAATCCACAATGATAAATCGGGTAAATTACTTGATAGAGTTTTTTATTGTTGTGCCCAAGGCAAAAGAGGAAAAGACAAACGAGATATTTATGTCAAAGCAAGTCGTGATGAAACTAGATTTGGTTGTGAGGCTAAAATGAAGATTAGTAATCGGAGAAAAAGCAAGTTTACTGTGGTGCAATTTGTTAAAGAGCATAATCATTATCTCTCAAGTCCAAACAAAACTCATCTCTATAGAAGTCATAGAAATATATCTTTTTCTGCAGCGAAACAGATTGAGTTTGCAAGTGATGTGGGAATCCCCCCAAAAGCATCTCATGATCTTATGGTGAGACAAGTAGGTGGGAGGGAGAATTTAGGATTTATTCCTGAGGATTACAAAAACTACTTGCGATCCAAAAGAACAATAAATATGAGAGTTGGGGATACAGGAGGTGTATTGGAGTATTTGCAGAAAATGCAGTTTGATGATCCTAATTTTTTTTATGCTATTCAAGTTGATGAAGATGATTTGATTACTAATATTTTTTGGTCTGATGCTAAGATGAGAGCTGATTATGCTAATTTTGGAGATGTTGTTTGTTTTGATACAACCTACAGAAAAAACAATGAAGGTCGGCCAATTGCGTTGTTTGTGGGTGTTAATTATCATAAACAATTGATACTTTTTGGTGTTGCTTTATTATATGATGAAACTAGTTTGACTTTTGAGTGGTTGTTTAATACATTAACTAAAGCTATGGGTGAGAAAAAACCAATTACTATTCTTACGGATCAAGATGCAGCAATGGCAAAGGCATTAGCTTCTAGATGGCCTGAAACACATCATCGTTTGTGCATTTGGCACATTTATCAAAATGTCGCCATACATTTGAGTGGAGTTTTTTCTCAGTTTAGAGATTTTGCTAAAGATTTTGCCTCATGTGTATATGATTTTGATGAAGAGGAAGATTTTATTTCAGCATGGAACATTATGTTGGCCAAGTATGCACTTGAAGATAATGATTGGTTGAGGCGCATGTACAACATAAAGGAAAAGTGGGCTTTAGTATATGGACGGCAAATGTTTTGTGCAGATATGACTACAACCCAAAGAAGTGAGAGCATGAATAGTATTGTGAAAAAATATGTCACTTATAAACACAAGTTTTTAGACTTCTTCAATCACTTCCAAAGACTCCTTGATGATCGTCGATATGAGGAATTAAAAGCTGATTTCAGATCAAGTACAACTGTTCCATATTTAATGTTTCCAATTGAGATTTTAAAGTATGCTAGTGAAATTTATACTCCTGAGGTATACAAGTGTTTTCAACAAGAATGGTGCTCATCTCATGATTCTAGTCTTGAAATTTGTGAGGATGCTGATACATTTGCAAAATATAAAGTTACTCCTCTAAAAAAGAAACACCATCATATAGTTACACTTGATAAGAAGTCTGAAAAAATTGAGTGTAGTTGCAAAAAATATGAATTTGCTGGAATTTTATGTTCTCATATTCTGAAAATATTTACGTGGAATAATATCATGAAGATCCCAAGTCAGTATGTACTGAAAAGGTGGACAAGAAAAGCAAAAATTGGATTTTTTGGAGTTAATGATTCAATGACCAACAATGCTAGTTTGGATCCAAAAGTACTTCAAAACATGCGATACAAAGATTTGTGTGGGTTGAATGTTCAGTTGGTTACCAAGGCAGCAGAAAGAGATGACACTTACAAGGTTGTTAAAGATGTTATGTTGAGCTTGTGTAAGATGGTGGATGATAAGTTACAAGTTAATGAATCTAATATCCAACAATCAAAAGTGAGCCAAGAATCTTGGGAATTTGATTATGGTGAAGGGAACTCTACTGGAGTGAAAGGAATTAAAACCAAGAAGAAAACAATCTCAGGTAAAAGGTTGAAAGGTGGGTTAGAGAAGACTTCAAGGAAAAGAAAAGCATCGAGCAAAACAAATCAAGCTTCAACGATTGTAATGGTTTTTACTCCATAACTTCTAAATTTTTATTTATTGATATTATTTGTTGTTAAATTTGAACAACTTAAATTAATTTTTCTTTTCTATACACAGGGTGTAGATCAAACTATTTCCAGTATGGCCATCGTACAATGTGACCGGATCAATCAACAAGTTAGTATTTGTTTGACTTATGTTAATTTAAGAAAATTTATGTTATAACTTTCTAAAACTGTATTTTATTTTTTTGTTGTAGTCTATTAATTTCTCATCAATTGGTAGCTCCGTTGATAATGTTAGTATGACTGAGTCTCAATTCCCACCATTATTAGCATCACAACTTTCTCAGGTATTCATTCCTCCTACTTGCAACTTGAATTGCTTTCACTGATGTTGTAGTTAGCAGCATTTGCCATTGCTGCACTGCTTGCAAGTTGTAATTAACAGAAGTGATGTTGCAGCAAGTTAGTATTAAGTGCAATTAACAGAAGTGATTTTGCATTAGATTCTATCTAGGATAAAAAATAAATAAGGAAGCAAAGATGTTAGAGTGAATACTAATAAGTGAGCTAGATAAGAAAGTGCATACCATGTTCCTGTAAAGTATCTGAAAGACGGCACTTTTTTTTTTGTTTTGTTTCTGAAAGTTTTTTCTCAACTCATTATTTTGTCCATGTTTTAATTTGTGCAATAGCCGAGCATGTAGTTCATCAGATATCACTTGACGTTTTGATGAGATGCTAGCTGGGTCATGCCTGATCAAAATTCTCACGTGGAAAAGTTTAAGGTGCTTGAACATTGGCACTAAGGATTTTCTCATCCCCTTATGTAGCTTTTCCTTAAGCTCAATGATGGTAGTATTAGTATGTTAATTTAATATAGTATAAAGGATGTTTTGCTAGTTTGATTGTCTATAGTTAATAAAAAATGATTTTCTTATGAATTATTTTACATGTCAGTTGTTTCCCTGAAATCAAGTGGGCACAGCGTATTGACAAGGGCTACGTCCTTGTTCAATTGCCTGATGCAAAAGATGTGAAAGTTAATCTAAGAGAATTTATATTATAACTATCTAAAATTGTATTTTATTTTTTTTGTTTTAGCCTATAAATTCCGTGCCAACAATTGGTAGCTGTGTTGATAGTGTTAGTAGGACTGAGACTCAATTCCCACCATTATTGACATCACAACTTTCTCAGGTATTTATTTTTAATACAAATTACACCATTTAGTAATTTAGCTTGGTTTTTTAAATAGTTTACAGTTGAGTATGCACTTGATAATGCTTTACTATTATGTCATAGGTGCATCAACCATCTCATCTTGGTTATTTTCCGACAAATTACTTGGAATAATGCTACAAAGGGTATGGTGAATTTTTTACTTTCGGTTTTGTGATTAAAGTGTTTATGGCATAATCTGTGTTAGATGACATAATACTCACAATAAATATGGTGCTAAATGCAACTCTGTGACTTAACCAAGTTAATTGGGTTTTTTTAATATTTGTTTTCTCTTTAGATGTTATGGCTTTTTTTTATGAATTTCTTGAACAACGAATTGTAAGTCTTATACCTACACTGTGCAGATAATCTACAAGAGAATGGTTGCTAGCAGATAATTTACAAGAGAATGGTTGATATTGCAAAAGCACGAGGAGATATGAAAGTTGCTGTTGAATTTCTCAACAAGTACTTAGACATGTGGGAACTTTTCCATTAGTATTTGAATTTTCCATTAGTGTTAAACTAAAGTTTATATTGATTTGTTTGTAAAGATTTGGTTTGGTTATCAGAATTTTATTGTGAATGTATTGATGTGGGATGGGCATTTGATCTTGTGATGATATTATTTTATGGTGATAAGTGAATGAGATTGTGATGTGTTTGATTGGCATTCAGTTCGTTTTGCTATATTGTGATGTGTTTACATCTGCATTCAGTTCGTTTTGAGCTAATGTGGTTTTGGACTGAAGAAAAGATATATTCTCCCTTTGCTTATGCTCTTCTATTTTTCCTCCTATGTAGATAAATCTGTGGCCATCTTTTCTTTTCTTTGTTTTATTTCTTCCTCCAGTGGCTCATGAAAAATGAAACTTCATAAAAAAGAATGATAATGCATGATTATGGCTCACGAAATGCATGAATATGCTTCTGCATGAATATGACGGCTTATGATAATGCATGAATATGCTTCTGCTCTTGCTGTGGTTTTTTTCTTCCTCCGGCGTCCTACAAAAATGCATGAATATAGCTCATAATCAAACAAGCCAAAGCATGTTGCTAATGATTGCACACAGAGCTGATACAATAATGGTGAAATACTACTAGAAATGTTAAAATAATTAGAGTTTGAATCTGCAAAGAAATGCAGTATTCTAGAGGTCCGTCAACATAAGTTACATTAAAAAATAAATTACATCAACCACATACTCATCATCATAATCCAAGTACATACAACTACAACGATAGTAACTCTAATAGCAACTCTAAATTTCCTATTCAATGAACATATTTCATCACTCAACTGCATTATTACATGGTTGTTGTTCACATCATCCAGAACATCCTTATATTCAACGCCACCCTCGTAACTAGTACATTTCTTCAATTCACTAATCTCCAACTTTAATTTGTTGTTATTCTTCTTCAACTCGTTAATAATTGTCTTACTTCTCTCTGACGGTTCTGGGTCATACCATGAGAAGAAGCCACATCCCCTTTGCTGAATTTCAAATCAACTTAATCAAAACTCAATAATTAAAAAACATACAATACCATGTTGATATAACAAAAACTTACTTTATATTTTGGACATAAAAAAAATCGTCTTCCTGGATTAGATTCTGTCCATGATATTTGAAGAATAGCTCGTAACCCACAATTACATAATATGTGAGGAGCTTCACCTTGCTCATCATTCATACGTCGTCGAGTGAAAGATGATGCTGATGAAGAGCCAGATGCCATGTTTTTTTTCTTGTATCTGAACAATACCAATATGCAAAAAAGACAAATTAGAGTAAGATATGTATTTTTCAACAGAAAAAAAAAGATAAAAATAACCTTCAAGTTCAAGTGTTAAATTCAATAACTCATAATCATCAAAACCATTTGATAGAACTCTCTTTACTGATGAAAAATCTTGATGAAAGATAATTGAAATGTTATTAAATTTTTTAACATTTATGTTGTTTTCAGGTAGTGTAATTGTCTTTCTCTGAGCTGTAGGAACGTGACAGCATCTTCTCAAAAGACTACAAATGAGCCTAGGATCATCGTCCAGACAAGAAGTGAGGTTGATCTTCTTGATGATGGCTACAAATGGCACAAATATGGGCAAAAAGTAGTAAAAGGAATTCCTAATCCAAGGTAGTATCTTAAAGTAGATTTTTACAATATTGTCATTCTCGTTTGCATGTATATTTTGATTGTATTTATGTCTTATTTTCACTTCTCTCCAGTAATTTAGGATAGCATATTAGTTACAGGAGATTGCAATTGTGTTGGAAAGTTATTTTATCCTATTAGCAAGCCTCAAAAATATTAAGCTACGAATGGAGAGATACCTGGAAGATCAACAGTTTACTACTTTATCAAACTTTCTTCTATGCTTGTTATTTAAATCTGGATAAGTTCTCAGATTAATCCTTTCAAAAATTAATCTTTGGTTATTGGTATTTCATAAACAATTCCACATGGATCATGCAAATACCTTTTTGACAATATGTATCATGCAATCATATAAAATTTAACATTGTTAAAATGACAAGACAAACAAAATGCCAGAAGCAATTAAGTATGGTTCTTAATTCCAATCAGTGGGATCAGATACAATTTTCTAAAGATTCAGGCTTGCGGGAGAATAACAGAAAATATGTCAAGGAAAATACCTAAATTAGCTTCTTTTCCTAATGTTCAAAGCAAACAGAGAAATTTAGGTTTGCTGGAGAATACCTAAACAAAACAGGCGACGAGGCTGCAGGCGACGAGGGCGGCGCTGGAGGTCCCCGACGCTGGGAGGAGGCGGCAGTGGAGGTCGGAGGGAGGGAGGCGGCGCTGGTCGTCGAGAGGGTAGGGCAGGGAGGGAGTTTTGGGCGCTGGAGCTTGGCACTGCGGAGGAGGCGATGCTGGGAGGAGGCGACGAGAAGAAATCGCGAGGGTAGGGCAGGGAGGGAGTTTTGGGTGCTGGAGCTTGGCACTACGGAGGAGGCGACGCTGGGAGGAGGCGACGGGACCAGGGAGGCAACGCTGGGAGGAGGGAGGGACCAGGGAGGCGACGCTGGGAGGAGGCGACGAGAAGAAATCGCGAGGCTAGGGCAGGGAGGGAGTTTTGGGCGCTGGAGCTCGGCACGTATTTGGCACGTGAGAGAGTTTTATATCACTTGTGCGGACCAGAGAGGGACCAGGGATTTTGGGACCAGAAGATCCGCCCCCCAATGACGAGAGTCCTCTTACAAATATGTAATAAAAAAAATTATGAATTTTTTAATACGAAACCTAATTTGCTTTGTTTTTTTCTACAGCGTCACCACCGCCACACAATCCCCACCCCATGTCGCCTCAACAAACGCGCCAGCTGTAGTGGCTGCTCATTGCCGACCATGACAATCCGACAATTGAGAGAACCCATCACGACGTGGCTCTTCCGCCACATCCTTCTACTGTCACGCGATCGCCGACACTCCTCTGCCGCGACACAGTTGCCAGCGACAGGAGCATAGGACATCGTCTGCCATGGTTGCGGCGACACACTGAAAAAGATTCACTATGAATAATTTTCGTTATAGAAAACAAAAAAAAAAAACTACTACTTCAAGCAAAGGTTTATAGAAATGTGGAATACATATACAATACAGCTGCAGACACAGACACAGAAAATGTGAAACTGATTGTCCGAGTATATGGAGAAACCTAGCTCAGTCCGATAAACATCATAGGAATTATCTTGTATATCAAAATTCAAGTGCTCCTCTGAACTACCTGTTCCTAGTGTATAGGAATTATCTTATCTTTATCTGCCAAAGTTCGTCTCCTAGCTCCAATTGATTTTTGCCAAGTCCATGCTTCTGTGTTAAAGGAACAACCTGTTTGTGCATATCAAAATATTTACACCTGCTCGGTACAAAAGAAAGGACCTTAGTTAAAGAAAATTTAACAAGGGATTGTAGTTTAATTTCAAAGTGTAATAGAAAATCAATTAGAAGTTGGTGGAGATGAAATATAAGATATGAAACACCAGATGCAGCAGCTTCTTTGATGCGCAGATAGTACTGCAAACCAAGGGAATCAATGACCATATGGGGTTGAAACCTCATAAAGTCTCAGTAAAAAATGGAATCTCAAAAGGCAAGTTCTGCGAGCATGAAATAATGCCATTTTCTAACATTTTTTAGAGAAATTAAACATGTAGTCAATAATTGCAGTAATCAGCTAACCTTCTGTTTGAATCCTGCTTGAATGTTGTAACTTCCGTATCAGCCCCATTCGAGAATCTCAAACGGACAGATGATTGATATTTTAGTTTGGCGTGAAGTGGTGGAGGAGAAGCAATGGACCATTGATTCTTTATCGACATATTGTATCACCTAGACACAGAGGATTTATGCTGTTACATTTCAGTAACAATCTGAATCGATTCTAAACGAATGAGTTTAGCAAACAATTGCAGAGAAATGATTATATAAAAAGGTGAAAAATTGTTCAGCTTGAGCAAAATCTAACGATTATCACGAAATATGAAGATCAAGGAAATGCAGAACGATTGGATCAAATGCCTAATCTACACTTTTATCACCTTCCGCTTCTCTTCCGGCTATAAATCAACAAACAAAGCGGTATGGATCACCACGATCCTAGAAAATGAATTGAGACCTAGATCCAAACCCCGAAGATCCCATGTTTCGCCTGAGAATTTCTTTCTCTGACAGTATTTAAACCTCCTACTCATTCTGAATGCCAATCCGAGTTTTCTTTAGCAATGTAGATTGTTGTTCTCCATTCTCCATTATATTTGTTGTCCGATCATCCTCGTCATGTTATGGAACTTCAATCTTTTTTCTATTGAATTTCTTTTATAGAACGTTATCTACAAAATCTGATTGCGGAGTTTCGATAAGGTTTTACATTGTTGTTTTGTTATTGTTAAAATAGTTCTTTTATATGATCCAAACGGAAGCAAGCGAGCCAAATAAACTTGGCAAACCTACAATTGACGTGTAGTCAGAACAGATTGTGCAATGCTAAAGGCCAACAAATCGAGCCAACTAGGTGAATCAAGCACGTTGTTTCTGTTTTGTGCTTCAGATAGAGTGTCTTGTATATATCTTTCTGTAATAAGTAACTTCATTCAAAATATTGTAAAATGAATTCAGAATGCGTAATATTGCCTTTATACTTCATGTCCTAATGGTCAATGTCGAGTCACAAGGAGTATTGCAACCATAATTTGGAGTAGTTTGTATAAGAATTGAATGGTCAATCCTATTAAAAATTTTAAAATTTAATTTAATATTTATTGATAAATAAAGATTAAATCAATTTGATATTTATTAAATTTGTTAAAAAGTTAAATCAAATTATCAATAATGATATTAATAAATAATAGATTGAAAATGTATATAATAAATAAATAAAATTTATTTATAATTTTTAAAATTTATATATATAGTATTGCTCTGTTATGGATTGTAGGCTTCTGCATGCTATAGTGTTCAGGTGTCTCGATTCAATTAATTTTTTAAATCAACATTTTCTTAAAAAGAATAATCATATAAATATCTAAAATTTTTAGTCTTGAATACTATAACTTTCAAAGAAAAATCTTATTAGTTTAAACTCCTAAATTTTAAAATTTTAAACCCTAAATACATATAATATATCATATGTATCTAAAATTTTAAATTTTGAACACTATAATCTAAAAGGGAGTTTAAATCCTAGTGAAAAATCTTATTGACTCAAATTCATTATAACCTAATTTCTAAAATTCTAAAATTTTAAATCCTAAATATATATAATATATCCTTAAAAAAAAACATTCGCTCCCGGTTCTAAATTCTATAATGACGATTGGCACTGCCCTACAGAGACTATTTTTTTATTCTAAGAAATGTATTGTACCGTAGATCCTTCGATAGAACCAACCTTAGATGTGGTGACACAGCTAAACAAATCATTCACTAAACCCATGCAAGAGCATGCGGTGGTCACATTAATGGGCATTCACTAGCTAAGAGAACTTCTTAGGTTAGGGTACTATTGGCTCGCTTACTATGAGGAAGGGGAGAATGACATCATAGAGTTCGTTCGTAGGTGTAAGAAGTGTCAGACTCAAGGGGATTTCATCCACGCCCCTTCAACATTTGTTTTTTTAAGCAAATTGCTTCTCCCACCCCTGATAAGGAAGTTTAAATCCTAGAAAAAAATCTTATTGACTCAAACTCATTATAACCTAATTTCCAAATCTTAAAATTTTAAACCCTAAATATATATAATATATCCTTAACAAAAACATTTACTCCCTATTCTAAATTCTCTAATGGCGATTGGTGTTGCCCTACAGAGGCTATTTTTTGTTCTAGGAAATGTATTGTACCGTAGATCCTTCGACAGAACCAACCTTAGATGTGATGACACGGCTTAATAAATCATTCATTAAACTCATGCAAGAGCATGCGGTGGTCACATTAATGGGCATTCACTAACTAAGAGAACTTCTTAGGTTAGGGTACTATTGGCTGGCTTACTATGGGAAGGGGAGAATGACAACATAGAGTTTGTGTGTAGGTGTAAGGAGTGTCAGACTCAAGGGGATTTCATCCACACCCCTTCAATGTCTATTTTTTTAAGCAAATTGCTTCTCCCACCCCTGACAGCCCCCTTTTTTTTCCTTGTATTTTTTTTTCAATTTGATTTATTTTTTTAATCAATTTTGTTTATTATCTTTTTCATCAATACTTGTATTTTTTTAATTTTATTTAATTTTTATTTTAAATCAATTTTATTTATTATTTTTTCCATCAATTTTTTTATTTTTTATTTTATATAATTTTTAACATATCATAATCTCACCTTTCCTTTAAATTACATTCCTAATTCGACATTTAAATTACCCTCATCTAATCCTTGACACATGTCAGAACTTCCACTCCCTTTAAATTGCCCCACTCCAACCCTTGACACATAACACATGTTAGAACCTCTCACTCTCCTTAAATTACTCATCCTCCAACCCTTGACACCTGTTAAAACACTCCCCTTTAAATTACCCCTCTTCAAAGCTTGGCATATGTCAGAACTTTCCCTCCCCTTAAATTACTCACACTCCAATCCTTGACACATGTCAAAACACCACTCTTCATTTAAACTACCCCCTCTAACCCTTAACACATGTCAGAATCTCTCCTCTCTTTAAATTACCCCTTCTAACCCTTGACACATGTCAAAATCTATCCTCCCTTTAAATTGCCCCCCTTCCAACCCTTGACATATGTCAGAACTTTTCGTTCTCTTTAAATTACCCATCCTCCAATCCTTGACACATGTCAAAACATCCCTTTCCCTTTAAATTACCCCCTCCAACCCTTGACACATATTAGAATCTCTCCTCCACTTAAATTATCCACCCTTCAACTCTTGACACATGTCAGAACCTCCCCCTTTAAATTCTCCTCTCACACTTTATTTTCAGTCACACCTCCCTCCACTGCTATCTTCCTCTCAGTCTATCCTTCTCTCTTCCTAGAACATAATTATCTTTTTTAGCCATTACTTTTCATAATTCATAGAAGACAATTATGGATGACTATTGGGGTTTATTTTTATATAGTTGATCAATTAAGAATGATGTTCATAGTGGAGAGAGTATATCCAACAACAATCTCGATTATACAACTGAATTTATCACAAATAAGGTTAGTTATTATCATTATTTTATGCATATTAGTTATTTATTTTATAAATAGAGAAATTATGTTAAGATTGGATAATGTCACACTTATACATCTTTGTTATATATTTTTTATATAGATATTTAAAAATAGAGAATATATGATAAATTGGGCGAAGACGGTTGGTCTGAAGAATAATATTATAGTGGTTATTAAAAATTCTGCTAATTTAAAAGGTGACAAGCTATCAAAGTACCATCTTATGTGTAAAAGAGGTGGAAAGTACAAACGCCACGATATCTAATTGATGGGCAATCCTTAAAAAAATACTGGGACTAAAAATTATAAATGTCTATTTGAGCTACGAGGTATACCAATACCTCCAGATGGTGTGATATGGGGTTTAAGAGTTGTTTGTGGTTTTCATAATCATCAATCAGTAGAATAATTGATGGTCATGAGTACCCGTGTAGGTTAAAACTAATAGAGAAATAATTTGTACTCGACATGACCAACAGCACAACACCTCTTGAAATTCTTAGTATTTTGAAGGAAAAAAGACTCATCAAACACTATGGGAATAAAAAGCATTTACAATGTCATTTTCATAAACAAATCCGCTAAACGGAGCGACCTAAATTTTATTCAGTATGTCTTGGAGCAATTAATCAAGAAAGAATACCTCCATAATTACCGTACAAATCTAGACACCAACGAAATCACAGATATTATTTAGGGTCATCCAAAAAGTTTAGAGTTGTTTGTCAACTTTTCATATGTGTGAATCATTGATGTCACATACAAGACCAATGAGTATCAGGTACCACTATTGGAGGTTGTGGGTATCACATCTACAATGCGAATTTACTCACTTATGTTTGTATATCTTAGTAATGACAGTACAGAACAACTAACATGGACATTAGGTACCTTAAAGAAGTGGATGGTTGATAAAAAGGCATTGTTGCATTGATGTTTGTTTCAGATGGGGATTTGACGCTTATTAATACCATTGAAACATGTTTTCCCAATGCACGTCACATCCTTTGTATTTGACACATAAACTAGTGTGTAATAAAGAAATTCACCCCCTATGCTTGGTCTGGAGTGGTAACGTTTTTATACGTCATGACACTTACTCATTAATTCATCGACACAGTGGTCTTACTGACAGAAGTGGGATGTCATGCGCAAGGAGTATCGATGATTTGAGGGTGTTCTAAATTACCTTTGGGAGACATGGTTACACTCTTACACAGAGCGATTTATTTCAGCATGGGTTGATACATGTAAGCACCTTGGGAGTAATTCAAATCAAAGGTATAGTCACTTTATAGCTTTATTATTTCATTTTAGTTCATTATTGTACTATTTCAATTCTTTTCATTATTACAACACAATACATTTTTTTATTACAGGGCAAAGTCTGCACAAGCGAGACTAAAGTTATATTTGGGAGATATCATGTCACCCCTACAAACTGTTGAAGCAATCTAGGTGCCATAGGTTTTGATATTTGGGTAAATATTTAAGTTAGATTTATTGTTGTATTTGATATACATTGTGAGTGTGCAGGATATAGGTACAACAAGGAAAGCCCAAGTGTGATCTTGGTAAGGGAGGAAAGTCCAAGAATGAGTCTTGGCGGTGTAAGTCCAAGCATGTAGTCTTGGCAACGTAAGTCCAAGTGTGACTTGGCAATGGATGAAGTCCCGGAGGTGAGGAGCCTCTTGGCAAAGGAAGACCCGACAATATAGACAAGGCCGAAGGAAGCTCCAGAAGGCAAGACGTGAAGGATGGGGAGACATCCGAGGGACGCGAGGCTGATGGAGGAGGCTAGAAGGCTAGGTCTAGGTTGGTCGGGCGAGGACGAGTGCATGAGAGATTGTACTCGGAGTAAAATCCTAGTTTTAGGGTTTTACTGTAGCGTTACTGTAGCAGTCGACTGGTGCATGGACCAGTCGACTGGTGACGAGCAAATCAGGTTGCTGATTTGTTCCAAGCTCTATAAGAAGGAGCTTGGTATGACCGGCCAAGGTGACGAAATTAGACTTGGTTAAAGCTTAATTAGTAGTCACCAAACGTGCTCAAGGTTCTCTTGTGTCCAAGTGTTCTTGGTTGGTGTTGTGGTGAGGTTTCTCCACTTATAAGGAGTTGCTTGAGTAGCCGGAGTTTGCCGAGGGTTAATCCACCGAAGGATCGGGATCGTCCACCTTACGGACAGCCGTGGAGTAGGAGCAAGTTATCTCCGAACCACGTTACATTGACGTGCATTGGTTTGCATTTCCTTTCTTTATCTTTAGCTTTCATATTCGTATTTAGTTTCGTATTATTCCGTTGTGCAACTAACGAATACGTAGGAAGCCATTGATTTGGGTGAGACGCTATTCACCCCCCTCTAGCGGGCACATCGATCCCAACAAGTGGTATCAGAGTGAGAGCGCTCTTCTACGGAATAATCGCTAAGAGAGCAAGAAGCTAGAGGAAGAAAAAGATGGAGTCCGAAGGACCGCTCGGATGGGATATCCGAATTCCACCTCCGTATGACAAAGAAGACTTCAATTATTGGAGGAATCGGTTGGAGACATGGTTCCAAATGGATTGGAACCAATGGGTTGTCTTGAGTGACCTATTTGAAGCTCCTACGAACAAAAAGGGGAAGCCCCTCCAACCTCGACATTGGACTGAGGAACAAAGGGAGCAAGCGGAGGCGGATAAGGAGGTAACAAAAATTTTGTTAAATCTATTACCTTCTAATATCATTGTGAGTGTAGGTGAATGCATAAGTGCATGTGATCTTTGGAAAAAGATCATTGCCTATCATGAAGACCCGTCACAATTCCAAAGAGTGGAAGAGCCCAAGGAGAAGGGTTCATTGGTTCAAGAAGAGAAGGACCAATTGAATGTTGACACGATCTCAACATCCGAGGAGGAGAAGGAAGATGAGGAGGTATCATCCACATCATCAAGGGAGGAAGAAGTGGAACCGTCCACATCTTCAAGTGAAGAGGAAGAAGAGCAATCCAAGGAAGAGGAGATCTTGGAAGCTCAACCCTCCACCTCAACTACCAAGAAGAGCACAAAGGACCACATCAAATACTTTGAGTGTGGTAAGATGGGGCACTACAAGAGTAGGTGTTCTTCGCTCAAGAAGGTAAAGGAGGTAAACTCTAAACTCACTAAAGTTAATTTAGAAACTAATGTGAGTTGTATGAAGAAGAAGAAGAAGGAGAAGAAGAAGCACATTAGGTGCTTTACATGTAGTGAGTGGGGTCACTACCACACAAAGTGCCCAAGGAGAGGAGAGCTCAAGAAATTGGCGCACTTGAAGAAGTGGGAGAAGAAGAGAGCTTCAAGGGTAAGGGAGGTAAACCCTAATTTGAATGCTAGTTTAAATTTAAATCGTTATAATGCTATTTATCATGAAAATAGAATGCATGATAAACCTAAGGACAAATATATACCTCCTCATGCTAGATCTACCATACCTAAGGTTAGGAAGGTAGATAACTACTTAGGCAACAATTCTAAGGACTTTAGATATAAGCCTAAGGCTAGCAATACTCATAGGAATCAACAAAAATCCAAATCTATGGATTTAGTAAGGGAAAACCAAGTCTTAAGGTCAAGACTTGATAACTTAGAGAGAACCTTAGCAAGAATGGAAAACTTGCTTAAGGGGCAAAGTGAGCACAACCTTGGAAAAGCTAGACAAGAGTCATCCAATGGCTATAGAGGTTTGGGATACAAATCCAAAGCCAAGAAGGATGTGACTTCCTTTCATAGGGTTCCATATAGCTATGGAACCAAACATAGGACTAGTGGTCAAGCTAAAAGTACAAGGGAAGTTGTCCCTAAGAGTACTTTTGCAAAGACCAATGTGACTAAGACTTCTAATAAGTCTAAAAAAATCACAAATAAGGTTACAAGGGGAGTTAGCCCTAGAAGTAACCTAGTGGAAGTGACCAAGACTTCTAAGAAGCCTAGAAAGGTCCTTAGGAAGGTATCTAGGGAAGTCATCCCTAGTGAGTACCTAGAGCATCCAAGGAGCACCAATAGGTTTTGGGTTCCTAGGAGCATAGTCTCTACACCCTAGATGGGTTTAGAGAGTGTCAACTCCAATTGGAAGGGTAGTTAACACAACCTTGATAAAAGTTGACACTTGAAAGCATTTTCAAGGTTATTGTTAACCTTTGAAAATGAAAAGGATTATTAAGTGTACTCTTTAAGAAGAGTAAATTGTGTCAAAATTTGAGGATTTGAGTTTAACTTAAATTGACACAAATATAAAAATACAAGGAATACAAGTTGGGATCTTGGTCTCCTTTTGATGGGTTAAGGGAGATTTTTAACCTTAATCTAAAGTAATCACTATTTGGAAGAACAAAGTATGTCAAATCTTAAGGAATTGAAATACATGTAAATTGGCACACTTGAAAAGGATTAGAAATGGTTAGTTGAGATCTTAGCATGTTCTTAAAGGATTAAGAGCAAAATTAAGTCTCAATCTAAATGTTTGATCCTTAAAGAGAGTAATATGTGCCAACAAATATTTGAGGATTGAATTCTTAATTTCAATTGGCACAAATAGAAAAGGGATAAAAGAAATGCCAAGTTAGGTTTTGGCATTCTTTCAAGAGAAAAGCAATCTAGGCTTAAATTTAAGGTTTTAGCTAAGGTTTAAGGATACTTAGATTATCTAGGTATATTTTATTTATGCTAAAATACCATGATTGATTCCATATTATATGTCATGACATTATATGTTGCATTCATTTTATTATGAAAAATATAAAAATATCATGTCATGTCATACATACATCATGTAGCTATAGCATGCTTTGCTTTTGAAAATTGCTTATTTTGATGTATGTCATTAATCATCATATAGTATGTCAATTTCCTTATAATTAAGGACAAAAGGCATTTATTATGTATGGAAGTGCCCCCAACAAGAGGGATCATATCAAGTGACATCCTAGATGGATGATCATGATTTTTACAATGCCTAGATAGAGATACATGATCCCTTAGTTTAGGGCAAGACCAAATATACATCTCACAAAGAACTATAAGGTAACTTGTATGTATTTAATTCACGTTAGATACAAGTGAGATGTTAAGATGATGAACTAAACTCAAGATGTTGATCTAGTGCATCTTGTTGAGTTTTAAGTTCATCAAAACACATAGTTATGTGTCTTTCAATCATTGGGAAAGCTAATGTACAAGTCATGTGCATTGAGCCCAAAGAACGTGGTTGGATATTGGTTTTGAAAAAGATTTCAAAATACTTTTGAAAAATCTTGGTGAAGACTATCTTTTGATAGTAATCATCATTGGAAAGTTAGACACAAACTAGGAGAAAACATTGAAGTTTTCAAGAGTTTTCAAATTTGTGTCAATCTTTGAAAATAGGAAGTATTTTCATAGAAAACTATTTTTCCCTGATAAAGTATCAAAAATAATGTCTACATGAGTTTTCATGATGAAAACAAGTATGGATTGGTTAAGAAAAATCAAAGTGAAGTTTCGGTTGAGGTTTAGTTTCATTATTGAATTTTGAACCTCAAAAGTTCGAGTTTTGATTTTCCTAATTATTTAGAAATCCCAAGTCATTGTTGGTGCAATGATAGAAGTTTGACCATATTTTTAGGGGGAGTTTCAAAGGTAAAAGGGAAGGTAATCCCTATTTTGAAGTTTAATCCAATCTCCAATTCTTATATGCTTGTTAGAAATAATGTAGATTATTTACCTAAGCATAATCATGGATTTAGGTATAATGATAGAAATAGGGTTAACATGGCAGATAACCCTAAGAAATCATACACTAAGGGTAGACCTAATAAGACCAAAACCATTTTGCCTAAGGGAAGGAAAGTGGGTGAAAACCTAAGCATTAATCCCAAGAAAGGGAGACATATGCCTAGGAAGGTGGGTAGGTCTAGGCATGTCTAAGGTGGACATGTTGACTTTAGGGTTAGAACCCTAGAATTAGAAAATCAAGTATTGAAGGCAAAGCTTGAGGAAATGGAGAAAGTCCTAGAGAGGTTCATTATTGGACCTAAAGGACTTGACATGTATTTGGGTAGTCAAAGACCTAAAAATGTCAAATTAGGTCCCTCCAAGACCAAAATGAGTTCAAGTGTTAAGGTAGCACATGACATTGGTAAGGGAGGTGTAACTAAGGACAAGGGAGAGTCATCCAAGGCCAATAAAAAAGAGTATGCTAGGGTGGCATATAATTATGGCAAGGATGAGGTGTCCAAGGTTAAGGACAAGAAGAAATTAACCAAAAACAAGGTGTCTAAGGTTAAGAAGGTGAATTTAGTAGGTCAAGTGTCACCCGAGGTGCACCGAAGTGGCCTAGCCATAGTGGATGATTAACCAAGAGAGGTGACTAAGGTTAAGATTCCTAATGTTAGGAAGAGCCTCTGGGACCCATGGTAGATGGGTTATCAAATGTGCCAAGTGGTTAGGAGACAGACTTAAGTCTCTAACCTAGTGGGTTGGCACAATTGGGATGTGATTCGTGCATGGAAATATGAATTGGGTTCATATTGCATGAAAATTAGTTTTTGATTTATATATGCCATATAAAATAATGCTAGGGATGTATTATGATTTAGTATGGGCAGGTACATCAAGAGGAAGCCAAAACTAGGACTTTAGGTCAAGGTTCAATTGAATCATGTAGCTAGTTTTGGATTTTGTGTCAATCTTGGGATTGGTGATAGATACATTTTGTAATGTATTTTTCCCAAGTAGACAAGGGTACAATAGACCTCTCTACAAAATTTAGGGGGTTTTGGAGGTCTAGGGAATTCTGGTGCATTTCTGAAGTTGGCCTGAAAAGGTTGATTTTTGCAGAAATAGGGTGCCAGTCGACTGGTGCATATACCAGTCGACTGGTAATAGTGTTTTTGAGCACAGAATGTTTCTGTAAGCTCATTTTGTCGATACCAGTCGACTGTTGCCGATACCAGTCGACCGGTAACAGTAGATTTCGACCACAAAATGCTTCTGTAAGGTTCTGTCGAAGGGGGCAGTCGACTGGTACCTAGTTCAGTCGACTGATACCAGCCTAAAAGTGTTTTTCAACATTATTCTTGACCGTGTCAACTCGTTTAAATGTATGAGATCCATGGGGGATAAATACATGAGTTTAGGGTCAATTTGGATGACATGTTTTCAACAATTGGAATATTGTTGGAGATTTTTTTGATGTATGGCAAAGGGGGAGAATTTTAGGTTTAAGTGAGAAACCTATAAACCTTTGCAAGAAATCCTAGCTCGAGGGGGAGCTTAAGTGAAGGGGGAGCGATTGTTTAGGCAAAGGGGGAGAAGTTTACCTTTGCGGGAAATCCTAGCTCAAGGGAGAGCTTAGGTGAAGGGGGAGCCTAGGGATTTAGGTTACATTATTTATGCATGAGTTGATTTACATATTTATTTGCATATGTATTGCATTTATGTTTCCCTAATTTAAAAAGGTTGCCAAATATCAAAAAGGGAGAGATTGTTGAAGCAATCTAGGTGCCCTAGGTTTTGATATTTGGGCAAATGTTTAAGTTAGGTTTATTGTTGTATTTGATATACATTATGAGTGTGCAGGATATAGGTACAACAAGGAAAGCCCAAGTGTGATCTTGGTAAGGGAGGAAAGTCCAAGAATGAGTCTTGGCGGTGTAAGTCCAAGCATGTAGTCTTGGCAACGTAAGTCCAAGTGTGACTTGACAATGGATGAAGTCCCGGAGGTGAGGAGCCTCTTGGCAAAGGAAGACCCGACAATATAGACAAGGCCGAAGGAAGCTCCAGAAGGCAAGATGTGAAGGATGGGGAGACATCCGAGGGACGCGAGGCTGATGGAGGAGGCTAGAAGGCTAGGTCTAGGTTGGTCGGGCGAGAACGAGTGCATGAGAGATTGTACTCGGAGTAAAATCCTAGTTTTAGGGTTTTACCGTAGCAGTTACTGTAGCAGTCGACTGGTGCATGGACCAGTCGACTGGTAACGGGCAAATCAGGTTGCTGATTTGTTCCAAGCTCTATAAGAAGGAGCTTGGTATGACCGGTCAAGGTGACGAAATTAGACTTGGTTAAAGCCTAATTAGTAGTCACCAAACGTGCTCAAGGTTCTCTTGTGTCCAAGTGTTCTTGGTTGGTGTTGTGGTGAGGTTTCTCCACTTATAAGGAGTTGCTTGAGTAGTCGGAGTTTGCCGAGGGTTAATCCACCCAAGGATCGAGATCGTCCACCTTACGGACAGCCGTGGAGTAGGAGCAAGTTATCTCCGAACCATGTTACATTGACGTGCATTGGTTTGCATTTCCTTTCTTTGTCTTTAGCTTTCATATTCGTATTTAGTTTCATATTATTCCGCTGTGCAACTAACGAATACGTAGGAAGTCATTGATTTGGGTGAGACGCTATTCACCCCCCCTCTAGCGGGCACATCGATCCCAACACAAACATCTTTTAAAAAATATATAAGATGCTGAGAATTCAGTTCGGGGATATTAAGAAGTTGTTCGAGAGATCTCTCAATATTCCATGCCATCAACATTTACATATGACGTTTTCAATCAAATAAGGTGTCTGATTGCATTAGAGGCAATGAAGTTGATTTTTGATCAGCTAAAATGCGTTGAGGAAGCATCTCACCAGCTAGCTGGTAGATGCAACTGTTCTATCAAAATTGTATACGGAATACCATGCGAGCACGATCTTGCACGTTACTGTTACTTTTTCATTCCAATTCCGATACAGAGTATCAACACTCATTGGAGGAGATTGTCTATGCACGTACATCGATTTAATGATGAGGGAGCACGACCCAACAGGACATCCTACATTGTTGATATATTAGATGGGATGAATCCACATATGTGAAAGCATATGATAGATAAGTTTTTCGATCTGATAGATTTATCTCAAGTATAGTTCGGACCCCTTCGTATAACACAGAACATAGAGGTCGACCTACAGGTAGAGATGAGCAAAGTAGACGTCGCATACCTTCTTTTACAGATGCATCCACTTCAGGATCTAGGGTCTCTCAACTAACTACAACATCTCGAGGGAGAGGAAGACGTGGAAGGGGGTCGAAGGTTTGCAATATTCAAACGACCCATGATCACTCTCCAGTTCCACTTATCCTTGATACTTATATTGAGAAATTACTTGTTCCTCTACAGCATTATATTTCTCACACTGTTGACGTTCAACCTAACGGTCATTGTGGATTCAGGGCAATAGCCCACTAATTGGGTATGGTGAAAAAGGTTGGTTTCAAGTATGATTCGAGCTTATAGAAGAGATTCAACAAAATAAGAATCCATATGATCAACTTTATCTAGATCGAAATTTGGTAGCCAATCTATTATTCTCAATGTATTGGTTCGAGTTGTGGGCACCAGATATGTATTAGATGGACTCTATGTCTTTGGGAATTGTCATCACATCAAGGTATAATCTTGTACTGCATACATTTGGTGAGAATGTTGAGAGTTGTTTTACTCACATGTCATTACGAACTCCTCCAGTTCCAAACCAAGAGCGTTGAGAAATAGTTATTGCCCATGTTGGCAATTACTTTGTATAAATTTTCTTATACTCTCATTACCCTGTAACACCTATTCTAACATAGTGGTGACAACATTCATCGTACGAAGCTAAAAGATGAGTCACTCGTTATATGACACGTGTTCATTTGTGGTACGAAGTAATAGGTACATTACCAAATGCATTGGGAGCAAAATTTATAGGTAATATTGATTAATATTTCTATTTTTATATAATTTTGTTTTTTTTATTATTACATATATTCTTCATTTAAAAAAAAATATTTATTCCTAATTTATAAATGTGTTTACTATTAATGGTTAGTATTCTTGTTAGTTTCATATATATAATTTTTATTTCGATCCATATTTTTATATTTTTTTTTAAAATTTGTATAGATAATAGCTCCTAAAATCTATAACTAAAAAAATAAAAAAAAAATTATAAACATATATTAAAAATTTAAAACGAATAAGGGTATAAGCATAAGCACCTCCAAAATTTAAGACAGGACCGGGCAAGGACATGTCAGAGAGGGGTGTGAAAAACACCTCTCTTTTTTAATTTAAAATCCTAAATATATATAATATATCTAAAAAATTTTTAAAAAAAATCTATTTGAGCGTCTGGATTGAGGTCTAGGCAACGCCTGGATTGAAGTTCAGGTGCCTAAATTGAGTGTGCTGCTTATAACTAAATTTTAATTAAAAATCTAAAGTTTAAATCAATTTAGTGTGCTGTTTGTTGCTCTCCTCTCCTTGCCCAGAGAGAACAGCGGCCATCGGCACCTCCTTGTGCATCCTCCGCAAGCCGCTAGAACAGCCAAGAGAAACAGACAATAAAATTCACATCCCCTCCACAAGCTGTTGGTGCAGCCTCCTTGCGCACGCTTGCGCCATCCTATATAGTTGCTGCCCATTGAGATGCTGATAAGGATGCTTGGTTCTAGTGACACATCTGGATCATTTGTAATGCAAGATCAACAATTTCACATGAATTATATGATTCATGCAATCCATTGTCAATTTTACTATAAAATTCGATCAATTGATCCAGATTGATTGATTTAGTGTTTCCGGATCGTATGATCCGGATCACAATTTTGCAAACCATGTTGCAACTGAACACTTGTCAGTATTGTTTCTCTTTTTCTTTCATGCTTTGGAAAAAATACGATGTGTGATAACAATTACAGCTTACCAGAGCACAAGTAATAACATCTTAGATAAAGATGCTCAGCACTAGCAAAAGTACTAAGAAAAACAATCAAAAACTAGCAAAAGTACTAAGAAAGAACAATCAATTCAATGGGATTCTATTCACAATCAACCTATAAAGAACACCAACAACAGCAATTCATGATATCACGGCAACAATGACAGTACTTTAGATAAACTGGCTAGAACCAAACAAGGCTAGCAATTACCAGAGCACCAACAAGAAATAGCAATGCCTTGAGATAGACATCAGCTTGTTGTCCATTGTGAACTTCCCGGGGAAATCCATGAACATGGTGCCCCCCTGGAATGCATGGCCATACCCGTAAGGAAAACCAGTGCCGGGGCCATAAGCCACAGTTGCAGCAGGGAACCCATGAACTTGAAAGCTAAGCACCGGGAACAAGCCACCGATGGCAGCAGAGAATGTGTAGTAGTTACCAAACCTAGTGCTGCCCACCGGAGCTCCGCCCATGAACCATGGATTCCCATGGTGAAAGTTGTTTAGGTCGGGCGGCGGCAGTGGCGTCGTTGCAGGCCTCTGCCCAGCTGGGCGGTGAGGAATGTTCATACTAGGTGACATTTTCGACCGTGGGTCTGTGGAATTCTTCCCTCAGCCATAGAGAGGTACCAACTTTTCTTCCTCGACGATGGCCTTGTAGACAGGGCATTCAGAAGATTGAGCGTGACTATGGAGCCATTGGTAGAGGCAGGGCCAGCAGTAGAGGTGACCACAGAGGGTCACCACAGGGTCTTGGGCCAACTCGAAGCAGATGTTGCATTCAAAGCTACTTGCATCATTGCTGCAACTATTTCGCTGAAGGAAGAGCTCTGCGGATCCCCACTAGACGAAGACGATGACTCCCCAATTCCACTTGCCATCTATGAAGCCGCAAAATCGAAACTTACAAAACGAGAAGAAAAGAAACAACCAACGAGGAAGATACAACAAAACCTGATCGGAATTGAAAACACTGATTAAACGAATTATTCAACGGGATTCAATGAATCGTCGAACAACCAAACCCTAGCATATGCTCGCGAACGCGGAATCAGAATCAAATGATCCAACGAGATACCTTTGCGAGATCATAATTCCCAAATAATAATACTCGTATCTTCTATCGTTCTAGGGTTGAACTTGACGACATAAACAGATCTCAGACGCGAAAGAGGGCAAATATGTGAGTTCACCCACAAAAGAAAATCTCACGAACTCACAAACAAAAACCTAATCGATAGTGAGAGTAGAGATCAAGGAGTACCTGGAACCGAAACCGATCGGGACGAGGCGAAGAGAGACTTCGAACAGTCACAAATCGAGGAAGGAGATGCAGACGAAACAGACTCATGAATGAGGAACGATCGAGCACGCATTCCTCGATTCCTAGGGCGGAGGAAGCTTCCAAATACTTTCATTGTCACGACACTACCGGATCTTTTTTATCCAACGGGTTCAGGTTCAAACCCGTTAGCATTCATTTTGATAATTTACCTTCTCTTCATAATGATGTCTCCTAATTTTCAATCTCTTAACTTCATTAAAAAAAATGTGAATATATAAATATAGCATAATTTTGAATAATTTTTTTAATTCAATATCACCTTTTATTTTTACTAAAATTTCCATAATATACTAATTTTATGTTAAAATAAAGTATCTAATTGATTTCTCAATTTTTATTAAAAACAATTGAAATTTGCACAATATTTTTGTCATGTATATAAAACATTCTAAATATGTATAACTAGAATAAAATATGGTATATTTGAGGTTAACAAGATTGAGCCTGTTTTCTTCGTATCATTCGAAGTAAAACGAAAGATGATAGCACCTGAAAGCAACAGTAGAACGGCAGGATGTTTTTTTAATTAGCTTTTAAGAATTGAGATTCAGTTTTAATAAATTAACAGATGAATTTTTTTAATGATTAATTAATCAAAAAATGTACTATTTATATAGACGACAGTATAATTTAAGGACATCATGTCTACTATCAACTAGTAAGTAATCAAATCTTTACAAGGGAAGGTTCAAATGGAAAATAAAGAAGAGGTGGAAGAGGATAGAAGCTTTATTGTGAATGAGATTTTAGTCCCACTTTGAGAGTTTCAAGGTATGTTGGTTAGTTTATATTGATTCACATGCATTGAGAATGTGAACAAATGTATGAGGAGAAGCCCTCTCTCACGCGTGGGTGCCCAGGGGGAGTGCAAATCCAGGGCCCGAAATACACTGAATCATGTTAACTCATGTGCATGTCAAGTGGAACAACCAACCTTTTGATGTTGTGTAACGGATTTAATGCAGAATCGAAACGGTCGAGTGATAATGAGTGAGGTGGGGAGAATGTATTTCAAGGAAACTGCGACTCTACAGGCCTCGGTCAGCTTGCCCGGTCTCTTCGTCCGCCCAGTCGACCCCTTCGCTTGACCGACCTCTCCACTCGCCCGGTCGGTCTCTTCATCCATCCGACCAACTTCTCTGACCGCTCGGCCTGTCGCTTCACCCGAACGCCTCCCTGTCGCTTCGCTCGCCCGACCTACCTCTCACCAGGCCTGTCTGCTCACCGACTTGCCTCTCGCTAGGCATGTCTGCCTGCGTGACCGTATTGCCCGGTCTGCCTTACTGCTCGATTGTCTCTCTGGTTGGACGACTGCTCTGTCCAATCGGACTCTGTGCTCTCGACTGCTCGACTTTGCAACACAGACCTACTGCTTAACAGATCTGTCCGCTCGACGACTAAGTACGATCTGCCACTCTTCGGTACATAGTAGAAACCAGCCCTTGCTAGGAGAAGGTCATCTCTATTGTAAATTGAATTTAACTTTTATGTAATTTTAAATTCAACTAAGTCTCCAAAAATCTCCGACAACAAATTATTTTTTCTCAACATAAACTTCCCTGTGGTTACAAATAGGAGAAGGTTAAGGGTAGATGAGATTTAAATGACAATTTTTTATATAAATATCAAGTATTCATATCTTAACCTCCAACTAATTTTAAGATAGATAGTTTGCCTCGTATTTTATCCATACAAAAAATTCAAGCACGGTAACTCCTTGTATGGCTCCCCAGCTTCCCTAGTAATTCAAGTATCATAGACAAGGTAAGGCTTAAGGCATAGGTCTTGAATAAAATTAGAGTCGTCATTATTATATATTTTTTTAAATGTGTGAGTATTTTATGGTTGATCTATCTGGAATCTAAAAAGATAGAATTGTCGAAATGACGTGACTGGAATGCTGATCAAATTGTCATGCCTCGGAGGTGGAGGGTATGATGAGCTGTCTCTAATGTTGACCAAATCGTCATGAGACCTCCGGTCAATACTACCAGTAACCAGCGACCAGGTTGTCCTGGTCCCTGGTACCTCGATGCTCAAGGTATGTCCCAAAAACACATAAGCAGTCCAATAATAGTAGAGCAATGAAATGACTAAATAATGAGTATGTTGACGTACCCTGAGCAACACCCTCTAGTAGATTGGTGAGCTGATCAAGTCGTCGTGATCCAGAAGAGTAGATAAATGTGAGCTGGATGGGAAGCTCAGTCCGGAGGCGACGACACAGAGCCCAGTGCGGTATGGATCCGGAAGACAACACACAGTCAGAATACAGTACCGACGCATAGGTAGAAATATGGCAACGACACGCAGGCCAGAACAAGATAACGGCTCATAGGCCGAATAATACCCACAGCTCACAATCGTAATAGTGGTACAAAGGCGGATCGGCGTCGGAAGCATACGATAGTACAGATCAGAGGTCGTTTGCGACAATGGGAACCGGATGTGGCTCGGGGTTGTGTGGCGACGACATGTATACACGAGAAGGGGAGAGGAGCAGTGTCGGAGTCGTCAACCGATATCGACGTCGGCCTCCATGAGGCGGCGAATCAAAACCCAGTGCCTCCGTGTGAGGCAGCGAAGGAGACATCCAGCGCAACTCCATGGTGGCAGTGGAAGACATGGGTCGGCCGATGGCTGAAGCTGGAGGCGGCGACTAGAAGGAGCAGAGCCGACGTGAAGCACTGCACGGGATCCGTGGTAGCAGTGGCCCTAAGGCCTGAGGCGGCGATGAGGTCTGATCGCTACTGCTTGCAGCGCCGACGGCCTATTAAAACAATCAGCAATATCTGGACACCTTGCACTGACCAAATTCCTTATACTCGCCTCATCACATACAGCACTGCATTTGGGTGTCATGCATCTAATGCGACGGCTTTGTCCATCATTTATCTTCACTATAAAATGCTCAGTCCAACAATCATTGCAGAAAGTATTCCCACAGTCCATTTCAGTGATTGCATCTGTAGGAACGGTCTCAAAACATACATCACAGGTGACAGGATTCACTGAAGTGGATAAGCCTTTGTTATCGACAACGGTTACTCCTGCTTGTGAGAACAATCTGTCCCTTCCCTTTTGATCGAGCAACTCAAAGATCCTCTCAACATCCCAGCGGTAATGAATAAGAAGGGTCCTCGCATGCTGCTCTTTAAGAGCCAGCAGCTCCATCACCTTCCGCAAATCCTCTTTCTGTGTTGCTAGAAGGGACTCTTTTGTGATAACTGACGACAGTGAGCAGTGGCACTCTTCCTCGCGCCCGTCTTCGAGGCCCTGTAGGACATTCTCTTCGATAACGCCTTCATGATCAGTGAGGTAGCAATCCTTCAAATCACTCGACGAAAGGTAGTCCTCCTCGTCTGCCATGCTGGGCTCGACGGCGAATCGAAGGGAGGCGTTGCGATCGGATGGACTCGGGCAGAGGCGATGGAATTGGGAGATGGCAGCGGAGCAGCTTCGAGAGGAAGGCAAGCGAAGCAAAAGTGAGATAGGAGGAAACGAGATGAGGAAATAGAGAGTAGGGGCGGTAGATGCGGGCGATGGCGGGATCGGCGAGCTCGCAGGGTTCGAGCTCCAACTCCGCGAGGAAAGAGGCCCTAGGCAAGACGGCGGGGGCGCCGCAGACCTCGCATGCGGAGGCAGCGGTTGGGTTGGAGAAGGGAAAGGCACGGCACGACCATCGCGAGACCTCGGAAAGAGTAGAAGACGAAAATGGAAATGAAGGAGAAGAGGTGACGGGGACGGGAGAGAGGCAGACTTGGCAGGAGAAGGTATGAGATGGAGCGTTTTCCAAAAACCTTTCCTCTTCCCCTTTTTTGGTTGCAAGCCCGAGACCCCCTTAAAATTTCCTTTGGCGGAGAGCAAAATCAAAACGAACGCCTCCAATGATGAAAAGCAAAATCTTTTCTATGCGAACACACCCAAATCTTTAACTTGTGCAAAGAGGAATGTTTAGTTTAGAAGAACATGAGTGGCGAATAGAAATAGAAATGATTGATTGATATTATTATTATTTGGATTATAGGAATAGGAATATAAATAAGAAAATGAATCTTTGAAATTGGGTAATAACTCATTCTCATGTATCTCCCTTTCAATGAGTCATTATCCTATTTTCATCAATCAAAATATTTCCTTATTTCAAAAATACCCTTACCTAAAATTAAAATTTTCTCCCTTAATATCAAATATCAAAATATATTTATTTATTTATTCTTTCATATCACTTCTCTCTCCTTGTTCTCTCTCATCATATTTTCTCTCTCATCATTTTATCACATATTTTTTCTCTCATCAATCTCTCCCATCACACACTCTCTTTTTTTTCTCATCACGCTTTCTCTCTCATCATACTTTCTCTCTCAATCTTTTCCAGCACACTCTCTTTTTTCTTTTTCTCTCATCATATTTTCTCTCCTCAATCTCTCCCATCACACTCTTTTTTTTCTTTTTTTCTCATCACACTTTCTCTCTCATCACACTTTCTCTCTCATCACACTTTCTCTCTCCTTAATCTCTCTTGTCACACTCCCTCCTTTTTTTCCTCAACGCACTTTCTCTTTCATCATACTTTCTTACTCATCATACTTTTTCTCTTCTCAATCTCTCCCATCATACTCATTGTTCTCTTTTTTTCTCATCACACTTTCTCTCTCATTATACTTTCTTTCTCACCATACTTTCTCTCTCCTCAATCTCTCTCATCACACCGTCTCTCCTAATTTTTTTCTCATTACATTTTCTCTCTCTTCATCCTCTCCCATCATACTTTTTCTCACATCAGATTTTCTCTCTCATCTTCTTTTATCATGCTCTCTCTTATCACACTCTCTTTTTTCATTTTCTCTCATCACACTTTCTCTCTCTTCATTCTTTCTCATCACACTTTCTCTCTCATCATTCTCTTTCATCATATTTTTCTCTCACATTCATCTTTCTATCACATCTATTTTTTTTCTAGTATTTTCCTTTAAGGGTAAAAAAGAAAATTTTGATTTATTCCGATAAAAAATATGCAACTAACCAAACATTACTTTTAAGAGTGATATCCATGCTCATGCTCATTCACATTCCACAATACAATGATTCCTATTCCGATTCCTATTCCTATGAAAAAACCAAACACCCCCTAAAATATTCTCCCACTTCTCCATAGTTCCCTTTGGATCCATAGATATATCCGTATCAACTAAAAATCATAATATCGCATTGGACTAGTAATAGCATTGTCCATCTACATCACGTGGTAAAAGGATGATTCATTCGGTACAATATTACATCACGCCGTTATGTGTGCAAGGAACTTTTCTATTTTGCTCTAATGATGCTTTGATTTTTGCTTCTAATTTCCCCATTCAATCTATCAATTAATTCCAGATTAATTACAATTTTACATTTTCCTAAAATTCCACCTACTGCTAGAATATAAGACTCAATTTCATTTTTTTCCATAATATTTTATAATTAAATAATCTATCAATCATCTCATTCTATCATAAGGGTTATGTGTTTTTTCTCTATCATCTTTGATTCTATCAAATGATGTCCTTAACCTCCTTCGTAGAGCGAAAGAGGTGAAGATCGAGTTTTTAATTATGTCGGCACTCAACACAAGTAATTCTTATTATCTAAATTCGTTCATATACTTGATAAGATCCGCTTTACGATAGAAATCTATGATTATGGGATCGAGCTTATGTCACGTTCTACCGTCTTAAAATATATCATACATTTCCTCCATCGTCAGTAATTCTATCAAAGGACCTTCTTATCTCCGCTCGAATAATATTTCTTTTTTACTATTTTCTTCTCTTTTGAAATATTCTTTATTATTTTATATAAAAGATAAATTATGAATTGAATGGACCCAAACAAAGTTGGAAAAATAGATTAATAGCAATTGCATGAGAAATTTTTCCACATTTTTTCTTATTTTCGTTGCAAGCAAAATATCAAATTACTACCATCACAATTCACACTTAAAAAATTATGAAATATGATACTTTTTAAGTGCACTTATCTAGTTTATTATATACTTTTAAGTGTATAAATTAGGTTTTTAAATGCATAAATTGTTAGTTAGAGCCCTAGAGCCAATCATATGATGATTGCTGTATGAACTCGATGTATTATATTCCTATATACTTATAAAGGCATTTCTTTATGGTTATTATACTTACTTGTATTGGTGTCAAATAACTAAGTATAATAATGTCCTTGAGTAGAAGGTTCATATCTATATCAATTGATTGGTTGAATCGATAGTGAGATGATATAGAGAACACTACTCTTAATCATTCCTAGTCAAATATTAACATTCAGGGACAATGTTAATGCGACGAGACTAGCATGTAGGTCAACTCGTTGACTTGATATCACAAGTCATGGATATAAAGATATCAAGTTGACACATGGGTATGCATTAGAGAATGTATACTGAATGACCCGCCATGAGAAAGTATCATGAATCGTTATATGAGTTTCATATACTTTCTCATGTGACTATTAGTATGACTATTAGTCCTTGGACCTGAAGTTACCATGATTCCCTACATAAGGAGTTGTATACTTTGGTTTCGTCAAACGTCACCCGTAACTGGGTGGACTATAAAGGCGATTACTGGGTATGTAACAAATTATGCGGAGGGATGTGAGTGATGTAGATGAGATCTATCCCTTCTATATGACGGGAGTGACATCATCATTCTTGATAGAGTGAGACCACTAAATGCATGGTCATGCCCAAATGAGTCAATATGAGATATTGAGCTCATTTGTTTATAGTGAGTCTACTTGGAGTTCAAGATATAGATTAATTAGATGATGACATGGTCTATGCCTCAATTTAATCAATCTAGATGTCAAGGATAGAAGGACATTATCATATATTGTGAAGGGTCACAATTAGTAGTCACAAGGTGATGTTGGATCTCAATATTCTTGTAACTTGGGTAGTAATAATGTGTTGCTAGATACCGCTCATTACTTATGCTTCTAAATGGGTTTAGGAGCATTGTCAATGTTACAAGAACCTATAGGGTCATACACAAAGGGTAATTAGATGGAGAATAGGTTCATATGATGAACCAAGAGGATTAGGTTCATATGATGAACCAAATTGGATTAAGAGTAATCCAAATTAGACTAATTGAGTTGGACTCAATTTGATTCATGTATTGAATGAGTCTAATTTATATTATGACTCATTGAATCAATTTAATTTAATGGATAGAGATTCACTAAATTAAATTGACTTGAATCAAAGGTTGGATTTGATCAACCATGGGAGAATTTAAGTCAAGTTTGACTTGACTTGAGAGGGAAGATGAAGGGTCAAGTTTGACTTGACCTTGACTTGACCAAATGTCATGTCATTGTGACTTGGCATAGGGTCGGCCAATGATGATGTGCCACATCATCTAGGCAACTTCATGGTATGTCACCTCATGAGGGAAACCAAGATTCTTGACTCTTGAGATTCCATGGAGGTTACAAACCTCATTGAAGTGGCCGACCACTTTTAGTGATGAAATGAATTGATTTTTCATTCAAGGCATCATCTTCTTCCTCCTCTCTTCCTTCTTGCTCTCCCTCTCATCCTTCCTGAGACTCCTTTAGGGTGCTAGCACACTCTAAGGTTTCTTCTTCATCTTTTGTTCGTGTGGATACTTCTAGAGGTGTGTACACTTGAACACACTTGAGATCTGACGGACCTTGGACAAGCGGGATTTGCGAAGGGCTTCGCTTCAAAGGTATACTCACTTTCTTGTAGATCTAGTGTAGATCTAGGGTAGGAAACATGTACATGTAAATTTTTATATATCTTCGCACGGATCCGTGGCAAGACTTCGGGATTTCCGCAATGCAAAAAGCGATTTTTGCGGCCCGAAAGTCCCAACAGTGGTATCAGAGCCACGTGCGAAGCGTGTACTTGTTTCATTTGTATTTTTATGAAAAATATCATATCTGTAAGTTTCTGTAACTTTACTATTTTTATAGATTTTATGGGTATTTTTCTCGTAGAGGCGAAACAACAAGTGCTAGGACACTTGTAGCCTTCGACTACCGAGAAAAACTTTCCGAAACGGCTAGGTCCCGCCCAAATTGTTTTGGGACAGCGGCTTAAGACGCTGTTAGATCGTAGTAGGACACTCGTGATACTCATTTCACGAAAAGGGGCACTGCCCCTAACCCCGCAAGGGGCATTGTCCCGCGATCGCGCCCGAAAATCGCTAAACGGGACTGTCGAGAAATTTTAACTCATAAAATTATAAAAACAGTAGTAAAATTATAGAAATTTATATAAATACATAATTTAGAATTATGTATGATTTTTTTATGGTCATGGCCCAAAAATCCAATTTGATTGGACTAAATGTGTTGTAATTCATAATATGGCTTGCGCATCATTTTGTGTGATGTGCGTGTTGTATATATTATACGACCTGTGTGTCGTACCTCCCTCATTTTTATTTCCTGTTGTAAATAGATTTTTATACTCGAATGTAATTCGAGTTTCATATCTGTAATGTACAAAAAAAAATGGGGCGGTGGAAGGTCGACTCGAGAAGGAACGACGAGGAGGGTGCAAGCAACACATGGTGGTCAAAGGGAGGAGCTTGGAGAAGTTGTTGACCCTACGTTAACCGTCCGATCTTCTCATTGGCTTGAGAAGATTGTAGTAGGGCCATGACCTAATTAAAATTTAATTAATTGCTTGTGTATGTGATGCATGATAATGTAGAGTAATTAATTAGTACCTTGATGCGTATAAGATACGAATCCATGATTAGATTAGATCTAAATCAACTCAACTCGAAATGCCTACCAAGTTCGGATACCCATCACTACCTCGATCATTTGTTGTTGTTGAATCTGTCAAAGCAATGCAACGCATTTTATCTTGGTAGGGTGCGGAGGGACAATCTTGGTCCCGCCTATCAAAGTTTGGGTGTGTACAAACTTAATTGGATTAAGTATAACTAGTTAACTCAATTGGATCGAGTATAACTATAGGTATTTTTCCAATGGTTGGAAAATAGGACAAACTCACATTTATATTAAATCTTGGGTGATTTAGCCAAAGCTAACTCAAGTTTTAATATAAATGAGGATCTTGATCATATAAACAAGAGTTGCGTAGAGATGTAATTAATAATTAGTTATCTACCGATCATACTAAGTCTTGGGCGATTTAGCCAAAGTTAACTCAAGGCGTAGTATGATGTGGATCTTGTCCCGCATGAATTATAGTTCATTGGTTAGAATCTAGTAAGTGTGGTTTGACCACATCCATGACCCAATTCTACAAAAATTCTATAATTCAGTAGGGGCATCATTTAATTAAAGGTCTAATTAAATGATTAGTGGAATATGATATTTATTCTCTGCTTTATTTATGTTGTAGATTGTCATGTCGACAAACACGAACTCCTTCTTCCTGCGTTCTGTCCTTGACAAGGACAAGCTCAATGGAGCTAATTTCCTGGACTGGTACAGAAATTTGAGAATCATTCTCACACAAGAACGAAAACTGTATGTCCTGGAGCAGCCCATTCCGGAGGCACCTACTGCCACTGCCACACGAACTAACCGAGATGCTTATAAGAAGCATCAAGATGATGCATTAGATGTGTTATGCCTTATGCTCATGACCATGAACTCTGAGCTTCAGAAGCAATACGAGTTGATGGGTGCTTATGATATGATTGAACATCTTCGTCAACTATATCAATGACAAGCAAGGCATGAGAGATTCGAGATCTCCAAGGCACTGTTTCAGTGCAAGATGTAAGATGGGACTCTCGTAGGTCCATATGTGCTCAAGATTATTGGGTACATAGAAAATCTACAGAGGTTGGGATTCTCACTTGGCCAAGAGCTAGTCATAGACTTGATCTTGCAATTCTTACCAGAGAGCTACAGACAATTTGTCATGAATTACAACATGAACAAAATTGACAAGCCACTGCCCGAGCTGCTAAGCATGTTGAGAACTACTGAGCTAAACCTTAAGAAGGTAAGGCCCAACTCCATTTTGATGGTACAAAAGCATAAGGGCAAGGGTAAGCCTAAAGGCAAAGGAAAGTCACAAGACAAGGGCAAAGGCAAGGCACTGAAACTCAAAGGAGGGGTTGCCAAGGATGCTATCTACTTCCACTGCGGTCAGACCGGGCACTGGAAGAGGAACTGCAAAGTTTACCTAGAAGATCTTAAGAAGAAGAGAAGTGAGACTTTTACTTCAGGTATATATGTTATAGAAGTCAATCTATCTATTTCTGCATCATGGGTATTAGATACCGGATGTGCTTCTCATATTTGTACTAATGTGCAGGCGCTGAGAAATAGCAGGGCATTGACGAAAGGTGAGGTGGACCTACGAGTAGGCAATGGAGCATGGGTTACTGCTGTTGCTGTAGGGACTTACTTTCTATCTCTGTCCTCTGGGATTGTACTAGAATTAGATGAATGTTGTTATGTGTCTGCTCTTACTAAGAACATAATTTCAGTTTCTTGTTTGGACAAGAAAGCCTTTTCATTTATCATAAAGAACAAATGTTGTTCCGTCTATTTAAACGATATGTTCTATTGTAGTGCACATCTGATGAACAGACTCTATATTCTAGACTTAGAGAACCCCATCTATAACATAAATACCAAAAGGTTCAAATCAAATGAAATGAACCAAACCTATCTCTGGCATTGTCGCTTAGGTCATATAAATGACAAACGCTTATCCCAGCTCCATAAAGATGGTTTGTTGGACTCATTTAATTTTGAATCATATGAGACATGCGAGTCATGCCTACTAGGCAAAATGACCAAGACTCCCTTTAGTGGACACAACGAGAGAGTGACTGATTTGTTAGGACTTATACATAGTGATGTATGTGACCCTTTCAATGTCACTACCAGAGGTGGTTATAGGTACTTCATTATCTTTACTGATGACTTCAGTAGATATGGTTATGTGTATTTGATGACACATAAGTCAGAATCCTTTGAAAAGTTCAAACCATTCAAGAATGAAGTACAAAACCAGCTTGGCAAAAGTATTAAGATACTTTGATCAGATCGAGGTGGTGAATACCTTAGCCATGAGTTTCGTGACTATCTAGCTGAGTGTGAGAATCTATCCTAACTCACTCCTCCTGGAACACCATAGTGGAATGGTGTATCTTAAAGGAGGAATTGTACCCTATTAGATATGGTGTGATCTATGATGAGTCACACAGATCTTTCTATATCTCTTTGGGGCTATGCTATATACACAACAACCTTCATACTTAATCGTGTTCCATCCAAGACTGTGATAAAGACACCATATAAAATATAGACTGGGAGAGATGCCAGGTGTCTTTTATGAGGATTTGAGATTGTGAGGCTTACATTCGACGTCAAGTCTCGGACAAACTGGGACCCAAATCCGATAAGTGCTATTTTATAGGATATCCCAAGGAAACGAAGGGATATTACTTCTGCATTCCCAGTCAACACAAAGTAGTTGTGGCTAAGACTGGGATATTCTAGAAAGGAATTTTGTTTCTAGAAAAACTAATGGGAGTAAGTTCAATCTTGAAGAAGTTCAAGATATGGACCATAGCATTGAAACCTTGATGGAAGTTGAACTGGAACCACAAAGTGTTGTGGATGATGAGATTGTTCCACAAGGAGTTGAGAAACAACAACCAGTTCATATAGACCTACCTCTTCGCAGGTCTGATAGGGTACGTCGTCAGCTTGAGAGATACTCATTTCTCTTGTCTGACCATGATGACGTTATGCTCGTTGAGAATGAGCTTACCTCCTATCAGGAGGCTGTGAAGAGACCAGATTCTGAGAAGTGACTAGAGGTCATGAGATCTGAGATGCAATCCATGTACACCAACCAAGTATGGACTCTGGTTGATCCACCTGAAGGCATCAAACTCATTGGGTGTAAGTGGGTCTTTAAGAGAAAGACTGATATGGATAGACTTATTTATAAAGGTCGTTTAGTAGCTAAAGGTTGCAAGCAAATTCATGGTATTGACTATGATGAAACATTTTCTCCAGTAGCGATGTTTAAGTCTATTCGGATCATGCTTGCTATTGCAGCATACCACGATTATGAGATCTGACAGATGGATGTCAAAACCATGTTTCTGAATGAAAACTTGCTCGAGGATGTGTACATGACACAACCTGAGGGTTGTGTAGATCCACAGCATACTGGCAGAGTATGCAAGTTGCATAAGTCCATTTATGGGCTAAAGCAAGCTTCTCGGAGCTGGAATCTTCGATTCGATGATGCGATCAAATAGTTTGATTTCATCAAGAATAAAGATGAACCCTGTGTCTACAAGAAGGTTGAGATAGATCTAAGAGATTGCTTGGCCTAAGTCAGAGTACATATGTTGACAAGGTATTGCTACGGTTTGCCATACAGAATTCCAAGAAAGGATTTTTGCCGATGTCACATGGTGTGAGTCTTTCGAAGACTCAAAGTCCCTCTTCTAGAGAGGAGAGAGACCGCATGGATAAGATTTCTTATGCTTCAGCCATAGGATCTATCATGTATGTCATGCTATGTACTCGCCCTGATGTGTCGTATGCTTTGAGTATGACGATCAGATACCAGTCAGATCCAGGTGTGTGTCACTGGATAGCGGTCAAGAATATTCTTAAGTACTTGAGAAGGACTAAAGAATATTTCTTGATATATGGAGGCGATGATGAGCTAGCTGTAAAGGGTTACAGTGATGTCAGCTTCCAAACTGACCAGGATGACTATAGATCGCAGTCTGGGTCCATGTTTTGCTTTAATGGTGGTGCTGTGAGCTGGAAGAGTTTGAAGCAGGACACAGTTGTTGATTCTACAACAGAGGCCGAGTATATTGCTGCATCAGAAACAGCAAAGGAGGCAGTTTGGATCCGCAAGTTTATTACTGAGCTTGGGGTGGTTCCTAGCATAGCAGATCCTATAGAGCTCTATTGTGACAACAATAGAGCAATTGTGCAGGCTAAGGAACCTTGCTCACACCAACGGACCAAACATATACTACGGCGCTTCCATCTCATTCGAGAGATTATCGATAGAGGAGATGTGAAGATTTGCAGAGTACCCACAGAGGCTAACATCGTTGATCCCTTGACCAAAGCTTTGGCACAGAGAAAGCATGATGGTCACACTAGGTCATTGGGTCTTAGAGCCTACACTGATTGACACTAGTGCTAGTGGGAGATTATTAGTTAGAGCCCTAGAGTCAATCATATGATGATTGTTGTATGAACTCGATGTATCATATTCCTATATGCTTATAAAGGCATTTCTTTATGGTTATTATACTTACTTGTATTGGTGTCAAATAACTAAGTATAATAGCGTCCTTGAGTAGAAGGTTCATATCTATATCAATCGATTGGTTGAATCGATAGTGAGATAATATAGAGAACACTACTCTTAATCATTCCTAGTTAAGTATTAACATTCAGAGACAATGTTAATGCGACGAGACTAGCATGTAGGTCAACTCGATGACTTGATCTCACAAGTCATGGATATAGAGATATCAAGTTGACATATGGGTGTGCATTGGAGAATGTATACTGAATGACCCGCCATGAGAAAGTATCATGAATCGTTATATGAGTTTCATATACTTTCTCATGTGACTATTAGTATGACTATTAGTCCTTGGACCTGAAATCACCATGGTCCCTACATAAGGAGTTGTATACTTTGGCTTCGTCAAACGTCACCCGTAACTGGGTGGACTATAAAGGCGATTACTGGGTATGTAACAAATTATGCGGAGGGATGTGAGTGATGTAAATGAGATCTATCCCTCCTATATGACGGGAGTGACATCATCATTTTTTATAGAGTGAGACCACTAAGTGCATGGTCATGCCCAAATGAGTCAATATGAGATATTGAACTCATTTGTTTATAGTGAGTCTACTTGGAGTTCAAGATATAGATTGATTAGAGGATGACACGGTCTATGCCTCAATTTAATCAATCTAGATGTCAAGGATAGAAGGACATTATCATATATTGTGAAGGGTCACAATTAGTAGTCACAAGGTGATGTTGGATCTCAACATTCTTGTAACTTGAGTAGTAATGATGTGTTGCTAGATACCGCTCATTACTTATGCTTCTAAATGGGTTTAGGAGCATTGTCAATGTTACAAGAACCTATAGGGTCACACACAAAGGGTAATTAGATGGAGGATAGGTTCATATGATGAACCAAATTGGATTAAGAGTAATTCAAATTAGACTAATTGAGTTGGACTCAATTTTTTTCATGTATTGAATGAGTTTAGTTTAGATTATGACTCATTGAATCAATTTAATTTAATCGATAGAGATTCACTAAATTAAATTGACTTAAATCAAAGGTTGGATTTAATCAACCATGGGAGAATTTAAGTCAAGTTTGACTTGACTTGAGAGGGAAGATGAAGGGTCAAGTTTGACTTGACCTTGACTTGACCAAATGTCATGTCATTGTGACTTGGCATAGGGTTGGCCAATGATGATGTGTCACATCATCAAGGCAACTTCATGGTATGCCACCTCATGAGGGAAACCAAGAGTCTTGACTCTTGAGATTCTATGGACAGGGGCGTAGCCACCTTAAGGAGAGGGGGTGCGACCGCCCCCTCTCACATTTTATATATATATATATATATATATATATATATATATATATATATATATATATAATCACTTTGAGTAGTTAGAAAATTAAAATTGGTCATATATTTGGAAAGTTCGTGATCTAAGTTATCCATTGGTACCACTTCTACAAGGAAATATCACGATTTGAAATGTTAAGTATTAAATTTAAAAAATAAAATATATAATAATAAATTGATGAACTAAATCGTAGGGCACAAAGTAAGGAAGCTAAATTAAAATTGAATCGAGTTTGAACTAAATTTAACGAGTAGATATGGAGATAAGTATTATGTTGATTCAAATTGGAATTGATTTGAAGTTGAGTTATGACCGAACCAAGTTTAATGTTTAAACGAGTTCAAACGAATTCAAACGATTTAAAAAGAATTAGGATATTTTGGACCCAACCTTTCATTTTTTTTCTCTCCCTCTTCTCCCTATACATGTTACATCCTAACTGTACCGTATGCCACCCCTTCGCTCATTCCTCTCTTTTATTTTTTTTCCTCTTCTTCCTCGTTTGCTTCTTCTCCTTCTCTTCTCCAACATTAGAAAACCTACAATTTTTTCCTCTCCTCTTCTAAAGCACAAGAGCTTTTTTCTTCTCCTTTCTCTTCTCCAGCAAGCAAGAAATGTAACACCAATTGCTGCCCTCTTCTAGTAACAAGATCAATTGCAACCATCAACCCCCCTATCTTCTTCCTCTTTTGGTATTTTTTAGGACTTTATTGGCACAGTAAAATAGTCATGTCTTGTCTTACCTTGCTCTCTTTGTGTTATTGCCGAGCTCACCAAAACTAGTCAAGGTTGCTAACAAAGAAAGTAAAGTTCTTTTTTTTTACTTCTTCCCCTCTATTTTATCTTCTCTATTTTTCTCAAAATCAATGATCTTCCAAGAGTTGTAAGTTATTCCTTCCTCATTTCATGAATTTTTGAAAATTGCTCCTCCTAATCGAAAATTCTGGCTACGCCCCTGTCCATGGAGGTTACAAACCTCATTGAAGTGGCCGACCACTTTTAGTGATGGAATGAATAGATTTTTCATTCAAGGCATCATCTTCTTCCTCCTCTCTTCCTTCTTGCTCTCCCTCTCATCCTTCCTGAGACTCCTTTGGGGTGCTAGCATACTCTAAGATTTCTTCTTCATCTCTTGTTCGTGTGGATACTTCTAAAGGTGTGTACATTTGAACACACCTGAGATCCGACGGACCTTGGACGAGCGGGATTTGTGAAGGGCTTCGCTTCAAAGGTATACTCACTTTCTTGTAGATCTAGTGTAGATCTAGGGTAGGAAACATGTACATGTAAAGTTTTATATATCTTCGCACGGATCCGTGACAAGACTTCGGGGTTTCCGCAACGCAAAAAGTGATTTTTGTGGCCCGAAAGTCCCAACATAAATTAGGTTTTTAAGTGTAAAAACAAAAATTACCTAGGGTCACTTCTGCAAGTGACTAAGACATGAGAGAAGATATACTCCGACATTCTGAGTCTCATGGAACATTAAGATGACCCTATTGTAGGTGTATCAAGTGTAAAAATTAAATCCTAAATTGTTTAGGAATACATCCAACTTCTTACCACCCAACAAACTTGAGAGAAATTGAAGTATATATGTGAAGCTAGGGTTGGAACGGCCGACAAGCCTAATAAGGTAATAATTTGAGGACCAAGACTTGCAAGTCTGCTTCGTTCATTTGGGTATTTTCTCAAATGGCAAATGGTCGTGTTGGCCAACAAGTATGACTGTAATAAAGGAAATATTCATCAATATATTTGGTGTTTTTGATAATACATATAATTTTATATATTAGATAAATATTTGACATAAATTATAGAGCCAGCAAAAAGACGACCGCACTCGCTCCAAACATCTCCCATTAATCTATCCCAAGGTCAACAGTGACATAAATCGTAGAGGATAATATTGTTAGTTGAGCTTGATAAAAAACAAGTTAAGTTTGGTTTGTGTTTATACTATTTTTAATGAAATAAGAAAATAATAAGTTTGAGAAAACATAATACTAACGAGACAATTAAGACGTGTGCTTATAGCTCAGTGGATAGAGCGTCTGTTTTTTAAGTAGAAAGTGGTTTGACCTCTACCTGGTTGGTCTATATAGAAATATTAATTTTAAAATTACTAAACTAAACTAAAATTTTGATTAATTTCCTAGTGTGTCTATATAGAATATTAATTTTAAAATTACTAAACTAAACTAAAATTTTAATTAATTATTAACTCTATTAGTGAAACGCTAAGATAATTCCTATAGATTGATATTTAGTCTCACATCTAAAATTTGGATATTATTCAATAAATATAAAATAACTATAAGGTCGAGAGAACATAAAGTCCGTGGGAGGAAGTGATTGGATCGTAGGTATTAAAAAAATCCTTGGGTCACCCATCGCACCAATATGACTATGTAATTGTGGTCCATAAAATCTAATTATATTCCATTATTGGGAGGGCTGAGATATGTGTGGAGCCTTTCATAACTACCCTAAGATAATTCCTATAGAGTGATATTTAGTCCTACATCTAAAATTTGGATATTCTTCTATCAATACAAAATAACTACAAGGTCGAGAGAACATAAAGCCCATGTTGGGAGGGCTGAGAGATTGTAGATTCATGACTATTCTCCATAATTCACTTGGCCTTACAAGTGGATTAGGTTTACATTCCCATGGGCAAAGTTTTTACACAAATAACTCATTGTTTTATTTTCGATGCTTTTGACAGTTTCATTTTTTTTTTTTGTTTATGATAAATTAATCAAATGGATCTAGATTCTAATAGCGATTGCTTGATCTACCAACAAATAAGTTTTTTAACTCAAAGGATGCAATTAGCTATATACGAAGGAGATGGAAAGTTCTTGTTTATCAATTAGTAGAGTTGTCAGTCGGGTGGGTTGGGGTAGTCCACCATCTTGACGAGTCAAGAAATCTCCAAATAAGACCAATTCAAGATGGGTTGAGTTAGATGAGCAACACATCAAAAAGTAATAAATATAGAAAAATCCTTACAATTTATTTAGTTCCATCATTTCATAAATAAACATGTCTAAAAAAATCTCAAATAAATTTTTTTATTCTTGATTTCACACACACACATATATATATATAACGACCCGGCCCCTCGGCCCCTTAGGTAGCCCAACTGACGACCCCTTGGCGGTCCCTTGGGCGGCCCAACTGGCAGCCCAACTGACGACCCCTTATGTCGTCGACCGACGACCCTCAGCCGTGCCATTACTCACTAGGTCTTCCCACCCCTGGCCAGTGGATTTTTGCCTTCCCCAAGATTCGAACTCTAGACCTCCAGGCTAAGTACTAGAGTTTATGAATCCTGGTAGCCAAGTGAGCCGCTCACTTGGCTACCAGGATTCATAAACTCTAGTACTTAGCCTGGAGGTCTAGAGTTCGAATCTTGGGAAAGGCAAAAATTCACTGTAACGTCACGGCCCCTTGGGCAGCCACACTAACAGCCCAACTGGCGGCCCCTGATGGTCCCTTGGGCGGCCACAATGGTGGCCCAACTGGCGACCCCTTATGTCGTCATCCGACGACCCTCGGCAGTATCATTACTCACAAGGACTTCCCACCCCTGACCAGTGAATTTTCGCCTTCCCCAGAATTCAAACTCTAGATCTCCAGGTTATATATATATTAATCCAAGCTATTGGTAAAAAAAATTCATAACTTTCACTAAAATAAACATATTTCAATGTATATTCATAATCCATAATCCATTTTCTTTTAAAAAAAAATCCTTCTCGATTCGTTGGCTAACTTGAACTCACCATTGGACGGCTCACCTGAACAGGCAACCTGCATAGCTTGGTCCATTTAGGCCTCTTTTTTTAATAAATTGATAAAATTTAACTCAATCTATTTAAACTATTTGACATGATGGGTCAACTCGATTGATCCAATCCAAATTGACGACTTTATCTCTTAGTTATTTATTTGTTACTTAAAGTAAAAGATTGATTGCTAATCAAACACTGACTTTCATATCTAAAAATTGATAACCGATGTGACTTACTAAGAAATGCCGTACCACTTATTCTTTGGATGTTGATATAATAGGTAGAGACGGATGTACATATGGGCTATCTTAGGCTATAGCCCAATCCAAATTTTGTCTCTGGATTTTTTTATTTTATTTTTTTTTTTTTTGATTTTTGCGCCTTTCTCATCTCGCCTTCTGTAAACTAGAAGAGAAGGGGAGACAAAGAAGTAAGCGAAGGCAAACAGGAGGGATGCAACCACATAGGTCAACGTCGACTGCCCTCTCAGCTTTCCGTTGGACTCTAATACGCACCATAGGAGCTATCGTCGTCGTCGTCCTCATGGTCCTCCTCTCGTCCACCATTTCTTTTCCCCCATTCCTTCTGTGAGCATCGCGTGAGGTTGCTCGATTTCGTGTGCTTGTTTTGTTGTTTAGGAACGTGAAATTGGATACAAGCGGAAAACTAGCGAGCTATGCAGAAGTTTGCTCTACCCCTAACTTGCAACTTGGATCGAATTTTGGTCCAATTTTCGATGGCAACCTCAAGCTATGCAGGAGTCCTATTTCTAAGTTGCAACTCGGATCAAATTTTGTTCCAAAATTCTTGCCATCGAATTTAATTGAATTTTCAGGACATCAATTTTCGGAACTTACTGCCTCTACCTCACCATCAGCTGCACGTTAGTTAACATTGCATTAGCGATCATGCCTTTTATCATGATCTTCAAATTTTGAATGGTTATGTATCATTACCGGTCAATTAATTTAATAATTTAATAATTTTATAAATAATAAAAAAAAGTATTCAATAAAATTTTTTAATTAAGTGAAATATATATAAAAAATATGAGATGATAACGTACAAAGTGAACTTAATTAGATCAAGGAATCACCCAACTCGAGATTAGCACACCCCACCTCTAATTTCTAGATTCGTCTGTGATAATAGGTACATTACATATCAAACAATAGACGAGCATATTCAAGCCATGATAATATTGAAGAATACACACAAATAAGAAAAAACTCTTGAAGCAATTAAATAAAGAGATCTGTCTTTGGTATGCACCATGCACCGATTCTAGAGAGCTCATAATTGGTCCAAAACATGGTTGAGTTAGTTATTATGGGGTTGATATTACTATAATAGATAAGAGGTCAAATCTCAACAAAGTCGAGAAAAATACCCTACCCGTAATGGTAGTGGCGGATCTAGGGGGAGCGGGGATGTGCTTGAGCACCCCCTTACTCTTGAAAAATTTTATCAATATGCTGCAGTTCGATGGGCAGCGAGAAGGAAGACAAACTCTAGCTCCCTTCTTTGAGCACCCTTTTCCTTTTTTGTCTGGATTCGCCACTGCGTAATGGTCAACTGTAGCTTCCCGATTTACTTCTTCACAGATGGACATGTGAGGTGGATAGTGTAGAGCCGCTAGAGTGGTGGATTCCACCTTCTATTACAATAGAGAGCTTAGCTTTTGACACTAGAAGAGCATTCATATTAATTTTCCTAAATACAGAATTTATCTTAAATTTTATATTTTATGTAAAAAAAACTTTCACATCAATTAGCCTATCTATTTTCTAAATTTAGATTTCATGAAAAGTATTTTTTTTAATATAGGGAATAAAATCTATGTAACGACCACCCTTCTTACTACTACTCTCTAAGGGTGACCGTTACTTAACTACTGACTCTACTTAATCGGTATGATCGAAACCACGAGGAGTCCTTACCGAAAAATTTCGACAGAGTCTCCCCTGTACTGGTGACCATAAACTGAGATACAAACATAGTATACATCAGCCACAAGTGGCTAGAACATATAACAAACTCTCACGCAGTTAAATGAGTGTCAAACTCCTCTCAGCATACAATCTAAAACAGAATAATCTCCAATGACAAGAGATGTAAGATACAATCTTAAATATTTATTAATCACTAAAATGTGGAAACTTAAAAATGCCCAAGTCTCTCCCATAGTCCTGGCATCACACACCATCCACGCCACCTTATCGCCTTCCGTTGCTAAAACTTTTCCTTTCCTGTATCTGCAGTAAGAGGAAATGCAAACTATAAGCGAATGCTTAGTAAGTGTTGTCTAACTCATAAAAACTCGAATATGCATGTAAATATACTGAAATCCAAGAACTGAAAGCTCTAAAGAAAATACTACACATGCTCATCTAATAACAAAAGAACAATACATACTGGAATGCTAAACATGTAAAGCTAATCAGAATATATAACATGCTAGCATAAGGAAAACTAAAGCTTGCTGAATTTTAAACACCTTCTGAATCTTATTTCACTTGCTTAAAATCTTATTCTTTTTATTTCACTTGTTTAAAACTTATACTTTAATACTTCAAAATAATAATCAACTTCTCTTGGGCCCAGACATAGTACCATCTTATGCGCGTTCCCTAATAGGTTAAGATAGTGAGCCACCAATCCTAAAAGAGCAGACGTCGGTCTACCAGGGCCAAGACCTCGGAATTGGATACATGGATTTGTTTAACGACAACCTCGGAAGTCGGGTACTAGCCTCTTAAATAAAGTAAAATACTTGTTATCTTTTATTACTTCTAATATATAATGTCTCGGCATTTTAATAAGCACCTTATGTGCCAAAATCCCTAAAGTCTCGACTTTTGGATCTACTTAAGGCCTTGGTCTTTTTATTTCTTTTCTTTATCTTTCTTATACTTGTTAATACCTCTAATAGGAGAATGTCTCATACAAAACTACATTAAAATGCTTATTAACATTGCACTGAAATGTTTAACAGAATTGCATGGAAATACTTAATAAAGTTGTACTGAAATGCTTAACAGAATTACATGAAAATACTTAATAAAACTGTACTGAAATGCTCAATAAAACTACATATTATGCTAATCAAAATTCTGCATATTTAGCTAACAGAAATCTGCATACTGTGCTAACAAAACTGCACTATAAGCTTAATGAAACTGCACTTGAATGTTAACTAAAAATCTGCATATGAAATGCTTAATAAAATCTACTCTAAGATTGGAGTTTTGCATATAATACATATCAAAATCTGCAATGCAAGCTCTAAAGCTAGTATAGGATTAATGGGTTGTTCTAAGCTTCAAATGAGGTTGTTCCTATCTCATACATAGCACAAACAAAGGCCAAAACCTACTGGAACTTAAAAGAAACCAAAACGCTAGACATAGCCATTAAAAACCGAAACCTGCTAAAGCTTGAAACCTATATAAAACTTGTTCAAACCCATTGCATCACAAAACAAGACCTGCAAAGCTCAACATGAGCCGAATGTGCCCATCAGGGTAACAACAACAAAATCCTAAATTTGGGATGCTAACTACGATGGCTGCAGCATTCCAATTTCTTGCCCATTTGAGGCACCCGGCAGCAAGTTTCAAAGGCCACAACTGAAACCCAAAATGCTACACATAGTCATTCCAAGCTAAAGCCTACTGAAGCTTAAAAACTATATGAAACTTATTCAAAGCTTGTATGCTACAGCAGAAATACAAAGAAGAAGGCAAATCCCGAAGCTACACTCAAGCCTCCAGCAACCCAATTCTGCATAGCATGATCCGAAGCCCAAAAGAAAGTCATATCTAACTATTACAATATCAATACAACATATTTCAAAATCTGAAGAACTCAAACCGTGTACCTACCCTTTACAATCCATTCCCCTCTTTGAGCTTCACGACAGAAATTTTCAAAGAATCCTCCTTACAAACAGGCTTCGAAAAATCAAGAAGAAGAACTAACAAGAATCGAAACTACTCTACTGCAGGTGAGGAAGTGCTTACTTTTGCTTTTTGGGCTTATAACCGGAAGAAAACTCTAGGGTTTGCAAAAACTGCGAGCTTCAGCCCCTTCTTTGTGCTCACGGTTTCCCCTTGACGAGAGGATCGTGATGGTGGTGACAACCGCTTGGAGATCCCCCTTGGCCGGTCGCCGGAGAGAAACCTAGCCGCGGCTCGTTTTCCGCCCGAGTTCTACCGTCGCGAGTGAGAGAGAAGAAGAGAGGGGAAAGGGTTTTCGGTCCGCCCAAATCCAACATCAACTTATCCCTTTTATAATCCAATATTCTGTTAACTATCTTAAATAAATCCGCTACCTTTTCTAAACCGATCTGTCTGCTTGGATCGCCTAGCACGCTGCGCTTTGACCAGGTCAGGAGGTTGCGGGTTCGATTCCTCAGATGAACCCCTTTTTCCCATTTATTTTCTGTTTCCTATTAACTATTACTTAAATTTCATTCCCCTTTTAATCAGCAACGGGCTTGGCTCGTCCGGAGGTCTCGGGTTCGAATTTTTTGTCGAAACTTCTTTCATTTAGTAAAAATACCAAACGACCTCCAAAAATTACATAAAAATACTCTAAAAATTTCTAAAAATCTCTAGAATATTTCTAAATATTTTTAACCACTATTAGAACTCCAAATGAGAAAATTTGGATCGTTACAATATATTCCCTAAATATTAAAGAATAAATTATTTACTTTATTAGATTTAGATAATCATTTTTCACTATACATTACATTAGTTATCCTAAAATTTTCATTATATTTATTTGTTTATTATTTTCTTCTCTCTTCTATTTTTTTATTATTTTTTTTCTTATGTAATATCTAATTTTCATTATCCAATCCATTTCTTTTATTTTTTTTTTCTCTCTTCCAAATTAAATAATCTTTTAATATCTAGAGAATTAATTTAGAGAAGTACTATTTATGAAATATTCTAATACAAAGATTTTTTTTAAATAAAATATAAAATTTAAGATAAATTATGTATTTAGAGCATCCACAACCCACCACCTCATCAAAAAGCCTACTGTCACATATTCATTATAATAACATCTCTCTTTCACATACATTTTTTTAATATTACCACTTATTATTTATGAGTCTTACAGCCCAACCAATAATCTTACATTACCAATAATCATTTTAAAATAATTAAATTATTTATTTTTAATAATAACCTTACTTTAAAAAAATAATTTACTATTTTTTATAAAAAAATATTAAAATTTTACTGTTCCAATCATTTATAAAATTTATAATTTTTTAATAAATAAAATATATATATATATATATATATATATATGTATATATATATATATATATATGGACTTGACGTTTACTTCAACACGTGGACGACCTTGAACGTATTCAAGAGAAGAGGTACTATAATATCTCTTCACAATGATTTTAACATCAAGTGTTATAATATCCTATTAATGCATGTATGCTTTTAGGAAAGTTGATGCCAATGATCATTATGTATATTTTATAATTTTATATATTTAAATTTTTAGATAAAAATAAATATATAGGTTCAAAAGTATACTATTCCAAATAGGATACGATACCATCTTATTATTTTTATCTAAATTTTTGAGATTCCTAATTCACCACCTGCCCATGATAATCTTGAAACAAAAACTATCAAATTAAGATAAAGATCAACGAATTTCAATTATATATTAAAAAATAGATTCCGCGAGCTTGATTTATTTGACCATTGACAAAACCAGAAAATTCAATAAAAATTGCTTCGTAGAAAAAATAAAAGGAGAGAAATAAATAAATAATCACTTAAAATAATCATAACCAAAAATATATTTAAAAATGCTAAATAGGACACAAAGATTCCAAATCCGGAGAGCTGAGAAGCGGCATCTCGGCGCCGCGAGATCTCAGAGCGTCGCGCTACGCGGCGACGAGTCGCCGCGAATCTTGGCTCGATTGGTCGGACCGGACCGGTTCGTCTATAAATCAATCGCCCTCTTTCTCGTCTTCTCCATCGTTACATCCCATCGAGACGGAGACGGAGACGGAGACGGAGGCGGCGATGATGGGTTCGGCAGTGGTGGAGATGGGATCGGAGTTTGACCTGTCTGCTATGCGGGCCGTCGCGGTCGGGTTCGTGAAGAAGGCGGTGACGGAGAGCAGGGAGAGAGGGCGGCAGGTGTCGTGGCTGGAGGAGTCCATCAAGAGTTTGGAGGAGGAGAAGCGCAAGATCGAAGCTTTCAAGCGCGAGCTCCCTCTCTGCATGCGCCTCGTCTGCGAGGGTCGGTCCGATGCTCCTCCCTTCTGCCCTTCCTTTATTTGATTTCGCTAGGATCCTTGTAGGTTAAAATTAGGGTTCTTTTGTTTGGGAATTTCGATCGCAGTGATCGAGGAGTTGAAGAGGGAGATCGATCGGTGCCGCGCCGAGGGTTTCGGGCGTGTGTTCCAGGAATTCATGCCGATTAAGGGTAAAATCCACGAGAGTAGCTCGGATTTCAGAGATAAGAAGAACTGGACGAGCTCGTTCCAACTCTGGATCTGCGAGGAAAGTAAAGATGACCAGAAACATGATAAGATGAACTTTAAAGAGGTTAGAAATACATAATTCTTTGTCATTTATTTGGGGAAAAAATGAATCTTTGTTCACTTCTCGGAGTATTTTTTATCTTAAATGGATTCCTTTGGTTCTGATTGCAGAAATCAGTATTCGATTCTCGGAACGGCGGAGACACGTCCCTGCCGGTATTGGAACTATACAGCTCCAAGGAGGACGATGAGTCTGCCGCTGTGTTGTCTGACCTCTCTCTGTGCTCTACCACGATCACTCATGGTTATGTGACTCCGGCCGTCAAGAACCATCCAGTTAGTTACCATAAGTGTACTAAAGAATCCCTGGAAGCATCTCTGGCGGCAGCACCTGGCACACACTGTGGCTTGCATCTGCAACAGAAGCAGCCTAGGAAGATGAGGAGGTGCTGGTCTCAGGAGCTGCATCGGCGGTTTGTGCTCGCGACCGAGGAGCTCGGTGGTGCACATGGTAAGACCTCAGTTGAATGAAGCTCTTATTGCTGTCTATACTTCAGAATTACTATTTTGCTCATGTGGAGAAAGGAAATTGGTCGATTTGTTCATCTTCTATCTGATAGAAAACAAGAAAACCTTTCTTATTATGATGCAGTGGCTACTCCTAAGCAGATTCGAGAAATGATGCTAGTCGATGAACTCACAAATGATGAAGTGAAGAGCCATTTGCAGGTGGATTCTTCTTTCCAATTTCCACATGTAGTTTCATCTTACTAATCCTAATCCAGCTGTATCATCATTGTTACACAGAAATACAGATTGCACACTCAAAAAACAAGCAGAGCAATTGATGGAGGCTTACGGATACCCGAAGAACAATACACTAATTCATCGCATCATAGTGTCTCGCAATCTATTTCTCTGATGAGTCCACTGCATTCAGGCCTGCATGGAGACAGCTCTGAAGATGGAAAATCTGAGAGCTATAGCTGCAAATGAAGGAAACTTAAAATTAATCCTGTATTCAAAGAGCTAATCGCGGCTTACAATAATTCCGGTTGATACCGCAGCAAATGGAGAAGATCAATGTACATTCATTTGCTTGGATTTTGTTTCTTGAGACAATATGAGGGGGGTTGTGATGGCACTATTTTGTTTCTTGTGTGAGTGCAAGAAGAAATCATCATATCAGCTGCTGAGTCATTTGGTTCTTTGTGCAAGTTTCTATTGGTTGTCTTCTTAAATTTCAATAAATTCCCCAACAAACTCGCTGCTTTGTGTGTGGATGGTCCACAAGAAGGAACCAGTTGGAAGAGATAGATCAAATTGGAAAACAGCAGTTTGCTTAGCAGACAAATCCAAATGCTGTAAGGGAATCTCATCACAAGGTGCCTTGTTCAACTTGTGCTCTATCTGATTTCGATTTCACCACGAATAAGAAAGGAATACTGTGGGAAAGAAAGAAGAAGAAAAAAACAAAGAATAAAAGGCATAGATTTCCATTGGAGAAATGGTACAGCAGAATATCTTTTCAATTTATTAGATATTCAAGGTAGTTTTAATTTTGATAAATTAACAGATAAATTTTAAACTGATTTGATATTATATTCGATTTACTTAATATTTGAAAATCTGAAGTGTTTATTTAGAGATAAGATTGTGATTGATTTGTGTATGTATTAAGGGAGTGGTTGTGGGAATTGCAGTCTACAGTCCACGTGAAATAAATTAATGCAAGCAAAGACTTTGATAAAGTCAATAATCCACGTCGGAAAAGTTTGCATGCATGGAGGCTTATCGTTTTATTGATTACATTGTATTATTATTATTATTTTATTAAATGCTTTAGATAACTTGTTTGATTTGGACTAATCACTGGATTCCGTGCATTTAAGTAGAAACAGTTTTGACCTGACCACGGGTTTTCAAAATTACTTAGTAATGTATACTAATTCTAAAATTACTAAATTATATATCTATTTTTATTTTTATGCCGGTTACCATTTACAGATGAGTACCTTTCCTAAGTGAGAGCTGCTTTTCTCCCTTCTCACAGCACCGCCGCCCCCTCTCTTTCAAATGATGCTTCTACAGTCCTCTAAGATGATGTATTGGTTAATATATAAAGTTATTTTATGAAATTTGAGGTTCAAATTTTAATATATCTAAAGTAAATATTTTTTTTATGTATTAATTATTATTCTAAAAGTTAATAATCGTCCGTGATTTACCTCCTCTATATTGATCCTGAAATAAATTAGTCGGGACATTGAGAGTAAGTCTATTTATCTTTGCCATCATTACCGTCAAATGATGCTTATACCTTTTTTTAACTTTGTATATTCTTTTCAATTTTATTTAATTTTTATTTGTTTATTAATTTTGTTTAAAAGCAGCTAGCTCTCGTATTTGTATTTTTTTTAATTTAATTTTTTAATCAATTTTATTTATTAATCTGCAAAAGAAGGCATGCGACGTTCACTTTACTCATCTCTATTCGTAAGTCGACCTCTATATTCTGTGTTGTATGAAGGAGCTCGAACTGTACTTTGAGATAAATCTATCATATCAAAAAACTTATCTATTATATGCTTTCGCATATGTGTATCCATCTCATCTAATATCTCAATAATGTGGGATGTCCTATTGGGTCGTGCTCCCTTGTCATTAAACCGATATACGTGCATCGACAATCTCCTCTGATGAGCATTGATACTTTGTAGCGGAATTGGAATGGAAAAATAACGGTAATGTGCAAGATCATGTTCGCATGGAAATTCGTATACAATTTTGATAAAACAGTTGCATCTGTCGGCTAGCTGATGAGATGCTTCCTCAACGTATTTTAGCTGACCAAAAATCAACTCCATTGTCTCAAATGAAATCCGACACCTTATTTTACTGAAAATGTCATCATATAAATTTTGATAGTGTGGAATGTTGAGACATCTCTCAAATGACTTCTTAATATCCTCGAACCAAATTCTCAACATCTTATGTATTTTTTCAAAAGATGTTTGTAGGGATGACATGGTATCTCGCAAATATAACTTCAATCTCGCATGTGCAGACTCTGCCTATAATAAAAAAATACATTGTGTTTTAATACTGAAAAAAATTAAAATATACAATAATGAACAAAATTTAAATAATAAAGCTACAAAGTGACTATACCTTTGATTTGAATTGCTCCCGAGGTGCATACATATATTAGCTCATGTTGAAACAAACCACTCTTTGTAAGAGTGTAATAATATATCCCAAAGGTAATTTAGAACACCCTCAAATCATTGATACTCCTTGCGCATGACATTCCACTTCTGCTGGTAAGACCACTCTGTCGATGAATTAATGAGTGAGTGTCATGATGTATAAAAATGTTGTCACTCCAGACCAAGCATAGGGGTGCATTTCTTCATTACGCATTGGTTTATGTGCCAAATATAAAGGATGTGATGTGCATTGCGAAAACATGTTTCAATGGCATTAAGAAGCGCCAAATCCCAATCTGAAACAAACATCAATGGCAACGACGCCTTCTTTTCAACCATCCACTTCTTTAATGTACCTAATGTTCATGTCAGTTGCTCTGTCATCTCATTACTAAGATATGCGTACATAAGTGAGTAAGTTCACATTGTGAATGTGATACCCACAATCCCCAATGGTATCCAATACTCATTGGTCTTGTATGTGATATCAATAATCAACACAGATGAAAAATTGATAGACAGCTTTAGACTTTTTGGATAAACCCAAAGAATATCTGTGATTTCGCTGGTGTCTGGATTTGTACGATAATTATGGAGGTATTCTTTCTTGATTAATTGATCCAAGACATACTGAATAGAATTTAGGTCGTCCTGTTTAGTGGATTTATTTGTGAAAATAACATTGTAAATTCTTTTGATCCCCGTAATGTTTGATGGGTCTCTTTCCTTCAAAATACTAAGAATTTCACGAGGTGTGATGTTGTTGGCCATGTCGAGTATAAATTCTTTCTCTATTGTTTTTAACCTACAAGGGTACTCATGTCCATCAATATATTCTGCTAATTGATGATTATGGAAACCACAGACAACCCTTAAACCATACATTACACCATCTGGAAGTATTAGTATACCTTACAGCTAAAATAGACATTCACATTTTTTAGTCCCAATATTTTTTTAAGGATTGCCCATTAACTAGATTTCGTGGTGGTTTGTACTTTCCAACTCTTTCACACATAAGATAGCACTTTGACAACTTGTCACATTTTAAATTAGTAAAATTTTTAATAACCACTACAATATCATTCTTCAGATCAACTGTCTTTACTTAATTTATCATATATTCTCTATTCTTAAACATCTATATAAAAAATTATAACAAAGATGTATAAGTATGACATTATGCAATCTTAACATAATTTCTTTACTTATAAAATAAATAACGAATATGCATAAAATAACGATAATAACTAACTTGATCTGCGGTAAATTCGACTGTATAATCGTGACTATTGTTGGAGATGCTCTTTTCAGTAAGAACCACATTCTCAATTGACCAACTATCTGAAAATAAACTCAAATAGTCATCCATAATTTTCTTCTATACATTACGAAAAGTAATGGCTAAGAAAATAACTATATTTCAGGAAGAGAGAAGGAGAGGCTGAGAGGGAGATAACAATGGAGGAATGTGTGACTAAAGAGTGACTAAAAATGAAGTGTGAGAGGAGGATTTAAAGGAGGAGGTTTTGACATGTGTCAAAAGCTGAAGGGTGAGTTAAGGGGAGGGGAGATTCTGACTTGTGTCAAAGATTAGAGGGGGTAATTTAAAGGAAGAGAGGTGTTTTGACATGTGTCAAGGATTGGAGGGTGGATAATTTAAAGAGAGTGAGAAATTCTGATATGTGTCAAGAGTTGAAAGTGGGGTAATTTAAAAAGATGATAGATTTTGACGAGTGTCAAGAGTTAGAAGGAGGGTAATTTAAAGAAATGAGAGATTTTGACATGTGCAAGAGTTGGAAGGAGGTAATTTAAATGGATAACATATTTTGACATATGTCAAGGGTTGGAAGAAGAATAATTTAAAGAGAGAAGAGGTTCTGACATATGTAAGTGTTGAAAAGGGATAATTTAAAGGAATGGAGTGTTTTGACATGTGTCAAAATTGATGAAAAAATAATAAACAAAATTAACTTTAAAAAAAAACTAAATAAAAATTAAATAAAATTAAAAAAATTAAAAAAAAAAAGGTAGAAATGTCATTTGAAAGGGAGAGAGAGGAGGGAGGGGTGTGCTGTCAAAAGGGGGAGCAATTTGCTTCCTAAGTTGACAAATTGATTTTTTTAATAAGTTTTGATCAATCCATATTTAAAAAATTATTACTCTCGATATATTAGGTTAAATTAATATTTAAAAATATATTTACAATCATAAGAACTATATAAACACATAAAAATTAGTTTCATATCATTCTGAGATTTCATATCTTATGAATTCGTCTAATTTTTATAATTATATATATGTCCTCAAATACCAATTTGACTTAATATATATTGAGAGCATTCATTTTTTAACACGAATATGCCAACCTAATTCTCATGATTGACTAATTGATTTAAATATCTCGAAATGACATTAAAATATTTCTTTTTTTTTTTGTCTAATTCTCATGATTGTAAATATACCCTCAAATATTAATTTGATTCAACATATTACGAACGGTAATTTTTTTAAATACAAATAGGTCAAAATCAGTAAAAAAAAAAAATTTGATTCCACTGCTTAAAAAAGATACTCGATTGGGAATAATAATAGGGACAAAAATAGAAGTGGATACATAATTATGTAATTTTAAAATTAGGATATATGATTTATAATTATGCTAAAAATCTGAAGTGGAAAGGATAGAGAAATTTAAAAAATATCAAAATAATAATTGTATTTTATTTTTCATTCTTAAAAATATCTTTATTTCAGCAATATTATAATAAATTTAACTAAAAAATCAAAAATATTTTAATATTAATTTTAATTAGTCAAAATTATTATAGCTATTGTTGTTATAACATACAGTAATTTTTATCCAAACTGTAGGACAACATTATTTTTACGAATAAAAATTTTAAGGATAATGATAATTTTTGTCAATATATTTTTTATATACTTTTAAAAGTACTCATTTTCTAAATAATTAAAGAAACTAAAATTTTACAAATTCAGTCAGTTTTTGTAAGAATTATAAATGACACCATTATTCTTGTCTTGGACTGTAAACGACTATAATAATATCATAACTTATTTTTTTTATATAATTTAATATCTAGCTATTTGAACCAATTAATTTTAGAGATGATCGAACTAACTTCATGAAAATTTTCCACCGGTCGATCACCAAGGTATATCAAAAAATGTTCACAGAGGTCCATCCAAACAATGGTAGAACCCGTCCGGATGATCTACTTGCTACGAGCGTCGACGTCAACACCATCACTCCAAGCTACTTTTCTTTTTCTCTCCGTGTTTTTTTTTCTTTCTCCACTACAAATCCGAATTTATCTTCTTCTCAACACGGTTGAGCCGTCAGGCTAAAACTTAGGTAGGCGTTAACGTGACTCCGCCAATGCATCCAAGCGGCCAACATTCTTAAAGTTGTCGTCCCACTAAAGAAAAATCTTTACGGTACATCGCAACTAAAATTCAACCCTTGATTCTTAACCATTGCACTGTAGTCCCGGAGGGCATATCATAACTTGTTAACCTATAAGTGGAACATTATCTAAAAGAAAGAAAGCTAAAATCAAGCCCCCGAACTATGATGTAATAATCAATATTGGGTCTCGCATGCACCTAGGTTTAAAACCGAGAGAGTGTAAGAAATTTACCTCCCGTGCTTAAACCATGGGGACCGCTAGGCCATTGTGTGGACTGCCACTTACACTTTCATATTTACTCTGATGGTGAATGGAAATTTTCATAAGGCCGGGTTGATCACGATTAGACGGATTATAACACATGGATACCCGCATAAAGTAAAATAAAGATGAATACCAGAGCATGTTTGGATTGGCAATGGCCATTTCTCACTAGAATCTTCATGAGATTAAAAGGCAAAACATCTATTAAAATTAGCAACTCAGAAATAGGAGCAGACATATCTACCTTGAACGAGCAACAATGGCACATTGGAAGCATTTAGGCTGGTTAAGTCCATTGAGTCTTGGCTTCGACTTCAGCTTCAACATTCGAAAAACACACAACAGAGATTGATACACAGAGCTTGCCACCCTAGACAGAGATGACGAAGCCATTAATCAAATCAAGCTCCAAGAAGCAGCTAAACACAATGAGAAACATTTACCAACAATCCACTCATATGGGGAAATATAAATATGCTAATAATGCAGGGGAAAGAAAATACAGCCAGCAATATTAAATCAACCTGAGTCATTTGCTTCAGCTGAGTTAAATCTCAAAAGACAGCGAGCGCCAAAATTTTCACAGGATTTGAAAGTGAGATTGATGGTTTTCTCATCAAAATAAAAGTAGATCCTTGGAATTTTTAATGGATCGATACAACATATAACCACCTAATGGTTGCTACAAGATCTGAGTGCTCTGGTATTCAGTACAAAAGCCCAGACACCAACCCGCAAAGCAAATTGGAAGCATCATGACAATCTACAAGAATAAATTGAGTTCAAGTAGCTTGCCTCTCAACAATCAAATCAAAGTACAAAGCTTGCAATATATACACATTTCTTTATCATTATTGTTGTCGTTGTTTACTCATTTTGGAATCTAGGCTGCAGGATAATGATGAGATAAATTTGTCTCAATGATGACTTATTTATTCAAAGGTTGGCTTTCATAATCAAATTAATTGACAAATAATAAAAGTAATAAGAACCTGAAATTTCAAGAGGCAGGAATCAGTTAAGCACCAACCAAGGACAGTTAAGGTATCTTTGCTTTGTTTTTCCATGCTATTCGTAACTGAATGATGTTCCTTGCAAAAATTATCTTATATACATCATAAAATAAACAAAATTCTTAAACTGTAGCGTACCTGATTGTTGAAGTAAGTTGCCAATACTTAATCTCATGATAAGCAAACTAGTCTCAGACAACTGAAAAGTTGAATTAAATTAAGGGCCTACCATTTACCCAACCAATGTGTTCTTGACATACAGACATCTGAAAGTTGCAGTAATTTGGCAACCTAAAGAAGAGTTAGACAGTCAATGGCAGACACATGTAGATATAATCTCTGAAAGGCTGAAAAGAAACCTACTTGCTTTGTTGGAAATCTCCACAGAGTTACTGTTGTTTAGGGCAAACACCACTGCACCTCTGCAAACTGAGAGCTCTTGTGGCCCAATTCTGGAGGAAGAAGGGAATGTACTACTCCAACTGCTAAAGCTTCCTAAGTAGCTTTTCCTTTCTGTGAGACAAGGAGAGTGACTGCCTTTGGTTTGGTCCCCATCAGTGTTTCATCTTGAGGGACCATCACTCCTCACCCAACGCATTGCCACAATTGCTTCAATGATATCATCCACAGGCCATAGCTTTTTCCAGTGGTTTGAAAGTCTCCCTGGGGTAGTAAACCACAGTCGTCTTGCTTCTCCTCGATTGTTGCCATGGTACATTTTAAACTAAAGTGTCAAGACTTTTAGTTTTTGGTTCTGATATATGATACAGGGTCTATAACTAGAGTAACAATTCATCTCATATCATGCTATTCATATACTAAACATGATAAAGCTTTTATAGAATAACATCCTTTATCACTTGATCTAGCATGTTGTGTTGATCTTATCATAAATAAAATGTGTTATTAATAGCAATATAAATTTATTTGTTTTACAAAATATATTTAAATAATAAGTAAACTCTATAACTTAAGGGCCTCTCTAGTTGACTTTATATTGTTCTTTACTTGAAGATCACTCCAAAATTGATTCCTCACAATTTAATTATTGACTAAGATGTGAATACTAGTCTAAGGATAAATTAATTTATGTATTCATATATAAATAAATGCTACTTCAAGATATTTATATTTTAAATTAAAATTATGACTAATGTAATCAACTAATATAAAGTAACTTTTAAAATATTTTGAAGTTTTGTTAAATATTTTCTATTAATAAGTATAAGGGTAAAAAAGGTATTTAAATTATTGAAGGGGATATTTTAAGAGATATTAGTGAAACCTTAAGGGCATTTATAAAAAATAAATTTAAGGGCGTTCTAATAATTATGCGGAAACATATAATGCGGAAAGGAGTGAAGCGAACCAAATTTATGCGTCTTCCATGGCTTCTCCCTCCTCGCTGCCACGGCCGCCGCCGCCGTCCGCTCCGCTTTTGCAGCGGCCACCCAAGCTCCAACCTCCGGCGGAGGAGATCTATCCTGAAGGAACCAGCAGCTCCGCCTCTTTATCCCTCAACCCCAGCCTCTTGATCGTCTCCGCCATCGTGGCCTTCGTGTTCGTCGCCTCCGCCTCCATCCACCTCCTCCTCCGCTTCCTTTCCTCCCGTATCCGCAGTTCTTCTGTCGCCGCAACACCCCCTCCGTTACCTCCGCCACCTCCAACACTCCCACCGCGACCTGACTCCCCTGACTCCAACTCCGGTTTCTCTGACAAAGACAAGGCAGCACTGGTGGATTCGCTCCCTCTGTTTTCCCTCGCATCCTCCCTGGCCGTCCTCCCCAAATCCTCCCCAGACTGCGCCGTCTGTCTCAGCCCCTTCCGCCCGCACGACGAGCTCCGCCTCCTCCCGGCCTGCCGTCACGCCTTCCATTCACAATGCGTCGATCCATGGCTCCGATCCGCCCCCTCGTGCCCTCTCTGCCGCACTTCCATCACTCTCCCGGCCACACCCCTGCCGCCGCCTCGCCAAGAAACCTCCACTCCAGGAAGCTTCCAGGTCGAGATCGGAAGCGTCAGCCGGCGAGAAACAACATCGGAGTCGGATCCAGCTGCCGGGAACCTTCCGCCGCATCTGCGGGCGTTCTCGCTAGGGTCGTCGTTCGAGTACATTGTGGACGAGGAAGTGGAGGCGGTGGTGTCGTGGATCCCAAGGAGGATGGTGAAGGAAGAAAAGAGCGAAGCGTCAGCGCCGCCGGAGCCCTCGCAGCCGGGCGCGGAGGTGGCAGAGGCGGCAGGGGGAGGAGGAAGGGGGTGGCTATCTTCCGCTTCCTCCGCTATATCTTCCTTACAGTTGTCTGGGAGGTGGAGCCACCGCTACGACGGCGGCGAGGGAGCGCGGTGGTCGCGGGATTTGGAGGGCAGCGCGCGGCGGGAGGCAGAGGAGGGCGGCTACTACGATTTCTACAGGTGGCTGATAGGGGCATAACCGTCATCTCCCCTCTTCCCCATGGAAGCTTCTTTCGCATCAGCCAAATGACGAAAATGCCCACTCTATTCCACATTTATTATTTTTGACCGTTTTGCCATTGAAATTCTTGCTGAGGTCTTGATTTAATATGGCTAATAGTTTAATGCAGTCATTAGCCCCACTTAATCCAAATCATTTGAGTAGGGATACAGCAAATTTACGGATCAGATGGTCCCACTTTTTTATATCTTTGATTTGGATGGATAAGATCAAATCCTCTGATTCAGAATTTTTTGAATCAAAAAAGACCCTATTCATTCATTGGGTGGATGGATTGACCCCACCTGTTAAACAGATAGAATCCAACACATCCAACCAATGAATGAACAAGGGCTCAAGACTGATCCAGGGATCCAGGATCAAAGGATCCCTGCCCTTGGATGTACCTCATCATTTAAAAATGAAGTTCATCCAAATTAGTCCGTTCATGCCATGGACCATCCTTTGTCCGTAATTTATGTATCAGAGAAGAATCAGTGCTCAGATTATTTTGGGTTACATAAGATAAACAAGATTAAGATAAGGTAGGATAGTGATGGATTGTTGTTCCTGTGAGCATTTTTTTCAACTTAGTTTAGAAGAATCCAAAACAAGGTCACGAAGGTGACAGACTATGAAGTTCATACATACGTATAAAGCAGACAAAAGGGATGCACGGGTCGCCGTCGATGTCGATGCATCAGCAAAAATATAACAGTGGCATGCTCGTCGACTGTCACTGTCACACAGCTCTAATTATCTGCTAAAACATTATCTCAACGTTAGGTCCATAATTTAACTGGTCAGGGAAGATAACTATCCAATTAACAAAGCAACAGAGGCATGGAGGCAATATTGGTATGATAAACTAAGCTTGATTCAGTGTTCAGCTTCGACTGTCTTTCTGAGCAACCGGTCATGCTTCAGCATTGAGCCAACGCTCTCAACCACCAGGATAGTCTGTAAAATTGCAACTCTCGTGTAAATAGAATATTAGATTAGACAGTGGATTGTCTATGCAATCATGTTGAAATATAATCAGGGTTCAAAATTGATGTTTCGTGAAATCAAATGTACAAGTACCTGTAAGCAAGCATAAGCAAGGCCGGTGGCGTAGTAAAAATTTGCATTTCCAGTCCCCTGTTAACGTTTTGAACCTTTCAGCTATGAAACGGGAAAAAAAACTACTACAATAAGAATAATAAAGAGAGAATTACCCTCCAAATCCACAAGTTGTGCATGACAGGGCTGAAAAGAGAGACTGCAATATACCCGCAAAAAAGGAAGAAAGAAAATTGCATATCTGCATGAGTAACTTTGATTGTCATCACATGTCAATGTTCAAGTAAGAGACAGAGAAGATGAGGATGTGAATTTACCTGCGAGCTCATTAGAGAATAGTGTTACAAGGCTCAGGTAAAGAGTCGAATCAGCAAGCTGTTGAACAGGAAAAATTAATACTCAAATTTAACTGAACAAAGAATACGTGAAACCAGCATGAGATTAATCCTGAAAAGTTTAGTTCAGCTAGGATTAACACTTTGTAACATAAGAGAAATTGCATGGCACTTGACCAATTTCTTTGATCATAGCCTATGATCATTCTACAGTTTTATACATTCTTGTTTTTCCTTTGGCTTAATGGTGATCTAATGAATTTCTTGACTTGCTCAGTACCAAGAATCTGCAAATAGTTTGAATAAATTGTCTAGTCATTGCAGTCGACGACTAGCAGCTAATAAGACAAGATTGAAAGGAAAAACAAATTCTCATTCATAAAGAAGAATGATGTATATGAGCTGAATGTAATGTTTACATTATGCTATGGAAGACTATCACTTTCTTCCAGAGAAAGGTTAATTTTTAGAGAAGTTTCAGAGTTCATAGTGCACACTAAGAACCCCGAGTCAAAAGAGGAAATTAATATATACTCTTAACTCCAGTAAAGGAACCAATTAACTGCCTAATTTGAGGAACTAAAACAACTGAAACTTAAATGTTAGAGGCGTAGGATGACTTATAATCAATTTTCTCAAGTGGGGATAACTTACTGATGGATAAGACTTTAGCATCGAAGATATTGCAATATACACAAAAGCAAGGAAGCACGGCCGGTGTTTTAGACGTATAGCCAACGGCAAGATCACGAAGAGAATATTGACATGAAAAACTATAAGGAAGAAGTTCCTGAAGAAGTCAAAAACTTCGGCAAAAAAATACCTGCAGTCATTGTAGACATATGAGCAGGCAAATAAATAATCAAAGCATACTGAGATACATACAAAGGAAACCTTCAATATGCTCACCAAAGTAAACCTATATTAGGAGACAAATCTTCAACAGTAAGAATAAACCCATATGTTCTGCCAAAACAAACACAAAAGCAAGCAATTAAAAAAGGACATTTCTTGAAGCAATTTCTGCTGAAAGAACATCAAAAATTGATAATAAGGGAGATGCAGATAGCAGTTCTAGAAGATACGTCTGCATAACAGATTGCCTAAAACATCTATCAGAATAAAAACAAGAAAACAATTGTAAATTACTTGAACAATCATTTCTCAAAGTATGAACTGGTAACTGAATCTCAAGGAAGAAATAATCTTATTCAAATAAGTGAGATAAACATCTTAAATCATACCCTAATTTTGATAGTACGAAGATGCATATAATGAAGCATTAACAATGTTTTGTGATGGGTGCAGAACAGAAATTCGAATATACATGGAAACCAGCAAAATATGTACTCCAACTTCTGTTCTTTTTGATATAGAAACAACCTTCATCGCATTCTTGATTTTCCACTTCATGAAAAAATTACAATATGCTCCTAAAGAGTATCATGAGAATATTACCTAGCCCACGAGGTACAATTACATCTATATAGGTGTTTAGGTTTGTCAGATATGAATCAGGCAAACAGTATATATCATGGAAGAAGGTGATCTTGAGATAAAAGGTTCCAATTTAAGAATCTAACTAGCAATGAATTGTAACTGTAGATTTTCTATCTTCAGGCAGTAGTAATACACAAGTTAGAGGTGAATTAAAGAAATAGGCTTGATGGATCCATTCATAGAACATTCACCTTAAATTTGATGTCAGGTAGCAACCTAACACAACCCACAACCTTTTTCATCTGAGCTTGGGACTGACATTTACGGTTTTGGATTAAAGAAATAGGTATAGAAAAAATATTGCATCAGCAAAGAAAAAGTGAATAACAAAGATACTTTAGTCATCACTGGTAAAACTTACTTCCTGAACATTTCTGTGATGCTTCCAATCCCCTTGAGGGATATACTACTCAAGAATAATACATAGCCTAACCACACAGACACCCATAATGCAAAATGTAGCACTGGAATCCATGAGAAATGATTAATTGCTTTATCTGTTTGACTTGAAGTTCCTGAATTGACCTGAATCTTTGCTAAAGTACTGTTTTTTCTTGCATAAGAATTTTTCAGAAGAAACGATTTTGAAGGAGGAGCATCCAGACCATACCCTAACAAAAGAATGATCTGCAGTAAAGTTAATCAATTAAAGAAATCATTATTTTTAATTAATAAGTAGATGTATGAAATAATTATGTGAATCGCAAAAAGAATACCGGCACAATCAAGATAACTGGATAAAGAGATAGGTGCACTGCAAAAACCCATCCAAAAGCTGCTAATGGAGGTATTCCTGGCAAAAACAAAAAAATTACCTTTTAGCAACAACGATAATAGTAATTCTTCTGCTGAATCAAGCAATAACTAGCACCCAACAGCTAAAATCTAAGGTTCCAAATTTATCTGATGGGTTTTACTTCCATTAGTGGAAACAACCTCTTGAAATGTAGGGGTTGCAAACAATAGACCCTTCCCGGGACTCCTCATTGGCAAAAGCTTTATACATCAGACTACCCTTTTTTTTAATTCCATTAAAAAAAAATACACCTAACTTCTAACCACAAGCAACAATATAATAACCATATCAGCCAACAAACAAATAATTAGTAGAAAGGAAATTAGCTGCATAACACAAATAAAACATGATTATCATCATCCAAAAATGAAACTGATCAAACAAAATTAACATGGAAAATCGAGAAGAATGTATGGATAGTACTTTCTGTATCAATTGGATTAAAAGAAAACCACTCCTGAAAATTTGAGTGAAAACTTACGTATTTATCACAAAAATAAATAATCTGATGTTTTACAGCATATACATAAAACCACAATTCTGGACATGATTAATTCACCTCGCCTGATTGTATAAAAAAAATCCAGTAGTGGCACTACTAGCTTAGTAAAACATATCATCTACGATTTGAGTTGACAATTTTAGGACTTTAAAAAAAAAACATAAAATAGTCCAAATGCATATTAACAGAAGTAACCTAAATGTGTCAAATTGTCAACAACAACAACAACAACCAAGTCTTTTCCCACTAGGTGAGGAAATGTGTCAAATTGTACCATCAAAAAATGGGAACCACACGCTGCTAATACTATATGCATGGAATAAGCCTGTAAAAAAAATTAAAAAAAAAGAAAGAAAGAAAGAAAGAAGAAGAAGAAGAACTACTTCACAAATCAGATTAGATGTGGATCAAAATAAATGGTACATTGCAAAAGGCTAATAATTAATCCTACAGGAATAGCATTTCAATTAGTAACTCGTGAAATTTCTAGTTCATATGTGAATCATTTTTCCAACTGTAGTGCCTGTTTAATGTTATTAAACGTGGCAAAAGACGATTCGCTCGCCCCAGTGTCCCTGCCAATCTGTCCCTAGGCCAACATGGAGGAGGTAAATCACAGGTGGCTACTAGCCATTAGTAAGGCATGGAGTAAGGCATGCTCGGACGCGCCGAATTTCGACCCCAAGACCTCATGTGGCAACACCCTATGCTTTAACCACCGCACCATCCCGAGGGGACATGTTTAATGTTTATTAAAGAACATAGAATTAGAAGAATGCTTAATATTCACTAACAATATATATCTATGCAATAGAACTCTCAATAAATAAACAGCGAACACTTATATTAGGAAAGAAACTTTCAGAAAATCAAAGCTTGGTACAAAATATCTGACATCAAGACAAATTATCTGACATCAAGACGTCATCGATAAGAGAAGAAAAGAGGCTTTGATTACTTGAGCAAGCTCCATATATAGCCATGACAACCATCAAATTATCAATTGGTGATGTAGATGATCCAATGCAAATGACAATCGTCATTGGGTTCCAAAGATACATTAAAGCAGCAAAATCTCCAGAATCTACAAAACCTGACAACAAAAGTAAGATGAAATTAGTGCCTTATTTCAAATGATCCCCTACCCTGCTTCACTTCTCCGTCTGTTTATTTTAACTCATGTACTACACTAAGTAATTAAACATATTTTATAGACGCAATTCTAAATCTTCTATCTATTACGAGTTTTATGATGCACATGGCAATCATACAGATGCTCCATGTCTAAGAAATTTGTCAACGAGTGCTAGTTCATATAGTATATATATGCACTGGCACACTTTGAAAAAGAAGTGTACAACAACAACCAAGCCTTATCCCACTAGATGGGGTTTGAAAAAGAAGTGTACATGAGAAAAAATTATAAGCAATTAAAGTGAAGATGATAAACATTCTACCCATGCCGTTTCAAGGATTTGGACAGACCTGAAGTTTCTACTAGCTTTGAGAGGTTGAGAATCTGCAAATGCTTGTAACGTGACAGCATAAGCTTCTTGCCGGTTGCACGGATAAGGGTGGCAGTAATAAAGTCTACAAGCACAAACAGCAGACTGTTTTCGCATTGATGAGATTTAAATTTCTAAATTTGAATTATGATTATAAAACAGCAACATGAAAACGATTCATTAAGAAGAATTCTGAGAGTTTCAAAAGCAAAACAGCAGAAGAAGTCATTTGAGAAGAGAATAGCCAATGAGGACAGATGATTCTCAATCAACAAATAATAAGATTAAGAATCAAAAGTGAGGCCATATAAATTATATAATAAAAGATGAACAGATGTAGTATCTAAGAGTTGCATGATCAGACATATTGACATAACGTTAGTGCGTGGCTCATGAAGTGCATCAAAATTGAGATTATTTAACTAGCAAATAACCAAGCTAATATGACACCCATAGACAGTTAAAGTTAGCTATGCCAGTACCACATGAGATAAAAGAAATAGTTTCATAATTGGTAATGTTAGCCTGCCACAAAAGGATTGCAGAAGCACAAAACATAAGATTTTCATTATGAGACTACATAAAATAAATGAGGAGCTACCTGCAGTAGAAATGAGGAGGTCGCCCTTCAGATCTGCAAAATTGAATCCCAAAGGAGATGTTTGTGAATTTGGCTAATGAATATCAAAACTAAACAATGTAACTTAAAAATTTATTCTGAAACTCTTTCATCATTTTCTTCCAAAACAAAATGTGCATATATAAGCATAAACCATAGTTATTTCATCTTTTTTTAGTTATATAGTTTCCCTAATTAGCATGGCACATACCTTTTAGTACTAAGGGGCCCGAGAATTGACAGTAGCACAGGGGAGCCATGATACATCGAACCTGGAAAAAAGGGACCAAAAACTAATAAATGCAATAAAGGAGGTATGTTCTTCTTCTTATGAGGATCAATTAAGTTCCAAGCCAAAAGGCAGCAGATTCTAGTGCAAAGGGATACAGACATCTGATTGTAACCAATAGACTTGGTTTGAAAACATCTACGATAGCTAGCAGATTATCACATTTCCACAGGTTAAAATAAAACAGAAAAGGCACTCCAATTATACCATTCATAGGAACAACATGCAACCATGCAGGTGGTAAATCTACAATTATATAAAATTGAAACTATTCACCTACAAAGACACTCTTTTTTAATTGGTCTTTTCAAACAAACTAATCATGGTGACTTGCTGGCAGGTATCAAATGACTCGCAGTAGACATTGCCTCAATACAAGTATTACGTGCAAACAAAAGTACATTAATCACTCTATAACCGGCAACATAAGAATAAATATACAGCATAATATTTGCAATACAAGCTCAGATGATCACAAACAAAGTCATTTACATACTATAGGCATTCATTTATCCCAAATCGTATTTGATTCCACTTCGAGTAGTCATTTATATTTTCTCAAGAAACTAATATGGAAGCTCAAAGCATCCCTTGTTTTCTTTTCCTAACAGCAAAGCTAGTGGTCATTTCGGTAGCACATTAGATTCGTTTTGTTGCTCAATATACTTGACACAAAATGGCTCGGAAAAGACCAATTCAGCTCTTTCCCCCGTAGGAACTCGTGGAAATGGACTGACCTGAGTAGGGCGACATGGACGCCTGCTTGAGCCAGTAACCTTCCGCCACTGTAAGAACAGAAATAGAAGACTAAAGAAGTTAACGAGTGTAAATGATAGGAAGAAGAGAGTAAACGGAGCAGGCGACAGGGCTCGTACGGCGACGGAGGCTGGTGAGAGGGGTTGTGATCTCAGGATGAGATCCGAGGTGGAAATCCTTAGGCAAGCAAAAGAGGAGGAGGATACGGAAGGCGATCGCCGCCGCCGCCAGAGTCCAGTAGCCTCTGATCCCCGCCATGGCTGCTCTCCTTCCGGTTAACACGAGCGACGCTTTGTGTTCGCCGTTGACACGAGCGACGGAGGCCGGCGATCGGCGTAGGGTAACAGATCCGGTGTAGGTCCTTCAGTTGAAAAGTGCAACCAGCTCTTAGCCGGGCGGCCCGGCCCGGCCCGGCCCATTTATAAAATGCCTTTAAAATTTTATTTTTGGCATTTCGAAAATTACAATAGTCTTAAAGCATCACGGTTACTCTTAGTAATTAATGCAGAGATGAAACATGTAATTAAAGTATAAATCTTGCAATTAAACATAAGTAACAGCAATTTCTACATTAACCTTCCCAAACCACGCTATAAAAATGCATCCTCAAATCCAATTGTCTCATCAACAAATCCACAACCACAATCACAGCTATTTCCATGAAGCGATCGATGGAGCTGCTGCCGCTTCTGCTGCTGGTGGTGGTGGCGAGCCTTGGCGTGTGGCCGCCGACGGCGGAGGCGCAATTCAGGCTGGGGTTCAGGGACTGCTCAGAAGACGAAGCCCAGTGGTTTTGCCGGAATTGGCGGCGGCGGCCGCACACACCGTTGCCGCAGCAGATAGCGGTGCCTCCACCGCCGACCGTGAAGGAATGCTTGGGCCCGATCACCGCCGTCAAAGGCTGCGTGCGCTCCATCCTGACGTCCGGATCCTCCGGCAAGCTGCGGCTGGCGCCGGGGTGCTGTAGGGCAGTGGCGAAAACCCCGGAGCAGTGCTTTTCCGCAAGGCTGCAGGCGTACTGCTTGATGCAAGCGGATGACTGAGGAATTGGCGGTTCTCCGCCTTGGCTTTCTCGCTTTGCTCAATAAAATTAGCGTAAAATCCGCCATTGAATAAATAGTGTTTCAATAAAAGAACACTGATCATCATGAAATTGCTTCAATGCTAATTAAAGTTGTTCTAATATTAGTTAAAAGTCTTCGAATCGAAGAGAATAAAAGATTTGAAAGATAGAATAAAACAGACAACAAGCGCCGTTGTTGATCCATTGCAAGTTTCTGCCGAAAGAACACCTCAAAAGCGAAACACTTCTCATCTCATCTTTCTCATCACCAAATTTAATTGAATCATTTTGCTTCTGATGTTTATAGACTAATCAATTCAACTTCTCGCGGTTCTGTTTTCACTGCTTTCCATTTGCTTTCAGACACCCAATTAGTTTAGTTTCTCCAACAGTGATTCAGTGAATGAGGTGAGGAAAAGAGGTTTGGAACTCTATTGCCATCATGCTCACTTTATCAAAGTATTAATTGTCGACTATATTATTCTTGAAGAATTACAGGCCCTTTTAGCAATCTAACTGCAATGAATTGTTCAGGGGATGCATTGAGAATTTTCAGTTCGGGCATTGGAATGACTGTTTGATGCATCCTTTCCTAGCCTGTCTTTGTAGGGAAGGTGAATAAGGCATAAAGCTGTAAAGCTAATGATGTGGGAAGTAGAGAGGGAGGAGCATTCTTTTGGACATTGTAGCATCCTTTTAGGTAGTGTTCAGGGGGTTCCTGTTTCCAAGGGGTTGGGTCCACCGTCGCCGCGTCCATGCACGCGGATGCCACTTGCGCGGCCTCCGTCGCCGGCTACGCTAGCCCCTTGCTGCCTCTTGCATTACCTTCCTCATCGACCATTGGCCTATCGCCTTCTCCCTTACGACGGCAGCCTCCCTTCTTCCTTCGCTCGGGGCGCCTCTGCTACGAGAGTCGCTAACCACACGGCCGCTGATGACATCTGCTCCTCTTTCCTTGCATCCGGCCTCCAGCCTCTCTCCGATGGACAGGTCGTTTTCCTCTACACACCAACGCTGCCTCCTCTTCTCCTTCGACACTGACGCCGCCTCCCTCTCCTTAGCTCCACGATAGAACTTCTGTCTCTTTGTTCTAGTGTCCACAGCCATCGCCGGTAGCTTTCTCACCAGCACCGTCTCTGCCTCACGCATGCAACTGCTCCCGGCGTCGCCTCCCTCTCCCTTTCCAGTGCTGTCGCAGAGGCCTAAACTACCATTGACGCCACGACGTTGCTGCCTTCGCCTTCCAGCGTCATCATCCACGCCACAACCCCACGGAGAGCAGCCCCCAGCCGCTGGCTCTGCTGTTGGCACCCCTGCCGTCGGATCCGACTACTCGACACTCTCGCCTTCCAATCCGTTGATATGGCTCTCGATCTACATTGTTGTATGCTTTCACCGTCGATCGAGCCTCCGAATCCTAGTTAATGTGCACCCGTTGTGTTTCTCTCTGTCTTATAGATCAGATGCGCCATTCGGTCTCATCTCTTCCTAGCCAGCCCTTCTGATCTAGTTTGTCAGCAGCGCTGTTGTCCCATTCTGACCCGTGTGTCGTAGTCTGGTCTGTGTGTCACTGTCATATCCCGGTCTACATGCCGATACTATATCTCAGCCTACGTGTCATTGTCATGTTTCGGTCTACACGTCGTCGCATTCGACTCTGGGTAGTGAAATCCAACTCCTCATCTGTCTCGTATTCATTTAATTTTTTGGGTCACGACGATTCGATCGGCGTTACGACTGGCTCATTGATCCATCAGAGGACGCCCCTGGATTAGGGTACGTTATAATTTTTTTATTCTATACACATTTTATTACTTTATTATTTATTATGTTCGTTATATATTCGTTAGATCTATCTTAAGTATCGAGTATCAGGGACCAGGATAATCTGATTGTTGGTTGAAAGTAGAATTGAGGACTTTGATGACTTATCTATAATAATTCTTCGATCAATATTCTAACCACATTACTCTGTGAGTCAATCTGAGAACAATATCAGATCAGCTAAACTGAGGTGACTCCGGAGAACACCAAAATCGTTGGTCGGAGTTGATTACCAGCGGCAAAAACCTGCTCAAGTGAAACAGATGGAGGACGTCGAATTCGCTGCGGGTGGACACGAAAGCGCTGGCTCCCGCTATAAATCCCTCGCCTCTCCCTCCGGTGCCGCTACTCCCTCTCTCTCACCTCGTCAAAATTTCACTTTGGTGACGAGAAGCAAAAAGGAAAAATATCATCTTTCGCAGGAGGATGATTCTGGCGTCCAAGAGCTGCATCCTCTTTTCGGTCATCCAAAATCTCATCTTTAGCGAAGATTTGCAAGTTTGATGATGATTTAACATGGTGTTTTCCGTGCTCGGTTTGTGGAAGAGCTACTGCCTTCTTTTGCTTTTGAAATTTTGAGTTTTCTTCGGAGATTAAAGATGAGTTCTTTGTCGCTACCGCCTGGTTTCCAGTTTCCGGTTTACCGATGATGAGTTGGTGGGATACTACTTGAAGAGGAAGGTGGATGGACTTAGCTTTGAGCTGGAGATCATTCCGGTGGTCGAACTGTATAAATACGAGCCATGGGAGTTGCCAGGTAATTTATAGTCGCTCATGTTCTGTTTGATGAAATGCCACAGAGAGCCTAATAAACGTATAGGGTGATTGAACTGCAAACATGAGAAAACAGAACAGAAAAAATGGATTTCATTCTTTTTAAGCAATAAGAGAATATTTTTCATCTCTATCTCAAATAAATGGAAAGAGATTGAATGCTTGATTCCATGCCTGCAACTAACAGCTTTGTCAGAATATGGGCGTTAGAAGATTGTTGAATCTAATTCTAAGTTTGGAAGAAAACAAACTGTAACTTGAGTTATTAGAAGTATATATTTTGCATCCATACAAACTAAAGACAGTTTTTCGAGTGTTTGTTGTTAGTTGAAGATCATGAATTTCAGTTATGAGAGAAAAAAAGATCTTAGCAATCATGTTTTGATAAATGCAGACAAATCCTTGCTTCCGAGAAGGGAAAAAGAGTGGTTTTTCTTCTGCCTACGAGACCGCAAATATCCAGTGGCTATTGGAAAGCCACTAGTAAAGACCGAAAAATTGCCTGTGAACATTCAATATATGGGTTGATAAAGACTCTTGTTTTTTACCATGGGAGAGCTCCAGGAGGTGAAAGGACCGGTTGGGTGATGTATGAGTTTCCGCTGTGTGAAGATTTCCATCAAGGATCTTTGAATTTTTTAGTAGATGCCTAATTTCTTGATGCTAGAACACTTTTGAATCAGAAAGCTCATCTTTTCTGTCTGTTTCATTGGAGTTCTATGTCAATGATGAACAGAGCCAATTCTAGAGCCTTGAATTGGATCTTTCTTTTGATGAGGATTAACTGAGGACCTTATGCTTTAATTTGCATTGTTGTTAGGCAACGATACTTGGAACCCTATCGTGACTGCATCGATTGTAGGCAATCTAGTGAAGGTGAAGAAGATGCAAGCTTGTGGCTGCAGGATGACAACTTAGTGATAGTGATATAGGACATTGTTTCTGCACTGAGGTTGCACAAGCTTAATGGTCGTTCGTTATCACTTGTCAAGGGCAAAATGACTGAGGCATGCCTTTGCTTTGTTTTGCTGTAATAGGTTTGAGGCTTAGAATAATGATGTTGATGAAAACAAAACTTCCTTTCTGGAAGAAGGAAAAAGGTTCATGAATCATGAAATGAGATCTGTTATTGGAACTACAGGAAAACATCAAGAAGTCTCTGCATTATGGATCTCAGGAACAAGACAAACAAGGCAAAAAATGCACAAAAGCAATCCAACAAGACAAACAGCACTCCAGACACACTAATGAATGCACGACTTTGGTTGTCTACTTCCAAATACGCCTGAACGCCGGCCAAACGGTTGCTCCCCTGTAATACAGCACCATCAAGCAGAGGGCAGGGAAGACAGTGAGTTCCAGTATGAGCGGAATCAGATCGTCGGACTCCGTCCTCTGCCCGCCGTAAATCTGCAGGAAGATGTTGCAGGTGAAGGAGACGAGCAGCGCCAGGAGCGCCATGACGAAGGACAAGCAGGCCAAGAAGTACTTGGTCGGAATGGCCCGCCGGAACTGCTGCTCCTTGTAGGGCACGAAAAGGAGGGAGAGGAAGAGCACCAGCGAGGTGGTGGCGCAGGAGAGGCCGATGACGTAGGTGTGGGAGAAGATCTTGAAGGGCAGCCTGTCCATGTACACCGGATTCCCTGTTTTCTCGTCCTTCTCGCCGGGGATCGAGAAGCTCGACGCGAACACCACCGCGGCCAGCAGCCCCGAGCAGGTCTTCCCCATCTCCATCAGCTGGTTCTTGCAGCTCCGGAACATCTCCTTGTGTCTCTCGCTGAACACCTCTTGCGCCGTCATCTCCTCCTCGTTCCGACTGTACACCAGCTCCTTCGGCACCATGTCTTTCACCGACTACTCAAAATTTGGTGAGAAAACTTCACTTTCTCAAGATTAATTAGCTATTGAAGAATTAATTAGCACAAAAAACTTTTGATTGATTTGTTTATTTACCTCAAAAAAAAGGAGTTCGTCTTGCAACTGCACGGCGTCGTCCGTATCGGGAGGAGTCCTCTCCGAAGCAAAATGCAGGATGGTCTTCCTCGTCCCCGACTTGGTGTGCGAGAGCAGCCAGAAGGGCAGGACAGGGTTGTGGCCCGCCGTCTTCTTTCGGATGATCTCCACGATCTCCCGGCTGCCGCTCTCGATCGCCGCCTGTAGGACGTTCCGGCCGCGGCTGTCCACGTACGTCGCCGACTCCGGGCACACCTGCAGGATCATTCCCACCAACTCGGGCAGGCCCATCTCCGCCCCCATGATCAGCGGCGACTCCTTCCAGTTCCGCTTCGACGACATCGACTCCAGAGCCCTGGTCGCGCTTTGGAGGAGCCCCTTGACTGCCGGCGCGTCGCTTCCGCGGGTGGCATCGTCGAGGTGGAGGAGCTTGTCGACGAACGCCAACAGGAGGTCGCGCTGCTCGGACTCTGGCCCTTTCTTACGTTCTCGATTGTCACGGCGCGCCTCTCGCGACGAAGGCCCAACCCGGTAGTCTCTTCTGTCTCCCGAGATGAAGAGCCCGAAGTACCCGCGGTACTTCGTTAGGAATTCTATGAGCTTCAAGGTGTCTCTGTGAACTTCTTTCAACTCGTACAGTCGTCTAACCTTGCTGTGTGAAACTGCAAAATTCCCCTTTCTTTAGATTTACATTCCCCATCCCCAATATATCTGAATTTTCGAAATGCCCCTATATTTTTTTTTGAAATTTAAAATTACCTTTTGTCAAATGCTGTAATGGTGTTAAACTGTTAATGATTAACTGCAAATTAATAAAAGATTAAAGGGAAAAATGAAAAGGACGCTCTCTCTCAAGTACGGATATAAATGAATCAACATGAGCCAAATAATATTAGGCTCGAGTTCGATTCATTTAAGTTATATTCGTACTCGAGCCCAGTTCATTTTGAAATTATCAAGCTTATAAATAGTTTGAGTTCAATTTGTTATTAGCTCGATTATTATAGTTAATGAACCTAACTCGTTAAGCAAGTTCGGACTCGTTTTAGAACTCATTTTTTAGCTTATTTTAAGATTCATTTTAGAGCTCATTTTACAGACTTGTTAAACGAGTTCAGAAACTCATTTGAATAAATATTCAACAAACCTAATAACTAAAATAAAATAAACTTAATACATTGAACATCTCAAACTACTACATTAAATTTTCAAACTCAACACATTATTGAATATGTTCGCGAGCCCTTTAATCGAGCTGAGCTCGAGCCCAAGTTCATGAGCCTATAAACGAACATATTCTCAAGCCCTTTAAATGAGCCGAGCTTAAGTCCGAACTCGCGAGTCTATAAATGAACATAATCACGAACTCACGAGCTGAATGTCCTTGAGCTCAAGCTCGGCCTAATAAAATTATCGAGCTCGAAATCAAACTCGAGCTCAGCTCAATAATATAAATAAATAACTTCAAATAAATTTTTTATTAAATCAAATTTTGAATAGCCACGAATTTTGATTCATTTACATCCCTACTCTCAAGTCTCAATGAAATTCTCTCTGACTGTTAAATTTGTTGGACTGTATAATAATATGAATTATTCAATAAAAAGATAATTTGAAAAGGAAATAACACGATGATAACAAAAATAATCGGCACCTTTTGGGTTTTATCCTAGTTTAAAATTTTTTTAGAGATATTTGAATTGGGGGGTTTAACAAATTTGGAATAAAAATTAGACTTGAGTAAAAAAAATGTTAATTCATACGAATCCATGAAATGGGAACTTACCTTGCCGTAAAAGTTTGAAAGAAAATATGCGAATTGATCTTAAAATCTTGTAAAATAACATAAGAATCGATGTCCCTGCATGCAAACATCCATCCACAACAATATATAAGATAAGGCAATTAAATTTCATAAGTAAAACATCTGAAACAACATTTTGTTTTGGATATTGACTTAAAATAAAAAATTATTTTATTAAATTTAAATATCTATTTTTTTACTATTCTATATATCAACTTTACTATATAATATTTAGACAATAGAATTCATGCTTTAAATTTAGAAAAATATTATTTATAAATATAAAATTTAGGAAATAAATAGGATAACTAATGTAAAGAATTTTTTAATTATCTTATTTAAAATTTAAGATAAAATTTTTAAATAGAATAATTGATATCGATGATGTAAATATTTATTTCATAAACCATGTACATATGATTGTTCTTTAAGCATATAAAGTGAAAGAACTACTTGGTTCACATGACCCATATGGTAAATTTGACGACCTATATTCATCCATTTAGATAGTCTATCTATTCAAAAGGCTCAATCTGCACTAGGTTTGATGGGTTCACACAGCTTGTAGAATTTGATCTACATGCATGTTCTACTTAATTTACTTCATTCACTTAGCTCACTTGGCTTTGCTCACTCCATCTACTATGTTTGTCTTGCCAAATTTGATTTGTTAATGAATTCATTTCATATCTAACTTTCTTGATCTACCCATCTCGACTAACTTGCTTGAATATCCAATTTGCTTGGTGCATTCAATTTGATTTGTTAATGAATTCATTTCATATCTAACTTTCTTGATCTACCCATCTCGACTAACTTGCTTGAATATCCAATTTGCTTGGTGCATTCAATTGATCCATCTCAACCAGTATACATTGGCTTATTTTTGTCTATTCAAAGGACCTTGTCATCGCATTGGTCGAAGCGGTTGGATTCCATGCGAAAATTAAATAAGAAAAAAATATAACAGAAAGAAATTGATCAAAGATCCACGCAAATTCTAATTGTAGCATTGGTGTAGGTTGTTACCTTTAAATGCACAGAATCCCTTTTATGAATCTAGAGAGTCTGATCAATCTAAGCACAATCAATGCATTTGTGTCTCTTGCAATATCTACACAAACACAACCACAACTCATCTCACAAGTATAATTAGAGTCACCATAAATTTCTCTCACGCATACTGTTCATCAGTGCTAGCTTTATGCGTATGTATATATAAGTTGAAATCAAACTAAAACTTTTACGGTTGATACAATCTTATCAGGTAAGACATGGTTTTACAAGAACTTATCAGATGAGATGTTCTCGCACGATCTTATTAGATAAGACATGTTGTGACCTACTCAAGTACTCTAAGTCTTATATAATAAGACGGTCTCCAAATTATAACCCACTAATAAAACGTGAGCTTCATTTGGTTTGGGTATGTCTGAAATAAACTTAAACGAATATCGGATTAATCATTAATCTAATAAATTTAAGATAAAAGTATATTAACCCATTAATCTAACAAGTTTAACATCCGGAATTAATTCCAAACTTAAACTTAAACCCACTTTATTTTAGTCATACTAAATTAAAACAAATTTCAAATTGATGCGCTCTGTGTGTGACCTAACAAGTTCTCGTAATATTGACAGTGACTCTAAAATCATATTTTAAAAACACAAGTAATGAATGACATCTAGCAACATATCATGATTATCCAAGTAATGAGAATGTCGTAGATATGATCTAACCTGTTTATGACTATTTTATTGAATAACTTAGTTTTTTTTGTCCATGATATCTAAATTGATTTACGAGGTATAGATCGTGTCATCTTCTCATTAATCTATGTCTTTTCTTGATCTCTAAATACACTTAATCATATTAGCTCAATATCTTATACTGTTTTATTTTAGTATGACCATATATTTTGTGATCTTATTTAATCAAGGAGTCCATAGATATTACTTTCATTATATGAAAGGGGCAACATATAATTGATTCTCACATCAATCATCTTATAATTGATTCTTAAAACTGACGCTAAGATGAGCTTCTTACATCAAACTACCCTTTTTTGGTCTATAAGTCAAATTGTTGTGTCTAACATTATCTATTTGCTATGCCCCAATTCACCACAAGTGAAATAAAATGCACATGAACTCTACAACTCCACTGTATTTAGAAGGAAAATTCGAAAGAAATGCCTCGTTACCTCTTTCTAATTCATCTTTGTCCTTCTTTATTTCTCCTGAATTTTCATCATGAAAGTCCTGATCCTAATTGCAGATAATTTTTAGGGGCAAAGAGCATTATTACATGAAAATAATACACCAGTATATTATTTTTTTTTGTAATTTCAAATAGAAAAAGGGCATATAGATTAAAATCCTCAGATATATTTAAGAGTTATATTAATTTGTTACCTCGATATCTCTTATGCTTTGCTTGCGAGGGTAATCGAGAGACTCGTCATCCAGGGGAATCCCTGATACATTTAAGTATCAAACACTTTATATATACTGTATATATATATATATATAATTGAGAGTAAATTACAGTTATAGAGAAAGTTATCAAGTGATCCGAGAACCAATTGGCTGCGGAATGCCTCCGGGATGGTCACCAGCAGTTGCAATGGAGTCAGTTTTAAAAAAAATAAAAAAAAAAATTATTTCCCTAGAAATTAAGCAAGTTAGATCGATCGGGGCGCATGTACGTACTCGGCGCGTTGCCCATGATGGCGCAGTGGAGCGTGGTGGCGCCTTCGTACGTCCGTCCGAACGGCGCCCAGCTGTTCCCCTTGTCCACCAGAAGCTGGAACACCTCCTGCTGCCCGTAGAGCGCCGCCTTGTGCAGCGGCGTCTCCCCCTTGCTGTTTCTTATGTCCGCTAGATCGTCGGATTTGTTCAGCAATGCGTTCGCCACCTTCCCGTCGCCTATGGTGGCGGCCACATGCAGCGCTGTGTCGCCGTTGCAGTTTCTAGCCTCGAGCTTGTCGGCGGGAAGCCGCTTGATGAGTTCGAGCGCCATCTGGGTTTTCCGGCTGTCGATGACGACGCTGAGCACGGGGTCGTCCATGAGGTTGACGTGGCTGCGATCCGGTTTGTTCTGGGCCAGCCACACGAGCTCCGCCGTGCCCTCGTCGAGGATCAGCTTGTTAACCATTTTGTAGTAACCCTCGTCGAACGATCGCGGCGGATTGAACTGCTCCAACTCGTCGTCATCGCCCTCGTCTACGTCCGTCGACACGTCCGTCGACTCCTCCTCGTCGTTGACGTCGGAGGACGGTGGGCTGCCTGGTGGGGACGCGCGCTCCATCGTGACGAGCTAGCTAGCGTGCGATAGATATGATGGACGCAGCAATGCACGTCGATCGTATATATAATTAAAACTGATTAAAGATTCTGTGGGCGGACCTATCTCTTTAATAAATTAAGCTTTGCTTATGTCGGTGAACAGTATGAGATTCACACTCGGCAACACTCCAAGTCCGGCGTGCGAAAGCATTAAATTTTGTAGTCTTTTTCATTTTCTTTGATTTAAGTGTCAAATGAGTCATCATAGTTATGACCTATTGACCTGAATATCGAGTCCGACCCGAAGGGATGTGAGATTAAAGGATATTTTAAACAGAATTGGGTCACATCGTAAAAGATAAATTTTAAAATACTTTTTTTTAAAAAAAAATTGATTATTTTTAAAAAGTAAGAACATTTTCACATTAATGAATATACTAAAGGCTCAACTTTATTAATTATAAATTAAGTATTTTACATAACCGTCTGATACGATGTATGATAGAAATGTCAGATAGTTGACGTGGTCAGAAGGTAAGCCCACGTGGAGGTCAGAAGTCAAGTCCACGTGGTGGTTAGAAGTCAAGCCCATATGGAGGTCAGAAGGCACGCCTACGTGGCGGTCAGAAGTCAAGCCCATGTGAAGGTCAGAAGTCAAGCCCACGTGGAAGTCAGAAGTCAAACCCACGTGGAGGTCAAAAGTCCGACCCACGTAGTGGTCAAAGGTCAAGATTACAAGACGGTCAGGATCGAGCCTATGTGGCATTCAGGGGTTAGGCCTATATGGCACATGACAAGTGTTGGTTAGTCCTAGGAAGATCGTACCAGTTCCACTGTACAAAAATTTTGTACAAGTGTCAAACCTTTCCTAAATAACCTATTGTGTTCTTTAGAAGTTAAATTAGAAATCGTAAACGGAACTCAACATTATTGATTCCAAATTTAACTTATTTGTTCTTAATGGTTTAGACTTGAATCGCAAGCGGAACTTAACACTATTGATCCAAATCCACCTATGTTATAAATTCAATTAAATATTAATTTTCAAAATTAGCTTCCAGGTTAAACATGGTGAGACACTAGGCCTTTTTGGATATGGGAGCAACCACCACTTCCCAGACAAAGCCTTTTAAGGAAAGCTAATATTTAATTTCCTTATATAACTCTAAGTTTAACCAAAAAGAACAATCGAATCACAAATTCGAAAAACAAAAAAAACACAACTTCGAAACAAATCCGAAAAACTATAATCTAATGCCTCTTGTGTTTGGAATTCATACAAAGAAAAATAACTAGCATGATGCGGAAGAAAATTATTAGTTATACCTTCTCTTTGTATGCTAATGACCTCGAGATCTTCTGCCGTATTCTTCGCCTCGCCTTGGACGTCGTGTGGATGACGATCCTCCAAGATGAACACCACCCAATAGCCTTCTTCTCCTTCTCTATGTTTCGGCCACCACCACCTTTAGGGAACAAGAGAGCAAAGGGAAAGGAAGAGAGGAGAGGGCCGACCACAAGAAGAGTCTCCACCAAGAGAATAAGAATTGTTATATCATGAGGTCTCCTCTCTCCTTATTTTATATTACTTGCCCAAGGCAAATAAGGAAAGACTTTTTACAAAAATTAAAATCTTCCTCTTGTTTTTTCCTTTTCCCTTTTAATTTTTCCTTTTCTTTCCTCTTGATTGAATCAATCATCAATCATGATTTGATTTAAACTGTGATTGGCCAGCCCCTTGCTTGGGCACCAAGCGAAGGGTGGCCGGCCACATCATCAAGTAGAGAAGAAAATAATTTTTATAAAATTTTACAATAAGAAATCCTCTTATAAAATTTTACAAGTTCTCTATCCTAAAGTGGATGTTAAAAAAAGGAAAGTTTTAAAAAATTAAAATCATGTTTTAAAATTTAAAACTTCTCTTCTAAAATTTCCTTTTTTAACCATGGTTTCAAAATTAAAAGATTTAAAATTTAAACTTCCCTTCCTTTTTTTCTAAAACCATGAGGATGGTTAAAAAAGGAAAGTTTTAAAACTTTAAAACTTTCTAATAAACCATGTGGCATAATTCAAATAAGGAAAGTTTTTATATTTTAAAACTCTCTTTTAAAACTTGTAGATATCTACAAAGAGAAGATTTTAAAAATTCAAAACACCCCCTCATCTTTGAATTATTATGGCCGACCCCTTTACAAAGTTTGTGGCCGACCCCCTTAAGAGAAGATGGTGGCCGACCTTTGCTTGGTCACCAAGCCTTGGGCCGGCCCTCTTCTTAGACACCAAGAAGGGCTTTATATGGATGGACTTGAGGCTTTAATGAGGCTATGACAGGGACCTAGAGGAGAAATTGATTTTGGCCTTCCGATGAGCTTGAGTATCCCGTGTTCGCCCCGAACACACAACTCAAGTTCATCAATAATAACTCATTCCACTAGAGAGTTATTATTGTACTACCGCACCAATTCCAAATTATATTATGGACTCCTTCTTATCATGAGTGTGTTAGTCTTCCTGTGTTTAAGATAACGAATATCCACTAATTAAGTAAGTTACTAACAACTCACTTAACTAATATCTAAGTCCAAGAGTAGTACCACTCAACCTCATTGTCATGTCAGACTAAGTCCACCTGCAGGGTTTAACATGACAATCCTTATGAGCTCTTCTTGGGGACATTCTCAACCTAGATTTAATAGGACACAATTTCCTTCTATAATCAACAACACACACTATAAGTAATATTAGTTCCCAACTTATCGGACCTATTGATTTATCAAGCTAAATCTCATCCTTTGATAAGTTAAAGAAATAAATACTAAATATATGTGCTTGTTATTATATTAGGATTAAGAGCACACACTTCCATAATAACTAAGGTCTAGTTCTTTTATTAAGTCAGTATAAAAAGAATTTACCTAAAATGGTCATACTCAATACACTTAGAGTGTACTAGTGTAATTTATTAGTCAAGATAAACTAAGGGGGTGTTTGGTTTAAGGGAATAGAAGTAAGGAATGGAAATAACAATCAATGTTAACGTTTGGATTACAACAATGGGAATATAAATGAGGGAATGATTCGTTATTAGTGGGTAATGGCTTATTCCGGTGTCCCACCCCTTCAATCACCCATTCCTATATTTGCAGCAATCACAATTTCTCATTAATACCAAAAATACCCTTAACCTAATTTCCCATCGCATTTCTCTCCTCCTCTCCACTTTGCAACCTATTCTCGAATGACGCTAACGCCGCTCGACGCTGAACGTCGCCACCTTGCCGAACGCCTCCACCTCGTCGAACGTCGCCACCTCGCCGAACGCCCCACCTCCGATCACGTCCGCTCGCCAACTCGACCTCGACCTCGACCTCGACCTTGACCTCGACCTCGATCCTTTATTATCCGTCGAGCCTGCCAAGCCGTGGGCCGCCGACTTCCTCAGCGACTGCGCCCGTGCCTTCGCAGACAAGGACTCTGCTAACCTGCACCGCCTCCTCTGGATGCTCAACAAGCTCGCCTCCCCCTATGGCGACTGCGAGCAGCGCCTCGCCTATGCCTTCCTGCAGGCCCTCTTCTGCCGAGCCATAGCCTTCGGCGACCACTGCTACAACACCTCCCTCGCCGTCGCCGAATGCAGCGTCTCCTTCTGTTAGTTAGAGCCCTAGAGCCAATCATTTGATGATTGTATGGACTCATTGTATCATATTCTTGTATATTAATAAAGACATTTGGATTTTGGTTATTATACTTACTTGTATTGGTGCCAAATAAACTAAGTATAATAATGTCCTTGAGTAGATGGTTCTCACCTATATCAATCGGTTAGTTGAACCGATAGTGAGATGATATAGGGAATACTACTCTTAATCATTCCTAGTCGAGTATTAACATTCAGGGACAATGTTAATGCAATAAGACTAGCATGTAGGTCAACTCGATGACTTGATCTCACAAGTCATGGATATAGAGATATCAAGTTGACACATGGGTATACATTAGAGAATGTATACTGAATGACCCGCCATGAGAAAGTATCATGGATCGTTATATGAGTGTCATATACTTTCTCATGTGGCTATTAGTATGACTACTAGTCCTTAAACCTGAAGTCACCATAGATCCCTACATAAGGAGTTATGTACTTTGGTTTCGTCAAACGTCACCCGTAACTGGGTGGACTATAAAGGCGATTACTGGGTATGTAACGAATTATGCAGAGGGATGTGAGTGATGTAGATGTGATCTATCCCTCCTATATGACGGGAGTGACATCGATATTCTTGATAGAGTGAGACCACGAAGTGCATGGCCATGCCCAAATGAGTCAATATGGGATATTGAGCTCATTTGATTTAGTGAGTCTACTTGGAGTTCAAGATTTAGATTGGTCAGAGGATGACACGGTCTATGCCTCACATTGATCAATCTAGATGTCTAGGATAGAAGGACACTTGTCATATTTTGTGAGGAGTCACAATTAGTAGTTACAAGGTGATGTCGGATCTCGACATTCTTGTAACTTGGGTAGTAATGATGTGTTGCTAGATACCGCTCATTACTTATGCTCCTAAATGGGTTTAGGGCATTGCCAACGTTACAAGAACCTATAGGGTCACACACTTAGGACAATTAGATGAAGATTAGGTTCATATGATGAACCAAGAGGATTAGATTCATTTGATGAATCAAAATTGGATTAAGAGTAATCCTAATTGGGCTAACTTGAGTTGGACTCAAGTTGATTCATGTATTTAATGAGTCTAATTTAGATTATGACTCATTAAATCAACTTAATTTAATGAATTAGATTCATTATATTAAGTTGGCTTGAATCAAATGGTTAGATTAGATCAACCATGGAAGAGATTTGGTCAAGTTTGACTTGACTTGAGAGAAAGATTAAAAGTCAAGTTTGACTTGACTTTATGCCACCTCATTGGTGAGTTGGCATTGATGTGGACCAATGATGATGCACCACATCATCATGGTTGCCACCTCATGGGAGTTACTAGTGAGTGTCACCTCATGGAGGTTACATTCCCTCTTTGATGACAACTTAATGCATTAATGAGGGGTTACATTTTGGAAATGTGGTTGGCCACAATTTGAATGAATATGGATTCATTTTCATTCAAGTGATTATTATTGTATCTTCTTCCTCTCAAGCTCTCCCTCTCCTCTTCTTGCCGTGGCTGATCAAGGGTGCTAGCACACCTTTGTTTAGTTTCTCTCCACCTAATTAGTTCGTGTGGATACTTCTAGAGGAGTGTCTATTTTGACACTCTTGAGATTCGGCACCGTTTGGACGAGCGGGAATTTTGCGAGGGCACGCTTCAAAGGTAAAAGCTCTCAACACATAGATCTAGGAGTAAATCTAAAGTTTTTGAAACTCGTACTTGTATTTCATTCGGTTTTTCCTTGCACAGATCTACGGCTTTGGGTGATTCGGGGTTTCCGCGACGCGAAAAGCGGTTTTCGCGGCCCGAAAAACCCAACAGTGATATCAGAGCCACGTGCAAGGCTTGTACGAGTTTAATTTTTGGTTTTATGAAAACTAAACTTTCTGTGATTTTCTGTAAAATTTAGTTTTTTTATGTTTTTATGGGTAATTTTTCCGTAGAAGCGAAGCACAAGTATCTCGGCACTTGTAGGCTTTGGCTACCGGGAAGTTTTTCCTTAAACGGCTTCGTTTTTGCCCCAAATCCGTTTGGGACAGAGGGCTTGGGTGCCATTAGATCGCAAAGGAGCAACTCACGATGGTTAGATCGTGGGTAGGGGTACTGCTCCTAACCCCGCAAGGGGATTTGCTCCGAAATCGCTAAAAACGAACCTGCCGGGAAGATTTTTCCGAAACGGCAATGTCTCGACCCAAATCATTTTGGGACAGCGAGTTTAGGCGCTGTTGGATCACAAAGGAACCCTCGCGATGGTTAGATCGTGGGTAGGGGCGCTGCCCCTGGCCCCGCAAGGGGATCCGTTCCGCGATTGCGCCCGAAACCGCTAAACGGGACCGCCGGGAAATTTTACTCGTAAAAATTGTAAAAAATTAATTTTAAAATTATAGAAAATTATGAAAAATATATAATTTTGAATTATATATTAATTTTGTGATAGTCATGGCCCAAAAACCTAATATGATTGGATTGTGTTGTAATTCATAATACGGCCTGCGTGCCGTTATGTGTTTGCGCGTGTTGTGACCTGTGCGTCGTGCCTTTCTCATATATTCTGGTTGTAAATTAGATTTAGACTCGAATGTAACTCGAGTTTCAAATTGTAATGTACAAATTGAAGCGGTGGAGGGTCAACACGAGACGGAGTTCCGAGGCGGGCACGAGCAACACAAGGTGGTCAAAGGGAGGAGCTTGGAGAAGCTGTTGACCCTAGGTTGACCATTCGATCTTCTCATTGGCTTGAGAAGATCATAGTGGGGCCATGACTAAATCACAAATAGATTAATTAGTTAATTGCTTATGTATATGATGCATGTTTAATAAGTAATTAATTAATTAGTGCCTTACGATTAGATTAGATCTAAGTCGTGCACATGATGCACCCTTGCGATTAGATTAGATCTAAGTCGTGCACAAGATGCATCCTTTTCGATTAGATTAGATCTCGATCGAACCAACTCTAAATGCCTAACCGTGCTGTGATACCTATCACTACCTCGATCACATGTATTGTTGAATCTGCCAAAGCAGAGCAATACATATTATCTTGGTAGGGTACGGAGGGACAATATTGGTCCCGCCTATCAACGCACGGGTGAATACAAACTCAATTAGATTGAGTATTCCTAATTGCTCGGTTAGATCGAGTCAACTATAGGCATTCTTCCAACGGTTGGAAAAGATAGGTCAAAATCACATCTATATTAACTCTCGGGCGTATTAGCCAAAGCTAACTCGAGTTTTAATATAAATGCGGATATTGATTTTATAAACAAGAGTTGCATAGAGATGTAATTGGTAATTGTTACCTACCGATCATACTAAGCCTTGGGCGTATTAGCCAAAGCTAATTCAAGGGTTAGTATGATGTGGATCTTGTCCCACAAGAATTATAGAATTCAGTGGGAGCATCATTTAATTAAAGACCTAATTAAATGATTTTAAAAGAATATGATATTTATTTCTGCAAATTTTCTGTTGTAGATAACCATGACGTCAAATACGAACACTTTCTCCCTGCGATCTGTCCTTGAGAAGGACAAGCTCAACGGAGCAAACTTCTCACTCAGAAACGTAAACTGTACGTTCTGGAGCAGTCCATTCCGGAGGTTCCTCCTGCCACTGCCACGCGAGCAGACCGAGATGCTTACAAGAAGCATCAAGATGACGCATTAGATGTGTCCTGTCTAATGCTCGCGACCATGAACTCTGAGCTTCAGAAGCAACACGAGTTAATGGGCGCTTACGATATGGTTGAACATCTTTGTCAACTGTATCAAGGTCAAGCGAGGCATGAGAGATTTGAGATCTCAAGGGCACTGTTTCAGTGCAAGATGTCAGACGGGGCTCCAGTAGGCCCATATGTACTCAAAATGATTGGGTACATAGAGAACCTACAAAGGTTGGGGTTCCCTCTTGGCCAAGAGCTGGCCACTGACCTGATCTTGCAATCCTTGCCAGATAGCTACAGTCAATTCGTTCTAAACTACAATATGAACGAGATTGACAAGCCATTGGCCGAGCTGCTCAGCATGTTGAGAACTGCTGAGCTAAGCCCAACACTGTTCTGATGGTTCAGAAACATAAGGGCAAGGACAAGCCCAAAGGCAAGGGAAAGTCCCAAGACAAGGGCAAAGGCAAGGCACTGAAGTCGAAAGGAGGGGTCGCTGGATGCTACCTGCTTCCACTGCGGTCAGACCGGGCACTGGAAGAGGAATTGCAAGGTATACTTGGAGGATCTTAAGAAGAAGCGAAGTGAGACTTCCACTTCAGGTATATATGTTATAGAAGTCAATCTATCTATTTCTACATCATGGGTATTAGATACTGGATGTGCTTCTCACATTTGTACTGATGTGCAGGCGCTGAGAAATAGCAGGGCATTGACAAAGGGCGAGGTGGACCTACGAGTAGGCAATGAAGCACGGGTTGCTGCTGTTGCTGTAGGGACTTATCTTCTATCTCTGCCCTCTGGGCTTGTATTAGAATTAGATGAATGTTGTTATGTGCCTGCTTTGACTAAGAACATTGTATCAGTTTCTTGTTTAGACAAGAAAGGTTTCTCGTTTACAATAAAGAACAAATGTTGTTCCGTATATTTAAACGATATGTTCTATTGTAGTTCACCTCTGATAAATAGACTCTACATTCTAGATCTTGAGAGTCCTATTTATAACATAAATACCAAGAAGTTCAAGTCAAATGACCTGAATCAAACTTATCTCTGGCACTGTCGCTTAGGTCATATAAATGACAAGCGCTTATCCCAGCTCCATAAGGATGGTTTGCTGGACTCATTTGATTTTGAATCATATGAGATATGCGAGTCATGCCTATGAGGCAAGATGACCAAGACTCCCTTTAGTGGGCACAGCGAGAGAGCGACTGATTTGTTAGGACTCATACATAGTGATGTATGTGGCCCTTTCAATGTCGCTGCTAGAGGCGGTTATAGGTACTTCATCACATTTACTGATGACTTCAGTAGATATGATTATGTGTATTTGATGACACATAAATCTGAATCCTTTGAAAAGTTCAAAGAATTCAAGAATGAAGTACAGAACCAGCTTGGCAAGAGTATTAAGGTACTTCGATCAGATCGAGGTGGTGAATACTTAAGCCATGAGTTTCGTGACTACTTAGCTGAGTGTGGGATTTTATCTCAACTCACTCCTCCTAGAACACCACAGTGGAATGGTCTATCCGAAAGGAGGAATCGTACCCTATTAGATATGGTACGGTCTATGATGAGTCACACAGATCTTCCGACATATCTATGGGGATATGCTCTAGACACGGCAGCTTACATTCTCAACCGAGTTCCGTCCAAGGCCGTGATAAAGACACCATATAGGATATGGACTGGGAGAGATGCCCAGGTGTCTTTCATGAGGATTTGGGGCTATGAGGCTTACGTACGACGTCAAGTCTCAGACAAATTAGGACCCAAATCTGACAAGTGCTATTTCATCGGATATCCCAAGGAAACTAAGGGATATTACTTTTACATTCCCAGTCAGCATAAGGTAGTTGTGGCAAAGACTAGGGTCTTTCTAGAAAGGACTTTGTTTCGAGAAAGACTAGTGGGAGTGCGTTCGATCTTGAAGAAGTTCAAGATGCGAACAATAGCACTGATGCCTCGATGGAAATTGAACTGGAACCACAAAGTGTTGTGGATGATGTTGTTTCACAAGGAGTTGAGGAACAACAACCGGTTCAAGTAGACATACCTCTTCGCAGGTTTGATAGGGTACGTCGTCAGCCTGAGAGATACTCATTTCTCTTGTCTGACCATGATGACATTATGTGTTGGTTGCTACTCGGAAAACCTAGAGGTTCCACTGTACAAAAATTTTGTACAAAGGTCTGAACCTTTTCCTAGCTACCATGTGTTCTTTTAAATTAAATTTTGGATCGCCTGCGGAACTTAACACGTTTGATCCAAAACTTAATCTATTCGTTCTTTTAGGTTTTGACTTGGGTCTCCTGCGAAACTTAACACGTTCGACCCAAATCACCTTAAGTTATTAATTCCATTAAATATTAATTTCCATAATTGGTTCCCAGTACTGACGTGGCGAGGCACATGACCTTCTTGGATATGGGAGCAACCACCACCGACTAGACAAAACCTTTTATGGAAAGCTAATATTTAATTTCCTAAAATAACTTTAGGTTAACCGAAAAGAACAATCAAATCACAAGGAAAAGAAAAACAAAAGAACACTATATCGAAAATAAATTCGAAACTCTAGAATCGTATGCCTCTTGTATTTGGTATTTTTTCCAAAAATAACTAGTATGATGCGGAAAGAAAAATTACTAGTTATACCTTTTAGAAAGACCTCTTGATCTTCTACCGTATTCCTCTTCTAACCTCGGATGTTGTGTGGGCAACGATCTTCCGAGATGAGAACCACCAAGCACCTTCTTCTTCCTTGCAAGTTTCGGCCATCAAAACTTCTCCTAGGATGAAGAGGTTCGGCCACCACCACCATGCTCCAAGGGATGCTAGAAAAGAGGCTTCTTTTCTCTCCTTCTTCTCCTTCTTAGATCCGGCCACCAAAGCTATCTCCACCATGAGAAGGTTTCGGCCACACAAAGGAGAGGAGAGGAAAGAAAGGGCCGACCACACCCAAGGAAGAAAAGAGGGAGAAAAATAATAGAGTCGTTCGCCTTGAAGCCTCCTCTACCCCCTCTTTTATAATCCTTGGTCTTGACAAATAAGGAAAATTTAATAAAAACTTCCTTAATTCTTTTTCCATTGAAAAGGAAAATTTATTTAATTAAAATAATTTTCTTTTTTTAATTGCAATGGCCGGCCACCACTTTCCCCAAAACAAGGAGAGTTTTAATTAAAACAAAAATTAAAACTTCCTAATTTGTTTCTAGAAATTTATAAAAATTTCTCCAATAATTTTCATCCCTTCATGATTGGTTAATAAAAAGAAATTTTATAAATTAAAATCTTTCTTTTAAACATGTGGATAATTTCCAAAAAGGAAAGTTATCTCTAAAAATTAAAATCTCCTTTCAATCTACAAATAAGGAAAGATATTAAATCTTTTCTTAATCTTTTGTAGAAACTAATAAAAGAGAATTTTTAATTTTTAAACTTTCTTTTAAATCATGAATATAATTAAAAGGAAAGTTTTTACCAAAATTAAAATCAACCTTTTAATCTACAAATAAGGAAAGAGATTTTAACTCTTCTCTTAATCTTTTGTAGAATCTTATAAAAGGAAGGATTTAAAATTTTAAACTCTCTTTTAAATTATATTATCCACATAAGAAAAATTTTAAAATTTAAAATTCCTTTTTATTTAATAGGGCCGGCCACATGAATTCACCCATGAACATACCCATGGCCAGCGCTTGGTCTCCAAGCTAGCTTGGATGGGTAAGAAGGTGGGTATGCGGTGGGTATAAATCTCTATATACTAGAGGCTACGATAGGGACCGAGAGGAGGAATTGGTTTTGGTCTCCCGATGAAATTAAGCATCCCGTGTTCGCCCCGAACACACAACTTAATTTCATCAATAATAATTCATTCCACTAAAGAACTATTATTGAACTACCGCACCAATCCCAAATTACATTTTGGGCTCCTTCTTATTATGAGTGTGTTAGTCTCCCTGTGTTTAAGATAACAAATGTCCACTAATTAAGTAAGTTACTGACAACTCACTTAATTAATATCTAGCTCCAAGAGTAGTACCACTCAACTTCATCGTCATGTCGGACTAAGTCCACCTGCAGGGTTTAACATGACAATCCTTATGAGCTCCTCTTGGGGACATTCTCAACCTAGATCACTAGGACACAGTTTCCTTCTATAATCAACAACACACACTATAAGTGATATCATTTCCCAACTTATCGGGCTTATTGATTTATCGAACTAAATCTCACCCATTGATAAATTAAAGAAATAAATATCAAATATATGTGCTTGTTATTATATTAGGATTAAGAGCACACACTTCCATAATAACTGAGGTCTTTGTTCCTTTATAAAATCAGTATAAAAGGAACGACCTCAAATAGTCCTACTCAATACACTCTAAGTGTACTAGTGTAATTATATAGTTAAGATAAACTAATGCCTAATTACACTACGACCTTCCAATGGTTTGTTCCTTTCCATCTTGGTCGTGAGCTACTGTTTATAATTTATAAGAAACCGATAACATGATCTTCTGTATGTGACACCACACACCATGTTATCTACAATATAAATTAATTGAGCAACTACATTTATCATAAATGTAGACATTTGACCAATGTGATTCTTATTTCTAGATAAATGTTTATACCAAAAGCTAGGCTTTTAGTATACACTCTAACAATCTCCCACTTATACTAAAAGACTAAGCTGCCATATCTGCTGCCATACATCTGATTCTCATCCTTCAACATGCCCATCAAAAGCTCTTGCCTTAAGGACCTTAGTGAAAGGATCTATAGGTCATCACCTGATGCAATCTAGGCGGTAACAACTTCTCCTCGTTTATACGATTCCTCGTATTGGGTGGTACTTGCGCTCTATTGTGTTTACTTGCCTTATAGACTTATGGTTTCTTCGAGTTTGCTACTGCACCAACATTATTACAATAAATTGTAACAATATTTGGACAAACCAGAAATCATATCTAAGTCTATCTTGAGGTTATTAAGTCATTCAGCTTTTATGGCTACCTCAGAGGCTTGCCATATACTAAGCTTCTATGGTGGAGTCCAGAAAAACACCTATGCTTATCACTCTTCCATAGTTATGACTTTACCTCCTAAAGTAAACACAAAACCCGAGGTTGACTTATTATTATCCCTATTCGATTGGAAGCGAAATCCATGCAACCACTAGGACCAAATTAAGCGCCTTGTAAGCTAGCATATAATCTCTAGTGCCTCTAAGGTACTTATATGCTTTACTGCAGTCCATTGTCTGTCCAGGGTTACTTTGATATCCGCTAACTATGCCCTTGGCAAACAGATTTCGATCTCGTGCATAGCATATATTCTGATAGCCGAAGCATAAAGAACGCCTTTATTTCCTTTATCTCCTTTGATGTCTCTGAGACATATCTTTAGATAAAGTTACTCCATCCTAAAAAGTAAGAAACCTTTCTTGGAGTTTTGCATACTTAAACGAGCAAGGATTTTCCGATGTATGAAGCTTGGAATAAGTAAAATATTCTTTTCTTACGATCCCTTATTACTTTGATCTCAAGAATATATACATTCTCCCAAGTCCTTTATATCGAATTGTTTGGACAACCATACCCTTACTTCTGACAACATTTTGATATTGTTTCCAACTACCAAAAATGTTATCTACGTATAGTACAAGAAATACCACCACGCTTCCATCACACCTTTTGTATACACAAGACTTATCCAGTTACTAAATGAATCCAAAGGTCTGGATTACTTTGATAAACTGGATGTTCCAAGACCTTGAAGCTTTGTATCAGTCCATAGACTGATTGAGCTTGCACACAAGATGCTCTTAGCCCTTTGCAATGAACCCTTCTGGTTGCTTTATATGGATGCTTTCTTCAAGACTTCCATTAAGGAATGCTGTCTTGACATCCACTTACCAAATAGATAAAAGAATCCGGATAGACTTAAGCATGGCTACCAGTGAAAAAGTTTCCTTTTTCATCTAGCCTTGCTTTGAAAGTGTCTACCTTCCTGTCTAGACCTTTTTATACCCAAAGGCTTTTACACCATTTGGTGGTTCTACAAGCTTCCAGATTTTATTAGAATACATATATTCTAATTTTGTTATTCATTACTCTTTGCCAAGATATTGCATCTTTATCTTGGAGTGCTTCGTCATATGTCCGGAGATCAGGTTCATGTCCTTCAGGGATCGAGTCCAAAAACTCTCCCAAAACATGAATCTTTTTAGGTTGCCTAACAACTCTCCCACTATGACAAGGCACTTTCTGTAATTGTGTATCATTTGTGATACGTGTTGCAGTTTCCTTGTGGTATCTCATCTTGTACAATTGGTACTAGATTAGACATGTCTTTTATTATTTCCTTAAGAACAAGTTTTCTTATGGGCACATGGTTTATTACATAGTCCTTTTTCTAAAATTGGTCATTGATGCTAACAATGACCTTCTGATTTTTAAGACTATAAACCTACTTTCATTTCTCTAGGATAACCCACAAACAAATGAATTCCTGTCCAACTTATCATTGTCTCTCTTCATCATATGTGCTGGACTACCCGAATCCAAATATGCTTCAAAATAAGCTTACGCCTATTCAGCAATTCTATATGAGTAGAGAGTTCTGACTTTGGAAGGTACTATGTTCACTTCCGTTTCCAGAGTATATCCTTAAAATGAATTTGGTAAAATAACTCATCATCAATCTACTTATTTCCATAAGAGTCCTATACCTTCTTTCTACTACACCATTCTGTAGAGGTGTACCAGGTGCAGTTAGTTTAGATTGAATCCCTACTTCTGATAAGTGACTCCTAAATTCTCCCAAGAGGTACTTGCCACTATGATTTCACCATAGTGTCTTTTTACTTTGTCGTTTCTCCACATCAGCCTAGTACTCTTTGAACTAATCAAAGTACTTAGTCTTGCGGTACATTAAGTAAATTTATTTGTATCTTGAATAGTTGTCTATAAAATAGACGAAATATTCAATACTACCTCTTGTCAGGATAGTCATAGGATCACACAAATCAGAATGAACCAATTTCAACATATCTTTGACTCCATACCCCTTAGACTTGAAAGCTTCTTGGTTATTTTTCCTTCCAAGTAAGACTCGCAGGTTGGAAAGATTTCCACTACTAATGAACCCAAAAGTTCATCAACTACCAATGAATCATACTCAAGTTAATATAACCTAGCCTTAGATGCCAAAGATATAATTGGTTCATTTCCGAAGGTTACTTTCTCTTAAAGTTAGAAGATGTGTTACTAATTTCCATTTGTTGCATCGTGAGAGTTATTGGATTTATAAATTGCCAACCAACGTACCAGAACAGATAACTTCCCTCTTTTTCTTAATAACAACTTTGTTATTAAAAGAGGCAGAATATCAAGTTCTTTGAATAGTTTAGAAACTGAAAACTAGTTCTTTCTAAACTTGGTGCGTAAAGACAATTACTCAAAAATCCATGTTTTATTCTTATCAAAAGATAAACATCTCCCACTACAACAGCTACCATTTTTACAGTAGTGCCCATGTGGACGGTGTTTTAATTTTCATTTAGTTGCCGGGTTTCCTGGAACCCTGCAATGAATTGCAGACATGATTACACTCCAGGTTCTGGTAGATAACACCACTAAACATGTTTCAACTAATGAATTAAATACACCTATGTTGTTCTTAGTTTTAAGAAGACAGTCTACCTTAATGTCCAAGTCCTATTTCCAATCATTACAATTAGGACTACTAAGCCTTTTCTATAGTATGACTACTAAGGGATTGACAAATATTTAAATCCTAAGAATCACAAAAATATTTGGTCAAGATCAACTCCTTAAAATTTCCATGAATTTTGTGTATACAAAATCGAAGAGAAGATTTTATTCATTAATTTTATTATCTCGTCAACTTTACTTTATGACGAATAAAATTAATAGTTGATCTGTCTTTGATCAAATATTTGGTCAAAAACTTTTGAATTTTTTAAAAAATATTGATTCCTCAAACAATATTATTTAAATTCACCAACACCTCAAACACCGTGAATTTTGCATGCCACGTTAGTGTGGACGTATACAAATTCAACATTTGTAAAAGGAGGGTTTCAACCCATTAATTTTATTATCTTGTCAACCTAACTTTTTGACAAATAAAATTAATAGTTGGTATCATTTGGTCACACAAATAATAGCAGTGACTCCGATGGGGAGGATACTATTAGATGTGTCTAAGTGTATACCATTACTTGACACTAAGTCCATTAATAAGATTATGCCCCTTCCGTTGGGGAAGATCACACGCTCTTAATTAACTTCCTATAGTCATCCAAAAATGGAAGTCTGTTCTAGTGATCCACAAACAAGCTCATCCGTTATGGAGGAAGGCACTCAGAGCCAACGCGCAAGCTTGCATCACTTACAAATCAGTAATGGAGACCATGGGATTTACTTAAAATCCCTCTCCTACTTAGTTATTTATAAATGAGGAATTTTAACTATGCTAGCCTACTAAATATGTAAACTAACATGCACATGACAGTATAAAAGCAATAAATAGAAAATCTAATTTTCAACTATTATGGCTTTTATCTCTAGTTGTCCTCCGTGTGTTGTCATCCCAAGCTGCTGCCATATTTGGCCACTGCCACCGGGTCTAGCTGTCGCATCCATCTTGCTCCTAGTTCCGCTGCGCCTCTGGTCCTTAGAAGGTTTCACGCTTTGCAAGATTCGATCCGCGACATAAATAGAATTTTACATTTTGATCCTATATTCCATAAAAGGAATGTACATGTATCTAGATCAAAAATAAAATCCTAATAAAACTAAATACAGCTCCTGCTGTATTTTATAATACAATCATGCACACACATATAAATGCCCTTGACATGTCCAAGGGTCCAATCACACACATAAAACTATAAGCCATAATAGTTGGATCCTGCATCCACAAAGTTAGCACATCCTACTATTATCCTGCCTAAATTATGTATGACATGTGCATAATTAAACTAATACCAAATACACAAAGGCAAAACCCTAGCTCTGATACCAATTGTTGGTTGCTAATCGGAAAACCTAGAGGTTCCACTGTACAAAAATTTTGTACAAAGGTCTGAACCTTTTCCTAGCTACCATGTGTTCTTTTAAATTAAATTTTGGATCGCCTGCGGAACTTAACACGTTTGATCCAAAACTTAATCTATTCGTTCTTTTAAGTTTTGACTTGGGTCTCCTGCGAAACTTAACACGTTCGACCCAAATCACCTTAAGTTATTAATTCCATTAAATATTAATTTCCATAATTGGTTCCCAGTACTGACGTGGCGAGGCACATGGCCTTCTTGGATATGGGAGCAACCACCACCGACTAGACAAAACCTTTTATGGAAAGCTAATATTTAATTTCCTAAAATAACTTTAGGTTAACCGAAAAGAACAATCAAATCACAAGGAAAAGAAAAACAAAAGAACACTATATCGAAAATAAATTCAAAACTCTAGAATTGTATGCCTCTTGTATTTGGTATTTTTTTTCCAAAAATAACTAGTATGATGCGGAAAGAAAAATTACTAGTTATACCTTTTAGAAAGACCTCTTGATCTTCTACCGTATTCCTCTTCTAACCTTGGATGTTGTGTGGGCAACGATCTTCCGAGATGAGAACCACCAAGCACCTTCTTCTTCCTTGCAAGTTTCGGCCATCAAAACTTCTCCTAGGATGAAGAGGTTCGGCCACCACCACCATGCTCCAAGGGATGCTAGAAAAGAGGCTTCTTTTCTCTCCTTCTTCTCCTTCTTAGATCCGGCCACCAAAGCTATCTCCACCATGAGAAGGTTTCGGCCACACAAAGGAGAGGAGAGGAAAGAAAGGGCCGGCCACACCCAAGGAAGAAAAGAGGGAGAAAAATAATAGAGTCGTTCGCCTTGAAGCCTCCTCTACCCCCTCTTTTATAATCCTTGGTCTTGGCAAATAAGGAAAATTTAATAAAAACTTCCTTAATTCTTTTTCCATTGAAAAGGAAAATTTATTTAATTAAAATAATTTTCTTTTCAAATTATAATGACCTCTTCTCCCCAAAACAAGGAGAGTTTTAATTAAAACAAAATTAAAACTTCCTAATTTGTTTCTAGAAATTTATAAAAATTTCTCCAATAATTTTAATCCCTTCATGATTGGTTAATAAAAAGAAATTTTATAAATTAAAATCTTTCTTTTAAACATGTGGATAATTTCCAAAAAGAAAAGTTATCTCTAAAAATTAAAATCTCCTTTCAATCTACAAATAAGGAAAGATATTAAATCTTTTCTTAATCTTTTGTAGAAACTAATAAAAGAGAATTTTTTATTTTTAAACTTTCTTTTAAATCATGAATATAATTAAAAGGAAAGTTTTTACCAAAATTAAAATCGACCTTTTAATCTACAAATAAGGAAAGAGATTTTAACTCTTCTCTTAATCTTTTGTAGAATCTTATAAAAGGAAGGATTTAAAATTTTAAACTCTCTTTTAAATTATATTATCCACATAAGAAAAATTTTAAAATTTAAAATTCCTTTTTATTTAATAGGGCCGGCCACATGAATTCACCCATGAACATACCCATGGCCGGCCCTAGCTTGGTCTCCAAGCTAGCTTGGCCGGCCCCTATAGGATGGGTAAGAAGGTGGGTATGCGGTGGGTATAAATCTCTATATACTAGAGGCTACGATAGGGACCGAGAGGAGGAATTGGTTTTGGTCTCCCGATGAAATTATTCTCCCCGAACACACAACTTAATTTCATCAATAATAATTCATTCCACTAAAGAACTATTATTGAACTACCGCACCAATCCCAAATTACATTTTGGGCTCCTTCTTATTATGAGTGTGTTAGTCTCCCTGTGTTTAAGATAACAAATGTCCACTAATTAAGTAAGTTACTGACAACTCACTTAATTAATATCTAGCTCCAAGAGTAGTACCACTCAACTTCATCGTCATGTCGGACTAAGTCCACCTGCAGGGTTTAACATGACAATCCTTATGAGCTCCTCTTGGGGACATTCTCAACCTAGATCACTAGGACACAGTTTCCTTCTATAATCAACAACACACACTATAAGTGATATCATTTCCCAACTTATCGGGCTTATTGATTTATCGAACTAAATCTCACCCATTGATAAATTAAAGAAATAAATATCAAATATATGTGCTTGTTATTATATTAGGATTAAGAGCACACACTTCCATAATAACTGAGGTCTTTGTTCCTTTATAAAATCAGTATAAAAGGAACGACCTCAAATAGTCCTACTCAATACACTCTAAGTGTACTAGTGTAATTATATAGTTAAGATAAACTAATACCTAATTACACTACGACCTTCCAATGGTTTGTTCCTTTCCATCTTGGTCGTGAGCTACTGTTTATAATTTATAAGAAACCGATAACATGATCTTCTGTATGTGACACCACACACCATGTTATCTACAATATAAATTAATTGAGCAACTACATTTATCATAAATGTAGACATTTGACCAATGTGATTCTTATTTCTAGATAAATGTTTATACCAAAAGCTAGGCTTTTAGATAAATGTTCATGAGGATTTGGGGCTATGAGGCTTACGTACGACGTCAAGTCTCAGACAAATTAGGACCCAAATCTGACAAGTACTATTTCATCGGATATCCCAAGGAAACTAAGGGATATTACTTTTACATTCCCAGTCAGCATAAAGTAGTTGTGGCAAAGACTAGGGTCTTTCTAGAAAGGACTTTGTTTCGAGAAAGACTAGTGGGAGTGCGTTCGATCTTGAAGAAGTTCAAGATGCGAACAATAGCACTGATGCCTCGATGGAAATTGAACTGGAACCACAAAGTGTTGTGGATGATGTTGTTCCACAAGGAGTTGAGGAACAACAACCGGTTCAAGTAGACATACCTCTTCGCAGGTTTGATAGGGTACGTCGTCAGCCTGAGAGATACTCATTTCTCTTGTCTGACCATGATGACATTATGCTCATAGATTAGGAAGCTGTACAGGGACCAGATTCGAGAAATGGCTAGAGGCCATGAGATCCGAAATGGAATCCATGTACACTAACCAAGTATGGACTTTGGTTGATCCACCTGAAGGGGTCAAACCCATTGGGTGTAAGTGGGTCTTTAAGAGAAAGACTGACATGGATGGACTTATCTATAAGGGTCGCTTGGTAGCTAATGGTTTCAAGCAGATTCATGGTATTGACTATGATGAAACCTTTTCTCCAGTGGCGATGTTTAAGTCCATTTGGACCATGCTTGCTATTGCAGCCTACCATGACTATGAGATATGGCAGATGGATGTCAAAACCGCGTTTCTGAATGGAAACCTACTCGAGGATGTGTACATGACACAACCTGAGGGTTTTGTAGATCCAAAGAATACTGGAAAAGTATGTAAGTTGTATAGGTCCATTTATGGAAGCTGGAATCTTTGATTTGATGATGCAATCAAAGCGTTTGGTTTCATCAAGAACGAAGATGAGCCTTGTGTCTACAAGAGGGTTAGTGGGAGTTTCTCATATTGTATGTGGATGACATACTACTCATTGGGAAGGACATCCATATGCTTCACTGTCAAGACCCGGCTAGGGAGTTGCTTCTCAATGAAGGACTTAGTGAGGCATCCGCATTCTAGGGATACAGATTTATAGAGATAGATCTAAGAGATTGCTTGGCCTAAGTCGAGTACATATATTGACAAGGTACTCCTTGGTTTACCATGCAGAACTCCAAGAAGGGATTTATGCTCATGGCGTGAGTCTTTCGAGACCCAAGGTCCCTCTTCTAGAGGAGAGAGACATAGATCAGATCCCTTATGCCTCGGCCATAGGATCGATCATATACGCCATGCTATGTACTCGACCGATGTCTCGTATGCTTTGAGCATGACGAGCAGATACCATCGGATCCGGTGAAAGTCATGGATAGCGGTCAGAATATTCTTAAGTACTTAAGAAGGACTAAAGAATATTTCTTGATATATGGAGGCGATGATGAGCTAGGCGTAAAGGGTTACATGATGCTAGCTTCGAGACCGACCAGGATGACTATAGATCGCGATCGGGGTTCGTATTTTCCATTAATGGTGGTCTTGTCGGTAGGAAGAGTTCGAGCGGGATACGATGGCGATTCTAGTCGAGTACATTCATCGAGGCGAAAGGAGGCAGTTTAGATCCGCAAGTTCATCACTGAACTTGGGGTGGTTCCTAGCATTGCTGACCCCATTGAGCTCTATTGTGACAACAATGGAGCTATAGCACAGGCGAAGGAACCTCGCTCACACCAGCGGACCAAGCACATACTACGGTGCTTCCATCTCATTCGAGAGATTATCGATAAAGGAGATGTGAAGATTTGCAGAGTACCTACAGAGGCTAACATCGCAGATCCCTTGACCAAGGCTTTGGCACAGAGAAAGCATGATGGTCACACTAGGTCATTAAGCCTTAGAGCCTATACTGATTGGCACTAGTGCTAGTGGGAGATTGTTAGTTAGAGCCCTAGAGCCAATCATTTGATGATTGTATGGACTCATTGTATCATATTCTTGTATATTAATAAAGGCATTTAGATTTTGATTATTATACTTACTTGTATTGGTGCCAAATAAACTAAGTATAATAATGTCCTTGAGTAGATGGTTCTCACCTATATCAATCGGTTAGTTGAACCGATAGTGAGATGATATAGGGAACACTACTCTTAATCATTCCTAGTCAAGTATTAACATTCAGGGACAATGTTAATGCAATAAGACTAGCATGTAGGTCAACTCGATGACTTGATCTCACAAGTCATGGATATAGAGATATCAAGTTGACACATGGGTATACATTAGAGAATGTATACTGAATGACCCGCCATGAGAAAGTATCATGGATCGTTATATGAGTGTCATATACTTTCTCATGTGGCTATTAGTATGACTACTAGTCCTTAGACCTGAAGTCACCATAGATCCCTACATAAGGAGTTATGTACTTTGGTTTCGTCAAACGTCACCCGTAACTGGGTGGACTATAAAGGCGATTACTGGGTATATAACAAATTATGCAGAGGGATGTGAGTGATGTAGATGGGATCTATCCCTCCTATATGACGGGAGAGACATCGGTATTCTTGATAGAGTGAGACCACGAAATGCATGGCCATGCCCAAATGAGGTAATATGGGATATTGAGCTCATTTGATTTAGTGAGTCTACTTGGAGTTCAAGATTTAGATTGGTCAGAGGATGACACGGTCTATGCCTCACATTGATCAATCTAGATGTCTAGGATAGAAGGACACTTGTCATATTTTGTGAGGAGTCACAATTAGTAGTCACAAGGTGATGTCGGATCTCGACATTCTTGTAACTTGGGTAGTTAATGATGTGTTGCTAGATACCGCTCATTACTTATGCTCCTAAATGGGTTTAGGGCATTGCCAACGTTACAAGAACCTATAGGGTCACACACTTAGGACAATTAGATGGAGATTAGGTTCATATGATGAACCAAGAGGATTAGATTCATTTGATGAATCAAAATTGGATTAAGAGTAATCCTAATTGGGCTAACTTGAGTTGGACTCAAGTTGATTCATGTATTCAATGAGTCTAATTTAGATTATGACTCATTAAATCAACTTAATTTAATGAATTAGATTCATTATATTAAGTTGGCTTGAATCAAATGGTTAGATTAGATCAACCATGGAAGAGATTTGGTCAAGTTTGACTTGACTTGAGAGGAAGATTAAAAGTCAAGTTTGACTTGACTTTATGCCAACTCATTGGTGAGTTGGCATTGATGTGGACCAATGATGATGCACCACATCATCATGGTTGCCACCTCATGGGAGTTACTAGTGAGTGCCACCTCATGGAGGTTACATTCCCTCTTTGATGACAACTTAATGCATTAATGAGGGGTTACATTTGGGAAATGTGGCCGGCCACAATTTGAATGAATATGAATTCATTTTCATTCAAGTGATTATTATTGTATCTTCTTCCTCTCAAGCTCTCCCTCTCCTCTTCTTGCCGTGGCTGATCAAGGGTGCTAGCACACCTTTGTTTAGTTTCTCTCCACCTAATTAGTTCGTGTGGATACTTCTAGAGGAGTGTCTATTTTGACACTCTCGAGATTCGGCACCGTTTGGACGAGCGGGAATTTTGCGAGGGCACGCTTCAAAGGTAAAAGCTCTCAACACATAGATCTAGGAGTAGATCTAAAGTTTTTGAAACTCGTACTTGTATTTCATTCGGTTTTTCCTTGCACGGATCTATGGCTTTGGGTGATTCGGGGTTTCTGCGACGCGAAAAGCGGTTTTCGCGGCCCGAAAAACCCAACACCTTCGCCTCCACCTGCCGCCTTGCCCTCAAGTTCTAGGAGGCTGCCCCGTGGTCCATTTTCGGCCATGTCGCCGCCAACGACGCCCTCCTCTAGGCCCTCGACGGCAAGCCTGCTCTCCACATCGTTGACGTCAGCAACACCTTATGTACCCAGTGGCCCACGCTCCTCGAGGCCCTCACCTCGCGCGCCGACGCAGACGCCCCGCGCGCACGGCTCACCGTCGTCTCCTCCACTACCGCTGGCGTCGTGGCCGAGATCGGAGCGCACATCGAGAAGTTCGCGCGGCTTATGGGCGTGCCGCTCGAGTTTCGGGCTATCGCCGCCCCCGTCGGAGCGCGCATCGAGAAGTTCACGCGGCTTATGGGCGTGCCGCTTGAGTTCCGGGCTATCGCCGCCCCCGCGCTGCACCCCGAGAAGTTCGAGCTCCGCGAAGGGGAGGTCGTCGCGGTGAACTGCGTCGGCGCTCTTCGGAGAGCCGGGTGTGGGGATTCGCGGGACTCGTTCCTACGGGCTGCGGCGGCGCTGCGACCGAGGGTATTGACCGTAGTGGAGGATAAGGTGGACTTCGGCGCCACGGGCGAGTTCATGGAGTCCTTCGAGGAGTGCCTGTGGTTCTACGACTCCTATTTCGATATGCTGGAGGAGAGCTTCCCGGCGACGTGCAACGAGCGGCTTGCTCTGGAGAGGGAGTGCTTCCGGAGCCTCGTCGGACTGCTGGCGTGCGAGGGCGGCACAGACGCAGTGGTGGACGGTGAGCAAAGGGAGAGAGGGAGGCAGTGGTGCCGACGGTTGGAGCGGTGCGGCTTCAAGACGTTCAACATCAGCGATGACATCATCGATGACTTGAAGGTGTTGCTGAAGCGGTACCGGCCGGGATGGTCGCTGCTACTAGTGGAGGGGGAGACGTTGGGCATGTACCTAACGTGGAAGGAGAATCCAGTCGTGTGGGCTTGCGCGTGGAAACCAAAATAATCTGGATTGACTGCCACTAATTATAATTAATATTCTTATATATATATATCTTACTATTTTATTAAAAATCTCCCCCCTTTACTAACTAACTTTGGTGAAGCCTAAAATGAATTTACGTTACTGTCCTTTTTTCTATTCACACTAAAAATAATTCCAAGGTTTATTAGTAATTCCACAAGCGAAACAATCAGTGATATAGAGTTCGAGACTCAGCTACGACGTATTATTATGAATTTTTCTCATCATTAATTTTCTCTGGTTGTTTTATATAAAAAAATAAAATTCTCTTTAGTCCCACATCTTAGAATTGATAACACTATGATTAAAGAAGTTTCTATAAATATTTTAAGCCGACGATGTTAAAAAATATACTTTTCTTAGTTTCTTTTACTAAGATAAGTATAATATTAAATTAAAATAATTTTTTTCATATGAAAGCCCATTACAGTAGTTTATTGTTGGGGCCCAAATAATTTATATATTATTATATTACACATGCAACGCGTGTGCATGATCACACTAGTATATATATATATATATATATATATATATATATATATATATATATATATATATATATATATATATATATATACACATACATACTGTGATCGATGTTTGCATTTATTTTCAAGTTAATTTGTGAGTTCAATTTGTACTTAAAACTGGATATACTAAGTTAAATTTAAATATTTTTTAATGCATTAACTAATAAGGGTAAAATTGGAAATTTATTTGATTCCCATTACTAATGTTGATTCGAAACAAACATCATCAATTATAATCATATTCATTCTAGATTTTGAACCAATCATTGATAATGCAACCCTGATTCCCATTCCCATTGACTCCATAATCAAACCCATTACCATTCCAATTGATAAATTTGAACCAAACGCCCCCTAATACTTAATTACACTACGACTATTCCAATGGTTTGTCCTTTCCATCTTAGTCGTGAGCAACTGTTTATAATTTATAAAGAACTAATAACAGATCTTCTATGTGTGACACCACACACCATGTTATTTACAATATAAATTAATTGAACAACTACACTTAACAAATAAAATGTAGACATTTGACCAATGTGATTCTTTTATTTCTAAATAAATGTTTACAAAAGCTAGGCTTTTAGTATACACTCTAACAATCTCCCACTTATACTAAAAGACTAAGCTGCCATATCTGCTGCCATACATCTGATTCTCATCCCCTCCACATGCTGATCAAAAGCTTTTGCCGGAAGGGCCTTAGTGAAAGGATCTACCAGGTTATATGTTGATGCAATCTTGGCGATGACAACTTCTCCTCGCTTGACTATGTCTCGTATTAGGTGGTACTTGCGCTCTATATGCTTACTTGCCTTATGGGCTCGTGGTTCCTTCGAGTTTGCAACTGCACCGCTATTATCACAATAAATTGTGATGATTTTGGACAAACCAGGAATCACATCTAAGTCCATTAGGAAGTTCCTGAGCCATACAACTTCTTTGGCTACCTCAGAGGCTGCCACATATTCAGCTTCCAGGTTGAGTCCAAAACGTATTTCTGCTTAACACTCCTCCATGCAATGACTCCACCTCCTAAAGTAAACACATAGCCTGATGTAGACTTACTGTTGTCCCTATCTGATTGAAAATCCGAATCCGTGGAACCCACAAGGAGCAAATCGTTTGCTTGATAAACTAGCATATAATCTCTAGTCCTTCTCAGGTATTTCAATATATGTTTTACAGCAGTCTAATGTCCTTGTCTAGGGTTACTCTGATATCTGCTAACCATGCCCACGGCAAGATAGATATCAGGTCTCATATACAGCATTGCATACATTATGCTTTCCACAGCCGAAGCATAAGGAACTGTTTTCATGCCCTCTATCTCCTTTGATGTCTTTGGAGACATCTCTTTAGATAAAGCTACTCCATGCCTAAAAGGTAAGAAACCTTTCTTGGAGTTCTGCATGCTAAAACGAGTAAGGATTGTATCTATATATGAAGCTTGAGATAGGAACAACATTCTTTTCTTTCGATCCCTTATGACTTTGATCCCAAGAATGTGTGCACATTCTCCTAAGTCCTTCATATCAAATTGTTTGGGCAACCATACCCTTACGTCCGATAACACTTTAACATTGTTGCCAATTAACAAAATGTCATCTACATATAGTACAAGAAATACTACCACATTTCTGTTACACTTCACAAGACTCATCCGGACACTGAATAAATCCATATGACTGGATTACTTCGTTAAACCGGATGTTCCAAGATCTTGAAACTTGCTTCAGTCCATAAATGGACCGATTTAGCTTGCATACTAGATGCTCTTTGCCTTTTTCAATGAATCCCTCTGGTTGCTTCATATGGATGTTTTCTTCAAGACTTCCGTTCAGGAAAGTTGTCTTGACATCCATTTGCCAAATCTCATAATCCATATGAGCAGCAATGGATAAGAGCATCCGGATAGACTTTAACATAGCTGCCGACGAAAAAGTCTTCTCATAATCGATTTCCTCTTTCTGAGTGTACCCTTTCGCAACAAGCTTTGCATTGAAGGTTTCTACCTTCCTGTCTGTCTCTCTTTTCTGTTTGTAGATCCACTTGCATCCAACGGCTTTTACACCATCTGATGGTTCTACAAGCTCCCAGACCTTATTAGAATACATAAATTCTATTTCAGAATTCATTGCCTTTTGCCAAGATACTGCATCTTTATCTTGGAGTGCTTCGTCATATGACCGGGGATCAAAGTCATGTTTCCCCGGGATCAAATCCGAAGATTCTCCCAAAAACATGAATATCTCATGTTACCTCACAACCCTCTCACTACGACGAAGCACTGTCTGTAACTATGCATCATCTGTGACACATGTTACAGTCTCTTATGATACTTCATCTTGTACTGTTGGTACTAAAGTAGACGTGTTCTCTTTTATTTCTTCTAGAACAATTTTACTCATGGGCTTATGGTTCATTACATAATTATCTTCTAAAAATCGAACATTGGTGCTAACAATGATCTTATGATTTTTAGGATTACAAAATAAACCACCTTTCGTTCCCTTAGGATATCCCACAAACAGATAAACTTCTGTACGTGATTCCAACTTGTCAGTATCTCCTTTCAGCACATGTGATGGACTACCCCATATCCGGATATGATTCAGACTAGGCTTACGCCCATTCCATAATTCCATGGGAGTAGAAGGAACTATTTTAGAAGGTACCATATTCAGAATGTACATTGCTGTTTCTAAAGCATATCCCCAAAATGAATTTGGTAATTCTGAATAACTCATCATCGATCTAACCATTTCTATAAGAGTCCTATTCCTTCGTTCTGCCACACCATTCTGTTGGGGTGTACCAGGTGAAGATAATTGGGATTGAATCTCGACTTCTGATAAGTAATTCCTAAACTCTCCAAAGAGGTATTCACCACCACGGTCAGACCGTAGTGTCTTGATACTTTTACCAAGACGTTTCTCCACATCAACCCTATATTCTTTGAACTTATCAAAGCATTCAGACTTGCGGCACATCAAGTAAATGTATCCGTATCTTGAATAATCGTCTATAAAGGAGACGAAATATTTATAACCACCTCTTGTCTGGATAGACATAGGACCACACAAATCAGAATGAACCAGTTCTAACACATCTTTGGCTCTATATCTCTTGGCCTTAAAAGGTCTCTTGGTCATTTTACCTTCCAAGCAAGATTCACAGGTTGAAAAGTTTTCCAACTCTAATGAACCTAAGAGTCCATCGGCTACAAGCCTTTGAATCCGACTTAAGTTAATATGACCAAGCCTTAGATGCCAAAGATATGTTTGGTTCATTTCCAAAGGTTCATTTATCTTATTAGAGTTAGAAGATGTGTTATTAATTTTCATATTTTATATTGTGGGAGAAATTGGATTTAAAGTATATAAATTGTCAATCAATGCACCAGAATAGATAATAACCTTATTTCTCTTTATAACCACATTGTTACTAAAAGAAACAGAATATCCATCCAAATACAGTTTAGAAACTGAAATTAAATTCTTTTTAAAACTGGGTACATAAAGACAATTTCTTAAAACCAAACTTCTATTCCTATCAAAAGATAAGTAGACGTCTCCCACTGCAACAGCCGCCACCTTAGTAGCATTGCCGATGTAGATAGTTATCTCTCCTTCAAATAGTCGTCGGGTTTCCTGGAACCCCTGCAAAGAGTTGTAGACATAATCAGTGGCTCCTGTATCTACACACCAGGTGCTGGTAGATAACACCGCTAAACATATTTTAACTACTAGAGAATGAGATATACCTTTATTATTCTGATTCCTACGAGGACAGTCCGCCTTCCAATGTCCTGACTGCTTGCAGATGAAGCACTTGCCCTTCGGCTTCTTCATTCAAGCTTTTTGTCATGTACCCTGAGGTTTATTCACCTTCTTTGTTGAAAAGACCTGTTTCTTCTTCTTCTTGTCTTTCGACTTAGAAGTAGAACCATTTTCAGCATAGTGAATCTGAGAACTGTGTCGAAATATACCTTCTTCTGCCTGTAGTTATGTCAGAAGTTCCGCCAACGTATACTCCCTTTTATTCATGTTATAGTTCAGGCGAAACTGCTCAAAACTTCTGGGTAGCGTTTGGAGAATTATATCGACCTGGGTTTCCCCATCGATTTCTCCTCCAAGGACTTGTATTTCATTCAGATAAGCCATCATTTTGAGGATATGATCCCTTACGGGTGTCCCCTCAGACATGGTGGCTGTCATTAACTTTCTCATTACTTCATGCCTAGCAGTTCGACTCTGGTGCCCAAAGAATTTTTTGAGATTGTTCATTATATCATAAGTAGTTGGTAAATCTTGATGCTGATGTTGCAATACATTTGATATTGAAGCCAAAATGTAACACCGCGCCATCTCATCTGCTTTTACCCATTTCTTATGATACTCAATCTCCTCTGGGGTAGAGCCACTATTAGGTGTATCTGGGCATACCTCTGACAGTACAAACTTATAGCTTTCAGCAGTAATGACAATATCCAGGTTTCTTTTCTAATCTATATAGTTGGGACCAGTAAGTCTATTCTCTTTCAGAATAATGGCCAGTGGGTTGAAAGTCATTCTAAGAATTACAAAATAAATTTTGGTCAGGACTCTAAATTTAGAATAATATTGATTCCTCAAACAATACTATTTAAATTTACCAACACCTCAAAACATCGTGAATATTGTATGCCACGTTATTGTGGACGTATACAAATTCAACATTTGTAAGAGGAGGGTGTAACCCATTAATTTTATTATCTTGTCATCCTAATTTTATGACAAATAAAATTAATAGTTGGTTTTCCTTTGGTCACATAAAATAATAGTAGTGACTCCGTTGGGGAGGATACTATTGAATGCGTCTAAGTGTATACCATTACTTGATACTTAGTCCATTAAATAGGATTGTGCCCCTTTAGTTGGAGAAGATCACACGCTACTAAATAATTTCCTATAACCATCCATAAAGGAAGTTTGATCTAGTGATCCGCAACAAACCCATCCGTTATGGAGGGAGACACTCAGAGCCAATACGCAAGCTTATTACATCACTTATAAACCAGTAATGGAGTCCGTGGAATTTATTTAAAATTCCTCTATCACTTAGTTATTTAAGGTAAGGAATTTTAACCTATGCTAGCATACATCACATGCACATATACATCACAGTAAATAAACGCAATAACTTTGAAAATTAATTTTTCAACTATTATGACCTTTTCCATCACTGTCTTCAGTATGCTCCAACCCTAGCTGCTGCCATCATTAGCCACCGCCATCGGGTTGAGTTGTCGCATCTATCTTGGTTCTTATTCTGCTGTGCCTCTGGTCCTCCAATAGCACCACGTCTCGCAAAGATACGATCCGCGACAAAAATAGAATTTTACATATATCGATCCTATATTCCATAAAGGAATGTACATGTAATCTAGATCGAAAAAATAAAATTCTAAAAACCTAGGGCTAATATAGCTCCTGCTATATTAGTTAAATACAATCATGCACACACAAAATAATGCCCTTGACATGTCCAAGGGTCCAATCACACATAATATCTAAATGTCATAATAGTTGGAGTCTGCAACCAAAAAGTTAGCACATCCTACTATTATCCTGCCTAAATTATGTATGACATGTGCATAATTAATTTTGAAAACCAAAACACACAGAGGCAAACCCTAGCTCCGATACCAATTGTTGGTTAGTCCTAGGAAGATCGTACCGGTTCCACTGTATAAAAATTTTGTACAAGTGTCGAACCTTTCCTAAATTACCTATTGTGTTCTTTAGAAATTAAATTAGGAATCACAAACGGAACTTAACATTATTGATTCCAAATTTAACTTATCTGTTCTTAATGGTTTAGACTTGGATCGCAAGCAAAACTTAACACTATTGATCCAAATCCACCTATGTTATAAATTCAATTAAATATTAATTTTCAAAATTGACTTCCAAGTTAAACATGGCGAGACACTAGGCCTTCTTGGATATGGGAGCAACCACCACTTCCCAGACAAAGCCTTTTAAGGAAATCTAATATTTAATTTCCTTATATAACTCTAGGTTTAACCAAAAAGAACAATCGAATCACAAATTCGAAAAACAAAAAAAACACAACTTCGAAACAAATCCGAAAAACTAGAATCTAATGCCTCTTGTGTTTGGAATTCATACAAAGAAAAATAACTAGCATGATGTGGAAGAAAATTACTAGTTATACCTTCTCTTTGTATGCTAATGACCTCGAGATCTTCTACTATATTCCTCGCCTCGCCTTGGACGTCGTGTGGTTGACGATCCTCTAAGATGAACAACACCCAATAGCCTTCTTCTCCTTCTCTATGTTTCGACCACCACCACCTTTAGGGAACAAGAGAGCAAAGGGAAAGGAAGAGAGGAGAGGGCCGACCACAAGAAGAGTCTCCACCAAGAGAATAAGAATTGTTATATCATGAGACCTCCTCTCCCCTTCATTTATATTACTTGCCCAAGGCAAATAAGGAAAGACTTTTTACAAATATTAAAATCTTCCTCTTGTTTTTCCTTTTCTCTTTTAATTTTTCCTTTTCTTTCCTCTTGATTGAATCAATCATCAATCATGATTTGATTTAAACTTTGATTGGCCGACCCCTTGCTTGGGCACCAAGCAAGGGTGGCCGACCACATCATCAAGTAGAGAAGAAAATAATTTTATAAGAAGAAATCCTCTTATAAAATTTTACAAGCTCTCTTTCATAAAGTGGATGTTAAAAAAGGAAAGTTTTAAAAAATTAAAACCATGTTTTAAAATTTAAAACTTCTCTTCTAAAATTTCCTTTTTTAACCATGGTTTCAAAATTAAAAGATTTAAAATTTAAAACTTCTCTTCCTTTTTTTCTAAAACCATGAGGATGGTTAAAAAAGAAAAGTTTTAAAACTTTTAAACTTTCTATTAAACCATGCGACATAATTCAAATAAGGAAAGTTTTTATATTTTAAAACTCTCTTTTAAAACTTGTAGATATCTACAAAGAGAAGATTTTAAAAATTCAAAACACCCCCTCATCTTTGAATTATTGTGGCCGACTCCTTTACAAAGTTTGTGGCCGACCCCCTTAAGAGAAGATGGTGGCCGACCTTTGCTTTGTCACCAAGCCTTGGGCCGACCCTCTTCTTAGACACCAAGAAGGGCTTTATATGGATGGACTTGAGGCTTTAATGAGGCTATGACAGAGACCTAGAGGAGAAATTGGTTTTGGCCTTCCGATGAGCTTGAGTATCCCGTGTTCGCCCCGAACACACAACTCAAGTTCATCAATAATAACTCATTCCACTAGAGAGTTATTATTGTACTACCGCACCAATCCCAAATTATATTATGGGCTCCTTCTTATTATGAGTGTGTTAGTCTTCCTGTGTTTAAGATAACGAATATCCACTAATTAAGTAAGTTACTAACAACTCACTTAACTAATATCTAAGTCCAAGAGTAGTACCACTCAATCTCATTGTCATGTCGGACTAAGTCCACCTGCAGGGTTTAACATGACAATCCTTATGAGCTCCTCTTGGGGACATTCTCAACCTAGATTTAATAGGACACAATTTCCTTCTATAATCAACAACACACACTATAAGTAATATTATTTCCCAACGTATCGGGCCTATTGATTTATCAAGCTAAATCTCATCCTTTGATAAGTTAAAGAAATAAATACTAAATATATGTGCTTGTTATTATATTAGGATTAAGAGCACACACTTCCATAATAACTAAGGTCTAGTTCTTTAATTAAGTTAATATAAAAAGAACTTACCTAAAATGGTCCTACTCAATACACTTAGAGTGTACTAGTGTAATTTATTAGTCAAGATAAACTAATACCTAATTACACTACGACTACTCCAATAGTTTGTTCCTTTCCATCTTAGTCGTGAGTAATTGTTTATAATTTATAAAGAACTGATAACATGATCTTCTATGTGTGACACCACACACCATGTTATCTACAATATAAATTAATTGAACAACTACACTTAACAAATAAAATGTAGACATTTGACCAATGTGATTCTTTTATTTCTAAATAAATGTTTACAAAAGCTAGACTTTTAGTATACACTCTAACAGCAAGTAGGAACTCGGAAGGTAGGACGTACGGTTCAGGACTTACAAGATAAAATACGGAGCAGGGTCGTGCATATGGGACGAGACTTAAGAAATGACAAGTGAGGGTCTCGATTGGCAGGGCAGTAAGTGCAGGTCTGGATTTACTGGGATTTACCGAATGGCAAATGCAGGGCTGGACATACAAATTTTGGATTTAAGCACAGGTCTGGATTTACCGAGATTTATCGAATGGCAAATGCAGGGCTGTACATACATGTCTGGATTTAAGAGGTGACAAAAATAGGCCAGGGAATGCAGTTCTGTGCCCACAGGTCAAGGTTTGCAGGTACGAGGACTTAGTCTAGGGTCAACGGACCTAGGTGGGCACGCACTATACGACAATCAAGCCAGGGAATCGTAACAACCTGTCAGAGAATAATCATCACATGTTAGGGAATATGCTAATGGTCTAGGGCTCATTGCCCACCGATCCCTTCTTAGGCCGATAGGAAGAAGCCATGTGTCATTCACCACCAGACAAATTCTGACACCCGATATTCCCTGACACTCGTCAGACTCCAGAAGTACCCACTGCCATATAAAAAGGGAGGCTTTTTCCCTTATGCAGGTACGCTCACTCATCCTTTCATATTCGTCCTTTACTTTTCATCCTTTTGGTTCACTGTACTTCTGGGGAAAAAGTATTTGACTTAAGCATCGGAGGGCCTGTCCCGGGGACTTTTTCCCTGATTTTGGGCCTCTAACGGGAGGGTGGCTTGTCCGAGTGTGTGCAGAGCCCTAGCCTCATTATCTTAGTCATCACCCCCCGTCATTCACCCATGGGAACCTTTCCAATAGGTACCAGGTCAACAAGGCGTCTCCATGACTTTCCGTCAACACCAAGGACAGCGCGACCAACCTCTATTCGACTCAGCTTCCGGATGGGATCAATTTGGCGCCGTCTATGGGAACACATCTACCTATTCTAGAATGTGAAGATGGAGGACTCTGGTCAAATCAATGTAACCATGACAGCTGAAGAGTACGAACTATTCAAGGAAGCTAAGAAACGAGCAGCCTCTGAGAAGCAAACTACCGCCTCCTGACCGTGAAAGTTGCCTGAAGTTTCCAAAGAGTCGACCCACGCTTTGGATCGAGGTTCCAAGAGAAAGCATCCCATAGAATTATTAGAGTGCATACTAAAAGCCTAGCTTTTGTAAACATTTATTTTAAAATAAAGAATCACATTGGTAAAAAATATCTACATTTATATGCTAAGTGTAGTTGTTCAATTAATTTATATTGTAGATAACATGGTGTGTGGTGTCACACACAGAAGATCATGTTATCAGTTCCTTATAAATTATAAATAGTAGCTCACGATCAAGATGGAAAGGAACAAACCATTAGAACAGTCGTAGTCTAATTAGGTATTAGTTTATCTTGACTATATAATTACACTAGTATACTAAGAGTGTATTGAGTAGGACCATTGAGGCAGTTTCTTTTTATACTGACTAAATAAAAGAATAAGACCTCGGTTATTATGGAAGTGTGTGCTCTTAATCCTAATATAATGACAAACACATATATTTAATATTTATTTCTTTAATTTATCAATGGGTGAGATTTAGTTTGATAAATCAAAAAGTCCGATAAGTTGGGAAATGATATTACCTACAGTGTGTGTTGTTTATTATAGAAGGAAACTGTGTCCTAGTAATCTAGGTTGATAATGTCCCCAAGAGGAGCTCATAAGGATTGCCATGTTAAATCCTGCAGGTTGATTTAGTCTGATATGACAATAAAGTTGAGTGGTATTACTCTCGGAGCTAGATGTTAATTAAATGAGTTGTCAGTAACTCATTAAATTAATGGATATTCGATATCTTAAATACAGGGAGATTAACACACTCATGATAAGGAGCCCATAATGTAATTTGGGATTGATGCGGTAGTGCAATAATAACTCTCTAGTGGAATGAGTTATTATTAATGAACTTGAATTGTATGTTCGGGGCGAACATGGGATACTCGAGCTTGTCGGGAGGCCAAAACCAATTTCTCCTCTAGGTCATTGTCGTAGCCTCATTAATGCCTCATATCCACCCATGAAAAGCCCATCTTGGTGTCTAAGAGGGGGCCGACCCAAGGCTTGACGACTAAGCCAAGGGCCAACCACTACTTTGTCAAAGGGGGCCGACCACAAGCAATATGAAGGGGCCGACCACATAATTCAAAGTATGAGGGGTGTTTTGAATTTTTAAAATCTTCTCTTTGTAGATATTTATAAGTTTTGAAAGAGAGATTTTAAAATTATAAAATTTTCCTTATTTGAATTAGGCCACATGGTTTAAAAGAAAGTTTAAAAGTTTTAAAACTTTCCTTTTTTAACTGATCCTGTCTGAGAAGCTGGACAAGACGGAGATCTGGAAGAAAGAAACCCACCGTACTGATGAAGAATAATGTCATGCCGATGGAGAATAACGTTTGCAGAATACCGATCCGAGAAATCCAAAGCGGATCGGGACAGAATAAAGTCGCCGGAGATTTTCCTCGTATGAAGACCCGATGATGAAGAAGAACGACTACTCGGAAGAGAAGAAACTCTGATCCGAAGCTTCCAAGCTTTCCTGCGTACCAAAGACCAACCAACACTATCGTAAGTGACCTAAGACCGGGGTGGGAATCCCTGGCTAGGCCCTCCGACACTCAAGTCAGTGATCTCTCTCGGTGTGGAAGAAGGAGGAAGAAGATGGTGAACAGTAGCTGGAAAAATTAGGGTTATGAATGTGCACAATAATGTGAACTTACCTCGCCAACGGAGAGGATTCCCCTTTTTATACCACTTCATATAACCTCCGTATTCATGAAGTGGACCCCGGTTTGTTAGAGTTCGTTATGAGATGACGTCAGCGACGTACTTGTGGTAGATGACTTTTAAGGAATCTTTTTTGTACCCCAGATGTACCTTCTTTGTCGTTTAGTACCTGCAAAATAATCTGGAAGCATATTTCCCGGCAAAATATATAACACCTGTCATGCATTTACATTTTACAGATATCCTCATTAATTATCTTCTTTGAAATATTCATTTATGATCCTTTCTCATGCAGCTTCTATTTGCACCCTTTTTATGTTAATAAGCTGCATTTTATCCAGTATCTTTCCAAGGTATTGATCGACCGGCCCGTACTGGCTCTCCCCTTGAAAGGATATCCCCGACCGATATTAGCCTACCTTCGTCCTGAAGTTATGTCCCAGCCAATATTAGCCTACCTCCTTTACAGCATATATATCTTCCTCCTGGGAAGCGTATTTCGGTCGATATAGGCTTACCTCCTATCGGGGTATGCCCCGACCGATATTAGCCTACCTTCATCCTGAAGGTATGTCCCGACCGGTATTAGCCAACTCCCTTTAAAGTATATATATCTTCCTCCTGGGAGACGTATTTTGGTCGATATAGGCTTACCTCCTATCGGGGTATGTCCCGACCAATATTAGCTTACCTTCATCCTGAAGGTATGTCCCGACCGATATTAGCCTACTCCCTTTAAAGTATATATATATATCTTCCTCCAGGGAGACGTATTTCGGTCGATATAGGCTTACCTCCTATCGGGGTATGTCCCGACCGATATTAACCTATCTTCATCCTGAAGGTATGTCCCGGCCGATAATAGCCTTCTCCCTTTAAAGTATATATATCTTCCTCCTGGGAGGCGTATTTTGGTCGATATAGGCTTACCTTCTATCGGGGTATGTCCTGACCGATATTAGCCTACCTTCATCCTCAAGGTATGTCCCGGCCGATATTAGCCTACTCCCTTTAAAGTATATATATCTTCCTCCTGTGAGACGTATTTCGGTCGATATAGGCTTACCTCCTACGGGGTATGTCCCAACCAATATTAGCATACTTTCATCCTGAAGGTATGTCCCGACCGATATTAGCCTACTCCCTTTAATGTATATATATCTTCCTCCTGGGAGACGTATTTCGGTCGATATAGGCTTACTTCCTATCGGGGTATGTCCCGACCGATATTAACCTATCTTCATCCTGAAGGTATGTCCCGGCCGATATTAGCCTACTCCCTTTAAAGTATATATATCTTCCTCCTGGGAGGCGTATTTTGGTCGATATAGGCTTATCTTCTATCGGGGTATGTCCCGACCGATATTAGCCTACCTTCATCCTCAAGGTATGTCCCGACCGATATTAGCATACTCCCTTTAAAGTATATATATCTTCCTCCTGGAAGACGTATTTCGGTCGATATAGGCTTACCTCCTATCGGGGTATGTCCCGACCGATATTAGCCTATCTTCATCCTGAAGGTATGTCCCGGCCGATATTAGCCTATTTCCATTAAAGTATATATATCTTCCTCCTGGGAGGCGTATTTTGGTCGATATAGGCTTACCTCCTATCGAGGTATGTCCCGACCGATATTAGCCTATCTTCATCCTAAAGGTATGTCCCGGCCGATATTAGCCTACTCCCATTAAAGTATATATATCTTCCTCCTGGGAGGCGTATTTTGGTCGATATAGGCTTACCTCCTATCGAGGTATGCCCCGACCGACATTAGCCTACCTTCATCCTGAAGGTATGTCCCGACCGATATTAGCCTATTTCTTTTGCTTTTCCTTCCTCCTTTTCTTTCCTCATCGGGAGACCCACAAAACCTAACCCATATCACTTGCCTTCCCTCTAAGTCTAGTCGAAGGAGGTGTCAACCGACTGACTAGATATGAGTTTTTATTTTTTCTTATTCTTCTTCCATCTTTCTTTATTACACTTGGTAAACTGCACACTTTTTCCAGAACTTCCTTGATTATGATTTGCTTTTCGACGGTAAGAAAATGTTGGAGGCGCACGACGAGGCGTCACCAACCCTCACATGATTCGATTTGTCGCACGACGAGGAGTCACAGTCGTCAAGCTATTGTTGTAAGTGTTTTTAATTATATGTTATTAACTTCTTATCACTTCCTCTAACCGCATTATTATTTTGTTTAGTTCCTTGCCTCAAGTCTTCATTTAGACCAGCTGCTCATTACTATGGAAAGGGATAATAGTAAATTAAGGGCCCAAATAGAAGCTTTGAAAGTTATTCTTCCTCCTTCTCACAATGATCGCCCCCAATTACGAGAAAAAATAGTCTTACAGAATCAACAATTGGAAGCTCTGAAGAAAGAACTGCAGCATCGACACCAATTATTAGAAAACAAAGAGCTTGAGAGGAAAACCTTTGAGTTACAAGTGGATCGGTTAAACTCCAGCCTCTTGGTGGAAACTACTTTGAAGGACAAAGCTATTTCAGATGTTTCTCATAAAAATATTATCTTAGAGAAAGTAGAGAGGCTTCACAATATTTTTTTTTTCAGAGCAGGTTCAAGATTTATCATCAAAAGAATTTGCTCTTCTACAAGAGCAAGAACAAAGAAAGGCTCAGGATGCAGAGATATCCTCACTCCAAAAAGAACTAGAACAACTTAAATTGGAAAGAGACATTTTCAAAGATGAAAATACTAAACTACAAGCCGAATTTCAGAGTTATAAGGAGCATGAGGAAGATCGATGGGAGGACAAGCATTTAGCCTATCCGAGGTCTTCGAAGTTTAATGATGAATATGTCCGCCGTATAATAGGGACTTTAAATCATTCCATGACATGGGTTATTCAACAATTAAGGGAAGGTGGTTATCTATCTTGAGAACCCTCCTCTCTATTCATAAACCGTCGCAGACTTAATCAGGAATTGCCTGAGAACTTGACAAGCAATTTTGAGTAAGCATGATTATGTATTCATAAAAGACTTGTAATTAAATACTTGCATTTTTGTAAAAATTTGTACTTACCTGCTTTACTGACCTTTGTTATCTTGCTACTGCTTCCTTTGAGATGTTCGTGAGAATAAGTACTATCTTGTTCAAGAATTCTTTCTGATTTCTCGAAGTTAGGTACTGTTTTGATAAACTCCTCCATTTGTGGTATCTTAATTGATCATATGATTTTGAACAATAAGACTTTCCATAAACTCCTTGAACTTCAATCAGGCATGACTATATATATATATAAATATAAGATTCCATCCGTATTCCAAAAGGGCGTATAATCCTGAGCAACTTTATGTGAAAAATTCCCTAGGATTTATGCACTCCGGTGGGGAGTATAACCTCGAGCGATTTTAGATAAAGAACTCCATATGATTGCAACTTCTGATCGGGTACGTGATCCTAAGTAGTAATATATAAGTAAATCATACGAATCTCATAAGACTATGAATTCTGAATGGAAGTATAATTTTGAATGATTATATATAAAGAACTCCATATGATTGTAACTTCTGATCAAGTGTTTGATCCTGAGCAGTAATATATAAGGAAATCATAAGAATCTCATAAGACTACGAATTCTGACGAGGAGTATAATTTTGAATGATTATATATATAAAGAACTCCATATGATTGCAACTTCTGATCAAGTGCTTGATCCTGAGCAGTAATATATAAGGAAATCATAAGAATCTCATAAGACTATGAATTCTGACCGGGAGTATAATTTTGAATGATTATATATAAAGAACTCCATATGATTGTAACTTCTGATCGGGTAGTGATCCTAAGCAGTAATATATAAGGAAATCATAAGAATCTCATAAGACTACGAATTCTGACCAGGGGTATAATTTTGAATGATTATATATATAAAGAACTCCATATGATTGCAACTTCTGATCAAGTGCTTGATCCTGAGCAGTAATATATAAGGAAATCATAAGAATCTCATAAGACTATGAATTCTGACCGGGAGTATAATTTTGAATGATTATATATAAAGAACTTCATATGATTGTAACTTCTGATCAAGTGTTTGATCCTGAGAAGTAATATATAAGGAAATCATAAAAATCTTATAAGACTATGAATTCTGACCGGGAGTATAATTTTGAAAGAATTCCCACTGAATTTTGAATCCTGGTCAGGAGTGTAATTCTGAGTGACAAAGAAATCCAGATGCCTTTGAATTTTGGTCGGGCGTGTGATCCCGAGTGATTCGGGTCCACAAATTATTGTGTTGTATCAATCTCGCATGATTTTACTCATAATAGTTTAAAGCCTCCGATTCCTCCCATGAAGACCCGTCCGAGTTACTTCACGAGATTTCCCGATCGACTATGCTTTTATGATAGTTTAAAGTCTCCGGTTCCTCCCATAAAGACCCGTCCGAGTTACTTCATGAGATTTCCCGATCGACTATGTTCATGATAGTTTAAAGTCTCCGGTTCCTCTCAAGAAGACCCGTCCGAGTTACTTCATGAGATTTCCCGATCGACTATGCTTTTATGATAGTTTAAAGTCTCCAGTTCCTCCCATGAAGACGTGTCCGAGTTACTTCATGAGATTTCCCGATCGACTATGCTTTTATGATAGTTTAAAGTCTCCGGTTCCTCCCATGAAGACCTGTCCGAGTTACTTCATGAGATTTCCTGATCGACTATGTTCATGATAGTTTAAAGTCTCCGGTTCCTCTCAAGAAGACCCGTCCGAGTTACTTCATGAGATTTCCCGATCGACTATGATTTTATGATAGTTTAAAGTCTCTGGTTCCTCCCATGAAGACCCGTCCGAGTTACTTCATGAGATTTCCGATCGACTATGTTCATGATAGTTTAAAGTGTCCGGTTCTTCTCAAGAAGACCCGTCCGGGTTACTTCAAGAGATTTCCCGATCGACTATCATTTGAGGGAAAATAAAATGCTTGCACCAATCTTGTGATGTTTTTAACGTCTTTGAGAATCCTTAAGGAAGCTTGGTTGGTTCCTACTTAAAGCCCCCAATTGACAGATACTTGAGCTGACTTTGCTGTCTGGGATATTGTTATTAATAATAGTTTCACCTTTGATAATGATCCCTATTTGCTTTCTTATTTTTCAAAACAAAATAGTCTTCTATATGATGGTTGATGGTCTTGTGATAAGTGCACCCTCTTCTTGGTGCTTCTTGCTGCATCTCCACATGCTATATTGCTTGTGGACGATATTCTGGATGATGATGGGGTGGGTGAATTACTCTAGGTCCTCTTGGTGGAGGAACAGGAGCAGGAGTTTTCTCCTTAATAGGAGTAGGAGAAGAAGTGGTATCTTCTTTTTGGCGTGCAGTCTGAGCTTCTTCGACATTAATAAACTCAGCAGCACATTCAAATAATAAGTCAAAATTGGCAGGAGGATTTCTCACCAGATCTTTAAAGAAATTATTATCATTTAAGCCTTGAGAAAAAGCACTTACCAATATCTCAGTGGTAGCATTGGGCACATCGATGGCTACCTGATTAAATCTCTTAATATAGGCTCTAATGGACTCTTTAGATCCCTGTTTAATTGAAAATAAGCTCCAAGGAGTTTTATGATACCTCTTGTTGCTAGAAAATGATGCAAGAAAACCTTCTTGAAATCTTTGAACCTTCGGATAGAATTCTCCGGCAATCTTTTAAACCAGCGTTGAGCTGCTCCTCCGAGTGTCGTAAGGAACATCCGGCACTTTACTCCATCAAAAAATTACTGTAGTAGCGCTACATTCTCGAATTTTAACAAATGATCTTCCGGATCTGTAGTCCCAGTGTACTCGTCGATTTGAAGATTTTGATACCGCTTAGGAAGCGGATCATCCAGTACACTTTGAGAGAATGGAGAAATGATTCTTTCCGGTGAGCTATCTCTAGTTATCATCTTGACTTAGCGCTTTTCTCTGTCTGGTGCTTCGCCAGAGGATTCTTGAAATATAGGCTTTCGTCCTCCTTGTTCCAAAGGAGTGCGAAGGAAAGCTCAAGGACGCCTAGTTGGGGAAGCTGTGGCCGGAGGGAAATATACATGTTTTTCTTCTTCTGGCTCCTTTCCTTTCTGGTGCTCAGTAGTCGAAATAGCTGGATTATGAGCTACTGGCAGAGTAGCTCCAATATGAGCTTGAAGTTGTTGTTGTTGCAAAGCTTTTAGTACATGAGAATTAATAAGAAAATCTAGATCTTCACGACTAATAGTGAGTAAATTCAATTTTCCAGCCTCTTCCATCTTGTAGTCTCAGATTCAGGTGAAGTTCCCACAGACGATGCCAAATTTGATCCTGTCTGAGAAGCTGGACAAGACGGAGATCCGAAAGAAAGAAACCCACCGTACTGATGAAGAATAATGTCGTGCTGATGGAGAATAACGTTTGTAGAATACCGATCCGAGAAATCCAAAGCGGATCGGGAGAGAATAAAGTCGCCGGAGATTTTCCTCGTATGAAGACCCGATGATGAAGAAGAACGACTACTCGGAAGAGAAGAAACTCTGATCCGAAGCTTCCAAGCTTTCCTACGCACCAAAGACCAACCAACACTATCGTCAGTGACCTAAGACCGGGGTGGGAATCCCTGGCTAGGCCCTCCGACGCTCAAGTCAGTGATCTCTCTCGGTGTGGAAGAAGGAGGAAGAAGATGGTGAACAGTAGCTGGAAAAATTAGGGTTATGAATGTGCGCAATAATGTGAACTTACCTCGCCAACGGAGAGGATTCCCCTTTATAAACCACTTCATATAACCTCCATAGTCATGAAGTGGACCCCGATTTGTTAGAGTTCGTTATGAGATGACGTCAGCGGCGTACTTGCGGTAGATGACTTTTAAGAAATCTTTTTTTGTACCCCAGATGTACCTTCTTTGTCGTTTAGTACCTGCAAAATAATCTGGAAGTATATTTCCCGTCAAAATATATAACACCTGTCATGCATTTACATTTTACAGATATCCTCATTAATTATCTTCTTTGAAATATTCATTTATGATCCTTTCTCATGCAGCTTCTATTTGCACCATTTTTATGTTAATAAGCTGCATTTTATCCAATATCTTTCTATGGTATTGATCGACCAGCCTGTACTGGCTCTCCCCTTGAAAGGATATCCTCGACCGATATTAGCCTACCTTCGTCCTGAAGTTATGTCCCGACCAATATTAGCCTACCTCCTTTACAACATATATATCTTCCTCATGGGAAGCGTATTTCGGTCGATATAGGCTTACCTCCTATTGGGGTATGTCCTGACTGATATTAGCCTACCTTCATCCTGAAGGTATGTCCCGGCCGATATTAGCCTACTCCCTTTAAAGTATATATATCTTCCTCCTGGGAGACGTATTTTGGTCGATATAGGTTTACCTCCTATCGGGGTATGTCCCGACCAATATTAGCCTACCTTCATCCTGAAGGTATGTCCCGGCCGATATTAGCCTACTCCCTTTAAAGTATATATATATCTTCCTCCTGGGAGACGTATTTCGGTCGATATAGGCTTACCTCCTATCGAGGTATGTCCCGACCGATATAAACCTATCTTCATCCTGAAGGTATGTCCCGGCCGATATTAGCCTACTCCCTTTAAAGTATATATATCTTCCTCCTGGGAGGCGTATTTTGGTCGATATAGGCTTACCTTCTATCGGGGTATGTCCCGACCGATATTAGCCTACCTTCATCCTCAAGGTATGTCCCGGCCGATATTAGCCTCCTCCCTTTAATGTATATATATCTTCCTCCTGGGAGACGTATTTCGGTCGATATAGGCTTACCTCCTATCGAGGTATGTCCCGACCGATATTAACCTATCTTCATCCTGAAGGTATATCCCGGCCGATATTAGCCTACTTCCTTTAAAGTATATATATCTTCCTCCTGGGAGGCGTATTTTGGTCGATATATGCTTACCTTCTATCGGGGTATGTCCCGACCGATATTAGCCTACCTTTATCCTGAAGGTATGTCCCGGCCGATATTAGCCTACTCCCTTTAAAGTATATATATCTTTCTCCTGGGAGACGTATTTTGGTCGATATAGGCTTACCTCCTATCGGGGTATGTCCCGACCGATATTAGCCTATCTTCATCTTGAAGGTATGTCCCGACCGATATTAGCCTACTCCCATTAAAGTATATATATCTTCCTCCTGGGAGGCATATTTTGGTCGATATAGGCTTACCTCCTATTGAGGTATGTCCCGACCGATATTAGCCTATCTTCATTCTGAAGGTATGTCCCGGCCGATATTAGCCTACTCCCATTAAAGTATACATATCTTCCTCCTGGGAGGCGTATTTTGGTCGATATAGGCTTACCTCCTATCGAGGTATGTCCCGACCGACATTAGCCTACCTTCATCCTGAAGGTATGTCCCGACCGATATTAGCATATCTCTTTTGCTTTTCCTTCCTCCTTTTCTTTCCTCATCGGGAGACCCACAAAACCTAACCCATATCATTAACCATCCTCATGGTTTTAAAAAAGAGAGTTTTAAATTTGAAACTTTCCTTTTTTGTAACCATGTTAAAAAAGGAAATTTTAAATGAGAAGTGTTAAATCTTAAAACTTGTTTTAAAATTTCCTTTTTTAAAACATCAACGTTAGGAAATTAAAAGAGAGCTTCTAAAATTTTATAAGAGCTTTCCTTCTTTGCTTATAAAATTTTTACAAGATTTTTTCTTCTTTTAAGGGCCGGCCACCCTTGTTTGTGTCCAAGCAAGGGGCAGACCATTAAATCAATTAAGAGGAGAAAAAGAAATTAAAAAGGAGGAAAGAAAAACAAGAGGAAGATTTTATTTTTTTGTAAAAATCTTCTTATTTGCCTTGGACAAGTATTATACAAGAATGAGAGGAGAGGCCTCATGATGCATCAATTCTTATTCTCTTGCTTGTGCTCTCTCTTGTGGCCGACCCTTTCCCTTTCCCTTTCCTCTTGATGTCTTTTGTTCCTTGGTGGTGGTTGTGGCCGAATCTTAGAGAAGGAGGAGGAGCTTTTGGGCGGTGTTCATCTTGGAGGATCGTCGCCCACACGACGTCCAAGAGGAGGCGAGGAATACGGCAGAAAATCAAGAGGTCGTTGCATACAAAGAAAGGTATAACTAGTAATTATTTTCTGCATCATGCTAGTTTTTCTTTGTATGAATTCCAAACACAAGAGGCATATGATTCTAGATTTTCGGATTTGTAATTTGAAGTTGTGTTTCTTTTATTTTATTTTGATCTTGTGATTTGATTGTTTCTTTTGGTTAAACCTAGAGTTATATAAAGAAATTAAATATTAGATTTCTTTAAAAGACTTTGTCTAGGCGGTGGTGGATGATCCCATACCCAAGAAGGACTAGTGCCTCGCCATGCAGTCCTGGAAGCCAATTTTGGAAATTAATATTTAATTGAATTTATAAGATAGGTGAATTTGGATCAATAATGTTAAAGCATCGTTTGCGATCCAAGTCTAAACCATTAAGAATAGATAAGTTAAATTTGGAATCAATAATGTTAAGTTCCATTTGTGATTCCTAATTTAACTTCTAAAGAACAGAATAGGTTGTTAGGAAAAGTTCAACACTTGTATAAAATTTTTGTACAGTGGAACCGGTACGATCTTCCTAGGATCAACCAACAATTGGTATCAGAGCTAGGGTTTGCCTCTGTGTGTTTGGTTTTCAGTTTAATTATGCACATGTCATACATAATTTAGGCAGGATAATTGTAGGATGTACCAACTCTGTGGTTGCAGACTCCAACTATTATGGCTTACAGATATTGTGTGTGATTGGACCCTTGGACATATCAAGGGCATTTTATTGTGTGTGCATGATTGTAATATTAAATACAGCAGGAGCTGTATTAGTTATTAGGATTTTACATTTTTGTTTCGATCTAGATTACATGTACATTCCTTTGTGGAATATAAGATCGATATATGTAAAATTCTATTTTTGTAGTGGATCGTATCCTTGCAAGGCGTGGTACTATTGGAGGACCAGAAGCGCAGCGAAAAGGAAGCTCGATGGACCTGACGACATGAACCCTAGAGCTGGCAGCACGCGAAGGACAGTGATGGAAAAGGCCATAATAGTTGGAAAATTAATTTTCATATTTATTGCTTTTATTTACTGTGATGTGTGTGATGTGTGCTTGCTAGGTTAAAATTCCTCACCTTAAATAACTAAGTGGGAGAGGGATTTTTAAATAAATTCCACGGTCTCTATTACTGATTTGTAAGTGATGCAAACAAACTTGCGCGTTAGCTCTGAGTGCCTTCCTCCATATCGGATGAGTTTATTTGTGGATCATTAGATCAAACTTCCATTTTAGATGACTATAGAAAATTAATTAGGAGCGTGTGATCTTCCCCATCGGAAGGGGTACAATCTTATTTAATGGACTAAGTGTCAAGTAATGTTATACACTTAGGCACATCTAATAGTATCTGTAACGACCACCCTTCTTACTACTACTACTCTCTAAGGATGACCGTTACTTAACTACTAACTCTACTTAACCGGTATGATTAAAAATCACATGGAAACCCTACCGAAAAATTTCGGCAGAGTCTCCCCTGTACCGGTGACCAAATCAACAATACAAACAAACTATACTCAGCCACAGGCGGCTGGAACATATATTTTCACAACCAAAAGGAATAACATCACCACGCAGTTTAATGAAATCCAAGCACGCAAGTAATAAACAGCGGAAACAAAATAAAAACATACAGTTAACTAACAGCGGAAGACTAAATGACTCATCTAATACATTTTTAATAAATTCTTAAACTAAGTCCCAAGGCTTCCATAGTCCTGGCATCACACATCCCTCGAACACCTCCTTGTCGCCTTCCTTTCTATATCTTTTCCTTTCCTGTATCTGCAGTAAGAGGAAGTGTAGTCTATAAGCAAAATTTGCTTAGTAAGCGCTATCTAACTCACAAAAACTCGATATGCATGTATATAAATAAAAACATGCTAAAACTGAATGCTAACATGTAAGACAAGTCTATACTATCATGCTAGCATAAAGAATTTAACTTACTGAATCCTAAACACTTTCTGATTCTTATTAAACTCACTAAAAAAACTTATTCTTTTATTTCACTTATTTAAAACTTATTCTTTAATACTTGTAAACTTTTGTAAACACATTGTTTTATTAGTTCAAAATCTTATACTTATAATACTTCAAAATAATAATCAACTTCTTCTTGGGCCCAGGCGTAGTACCATCTTATGCGCGTTCCCTAATAGGTTGGGGTAGCGAGCCACCAATCCTAAAAGAGCAGACCTCGGTCTACCAGGGCCAAGACCTCGGAATTGGACACCTGGATTTGTTTAACGACAAGCTCTTGGATGTCGGGTACTAGCCTCTTCTTAAAAGTAAAATATTTATAATCTTAATTACTTCTTCTTTTAATGCCTTGGCATTTTAATAGGCACCTTGTGTGCCAAAATCCCTAAAGTCTTGACTTTTGGGATATACTTAAGGCCTCGGCCTTTTCTTTCTTTTCTTAATCTTTCTTATACTTTTCTTTATCTTTCTTATGCATCTATGAATGAAACTAACTATATAACGCATAATCATGCATAGAATACAAAAAGAAATTTGCACATACAATCTGTATTTTAAGCTCTAAGACATCTGCACTATGAGCTCTCCATGCACAAATCAAATTAAGCTTACTGGAAAACTAAAACAATACCAATATAAAACTTATTCACAGCTATACCTTTATAAGGAAATCATAATCTTTAAGCCTGTTACAACTTAGTCAAAACTGGAACACCAAATCATAAGCACACTAGCTACTCTTAAACCTCTAGCCATCCCAATGCTGTATAGAAAAATCCCTAAAGTCTTAAAAACAAGGAACACTTACTGCTCTTAAATATACCATTTATAGAAGGTAAGGTACACTTTAGTTTGCAAAAATGTAGGCCTTCATAGTTGATTTGCATGGTAATACAGTGGGGTGGGTTTCTACTGCTTTGAATAAAACAACATGCACAACCTAATCAATTCATTCATTTCCTCAATCTAACAAGTGAATCAAAATTACACAATAGCAAAGAAATTTAATTCTGAGATCTTTCAAACATATAACTGTTCTTTGTTCATAGCAGTAAGCACAAACAAGAGCGACTGTGAAACCTCCGGCCGAATCAAAAGACAACTGGGAAGAATCCAATCGAAGGAATACCACAAAGAACCTCATAGAACAAAACATAGCGTGCTGGAAACCGGATCCTTAACATATCAAAATCGCAGAACACAATCAAACTTCTATCTAGAAACTCAAACAACCCGAAGAAACAGGGCAGCAACAAATTCAATCTCAAATCCGGTGCAGAACCCAAAACAGAAAGCATGCGATGGATTAAGCACGAGCAAGAGCAATTAGAACATCTCTGAAACCTCAACTTGAACCTATACAAATTCCCCTCTTGTAGCCTTAATGAAACACACGGCAGCATACATGGCAGCAAGCTTCAAAACATGCTTCAACAATCAAAAGACGCAAGGAAACATCAATCGAATTCGGAACTACTCTTACCGCAGGTGAGTAAGCGACTTACCTCGGTTTCTTGAACTCACAGCCGGAAGAGAAGGACTCTAGGGTTTCAGAGAAGCTCGCGATCTCGGCGTTCCCTTCGTGTCCGCGCGTCCTCCTCAACAAGGTGACCTTGCTTCTTCGCTGCCGTCGCCCGAGAGGAGGAGCCCTAGCCTTGGCTGTGCCTTCGCCCGAGAGGAGTCGCGCCGTCGAACTCGAGAGAAGGGGAGAGGGATCGAGAGAATAATTTCCTCCCTTAACTTAACCTCTTTTATAACCTAATACTTCTGTTACAGCTTAAGACTATTTCGCTTCCTTCTTATTACAAAGTTCTCGTTGGATCACCTGGTCAGCAGCGTTTGATTAAATCAAACCGTTGCTGGTTCGATTCCCCCGCAGCGCCCTTTCTCGTTTTAATTAATTTTGATTTCCCAACTACTACTTAAGTACAATTCGACCCTAATTTGATTAAATAACCACCGCTAGCCCAGTTGGTCTGTTGGGCTTTGCTCGAAGCCATAGGTTTGGGCTTCGATTCCCTAGCCGCACACTTTCTGTTTTGATTTATTTCCAATGTTCCTAACTATACCTTATATACATTTTATTCCATATATAATTAACAAAACCTTTGCAGACCAGCTGGTTGGTTGGGTTCGGTTAAGACACGGGCTAAGTCCGAGGTCTTGCGTTCAAAACCCGGATGAAATATTTTCTTTTTCTTTTTTTTTTTAAACTTCTTCCGTTTGGTAAAAATACCAAACGAACTCCAAAAATTACATAAAAATACTCTATAAATTCCTAAAAATCTCTAGAATTTTTCTAAAGTATTTTTAAATATTTTTAAGAACTTTTAGAACTCCTAATGAGGAAAATTGGGTCGTTACAATCCTCCATACCTTATAAAAAGTTCGTCCTCGAACTTAGAATAATTCTGTGACTATTGTGGGGCACCGGCAGCTTCTTCCTTAGTAAGAGAAAATACTCTGGCATTGGTTGGAACGGGTGGGGCTTCCAACCGTCCTTGACTGAGACAGGGTCCTTCTAGCGATGTTGCCATGTGGTGTAACTGTGCAGGCTCGTCTCTATATTGCACTAACTGTTGCTGAGGTGCTTTAAACTTGTTAGGACATGCTCTAGCTAGATGTCCTTCTTGACCACATGAATAACATCCAGTTGTACCCAAAAGACAGGTCCCTGGATGTACTCTTCCACACTTAGGACAGGGAGAAAACTTGGTCTGCTTGTTTGCTGGGCCTTCCTCTTGGCTACCTCCAAAATTCCATTGTTTCCTTTTGTTACCCTTGCCCTTCCAATTCTGATCACTTGACTAGGGTCCTTGATTCTCCACTGTCTTGTTTTTTATCTTGTCTGGCTTGTGTTGCTCTCGTTGTGCCTTGATGTTGTTCAAATAATGCTCAGCGACTAATGCTCTGCTGACCAGCTCTTCGCCAGTCTGAGGCTGGTGTGTTCCACTACTCACATTAAGTGCTATCACTGGTCTCAGCATCCTAAGCATCAGTCTGACTCGTTCCCTCTCCGTACTTACTAACTCGGCAGATGCGAGCCAGCCTGTTGAACCTCTTGACTGCTTCTTCCACTGACAGATCACCTTGTCTGAATTCTATAAACTCCTCATAATGCTTGTTGGTGATTCGTTGACGAAAGAATTCTTCGTAAAACTCCGTCTCGAAGTCAGCCTAGTTCATCTGATTGACTATTCTCTTGTTCTTCACTCTTTCCCACCACATACGGGCATCTCCAGATAAGCAGAAAGAAGCACACTTGACCTTCTCGACTTCTGGCCAGTCAAGAAGCTCCATGGTGCTCTCCAGTGTCTTGAACCAAGCCTGAGCATCCCAGGGCTCAGTCGTGCCTGAAAAACAACCACTGTATCAGGTAGGCTTCTTGTCTTCTAGGTGCTGTGGGGACTTCCAAGGCGGCTGGTGGAACCTCAGTTGCCCCTGGAGTTTCCACATTAATAGTTGGAGGAGTGGGAGGGACTGGCTGCTGATTCGCCATCAGATTGACGATTACTTGTTGCTGCTCCACCACTTGTCTCTGGAGTTGAGCAACAACTTCAGAGAGATTTGGTTCAGCCACTCTGGGCTCTTCGTTCTCTTGTGCTCGGTCCCCAGTATGAACGGTACGGGGACGTCCTCTTCTTGACATCTAGTTATGTAGAGAAACTTAAAATCGTCCCCTACGTTTTCTAGACATATATATGTAAACAAAAGAAATCAAGAACTTCTATCTTACTTAAACATTTCTCAGCAAATACTCTATACTGCAAATAATAAGAAAAGTACAAAAGAAAACTTAAATACTTTCTTACTTGAAGACGGCAAGGATGGTGCTGATGTGTGATGCTGGAGAATGGAACTGCTCTGATACCAACTGTAACGACCACCCTTCTTACTACTACTACTCTCTAAGGATGACCGTTACTTAACTACTAACTCTACTTAACCGGTATGATTAAAAATCACATGGAAACCCGACCGAAAAATTTCGACAGAGTCTCCCCTGTACCGGTGACCAAATCAACAATACAAACAAACTATACTCAGCCACAGGCGGCTGGAATATATATTTTCACAACCAAAAGGAATAACATCACCATGCAGTTTAATGAAATCCAAGCACGCAAGTAATAAACAGCGGAAACAAAATAAAAACATACAGTTAACTAACAGCGGAAGACTAAATGACTCATCTAATACATTTTTAATAAATTCTTAAACTAAGTCCCAAGGCTTCCATAGTCCTGGCATCACACATCCCTCGAACACCTCCTTGTCGCCTTCCTTTCTATATCTTTTCCTTTCCTGTATCTGCAGTAAGAGGAAGTGTAGTCTATAAGCAAAATTTGCTTAGTAAGCGCTATCTAACTCACAAAAACTCGATATGCATGTATATAAATAAAAACATGCTAAAACTGAATGCTAACATGTAAGACAAGTCTATACTATCATGCTAGCATAAAGAATTTAACTTACTGAATCCTAAACACTTTCTGATTCTTATTAAACTCACTAAAAAAACTTATTCTTTTATTTCACTTATTTAAAACTTATTCTTTAATACTTGTAAACTTTTGTAAACACATTATTTTATTAGTTCAAAATCTTATACTTATAATACTTCAAAATAATAATCAACTTCTTCTTGGGCCCAGGCGTAGTACCATCTTATGCGCGTTCCCTAATAGGTTGGGGTAGCGAGCCACCAATCCTAAAAGAGCAGACCTCCGTCTACCAGGGCCAAGACCTCAGAATTGGACACCTGGATTTGTTTAACGACAAGCTCTTGGATGTCGGGTACTAGCCTCTTCTTAAAAGTAAAATATTTATAATCTTAATTACTTCTTCTTTTAATGCCTTGGCATTTTAATAGGCACCTTGTGTGCCAAAATCCCTAAAGTCTTGACTTTTGGGATATACTTAAGGCCTCGGCCTTTTCTTTCTTTTCTTAATCTTTCTTATACTTTTCTTTATCTTTCTTATGCATCTATGAATGAAACTAACTATATAACGCATAATCATGCATAGAATACAAAAAGAAATCTGCACATACAATCTGTATTTTAAGCTCTAAGACATCTGCACTATGAGCTCTCCATGCACAAATCAAATTAAGCTTACTGGAAAACTAAAACAATACCAATATAAAACTTATTCACAGCTATACCTTTATAAGGAAATCATAATCTTTAAGCCTGTTACAACTTAGTCAAAACTGGAACACCAAATCATAAGCACACTAGCTACTCTTAAACCTCTAGCCATCCCAATGCTGTATAGAAAAATCCCTAAAGTCTTAAAAACAAGGAACACTTACTGCTCTTAAATATACCATTTATAGAAGGTAAGGTACACTTTAGTTTGCAAAAATGTAGGCCTTCATAGTTGATTTGCATGGTAATACAGTGGGGTGGGTTTCTACTGCTTTGAATAAAACAACATGCACAACCTAATCAATTCATTCATTTCCTCAATCTAACAAGTGAATCAAAATTACACAATAGCAAAGAAATTTAATTCTGAGATCTTTCAAACATATAACTGTTCTTTGTTCATAGCAGTAAGCACAAACAAGAGCGACTGTGAAACCTCCGGCCGAATCAAAAGACAACTGGGAAGAATCCAATCGAAGGAATACCACAAAGAACCTCATAGAACAAAACATAGCGTGCTAGAAACCGGATCCTTAACATATCAAAATCGCAGAACACAATCAAACTTCTATCTAGAAACTCAAACAACCCGAAGAAACAGGGCAGCAACAAATTCAATCTCAAATCCGGTGCAGAACCCAAAACAGAAAGCATGCGATGGATTAAGCACGAGCAAGAGCAATTAGAACATCTCTGAAACCTCAACTTGAACCTATACAAATTCCCCTCTTGTAGCCTTAATGAAACACACGGCAGCATACATGGCAGCAAGCTTCAAAACATGCTTCAACAATCAAAAGACGCAAGGAAACATCAATCGAATTCGGAACTACTCTTACCGCAGGTGAGTAAGCGACTTACCTCGGTTTCTTGAACTCACAGCTGGAAGAGAAGGACTCTAGGGTTTCGGAGAAGCTCGCGATCTCGGCGTTCCCTTCGTGTCCGCGCGTCCTCCTCAACAAGGTGACCTTGCTTCTTCGCTGCCGTCGCCCGAGAGGAGGAGCCCTAGCCTTGGCTGTGCCTTCGCCCGAGAGGAGTCGCGCCGTCGAACTCGAGAGAAGGGGAGAGGGATCGAGAGAATAATTTCCTCCCTTAACTTAACCTCTTTTATAACCTAATACTTCTGTTACAGCTTAAGACTATTTCGCTTCCTTCTTATTACAAAGTTCCCGTTGGATCACCTGGTCAGCAGCGTTTGATTAAATCAAACCATTGCTGGTTCGATTCCCCCGCAGCGCCCTTTCTCGTTTTAATTAATTTTGATTTCCCAACTACTGCTTAAGTACAATTCGACCCTAATTTGATTAAATAACCACCGCTAGCCCAGTTGGTCTGTTGGGCTTTGCTCGAAGCCATAGGTTTGGGCTTCGATTCCCTAGCCGCGCACTTTCTGTTTTGATTTATTTCCAATGTTCCTAACTATACCTTATATACATTTTATTCCATATATAATTAACAAAACCTTTGCAGACCAGCTGGTTGGTTGGGTTCGGTTAAGACACGGGCTAAGTCCGAGGTCTTGCGTTCAAAACCCGGCTGAAATATTTTCTTTTTCTTTTTTTTTTTTTTTAAACTTCTTCCGTTTGGTAAAAATACCAAACGAACTCCAAAAATTACATAAAAATACTCTATAAATTCCTAAAAATCTCTAGAATTTTTCTAAAGTATTTCTAAATATTTTTAAGAACTTTTAGAACTCCTAATGAGGAAAATTGGGTCGTTACAGTATCCTCCCCATCGGAGTCATTGCTATTATTTGTGTGACCGAAGGAAAACCAACTATTAATTTTATTTGTCATAAAGTTAGGTTGACAAGGATAAAATTAATGGGTAAAACCTCATCTTACAAATGTTTGATTTTGTATACGTCCACACTATCGTGGCATGCAAAATTCTCGGTGATTTGAGGTGTTGGTTAATTTAAATAGTATTGTTTGAGGAATCAATATTATTTTAAATTTAGAGTCTTGACTAAAGTTTATTTTGTGATTCTTAGGATGACTGTCAACCCACTATTCATTATACTGAAAGAGAACAAACTTACTGGTCCCAATTATATAGATTGGAAAAGAAACCTGGACATTATCCTAACTGCTGAGGGCTATAAGTTTGTACTGTCAGAGGTTTGCCCTAATGTGCCTAATGGTGAATCTACCCAAGAGGAGATTGAGAATCATAGGAAATGGGGAAAGGCAGATGAGATGGCGCGGTGTTATATTTTGGCTTCAATGTCAAATGTGTTGCAACATCAGCATCAGGATTTACCAACAGCTTATGATATAATGAACAATCTCAAGGATCTCTTTGGTCACCAGGATCGGGCCTCTAGGCAAGAAACTATGAGAAAATTAATAACAACCACCATGACAGAGAGGACTTCTGTAAGGGATCATATCCTAAAGATAATGACTTATTTGAATGAAATACAAATCCTTAGAAGAGAAATCGATGGGGAAACCCAGATCGATATTATTCTCCAAATGCTACCTAGAAATTTTAAGCATTTCTACCTAAACTATAATATGAATAAAAGGATGTATTCATTGGCGGAACCGCTGACAGAACTTCAAGCAGCAGAAGGGCTATTTCGTCATAATTCTCAGATTCACTATACTGAAAATGGTTCTACTTCTAAGTTGAAAGGCAAGAAGAAGAAGAAACATGCTGTCTCAGCAAAGAAGGTGAATAAACCTCAAGGTACAGGAACAAAAGCTAGAATGAAGAAACCGAAGGGCAAGTGCTTCATCTGCAAGCAGTCAGGACATTGGAAGGCAGACTGTCATCGTAAGAAAGAGAACAATAAAGGTATATCTCATTCTCTAGTAGTTGAAACATGTTTAGCGGTGTTATCTACCAACACCAGGTGTGTGGATATGGGAGCCACTGATCATGTCTGCAACTCTTTGCAGGAGTTCCAGGAAATTCGACGATTATTTGAAGGAGAGATAACCGTCTACATGGGCAATGCTACTAAGGTAGCAGCTGTTGCAGTGGGAGACGTCTACTTATCTTTTGATAGGAATAGAAGTTTGATTTTAAGAAATAGTCTTTATGTATCCAGTTTCAAAAAGAATTTAATTTCAATTTTTAAACTATATTTGGATGGATATTCTGTTTCTTTTAATAACAATGTGGTTATAATGAGAAATAGGGTTATTATCTGTTCTGGTGCATTGATTGGCAATTTATATACTTTAAATCTAATTTCTTCCATAAAGCAACAAATAGAAATTAATAACACATCTTCTAATTCTAATAAGAGAAAGGAACCTTCAGAGATGAACCAAACATATCTTTGGCATCTAAAGCTTGGTCATATTAACTTAAGTAGGATTCAAAGGCTTATAGCTGATGGACTCTTGGGTTCATTAGTGGTGAAAAACTTTCCAACCTGTGAATCTTGCTTGGAAGGTAAAATGACCAAGAGACCTTTTAAGGCCAAGGGGTATAGAGCCAAAGATGTGTTAGAACTGGTTCATTCTGATTTGTGTGGTCCTATGTCTATCCAGGCAAGAGGTAGTTTCGAATACTTTGTCTCTTTTATAGACGATTATTCGAGATACGGATACATTTACTTGATGCGCTGCAAGTCTGAGTGCTTTGATAAGTTCAAAGGGTACAAGGATGATGTGGAGAAACGTCTTGGTAAAAGTATCAAGACACTATGGTCTGATCGTGGTGGCGAATACCTCTTAGGAGAGTTTAGGAATTACTTATCAGAAGCTGGGATTCAATCCTAATTATCCACACCTGGTACACCCCAACAAAATGGTGTGACAGAACGAAGGAATAGGACTCTTATGGAGATGGTTAGATCGATGATGAGTTATTTAGAATTACCAAATTCGTTTTGGGGATACGCTCTGGAAACGGCAGTGCACATTCTGAACTTAGTACCTTCTAAATCAGTACCCTCTACTCCTACAGAATTGTGGAATGGACGAAAGCCTAGCCTGAGACATAATCGGATTTGGGGTAGTCCAGCACATGTGTTGAAAGAAGATGCTGATAAGTTGGAATCTCGTACAGAAGTTCACGTGTTTGTGGGGTATTCTAGAGGAACGAAAGGTGGTTTATTTTATAGTCCTAAAGATCAGAAGGCCATTGTTAGCACCAATGCTCAGTTTTTAGAAGAAGACTATATAATGGACCACAAGCCCAAAAGTAAAATTGTTCAAGAAGAAATAAGAGAGGGCACATCTTCTTTAGTACCAACAGTATAAGATGAAGTACCACAAGAAACTGTAACACATGTTACAAATGATGCACAGTTACAGACAGTGCCTTGTCGTAGTGGGAGGGTTGTTAGGTAACCTGAGAGATTCATGTTTTGGGAGAATCTTCGGACTTGATCCCAGGTAAACATGAACCTGATCCCCGGACGTATGATGAAACACTCCAAGATAAAGATGCAGTATCTTGACAAAATGCGATGAATTTTGAAATAGAATCTATGTATTCTAATAAGATCTGGGAGCTTGTAGAACCACCAAATGGTATTAAAGCCGTTGGATGCAAGTGGATCTACAAAAGGAAAAGAGAGACAGACGGGAAGGTAGAAACCTTCAAAGCAAGGCTTGTTGCGAAAGGGTACACTCAAAAAGAGAGAATCGATTATGAGGAGACCTTTTCACCGGTAGCTATGCTTAAGTCTATCCAGATACTCTTATCCATTGCTGCTCATATGGATTATGAGGTTTGGCAAATGGATGTCAAGACAGTTTTCCTTATTGGAAGTCTTGAAGAAAACATCCATATGAAGCAACCAAAGGGGTTCATTGAAAAAGGTAAAGAGCATCTAGTGTGCAAGCTCAATCGGTCTATTTATGGACTGAAGCAAGTTTCAAGATCTTGGAACATCCGATTTAATGAAGTAATCCAGTCATATAGATTTATTCAGTGTCTAGATGAGTCTTGTGTATTCAAGAAGTGTAACGGAAACATCGTCTTATTTCTTGTACTATATGTAGATGACATTTTGTTCATTGGCAACAATGTCAAAGTGTTATCAGACGTAAGGGTATGGTCCTTCAAACAATTTGATATGAAGGACTTAGGAGAATGTGCACAAATTCTTGGGATCAAAGTCATAAGGGATCGTAAGAAAAGGATGTTGTGTCTATCTCAAGCTTCATATATAGATATAATCCTTGCTCATTTTAGCATGAAAAACCCCAAGAAAGGTTTCTTACCTTTTAGGCATAGAGTAGCTTTATCTAAAGACATGCCTCCGAAGACATAAAAGGAAATAGAGGACATGAAGGCAGTTCCTTATGCTTCGGCTGTGGGAAGCCTAATGTATGCAATACTATGTACGAGACCGGATATCTGTTTTGTCATGGGCATGGTTAGCAGATATCAAAGTAACCCTGAACAAGGACATTGGACTGCTATAAAGCATATATTGAAGTACCTGAGAATGACTAGAGATTATATGCTAGTTTACCAAGCAGGTGATTTGCTCCCTGTGGGTTATATGGATTCAGACTTCCAGTCAGATAGGGACAATAGTAAGTCTACATCAGACTATGTGTTTACTTTAGGAGGTGGAGCCATTGCATGGAGGAGTGTTAAGCAGAAATATGTTTTAGACTCAACCATGGAAGCTGAGTATGTGGCAGTCTCTGAGGCAGCAAAAGAAGCTGTATGACTTAGGAATTTCCTAATATACTTAGATGTGATTCCTGGTTTGCCCAAAATCATCACAATTTATTGTGATAATAGCGGTATAGTTGCAAACTCGAAGGAACCACGAGTCCGTAAGGCGAGTAAACATATAGAGCGTAAGTACCACCTGATACGAGACATCGTCAAGCGAGGAGAAGTTGTTGTCGCCAAGATTGCATCAGCAGATAACCTGGCAGATCCTTTCACTAAGGCCCTTCCGGTGAAAGCTTTTGATCGACATGTGGAGGGGATGGGAATCAGATGTATGGCAGCAGATTTGGCAGCTTTGTCTTTTAGTATAAGTGGGAGATTGTTAGAGTGTATACTAAAAGTCTAACTTTTGTAAACATTTATTTTAAAATAAAGAATCACATTGGTAAAAAATATCTACATTTATATGCTAAGTGTAGTTATTTAATTAATTTATATTGTAGATAACATGATGTGTGGTGTGATAACCATGATTTTAGCTATATTATCTTGATTCATAATGCATGTTTTTAATGATATTTTCATAGCTTAAAGTCATATTTACTCTACATTTCATAATTTCATTTTATCTTGGACTTAATTGCAAATTGGCCTATTATCATGGTACTTGATGTTAATATTTGTTTATTATTTTGTAGGCATCAAAAGGGTCATGGACCTGATCAGATCAGGCCACATTTGGGCTCAAATTAAGGGCTAATCAAGTCGATCAATCCTTAGAGTGTTTTGGACCATCCATTGAAGATTAGAGAGATCTGAGCCATCCGTCAAGGATCTGGTCCATCCAAGCTATGAGGAAGCACATCACAGCCGTAGATGAAGATGCAAGGTTTTGATCCCGATCTGAGTTCATCCAGCCGTTGATCAAGCCCAGAAACAATCTAGACCGTCCGATCAGATGAGGAGAGGTTTAAATCCAGGGAGAAGCTACAGTGTCGCTTGGGCTCGGCTTCGCGATTTTCTCCACTGTTCTTCTTCGTCTTCACCGCGACGCCGACACTCCCTTCCACATTCCAGATCTGTGAGCAGTCCTTCTTCATCGCCGGCGATCTACTAGCTTCCGGTGTTCGTCGTCCGAGGTCAGGAAGCGGCGGAGGGTGTTTCCCCAGTTTGTGAGCCGAGTTTCTGATTTTCTTCCTCAATCCAAGTGAGGGAGGTTGCAGTCCGCGATTTCCATCATCATCGGAGCTCGAAGGGTGTTTCCCAGAAGCTCCGATCTTCCTCCGACTACCATTCCATCCGCGACATCCGAATCGATCTGATCAATCGGTTTGAGTCCGCAATTCCAGAATCGAGCTACTATTCTTCGTGCGCCATGAGTGCTAACCGATCCGTGAGCCCGAAGGGTGTTTCCCAGAGGCTGTAATCGAAAGGTGGCATTAGCTGGAAGTTCTATTCTTCGCTGGTGGTCACCCGAAGGGTGTTTCTCAAAGGTGGCTCTGTTTTCAGGCAGAATGAAGAAGTGATGATCCGGGTTTGGGTTTGTGGAATGCTAGGGTTTTTGTTCACTTTATCTAGTCTTTCAATCATCCATGAATTTGCTCAAATCTTGAGATCTGATAGTATAGATTGCACTTAATTCTTTGTTTAGCATTTCATATTTTAGTTTTCTGTTTAAGTTTACCTCTGCAATTCTATTCCTGACGTTCTACTTGCAATTTCGAATTTGTTGAGCTTCTGCAATCTGAATGTTGTTAAGCTAACCAATTAGTTTGCAATTTAGTTTTAGTTTTGAATTATAAGTTTTGATTTACACTAGCTTGTTTAGTTTTGGTGATTTAGTTAGCTAATTCTTGTTATCTGCATTGGAACTGTTCCTGCCTTGAAGCTGAGTAGATGGTCACTGGGTAATAACATGACGTGGGTCTTCGTCTGCGGTGAAGGTGCTTCATTCCTGCAATCACAAGTCGTTAGTGCCAGGCCGGGAAGGGGTTCCCGGCAATGACCCTCCGACGATCAAGTCACACAACAGCCGAAGGAGAAAATAGAGCAAGTAAATAAGTGAATAGTGGTGCCCAAAAGACGTTTTCGCGTACCTCCGTGGATGACCACCTCCCCTCTTATATAGAGCTTCGGCAGGCTGACTGCACATTTCCCGAGCAGACGTGCATTCCCAAAATTTCCCCAAAAGCTAACATCGAGAAAGAGTCCCTGACGTCTTACTATAACGGGGCGAACGCGTCCTTGTCAAGGCGGCGGGATCTTCCCCCGTACGATTTTCCATCCATCAGCGCCGTCAGCCAACGACATCGACTCCCAAAAAGATGTTGGCACGTATCTCCCGTCTGATTTGTCAGCCATTAGCCTGGTTGAACTCCCCTTGATTGTCCTGACCAGCTAATTCCCTAACCTCTTATGAGTATATCAGATCCGAACGGCGTGAGTGACTTTGGTTTCAGTGTGCTGTAGGTTAACCCAACCCTTCTTGAATTCTTTCAGCCGACCGGCCTGTATGGACTTCCGCTCGGCTAGTCCCTTAGCTGACCACCTCTTGATTTTGACGTCCACCTAAGCGTTGCACTTCCTGGGAGGTGGGCCCTCCTAGATTATCACCGGATCACATGCCTCCCCTTTAAGTCTAGTCGAAGGAGGCTGTAAATCTGACTGACTGGACAAAATATTGTGAAGATGTGATTTCCTACGGGCGTATCGGTCACTTATGCCGGTTGGCCCACCTTCACGAGCCGGTCGGCCGGCATGCCGGATTGTCTCTCCATGAGCTTTCTATCTTTGCTCGGTTGGCTCCTGGAGCCGTTGCCAAGGTGCTCTTCGCAAAATCTCCTGGAACCCGCACCAACCCGAGGCATTGATGTGAAGCACGCTTCCTTAATTACTCTAACAACCGCCTTATCGACGCACGCCACGTGTCTCCACCTGCTGGCGCACGTTTGAGGTGACAGGCTGAGATGTGACCTTTGGGTTTTTTGAAATTTAACGGCCGGATTTGCCTCTAGGTGTTCGCGCTGTCGATCGGACGGCTAAGCGAGGTCTCTTGATGTTTATATGCTTGTCGCCGCCATCTTCTTTCTTTCGTGCTTTTGTTTCCGGCGACTTCGTCTGCGTTCTTTAGCGATTTTCCCCGTGTTCTTCGGCGAATACTTCGTGTTCTTCAGCAAATCCCTCTACTCCCCTATTATTCCTATTCCAGGTGAGTCTATTGTCTTCTTCTGTAGCCCCTTATTGCTCTGTCTTCTGCGATTTTTCGACGAGCTCCTTCTCTTGCCTCTGCTCCTCTTTTCTTTTTGCACTTCTTCTCGACTCCTCTCGTTTCCTTCCTTCTGTCATGGCCGGTGCATCGCAACCTTCGTCCTCTGCCTTGGGCCCTTGGTACGATACTATGGAGTCGCGGTTCGACGAGGATGATGCCCGAACCCTAGCCAATACCTTTGAACTCCCTCCTGGCTACGAGATCCATGTCCTGCTAGCCACCGATCGGCCTTCCGCTCCGTCGACTGGCTGTGTCTGCTTCTTCCGCGACCAATTTGCTGCTGGTCTGCGGCTTCCTCTTCATCCCTTCATCCTTGATGTTTGTAGATACTTCGGTCTATCCCTTTCTCAGCTAGTCCCTAACTCCTTTCGCCTTCTGTGCGGTGTAATTATCTTATTCCGCTTACATCACATTCCCCTGACCCCTTCGATTTTCCACTTTTTTTATTACCCCAAGCTGTCCGATCAGCCGGGCACTTTCCTCTTAAAAGCCCAACCAGGCTTGGTCTTTTTTGACAGGATGTCTTCCTTCAATAAGCATTGGAGAGAATACTTCTTCTTTGTCCACTTCCTCGACCGGTCTTCCTTCCAAACCACTTGGCAACTTTCGCTGGGGCCCCAACCTTCATTGCCTCGCTACAAGAACACTCCCGCCTACTTGCTTGCTGCCTCCATGCTAGCTGGCCAGAAGTTCAACATTCACAAGCTGCTGGAGGAAGGAGTCTTGGCACTTTTTGGCCTTAGTCCGATCAGCCCAGGCGAACCAATCAACCTAGGTACACCATTAATTTACCTTTTTTCTCTTTATCTAATTGATTTCTTTCTTTATTTTGTAGCCGACATCATGATGCGAGCGCGCTTGGTCGGGCAATCGAAGCTTACCACTGCCGATGTTGACCAGGTAGTGGTTGAAGTCTTGGTCGAGCGGAGGTTTCAGCCGGAAGATCTCCCTGGACCGATACTGCCTGAACAGGGGCCTACTCATGTAACGCCCGCCCTTCCAGGTAGCACTAAGGAGGGATGGACGTCACTGAAACATAGACATCAATTACTAATGCATATGGATTCATGGCAGCGGAAGACTTATTTAAATTTTTTTTTCTTTTATCATATGCATTTAGTTTACTTATCATGGCATGTGAATCAAAGCATACTGAACATTTCATCATATCATCATCATTCTAACATGAGTAAAATATCATAAGTGTATGAAATAGTAGCTGTAATCATCATCATAAGCATAGGGTCCAACTTAGTTCACATGCACAGCTTAACTAATTATAAGTTCCAAAACTTAAGTAGATCTATCCACCGAGCACTTCCACACACATCCATCACCTTTCCTGCTACTCCCCTTAATTGATCCATTCCTTGCCTTTATCTGCAGTACAAGAAAAATGTGTAGCTATAAGCCAAAGGCTTAGTGAGGTCCTTGCCTACCCATAAATCCGAAAAACACATAACATAACATAACATGTAGAAACCATAGCATAGCATAACATAGCATGGAGAATCATAACATAGAACATATCTTATCATGTAAAAACCATAACATCTCATAACATAACATGAGAGAAAGCAGAACATAATATATCATATCACATAAGGAGCATAACATATCAAAGTATATCATGTGAGTGCATATCATGATTCATATCACATTCTGTAAGCACATATCATGAAGCCTATCATATCATGTAAACATGTATCATAACTCATACCTGTTCATAAGGGTGCATAAACATAATTTCATAAATATGTGCATGTAGATGCAATATGTATATTTTTAAAACATGTATCATGGAATGCACATATGCATCATGCTTCTTTCAAAACATATAGTATACATACTTGAATATCATATCATCATCATGAGAAGGGCCTTGGCTTGTACCACATGTAAACATAAATGCGCGCAATCCCTAGGACAGGGTAGCTAGCCCCGAACCTACTAGGGATCTAGGTCCGTTCATAGTCCGTCGACCTAGGGGCGTACTGAGGAGCCCATCCCTTAACGAGGTCCGTTCATAGTCCGTCGACCCCGGGGCGCTTATGGAGCCCACCCTTGGTACAAGTCATACAAAGTAAAATATCATGCATATCATATCTCATTATATCATACATGTCATAATTCTTGTCATATCATTAAGAGAGCTCTTGATCCCAACTTAAGGAAAGCATCTCTTTACCATAGCATGAAGAGTACTCTTGATCCCAACTTAAGGGAAGCAACTCTTTTCCATAACATGAAGAGTGCTCTTGGTCCCAACTTAAGGGAAGCAACTCTTTAGGCTTTTCTTCTTACATAAGCCATTCATACATGCATTATGAAACATAACATGTTCTTATCATAACATAAAGTATAACATGTCATTTTCATATCATCAAACATGGCATATCATCTCATGAACTTAGCATACATATCATGAACATGGCATATCATATCATGAGTCTAGCATATCATATCATTAACATGGCATATCATGTCATAAGTCTATCATATCATATCATGAACATGGCATATCATATCATAAGACATAGCAATGCAACATATCATAAGGCATATTTTCATCATATCATGAAGCATGAAAGCTTAATCTACTCATATATCAAAGGCTACATATCATGAGAATACATAAACATGTTTAGTTAGGTTTAAACTCTTTCCCAACCCAATTAATCCATCTTGGCCGAACCACATCAGTAGGTTTCATCCTCATTTCATTCCATATTAAGCATAGAACTTACCCACATAACATGTAAACTTGATCTAAACACATACAAGACATTATACTTCATGAATAAGCATGTTTGAGTTCAAAACTCTAACCTTAATCCATTTATCTCAATTTGGCCGAAACACATCAGTAGGGTTCTTATAGCATTTGGTTCCATATGAAGCATAAAACTTATCCACATAACATATAAACTTGACCTAAGCACATACAAGGCATTATACTTCATGAATAAGCATGTTTGAGTTCAAAACTCTAACCCTAACCCATTTATTTCAATTTGGCCGAAACATATCAGTAGGGTTTCATATCATTTTATTCCATAAGAAGTATAAAACTTAAACATATGACATGCAAATTGGATCTAAGTATATACAAGGCACTATACAAGCATATACAAGGCACTATACTTCATGAATAAGCCTATTAGAGTTCAAAACTTTAACCTTAACCTATTTATCTCAATTTGGCCGAAACATATCAGTAGGGTTTCATATCATTTTATTCCATATGAAGCATACAACTTAAACATATAACATGCAAATTTGATCTAAGCATATACAAGGCACTATACAAGCATATACAAGGCACTATACTTCATGAATAAGCCTATTTGAGTTCAAAACTTTAACCTTAACCTTAACCTATTTATCTCAATTTGGCCGAAACATATCAGTAGGGTTTCATATCATTTTATTCCATATGAAGCATACAACTTAAACATATAACATGAAAATTTGATCTAAGCATATACAAGGCACTATACAAGCATATACAAGACATTATACTTCATGAATAAGCCTATTTGAGTTCAAAACTTTAACCTTAACCTATTTATCTCAATTTGGCTGAAACATATCAGTAGGGTTTCATATCATTTTATTCCATATGAAGCATACAACTTAAACATATAACATGCAAATTTGATCTAAGCATATACAAGGCACTATACAAGCATATACAAGGCATTATACTTCATGAATAAGCCTATTTGAGTTCAAAACTTTAACCCTAACCTATTTATCTCAACTTGGCCGAAACATATCAGTAGGGTTTCATATCATTTTATTCCATATGAAGCATAGAACTTAACCATATAACATGCAAACTTAATCTAAGTATATACAAGGCATTGTACAAGCACATACAAGTCACCATACTTCATGAATGAGACTATTTGAGTTCAAAATTCTAACCCTAACTTATTTATCTAAATTTGGCCGAAACATATCAGTAGGGTTTCATGATTTTTCATTCCATATCAAGCATAAAAAATTAAGTTATCCACATGTAAAAATTCATACATCATAAAAGAGTATAACTACTATGGTTTCTATGCAAAATTCTTGACCTAAGGCCTATAAGTCATGTTGGCCGAAACATATGTATAGAAATCTCCTTGTTTTTGTCACAACATGAAGAATGAGAACTTAACTATCAACACATAAAATTCACATATCATATAAGTATGAAATCAAGCATGTTCTCACAAGAAAAAGAACCTAGCCTTAACCCTCTTTTGTCTCTTGGCCGAAATATTCATAGTGAGGGTTTAGGTTTCTTTTTTTTTTTTATAAAAAATAACTTGAAACTTGTTGACCCTAAAAGATCATCCATCAAAACCCACAAGAAAATTTTACGGTTTTGAAAACTCTTGAAAAAAAAACTTAACGATCGATTCGACAACAACTTGTACTGCAGTGAGGGGAATACTCACCTCCTTCGCTAAATTCTCTAAGGAGGGAACCTTGCTTGTGAATCCTTCCTAGAGGAGAGCTTCCTTGCTCCTTGGTCTCGGCAAGAGGATGAGAGGGAGAGAGAGATCACGGTGAGGGAGAGTAGGAGGAGAATGAGAGCAAATGACAACTCATCTTTAATTTCCTCCTTTTATTCATTATGAGAGGAGGAAGGAAAATATATTTTTCTTCCTCCTTTCTTTTACTCTCTTCTTGGTGAGTAAGAAAGGAATATTCTAGAGCATCTCTTCATTAGAGAGGGAGAAGACAACTCTTACTTCTCCTTCTAAGAGAAGAGTCTTTTCTTCTTACATTTAATTATGGTTTCCCTCTATTTCCTAACAATAATTTCTCTTGGTCTAGTGGTTATCTTATTCAGGCATATAATGAGAGATCTAGAGTTTCCTAGACCTTATGTATTTTTTTTTTATTTCTATTTTATTTGTTTAAGTGTTCGGCTAGGAGCAAAATTCAACTAAAGCATATATATTTTTCTTTATTCATGATAGAATATTCTAGAATTTTACTAAGGACCCTATGGGTGTTACAACTCAGGAGGACGGTGGGGAGTCGAACCTGATGCCAGTGGGAGCACAGCAGCGGGAGCGCCGATCGCGGAGCTTCCGGCGGATCAGCTAGCTCCAGAAGAATGCTCGCAATTGGAAGCGCCACTTGAAAATACGTGCAAGAGGCGTCGAGTGAAGAAAGCTGCTCGCTCCGTGACTTCGGTGGCGAGGGTTGCCGATCAGACCGGCGCTTCTGGTCAGATATTGTCGGAGGCCGCCAATATCTCTTCTAATCGGACACCTTCCGCCCCTCTCGTTGCCTCTCCCGCCGCTAGTCTGCCGCCACTATCGGCTCAGGGCCGTATCTTAAGGTCAAGCATCAACCCCGTGCCCTCTTCTTCCCACGCGAGCCGATCAACCTCTTCCCATTCGGCCACGACTAGTCGGAGACACGTCACAGCCACACTCCACCTTCCTACTAAAGATCTTTTAGCGCCGGGAAGCTCGGATGATCAGACTGAACACCGGATTATCATTAGAGGCCATTTGGCCGAGATATGGGAAGATGCGTGAGCCCGGGCGGCGGCCACTCCTCCGGGTGTATTAGCGAACAGCTACACTAAGCAGATTACTGGCGTGAGTTTTTCTTTTAGCTTCCATACCGATTAATTTGGCCTTGTTTCTGATCCCCTTCCAACCACGACTTTCGCAGTTTTGGGTGGACGGTCTGGCTATGAGCCAGAGGCTTGCCTTTGTGGAGGATGAGCTGAAACGGCTGAAGGAAACCCTCGGCTAGTCGGGTACTACTCATGGTCTAAACGACACTCAGGTGGCTCAACTGTAGGCCGACTTGGCCAAGAGTGAAGAGCTGTTGGCCGTCGAGCGGGGTAAAAGCGCCGAGCAGGTCGGGTATATTGACCGACTCAAGAGAGAGATCTCCACCTTCGAGGGCAAAATTACTCTGGCCACCAACCGCAAGCAAAGGGCTATTGAGGATCTGGAGAAGAAAAATGTGGAAGCCCGGGCTCTCGAGCAGAAGTTAAAGCAGACAGAAGACAAGTTGAAAAATGTCGAAGGTCTGCTGGTGCTCGAGCGACAAGCTCGCGAGTCTGAAGAAGCCACTTTAAGAAGCCAGCTATCCGACAAGGACGTCGATCTGGCAATGGTTAAGGCAAATCTGGAGAGCGCCCGGTCGGCCTTTGAGGCCCATAAAGAAAGTGAGCCTAGCCGATTCGAAGAGATGAAGGTGGCTTACATCCGGTCCAACACCTTCGTGGATAAGTTCGTTGCCCGCGTTCTCTGACTCTTTGGCTGCGCCATGGACAACATTTTTGATCAGCTCAAGAAAAAGGGGCACTTGCCTGCCGATCTGCCCGGCTCTACGATTGATCACAACTAGATCAATGAATCCATCCACGACGATGCCCTGGATTATTTGGAGTGAACCCTTTAAAGTGGTTCTTTTGCTCGGTTCGCTAAGTGATCTTTCAAGCTGTACTTGTCTGCCACTGTGTGTACCCGATTGGCCCAAACTTTTAAGGCATAACTTGTTCATGTCTTATCTTTGATAATTTTTTTTCAATGTTTCGATGGTCTTTGAATAGAATTAGCCGATCGCTTTGTTCTTACTTGTCGATCTATCCTACGAGGGTTTAAGGTCGCCGCTCGACCGTTGATGACGCAAGGGTTTAAGGTCGCCGCTCGACCGTCGATGACACGAGGGTTTAAGGTCGCCGCTCGACCGTCGATGACCTGAGGGTTTAAGGTCGCCGCTCGACCGTCGATGACGCGAGGGTTTAAGGTTGCCGCTCGACCGTCGATGACGCGCACGATAAGAAATGCACTGGGGGGAATTGAATCATCTTGTTTTCGTCCTGCGTTCAACAAGAATACATACATGCCCGGGTACATAAATTTATTTGCGCACCTCTTATCCAACTCTGTAAGGTTGGAGGTGGTTGGCGCTCCATGGTCGATCCAGCCTTCTTCCTTCCGCATCCTCTAAATAGTAGGTGCACGATCGTAGCCTCTCCACAACTTTGTACGGGCCTGCCCACGGGGCCTCCAACTTTCTGACGTCACCGATCGGCTTAACCCTTTTCCAAACTAGACCGCCCACCTGAAAGGATCTGGGGATTACTCGTCAATTATAATTTTGCCGCATTCTCTGTCTGTATGCTGCAAGCCGAGCAGCCGCCTTGCTACGAGTTTCGTCAATCATATCGAGTTCTATCCGTCTTCTTTCATCATTTTTCTCGCCATACTGCACCACCCGATCGGACTCGACGCAAATTTCTACGGGGACAATAGCTTCCCCTCCATACACCAGCTGGAAAGGAGTAAAGCCGGTTCCTTCTTTGGGGGTCGTTCGGATAGCCCATAATACGCTAGGCAGCTCGTCCACCCAACTACCTCCCAGATGGTCGAGCCGCACACGTAGTATTCGGAGGATTTCCATGTTTGTGACCTCAGCCTGTCCATTACTCTGGGGTAGGCCATGGAGGTGAAAGCTTGCCGTATGCCATAACTATCACACCATTCCTTTAACTCTTGTCTTGCGAACTGTCTGCCGTTGTCCGAGACGAGCCGGCGAGGAATGCCGAATCGGCATATGATATTCTGCCATATGAACTTCTTGACCATACTTTCTGTTATCCTTGCTAGTGGCTCGGCTTCAACCCATTTTGAGAAATAATCCACCGCTACGAGCAAGAATTTTCTTTGGCCAGTCGCCATAGGGAAAGGGCTGACTATGCCCATCCCCCATTGGTCAAACGGGTATGGGACTATGGACGTTTTTATTTCGGTGGTTGGTCTGTGTGTCAAGTTGTGATACTTTTGACAGGACAAACAGGTGGCCACCATGCGGCTCGCATCCTCTTGGAGTGTCGGCCAGAAATATCCAGCCAGAATAATCTTCCTCGCCAGTGATCGTTCGCCCAGATGTCCCCCGCAAGAACCTTGATGCACTTCTCGAATTATGTATTCAGCATCTTCAGCATCCACGCACTTGAGCAGGGGACGCGAGAACGCCTTTTTATATAACTGCTCACCCACTAATGTGAACCGAGCGGCTCGCCTCCGAAGAGTTCGATCGGCCTCTCGGCTCCCCGGCTGACTACTCGACCGGAGGAATTCAATGATGGGCTTCCGCCAATCTTCTGAAAGTAGTATCCCCTGTTAGAGTGTATACTAAAAGCCTAGCTTTTGTAAACATTTATTTTTGAAATAAAAGAATCACATTGGTCAATATATGCATTTATTTGTTAAATGTAAATTGTTCAATTAATTTATATAGTAGATAACATGGAGTGTGGTGTCACACTCAGTAGATCATGTTGTCGGTTCTCTATAAATTATAAACAGTTGCTCGCGACTAAGATAGAAAGGAACAAACTATCAGAATAGTCATAGTGTAATTAAGTATTAGTTTATCTTGACTAATAAATTACACTGATACACTTTAAGTGTGTTGAGTAGGACCATTTAGGTATATTTTTTTTGTACTGACTTAGTAAAAGAACTAAACCTTAGTTATTATGGAAGTGTGTGCTCTTAATCCTAATATAATAACAAACACATATATTTAATATTTATTTCTTTGACTTATCAAAAGGTGAGGTTTAGCTCGATAAATCAATATGCCTGATAAGTTGGGAAATGATATAACTTATAGTGTGTGTTGTTGATTATAGAAGGAATCTGTGTCCTAGTTATCTAGGTTGAGAATGCCCCCAAGAGGATCTCATAAGGATTGCCATGTTAAACCCTGCAGGTGGACTTAGTTTGACATGACAATGAAGTTGAGTGGTACTACTCTTGGAGCTAGATATTAATTAAGTGAGTTGTCAGTAACTTACTTAATTAGTGGGCATTCGTAATCTTAAACACAGGAAGACTAACACACTCATGATAAGAAGGAGCCCATAATGTAATTTGGGATTGGTGCGGTAGTGCGGTAATAACTCTCTAGTGGAATGAGTTATTATCGATGAACTTGAGTTGTGTGTTCGGGGCGAACACGGGATACTCAAGCTCATCTGAAGGCCAAAACCAATTTCTCCTCTAGGTCCCTGTCGTACCCTCATTAAAGTCTCAAGTCCATCCAAACAAAGACCCGTCTTGGTGTACAAGAAGGGGGCCGACCCATTGCTTGGTGACCAAGCAATGGCCGGCCACATCTCCTCTTAATAGGGTCGGCCCTATTGCTTGGTAACCAAGCATGTAGAGGCCGGCCACAATTATTTTAAATAGGAGGGGTGTTTTGAATTTTTAAAATCTTCTCTTTATAGAAAACTATAAGTTTTAAAAGAGAGATTTTAATTTTTAAAACTATCCTTATTTGAATTAGGCCACATGTTTTAATAGAGAATTTTAAAAGTTTTAAAACTTTCCTTTTTAACCATCCTCATGGTTTAAGAAAAAAGGGAGATAAGTTTTAAAAATAAAATTTTCTATTATCATGTTAAAAAAGGAAATTTTATTAGAGAAGTTTTAAATTTTAAAACATGGTTTTAATTTTTAGAACTTTCCTTTTTTTAACTCTAGGAAAGAGAGCATGAAAAATTTTATAAGAGTTTTTCCTCCATGTAAAATTTTATAAAAAAATTATTTTTCTTTCCTAAATATGGTGGCCAGCCACCTTGCTTGGTGCCCAAGCAAGGGGCCGGCCAAACTCAATCCTAAACCAAATAGGATTGATCACAACCATTGATTGGTGATTGATTCAATCAAGAGGAAAAAAAAAAGAAAAAATAAAAAGGGAAAAGGAAAAACTCTTGGATGATTTTATTTTTTGTAAAAGGTTTTTCCTTATTTGCCTTGGGCAAGTAATATAAAAGAAGGGGTGAGGGGGCTTCATGAGATACAACTCTTATTCTCTTGCTTGGAGATCTTTTGGTGGCCGACCCTCTCCCTTCTCCCTTTCCCTTTGCTCTCTTCTCCTTGGTGGTGGTGGTGGCCGAATTCTAGAGGAAGAGGAAGGATTCTTTTGGGTGGTGTTCATCTTGGAGGATCATCACCCACACGACGTCCAAGGCCAGGCGAGGAATATGACAGAAGATCTCGAGGTCATTAGCTTACAAAGAGAATGTATAACTAGTAGTTTTCTTCCGCATCATACTAGTTATTTTCTTTGTAAGAATTCTAAATACAAGAGGCAATTAGATCTAGTTTATCGAATTTATTTTTTAATTTTATGTTTTCTTCTTTTTCGAATTTATGATTCGATTGTTCTTTTTGGTTAACCTAGAGTTATTTAAGGAAATAAATATTAGCTTTCCTTAAAAGGCTTTGCCTAGGCGGTGGTGGTTACTCCCATATCCAAGAAGGCCATGTGCCTCGCCATGCTGTCCTGGAAGCCGATTTTGGAAATTAATATTTATGGAATTAATAACTTTGGTAGATTTGAATCAATAGTGTTAAGTTCCGCTTGCGATTCAAATCTAAACCATTAAGAACAGATAAGTTAAATTTGGAATCAATGATGTTAAGTTTCGTCTGCGATTCCTAATTTAACTTCTAAAGAACACAATAGGTTATTTAAGGAAAGGTTAGACACTTGTACAAAAATTTTTGTATAGTGGAACCAGTACGTTTTCCTAGGACTAATCAACAATTGGTATCAGAGCTAGGGTTGCCTCTGTGTGTTTTAGAATTCAAATAGGTTATGCACATGTCATACATAATTTAGGCAGGATAATAGTAGGATGTGCTAACTCTTTGGTTGCAGGCTCCAACTATTATGGCTTATTGATGTTGTGTGTGATTGGACCCTTGGACATGTCAACGGCATTATTTGTGTGCATGATTGTATGTATCAAATACAGCAGGAGCTGTATTATTTTTAGAATTTTTATTTTTTGTTCGATCTAGAATACATGTACACTCCTTCATGGAATATAGGATCGATATATGTAAAATTCTATCGCGAATCAGATTCTTGCAAGGCGTGGTACTTTTGGAGCACCAGAGGTGCAGCGGAAAAAGAAGCAAGATGGATGCGTCGGCTCGACCTGATGGCGGTGGCTAAAGATGGCAGCAGCTAGGGTTGGAGCATACTGAAGACAGTGAAAGGAAAAGGCCATAATAGTTGGAAAATTAATCTTCAAATTTATTGCTTTTATTTACTGTGATGTCTATGTGCATGTGATGTATGCTAGCATAGATTAAAATCCTCAATTTTAAATAACTAAGTGGGAGAGGGATTTAATAAATCCCATTGTCTCCATTACTGGTTTGTAAGTGATGCAACAAGCTTGTGTGTTGGCTTGGAGTGTCTCCCTCCACAACGGATGAGTTTGTTACGGATCACTAGATCAAACTTCCTTTTATGGATGGTTATAGGAAATTATTTAGGAGTGTGAGATCTTCTCCAACTGAAGAGGCACAATCCTATTTAATGGACTTAGTATCAAGTAATGGTATACACTTAGACGCATTCAATAGTATCCTCCCCAACGGAGTCACTGCTATTGTCTTGCGTGACCAAAGTGAAACCAACTATTAATTTTATTTGTCATAAAGTTAGGATGGCAAGATAATAAAATTAATGGGTCACACCCTCCTCTTACAAATATTGAATTTGTATACGTCCACACTAACGTGGCATGCAATATTCACGGTGATTTGAGGTGTTGGTTAATTTAAAATAGTATTATTTGAGGAATCAATATTATTCTAAATTTAGAGTCTTGACCAAAGTTTATTTTTGTGATTCTTAGGATGACTTTCAACCCACTGGCCATTATACTGAAAGAGAACAAACTTACTGGTCCCAACTATATTGATTGGAAAAGAAACCTGGACATTGTTCTTACTACTGAAAGCTATAAGTTTGTACTGACTGAGGCTTGCCCTGATACACCTGATAGTGACTCTACCCCAGAGGATATTGAGTATCATAAGAAATGGGTAAAAGCTGATGAGATGGTGTGGTGTTACATTTTGGCATCAATGTCAAATGTATTGCAACATCAGCATCAAGATTTACCAACAACTTATGATATAATGAACAATCTCAAAGAACTCTTTGGGCACCAGACTCGGACTGCTAGGCAAGAGGCAATGAGAAAGCTAATGATAACCACCATGTCTGAGGGGACACCTGTAAGGGACTATATCCTCAAAATAATGGCTTATCTGAATGAAATACAAGTCCTTGGAGGAGAAATCGATGGGGAAACCCAGGTCGATATAATTCTCCAAATGCTACCCAGAAGTTTTGAGCAGTTCCGCCTGAACTATAACATGAACAAAAGAGAGTATACATTGGCGGAACTTCTGACAGAACTACAGGCAGCAGAAGGTATATTTCGTCAAAGTTCTCAGATACACTATGCTGAAAATGGTTCTACTTCTAAACCGAAAGGCAAGAAGAAGAAGAAGAAGAAACAAGTCTTTTCAGCAAAGAAGGTGAATAAACCTCAGGGTACAGGACAGAAAGCTGGAATGAAGAAGCCGAAAGGCAAGTGCTTCATCTGCAAGCAGTCTGGACATTGGAAAGCGGACTGTCCTCGTAGAAATCAGAACAATAAAGGTATATCTCATACTCTAGTAGTTGAAACATGTTTAGCGGTGTTATCTACCAGCACCTGGTGTGTAGATACGGGAGCCACTGATCATGTCTGCAATTCTTTGCAGGGGTTCCAGGAAATCTGACGACTATTTGATGGAGAGATAACTGTCTACATGGGCAATGCTACTAAGGTGGCGACTGTTGCAGTGGGAGACATCTACTTATCATTTGATAGGAATAGAAATTTGATTTTAAGTAATTGTGTTTATGTACCCAGTTTTAGAAAGAATTTAATTTCAGTTTCTAAACTGTATTTCGATGAATATTCTGTTTCCTTTAGTAACAATGTCGTTATAAAGAGAAATAAGGTGATTATCTGTTCTGGTGCATTGGTAGATAATTTATATACTTTAAATCCAATTTCTCCCACAAAGCAAAATATGAAAATTAATAACACATCTTCTAACTCTAATAAGAAAAAAGAACCTTCGGAAATGAACCAAACGAATCTTTGACATCTAAGGCTTGGTCATATTAACTTAAGTAGGATTCAAAGGCTTGTAGCCGATGGACTCTTGGGTTCATTAGAGTTGGAAAACTTTCCAACATGTGAATCCTGCTTAGAAGGTAAAATGACCAAGGGACCTTTTAAGGCCAAGGGGTATAGAGCCAAAGATTCGTTAGAACTGATTCATTCTGATTTGTGTGGTCCTATGTCTATCTAGGCAAAAGGTGGTTATGAATACTTCATCTCTTTTATAGATGATTATTCAAGATATGAATACATTTACCTGATGCGCCGTAAGTCTGAATGCTTTGACAAGTTCAAAGAATATAAGGCTGATGTGGAGAAACATCTTGGTAAAAGTATCAAGACACTACGGTCTGACCGTGGTGGCGAATACCTCTTTGGAGAGTTTAAGAATTACTTATCAGAAGTTGGGATTCAATCCCAATTGACTGCACCTGGTACACCCGAACAGAATGGTGTGGCAGAACGAAGGAATAGGACTCTTATGGAAATGGTTAGATCGATGATGAGTTATTCAGAATTACCAAATTTGTTTTGGGGATATGCTCTGGAAACAATAGTGTACATTCTGAATATGGTACCTTCTAAAACAGTTCCTTCTACTCCCATGGAATTATGGAATGGGCGTAAGCCTAGTTTGAATCATATCCGGATATAGGGTAGTCCAGCACATGTGCTGAAGGGAGATACTGACAAGTTGGAATCACGTATAGAAGTTTGTTTGTTTGTGGGATATCCTAAAAAAACGAAAGGAGGTTTATTTTATAATCCTAAAAATCAGAAGATCATTGTTAGCATCAATGCTCAATTTTTAGAAGAAGATTATGTAATGAATCATAAGCCCATGAGTGAAATAGTTCTAGAAGAACTTAGAGAGGACACGTATACTTTAGTACCAACAGTAAAAGATGAAGTGCCACAAGAGACTGCAACACGTGTCATACATGATACACAACCACAGACGGTGCCTCGTCGTAGTGGGAGGGTTGTGAGACAACCTGAGAGATTCATGTTTTTGGGAGAATCTTCGGACTTGATCCCAGGTAAACATGAACCCGATCCCCGAACATATGATGAAGCACTCCAAGATATAGATGCAGTATCTTGGCAAAAGGCAATGAATTCTGAAATAGAATCTATGTATTCTAATAAGGTCTGGGAGCTTGTAGAACCACCTGATGGTGTAAAAGCCATTGGATGCAAGTGGATCTACAAAAGGAAAAGAGGGATAGATGGGAAGATAGAAACTTTCAAAGCAAGGCTTGTTGCGAAAGGGTATACTCAGAAAGAGAGAATCGATTATGAGGAGACTTTTTCACCGGTAGCCATGCTCAAGTCTATCCGGATACTCTTATCCATTGTCGCTCATATGGATTATGAGATTTGGCAAATGGATGTCAAGACAGCTTTCCTTAATGGAAGTCTTGAAGAAAACATCCATATGAAGCAACCAAAAGGGTTCATTGAAAAGGGCAAAGAGCATCTAGTGTGCAAGCTTAATCGGTTCATTTATGGACTGAAGCAAGCTTCAAGATCTTGGAACATCCGATTTAACGAAGTAATCTAGTTATATGGATTTATTCAGTGTCCGGATGAGTCTTGTGTATACAAGAAGTGTAACGGAAACGTGGTGGTATTTCTTGTACTATACGTAGATGATATTTTGTTAATTGGAAACAATGTCAAGGTATTATCAGATGTAAGGGTATGGTTGTCCAAACAATTTGATATGAAGGACTTAGGAGAATGTGCACACATTCTTGGGATCAAAGTTATAAGGGATCGCAAGAAAAGAATGTTGTGCCTATCCCAAGCTTTATATATAGATACAATCCTTGCTCGTTTTAGCCTGTAGAACTCCAAGAAAGGTTTCTTACCTTTTAGGCATGGAGTAGCCTTATCTAAAGAGATGTCTCCGAAGACATCAAAGGAGATAGAGGACATGAAGGCAATTCCTTATGCCTCAGCTGTAGGAAGCCTTATGTATGCAATGCTATGTACGAGACCTGATATCTATTTTACCGTGGGCATGGTTAGCAGATATCAGAGTAACCCAGGACAAGGACATTGGACTGCTGTGAAGCATATATTAAAGTACCTGAGAAGGACAAGAGATTATATGCTAGTCTATCAAGCAAACGATTTGCTCACTGTGGGTTACACAGATTCGGACTTCCAATCAGATAGGGACAATAGTAAGTCTATGTAAGGCTATGTGTTTACTCTAGGAGGTGGAGCCATTGCATGGAGGAGTGTTAAGTAGAAATACGTCTCGGACTCAACCATGGAAGCTGAGTATGTGACAGCCTCTGAGGCGGCCAAAGAAGCTGTATGGCTCAGGAATTTTCTAATGGACTTAGATGTGATTCCTGGTTTGCCCAAGATCATCACAATTTATTGTGATAATAGCGGTGCAGTTGCAAACTAGAAGGAACCACGAGCTCATAAAGCAAGTAAACATATAGAGCGCACTACCACCTGATACGAGACATTGTCAAGCGAGGAGAAGTTGTCGTCGCCAAGATTGCATCAGCAGATAACCTGGCAGATCCTTTCACTAAGGCCCTTCCGGTAAAAGCTTTTGATCGGCAGGTGGAGGGGATGGGAATCAGATGTATGACAACAGATATGGCAGCTTAGTCTTTTAGTATAAGTGGGAGATTATTAGAGTGTATACTAAAAGCCTAGCTTTTGTAAACATTTATTTTTGAAATAAAAGAATCACATTGGTCAATATATGCATTTATTTGTTAAATGTAAATTATTCAATTAATTTATATAGTAGATAACATGAAGTGTGGTGTCACACTCAGTAGATCATGTTGTCGATTCTTTATAAATTATAAACAGTTGCTCGCAACTAAGATAGAAAGGAACAAACTATCAGAATAGTCGTAGTGTAATTAAGTATTAGTTTATCTTGACTAATAAATTACACTGATACACTTTAAGTGTATTGAGTAAGACCATTTAGGTATGCTCTTTTTGTACTGACTTAGTAAAAGAACTAAACCTTAGTTATTATGGAAGTGTGTGCTCTTAATCCTAATATAATAACAAACACATATATTTAATATTTATTTCTTTGACTTATCAAAGGGTGAGGTTTAGCTCGATAAATCAATATGCCTGATAAGTTGGGAAATGATATTACTTATAGTGTGTGTTGTTGATTATAGAATGAATCTGTGTCCTAGTTATCTAGGTTGAGAATGTCCCCAAGAGGAGCTCATAAGGATTGCCATGTTAAACCCTGCAGGTGGACTTAGTTCGACATGACAATGAAATTGAGTGGTACTACTCTTGGAGCTAGATATTAATTAAGTGAGTTGTCAGTAACTTACTTAATTAGTGGACATTCGTAATCTTAAACACAGGGAGACTAACACACTCATGATAAGAAGGAGCCCATAATGTAATTTGGGATTGGTGTGGTAGTGCGGTAATAACTCTCTAGTGTAATGAGTTATTATTGATGAACTTGAGTTGTGTGTTCGGGGCGAACACGGGATACTCAAGCTCATCGGAAGGCCAAAACCAATTTCTCCTCTAGGTCCCTGTCGTAGCCTCATTAAAGTCTCAAGTCCATCCAAAGAAAGGCTCGTCTTGGTGTACAAGAAGGGGGCCGACCCATTGCTTGGTGACCAAGCAATGACCGACCACATCTCCTCTTAATAGGGCCGGCCCTATTGCTTGGTGACCAAGCATGTAGGGGCCGACCACAATTATTTCAAATAGGAGGGGTGTATTGAATTTTTAAAATCTTCTCTTTGTAGAAAACTATAAGTTTTAAAAGAGAGATTTTAATTTTTAAAACTATCCTTATTTGAATTAGGCCACATGTTTTAATAGAGAGTTTTAAAAGTTTTAAAACTTTTCTTTTTAACCATCCTCATGGTTTAAGAAAAAAGGGAGATAAGTTTTAAAATTAAAATTTTCTATCATCATGTTAAAAATGGAAATTTTATTAGAGAAGTTTTAAATTTTAAAACATGGTTTTAATTTTTAGAACTTTCCGTTTTTAACTCTAGGAAAGAGAGCATGAAAAATTTTATAAGAGTTTTCTCTCCTTGTAAAATTTTATAAAAAAATTATTTTTCTTTCCTAAATATGGTGGCCGACCACTTTGCTTGGTGCCCAAGCAAGGGGTCGGCCAAACTCAATCCTAAACCAAATAGGATTGATCACAACCATTGATTGGTGATTGATTCAATCAAGAGGAAAGAAAAGAAAAAATAAAAAGGAAAAAGGAAAATCTCTTGGATGATTTTATTTTTTGTAAAAGGGTTTTCCTTATTTGCATTGGGCAAGTAATATAAAAGAAGGGGTGAGGGGGCTTCATGAGATACAACTCTTATTCTCTTGCTTGGAGATCTCTTGGTGGCCGACCCTCTCCCTTCTCCCTTCTCCCTTTCCCTTTGCTCTCTTCTCCTTGGTGGTGGTGGTGGCCGAATTCTAGAGAAAGAGGAAGGACTCTTTTGGGTGGTGCTCATCTTGGAGGATCGCCGTCCACACGACGTCCAAGGCGAGGCGAGGAATACGGCAGAAGATCTAGAGGTCATTAGCTTACAAAGAGAAGGTATAACTAGTAGTTTTCTTCCGCATCATACTAGTTATTTTCTTTGTAAGAATTCTATATACAAGAGGCAATTAGATCTAGTTTATCGAATTTATTTTTCAATTTTGTGTTTTCTTCTTTTTCGAATTTGTGATTCAATTGTTCTTTTTGGTTAACCTAGAGTTATTTAAGGAAATAAATATTAGCTTTCCTTAAAAGGCTTTGCCTAGGCGGTGGTGGTTGCTCCCATATCCAAGAAGGCCATGTGCCTCGCAATGTAGTCCTGGAAGCCGATTTTGGAAATTAATATTTATAAAATTAATAACTTAGGTAGATTTGAATCAATAGTATTAAGTTCCGCTTGCGATTCAGATCTAAACCATTAAAAATAGATAAGTTAAATTTGGAATCAATGATGTTAAGTTCCGTCTGCGATTCCTAATTTAACTTCTAAAGAACACAATAGATTATTTAAGGAAAGGTGCAACACTTGTACAAAAATTTTTGTACAGTGGAACTGATACGTTTTCCTAGGACTAATCAACATCCCCCTCGTTCGGTCAACATGAGCCACCAAGGAGACCTGTTCGATTCGGCCACTGGCGACGACCGTGGTCATTACACTAGCGAGCTTGGCCAGCTCGTCTGCTACTTGGTCCTCTGACCGGGGAATCTTTTGTATAACAACCTCCTGGAAACTCCCCTTGAGCCTTTCAAAGGCCTCCGCGTATAGCCTGAGCCGCGCGCTTTTGATCTCGAACATTCCATTTAGCTGTTGGGCCGTTAACTGTGAGTCTGAGTGTAGGAGTACCTTGGTGGCCCAGACATATCGAGCAGCTTGCAGACCGGCTATGAGCGCTTCATACTCAGCTTCATTATTGGTGGCTCAGTAATCCAGCCGAATGGATAACTGCATCCGATCTTCTCTTGGAGATATGAGTAATATGCCAATTTCGCTCCCCTGATGAGCTGACGATCCATCCACGTATATCCTCCATGCGGTTTCTGGCTCAGGACTTTGTACTTCTGTGACGAAGTCTGCCAGCGCTTGTGCTTTTATGGACGACCGGGGTTGACACTGGATATCAAACTCACTGAGCTTAGTAGTCTACTTGATTAGCCGACCCGATGCCTCGGGATTGAGCAGTACTCGGCCCAAAGCGCTGTTGGTCATTACAATTATGTAATGGGCCAAGAAATAAGGCCGGAGCCTTCGGGCAGCCAGAACTAATGCATAAGCGAGCTTTTCGAGACCAGTGTAACGCAACTCAGCATCTTTTAATATATGGCTCAAAAGGTACACTGGTTGCTGTATTCCTTCCTTTTGCCTGACTAACGCCGATCCAATTGCGTACTCGGTGGATGATAAATAAACCCAGAGAGGCTCTCCTACTATCGGCTTGGCTAAAATGGGCAAGGAGCTGAGATATTGCTTGAGTTCTTCAAAAGCCCGGTCACAGCCTTCGTCCCATTGAAACTTGGTTGCTCGCCGCAGAATTTTGAAGAATGGTAGGCTCCGGTCGGATGATTTGGGGATAAATCTAGACAAAGCTGTGATTCTTCCGGTCAGCCTCTGCACCTCCTTTAAATTGCGAGCGGGGGCATGTCTTGGAGTGCTTTTACTTTTCCCGGGTTCGCTTCGATCCCCCGCTCGGTGACGATGTAGCTCAAGAAACACCCACCTTTAGCGTCAAATAGACACTTGGCCAGGTTGAGTTTGATCCCGTAGTGCCTCAGAGTATGGCAAGTTTCTTCTACATCTACACATAGGTTGATAGATTGGAGGGACTTAATGAGGATGTCGTCAACGTATACCTCAAGATTTTGCCCGATCTGCTTCCTGAATACTTTATTCATCATTCGCTGGTAAGTGGCCCCGGCGTTCTTTAACCCGAATGGCATGACCCTATAGCAGAACGTCCCGTCGGCCTTAACGAAGTTGACTTTTTCTTGGTCCTCGCATGCGAGAGGTACCTGATGATAGCCCTGATAGGCGTCAAGCATGCAGATCAGCTCATACCCGGCTGTCGAGTCCACCATCTAATCGATCCGTGGTAAGGGGTAGGAGTCCTTGGGGCATGCCCTGTTCAAATCTCTGAAGTCAATACACACACGCCATTTATTACCTGGATTGGAGGCCAGCACCACGTTGGCGAGCCATGCGGGAAACTGGATCTCCCTGATGTGTCCGGCTTCTAGCCGCTTGTCGACTTCGGCCCTGATGATCAGATCTTGCTTGGCGCTGAAGTCGCGCTTCCTTTGTTTGATGGGTCGAGCGTCTGGCCGAACATGCAGCTCATGCTGCGCCACGCTTGGGTCAACCCTAGGCAGCTCATGGGTTGACCAGTCGAATACGTTATGGTTCCTTCGAAGGCAGGCGACCAACTCCTCCTTCTGCTGGTCCGACAAGTCGGACGCTATGAAAGTAGTGGCCTCCGGTCGGCTTGGGTGTACCTGCACTTCTTCCTTGTCATCGTATGTCAGCGGGGGAGGCTTCTCTCGGATGGCATTTACCTCCAACCGAGGGTATTTCCTGGCTACTTTAGCTTCCGCCTTGACCATTTCAACGTAACAATGCCGGGCCGCCCCTTGGTCTCCTCTGACCTCGCCCGCCAGGTTCCCCATAGGGAATTTGATCTTTTGGTGATAGGTGGATACTACTGCCCGAAATTCGTTGAGGGTTGGCCGACCCAGTATTACGTTGTATGCCGAGGGCGCATCAACCACGATGAAATTCGTGGTGCGCGTCCTAACCAAAGGCTCTTCTCCGAGTGAGATGGCTAGCCTGGCTTGCCCGATCGGCAAGACTTCATTGCCCGTGAAGCCATATAGCGGAGTTGCCATGGGTCGGAGTTTGGCCCGATCAATTTGCAATAAATCAAATGCTTGTTTAAAAATGATATTTACCAAGCTTCCCGTGTCGACAAAAGTCCGGCGAACGGTGTAGTTGGCGATCACCGCCTTGATGATTAGCGCATCATCATGTGGAACCTCCACTCCCTCCAAGTCTTTTGGGCCGAAATTGATCTCTGGCCCTTCTGCCTTCTCCTTGCTGCATCCCACTGCGTGAATGGATAACTGCTGAGCATGTCTCTTTCTAGCTCGGTTGGCGTCCCCTCCAGTTGGGCCGCTTGAGATCATTCCAATCTCTCCGCAGGAAGCGTTTCTTCTGTTTTCTTCTTCTCGTGTAGGATGTCTATTCCGCTCGGCAGAAACTCAAGCGGGACTTCGGTCTCGCGGATGATGCTCCTGCTATTCACACGTCCTCTGACCACTGGCTCTATGATCGATCTTGCGCTCGGGATGCCGATTCGGAGTAGGGGATCGATGCCGATATTCCTTGGGCTTGGGCTGGTGAACCATGGAATCACCACGACATTCCCAGGTGTTGTGTGTTCTCGACCGGTGGAACTTACAGAACATTGGTGTCCATTTTTTTCCCTTCTTGTGCCGATTAATCTCCGAGTGCACCACGTTCATCCCTTGCTCAGGGTACTGTGGCGCCCCTGTGGCTCGGGGCCCCTTGGGGGCTGATGGCAGCTCGGTACTCTCCGTTCGGACAACGCGTGGGGCTCGCTGGGCACTTCTTTTCTGCGGGCCGCCTATGCTTCCTCCACATTGATATACTCTGTGGCCTTTTTTTGCAGATGAACGAAATCCCGTGGTGGTCTACGAATGAGTGACCTAAAAAACTCGCCTTCCACCAGTCCCTGGGTGAAAGCATTCACCAGTACGTCCGAGGAGACTGCGGGTATGTCCATCGTAACTTAGTTAAAGCGCTGGATGTAGGCCCTGAGTGTTCCTCACTGACCTTGCTTCAGGGAGAACAAGCTGACACTTGTCTTCTGGTGCCGGCAGCTGCTCGCGAAATGATGCAGGAAAGCCGCTCGAAAATCTTTGAAGCTACGGATGGACCCGCTCGGCAGCCGGGTGAACCATCGCTGGGCCGGTCCCGATAAGGTTGTTAAGAAGACCCTGCACTTAACCCCGTCGATGTATTGGTGCAGTGTTGCCGCATTGTCGAACTTGGCCAAGTGGTCATCTGGATTGGTGCTCCCATTGCATTCTCCGATTGCCAACGGAGTGTAGTGTCGGGGTAGGGGATCCTCCATGATTCCTCTTGAGAATTGATCATGTTAGAGTGTATACTGAAAGCCTAAGCTTTTGTAAACATTTATTTTGAATAAAGAATCACATTTGGTCAAATTGTCTACATTTAGTTGTAGTTGTTCAATTAATTTATATTGTAGATAACATAGTATGTGGTGCCACATACAGAAGATGATGTTATCAGTACCTTATAAATTTTAAACAGTAGCTCACGACCAAAATGGAAAGGAACAAACCATTGTAAGGTCGTAGTGTAATTAAGAATTAGTTTATCTTGACTATATAATTACACTAGTACACTTAGAGTGTATTGAGTAGGACCATTTGAGGTTGTTTCTTTTATACTAACTTTATAAAGGAACAAATACCTCAGTTATTATGGAAGTGTGTACTCTTAATCCTAATATAATAACAAGCACATATATTTGATATTTATTTCTTTAATTTATCAATGAGTGAGATTTAGTTTGATGAATCAATAAGCCCGATAAGTTGGGAAATGATATCACTTATAGTGTGTGTTGTTGATTATAGAAGGAAACTGTGTCCTAGTAATCTAAGTTGATAATGTCCCCAAGATGAGCTCATAAAGATTGTCATGTTAAACCCTGCAGGTGGACTTAGTCCGACATAACGATAAGGTTGAGTGGTACTATTCTTGGATGAAGATATTAATTAAATGAGTTGTCAGTAACTCACTTAATTAGTGGACATTTGACATCTTAAACACAGGGAGACTAACACACTCATAATAAGAAGGAGCCCAAAAATGTAATTTGGGATTGGTGCGGTAGTTCAATAATAGTTCTCTAGTGGAATGAATTATTATTGATAAAATTAAGTTGTGTGTTCGGGGCGAACACGGGATGCTTAATTTTATCGGGAGACCAAAACCAATTCCTCCTCTCGGTCCCTATCATAGCCTCTTATTTATAGAGTACTATACCCACCTATACCCACCTTCATACCCATGATAAGGGGGCCGGCCAAGCTAGCTTGTGGTTCAAGCTAGGGCCGGCCAAACCTTGATTCATGGGTGGCCGGCCCTAGCTTGAACCCAAGCTTAGGTGGCCGGCCCCCATTAAATTAAAAAGAATTTTAATTTTTAATTTTTATTATGTGGAAGATATAATTTATTAAAGAGAATTAAAATTAAAATATCTCTCTTAAAAAGGATCTACAAAAGATTAAAGAAAGAGATTAGATCTCTTTCCTTATTTGTAGATTGGAAAGATATTTTATTTTTTCCCTTTGAAAATTATTCACATGTTGAAAAATTAAAATTATAGAAATTTCTTTTATCAACCATGAAGGGATTTTAAAGGGAAATTTTATTTTTTAAAATTTCCAAAGACAAATAAGGAAGTTTTAATTGTTGATTTAAAATTATCTTATTTGCTCTATATGAGGTGGCCGACCACATTCAATTAATTAGGAAATTTTATTTAATTTTTCTTAATTAATTGTTGTCAAGGAAAGTTAAGGAAATTTTATTATAAATAAATTTCCTTATTTGACAAAGCCAAGGAATATAAAAGAAGGGGTTGGGGTGCCTTCATGGGGGACAACCTCTATTATTCTCTCCCTCTTTTCCTTGGTGTTGTGGCCGGCCATCCTCTCTCCCTCTTTTCCTCTTTGTGGTGGCTGAAACCCTTCTTGGCTTGGAGATCTTGTGGTGGCCGGATACTACTTGGAGAAGAAGAAGAAGAAGAAGGAGAGAAAGCTTGCATCCCTTGGAGCTTGGTTGGTGTTTTTTTCTTCATCCTTGGTAAAGATTTTTGTTTTGGCCGAACCTAGCAAGGAGGAGAAGAAGGTGCTTTGGTGGTCCTCATCTTGGAAGATCGTTGCCCACACAACGTCCGAGGTTAGAAGAGGAATACGGTAGAAGATCAAGAGGTCTTTCTAGAAGGTATAACTAGTATTTTTCCTTTCCGCATCATACTAGTTATTTTTGGAAATAATACCAAATACAAGAGGCATACAATTTTAGTGTTTCGAATTTGTTTTCGATGTAATGTTCTTTTGTTTTTCTTTTCCTTGTGATTTGATTGTTCTTTTCGGTTGACCTAAAGTTATTTTAGGAAATTAAATATTAGCTTTCCTTAAAAGGTTTTGTCTAGTCGGTGGTGGTTGCTCCCATATCCAAGAAGGCCATGTGCCTCGCCACGTTAGTACTGAGAACCAATTATGGAAATTAATATTTAATGGAATTAATAACCTAGGTGATTTGGATCGAACGTGTTAAGTTCCGCAGGAGATCCAAGTCAAAACCTAAAAGAACAAATAGATTAAATTTGGATCAAACGTGTTAAGTTCCGCAGGCGATCCAAGTTTAATTTAAAAGAACACATGGTAGCTAGGAAAAAGGTTCAGACCTTTGTACAAAATTTTTGTACAGTGGAACCATTAGATTTTCCGAGTAGCAACCAACAGATCGTTGATCCTCTCAGGCGAATCCTCTTCCCGTGGCGCTTTTCCCCTTCTAGCATCCCTTTTGGGCGCCTCATCTGACGAGGAGCCCCTGTCTCGGCGGGCTCGGCCTCCTTCCTCCGAGGGTGTCCAGAACAGGGCTTGGTGAAAGGGGATCGACGCGTTGGGCGCTGGTCCGAACGTGTCTGACTTTTTATGAATTTCCTGTTCAGCCACAGGCTCCACTTCATGGCCCGGATCTCCGAGCTGGCCAGATCCCGAGATGGCTGGCTCTTGCGCTGGGCATTCGGCCAAGACTCATTGTTGCTCCATCGCCCTTGCCACTCCGGCTTGAATAAACTTTTCCAATTCTTCTGTCGTCAACGTTACGAGCGTAGGTCGTCCGACTTCCTCCATCTTCTGCTTCTGGATTCAGGTTGTAGTTCCCACAGACGGCGCCAATTTGATCCTTCCCTGAAGCTGAGTAGATGGTCACCGGGTAATAACGTGACGTGGGTCTTCGTCTGCGGTGAAGGTACTTCGTTCCTGAAATCACATGTCGTTAGTGCCAGGTTGGGAAGGGGTTCTCGGTGACGGCCCTCCGACGATCAAGTCACACAACAGCCGAAGGAGAAAATAGAGCAAGTAAAGAAGTGAATAGTGGTGCCCAAAAGACGTTTTCGCGTACCTCCGCGGATGGCCACCTCCCCTCTTATATAGAGCTTCGGCAGGCTGACTGCACATTTCCCGAGCAGACGTGCATTCCCAAAATTTCCCCAAAAGCTAACATCGAGAAAGGGTCCCTGACGTCTTACTATAACGGGGCGAATGCGTCCCTGTCAAGGCGGCGAGATCTTCCCCCGTACGATTTTTCGTCCATCAGCGCCGTCAGCCAGTGGCATAGACTCCCAAAAAGATGTTGGCACGTATCCCCCGTCTGATTTGTCGGCCGTTAGCCTGATTGAACTTCCCTTGATCATCCTGACCAGCTAATTCCCTAACCTCTTACGAGTATATCAGATCCGAATGGCGTGAGTGAATTTGGTTTCAGTGCGCTGCAGGTTAACCCAACCATTCTTGAATTCTTTTGGTCGATCGGCGAATTCTTCCGGCCGACCGGCCTGTATGTACTTCCGCTCGGCTAGTCTCTTAGCTGACCACCTCTTGATTTTGACGTCCACCTAAGCATTGCACTTCCTGGGAGGTGGGCCCTCCTGGATTATCACCGGATCAGGAACAATTGTGGATGTGATTAAGTGTAATTTGTGAATGTTTAATTGGAGGAATTGTTTGTTTACCTCTATCTAATATTTTTGTGAATGAGCTTTGGAGTGTAATTGTTGGATTAGATTGGAATTAAGGATTGAATATAATTCGGGTTCTCCAAGGGTGTTTTAGTTTGAGAATTTATTTGTTAGTAAGAATTGGAATTGAATTACTTGATGTAATGATGTTTTAGAATATAGACTTTACTAATGTTAATTTAATGAATGAAGTTGATCATGTCTAGATAAGAACATTCTTTCTTTGATTCTATTCTTGATCATGGTGATGTAAGATTTTGATTGGAACCAATTCTAGAATTTACACGTACTCACTAGTTATCCTTGGAAAATATGACTTGGGACTCCTTACTACACGTGTTTTATTTAGTTCAGTCGAGTTCCAATCTTTATCAATTTGGGGTGCCTCGTGACATGCAAAATAGGCCGACACCAAATTTTGGCGCCGTTGCCGGAGAGCAACTAACTAGTAGTGTGTGTTTATTTTAGATTGTGCATTGAGCATTGATTGATTTTATTTTATTAGCATCTTACTTGATTTGATTTCTTAATTCTTTTTTATATTTTCATGTTGGTTTGTTCTTGAATTATTAAATACTTTTACTGTTCATATTTTCATGTGTTTGAAACTTTATTCTCTTGAATCTTCTAATTTTGTTTGCTAGTGTTGTAGTGTAAGAACATGAGATTTCTTTAGCATGGATCCATATTTTCAGAATTTTGGAGGTGGAATGGAAAATTAGTATTTTCATCCTGAGTATCAAATTTACCCAAACATGGATCAACAAAATAGGTATGAGTCATTTTCAAATGATTTTAATGCTAATTGGGTGGATCATTCATGTTTCAGGTATGAAAGTGCACAAGGATTGCCATGTTAAACCCTACAGGCGGATTTAGTCCGACATGACGATGAGGTTGAGTGGTACTACTCTTGAACTAAGACATTAATTAAAATGAGTTGTCAGTAACTCAATTAATTAGTGGGCATTCGATATCTTAAACACAGGGAGATTAACACACTCATGATAAGAAGGAGCCCATAATGTAATTTGGGATTGGTGCGGTAGTGCAATAATAACTCTCTAGTGGAATGAGTTTTTATTGATGAACTTAAGTTGTGTGTTCGGGGCGAACACGAGATACTCGAACTCGTCGGGAGGCCAAAACTAATTTCTCCTCTATGTCCCTGTCGTAGCCTCATTAATGCCTCATATCCACCCATGAAAAGCCCATCTTGGTGTCCAAGAGGGGGCCGGCCCAAGGCTTGGTGACTAAGCCAAGGGCTGACCACTACTTTGTCAAAGGGGGTCGGCCACAAGCAATGTGAAGGGGGTCGACCACATAATTCAAAGTATGAGGGGTGTTTTGAATTTTTAAAATCTTCTCTTTGTAGATATCTACAAGTTTTAAAAGAGAGATTTTAAAATTATAAAACTTTCCTTATTTGAATTAGGCCACATGGTTTAAAAGAAAGTTTAAAAGTTTTAAAATTTTTCTTTTTTAACCATCCTCATGGTTTTAAAAAAGAGAGTTTTAAATTTGAAACTTTCCTTTTTTGTAACCATGTTAAAAAAGGAAATTTTCAATGAGAAGTTTTAAATCTTAAAACTTGTTTTAAAATTTTTCTTTTTTAAAACATCCACGTTAGGAAATTAAAAGAGACTTGTAAAATTTTATAAGAGCTTTCCTTCTTTACTTATAAAATTTTTACAAGATTTTTTCTTCTTTTAAGGGTCGGCCACCCTTGTTTGTGTCCAAGCAAGGGGCTGACCATTAAATCAATTAAGAGGAGAAAAAAGAATTAAAAAGGAGGAAAGAAAAATAAGAGGAAGATTTTAATTTTTTGTAAAAATCTTTTCTTATTTGCCTTGGATAAGTATTATAAAAGAAGGAGATGAGAGGCCTCATGATGCATCAATTCTTATTCTCTTGCTTGTGCTCTCTCTTGTGGCCGACCCTTTCCCTTTCCCTTTCCTCTTGGTCTCTTTTGTTCCTTGGTGGTGGTTGTGGCCGAATCTTAGAGGAGGAGGAGCTTTTGGGTGGTGTTCATCTTGGAGGATCGTCGCCCACACGACGTCCAAGAGGAGGCGAGGAATACGACAGAAAATCAAGAGGTCGTTGCATACAAAGAAAGGTATAACTAGTAATTATTTTCTGCATCATGCTAGTTTTTCTTTGTATGAATTCCAAACACAAGAGGCATATGATTCTAGATTTTCGGATTTGTAATTCAAAGTTGTGTTTCTTTTATTTTATTTTGATCTTGTGATTCGATTGTTTCTTTTGGTTAAACCTAGAGTTATATAAAGAAATTAAATATTAGATTTCTTTAAAAGACTTTGTCTAGGCGGTGGTGGATGATCCCATACCCAAGAAGGACTAGTGCCTCGCCATGCAGTCCTGGAAGCCAATTTTAGAAATTAATATTTAATTGAATTTATAAGATAAGTGAATTTGGATCAATAATGTTAAGCATCGTTTGCGATCCAAGTCTAAACCATTAAGAATAGATAAGTTAAATTTGGAATCAATAATATTAAGTGCCGTTTGTGATTCCTAATTTAACTTCTAAAGAACACAATAGGTTGTTAGGAAAGGTTTGACACTTGTATAAAATTTTTGTACAGTGGAATCGGTACGATCTTCCTAGGACCAACCAACAAGAATTCCCCCTTGCATTCTACAGAGAGCCGGACCTGAGTTATTATCAGCTAGATCCTGGATGCTACAACCACAAGGAGCAACCACAAGTTTCTATGGCGGAAAGTTCTCTGCCTAAGGATTCGAAAAGAGGAAAGACTACCGTCCTCCGCGAAGAACGTCGGGTGGAGCCAGAAGAGAAGGTGCCCTTCTCCTCCAAGATATAGAGGAAAAGCTGCCCAAAGGATATAGGCCCCCTGCTATTGGGGAATATGATGGTAGCAAAGATCCCGAAGATCATCTTCGTAAGTTTAGAAATGTGGCTCTGCTACACCAGTATAGTGATGTCGTTAAATGTCGGGTATTCTTGAATACTCTATCAGGTTCCGCCCAGAAGTGGTTCGATGGACTGCCGCATGGGTCCATCACTTGCTTCTTAGATTTCAAGACTGCATTCTTGCGCCACTTCATCAACAGTAGAAAATACCAAAAGATTGACCACTACCTGTTTTCTCTCAAGCAGGGGCCCTCTGAACCGTAAGGAGTTATATCAAACGCTTCAACCAAGTGACCCAGGACGTCCCCGCAGCCACCTTAGAAATACTCATGAGTGCCTTCTCTCATGGATTGACAGAGGGAGAATTCTTAGGGACCTCATCAGAAATCCCGTAAGGAATTTTGATGAGATGTTAGAAAAAGCCACCAGCTACATCAATGTGGAAAAAGCGCAGGCGGCGCGAAGGAAGGGAGATAAACCACCTTCTTTTGCTAATAAGCCTGAGAGAAGAGTACCCCACCCACCTGCTCAACCTCTCCTTCACACTCGGGAAGCCTAACCTACCTTCCACCCTGGTCAGGATGTTCGGTCGATCCCGTGTGTAGCTGCAGTCCATGCCCCCCCCCCGACATGGGCCTTAGGGGGCGCGCTATTGTACTTATCATCGATCACACACGCATGCCACCAGCAATTATTTTCAATTCGGTAGTGATTCTCATCATGCTACTGAGCTAGGCTTGCCACCACCCGAGTTGGCTCCTCAGGTCCAAAGAATGATGGAGGAGCGACGCAATGCAGCAGGAAAGGCAAGCAGACCCCGGGTAGATCAGGGGGGCCTGTCATGCAGCAACAAGGACACACCGGGGAGCAAGGAGAAGCTCGTGAAGTGGAGAATAGGGGCAATGCGGTCATCCGAGACATAGGCATGATCTCTGGAGGGCCTACTAATGGAGATTCGGGCAAGACACGCAAGTCCCACGAACGCCGATTGGAGATCCATGATGTTGGATGCAGCCAGGAGAAGGCTGCTGGCCCTGTCATCAGCTTTGGGCCACAGGATCTGGAAGGATTAGAGCTGCCTCATGATGACGCCCTCATCATTAAAGCTATCATTACCAATAGTCACGTGGCCAGGGTCTTCGCTGACACCGGGAGCTCTGTCAACGTGTTGTTTAGGACTACTTTTGAAGAAATGCAGATCGACGCCAGCGAGCTTCAGCCGGTGGCTACTTCTTTATATGATTTCACTGGTAACGAGGTAAAGCCCATGGGTCAGATCAAGTTGGCCATATCTTTGGGAAGCGAACCATTAGTGAGAACAGGAGGAGTACCTTCATCATGGTAGATTCGCCCTCTTCTTACAATGTCATTCTGGGGTGACCAGCTTTACATGAATTCCGGGATGCTATCTCTACCTTCTACCAGAAAATCAAGTTTCTCGTGGGAGAGCAGGTCGGGGAAGTTAAAGGAGAGCAGCAGGTTTCTCGTAGATGTTATATTGATATGGTCAAAGTGGAGGCTCACAAGGCACAAAGGACTCAAGATGGGGTCGTTCATGCCATTCAAGAAGAACCTATACCTATAGAGGAAGAGCCCATTCCCTGGGAGGATGTTCAATTATATCCTGAATGCCCAGAGAGTCTCACTCGTATAGCTGGTGATTTACCTCCCGAGCATAAAGAAGAATTGATCCAATTCTTGACTCACAACAGAGATGTCTTCGCTTAGTCTACTGAAGAATTACCAGGGGTCAAGCCTGAAGTAGCAGAACATAAGTTACATCTCTTGCTTGATGCCCGACCTGTCAAGCAGAAGAAGAGAAATTTCTCGGCCGATCAAAATAAAATTATCCGAGCTGAAGTGGACCAACTCCGGAAAGCGGGTCACGTTAGAGAAGTACAATTCCCGTCCTGACTTTCTAATGTGGTCCTGGTGGCGAAGCCTAATAATAAGTGGAGAGTTTGCATAGACTTCCGGGATCTCAACCGTGCCAGCCCTAAAGATTGTTATCCTTTTCCCAAAATTGACCAGCTGGTAGATTCAACCGCCGGTTGTGAGAGGATTTGCATGTTGGATGCTTATCAGGGGTACCACCAAATCCCCCTGACCATAGAGGATCAGGAGAAGGTCAGTTTTATCACGACGGATGGTACTTTCTGTTACATTGTCATGCCTTTTGGACTCAGGAATGCTGGAGCTACCTACCAAAGGATGATGGATGAGATCTTCCGGGAGCAGGTCGGGCATAATGTGGAAGTCTATGTAGATGATATACTCATCAAATCCTCTTTAACTGCAAACCTGATAGCTGACGTGGATGAGACCTGCGACACCCTTCGACGGTATGGGTTAAAATTAAATCCCTTGAAGTGTTTGTTCGGAGCCAAAGGAGGGAAGTTCTTGGGATACCTAGTGACTGAGCGGGGAATTGAAGTCAATCCTGAGAAGGTCCTATTAGAATGTATACTAAAAGCCTAGCTTTTTGTATAAACATTTATTTAGAAATAAGAATCACATTGGTCAAATGTCTACATTTATATACTAAGTGTAGTTGTTCAATTAATTTATATTATAGATAACATGGTGTGTGGTGTCACACACAGAAGATCATGTTATCAGTTCCTTATAAATTATAAACAGTAGCTCACGACTAAGATGGATAGGAACAAACCATTGGAATAGTCGTAGTGTAATTTGGTATTAGTTTATCTTGACTATAAAATTACACTAGTACACTCTGAGTGTATTGAGCAGGACCATTTAAGGTAAGTTCTTTTTATACTGACTGCATAAAATAACAAAACCTTTGTTATTATGGAAGTGTTTGCTCTTAATCATAATATAATAACAATCACATATACTCAATATTCATTTCTTTAATTTATCAAAGGGTGCGATTTAGTTCGATAAATCAATAGGTCTGATAAGTTGGGAAATGATATTATTTATATGGTGTGTTGTTGATTATAAAATGAAACTGTGCCCTAGCAATCTAGGTTGATGATGTCCCCAAGAGGAGCTCATAAGGATTGTCATGTAAACCCTGCAGGTGGACTTAGTCCGACATGACGATAAGGTTGAGTGGTACTACTCTTGAAGCTAGATATTAATTAAGTGAGTTGTCAGTAACTCATTTAATTAGTGAACATTCTATATCTTAAACATAGGGAGATTAACACACTGCAAAATTAAATAATAAATGTTATTGGACGAAAAATCATATTGGATTTTTTTTAGAATTTTTAGAAATTTTTCGGAATTTAAACGGAGGTCATATGACCCGTTTAGAGGGGATGGATTCGGGGTACAATGAAAGTCTATTTGGAATACCCCTTAAATAGGAGTTGATTGAGGAATAAACTTAGGGGTTAATTAAGTTAACCTAAGTTTATGAATCCCTAAATTCCCTCCTCTTTTTCCCGATTCCTTATCTCTTCTCTTCTCGATCCTTTCTCCTCCGTCGAGCATTCTTCTGCCAATTTCTCTCCCGACGACGCTAAGCCACAGCACTGTGGGTTCTCCGATCGAGTCGACGCCACTCAGCCCACCGTCGGCCGGCCGAGCCTCCCTTCTTCCTCTCTCTCCTTCGGACGACTCGACACACCCGACACCGACGGAGAGCCTCCCTATCTGCGATCTCGACTTCGTCGCATCATCGGAGGGTAAACATCGTCGGATCTAGACGGTTCCGACCATCTCTGACGGAGTGATCCTCACTTCGGTTGGGCTTGTACGGGCGGCAGCCACTCCACCGGAGGGGGGGGGGGGGCTACGACACGGCAGGGAGGAGTCGATTCGTATCGTTCTTGGCCAATTGAGCTCCTTTCGCTTCTCCTCTTCAATCTGTTCGCTGGAGGGTGAACCAGAGCATCACCAGTTGGAGTGGATCGTGCGACACCATTGGAGGCGACCGATTGAGGTAAGGGCAGTGTTGGGTAATGCTGTGAGTTCAAGAATCTCATGTGAATTTATTTCTTTTCGTGATATTCTTCTTGATCTAGGGTGGAGGATGCCTCGGATCAATCTAGTGATGGATCTTCCTTGAGCAGGACTTCATCTTCTTCATTTCTTGCGGCTGTCAGGGGCTTGGGTGAAGAGGTGGAGGGCTATGAAGGTGAGTTTAGGGCTGTGAATTAGGGTTTCAACAAACCCTTTGCTGTATAATTGGTATTCTGGATTGATACTTAGAAGAGTTGGTGTATGCTTGACTATTGTAGTTCTGGACAGTGGAGTGTAGCACTGTTGAGCTACTGGATTTGCTGCCATCCCTCAAGGTAAGTGTCTACCACTAGTTTTCTTCTTAGTGTGAAATAAATTCATGGTTGTTTAGTGCATTGGATTGATTTCATTATGGAATTGGAAGTCAGTTTGCCTTTCGGTGATGAATTGGTGGAGTGTTGATGATGGTATTGGGTTAATATAGCGTGTATCAGATTTCATTTAAGGTTGTAATCTGTGTAGTTTGGTTGATGAGTGTTTGATTGTGCGAAGTCATGGATTAAATGATGGATTAAGTAGGGTGGATGAATATCATGATTTCATGTTTGTCATTGGGATCATTAGATTGATTATTAGGTGTGGGGTGTTTAGTTTAAGATTAGAAGGATTTATGATGAGTTTGGATTAGTGTTTGATTGATGATGAATTATGTGAGTTGGATTTAAGATGTGTTGATTAATGAGTTTTGGATTGATTAATAGATTATGGACTTATGTTGGGATCTAGAAGGAGTGTGATCAAGGATTATTTGGAGGATTAATCAGAGATCAGATTTGAGTGGAGTTATCCTGATTGGGTAGGGACTTTACTTAGCTATTTTAATTCATATGAATTTAGCTAAATAAAATATATATATATTAATTGATGCAGGACCTTAATATGGGACAATTATCACGACGTGAGATTTATTTTGGACGCGATCTACAGATAAAGGCGGGTATTTCTTCCTTGGCTCTATGTAGATTGTTATTGAGCTTAGTGCATGGTTTTATGTGATGGTTTAGGATGCTTTACCTTATATCGTGTTCGTTTGTTGTTTTCTTGCTTGATACCGATGCTTGACCCTTGTGATAATCTATTTAATTCTTATACAGTCTGCACTTTGGTTATCTATACTCTGTGGTATTTTTACATGTAGAGTATGTATGGTAGGGGATACTTCGTTGGTGGTATTCATATGGGGTTTGTCCATTGGTATGTCGTGTATACTTCTGTCTGGTGTGATGATTGGAGTTGTGTTGATTGTATGTCTGTGGTTTATATACGTGTTTGATGTGTTTTTACTGGAGGATACATGTTGATTGTACACGTGGGGTGTGTATGTGTGTCTGTTGGGGTTATTGGAGATTTTTGGTTGACTATACATGTGTAGTTATATACATATGTTTGGTGGGATATATGGAGGTATTATGAGGATTATACTCATGTTGTGGGGTACTTAGGTGGATTTAGAGTTGCATGGATGATGACGGTGTTCGTATCATGATTATATATATATCATGTTCATCATTCATTCCATTGCTGATGACTATTGTCTTCCTTGTGGTGGAGAGAGTCGTCAGTCTTTTATAGCTGTCCTTTCGACCACTGTTGGAGAGTGGTAGCTTGGAGCTAGTCCTGTCGCGCTCATTCAGCCGCTCAGTGTTCCGTCAGCCTCGACCACTCTGGAGTAGTGGGTCTTGAGGGTACAGTAGGCAGAGGGTTTGAGTTATGAGTGGTCAGGGACCCTTAGCTATGTAGTTATATAACTACTTAGCTGACCGTCCACTTCGTTCGCCTATAGTGGTGCATGTACTGGAGGCTAGTACGTTTTGTCACGGACCCAAGCCTCTCGGCCATACAGGGGTCGTGGTGTCTAGAGAGGTGGCGGGGGTGACCATGGAGCATGCATGCACATTTGCATTTGATGCGCGGTGCATCTTTGGAGATATATTTGCATACATGCCTAGTAGATACTAGTTGCATGTGTTTGTGGTATGTTGCATTTGTTTGCGATATGATTGTTGCATATGGTTGTCATGCTGCATACAGGTCATTTATTGTACATGTATTTGCAGTCGTATTTATATTGCACAGGTGTCACGAGTAGGTCTGTTGCAGATATGGTGAGTTTACTGACCATTGTACCAGGTGTCGATTCCAGATTGGGTATGTATCTATCATTATGTCGGTTGTGGTTTGTACAGTATGTATGTCAGGTTAGTAGGTCTGATATATTCAGATGCATTGATTATAACAGTAGGACCATGTTCTTTGATTTCCTACTGAGACTGTATACCTTTGATCTCTATGTTTATTTATAGTCCATGCACTATCCTTTCTATTACCCGCTGAGTTACCTATACTCACCACCGCATGTATATCTTTATATTTTCAGGTAGATAGTTGGAGTGTCGCTCGGAGTATCCTGTCTGTCGGGTCCTACATCACATCCGATGATCGTTTCGGGTTTTGTATATCTTTTCTTTGTATTTTGTGATTGTTGTATTTGGTGTGTTGTTGTATTTGTTGTTGTGGTTGTTGTATAAAGCCTAGCCGGCTAGCAGTGTGTTGATTGTGTTGTATTGGGCTTTCCGTTTTCGTTTTTCCGCTGTGTTGGTTATTAGTACAACCGTGTGGGCTGTTTTATATATAACTGCGTGGTTGTGATTGTTTCATTCCAGCCGTGTGGGCTGTTATTATAACTGCGTGGTTGTGTATATAAATATTCCAGCCGCATGTGGCTGATGTATTTTGCTTGTATTGAGACTTCAGATTGTCACCGGTACAGGGGAGATGCTGCCGGATTTTTGTCTAGCAGAGACTCCTTTGGGGGCGTGACATCAATAGGCCTGATAAGTTGGGAAATGATATTATTTATATGGTGTGTTGTTGATTATAAAATGAAACTGTGCCCTAGTAATCTAGGTTGATGATGTCCCCAAGAGGAGCTCATAAGGATTGTCATGTAAACCCTGCAGGTGGACTTAGTCCGACATGACGATAAGGTTGAGTGGTACTACTTTTGAAGCTAGATATTAATTAAGTGAGTTGTCAGTAACTCATTTAATTAGTAAACATTCTATATCTTAAACATAGAGAGATTAACACACTCATGATAAGAAGGAGCCCATATAATATGGGATTGGTGCGGTAGTTCAATAATAACTCTTTAGTTGAATGATATATTATTGATGAACTCGAGTTTGGTGTTCGGGGCAAACACGGGAAGCTCAAGTTCATCGGGAGACCAAAATCAATTCCTCCTCTCGGTCCCTGTCGTAACCTCTTAGTTATAAAGTCTTATACCCACCTATACCCACCTTCTTACCCATCTTTAGGTGGCCGACCAAGCCAAGCTTAGAGCCCAAGCAAGGGCCAATTAAGGTAAGCCTTGGATGGACCAAGTGGTGGCCGACCCTAGCTTGAAGCCCAAGCTTAAGTGGCCGGCCACAAAAAAAATAAAAGGAGTTTATTTTAAAATCTTTCCTTACGTGGAAGCCATGGTTTTAAAAGAGAGTTTAAAATTTAAATATTTCCTTTTATAACTTTCTATAAAAGATTAAGAGAAATATTTGATATCTTTCCTTATTTGTAGTTAAAAGGAAGATTTTAATTTTTGATAAAACTTTTCTTTTCTGTAACCATCCTCATGGTTTTAAAAGAGAGTTTTAAAATTTAAATATTTCCTTTTATAGCTTTCTACAAAAGATTAAGAGAAAGGTTTGATATCTTTCCTTATTTGTAGTTAAAAGGAAGATTTTAATTTTTAATAAAACTTTCCTTTTTTATAACCATCCCCATGATTTTAAAAGAGAGTTTTAAAATTATAAATCTTTCCTTTTATAATTTTCTACAAAAGATTAAGAGAAAGATCAGTTAAAAGGAAGATTTTAATTTTGGAGAAAACTTTCCTTTTTGTAATCATCCACATGTTTTAATAGAGAGATTTTAATTTATAAAAGTTTCCTTTTATAACCAACCATGAAGGGAATTTTTAAAGAGAAATTTTTATTTTAAAAATTTTTGGAAACAAATTAGGAAGTTTTAATTTTGTGTTTAAAACTTTCCTTGTATGGAGGACATGTAGGGGCCGACCACATTAATAGAAGAAAAGGAATTTTTTTATCAATTAAATTTTCCTTTCTATGGCAAAGAAAATAAGGAATTTTTTATTAAAACTTTCCTTATTTGCCAAGACCAAGGAATATAAATGAGAGGGTAGAAGTGCCTCACCTTATAACATATCTTCTATCATTCCTCTCTTCCTTGGTGGTGGCCAGCCCTCTCTTCTTCTTCTTCCCCTATTCTTCTTCTTAAGTGGCCGGCGACATCATCTTCTTGGAGAGATCTTGGTGGCCGGATTTTACTTGGAGAAGAAGAAGAGATAGGAGGCATTGTTTCCTAGCATCTCTTGGACTTTAGTTGGTGGCAAAAGTTCTTCATCTCTAGAAAACTCTTGGTGGCCGAAACTTGCAAGAAGAAGAAGGAAGCTTGGGTGTATTCTCGTCTCGATAGATCGTTGCCCACACGACGTCCGAGATAAGAAGAGGAATATGACAGAAGATCGTGAGGTCTATAAGCTATAAAAGGTATAACTAGTTATTAGTTTCCGCATCATAACTAGTTCATCCTTTTATTTAGATTTTGAAATACCAAACACAAGAGACTAATGAATCTAGGTAATCGAATTTATATTTTCGATTTTGTGTTTCTTTTGTTTTTCGAACTTGTGATTCGATTGTTCATTTTGGTTAAATTTAGGGTTACTATAAGGAAATTAAATATTAAATTTTGTTGAAAGGCTTTGTCTAGGAAGTGGTGGATGCTCTCATACCCAAGAAGGCCTAGTGCATCCCCATGTTTAACCTGGAAGTCGATCTCTGAAATTAATATTTAATTAAATTTGTAACATGGGTGGATTTGGATCAATAATATTAAGTATCGTTTGTGATCCAAGTCTAAACCACTAAGAACATATAAGTTGAATTTGGAATCAATAATGTTAAATTCTGTTTGCGATTCCAAATTTAATTTCTAAAGAACACAATAGGTTGTTAGGAAAGGTTCAGGACTTGTACAAAATTTTTGTACAAGGGAACTGGTACGATATTCCGAGTAGCAACCAACAGGTCCAAACACTCCAGGACATGAAGGCCCCCCAAAACCTGAAGGAGGCTCAGAAGTTGGTAGGCAGGATAACAACCCTATCCCGATTTATCTCTAGATCAGTAGATAAAGTAGCACCCTTCTTTAAAGTGCTCAAGAAAGCTTCTAAATTCCAGTGGGACGAGGAATGCACGCGGGCTTTTGAAGAGCTAAAAAAGTATCTGGAGACCTTGCCTTCCTTATTCAAGCCTATTACGGGAGAGCCGCTCTGGGTCTACCTGTCAGCCACCCTTGAGGTTGTGGGGGTAGTGTTGGTAAAAGACCAAGATAATGTACAGCGACCAGTGTACTTTTTTAGTCATTTACTAAAGGGGGCTGAGTCTAGATACACAGCTCTGGAAAAGTTAGTCTACGGACTAGTGCTCATGACCCGACGTTTGAGACCCTATTTCCTAGCACATCCCATTATTGTCTTGACCAATAGCATCATGGGTAAGACCCTGACCAATGTAGAGGATGCTGGTTAGCTTATCAAGTGGGCAACAGAATTGGGAGAATATAATATAGTCTATCAATCTCGCACGACTATTAAAGCGCAGGCCTTGGCCGATTTCTTGACAGAGATTCATCAAGCTGATTCCGAAGAGACTTAGAAGGTGTATGTGGATGCATCAGCTACACAGCAGGGAAGTGGAATCGAAGTTCTTCTGATAACCCCTCAAGAAGACATCCTGTACATAGCCGTTCAGTTAAACTTCATAGCCACTAACAACGAGGCAGAGTATGAGGCTTTATTGGCAGGGCTGCAGGCAACCCGACATGTGGGAGCTGCCCGAGTAATCATCTATTCGGATTCCCAATTAGTAACCCAACAATTAGCGGACACCTTTGAGGTCAATAGCGATAAGATACAGGTATACCGGGAGGCCTATGAAAGAATGAAAGAAGGGTTCAAGGAGGTCACGGTAAGCAAGATTCCCAGAACAGAGAATGGCCGAGCTGATGAGTTAGCCAAAATGGCCAGTTCTCTGACCACATGGGTATTGGATAAGTGAATAGCACAGACCTTCCTCATAGCCTAGATAGATCTTTAGAATAACATAGACGAGCCTATTGATTGGAGAGCGCCAATGATTAGTTATCTTCAACAAGGTATCCTACCAACCGACCTTGAGGGAGCACGACTGGTCAGGAAAAATGCTCATGCCTACACCATGATAGGAGATCAATTATATAAGCGGGCATTTTCCAGGCCTTTACTCAAGTGTTTAAGCATGGAAGAGGCGGATCATGCCTTACGAGAAATACATCTAGGGTGTTGCGGCAGTCATGTTGGAGGCAGAACATTGGCCCGCAAGGTGCTGTTGGCCGGCTATTTCTAACCTACTTTACAGAAAGATACTCAGCGGTTGGTGAACACTTATTTATCTTGCCAGAAATATCAGAATCTGACACATATGCCCACCTCGATGCTAAAGACATCTATAGTTTCTTGCCCCTTCGATCAATGAGGTATGGATATTGTAGGACCATTCCCTATGGCACCCGGTCAAAAGTGATTTCTGCTCAGTGGACTATTTTTCTAAATGGGTAGAAGCCGAAGCCCTGGCCAGAATCACAGAGGGAGTAGTTATTCAATTTTTGTGAAAAAATATTCTGTGCAGATTTGACATACCCCATAAACTGGTATCAGATAATGGAAGACAGTTTCAAGGTTGGAAGATCCAGGCCTGGTGTCAAGGGTTCGAAATTATACAAGCCTTCACATTCGTGGCATACCCGCAAAGTAATGGTCAGACAGAAGTTATTAACCGAGAGATTGTGTGAGGATTGAAGGTTAAGTTGGATCACGTTTGAGGAGATTGGGTTGAAGAATTGCAAAGTATTCTCTGGATCTACCGTACAACGCCCCGGGAGAGCACAGGCCTTACTCCGTTTCATCTAGTCTATGGCAAGGAGGCAGTGGTACCTATAGAGATCGGGGTGTCCTCAACTAGGAGAATGTTATATGATGAAGAGAATGTTGAACGACGACTTGCAGAGCTGGACCTTATTAGTGAAACCCGCGAGCGGACAATAGCCAGGCTAGCGGCCTACCGACAAAGGATGAGGCAGAATTACGATAGAAGGGTGGTTCCTTGTTTCTTCGGAGAAGGGGACCTGGTCTGGAAGCAAACGAAGCCTGTGGGGGACATAGCCAAGCTAGTGCCCCAATGGGATGGGCCTTATACAGTTGTCAAAAAATTGGCGTCAGGTGCCTACTACCTGCAAGATGACCGAGGTAGGAAGCTAGACCGGCTCTAGAGCACTAACTATCTTCGACCTTATCTCACATAGACCACTTTCTCTTCTGTAAGCCTAGTCCCAATAGGAGTGGGTCTGATTGGGGTATGATGAGTTAGGTCGGGAATACGCACTTGACCGAGCAGTCAGAATGGTAGCCTAGTCAGGATTGTTATGTCCTTACTCTTTATAAATCATCAGACTCATTTAGGATTCATACCCAGAATGCGGATAATTAGAAATGGGATGGAACGTTAAGCATAAGGTTGTTCAGTTTACATAGTTTATAGATATAAATTACTTAAGAGCGGAAAAGATTTCATCAGGTATTTCTTTCAAAATACGACGGTGATCTAAGAAGTCTTCGGGGGGAGCGGAGGTAAGATACCCTTGCTCATACAGTTGTCGGAGGGCCCCTGCCGCACCATAAGCCATAGATGTCACGAAGCGGTCCCCTACCTGAACGCCAAACTCCCAAGAATGTAGGTAAGCCTCTCAGCTCAGCCTGCAGCGTTCGCTTTCTCCCTCCCTATATATTTCCAGAGCTGTGGTGACTCCGGAGGAAACAGAGTGGGCTTGGGCTAATTCAGCTCGCACGACGCGAAATTTTGTTGCTTGCGATTCCAAAGTTTTGCTCTGATCCTGTAATAGTGCCTCCTTGGATTGCAGCTCTTGGGCTAGCTGATCTAAAGTCTGCTTATGAAGAGCTTCCACCCTACTTTTTTTTGCCTGAAGGCCTTTGATTTCCTGATCTGCCTCCCTCAGGGACTGCCTGTGGAGGGCATTCACTCTCTTCAAGGTCTCTATCTCAGCCCTCAGTATATAGCCAGCGGCCTCCGGGTCATTCAATTGAAGTTCCACTTCAGTTACTCTGTCCTTCATAGCTTTATTTTCTTGTTGCAAGGCGGACAGTGTGTGGCTCATTGTCAAAGACTCGGCAAGGCTCTATAGAGGGATGAGCATAAGAGAATGATGAAAATAAGGGGAGGAAATAATAAAGGAAACTTACCGCCATAGCTCCTTCTGTGATCAGGTCTAACTGGAGTGGCATCGGAATGGCATGTATCTACTCTAAATTTTCTTGCCAGCGGTCGACAATAATCCTCTCAGAGTGATGCGACTAGTGGGGGCATCCTCTTGACGCTGCAGGTGCCGTTCTGAAGGTAAAGTGGCTCTGAAGTGTGAGTAGGTTGGGCGTCGTGAGCTAGAGGGTCCGGCTTCACCTCCAGTCGTTGGGCGTTGTGATCTAGATGGTCCAGCTTCACCTCCAGTAGCCGGGGAGTGAGTTGAAGGTCCTGCAGCCTCATTGGGGGCCTCTGGAGGATGGGGCGCATAGGGCAGAGATGCAGGAAGAGATGCAGGTGGCGAAGCAGGACCCATGGGGGGCAGGTGAGATTCGTGCCAGACTCCTTCAGGGACAATTAGAGGTGCCCCTCGAAGAGTTCCTCCTGGGGCCCCTAAAAGAGCCACAGAAGCACCCGGGAATCTCGAGCTTGAGGTGGCCGCTGGAGATGAGGAGGAAGGTTGAGCAGTAGGCGGATCATTGGAGACGGGATCAATAGCTCTACGTCGAAACCGACGTATCAATGGCTCGTCATCTGAATTTGAATCTTCAGGTGAAGGTCGGGATCGATGAGCCAAAAGAGATGTGGCGCTTTGACTTTTGGGATCAGTAGCAAAACGCGTCTGCCGAGTTGCACGAGAAGCTGCTTGGAAAGAGGGACTAGCAGGAGGTATGTCCGTTGACCGAGAGGGTGGTCTGGGAGTCGGTCGGAAAGCAGGTTCAGGAGTTGATCGAGAGGCTGGTGTTGGTTGCTACTCGGAAAGCATAACGGTTGCACTGTACAAAAATTTTGTACAAAGGTTTGAACCTTTTCCTAGCTACCATGTGTTCTTTTAAATTAAACTTGGATCGCCTGCGGAACTTAACACGTTTGATCCCAAGTTTAACTTCTATGTTCTTTTAGGTTTAGATTTGAATCTCCTGCGAAACTTAACACGTTCGATCCAAATCACCTAGGTCACAAAGTTGATTAAATATTAATTTCCAAATTTGGCTTCCAGGACTGTATGGCGAGGCACATGACCTTCTTGGATATGGGAGCAACCACCACCGCCTAGACAAAGCCTCTTAAGGAAAGTTAATATTTAATTTCCTTAAATAACTCTAGGTTAACCAAAAAGAACAATCGAAGCACAAGTTTGAAAAGAAAACAAAAGAACACAACATCGAAAAACTAATTCGAAACCTAGAATCACATGCCTCTTGTATTTGGTATTTTTACAAAGAAATAAAACTAGTATGATGCGGAAAATAATTACTAGTTATACCTTTCTTTGTGAACTTTCAATGACCTCTTGATCTTCTACCGTATTCCTCTTCTAACATCGAACATTGTTTGGGCAATGATTTTCCGAGATGAGAACCACCAAGCACTACAAGAAAAACCCTCATAGACATCGGTGGAACAACAACAGTTTTAAGCAAAAACCGATGTCTTTGAGTATTTTACATCGGTTTTTCCAAAAACCGGTGTCTATGAGCGCAAATTTTCGCTCATAGACATCGGTTTTTTAGCCGATGTCTATGAGCGCCATTTTTTTCGTTAATAGACACCAGTTTTAACAGCAGTTTTTAAAATCCGGTGTTAATGAACCAAAATAAAATATTTTAATTTTTCCACTAGCCAAAATTTGCAACACTACACAAAGTTCCCTCCAAACCTAAACCTATATCGCGCCCCTTCCTCCGACCATCTCTCTCAGCCTAAACCTAAACCTAAACTGATCATCTCTCTCAACCTCATCTCCCTCTTCCCCTTCCTAGATCGACGCCCCTTCCTTCTCCATCCAATCACACCACATCTCCTCCAACTCCGGTGAGAAGAGGAGACCTTCTTCTCATTCTGTAGCTTTTCCTTCCCCATCTCCCACACATTCCCTTCCCCAATCCACACCCATGCCCTATCCTCTTCCTCGGCGTACCATCCTCAGCGAGGACGGCTCCGATTCGTCACCACCGCCGCGAAGAAGAAGAAGAACCCTTGGCTCGACCCCTTCGACTACGGAGAGGACCTCGACATCGAGTACGGATCCCTCTTCACCGACGGAATGCAGGAGGAGGACCCTCACCCTCCCGACAACCCCTCCAGCCCCTACGACTTCCTCAAGTTTCCCATGGGATTCAACGTCGAGCTCGCCTCGCTCGCCTCCAAGGTCCGCAGTGACGTGCGCCTTTGCTGCTGCGTCATCTTCGACGGAGTCTACGAGAACCTCCTCTTCTTCCCCGTGATCTAGCTCATCAAGGATAGGTATTTTTCTGGTCCAGAGCAGCAAAACACGGTTTCTAGTGGCTTAAGGACCAACTCAAATACTGCAAACTTCAAGAAACACGTTGACAACAAAGATCTTATTCTTTCTTCACCAAAATCGGTAGGTTCTGGTTCAGGAAAATATTCTGTATTTGAAGATGAGAGTACGATATTGATAGCATGGGATTGTCTTTTTTCTTTGTTGAGGAAAGCTGAAGCCAACCAACAAGCATTTCGAGCATCTAATGGGGTCAGCATCATTCTACCATTCCTGATATCTGATCACCACCGAGCTGGTGTTCTTCGGCTGTTATCTTGTTTGATCATTGAAGATGTTCTTCAGGTATGTATTAGTATCTGATTCTTCTTAAAAGGATGAATGTTTCCATGTGGAACTTAATTACCCTATTCTTTACAGAAGTTTAGAATATTACCCAAATTGATTCTTTCATCTCATAAGTTGAAGTTTATATCTTACTAGGTTCATCCAGAAGAGCTAGGCGCACTAATTGAGATTCTCAAGAGTGATATGATAACAAGTGTTTCTGGATCTCAATACAAACTTCAAAATGATGCGAAATGTGATATGTTAGGTTCACTTTGGTGTATCCTTGGAGCAAATAATGCAGCACAACGAGTATTTGGAGATGCCACTGGATTTTCATTATTATTGACCACACTACATAACTTTCAGAGTAGTGAGCTTCCAGATGTTCTGCAATACTTTTTTTTTGTGTGTTATGCACAATTTGTGAATTAATCTTACTTTTGGTTGGAGAATTACCTAGGATGCACTGCTCTCTTGCTTGAGACAATCAACCCATTTCTTTCCCCTTGGGCTTCCCTGCATCAACAAATCAGCTAGTGCTGCAACAGCACCATGCTCATCCACAATCATCTTCTTGAAGTCATGGACAACAGAGAGGCTGAACAATGTAGCAGCTGCATTCTCCCTTGCCTCAGTAGTTAACCCATATCTCAAAACATATACTATTACTTCTAAACAACCATTCTCCTCTATAATCTTTCTCTTGTTTTCATCATGAATAGATATGTTCAATATTGCAATCAGGGCATTCTCTTGAGCAACTGGATTTGTAGACCGGAAAAGCCGGTAGAGAGCTGGGATTGTTCCACCCTCTGCAATGAAAGACCTATTCTCCTTCCCGATTTTTTCCATTAATCGGAGTTCACGGGCTGCAACAGCCTTCACTTCCTGCGAACCAGCTGATAATTGTTCTACTAGCATTAACACTGTGATTCAGTTAGCTTTGATTGCTATGATTTGGTTAGCTGCTAATGATGTTGGGAGTCTGAACAAGGCCTCGATGTTTGAAGTCTTGATTGAGTTGCTTCTTTTTTGGAAGACAAATGGTTTATTGCCATTCTTCATTGTTTTAGTAGGTCTTGTGGATGCAGGTTGATAGAGTATAAATATGAACTATTGTGACATCTTTGACTTGAGGAATCATATAATAGTTTTTAGTAGGATGCTGTGTGGTATTGTTCTCTGCCACAAGTTATGCACTAAAAAAGCATGGTTAATTTGTTGTTAACTGTGGATATTGTAGATTTTTGAAGTACATGATGATTTGTTATTGACTTGCATACAAAAGAAGAGAAGTTTATTTACTATGTGTAGTTCTTGTTTGTGTGAACTTTTAATCATTTTCTATTTATTTCAGGTTCTTCATAACATTACTGTTGCAGAATACTTTCACTGGAATATGCTACGTGATTCAATAACTCCTATTTTTCCATTGGACTGTTAATCTCTTTTTGATTTTGTGGATAACTTTGCTGCAAACTATGCTCTGAAGAGAGTTTATTATGTAAACTATGCATTGGGGATATCTGGACGCAGGAAACCTTGCTAGCATCTATTATAAACAAAGTCTGACATGACAATTTTGCATTACAAGCAAGCTATCAACTGTGATTCTACCTTTATTGAAGCTTACAATAATCTGGTAAGTTGATAATGGTCTAATATGTCAAAATGTGGTATCCTTCTTGATGGTGAGCCAGGTTAGTTAATGATCGACTTTCTTGCACATTAAAAGGGGAATGCTCTCAAAGACGCTGGACATGCTCTCAAAGACGTTGGACATTATAGGGTGACTTTTTAATTTGGAGATTTTTATTCTCTTAAGTTTTTTTTCCTTGTTGAATAACTTCATTTTAATAATTTTTCCCAAGTCATGCTTTGCTTTACAACCTAACCATCCACAAGCATTGTCAAGCCTTGGCAGCATATACATGGATTGGTAAGCTTTAGAAATGTTTGATGGCAACTGTGCGGATAGTTTATTTTTGTTCCTTAATGAAACTTCTCTTCATGCAGCAACATGATGAGTGTTCCTGCATCATTCTATAAGGCAACTTTAGCAGTTACAACAGGGATATCTGCGCCCTTCAACAACTTGGCTATTATATACAAGCAACAGGTCGAGTACTATATCTGTCTTTTTCATTGCAATCATGTACTAACAACATGTTCATTGCCATCACGCCCTCGTAATCATGCTTGGTTTTTTGTCAAAAAGTTGGCTACAGCACGTTTATGTTTTAACAGGATACAGTTAGAATGCCATCTAGACTGCTATGAGATTGAAGTGAGAAGGATCATCAGTGATGGATGGTCGTTGACCATTTAGTGCAACTACCTCTCATTTTAGTGGGGAAGCATCTGCATTGGATTTGACAAATACAGTTTAAAATATTTTATTGGATCAAACTTTTCTTAGGGATATTAATTCCATTTTAGTGGGGAATTTTTGTCTATTTATATTGGCAAGATACTTCGGCTAATTTTGTTAATTTGGTAGATACTAGGCAGCACCTACACAGCTACACTGCTAGTTCAACCTTTGCTTCCTGTGTGGATATTCAATCATGAGAATTGCTGCTTTCTGCTAGTTCTTCGCAGACTGCTGCTGATGGTCTTGTCAATAGAGGGAACACATTTAAGGAGATTGGTAGAGATACTGAAGCAATTCAGGATTATATACGTGCTGTGAATATCAGACCAACTATGCCTGAAGCCCATGCAAATTTGGCTTCAGCTTACAAAGATAGGTAATTTCTTCTTTGAATTTGTGCCGGTGTTGGACTATATCAGTATCTTACATCTATGATTCTTCTTTCTATTTATTTGTGGTTGAGATAATTGATGAATGTTTCTCTTTTTAAGCATTCCAATTACTCATCTTGTTACCTGGTGCTCTTACTGCTTTTTCAACTATGATTTTTGGTCTTGATTTACTAATATATTATTTATGTGTTTTTACAGTTTATAAATCTCAAGTACTCTAGAGTTGAAATTGATGAAGTGCGGTTTGAGTGGGCTGAATGTATGCTAAATTACATTTGAAGTGCGGTTCTACCTTGATGTGTTAAAAGAATGTTCTACCTTGATTTTGATATCTATTAGCTAGCTTTTGATGTAAAAAGAATGTTTGGGTATTTTATGGATACTGTTGTAAGAAGATTATTTATATAATTTGTGAATATTTGTGTATTTTATGGATATTGTTGAATGAAGAATATTTGTATAATTTATGAATATTTGTGTATTTTTTTTATTATTGTCGGTTTTTCATTGTTTCAGAAATCAAATTTGTGCTGTTAAAAAATATACATATTACATCGGTTTTCCACCGCTGCAAAACCGGTGTTATTAACATACAATATTACATCGGTTTTACACCGTTGATGAAACTGTGTCGTTAAGTGATACTACACCGGTTAAAAACCGATTCGAAGACCGGTGTCGTTAAGTGATACTACACCGGTTTTAACCCGATGTCTAAAATGGCAGACTTTTAACATCGGCTTCATAGACTTTTAACAAGCCTCCTTTCTCTCCTTTTCTCCAAGCTAGATCCAGCCACTTCTATTTCTCCAAGAGGTGATGAAGTCCCGACCACAAGAAGGAGAAGAGAGAAGGGGAAGGGAAAACTCTAGGGGTCAGCCACACCTAGGAAGAAAAAAGAGGAAGAAAAAGAATAGAGTCCTTCTCCATGAAGGCACCTTTACCCCCTCTTTTATAATCCTTGGTCTTGGCAAATAAGAAAATTTAAATAAAAACTTTCTTAATCCTTTTGCCATGAAAAGGAAAATTTATTTAATTAAAAATAATTTTCTCTTCTCCAATTTTATTTGGCCAGCCACTCTTCTCCCCAAAACAAGGAAAGTTTTAATTAATTAAAACTTCCTAATTTGTCTCTAGAAATTTATAAAAAATTTCTCCAATAATTTTTATCCCTTCATGATTGGTTAATAAAAAGGAAATTTTATAAATTAAAATATTTCTTTTAAACATGTGGATAATTTCCAAAAAGGAAAGTTATCTCTAAAAATTAAAATCTCCTTTCAATCTACAAATAAGGAAAGATATTAAATCTTTTCTTAATCTTTTGTAGAAACTAATAAAAGAGAATTTTTAATTTTTTAAACTTTCTTTTAAATCATGAACATGATTAAAAGGAAAGTTTTTACCAAAATTAAAATCAACCTTTTAATCTACAAATAAGGAAAGAGATTTTGCTCTTCTCTTAATCTTTTGTAGAATCTTATAAAAGGAAAGATTTAAATTTTTAAACTCTCTTTTAAATCATGTTATCCACATAAGAAAATTTAAAAATTAAAATTCCTTTTTATTTTAATAGGGTCGGCCACCTAAGCTTGAGTTCAAGCTAGGGCCGGCCACCCATGGACCAAGGCTTGGCCGACCCTAGCTTGGTTCTCAAGCTAGCTTGGTCGGCCCCTACAAAATGGGTATGAAGGTGGGTATAGGTGGGTATAGTACTCTATAACTAAGAGGCTACGATAGGGACCGAGAGGAGAAATTGGTTTTGGTCTCCCGATAAAATTAAGCATCTCGTGTTCGCCCTAAACACACAACTTAATTTTATCAATAATAATTCATTCCACTAGAGAACTATTATTGAACTACCGCACCAATCCCAAATTACATTTTTGGGCTCCTTCTTATTATGAGTGTGTTAGTCTCCCTGTGTTTAAGATGTCGAATGTCCACTAATTAAGTGAGTTACTGACAACTCATTTAATTAATATCTTAGACCAAGAGTAGTACCACTCAACCTTATCGTCATGTCGGACTAAGTCCACCTGCAGGGTTTAACATGACAATCCTTATGAGCTCCTCTTGGGGACATTATCAACCTAGATCACTAGGACACAGTTTCCTTCTATAATCAACAACATACACTATAAGTGATATCATTTCCCAACTTATCGGGCTTATTGATTTATCGAACTAAATCTCACCCATTGATAAATTAAAGAAATAAATATCAAATATATGTGCTTGTTATTATATTAGGATTAAGAGCACAAACTTCCATAATAACTGAGGTCTTTGTTCCTTTATGAAGTCAGTATAAAAGAAACGACCTCAAATGGTCCTACTCAATACACTCTAAGTGTACAAGTGTAATTATATAGTTAAGATAAACTAAAACCTAATTACACTACGACCTTCCAATGGTTTGTTCCTTTCCATCTTGGTCGTGAGCTACTGTTTATAATTTATAAGATGCTGATAACATGATCTTCTGTGTGTGACACCACACACCATGTTATCTACAATATAAATTAATTGAACAACTACATTTATCATAAATGTAGGCATTTGACCAATGTGATTCTTATTTCTAGATAAATGTTTATACCAAAAGCTAGACTTTTAGTATACATCCTAACAATCTCCCATCTATACTAAAAGACTAAGTTGCTATATCTGCTGCCATACATCTGATTCCCAACCCTTCAACATGCCCATCAAAAGCTCTTGCCTTAAAGGCCTTAGTGAAAAGATCTATAGGTCATCATCTGATGCAATCTAAGCAGCAACATCTTCTCCTCGTTTATACGATTTCTCGTATTGGGTGGTACTTGCGCTCTATTTTGTTTACTTGCCTTATAAACTCATGGTTTCTTCGAGTTTGCTACTGCACCACTATTATTACAATAAATTGTAATAATCTTTGGACAAACCAGAAATCATATCTAAGTCTATCATGAGGTTATTGAGTCATTCAGCTTTTATGACTACCTCAGAGGTTTGCCATATACTCAGCTTCTATGGTGGAGTCCAGAAAAATACCTATGCTTATCACTCTTCCATAATTATGACTTTACCTCCTAAAGTAAACACAAAATCCCAAGGTTGACTTACTATTGTCCCTATCCGACTGGAAGTCAAAATCCGTGCAACCCACAAGGACCAAATTAACTGCCTTGTAAGCTAGCATATAATCTCTAGTGCCTCTAAGGTACTTCAATATATATTTTACTGCAGTTCAATGTCCTTGTCCAGGGTTACTTTGATATCTACTAACTATGCCCTTGGCAAAACAAATTTTTGATCTCGTTCATAGCATACATTAGGCTTTCGACAGCCGAAGCATAAAGAACTGCCTTCATTTCCTCTATCTCCTTTGATGTCTGCGGAGACATTTCTTTAGATAAAGTTACTCCATGCTAAAAAGGTAAGAAACCTTTCTTGGAGTTTTGCATGCTTAAAACGAGCAAGGATTTTTTCGACATATGAAGCTTGGGATAAGTAAAATATTCTTTTCTTGCGATCCCTTATTACTTTGATCCCAAGAATATATACATTCTCCCAAGTCCTTCATATCGAATTAATTGGACAACCATATCCTTACTTCTGACAACATTTTGATATTGTTTCCAAATACCAAAAATGTTATCTACGTAAAGTACAAGAAATATCACCACATTTCCATCACATTTTTTGTATACACAAGACTTATCCGGTTATTAAATAAATCCATAGGTCTGGATTATTTTGATAAGCCGGATGTTCCAAGACCTTGAAGCTTTGCCTCAGTCCATAGACTGATTGAGCTTGCTCACAAGATGCTCTTTTCCCTTTGCAATGAACTCTTCTGGTTACTTTATATGGATGCTTTCTTCAAGACTTCCATTAAGGAATGTTGTCTTGACATCCACTTGCCAAATAGATAAAAGACTCCAGATAGACTTAAGCATGGCTACCAGTGAAAAAGTTTCCTTTTTCATCAAGCCTTGCTTTGAAAGTTTCCACCTTCCTGTCTATCCATCTTTTCCTATTGTAGACCTATTTTTACCTAATGGCTTTTACACCATCTGGTGGTTCCACAAGCTTCCAGATTTTATTAGAATACATATATTCTAATTCTGTATTCATTGCTCTTTGCCAAGATGCTGCATCTTTATCTTGGAGTGCTTCATCATATGTCCGGGATCAGACTCATGTTCATTTGGGATCAAGTCAAAAACTCTCCCAAAACATGAATCTTTTAGGTTTGCTTGACAACCCTCCCACTATGATAAGCCACTGTCTGTGTATCATTTATGATACGTGTTGCAGTTTCTTGTGATATTTCATCTTGTACAGTTGGTACTAGATTAGTCATGTCCTTTATAATTTCTTTTAAGAACAAATTTACTTATGGGCTTGTGGTTTATTACATAGTCCTTTTCTAAAAATCGCTCATTGATTCTAACAATTACCTTCTGATTTTTAAGACTATAAACCTACTTTCATTTCTCTAGGATAACCCACAAACAAGTGAATTCCTGTCCAAATTATCATTGTCTCTCTTCAGCATATGTGCTGGACTACCCGAATCCGAATATGCTTCAGAATAGGCTTTCGCCTATTCAGCAATTCTATATGAATAGAGAGTTCTGACTTTGGAAGGTACTATGTTCACTTCCGTTTCCAGAGTATATCCTTAAAATTAATTTGGTAATTTTCTAAGTAACTCATCATCAATCTACTTGTTTCCATAAGAGTCCTATACCTTCCTTTTTCTACACCATTCTGTTAGGGTGTACCAGGTGCAGTTAGTTGGGATTGAATCCCTACTTCTGATAAGTGACTCCTAAATTCTACCAAGAGGTATTTCCCACTACGATCTTACCGTAGTGTCTTGATACTTTTACTTTAACGTTTCTCCACATCAGCCTCGTACTCTTTGAACTAATCAAAGTACTTAGACTTGCGGCACATCAAGTAAATGTATCTGTATCTCAAATAGTTGTCTATAAAATAGATGAAATATTTGAAACAACCTCTTCCCTGGATAGTCAAAGGTCTTCACAAATCATAATGAACCTATTCCTATATCTTTGGCTCCAAACCCCTTAGACTTAAAAGCTTCTTGGTTATTTTTCCTTCTAAGTAAGACTCGCAGGTTGGAAATTTTTCCTCTACCAATGAACCCAAGAGTTCATCGATTATTATCCTTTGAATCCTACTCAAGTTAATATAACCTAGCCTTAGATTCCAAAGATATGTTTGGTTCATTTTGAAGGTTCTTTCTCTTATAGTTAGAAGATGTGTTACTAATTTCCATTTGTTGCATCGTGGGAGTTATTGGATTTATAAATTGCCAACCAACGTACCAGAACAGATAACTTCCCTCTTTTTCTTGATAACAACTTTGTTATTAAAAGAAGTAGAATATCAAGTTCTTTTTAGAAACTGAAAACTAGTTCTTTCTAAACTTAGTACGTAAAGACAATTTTTGAAAATCCATATTTTATTCCTATTAGAGAATAAAATTCTCCCACTACAACAGCTGCTATTTTTGCAGCAGTGCCCATATAGTTGGTGAATTTCCCTTCATATAGTTATCGGATTTCCTGGAACCCTTGCAATGAACTGCAGACATGATCAGTGGTTCCTGTATCTACACACCAGGTACCGGTAGATAACACCACTAAACATGTAACTACTAATGAATAAAAACACCTTAATTATTCTCAGTCTGAGAAGACAGTCTACCTTAATGTCCAAGTCCTATTTCCAATCATTACAATTGAGACTACTAAGTCTTTTCTATAGTATAACAACTAGGGAATTGACAAACATTTTAAATCCTAAGAATCACAAAAATATTTGGTTAAGACCAACACTTTTAAAATCCTCGTGAATTTTATATGCCACGATAGTGTGGACGTATACAAATTCAAAAGGAGATTTTGTCCATTAATTTTATTATCTCGTCATCTTAACTTTATGACAAATAAAATTAATAGTTGGTCTATCTTAGATCAAATATTTTGGTCAAAACTTTGAATTTAAAATAACATTGATTTCTCAAACAATATTATTTAAATTCACCAACACCTCAAACACCATGAATTTTGCATGCCACGATAGTGTGGACGTATACAAAATTAAACATTTGTAAGAGGAGGGGTTTACCCATTAATTATCTTGTCAATAAATCTTTATGACAAATAAAATTACCTCAAACACTGTGAATTTTGTATGCCACGATAGTGTGGACGTATACAAAATCAAACATTTGTAAGAGGGGTTTTAAATTTTATTATCTTGTTAACCCATTTATTTGACAAATTAATAGTTGGTTTTCTTCGGTCACACAAATAATAGCAGTGACTCCGATGGGGAGGATACTATTAGACGTGCCTAAGTGTATACCATTACTTGACACTAAGTCCATTAATAAGATTGTGCCCCTTCCGATGGGGAAGATCACACGCTCTTAATTAACTTCCTATAGTCATCCAAAATGGAAGTTTAATCTAGTGATCCGCAAACAAGCTCATCCGATATGGAGGAAGCACTCAGAGCCAACGCGCAAGCTTGTTGCATCACTTATAAACTAGTAATGGAGACCGTGGAATTTATTTAAAAATAAATCCCTCTCCCACTTAGTTATTTAAAGTGAGGAATTTTGACTATGCTAGCCTACTTTACATGCATACTAACAAGCACACACAGCACAACATAAAAAATAATAAATAGAAAAACTAATTTTCAACTATTATGGCTTTTATCTATTGCTGTCCTCCGTGTGTCGCCAACCCTAGCTGCTGCCATCTTTGGCCACCACCACCGGGTCTAGTTGTCGCATCCATCTTGCTCCTTGTTTCACTGCACCTCTGGTTCTCAAAAGGTTCCACGCCTTGCAAGATTCGATCCGCGACATAAATAGAATTTTACATTTTTCGATCCTATATTCCTCGAAGGAATGCACATGTATCTAGATCAAAAAATAAAATCCTAATAAAACTAAATACAACTCCTCTTGTATTTTATAATACAATCATGCACACACAATAAAATGCCCTTGACATGTCCAAGGGTCCAATCACACACACAATATCTATAAGCCATAATAGTTGGATCCTACATCCACAAAATTAGCACATCCTACTATTATCCTGCCTAAATTATGTATGACATGTGCATAATTAAACTAATACCAAATACACAGAGGCAAAACCCTAGCTCTGATACTAATTGTTGGTTGCTACTCGGAAAGCCTAACGGTTCCACTGTATAAAAATTTTGTACAAAGGTCTAAACCTTTACCTAGCTACCATCTGTTCTTTTAAATTAAACTTGGATCGCCTGCCGAACTTAACACGTTTGATCCCAAGTTTAACTTATATGTTCTTTTAGGTTTAGATTTGAATCTCCTGTGAAACTTAACACGTTCGATCCAAATCACCTAGGTCACAAAGTTGATTAAATATTAATTTCCAAATTTGGCTTCCAGGACTGCATGGCGAGACACATGACCTTCTTGGATATGGGAGCAACCACCAACGCCTAGACAAAATCTCTTAAGGAAAGTTAATGTTTAATTTCCTTAAATAACTCTAGGTTAACCAAAAAGAACAATCGAAGCACAAGTTCGAAAAGAAAACAAAAGAACACAACATCGAAAAACTAATTTGAAATCTAGAATCACATGACTCTTGTATTTGGTATTTTTACAAAGAAATAAAACTAGTATGATGCGGAAAATAATTACTAGTTATACCTTTCTTTGTGAACTTTCAATGACCTCTTGATCTTCTACCGTATTCCTCTTCTAACCTCGAACATTGTGTGGGCAATGATCTTCCGAGATGAGAACCACCAAGGCACCTTCTTCTTATTTCCTTCAAGTTTCGTCCAAGCAAAAACTTCCAAAGGATGAAGAACTTTTTCCACCAACCAAGCTCCAAGGGATGCAAGAAACAAGCCTCCTTTCTCTCCTTTTCTCCAAGCTAGATCCGGCCACTTCTATGTCTCCAAGAGGTGATGAAGTCTCGGCCACAAGAAGGAGAAGAGAGAAGGGGAAGGGAAAACTCTAGGGGTTGGCCACACCTAGGAAGAAAAGAGAGGAAGAAAAAGAATAGAGTCCTTCTCCATGAAGGCACCTCTACCCCCTCTTTTATAATCCTTGGTCTTGGCAAATAAGGAAATTTAAATAAAAATTTCCTTAATTCTTTTGCCATGAAAAGGAAAATTTATTTAATTAAAAATAATTTTCTCTTCTCCAATTTTATTTGGCCGGTCACTCTTCTCCCCAAAACAAGGGAAGTTTTAATTAATTAAAACTTCTTAATTTGTCTCCAGAAATTTATAAAAAAAATTTCCAAAAATTTTTATCCCTTCATGATTGGTTAATAAAAAGGAAATTTTATAAATTAAAATATTTCTTTTAAACATGTGGATAATTTCCAAAAAGGAAAATTATCTCTAAAAATTAAAATCTCCTTTCAATCTACAAATAAGGAAAAATATTAAATATTTTCTTAATCTTTTGTAGAAACTAATAAAAGAGAATTTTTAATTTTTTAAACTTTCTTTTAAATCATGAACATGATTAAAATGAAAGTTTTTACCAAAATTAAAATCAATCTTTTAATCTACAAATAAGGAAAGAGATTTAGCTCTTCTCTTAATCTTTTGTAGAATCTTATAAAAAGAAAGATTTAAATTTTTAAACTCTCTTTTAAATCATGTTATCCACATAAGAAAATTTTAAAATTAAAATTCCTTTTTATTTTAATAGGGTCGACCACCTAAGCTTGAGTTCAAGCTAGGGCCGGCCACCCATGGACCAAGGCTTGGCCGGCCATAGCTTGGTTCTCAAGCTAGCTTGGCAGGCCCCTACAACATGGGTATGAAGGTGGGTATAGGTGGGTATAGTACTCTATAACTAAGATGCTACGATAGGGACCGAGAGGAGGAATTGGTTTTGGACTCCCGATAAAATTAAGCATCCCGTTTTCGCCCTAAACACACAACTTAATTTTATCAATAATAATTCATTCCACTAGAGAACTATTATTGAACTACCGCACCAATCCCAAATTACATTTTTGGGCTCCTTCTTATTATGAGTGTGTTAGTCTCCCTGTGTTTAAGATGTCGAATGTCCACTAATTAAGTGAGTTACTGACAACTCATTTAATTAATATCTTAGACCAAGAGTATTACCACTCAACCTTATCGTCAAGTCGGACTAAGTCCACCTGCAAGGTTTAACATGACAATCCTTATGAGCTCCTCTTGGGGACATTATCAACCTAGATCACTAGGACACAGTTTCCTTCTATAATCAACAACACACACTATAAGTGATATCATTTCCCAACTTATCGGGCTTATTGATTTATCGAACTAAATCTCACCCATTGATAAATTAAAGAAATAAATATCAAATATATGTGCTTGTTATTATATTAGGATTAAGAGCACACACTTCCATAATAACTGAGGTCTTTGTTCCTTTATGAAGTCAGTATAAAAGAAACGACCTCAAATGGTCCTACTCAATACACTCTAAGTGTACTAGTGTAATTATATAATTAAGATAAACTAATACCTAATTACACTACGACCTTCCAATGGTTTGTTCCTTTCCATCTTGGTCGTGAGCTACTGTTTATAATTTATAAGGTGCTGATAACATGATCTTTTGTGTGTGACACCACACACCATGTTATCTACAATATAAATTAATTGAAAAACTACATTTATCATAAATGTAGACATTTGACCAATGTGATTCTTATTTCTAGATAAATGTTTATACCAAAAGCTAGACTTTTAGTATACATCCTAACAATCTCCCACTTATACTAAAAGACTAAGCTGCTATATCTGCTGCCATACATCTGATTCCCAACCCTTCAACATGTCCATCAAAAGCTCTTGCCTTAAAGGCCTTAGTGAAAAGATCTATAGGTCATCATCTGATGCAATCTAGGCAGCAACATCTTCTCCTCGTTTATACGATTTCTCGTATTGGGTGGTACTTGCGCTATATTGTGTTTACTTGCCTTATAGACTCATGGTTTCTTCGAGTTTTCTACTGCACCACTATTATTACAATAAATTGTAATAATCTTTGGACAAACCAGAAATCATATCTAAGTATATCTTGAGGTTATTGAGTCATTCAGCTTTTATGACTACCTCAGAGGTTTGCCATATACTCAGCTTCTACGGTGGAGTCCGGAAAAATACCTATGCTTATCACTCTTCCATAGTTATGACTTTACCTCCTAAAGTAAACACAAAACCCCGAGGTTGACTTACTATTGTCCCTATCCGACTGGAAGTCAAAATCCGTGCAACCCACAAGGTCCAAATTAACTGCCCTGTAAGCTAGCATATAATCTCTAGTGCCTCTAAGGTACTTCAATATATGCTTTACTGCAGTTTAATGTCCTTGTCCAGGGTTACTTGATATCTACTAACTATGCCCTTGGCAAAACAGATTTTTGATCTCGTTCATAGAATACATTAGGCTTCCGACAGCCGAAGCATAAAGAACTTCCTTCATTTCCTCTATCTCCTTTGATGTCTGCGGAGACATTTCTTTAGATAAAGTTACTCCATGCTAAAAAGGTAAGAAACATTTCTTGGAGTTTTGCATGCTTAAAACGAGCAAGGATTTTTTCGATATATGAAGCTTGGGATAAGTAAACTTTTCTTTTCTTGCGATCCCTTATTACTTTGATCCCAAGAATATATACATTCTCCCAAGTCCTTCATATCGAATTATTTGGACAATCATACCCTTACTTCTGACAACATTTTGATATTGTTTCTAACTACCAAAAATGTTATCTATGTATAGTACAAGAAATACCACCACGTTTCCATCACACTTTTTGTATACACAAGACATATCCGGTTACTAAATAAATCCATAGGTCTCGATTATTTTGATAAACCGGATGTTCCAAGACCTTGAAGCTTTGCCTCAGTCCATAGACTGATTGATCTTGCTCACAAGATGCTCTTTGCCCTTTGCAATGAACTCTTCTGGTTACTTTATATGGATGCTTTCTTCAAGACTTCCATTAAGGAATGTTGTCTTGACATCCACTTGCCAAATAGATAAAAGACTCCAGATAGACTTAAGCATGGCTACCAGTGAAAAGGTTTCCTTTTTCATCAAGCCTTGCTTTGAAAGTTTCCACCTTCCTGTCTATCCATCTTTTCCTATTGTAGACCTATTTTTACCTAATGGCTTTTACACCATCTAGTGGTTCTACAAGCTTCCAGATTTCATTAGAATACATATATTCTAATTCTGTATTCATTGCTCTTTGCCAAGATGCTGCATCTTTATCTTGGAGTGCTTCAACATATGTCCGGGATCAGACTCATGTTCATTTGGGATCAAGTCAAAAACTCTCCCAAAACATGAATCTTTTAGGTTTGCTTGACAACCCTCCCACTATGATGAGCCACTGTCTATGTATCATTTATGATACGTGTTGTAGTTTCTTGTGATATTTCATCTTGTACAGTTGGTACTAGATTAGTCATGTCCTTTATAATTTCTTTTAAGAATAAATTTACTTATGGGCTTGTGGTTTATTACATAGTCCTTTTCTAAAAATCGCTCATTGATTCTAACAATTACCTTCTGATTTTTAAGACTATAAACCTACTTTCATTTCTCTAGGATAACCCACAAACAAGTGAATTCCTATCCAAATTATCATTGTCTCTCTTCAGCATATGTGCTGGACTACCCGAATCCGAATATGCTTCAGAATAGGCTTTCGCCTATTCAACAATTTTATATGAATAGAGAGTTCTGACTTTGGAAGGTACTATGTTCACTTCCGTTTCCTGAGTATATCCTTAAAATTAATTTGGTAATTTTATAAATAACTCATCATCAATCTACTTGTTTCCATAAGAGTCCTATACCTTCCTTTTTCTACACCATTCTGTTGGGGTGTACCAGGTGCAGTTAGTTGGGATTGAATCCCTACTTCTGATAAGTGACTCCTAAATTCTCCCAAGAGGTACTTCCCACTACGATCTTACCGTAGTGTCTTGATACTTTTACTTTGGCGTTTCTCCACATCAGCCTCGTACTCTTTGAACTAATCAAAGCACTTAAACTTGCGGCACATCAAGTAAATGTATCTGTATCTCAAATAGTTGTCTATAAAATAGACGAAATATTTGAAACAACCTCTTGCCTGGATAGTCAAAGGTCTTCACAAATCATAATGAACCTATTCCTATATCTTTGGCTCCAAACCCCTTAGACTTAAAAGCTTCTTGGTTATTTTTCCTTCCAAGTAAGACTCGCAGGTTGGAAATTTTTCCTCTACCAATGAACCCAAGAGTTCATCGATTATTATCCTTTGAATCCTACTCAAGTTAATATAACCTAGCCTTAGATTCCAAAGATATGTTTGGTTCATTTTGAAGGTTCTTTCTCTTATAGTTAGAAGATGTGTTACTAATTTCCATTTGTTGCATCGTGGGAGTTATTGGATTTATAAATTGCCAACCAACGTACCAGAACAGATAACTTCCCTCTTTTTCTTGATAACAACTTTGTTATTAAAAGAAGTAGAATATCAAGTTCTTTTTAGAAACTGAAAACTAGTTCTTTCTAAACTTAGTACGTAAAGACAATTTTTGAAAATCCATATTTTATTCCTATTAGAGAATAAACTTCTCCCACTACAACAGCTGCTATTTTTGCAGCAGTGCCCATGTAGTTGGTGATTTTCCCTTCATATAGTTATCGGATTTCCTGGAACCCTTGCAATGAACTGCAGACATGATCAGTGGTTCCTGTATCTACACACCAGGTACCGGTAGATAACACCACTAAACATGTAACTACTAATGAATAAAAACACCTTAATTATTCTCAGTTCTGAGAAGACAGTCTACCTTAATGTCCAAGTCATATTTTCAATCATTACAATTGAGACTACTAAGTCTTTTTTATAGTATAACAACTAGGGAATTGACAAACATTTTAAATCCTAAGAATCACAAAAATATTTGGTTAAGACCAACACTTTTAAAATCCCTGTGAATTTTGTATGCCACGATAGTGTGGACGTATACAAATTCAAAAGGAGATTTTGTCCATTAATTTTATTATCTCGTCATCTTAACTTTATGACAAATAAAATTAATAGTTGGTTTATCTTAGATCAAATATTTTGGTCAAAACTTTGTATTTAAAATAGCATTGATTCCTCTAACAATATTATTTAAATTCACCAACACCTCAAACATCGTGAATTTTGCATGCTACGATAGTGTGGACATATACAAAATTAAACATTTGTAAGAGGAGGGGTTTACCCATTAATTATCTTGTCAATAAATCTTTATGACAAATAAAATTACCTCAAACACCGTGAATTTTGTATGTCACGATAGTGTGGACGTATACAAAATCAAACATTTGTAAGAGGGGGAAGCATCCTTTTGTATGCCACGATAGTGGGGAAGCAGCTTTCTCTCTAATATGAGGTGACCCCTGCGCATTATTTCCTGATCGCTCAGCGGGAGGGGCTGGACCCCACTCTACCTCTTGTGTTTGGTATTTTAAGATCTAAACAAAAAGATGAACTAGTTATGATGTGGAAACTAATAACTATTTATTCCTTTTGTAGCTTATAGACCTCACGATCTTCTATCGTTTCCTCTTCTTATCTCGGGCGTCGTGTGGGCGACAATCTACCAAGACGAGAATCCACCCAAGCTTCCTTCTTCTCCAAGAAAGTTTTGGCCACCACCAATCTTCAAGAGATGAAGAACTTTCGACCACCAACCAAGCTCTAAGGGATGCTAAGAAACAAAGCCTCCTATCTCTCCTTCTTCCTCTAACAAGATCCGGCCACCACCAAGCTCCTTGAGATGAAGATGCCGCCGGCCACACAAGGAAGAAAAATAGGAGAGGAAGAGGAAGAGAGGGTCGGCCACCACCAAGGAAGAGAGGAATAATAGAAGATCTATTGTTGTGTTGTGAGGTGAGGCACCTCTACCCTCTCTTTTATATTCCTTGGTCTTGACAAATAAGGAAAGTTTTAATAAAAACTTCCTTATTTTCTTTGCCATTGAAAGGAAAATTTAATTGATAAAAAAATTTCCTTTTTCTTCTAATAATGTGGTCGGCCCCTACAACTCCTCTAAACAAGGAAAGTTTTAAACACAAAATTAAAACTTCCTAATTTGTTTCCAGAAATTTTTAAAATAAAATTTCTCTTTAAAATTCCCTTCATGGTTGGTTATAAAAGGAAACTTTTATAAATTAAAATCTCTCTATTAAAACATGTGGATGATTACAATAAGGAAAGTTTTCTCCAAAATTAAAATCTTCCTCTCAATCTACAAATAAGGAAAGATATCAAACCTTTCTCTTAATCTTTTGTAGAAACTATAAAAGGAAAGATTTAATTTTAAAACTCTCTTTTAAAATCATGAGGATGGTTACAAAAAAGGAAAGATTTAATTTTAAAACTCTCTTTTAAAATCATGAGGATGGTTACAAAAAGGAAAGTTTTATCAAAAATTAAAATCTTCCTTTTAATTACAAATAAAGGAAGATATCAAACCTTTCTCTTAATCTTTTATAGAAAGCTATAAAAGGAAAGATTTAAATTTTAAACTCTCTTTTAAAACCATGGCTTCCACATAAGGAAAGATTTTAAAATAAACTCCTTTTATTTTTTATGTGGCCAACCACCTAAGCTTGGGCTCCAAGCTAGGGCCGGCCACACCTCAACCCATCCAAGCCTTATCTTGCCCGACCCTTGCTTGGGCTCCAAGCTTGGCTTGGCTAGCCACCTAAGGATGGGTAAGAAGGTGGGTATAGGTGGATATAAGAATTTATAAATAAGAGGCTACAACAAGGACCGAGATGAGGAATTGGTTTTGGTCTCCCAATGAACTTGAACTTCCTGTGTTCACCCCGAACACCCAACTCGAGTTCATCAATAATATCTCATTCCACTAAAGAGTTATTATTTAACTACCGCACAAATCTCATGTTACTATATGAGCTCCTTCTTATCATGAGTGTGTTAGTCTCCCTGTGTTTAAGATATCGAATGTCCACTAATTAAATGAGTTACTGACAACTCACTTAATTAATATCTAGCTATAAGAGTAGTACCACTCAACTTTATCGTCATGTCAGACTAAGTCCACCCGCAGGGTTTATATGACAATCCTTATGAGCTCCTCTTGGGAACATCATCAACCTAGATTACTAGAACACAGTTTCATTCTATAATCAATAATACACCATTTAAATAATATCATTTCCCAACTTTTCGGGCCTATTGATTTATTGAAATAAATTGCACCCTTTGATAAATTAATTAAATGAATATTGAGTATATGTGCTTGTTATTATATCATGATTAAGAGCACACACTTCCATAATAATAAATGTCTTGTTCTTTTATGCAGTCAGTATAAAAAGAACTTATCTTAAATGGTCCTGCTCAATACACTCAGAGTGTACTAGTGTAATTTTATAGTCAAGATAAACGAATACCAAATTATACTATGACTATTCCAATGGTTTGTTTCTATCCATCTTAGTCATGAGATACTGTTTATAATTTATAAGGAATTGATAACATGATCTTCTGTGTGTGACACCACACACCATGTTATCTACAATATGAATTAATTGAACAACTACACTTAGCATATAAATGTAGACATTTGACCAATGTGATTCTTTATTTCAAAATAAATGTTTACAAAAATCTAGGCTTTTAGTATACACTCTAACACCAAGAGTTGGTCCTTGAAAAAAGTTACAAAGCCTTGGGGAGGGGAAGATGGGTGTTCGTCTGGTCGGGGAGGTCATAGTTGGTAATCGTCGGTAAGGTGCAGACTAGCGTGAATCTGGGGCAAGTCACTGTTATCTAAATCCGAAATATAATACGAATACCAGGGCATCTCCTTACCTTCATCCATGAGGAAATTGGTGGGGGGGGGGATGAAGAGGAAGAGAAGAAGCGCTCACAAGAGACAAATATGGAGGGAAGACTTAACAGGAAGAGCAAGAAGAAGTGGAAGAGTCGAAAGCAGTCAAAATGGTGAGAGGGTGACGGAGGACAACCTTTAGGGTTTATAAAGCAAAACTCCTAGGAAGCATCGAAAGGGGGGGTGAGGTATGATAACTTGAGTCGTCGGATCTAGGGTCGTGTGCCAAAAGGCACTGATCAGTCACAGTGGCGAGAAAGGTTCATGGGGCACGTGTCATTTCCCTATGAAAGGTATTAATGATGGATGTGACAACCAAATCATGGAAGGAGATTTTTGTACGGCAGCATTCTGGTGCAGGAAGGCCATATGTTAAAGGGAAAGATGATCATGCGATTACCTCGGGAAAAGTAAAGAAAAGTCATACATCAGGGTTATGCGACCTGTTAGAGTGTATACTAAAAGTTTAGCTTTTTGTATAAACATATAAGAATCACATTGGTCAAATGCCTACATTTATGCTAAGTGTAGTTGTCCATTTAATTTATATTGTAGATAACATGGTGTTAGGAGACACACAGAAGATCATGTTATCAGATTATTATAAATTATAAACAGTTGCTCACAACCAAGATGGAATGGGACAAACCATTGGAGTGGTTGTAGTGTAATTAGGTATTAGTTTATCTTAACTAATAAATTACACTAGTACACTATGAGTGTATTGAGTAGGACCAATTGAGGTAGTATCTTTTTATACTGACTATATAAAAGAACAATACCTCTGTTATTATGGAAGTGTGTACTCTTAATCATGATATAATAACAAGCACATATACTTAGTATGTATTTCTTTGATTTATCAAAGGGTGCGATTTAGCTCGTTAAATCAATAGGTCCGATAAGTTGGGAAATGATATTATTTATATGGTGTGTTGTTGATTATAGAATGAAACTGTGTCATAGTAATTTAGGTTGATGATGCCCCCTTGAGGAGCTCATAAGGATTGTCATGTAAACCCTGCAGGTGGACTTAGTCCGACATGATGATAAGGTTGAGTGGTACTACTCTTGGAGCTAGATATTAATTAAGTGAGTTGTTAGTAACTCATTTAATTAGTGGACATTTAATATCTTAAACACAGGGAAACTAACACACTCATGATAAGAAGGAGCCCATATAGTAATATGGGATTGGTGCGGTAGTGCAATAATAACTCTTTAGTGGAATGAGATATTATTGATGAACTTAAGTTGGGTGTTCGGGGCAAACACAGGAAGCTCAAGCTCATCGGGAGACCAAAACCAATTCCCCCTAAACACTATCCATCCAAACCCAACTTCTTACCCACCTTAAGGTGGTCGGCCAAGCCAAGCTTGGAGCCCAAGCTAGAGCCGATTAAACTAAGGTTAGATGGGTTCAAGTTGTGGCCGACCCTAGCTTGGAGACCAAGCAAGGGTGGCCGGTCACATTGAATTCAAAAGGAGGTTTTATTTTGTAAAATCTTTCCTTTTAAAGAAATCCATTAAAATGATTTAAAAGGATGATTTTAATATAAAACTTTTCTTTTTTAGATTGGTCATAAAAGGAAATAAAAGGAAGTTTTTATTTTGTTGAAAACTTTCCTTTTATGTTGGTTTTAAAAGAGAGTTTTAAAATTTTAAAATCTTTCCTTTTATAGCTTTCTACAAAAGAATAAAAGAGATATTTGAAATCTTTCCTTATTTTTAGTTATCTATAATGTGAAAGAAATATTTTAATTTTTTGATAAAACTTTCTTTTCTTGAAACCATGTTTTATTTTAAATCTTATCTTTTATAGATATCCATAAAAGGATTTAAAATAGAGAGATTTTAATTTATAAAATATTCCTTTTAGAACTATCCACAAAAGGATTTTTAAAAGAGAGATTTTAATTTTTGTTTAAAATCTTTCCTTACTTGGAGAACAAGCATGTGGCCGGCCATGACAAGAAGAAAAGGAAGTTTTATTTTTTTTTTTTGTTTTAAAACTTTCCTTTTTAGTCATTGGCAAGGAATATAAGGAAGTTTTAATTATGTTTAAAACTTTCCTTATTTGCCAAGACCAAGGAATATAAAAGAGAGGGTAGAGGTGCCTCACCTCACAACAAGAATACATCTTCTATTCCTCTCCTCTCTTCCTTGGTGGTGGCCGACCCTTATTCTTTCTCTCTTCTCCTTTGTTTTCCCTCTTGGTGGCTGACGGCATATTGGTGTGAAAATCTATTGATGGTCGGTTGCTTGAAGGAGAAGAAGAAGAGAAGGAGGTTGTCTTGTCTGGCATCCCTTGGAGGAAGTTGGTAGTCGAACTTCATCATCTCTTGGAGAAAGTTGGTGGCCGAAACTTGGAAGGAAGAAGAAGGTTTGGGTGGATTCTCATCTTGGTAGATCGTCTCCCACACGACGTCCGAGATAAGAAGAGGAATACAATAGAATATCAAGAGGTCTATAAGTTATAAGAGGTATAACTAGTTATTAGTTTCTTCATCATAACTAGTTCATCTTTTGTATAGATCTTGAAAAACCAAACACAAGAGGCTATCGGTTTTTTAGTTATTGATTTTTCGTTTTGATTTCATGTTTCAATATTGTGCTTCTATTGAGGTCTTCGTAGTTAAACCTAGGTTACTTAAGAAGTTTAAATATCCGATTTCTTTGAAAGGCTTTGTCTAGGCAGTGGTAGATGCTCCCATACCCAAGAAGGCCATGTGCCTTGCCACGTTTGACCTGGAAGCTGATCCTTGAAATGGATATTTGATCAACTACTGTAATATGGTTTAACTTAAGAAGAACACATCGGTTAAATTTGGAGTAAGAATGTTAAGCATCGTTCCCAATCCAAATTTAACTTCTGAAGGACAACTTGGATTAATAATGTTAAGTTCTATTTGCAATCCAAGTTGAACTTCAATAGAGCACAAGGGTATCTAGGAAAGTTCTATGCTTGCACAAAATTTTTGTACAAGGGAACTAAAGCGGTCTCCAGGTATAGCAACTAACAATTGGTATCAGAGCTAGGTTTTAACCTCTGTGTGTTTGGTTTTAGTTTAATTATGCACATGTCATACATATTTTAGGCAGGATAATAATAGGATGTGCAAATAGATTAACATTGTGGTTGCAGACTCCAACTATTATGGCCTATTGTGATTGTGTGTGATTGGACCCTCGGACATGTCGAGAGCTTTTTATGTGTGTGCATGATTGTATTTATTAAATACAGTAGGAGTTGTATTAGTTTTAGGATTTTACATTATTGTTCGATCTAGACTCTATGTACATTCCTTTGTGAAATATAGGATCGATATATGTAAAATTCTATTTTTGTCGCAGATCGTATCCTTGCGAGGCATGATGCTATTTGAGGACCAGAGGCACAGCGGAAAAAGAAGCAAGATAGATGCGGCGACTAGACCCGATTGCAGTGGTTGAAGATGGCAGCAACTAGGGTTGGCTGCACATGAAGGACAGTGATGGAAGAGGCCATAATAGTTGGAAAATTGTTTTCCCATATTTATTGCTTTTAATTGTCATGATGTGTGTGTGCATGATAAAATCCTCATCTTAAAAAACTAAGTGGGAGAGAGATTAGTAAATAAATTTCACGGTCTCCATTACTAGTTTGTAAGTGATGCAACAAACTTGTGTGTTGGCTCTGAGTGCCTCCCTCCACAACAGATGAGTTTGTTTGTGGATCACTAGATCAAACTTCCTTTATGGATGGTCATAGGAAATGATTTAGGAGTGTGTGATCTTCTCCAACTGAAGGGACACAATCCTATTTAATGGACTAAGCATCAAGTAATGGTATACACTTAGACGCATTTAATAGTATCCTCCCCAACGGAGTCACTGCTATTATTTGTGTGACCAAAGGAAAACCAACTATTAGTTTGTCATAAAAGCTAGGTAAAACCCCCTCTTACAAATGTTTGAATTTGTATACGTCCATACTAACGTGGCATATAAAATTCATGGTGTTTAAGGTAATTTTATTTTTCATAAAGTTAGGTTGACAAAATAAAATTTATGGGTAAAACCTCCTCTTACAAACAATTGAATTTGTATACGTCCACACTAACGTGGCATACAAAATTCATGGTGTTTGAGGTAATTTAAGGTTGACAAGATAATTAATGGGTAAGACCCTCCTCTTACAAATGTTTGAATTTGTATACGTCCAGACTAACGTGGCATACAAAATTCACGATGTTTGAGGTGTTGGTGAATTTAAATGATATTATTTTGAGGAATCAATATTATTTTAAATTCTAAAGTTTTGACCAAATATTTGATTGAAGACAGACCAACTATTAATTTTATTTGTCATAAAGATAGATTGACAAGATAATAAAATTAATGGATAAAATCTCCTCTTTGAATTTGTATACGTCCACACTAACATGGCATACAAAATTCATGGGGATTTTGAGATGTTGGTCTTGACCAAATATTTTTGTGATTTTTAGGATTTCAAATGTTTTTCAACCCCTAGTTGTTATACTATAGAGTAGACTTAGTAGTCCCAATTATAATGATTGAAAATAAAAACTTGGACACTAAGGTGGACTGCCCTCTCAGAACTGAGAACAATCAAGGTGTATTTTATTCATTAGTTGTTGAAACATATTTAGTGGTGTTATCTACCAGTACCTGGTGTGTAGATACGGGAGCCACTGATCATGTCTGCAATTCATTGCAGGGGTTCCAAGAAACCCGAGAACTATATGAAGGGGAAATCACCGTCTACATGGGCACTGCTGCAAAAGTAGCAATTGTTGTAGTGGGAGATGTTTATCCTCTGATAGGAATAAAACATGGATTTTAAGAAATTGTCTTCACGTATCAAGTTTTAGAAAGAACTTGATTTCAGTTTCTAAACTATTCAAAGAACTTGATATTCTATCTATTTTGATAACAAAGTTGTTATCAAGAAAAATAGGGAAGTTATATGTTCTGGTACGTTGGTTGACAATTTATATATTCTAAATCCAAAAACTCTCACAATGCAACAAATGAAAATTAATAACACATTTTCTAACTCTAATAAGAAAAAGCAACCTTCAGAAATGAACCAATCATATCTTTGGCATCTAAGGCTAGGTCATATTAACTCGAGTAGGATTCAAAGGATAATAGCCGATGAACTTTTGGGTTCATTGGTGGTGGAAAACTTTCCAACCTGCGAGTCTTACTTGAAAGGAAAAATGACCAAGAGGCTTTTTAAGACTAAGGGGTATATAGCCAAAGATGTGTTGGAATCATTCTGATTTGTGTGGACCTATGACTATCCAGGTAAGAGGTGGTTTCGAATATTTCGTTTCTTTTATAGACGACTATTCGAGATACGGGTACATTTACTTGATGCGCCGCAAGTCTAAGTGCTTTGATAAGTTCAAAGAGTACAAAGCTGATGTGGAGAAGCATCAAGGTAAAAGTATCAAAACACTACGATGAAATCGTAGTGGCGAGTACCTCTTAGGAGAGTTTAGGAGTCACTTATCAGAAGTCGGGATTCAATCCCAACTGACTACGCTGGGTACACCCCAACAGAATGGTGTGGCAGAACGAAGGAATAAGACTCTTATGGAAATAGTTAGATCAATGATGAGTTATTCAGAATTACCAAATTCGTTTTGAGGATATACTCTAGAAACGGAAGTGAACATAAGTCAGAACCCTCTACTCCCATAGAATTGTAGAATGGGCGTAAGCCTAGTCTGAAACATATTCGGATTTGGGGTAGTCCAGCATGTATGCTGAAGGGAGACACTGAACAAGAGTTTACTTGTTTGTGGGTTATCCTAGAGAAACGAAAGGAGCTTTATAGTCCTAAAAATCAGAAGGTCATTGTTAGCACCAATACCCGATTTTTAGAAGAGGACTATGTAATGAACCACAAGCCCATAAGTAAATTTATTCTTAAGGAAATAATAAAGGACACGTCTAATCTAGTACCAACAGTACAAGATGAGATACCACAAGAAACTGCAACACGTGTCACAAATGATGCACAATTGCAGACAGTGCCTCGTCGTAGTGAGAGGGTTGTTAGGCAACTTGAAAGATTCATATTTTGGGAGAGTCTTTAGACTTGATCCTTGGTGAACATGAACCTGATCCCCGGACATATGACGAAGTGCTCCAAGATAAAGATGCAGCATCTTGACAAAGAGCAATGAATACAGAAATAGAATCTATGTATTCAAATAAAGTCTGGGAGCTTGTAGAACAACCAAATGGTGTAAAAGTCATTGGGTGTAAAAAAGGTCTACAATAGAAAAAGAGGGATAGACAGGAAGGTGGAAACCTTCAAAGTAAGGCTTGTTGCGAAGGGGTATACTCAGAAAGAGGGAATCAATTATGAGGAAACCTTTTCATCGGTAGCCATGCTTAAGTTTATCCAGATTCTTTTATCTTTTGATGCTCATATGGATTATGAGATTTGGCAAGTGGATGTCAAGACAGCTTTCCTTAATGGAAGTCTTGAAGAAAGCATCCATATGAAGCAACCATAGGGGTTCATTGCAAAGGGCAAAGAGCATCTAGTATGTAAGCTCAATCGGTCTATTTATTGACTGAAGCAAAGCTTCAAGGTCTTGGAACATCCAGTTTAATGAAGTAATCCAGACCTATGGATTTATTCAGTGTCCGGATGAGTCTTGTGTATACAAGAAGTGTGATGGAAACATGGTGGTATTTCTTGTACTATACGTAGATGACATTTTTGTTAGTTGGAAATAATATCAAACTGTTGTCGGAAGTAAGGGTATGGTTGTCCAAGCAATTCGATATGAAGGACTTGGGAGAATGCGTACATATTCTCGGGATCAAAGTAATAAGGGATCACAAGAAAAGAATGTTGTGCTTATCCCGAGCCTCATATATCGATACTATCCTAGCTCATTTTAGCATACAAGACTCAATGAAAGGTTTTTCTACCTTTTGGGCATGGAGTATCTTTATCTAAAGAGATATCTCCGAAGACATCAAAAGACATAGAAGAAATGAAGGCAGTTCCTTATGCTTCAGCTATAGGGAGCCTAATGTATGTTGTGAACGAGACCGGATATCTATTTTTTCATGGGCATGGTTAGCAGATATCAAAGTAACCTAGGACCAGGACACTGGACTGCCGTAAAGCATATATTAAAGTACCTTAGAGGGATTAGAGATTATATGCTAGCTTACAAGGCAGATGATTTGCTCCCTGTGGGTTACACAGATTCCAACTTCTAATCATGTAGGGATAATAGTAAGTCGACCTCAGAGTTTTGTGTTTACTTTAGGAGGTAAAGCCATAACAATGGAGGAGTGATAAATATAGATGCTTTTTGGACTCCACAATGGAAGCTGAGTATGTGGCAGCTTCTGAGACAGCCATAGAAGATGTATGGCTCAGAAACTTCATGATGGGCTTAGATGTGATTCCTGGTTTGCCCAAAAATTATTACAGTGTATTGTGATAATAAGTGGTGCAGTAGCAAACTCGAAGGAACCACGAGCCCATAAGACAAGTAAACACATAGAGTGCAAGTACCACCCAATACAAGACATAGTATAACGAGGAGAAGTTATTGCCGCCTAGATTACATGAGATGATAACCTGGGAGATCCTTTCACTAAGGCCCTTAAGGCAAGAGCTTTTGATGGACATGTTGAAGGGTTGAGAATCAGATGTATGGTAGGGTATATGGCAGCATAGTCTTTTAGTATAAGTGGGAGATTGTTAGAGTGTATACTAAAAGTCTAGCATTTTGTATAAACATATAAGAATCACATTGGTCAAATATCTACATTTATGCTAAGTGTAGTTGTCCATTTAATTTATATTATAGATAACATGGTGTGAGGAGACACACAGAAGATCATGTTATCATATCCTTATAAATTATAAACAGTTGCTCACAACCAAGATGGAATAAGACAAACCATTGGAGTGGTTGTAGTGTCATTAGGTATTAGTTTATCTTGACTAATAAATTACACTAGTACACTATGAGTGTATTGAGTAGGACCAATTGAGTTAGTATCTTTTTATACTGACTATATAAAAGAATAATACCTCTGTTATTATGGAAGTGTATACCCTTAATCATGATATAATAATAAGCACATATACTTAGTATTTATTTCTTTGATTTATCAAAGGGTACGATTTATCTCGTTAAATCAATAGGTCTGATAAGTTGGGAAATGATATTATTTATATGGTGTGTTGTTGATTATACGTAGATGACATTTTTAGTAGTTGGAAATAATATCAAAGTGTTGTCAGAAGTAAAGGTATGGTTGTCCAAGCAATTCAATATGAAGGACTTGGGAGAATGCGCACATTTTCTTGCAATCAAAGTAATAAGGGATCACAAGAAAAGAATGTTGTGCTTATCCCGAACTTCATATATCGATATAATCCTAGCTCGTTTTAGTATGCAAGACTCCAAGAAAGGTTTTCTACCTTTTAGGGATGAAGTAACTTTATCTAAAAAGATATCTCCGAAGACATCAAAAGAGATAAAAGATAGTTCCTTATGCTTCAGCTGTAGGAAGCCTAATGTATGTTATGTTGTGAACGAGACCAGATATCTGTTTTACTGTGAGCATGGTTAGCAGATATTAAAGTAACCCAGGATTGGGACACTGGACTACCGTAAAGCATATATTAAAGTACCTGAGAAGGACTAGAGATTATATGCTAGTTTTCAAGGTAGATGAGTTGATCCCTGTGGGTTACACGAATTTTGACTTCCAATCAGATAGGGACAATAGTAAGTCGACCTCGGGGTTTTGTGTTTACTTTAAGAGGTAAAGCCATAACAATGGAAGAGTGTTAAGCATAGATGTTTTTTGGACTCCACCATAGAAGCTGAATATGTGGCACCCTCTGAGGCAACCATAGAAATTATATGGCTCAGAAACTTCATGATGGACTTAGACATGATTTCTAGTTTGCCCAAAAATTATTATAATTTATTATAATAATAGTGGTGCAGTAGCAAACTCTAAGAAACCATAAGTCCATAAGGCAAGTAAACACAATAGAGCGCAAGTACCACCCAATACGAGACATCGTATAACGAGGAGAAGTTGTTGCCGCCTAGATTACAACAGGTGATAACATGGGAGATCCTTTCACTAAGGCCCTTAAAGCAAGAGCTTTTGATGGGCATGTTGAAGGGATGAGAATCAGATGTATGGCAGGATATATGGCAGCATAGTATTTTAGTACAAGTGGGAGATTGTTGGAATGTATACTAAAAGCCTAGCTTTTTGTATAAACATTTATTTAGAAATAAAAGAATCACATTGGTCAATATCTACATTTATTTGTTAAGTGTAGTTGTTCAATTAATTTATATTGTAGATAACATAGTGTGTGGTGTCACACACAGAAGATCGTGTTATCAGTTCTTTATAAATTAAAAACAGATGCTCACGACTAAGATGGAAAGGAACAAACCGTTGGAATAGTCGTAGTGTAATTAGGTATTAGTTTATCTTGACTAATAAATTACACTAGTACACTCTAAGTGTATTGAGTAGGACCATTTAAGGTAAGTTCTTTTTATACTGACTTAATAAAAGAACAAGACCTTAGTTATTATGGAAATGTGTGCTCTTAATCCTAATATAATAACAATCACATATATTTAGTATTTATTTCTTTGACTTATCAAAGGGTGAGATTTAGCTCGATAAATCAATAGGCCCGATAAGTTGGAAAATGATATTACTTATAGTGTGTGTTGTTAATTATAGAAGGAAACTGTGTCCTAATAATCTAGGTTGATAATGTCCCCAAGAGGAGCTCATAAAGATTGTCATGTTAAACCCTGCCGGTGGACTTAGTTCGACATAACGATAAGGTTGAGTGGTACTACTCTTGGATTGAGATATTAATTAAAGAAAGTTGTCAGTAACTCATTTAATTAGTGGGCATTCGACATCTTAAACACAGGGAGAATAACACACTCATAATAAGAAGGAGCCCAAAATGTAATTTGGGATTGGTACGGTAGTTCAATAATAATTCTTTAGTGGTATGAATTATTATTGATGAAATTAAGTTGGGTGTTCGGGGCGAACATGGGAAGCTTAATTTCATCGGGAGACCAAAACCAATTCCTCCTCTCGGTCCCTATCATAGCCTCTTATTTATAAAGTATTATACCCAACTATAACCACCTTTATACCCATCCTAAGGTGGCCGGCCAAGCCTTGCTTGGAGCCCAAGCAAGGGGCCGCCCAAGTTAATCCTTGGATGAACCAAGTGGTGGCCGGCCCTAGCTTGAGTCCAAGCTTAGGTGGCCGGCCACAATAAAATTAAAAGGATTTTATTTTTTTTTAAAATTTTTTTATGTGGATTCCATGGTTTTAAAAGAGAGTTTAAAATTTAAATCTTTCCTTTTATAGCTTTCTACAAAAGATTAAGAAAAGATTTGATATCTTTCATTATTTGTAGATTGAAAGAAAAATTTTAATTTTAATAAAACTTTCCTTTTTTATAACCATGTTCATGATTTAAAAGAGAATTTTAAAATTATAAATTTTTCCTTTTATAAGTTTCTACAAAGGATTAAGAAAAGTTTTGATATCTTTCCTTATTTGTAGATTGAAAGGAGATTTTAATTTTAAAGATAACTTTTCTTTTTGGAAATCAGCCACATGTTTAAAAAAAAAAGATTTTAATTTATAAAATTTCCTTTTATAACCAACCATGAAGGGATAAATTATTAGAAAAATTTTTATTTTAAAATTTCCAGAAATAAATTAGGAAGTTTTAATTCTTGTTAAAACTTTCCTTATTTGGGATTATGAGGTGGCCGACCATATGATTTAAGAAAAGAAATTTGATTTTAATTAATTAAGTTTTCTTTTTCATGGAAAAGAAATTAAGGAAGGTTTTATTTAAATTTTCCTTATTTGCCAAGACAAAGGATTATAAAAGAGAGGGTCTGGGTGTCTTCATGGCTAACAACTCTATTCTATTTTTCCTCCTCTCTTCCTTAGTGGTGTGGTCGACCCTTTTAAGTTTTCCCTTCTCATTTTTCTTTCTTCTCTTTGGTCGAAACTCTTCATCCTTTGGAGCTTGGAAGATGGTCGGATATTGCTTGGAGAAGAAGGAGAGAAAGGAGGCTTTGTTTCTTGCATCCCTTGGAGCTTGGTGGTGGTGGGCGAACCTCTACATCCTTGGAGGAGTCTTGGTGGCCGAAACTTGGTGAGGAAGAAGAAGAGCTTGGGTGGTTCTCATCTCGATAGATCATTTCCCACACAACGTTCGAGATAAGAAGAGGAATACGGTAGAAGATCAAGAGGTCATTGCATACAAAGAAAGGCATAACTAGTAATTATTTTCCGCATCATACTAGTTTTTCTTTGTATGAATTCCAAACACAAGAGGCATATGATTCTAGATTTTCGGATGAGATATTTGAAGTTGTGTTTCTTTTATTTTATTTTGATCTTGTGATTCGATTGTTCTTTTTGGTTAAACCTAATGTTATTTTAGGAAATTAAATATTGAATTTCGTTAAGAGGCTTTGTCGAGGCAGTGGTGGATGTTCCCATACTCAAGAAGGTCATGTGCCTCGCCATGTTTGACCTGGGAGCCAATTTCTGAAATTGATAGTTAATTGAATTTATAACATGGGTGGACTTGGATCAATAGTGTTAAGTTCCGCTTGCGATCTAAGTCTAAACCATTAAGAACAGATAAGTTAAATTTGGAATTAATAATGTTAAGTTCTGTTTGCGATTTCGAATTTAATTTCTAAAGAACACAATAGGTTGTTAGGAAAGGTTCGACACTTGTATAAAATTTTTGTACAATGAAACTGGTACGATCTTCCTAGGACCAACCATCAATATGTTGGTTGGTCCTAGGAAGATCATACCGGCTCCATTGTACAAAAATTTTGTACATGTGTCGAACCTTTCCTAAACAACCTATTGTGTTCTTTAGAAATTAAATTAGGAATCGCAAACAGAACTTAACATTATTGATTCCAAATTTAACTTATCTGTGGTCTTAATGGTTTAGATTTGGATCGCAAACGATGATTAACATTATTGATCCAAATCCACCTATGTCATAAATTCAATTAAATATTAATTTCCAAAATTGGCTTCCAGGACTGCATGGCGAGACACTAGTCCTTCTTGGGTATGGGATCATCCACCACCGCCTAGACAAAGCCTTTTAAGGAAAACTAATATTTAATTTCCTTATATAACTTTAGGTTTAACCAAAAAGAACAATCGAATCACAAATTCAAAAAACAAAAAAAAAACACAAACTCGAATCACAAATTCGAAACTCTAGAATCATATGCCTCTTGTGTTTGGAATTCATACAAAGAAAAACTAGCATGATGCGAAAAACAATTACTAGTTTTACCTTTTCTTTGTATGCTAATAACCTCGAGATCTTCTGCCGTATTCCTCGCCTCCTCTTGGACGTCGTGTGGGCGACGATCCTCTAAGATGAACACCACCCAAAAGCTCCTTCCTCCTCTAAAATCCGGCCACCACCACCACAAAGAAATAAAAGAGAGCAAGGGGAAAGGAAAGGGGAGAGGGACGGCCACAAGAGGGAGCACAAGCGAGATAATAAGAATTGATACATCATGAGACCTCTCCTCCCCTTCTTTTATAATACTTGCACAATGCATACAAGGAAAGATTTTTACAAAAAAAATAAAATCTTCTTCTTGTTTTTCCTTTCCTCCTTTTTAATTCCTTTTTCTCCTCTTTGATTGATTCAATTGATTGGCCGGCCCCTTGCTTGGGCACCAAGCAAGGGTGGTCGGCCCTAAGAGGAAGGAAATAAAAATTTTGTAAAAAAATTTATAAGTAAAGAAGGAAAGCTCTTATAAAATTTTACAAGCTCTCTTTTAATCTCTTAATGTGGGTGTTTAAAAAAGAAAAGTTTTCTTTATTTTAAAACAAGTTTTAAAATTTAAAACTTCTCATTTAAATTTTTTTTTTTAACTTGGTGACAAAAAAAAGGAAAGTTTCAAATTTAAAACATCCTTTTTAAAAATCATGAGGATGGTTAAAAAAGAAAAGTTTTAAAACTTTTAAACTTTCTTTTAAACCATGTGGCCTAATTCAAATAAGGAAAGTTTTATAATTTAAAATCTCTCTTTTAAAACTTGTAGATATCTATAAAGAGAAGATTTTAAAAATTTAAAACACCCCTCATAATTTGAATTATGTGGTCGGCCCCCTTTGCAAAACTTATGGCCGACCCCTTTAGAGAAGATAGTGGTCGGCCCTTGGCGTGGTCACCAAGTCTTGGGTCGGCCCCCTCTTATACACCAAGATGAGCTTTTCATGGGTGGATATGAGGCATTAATGAGGCTATGACAGGGACCTAGAGGAAAAATTGGTTTTGGCCTCCCGACGAGCTTGAGTATCCCGTGTTCGCCCCGAACACACAACTCAAGTTCATCAATAACAACTCATTCCACTAGAGAGTTATTATTTCACTACCGCACAAATCCCAAATTACATTATGGTCTCCTTCTTATCATGAGTGTGTTAATCTCCCTGTGTTTAAGATATCGAATGCCCACTAATTAATTGAGTTACTGACAACTCATTTTAATTAATGTCTTAGTCCAAGAGCAGTACCACTCAACCTCATCGTCATGTCGGACTAAGTCCACCTGCAGGGTTTAACATAACAATCCTTATGAGCTCCTCTTGGGGGCATTATCAACCTAGATTACTAGGACACAGTTTCCTTCTATAATCAACAACATACACTATAAGTAATATCATTTCCCAACTTATCGAGCCTTTTGATTTATCGAACTAAATCTCACCCTTTGATAAGTTAAAGAAATAAATACTAAATATATGTGCTTGCTATTATATTAGGATTAAGAGCACACACTTCCATAATAACTAAGGTCTTGTTCTTTTATCAAGTCAGTATAAAAAGAACTTAGCTTAAATGGTCCTACTCAATACACTCAGAGTGTACTAGTGTAATTTATTAGTTAAGATAAACTAATACCTAATTATACTATGACTATTCCAATGGTTTGTTCCTTTCCATCTTAGTCATGAGCTACTGTTTATAATTTATAAAGAACCGATATCATGATTTTCTGTGTGTGACATCACACACCATGTTATCTACAATATAAATTAATTGAACAACTACACTCAGTAGACATTTTTGACCAATGTGATTCTTTATTTCAAAATAAATATTTACAAAAGCTAAGCTTTAGTATACACTCTAACAGGTGAAGGGTTAGGAATCAGATGTATGGCAGGGTATATGGCAGCATAGTATTTTAGTATAAGTGGGAGATTGTTAGAGTGTATATTAAAAGTCTAGCTTTTGTATAAACATATAAGAATCACATTGGTCAAATGTCTACATTTATGCTAAGTGTAGTTGTCCATTTAATTTATATTGTAGATAACATGGTGCGAGGAGACACATAGAAGATCATGTTATCAGATCCTTATAAATTATAAATATTTGCTCACAACCAAGATGGAATGGAACAAACCATTGGAGTGGTTGTAGTGTAATTAGGTATTGGTTTATCTTGACTAATAAATTACACTAGTACACTATGAGTGTATTAAGTAGGACCAATTGTGGCACGCCCCCAAAGGAGTCTCTGCCAGACAAAAATCCGACAGCATCTCCCCCGTACCGGTGACAATATGAAACATCAATACAAGCAAAATACATCAACCACATGCGACTGGAATATTTATATACACAACCACGCAGTTATAATAACAACCACACAGTTATATATAAAACAGCCCACACGGCTGTACTAAAAACCAACACAGCGGAAAAACGAAAACGGAAAGCCCAATACAACACAATCAACACACTGCTAGCCGGCTAGGCTTTATACAACAACCACAACAACAAATATAACAACACACCAAATACAACAATCACCAAATACAAATAAAAGATATACAAAACCCGAAACGATCATCGGATGTGATGTAGGACCCGACAGACAGGATACTCCGAGCGACACTCCAACCATCTACCTGAAAATATAAAGATATACATGCGGTGGTGAGTATAGGTAACTCAGCGGGTAATAGAAAGGATAGTGCATGGACTATAAATAAACATAGAGATCAAAGGTATACAGTCTCAGTAGGAAATCAAAGAACATGGTCCTACTGTCATAATCAATGCATCTGAATATATCAGATCTACTAACCTGGCATACATACTGTACAAACCACAACCGACATAATGATAGATACATACCCAATCTGGAATCGACACCTGGTACAATGGTCAGTAAACTCACCATATCTGCAACAGACCTACTCGTGACACCTGTGCAATATAAATACGACTACAAATACATGTACAATAAATGACATGTATGCAGCATGACAACCATATGCAACAATCATATCGCAAACAAATGCAACATACCACAAACACATGCAACTAGTATCTACTAGGCATGTATGCAAATATATCTCCAAAGATGCACCGCGCATCAAATGCAAATGTGCATGCATGCTCCATGGTCACCCCCGCCACCTCTCTAGACACCACGACCCCTGTATGGCCGAGAGGCTTGGGTCCGTGACAAAACGTACTAGCCTCCAGTACATGCACCGCTATAGGCGGCCGAAGCGGACGGTCAGCTAAGTAGTTATATAACTACATAGCTAAGGGTCCCTGACCACTCATAACTCAAACCCTCTGACTACTGTACCCTCAAGACCCACTACTCCAGAGTGGTCGAGGCTGACAGAACACTGAGCGACTGAATGAGCGCGACAGGACTAACTCCACTCCTAACTACCACTCTCCAACAGTGGTCGAAAGGACGACTATAAACAATTGACGACTCTTTTAACCACAAGGAAGACGATAATCGTCAGATGCAATGAATGATGAACATGATATATATACATATATAATCATGATACCGACACTGTCATCATCAATGCAACCTCCAAACCACATGAGTACCCCACAATATGAGTATAATCGTCATGATACCTCCATATATACCACCAACCACATGCGCACAACTACGCATGTATAATCAACCAAAGATCTCCAATAACCCCACAAGACACATGTACACAGAACATAAGTACAATCCACCTATATCCTCTAGTAAAAACACATCAGACACATGTATATACAACAAATATACAATCAACACAACTCCTCCAATCATCACACCGGACAAATGTGTACACGACATACAAATGGACAATCATCATATGAATACCACCAACGAAGTATCCCCTACCATACATACTCTACATGTAAAAATACCACAGAGTATAAATAACCAAAGTGCAGACTGTATAAGAATTAAATAGATCATCACAAGGGTCAAGCATCGGTATCAAGCAGGAAAAACAACAAACGAACACGATATAAGGTAAAGCATCCTAAACCATCACATAAAACCATGCACTAAGCTCAATAAAAATCTACATAGAGCCAAGGAAGAAATACTCGCCTTAAAATGTAGATCGTGTCAAGTAATCCCGCGTCGAGACGCTCGTCTCGTATCCAAGTCCTGCATCAATTAATATATATATATATATATATATATATATATATATATATATATATTATTTAGCTAAATTCATATGAATTAAATAGCTAAATAAAATCCCTAATCCAATTAAGATCACTCCAATCAAATCGAATCTCTTACTAATCCCCCAAATCAACATATCATTTAATCCAATAGCAATCTCCACTTAATGATATCAAACCACAATAACCTATCATAAAAATCAAATCTCCATCATAAGTCCACAACCACCAAACATCCTCATCAACAACTAATCAAACCACCACATCTGATAATGCAATCAACAATCAATCCAATAATCCAAAGAATGATCACATAACAATCTATATTAACCAATCACCATATCCACAAATTTCAACCCAATACAAACCTCAATCCATCCAACACATACCAATAACCATCATGTATCCATTTACATAAATTGTTCACCCAATAACCATTATAAGTCAACTCCAAAACTCACTTATCAAACACTACTCAAACCTCCTTAAAAATCCTTCAATCTTTCCAAACACAATCTACAATCCATCTACTAATCCAAACCAATGTGGGAATTAAATCAATCTTCAAAAACTCACCTAAAACTGGATATAGTTGATAGTGTTTCACCGCCATCTCTAGAGCTACTGCTGCCCCCTCCCACTCCCATCACCTACTAACCAAACAATCCAACCAACCTTTTAACCAACAACTCTAATGCAAGAAAGAACCAATAGTGTATAAATTCAATTCTCATCACAGCTTACCTCCAATTCGATCCCTATTTTCCAGCAAGAACAGTGATGTGTAGTCGGGCTGTGTTGTCTGGGAGATTCAAAGCAGATGCTTCATGTCGGATCCAAGCAAGAAGACTAGTACAACCCCAAGGATCAGGAATGGAATCCCTCTACAAGGAAAGGATCGAAAATACAAGCACTGCTCAAAGCAAAGATCGGTTGGATGAACAGAAGACAAGAATCAACGACATAACCTACCTTCCTATGGACGGAAGCATGAAGACCATAAGCTACGACAAGGTAGTGTCAGTGATCGACGGCGCCGGATCAACAACTAGGGTTCAACCAAAAGAGTGCGAGTAGGTGCTCAGCTCTGCTCCCTGTGAGTACTCGATGTCCACGACCATTAATAGGTAAGCGACAGCCAACGTCGGCAATCATATGGAGGTTGCCTCAGATGACGCTCGCCCTAGCATCGGCTGCTCACGGATGTCCGGTGATCGGCGTGAAGCAAACATCCCGCGAAGCCCTAGTCGTAAAGCCTCCGCCGATCATGAGCAAGAATCCATCGAAGTGGCGATCACTCTATCGGAGATGGTCGGAGCCGTCGAGATCCAACACCGCTTCCTCAGGCGATGCGGCGAGGACGAGATCACCGGAGAAAAATCGCTCCCCGTCGGCGTCGGGTTGACTGCTCGCGAGAGAGAAAGGGGAAATCAGCAGAGTTACAAAGAGGGAGAGGAAGAAAGACTCCATGCCTCAGGAGGGAGAGGGAAGAGGGAGGCTCGGCCGGCGGTGGCTCAAATGGCGCCGGCGATCGCGAGCCCGGCGTCGGCAGTGGAGATGAATCGAGGAAGGTGGAGATCGCGCGAGAAATGGGAATCAGGAGAGGAAATCAAAAATTTAGGGCTTAAGTTTTTAATTAAATACCTAGGTTAACTTAATTAAATCTTAAGTTAACTTCTTAATTAACTCCCACTTAAATGGGTATTCCAAACAGGCTCCGCTTAACCCCACCGATTCATCCCCTCGAAACGAGTCATACAACCTCCATTAAATTCCAGAAAAATTTCTAAAAAATTCCCAAAAAATTCAATAAGATTATTTCTCCAATAACTTTATTATATAATTTTTCGATATCTTATATTCTCCCCCACTAATAAAAATTTGATCCCCAAATTTATTGATCAACTCATGGATCCTCATCCAAGGTAACCACCAATCAACATACTCATATATCACTCACCCAAGTATATTAACCAAATAACATCCTCATCTACTACTCCACCCTAGTATCATAAACATATCTCCAAACATGACAATCCACCTCCAAATGAATAGAGAAGACTCTGTGAGCTATGAACTCACCCTACTCCCGCTACTCCCACTCTGCAATCTAGCCAACTGCGGGATAAATCAACTACCTCTGAAAACCAAAATCCACTACCAATAGATCATCTAACATCAGTATAGGGCACTCAAACTATCCATCAGTCTGAGGGTGAAAATTCATACTAAAGTAAAGCTCCTAACCCAAAATCCACTGTAACCTCAGTCAGAACTATGATGTGAAATCATGGATCTCCATCCGATACAACACTCAGAGATATACCATAAGATCCAGAATCTCTCTACAGTATAATCCTACTACTCGGTTCAAAGAATCTGTCCTACAAATCGATAGCTAGGGAGCAAAATCGTCACCCAACAATGATTACCCAAACCATCATATCCTCTCCATGTCCTGGGTAATCCTGCAACAAAATCCATCATATCCTGATCCCCACTCCACTCCAATATACGAGTCTACTAAACCAATCCTACTGATCTCCGATGTTCAGCCTCCATTGGCTAACATACTAGACATCCAGTTATAACATCTGCGATGTCTTTCTTCATGTCGTTCCACCAATAACACTCTAAGTCTCTATACATCAGGTGTCAACCGAATGTATCACAAATCCAGATCGATGTGTTTCCTGCGGTCACTCCTCTCGGATAAGAAGTGGCCCAGAAACACACTAAATCTCCCATGAAACAAAGAATTCAATTCTCATTACACGAGGATTCTAACTACTGGCACGAGACTACTCTGCTCATGATATATCGAAACTGGACCAAACCCCAGGTATGATACCTCTGTGTAGAGTGCAAATCCGTCTACACTAGAAAGCACCGCTAAGACATGTGCAACTATCTAATTGATCTCCCAAGCATCCATCCAAGAAAGTCTCATACCATTCCTAGACAGTCCAGTCAACGACATATCAATGCTAGAGAAATCCTCAACCAATCTCTTGTAATATCGAACCAGACTAAGAAAGCTGCGAATCTCCTGTATAGACTACAACTACTCCCAACTGGTAATAGCCTCTAACTCCCATGGATCCACTAACATCCCTCTACCAGAGACAATGTGTCCCAGAAATCCCACCAAAGACAATCAAAATACGCACTACTGAACTTCGCATATAGATATCCCCGTCGAAACATCTCTAGAACTATGCGAAGATAGTGTACGTGATCCACCTCAGATCGGAAATAGATAACAACATCGTCAATAAAGACAACGAAAACTGATCCAAACCCTCTAAGAATTCCAAATGCATCAAATCCATAACAACATCTAGGGCACTGTAAACCTAAATGGTGATACCAAGGACAACATGCTCACTCAACCGTAATATCCCCAACAAATCTGTGATCTGATCACCAACTATAAATCACCAAATCTATAAATATCACACAAGTGCTACTCCTCATGTCACTATCAACATCAAACATCAAATCATAGATCATCAAGTCAAATATCCACTAACAAATCATCAAAAGATAGCATATCACCACACCTGATCTCACAATATCCATCAATCAAAATCATCCTCAACATCAATCAATCATACCAGATAGTCTCCTACACAAAGATAGAGAAAAAGGAAAGCATCCAACCTTCAACACACACTTCCAACAACTAAATGTATCCAGAAAGTCTATCAAATCTCATCATCTCATCCTTTCTCTGATAATCAAATATCCATAGTAAAGGAATGTCAATCCAAAGTCAAAGGTTCACACAACCTTCTGACTAAGAGTCTACCCCTCAAGAGAGTATCTCCACCACCCTATATGTCCCTCGACAAATGTTGATAAAAGGGTTGCATCCTCTATCCTAAGATATAGATTACAAGATCTGGTAAAATGATCACGTGGTCAAGGTCTTGAGCCACCTAATAGAGACAATGTTAGCTGAGTCGTCTAGCCATTGCCTTGTACCCCATCATATTGTGATTGCTCCACCTGAGGTTCAGCAACCTCCAGCATCGAGCAATGAACACAAAGATAGAGGAACGCTACAACTAAATAGTTGATCAAAATATCTGTCAATCGACGCTTTACCCCTCGAAGATCATCATCTGAAACTATACCTAGTTACGGTCGGACCTTCTAGGTATTACTCAACTAACACCACTTCCTCCGCACCATTTCAGGGTATATATCACTGAGTACATCATGGATATCTAATCATATCCAATAGTTCCATGAGTCAGGATCTCCCATGGAACAACATTAGGCGAGTCGACTGATCATCGCCTTATAATCCATCATGCTAACGAAAAAGTAGAGAACTACTCTCTCTCCAAATCATACATCCTAGTAACGGTTGTATCTCATAAGTGTTAAGCATGTAGCCTTACACTTTTCCCACTTCAACAGAGGTATCCTATCCGAATGTACCTTTTAAGTCATCCTATCAGGTACAAACAGTCCATGGTCAAAGTCCCCATGGAATAGGATACATCAATCCTCTATAGACTGACTAAGCCGATAATAGTATATGGCTAACTCAGTCCTCCCCATGATGGTATAAGTCACGTACTCAAGTATGTCTCCCAAAATATCTAACAAAGCACGGAATAACCCAAAGATAGGAATCTCTAAAAATAGAATAAGTCAGTCCCACTAGTCGGACCAACAAAATAAATTGGTCAACTACTATTCAATCCAACAAGAGTAAATTAATCATCCACTGCTGAAACTAAGGTAAATCGATACCCAACTACAAATGTCAACCAGGGTAAATCGGTCCTCTACAGACCTAACCAAAAAGAATCTAAAATAATCCTCTACTAACCGAACTAACAGGAGCACAAAGCCAACTAAGGTAAGTCAAACCATAATTACACAAGTCAACTAAGTAAATCAATCATAGATTGACTGAAGACAAAGGAGTAAGCCGATACTCTACCAACAGAGTCAACATGAGTATATAGATACCCCCACTACCCAGCTAATAATAACAAAGGCAGGTATGTGACTCTAACTCTCAATCAAATAGTAATAGCATACACCAAAACCACTGATAGTATGATATAACCAATCCTCTGAGACTGTAAATCCTTGATCTCCAGTAGGGTCAACCATGATCAGTGATTGACCCAACACATGCAATGCATGCTACAAACAAAGAGGCAGGTACTAACATGAGAGTACTAACACATGTCATAACCATCAGAACAACAATGAATATACTAACAGAAATGTATTATCACAATATCTAAACATACCTCCTATAGCCTGGAGATGTCCTGCTGCTGCCTGGTCCCAAAGCCTGAAAAGTCACATCAAAAAAATCGAATCATGAAATCCAAAACATGAATAACAGGCATCGTACCTGCTCTGATACCACTAAATTGTCACGCCCCCAAAGGAGTCTCTGCCAGACAAAAATCCGGCAGCATCTCCCCCGTACCGGTGATAATCTGAAACATCAATACAAGCAAAATACATCAGCCACATGTGGTTGGAATATTTATATACACAACCACGCAGTTATAATAACAGCCCACTCGGCTGGAATGAAACAATCACAATCACGCAGTTATATATAAAACAGCCCACACGACTGTACTAAAACACAGCGGAAAAACGAAAGAAAGCCCACACAACACAATCAACACACTGCTAGCCGGCTAGGCTTTATACAACAACCACAACAACAAATACAACAACACACCAAATACAACAATCACCAAATACAAATAAAAGATATACAAAACCCGAAACGATCATCGGATGTGACGTAGGACCCGGCAGACAGGATACTCCGAGCGACACTCCAACCATCTACCTGAAAACATAAAGATATACATGCGGTGGTGAGTATAGGTAACTCAGCTGGTAATAGAAAGGATAGTGCATGGACTATAAATAAACATAGAGATCAAGTTGTGGCCGACCCTAGCTTGGACACCAAGCAAGGGTGGACGACCACATTGAATTCAAAAGGAAGTTTTATTTTGTAAAATATTTCCTTTTAAATAAATACATTAATAGGATTTTAAAGGATTATTTTAATATAAAACTTTCCTTTTTAGATTAGTCATAAAAGGAAATAAGAGAAAGTTTTTATTTTGTTGAAAACTTTCCTTTTATGTTGGTTTTAAAAGAGAGTTTTAAAATTTTAAAATATTTCCTTTTATAGCTTTCTATAAAAGAATAAAAGAGAGATTTGAAGTCTTTCCTTATTTGTAGTTATCTATAATGTGAAAGAAAGATTTTAATTTTTTGATAAAACTTCCTTTATGGATGGTCATAGGAAATGATTTAGGAGTGTGTGATCTTCTCCAACTGAAGGGGCACAATCCTATTTAATGGACTAAGTATCAAGTAATGATATACACTTAGGTACATTTAATAGTATCCTCCCCAACGGAGTCACTGCTATTATTTGTGTGACCAAAGAAAAACCAACTATTAATTTGTCATAAAAGCTAGGTAAAACCCCCTCTTACAAATGTTTGAATTTGTATACGTCCACACTAACGTGGCATACAAAATTCATGGTGTTTAAGGTAATTTTATTTTTCATAAAGTTAGGTTGACAAAATAAAATTTATGGGTAAAACCTCCTCTTACAAACAATTGAATTTGTATACGTCCACACTAACGTGGCATACAAAATTCATGGTGTTTGAGGTAATTTAAGGTTGACAAGATAATTAATGGGTAAGACACTCCTCTTACAAATATTTGAATTTGTATATATCCACACTAACGTGACATACAAAATTCACGGTGTTTGAGGTGTTGGTGAATTTAAATGATATTGATTTGAGGAATCAATATTATTTTAAATTCTAAAGTTTTGACCAAATATTTGATCGAAGACAGACCAACTATTAATTTTATTTGTCATGAAGATAGGTTGACAAGATAATAAAATTAATGGATAAAATCTACTCTTTGAATTTGTATACGCCCACACTAATGTGGCATACAAAATTCACGGGGATTTTGAGATGTTGATCTTGACCAAATATTTTTGTGATTTTTAGGATTTCAAATGTTTTTCAATCCCCTAGCTGTTATACTATAGAATAGACTTAGTAGTCCCAATTATAATGATTGGAAATAAAAACTTGGACACTAAGGTGGACTGTTCTCTCAGAACTAACAACAATCAAGGTGTATTTTATTCATTAGTTGTTGAAACATATTTAGTAGTGTTATCTACCGGTACCTGGTGTGTAGATACGAGAGCCGCTGATCATGTCTGTAATTTATTGCAGGGGTTTCAGGAATACCAGGAAATATAATACGAATATCAGGGCATCTCCTTACCTTCAGCCTTGTGGAAATTGGGGGGGATGAAGAGGAAGAGAAGAAGCGCTCACAAGAGACAAATATAGCAGGAAGAGCAAAAAGAAGTGGAAGAGTCGAAAGCAGTCAAAATGGTGAGAGGGTGACGATGGACAGCCTTTAGGGTTTATAAAGCAAAACTCCTAGGAAGCATCGAAGGGGGGAGGTATGATAACTTGAGTCGTCAGATCTAGGATCGTGTGCCAAAACGCGCTGATCAGTCACAGTGGCGAGAAAGGTTTGTGGGGCACGTGTCATTTCCCTATGAAAGGTATTAATGATGGGCGTGACAAGCAAATCATGGAAGGAGATTTTTGTACGGCAACATTCTGGCACAGGAAGGCCATATGTCAGAGGGAAAGACGATCATGCGATTACCTCGAGAAAAGCAAAGAAAAGCCATACGTCAGGGTCATGCGGCCACCTCGGGAAAGATGGAGGGAAATGAAAGTGAGCATGAATTTAAATTTGGCGCTCAGTAAGATATAAAATGAACAAATAGCTTATCTGATTAAAGTTTCTATGAGATATATGTAGGAAATATCCCAAGTAGCATACAATTGGCTAGACACCTAAAATGCGACACCAGAGCGGGAATTTTGGGGATAACCCCTAGGTCAGCCCTCAAATATCAATCTAATTCCTGAACCAGCCCCAAGGAGTTTCTTAACGGCTTCCTGCTCACACTTCCAAACTCTTGCCCCAACGCAAGTTATAAGTGACCATGCTCTCACGCCCAACGACCTTCCAGGTCGGTGTCTCAGACTCTCACCCCAGTGCGAGTTATAAGTGAGCATGCTCTCATGCCCAACGACCTTCCAGGTCGGTGTCCCAGACTCTCGCCCCAACGCGAGTTATAAGTGAGTCTGCTCTCACGCCCAACGACCTTCCAGGTCGGTGTCCCAGACTCTCGTCCCAGTGCGAGTTATAAGTGAGCATGCTATCACGCCCAACGACCCTCCAGGTCAGTGTCCCAGACTCTCACCCTAGCGCGAGTTATAAGTGAGCATGCTCTCACGCCTAACGACCTTCTAGGTCGGTGTCCTAGACTCTCGCCCCAGCGTGAGTTATAAGTGAGCATGCTCTCACGCCCAACACCTTCTAGGTCGGTGTCCAAATCTCTCGCCCCAGCGTGAGTTATAAGTGAGCATGCTCTCACGTCCAACGACCTTCCAGGTCGGTGTCCTAGACTCTCGACCCAACGTGAGTTATAAGTGAGCATGCTTTCACGCCCATCGACCTTCCAAGTCGGAGTCCCAGACTCTCGCCCCAGCTTGAGTTATAAGTGAGCATGCTCTCACACCTAACGACCTTCAGGTCGGTGTCCCAGACTCTCGCCCCAGCACAAGTTATAAGTGAGTATGCTCTCACACCCAACGACCTTGTAGGTCGGTGTCCCAGACTCTCACCCTAGCACGAGTTATAAGTGAGCATGCTCTCACACCCAACGACCTTGCAAGTCGGTGTCCCAGACTCTCACCCCAGCATGAGTTATAAGTGAGTATGCTCTCACGCCCAACGACCTTCCAGGTCGGTATCCTAAACTTTCGCCCCAGTGCGAGTTATAAGTGAGCACGCTCTCACGCCCAACGACCTCTCAGGTCGGTGTCCCAGACTCTCGCCCCAGCGCGAGTTATTAGTGAGTATGCTCTCATGCCCAACGACCTCCCAGGTCGGTGTCCCAGACTCTCGCCCCAGCGCGGGTTATAAGTGAGCATGCTCTCACGCCCAATGACCTTCCAAGTCGGTGTCCTAGACTCTCGCCCCAGCGTGAGTTATAAGTGAGCATGCTCGCACGTCCAATGACCTTCCAGGTCGGTGTCCTAGACTCTCAACCCAGCACAAGTTATAAGTGAGCATGCTTTCACGCCCAACGGCCTTCTAGGTCGGTGTCCCAGACTCTCGCCCCAGCGCGAGTTATAAGTGAACATACTCTCACGCCCAACGACCTTCCAGGTCGGTGTCCCAGACTCTCGCCCCAGCATGAGTTATAACTGAGCATGCTCTCACGCCCAACGACCTTGTAGGTCGGTGTCTCAGACTCTCACCCCAGCACGAGTTATAAGTGAGCATGCTCTCACGCCCAACGACCTTCCAAGTCGGTGTCCTAGACTTTCCCCCCAGCGCGAGTTATAAGTGAGCACGCTCTCACGCCCAACGACCTCTCAGGTCGGTGTCCCAGACTCTCACCCCAGCGCGAGTTATAAGTGAGCATGCTCTCACGCCCAACGACCTCCCAGGTCGGTGTCCCAGACTCTCGCCCTAGCGCGAGTTATAAGTGAGCATGCACTCACGCCTAATGACTTTCCAAGTCGGTGTCCAAGACTCTCACCCCAGCGCGAGTTATAAGTGAGCATGCTCTCATGCCCAACGACATTCTATGTCAGTGTCCCAGACTTTCGCCCAGCGTGAGTTATAAGTGAGCATGCTCTCACGCTCAACAACCTTCCAAATCATTGTCCCAGACTCTCGCCCCAACGCGAGTTATAAGTGAGCATGCTTTCACATCCAACGACCTTCCAGGTCGGTGTCCCAGACTCTCACCCCAACGCGAGTTATAAGTGAACATGCTCTCACGTCTAACGACCTTCCAGGTCGGTGTCCCCTACTCTCGCCTCAGTGCGAGCCACAAGGTGACATACTCTCATGCTCAACAGGTTTGGAGGCCATCTTTTCACTGCAAATCTGATCTACAAGTTCAAATATGGGCTACAAACAAGCATGCCCTTATGAGCTATGATGTCCCAACCCTTGTGGCAAGCAAAAGGTCTGGTAAGTAAATTATCCTTTCTAGAAAATTTTCTTGAGGAACATGCATCTATATAACATAATAATAGAAGGAGAAACAAGGGAGTACAAACATACACCCTAATAGGCAGATAAGGCAGAGAACACTGTTTATTTAATAAGAGTTAAGGAACATCTTTCAAGAATTCACATTAGTACAAGGTCAAGATACCTGGTCCCTCCTCGCTAAATGAGCCTGCGCCTGAGCCAGTTCCTCCTTGATACATTGGATGATGCTTTGTAGATGGGTAATGGTTTCATCTTTTATCTGACTTTCCTCTTGCAGGAGGGCTACAGTATCCTCGTGCTTCAGCTTCAAGTAGGTAATGAAATGATTCTGACTCTTCAAGTCTGAATAAGCCTTATGCTTTAGAGCTGCCTCGACCCTAGTCTTGGATTTAGCTACCAACCAGAGTTCTTCCACTTCACGACGGAGAGAGGACTGAAGGTCCCTACTCTGTGTCATCTCAAGCAAGGCCTTATCTTTGTGAGTTAAAAACTAGGTCAAATGAGTGAGCTGGTGGCACAGAGAAGATATCTCATCTGATTCCATGAGCAAAGAGGAAGGTAGCCTGAGGAAAGTGAAGGCGGCAGTATACGCGACCCTTTTTTAGAGAGGGGAATGTGAAGAGTGAACCTTAAAGCATGTGAAGATGTTTGGGAAATGGTGTGGCATTTATGGAAAAGTAGCATGATCGAGGATTGGAAAATGGACGTGCATGTAGTAAAGCCCCACATATCATTTATGGCAGGCAATAAATTCTGAGTGGGATATTGGAAAAAGGGCTAGCAGTTAAAGAGACACAAAGGCAAGGTCAGGTTAAGAACGAGACCTGGGTCTAGTCAGTCGGATTGGAGCCTCCTTCGACTAGACTTAAGGGGGAGGCTTGTGATACGGTGCATGATAGAGGGGTTAGATAGTTGACGTGGTCGGAAGGCAAGCCCACGTGGCGGTCAGAAGTCAAGCTCACATGGAAGTCAGAAGTCAAGTCCACGTGGCGGTTAGAAGTCAAGCCCACATGGAGGTTAAAAGTCAAGCCCACGTGGCGGTCAGAAACCAATCCCACGTGGAGGTCAGAAGTCAAGCCTACATGGTGGTCAAAAGTCCGGCCTATGTGGTAGTCAAAGGTCAAGATTACAGGGCGGTCAGGGTCGAGCCTATGTGGCATTCAAGGGTTAGGCCTATATGGCACATGGCAAGTAGGAACTCGGAAGGTAGGACGTACAGTTCAGGATAGGCGGACTAAGGCTTATAGGTCAGGACTTACAGGATAAGACAAGCAGAACAGGATATATGGATTATGACGTACAGTTCAGGATAGGCAGACTAAGACTTACAGGTCAGGACTTACAGGATAAGACATGCAGAACAGGATATACGGACCAGGACGTATTGTTCAGGATAGGCAGACTAAGACTTACGAGTCAGGACTTACAAGATAAGACATGCAGAACAGGATATACGGAGCAGGACGTACAGTTCAGGATAGGCGGACTAAGGCTTACAGGTCAGGACTTACAGGATAAGACATGCAGAACAGGATATACGGACCAGGACGTACAGTTCAGGATATGCGGACTAAGGCTTACAGGTCAGGACTTATAGGATAAGACATGCAGAATAGGATATACGGACCAGGACGTACAGTTCAGGATAGACGGACTAAGGTTTACAGGTCAAGACTCACAGGATAAAACAAGCAGAACAGGATATACGGACCAGGACATACGGTTTAGGACTTACAAGATAAAATATGGAGCAGGGTCGTGTATACGGGACGAGACTTAAGAAACGACAAGCGAGGGCCTCGATTGGCAGGGCGGTAAGCGCAAGTCTGGATTTACTGGGATTTACTGAATGACAAATGAAGGGTTGTGATAGATTGAGTAGTGCGATAGAGGGGGTGAATATCACGTCTTTTTAAAACTATTCTTTGTCTTTTAAAGTCAGAATTAAGCAGCGGAAAATAAAGAGAGACAAAAGTGTTTACTTCGTTCGGAGCCTAGCTCGACTCCTACTCGAAGGCCCGCGGTCTTTGACCGCACCGATGGGCAAAGCACTATAATCCTTCTTTCCGAAATTCTCGGAAAGAAGTGAATCGTACAAGTACAAATATGTAAGATAGTAACACTCCTGCTATCTTACAGAAATTAAGTGCAGTACTAAAAATATATACCGACAATAGAAGTAGTAAATCGTAGCTCAGTCGGCACTGTTGGATGAAGTCGCTTGCAATCTTGATGATGACGTGTAGCGTGAGCAGCTTGCAGAAGAGCACAAGAGTTGATCAGAAAATTCTATATGGCCTCTGACTTCGAGCCTCAATTTATAGGTATGATGGATGTTCGGTCGACCGATCCCTCTGTTCGATGGACCGAACCAGCTCCGATCCCTTCCAGCTAGAGTCTGACGTTGGCTCGATATTCTACATTAACTGGCCTTCAATGGTTCAGTCGACCGATCATGCCTTTCGATCAACTGAACAAGCTTTTTCCTTGTTCGTTGAAATCAGCCGAGATCTTTATTTATTGCAGCATTAATATTGATTGGATCGGTTGATCGGTCCTCTGGTTCGGTCGACCGATCAGCTTTTTTTTCCTTTCTTGCTGATCGCTGCTGATGATCTATCCTTTGCTGAGTCACCCTGGTTCGGTCGACCGATCTTACACTTCGGTCAATCGATCATGCTTTGACCGGACTCTGGTCTGATCTGTTCTGAACTGAATTACTGCTTTGAGTTTGCTTTGTTCGGTCGACCGAACCACTGGTTCAGTCGACCGATCCAATCAAACCTGCAACATAGTGTTACGAAAAAACTTTCCTACAAAACAGATGTTAGAGCAATAATATAAAGCAGGAATAAAATGTAAGACAGTAGAACTGTCTTGATCTCAACTTTGAAACCTTCCCGGTTTCTTCAGTTGGATCAGCGACCTAAGGTTGTTCCCTTTGGGAACCTGACCTCACTGTCGCTCCTTCAGTTGTTTACCTCAACTTACCTATCAAACTTAGATCCTCCAGATCTAGTTTGGACTTTTCACTAAGCCTTGATCAGCTCGCCAGGACTTTTACCTTGATCTTAGGTCCTCCAGACCTCTCGATCACACTGCCAAGCTTCAAGTCCCCTCTACCTTCTTGGATTTGCACCTGGGTTCCACGATCTGCTAAGATTTCTCCTGCCTAGCCTCCAACTAGGTCATTCTCAGTTGAGTAAACATCCTGCACACTCAGTCAACTTAGATCATAACAAGACTTAACTTGAACCTTTGACAACATCAAAACTCAGGTTTGATTCTGGTGCAACTTGCACCAACAATCTCTCCTTTTTGATGTTTGACAACCAAGATTCAAAGTTAAGTTAAAAATATGCAACAAATAAATAAAGAAGCAATTTGATTCTTAAATTCTCCTGCTGAGTTAAACAACTCCCCCTAAATTCACTATCTCTCCCCCTTTGACACACATCAAAAACAGGGGAAGACCAACAAACCAAAAAGGGTTGAAATGTATAACAATTTTAACTAAGTGCTCAAAAATACATGAAAATGAAAAGGTAATTTAGATAATCAAAAATAATATAAAATAATTTTGAAAATTTTACTAAGTTAAAAATATAAAATAATTTTGAAAAAATAATTTTCCTAAGTTAAACAAATACTTTGAAAAAGAGAAATTTTTACTAAGGTAAAAATAATATTAAAGAAACCAAATTTTGAAAAGTATTCCTAAGTAAAATATTTTGAAGAGAGTAAAGTTTTACCAGTAAAATAATTTTACTAAGTTAAAATTTCTAAAACAAACTTTCAATGTAAAATGTTTATAAAAAGAATTTGAAAAAGATTTTCAAAAATAATTTTGAACACTTTTAAAAGTCGAAAAATATGAAAGAATTTTACTAAGTGTAAAAATATAAATAATTTGAAAAATAAAAATTAGGATTTTCAAAAAAAAATGAAAAATGCATAGTTCAAGGCTCCCCCTAGAATTGATAACAACCTAAAAGTCTAAGCATGGGCAAAAAGACTAAGGAAAAAAGTCCTTATGATGAAATGTCTGTTGGGACCGAAAAGTAGCTAAAGAGGGGGTGAATAGCTCTTCGCGTGCTCGTCGTCGGCGTTGCTCGTTTCTTCAGAGATATGCAGCGGAAATACAAGAAACAAAAGCATACAACGCTAACAAATGGATTTTACTTGGTATCCATCTTACAAGAGGTGACTAGTCCAAGGATCACACATGCACGCACCCTCCACTATGAATAACCCTCCTTTATGGTAACTACCAAAGGCGGAGAAGCCCTACAATCTCTCTATACAAGAAGAAAGCAAAGGGAAAACAGATACAAGAAATATCTTACAAGATAAGCAATGAAAACCCTAACCCTAGCTTTTCTTCTTGTTGTGTTCTCGCCTCTTGACTTGGATGTCTCTCCAAGATCCTTCAAGAACTGACGATCTGAACCTTAAAGAGTTGCTGTGGAGATGCTGTTGAAGATTGGAGATGAATCGTGTAAGCACTTGAGATGAATCGTAGAAGCGATACCAAAGGAAATGAACGCCTGCGGCTTAAATCGATGCTAACGGTCGAATCCCGATCGATTGGATTTCTCCCAATCGATCGGGGAGACTTTGGATCAATCCACGGATCGATCCAGAGTGCCTCTGTGCTCTAGAAATTTGCCTGGATCGATCAGCTGATCGATCCAGGGCTTATCACGACAAAACGCACCACCCCGATCGATCCACTGATCGATCGGGGTCTCTGGATCGATCACCTGATCGATCCAGAGGCATTCTGTGTTGGCGACATTTCTTCCCAATCGATTGGCTGATCGATTGGGAGGAGCTCTGTCGCAGGGACTCACCCGATCGATCGACTGATCGATTGGGAAGCATCCAATCGATCAGATGATCGATCCAGATGCTAGTTTTTGCCCAAAACCAAGTCCCAAAGCCCCCAAACCAACATCCGGTCAATCCTTACCCTGTTGGAACATTATGCCTAGCATTCGGTCACCCTTGACCTGCTAGGACTCCCTCACCAAGTGTCCGGTCAATTCCTTTAATCTACTTGGACATTTCTTCATCTTGCCAAGTATCTGGTCACTCCCTTGACCTATTTGGACTTTTCTTCATCTTGCCAAGTATCCGGTCACTCCCTTGACCTACTTGGACTTTTCTTCATCTTGCCAAGTATCCAGTCACTCCCTTGACCTACTTGGACTTTCACCAGATGTCTGGTCAACCTTGACCCATCTGGATTTCCCCCGTGCCTGGCTTCACTCACCAGGACTTCCATTCTGCCTAGCTTCACTCACTAGGACTTCTTTTCTGCCTGGCTTCACTCACCAGGACTTTCACCTAGCTTCACTCACTAGGATTTTCACTTCTGCCTGGCTTCACTCACCAGGTCTTTCACCTAGCTTCACTCACTAGGATTTTCTTCTGCCTAGCTTCACTCACTAGGTCTTTCACCTGGCTTCACTCACCAGGATTTTCCATCTGCCTAGCTTCACTCACTAGGTCTTTCACCTAGCTTCACTCACCAGGATTTTCCTTCTGCCTAACATCCCAGTTAGGACTTCTCAGTCAAGTATCTGGTCAACCTTGACCTACTTGACTCTTCTCCAACCAACTGATCAGACCCTGATCAGAGGAGAATTGCACCAAACAATCTCCCCAAATGAACAACTACATTGTCAAACATCGAAACCCAAACCAAGGCTCAAGCTTGGTCAACCAGGTCAGCCTTGACCTGAGGGATATTGCACCAACAATCTCCCCCTTTTTGATATTTGACAATACCACATTTAAGTTAAGCTAATCCCATAGCCTCAACCTCCTTTATGCCACTAGGTAATGAAGTCATAAGTTAAACCCTTCATTCTCCTCCTAAGAGGGCAAACTCCCTCTAGGTAATGAAGTCCTAACTTAAACCCTTCATTCTCCCCCTATTGACACACATCAACAAATGCCCCATCTTTAGGCACACATCAACAAATTCACTTGTTGAAAACTCTCCCCTTTGAGACTCTCCCCCTGAAGAGTTGCTCATCGTTGTTCATAACTTCACTCATTGTGATCAACATGATAATGAAAGTCTCATACCCTTCATTATCCTTAACCCTAAATTCTCCCATTAATGTAGTCAAATGCCCATCCCTGAGCATTTTTAACTTAAACCACTTGAACAATGAGGATATCCACTCCCCATTAAAGTTCAAACGCTCAACCTTGAACATGTTCTGAAAAGAAGGTTAACCACCTTCCAAGGTTCATGAAAAAATAGTTTTCATATCTTTAAAGAGTCCCTCCCCCTAAAGACATGGTGGTAACTTCTGTCATTGCACCAACAATGACTTGGAATCTCTAAACCTTTAGGAAACACAAATTAGAAGTTTTGAGGTTCAAATATTCAATATTTGAATCAAACCTCAACCTAAACTTCAATTTAGTCTCCCTTAACCAATCCATCCTTGTTTTCAACATGAAAACACCCTCTTTATGTATACAAATGTATTTTGAGGGTTTGGAATGGTTACCTAGACTAACCATGGTTCAAAAATGCTGAAACCAGGCTTTACCAGCCAAAATCAGCAACTTCGATCAATTGGAGTTGGGTCCCAATCGATCGGACCATGCTGAATCGATCCACTGATCGATTCAGGAGGGCTGGATCGATCGGTGGAGCGATCCAGACGACTTCTGTTCGTGAGAAGCCTGTTCTCAATCGATCGCCCGATCGATTGAGACCCTTCAATCGATCGGGTGATCGATTGAAGTCTGATAGTTACTGAAATTTCATTTCAGTCAACTTCAGAAACCCCTAGAAAATTCTACAAAATCCCAAAAATCATGAAAATTTGTGTAGACATTATTTAGGGTATACTTTATCATGGAAAAATAGTTTTCTAAGAAAATACATCATATTTTCAAAGATGGACACAAACTAGAAAACTTGCAAAAACTTTAGTGTTTTCTTCTAGTTTGTGCCTAACTATTCAATGATGAGTACTATCAAAAGATAGCCTTCACCAAGGTTTTCCAAAAGCATTTTAAAATGATTTTCAAAACCAATATCCCACCATGTTCCTTGGGCTTAATGCACATGACTTGTACATTAGCTTTCCCAATGATAGGAAAACACATAACTATGTGTTTTGATGAATTTAAAACTCAAAAGAATGCACTAAATCAACATCTTGAGTTTTGTTCATCATCCTAACATCTCACTTGTATCTAATGTGCATTAAACCACATACAAGTCACCTTATGGGTCTTTGTGAGATGTAAAGTTTGGTTTTGCTCTAATCTATGGATCATGCATATCTATCTAAGCATTTTTGTGGATATTGAACATCCACTTAGGATGTCACTTGTTGATACACTTGTACCACTTGTTAGTGAATTTGTACCACTTGTTACAAAGACCACTTGTTAATACAAGTTGATAAATGTCAGTTGTCCTTAATTTTAAGGAATTAAAAATAATGCATGATATGTTATGGCATACATCAAAATGAAATAGCTTTCAAAAGAAAGATTCCTATAACTACATGATGTATGAATGCATGACATGATATTTTTGTATTTTCATAGTAAGTCATGAATGCAAGATACAAATAAATAAGTATGATGTCATGGCATATCATAGGCAAACAATCATGCCAAGGTTTAGTATAAATAAAATACCTAGATTATCTACCTAAGTATCCTTAATCCTTAGCTAATCTTAAAATTTTAAACCTAGATTGCCCAAAAGTGCTTCAAGAAATTTCCAAAACCTAAATTGGCATTTCTAATTCTCTTGATTCATTTATGCCAATTGAAATTTAGCTTATTCCTCAAATGTTGACATATTTCGTCCTTCCACAAGAGTAGCACTCTTAATTAAGGCTCAAATTGCCTTTATTTTCCTAAGAACATACCAAAATCCCAACTTGGTAGTTCTTATGATTCCTAAATTTTGCCAATTAGGATTAAAATCAATACTTCTCAAATTTTGCACATTTTACTCTTTCAAAGAGTAAATCACAAATCCATTTCATTTTCAAAGGTTGATAATAACCTTGAAAATACTCCTCGAGTGTCAATTTCTTCAAAGTTGGGTTAACTACCCTTCTTCTTAGAGTTGACACTCTCTAACCCATCTATGGGGTAGAGAAGATGCTCCAGGAACCCAAAATCTATTGGTGCTCCTTGGATGCTCTAGGTACTCACTAGGGATAACTTCCCTAGATACCTTCCTAGTGACCTTGTTTGGCTTTTTAGAAGCCTTGGTTACATTTTCTAGGTCAACCCTAGGGATTACTTCCCTTGTGACCTTTTTAGTGACTTTGTTAGACTTCTTAGAAGTCTTAGTCACTTTAGTTGCAAAAATACTCCTAGGGATAACTTCCCTTGTACTTTTGACTTGACCCTTAGACGTAGGGTTGGTTTCATAGCTATATGGAACCCTATGGTAAGAGATTTCATCTTTCTTAGCCTTAGGTTTGTATCCCAAACCTTTATGGCCATTGGATGGCCCTTGTTGTACTCCTAGACCTAGGTTTTGCTCATTTTGCCCTTTAAGGATATTTTCCATCCTTTTTAGGGTTTTTTCTAGTTTGTCAAGTCTTGACCTCAAGACTTGATTCTCCATCACTAAGTCCTTAGTTTTTGGTTTTCCATTAAATCCATGAGCATTTTTGTTTCTAGGCTTGTAGCTAAAATCCTTTGAGTTCTTGCCTAGACTTTTACCTACATTCCTAGCCTTAGGTGTAGTAGTTTTAGCATGAAAAGCTATATGTTTTTCCTTAACGCTATCATGCTTCCTATTTTCATGGTAAATAGCATTAAAATGATATAAGTTAGAACTATCATGCTTTTTACCATAATTTAAAGGGGTAGGCTCAATGAAAGTTACCTTTCTTTTTACCTTGGAGGCTCCCCCTTGACTTGAGCTTCCTCCATGAGCCTTGACCACCTTCTTCCCCTTAGGGCATTGACTTCGGTAATGCCCCTTTTGGTTGCAAGAAAAGCACACAATGTGCTCCTTGCTCTTCTTTGTTCCGGGGATCGTCTCCTTGGGCTTCTCCTTACCCTTTTGTGCCACATGACCCTTCTTCTTGGCCAAGTTGGGACACTTGCTCTTGTAGTGCCCATTCTTCCTACACTCAAAACATATAATATGATTTTTATTATTAATTGAACTATTTATACTTTCTTGTGTAGGGATGGCACTTTTTCCTTTGGATCCGGAGGTAGAGACTTCCTCTTGATCCGCAAATGATTTTCCTCCCATAGATTTAGCTTGACTTGTGGAGGTGGAAGCTTCTTCCTCCACTTCTTCTCTTGACCCGGATGTAGAAGCTTCTCCTTCTTCTTGATCCGGTGTCACCAAGGATTGCTCCCCCTCAATCCTAAAGGTGGAGACTTCACCTTCTTCTTCATCCTCTTGTACATGAAACAAGGAATATACTCCTTCCTTGCTCTTTTGATTGCACTCCTTTGAGGATGAAGCTTCTTGGACTTCCTCTTCTTCGGAAGTTGAGCATCTCTCAACTTCGGAGTCTTCCTCCTCTTGGTCTTGATCCAATGAGTCACTCTCTTTGGATTCTTCTTGATCTTGTACAGTGGAGGGGATCTCATGAATCTTTGCCAATTTACTCCATAGCTCTTTGGCATCTTCAACTTCTCCTATTTTCTCCAAGATGTTGCTCGGCAATAAATTGACCAAAAGCTTGGTCACTTTGTCATTGGCCTCATATCTTTGGATTTGGTCTTGGCTCCACTTGCTCCTCTTGAGTACTTTGCCCTTGGAATTTGTGGGAGCTTCAAAACCTTCCATGAGAGCAAACCATTGCTCTATCTCCACCATTAAGAAGTTTTCGATCCTTGATTTCCAAAGATCAAAGCTTGTAGATGTGTATGGTGGAGGCACCCTCGTGTTGAATCCGAGTCCATCTCGGAATTCCATTTGAAGTTGAGCTTCTTGTGATGAAGTCTTCGACTTGTAGAATTGCTCCAACTTCTTCACCCTCTAGCTTTGCTTGTTTGTTTGCCCCTTCCAACGATGATTCCGGTGAAGAGCGACCTCGCTCTGATACCACTTGTTGGGACCGAAAAGTAGCTAAAGGAGGGGGTGAATAGCTTTTCGCGTGCTCGTCGTCGGCGTTGCTCATTTCTTCAGAGATATGCAGCGGAAATACAAGAAACAAAAGCATACAACGCTAACAAATGGATTTTACTTGGTATCCACCTCACAAGAGGTGACTAGTCCAAGGATCCACACACGCACGCACCCTCCACTATGAATAACCCTCCTTTATGGTAACTACCAAAGGCGGAGAAGCCCTGCAATCTCTCTATACAAGAAGAAAGCAAAGGGAAAATAGATACAAGAAATATCTTACAAGATAAGCAATGAAAACCCTAACCCTAGCTTTTCTTCTTGTTGTGTTCTCGCCTCTTGACTTGGATGTCTCTCCAAGATCCTTCAAGAACTGGCGATCTGAACCTTAAAGAGTTATTGTGGAGATGCTGTTGAAGATCGGAGATGAATCGTGTAAGCACTTGAGATGAATCGTAGAAGTGATACCAAAGGAAATGAACGCCTGCGGCTTAAATCGATGCTAACGGTCGAATCCCGATCGATTGGATTTCTCCCAATCGATCGGGGAGGCTTTGGATCGATCCACGGATCGATCCAGAGTGCCTCTGTGCTCTAGAAATTTGCCTGGATCGATTAGCTGATCGATCCAGGGCTTATCGTGAAAAAACGCGCCACCCCGATCGATCCACTGATCGATCGGGGTCTCTGGATCGATCACCTGATCGATCCAGAGGCATTCTGTGCTCGTGGCATATCTTCCCAATCGATCGGCTGATCGATTGGGAGGAGCTCTATCGCAGGGACTCACCCGATCGATCGGCTGATCGATTGGGAAGCATCCAATCCATCAGATGATCGATCCAGATGCTGGTTTTTGCCCAAAACCAAGTCCCAAAGCCCCCAAACCAACATCCGGTCAATCCTTGACCCGTTGGAACATTATGCCTAGCATCCGGTCACCCTTGACCTGCTAGGACTCCCTCACCAAGTGTCCGGTCAATCCCTTTGACCCACTTGGACTTTTCTTCATCTTGCCAAGTATCTGGTCACTCCCTTGACCTATTTGGACTTTTCTTCATCTTGCCAAGTATCCGGTCACTCCCTTGATCTACTTGGACTTTTCTTCATCTTGCCAAGTATCCAGCCACTCCCTTGACCTACTTGGACTTTCACCAGATGTTTGGTCAACTTTGACCCATCTGGATTTCCCCCGTGCCTGGCTTCACTCACCAGGACTTCCATTCTGCCTAGCTTCACTCACTAGGACTTCTCTTCTGCCTGGCTTCACTCACCAGGACTTTCACCTAGCTTCACTCACTAGGATTTTCACTTCTGCCTGGCTTCACTCACCAGGTCTTTCACCTAGCTTCACTCACTAGGATTTTCTTCTGCCTAGCTTCACTCACTAGGTCTTTCACCTGGCTTCACTCACCAGAATTTTCCATCTGCCTAGCTTCACTCACTAGGTCTTTCACCTGGTTTCACTCACCAGGATTTTCCTTCTGCCTAACATCCCAGTTAGAACTTCTCAGTCAAGTATCTGGTCAACCTTGACCTACTTGACTCTTCTCCAACCAACTGATTAGACCCTGATCAGAGGAGAATTGCACCAAACAATCTCCCCAAATGAACAACTACATTGTCAAACATCGAAACACAAACCAAGGCTCAAGCTTGGTCAACCAAGTCAACCTTGACCTGAGGGATATTGCACCAACAATGTCCAACCCTTGTACACAGCCAGTGGAAGATCTAGGAATTCAAATATGGAGGGGCGATCATGATAAACAAGGGATGATAACTTCCATCTCCATCGGTAGAACCCCATAATACTATGGGTTCCACCGCCGGCAAGGGGGGGCGACCGCCCCACACACACACACACACTGGATTTGCCCCTGTACACAGCTAACTACCACAAGATAGTAGCAATAGACTCAGGTTGGTCAATTTGAGCATTTACTACTAACTATGTTTTTACTAGCTAGTTGACTTAAATTGATTCATGTATATTGTTTAAAGCCCAGATTTATAGTGATGCACTAACATAAGCATCTAAAATCTAGGGCTAAGACCTAAGCATCTCACCCATTCTAAGTTATCAAATAAGGGATCCTACTGTGCTTGTAAGATGCTGGCTCCTAGAACTATAGGATCATGCAATTCTATGATAGAACCTAAGCTACTCCAGAAAATTAAAGATTTTGAAAGAGTTTTTGAAAGCTAAAATTTGAAATAGGGATTTTTAAAAAAAATATTTTAAAAAATAAACTAAGTAATAATTTTCAAAATAAAATAAAAAATCTATTCTATAAAACACAACCCTAATTGTCGTCTTAGATTACTAAATTTTGCTTCAGGTAATGGTTTAGTAAAAATGTCTACCAAGTTAGATTTAGATTCTATATAATTTAGTTCAATATTCCCTTTTGACACATGATCCCTAATAAAGTGATGTTTAACCTCTATATGTTTAGTTCTAGAATGATGTACTGGATTTTTAGTTAGGTTTATAGAACTTATATTATCAATATAGGTTTTTACATTCTTATAATCTAGATTAAAATCTTTTAATGTATGAGACATCCATAGCAATTGAGCTACGCATTCACCCATTGCTATGGATTTGGCTTCAGTGGTAGATAAGACAACACATTGTTGTTTACTGCTAAACCAACTAACTAAAAGACGAACCTAGCAATTAACATCCTCCACTTGTACTCTTTCTATCCAACTTACACCCGACGTAATCGGAATCAGAGTATTCGATTAGGTCAAAATGTGAAGTTCTAGGGTATCAAATTCCTACATTAACAGTTCCTTTTAAATATTTAATAATTCGTTTAACCAAGGACAAATGGGACTCTTTCGCACAAGTTTGGAAACAGACACACATACTAACTGCAAATAAAATGTCGGGTCAGCTTGCAATTAGATAAAGTAAACTTCCTATCATGCTTCTATAAAGCTTTAAGTCAATAGATTTACCATTTTCATCATTATCTAGGTTAATGTTACTTGCCATAGGAGTTTTAATTTCTTTTGAATTTTCCATACCAAATTTTTAATAAGATCTTTTGTATATTTAGTTTGATGTACATAGTTACCATCTTTAGTTAATATAATTTGAAGACCTAAGAAATAATTTAATTCTCCAACTAAACTCATTTCAAATTCATTTTCCATTAAAGTTACAAATTCTTTTAAGAATTTTGAGTTAGTTGAGCCAAATACAATATCGTCAACATAGACTTGAGCTATAAAAATATCAGAATTAAAGGTTTTAATAAAAAGTGTAGGATCAATTTGTCCTTCTTTAAACCCTTTTGATTTTAGAAAACTAGACAGTCTTTCATACCAAGCCCTAGATGCTTGTTTAAGTCCATATAAAGCCTTTTTTAGCTTAAATACATAGACTGGGTTTTCTAGATCATCAAATCCGAGTGGTTGACTAACATAGACTTCTTCCTTAATGTAGCCATTTAGAAAAGCTAATTTAACATCCATTTGATATAACTTAAAACCTTTAAAAGCTGCATAGGCTAGCAACATTCTAATTGATTCAAGTTTGGCTACCAGGGTATAAGTCTCATCGTAATCTAGTCCTTCGACAAGACTGAACCCCTTGGCTACTAGACGAGCTTTATTCCTTAGGATTTCACCTTGTTCGTTTAATTTGTTCCTAAATACCCATTTGGTGTCTATAAATGTCTTATCTTTTGGTGGAGGTACTAAATCCAAAACTTGACTCCTTTCAAATTGACTTAACTCTTCTTGCATTGCAATTATCCAATCAGGGTCAGTTAAAGCATCACCTATGTTTTTAGGTTCAAGTTTAGATATTAATGCTATTTGACTTAGATTTCTAAAGGCATATCTTGTTTGAACTCTCAATTCAGGGTTTCCTATGATTTGGTTGATTGGATGATTGGGGTTAGATTGTATTATTCTTGGAATAGGGTTGTCAGATTCTTTAGATTGTGTTAAGTCTTCTTCTTCTTCGTGATTAACTGGATGATTAGGATTTGAACCATGTTGATTAATATGATCATTTTCATTAAAGGTTACATTGGTGGTTTCCTCAATTTTAAAAGTAGATTTATTGTAAACTCTATAGGCCCTACTTGTAGAGGAATACCCAAGAAAGATTCCTTGGTTAGTTTTTGAAGTAAATTTGCCTAAGTAATCTTTAAGATTTAAAATGTGAACATTACAACCAAATACATTAAAATATTTTATGTTAGGAATTTTGTTAAAGTAAATTTCATAAGATGTTTTATTTTGATCTTTGTTAATTATAATTCGATTTTGGACATAACAAGTTATATTAACAGCTTCAGCCTAAAAATATTTTGGTATATTATATTCATTTAACATTGTTCGGGCAGCTTCTTGTAGAGTTCTATTCTTTTGTTCTACTAAGTCATTTTGTTGTGGAGTTTTAGGGCATGAGAACTCATGGTGATAACCATTTTCTAGACAAAAATTATTAAATTTTTGATTTTTGAATTCACCTCCATTATCACTTCTTATTTTCTTAATTTTAATATCTTTTTCATTTTCTACTTGTTTACAGAAATTTTTAAATGTTTCAAAGGTATCATATTTATTAGGTAAGAATTTTACCCATGTATATTTAGAGTAGTCATCAATGATTACTAAGCAATAAAGATTTCCATTCAAGGATTTTATTCCATGAGAATCAAATAAATCTAAATGTATTAGGTCAATTATTCTATTTGTTCTATTTTGATTGGTAAGTTTATGAGTTGATTTAATTTGTTTTCCTTGTTGACAAGAATTACAAAATTTATCTATAGGATTCCCTAATTTTGGCAAGCCTCTTACTAAACCATTTTTGCTTAATTTTAGTAGATTTATAAAGTGAGTGTGAGCTAATCTCCTACGCCATAACCAAGTTTCATCATCATTTGCTAGAAAACATTTGGGTATTGTTTTAGGTAGATGAATGGAGTAAATATTTTTATCTCTAAAGCCTTTTAGTAATATATTAGTTGAGTCATTGTAGCTTATCAAGCATTCAGAAGGAAAAAATTTAACCTCAAATCCTGAATCACAAAGTTGACTTATACTAAGCAAATTATAATTAAAATGTTCAACAAGTAAAACCTTTTTAATTGAAATGTTGGACTGTAATTGAATTTCACCTGTACCAATTACCTTTAGCTTACCATTGTTTCCAAATGCAACTGATCCTAAGTTTTTTAATTCAATGTTGGTAAATTTATCCTGATCCCAGTTATGTGTCTGGAGCAGCCGCTGTCCAAGATCCATTTATCCAGAGCTTTGGATTCCTACAAAATGTAGGATTTAAACCAAAGTTCGATTAAAGGGTGAAATTAAGTGGGTAAGGTTTTGGATTGCATTTAAGTCTTATGATTTAATGACTCTTTAAATAATAATTTTTAATTAAGTTTAAAAAGTTTTAATTAAGTATTAAAGTGAGTTTTTAATTAAGTTTGAAAATAAGTTTAAAAATATTTTAATAAAGAAAAAAATTTTAAATTAAGTTTTTAAAATAAGTTCTAATAAAGTAAAAAAGTTTTTTTTAATTAAGTTTTAAAATAACTTTTAATATAGTAAAAAAAAATTTAATTAAGTTTTAAAATAATTTTTAAAATAAGTTTTAATAAAGTAAAAAACATTTTTAATTAAGTTTTAAAATAAGTTTTAAAAAGTTCTTAATTAAGTTTTAAAATAAATTTTAAAATATTTTTTAATAAGTTTTAAAAAGTTTTTAATTAAGTTTTAAAATAAGTTTTAATAAAGTAAAAAAGTTTTTTAATTAAATTTTAAAATAATTTTTAAAATAAATTTTAATGAAGTAAAAAAGTTTTTAAATTAAGTTTTAAAATAAGTTTTAAAAAGTTCTTAATTAAGTTTTAAAATAAGTTTTAAAATAATTTTTAATAAGTTTTAAAAAGTTTTTAATTAAGTTTTAAAATAATTTTTTAAAAAAAGGTTTTTAATTAAGTTTTAAAATAATTTTTCAAAAGTTTTTAATTAATTTTTAAAAAAGTTTTTTAATTAAATTTTAAAATACTTTTTTAAATTTTAATTAAGTTTTAAAATAATTTTTTAAAAAGTTTTTAATTAATTTTTAAAATAATTTTTAATAAGTTTTAAAAAGTTTTTAATTAAGTTTTAAAATAATTTTTAAAAAGTTTTTAATTAAGTTTTAAAATAAGTTTAATAATTAATTAGGTTTGAATAAGATTAGGTTTGATAATTAATCTTGAATTTAACTAGTTTTCAAATTTAATTAGATTTAAAATTTAATTAGGTTTGATAATTAATTAGATTTGGAAAAGGTTATTGAACCCATGTTAGATTCAAACTTAGTTTTGGGTCAATCTAGCAGGCTTCATAAGGATAAGCTTTCAGTTCAGTGGCGAGACATATGACCTTCTTGTGTATCAACGGTGGACCACTTGCTGAAAACTTTCCAAACTGTTCCCACCCAAAAAACTTAATACTAAATTTTAATCTAACTAGTCCATGTTTGACTGGGGTAGCTTCGTTTAAATCCACTAAGTCTAGTGCACTAGGTAGAATTCCATATTCAGCCTAGACATGCCTTCGATAAAGTTTCCTTGACGTACTATCATCTCAATGCATTCCGATGCTATGTTGTAGGGTTTGGTATACCTTTTTCATCTAACCATTCTAAGCAGAAAATAAACCTAATCCTAAGTGTTGAGTTTGGTTAATCAAGTTGGTTGTATTATTTTTCTACTTGCTCCCCCTAAGTCATAGCTTAGATAAGGTCTATCTAAGTAATGGATTTGACTCTTAGGGACCAAGTATAGATTTGGTTCAATTTGTTTGGTTAAAAGTTTTGTTTGAACCCATGCTTGGACTTGACTTCTAACATTTTGACTGATTAGAGATAAATATGATTTGTTAGTTTGTTTGGGTTTGTAACCGAGTCCTGATTTGTTGTACACGGCTCGTTGCGACCCAAGTACCATATTTAGACACTTGGATCCCAATTCAAACCTTTCCAACGTTTTCTTGAGTCGCTCAACTTGACCTTTCAAATCGAAATTTTCTTCCTCAAGCTTTTCAACTTGAGTTGAAGTTCCGACTTGAACTCGGTTAGTCGAGTCACTCAAGTTAACTTGTTGCTTAAGGTGGTCTAATTCCTTAAGTAACAAGTTATTTTGTTTTTTAGATTTTGATAATTTTTTAAGCAAGCATTTAACTACTTTAAGTAAATTTGACTTGGAATAAATCGTTACCATATTTGGATCTTCTGATCCGTGGCTTTTGTTGGAATCGAGGTCGATCTCGGACTCGTACTCTTCGTTAGACTCGGAGTCGGAATCTTTGTTTCTTGCCATAAATGCAAGATGGCTCGAGTGTTTTGTTTGTTCCGCGTCAAATTCATCGGAAGAAGTTTCGTCCCATGTCGCTTGAAAAGCCTTCTTTCGTCTTGTTGATTTGGGTCTTTCTTCTTTCCGATTTGGGCATTCATTTTTGAAATGCCCCTTCTTGTTGCATCCATAACAGATCATTTCTGATTTGTTTTGGATCTGGTTGGGTGGAGTCTTCTTGGTGCTTCTTCTAAACTTCTTCTTAATCAACAACCTTCGGACCATGTTGACTAATTCTTCTTCGTTCGTTGAGCCAGAGTCTGACTCACTTTCTGACTCGATTTTCGTTTTTGATTTTGTTTCCTTGCTTGAACCTGCATACAACGCTACACCTTTCTCGACATGGCTTGTGTTAGACTGTTCGTGTAATTCCAATTCATAAAATAACTCGTCTAACTTAAGAATTGAAAGATCTTTGGAAACTTTGTATGCATCTACAATTGATGCCCACAAAGCATTCCTCGGAAAGGCGTTCAGAGTGTATCTTATCGTGTCGCGGTTTCCTAGGTTGTGTCTGATTAGGTGGAGGCCGTTAAGTATGTCCTTCAGTCGAGCATGTAGTTGCGAGGTCGTCTCTCCAGTAAACATTTTTATATTAAATAAATTGTTTAAAAGTAAATCCCTTTTGTTTACCTTCGAGTCGTCGGTTCCTCCGTGTAGTTTGACTAGTGAGTCTCACAATTCTTTGGCTTTGTCGTAGGAGCCAACTCGGTTCAACTCCTCCATTGTGAGCCCGCACTGAATGGTGTTGATCGCCTTGTAATTCAGTTGAGCCTTCTTCATCATTTGAGGAGTCCATTCTTCTGGTTCTAAAGTTGTTCCGTCTTTCGTCGGTAGAGTGTAACCTTTTAGGATTGTAAACCAGAGCTCGATGTCGGACTTCAAGTAGTACTCCATTCTATTTTTCCAATAACTAAAGTTCTCTCCTTTGAACAGTGGAGGCCTTACGGTGTTGTAACCTTCTTGATACGAGTTCGACATCCTTGCAAGAAAAAATTACAAGACAAAAAAAATTTCCAAGACTTTCGTCTTGGGATTAGTAGTGCCTAAAAAAAATATAAAAAAAAATACTTCGAAAGAAAATAAAAAGAAAAAGTTTTAAAATTCTTTGAAAACCAGTTAAGAGATTCAGAGCTAACAAGTCTCTGATACCAATTGATAGATCGAGTAGTGCGCAGCTCGGTCGGCACTGTCTTACAGAAAGATAGTAACACTCCTACTATCTTACAGAAATTAAGTGCAGTACTAAAAATATATACCGACAATAGAAGTAGTAAATCGTAGCTCGGTCGGCACTGTTGGATGAAGTCGCTTGCAATCTTGATGACGATGTGTAACGTGAGCAGCTTGCAGAAGAGCACAAGAGTTGATCAAAAAATTCTATATGGCCTCTGACTTCGAGCCTCTAGGTATGATGGATGTTCGGTCGACCGATCCCTCTGTTCGGTCGACCGAACCAGTTCCTATCCCTTGCAGCTGGAGTCTGACGCTGACTCGATATTCTGCATTAACGGGCCTTCAATGGTTCGGTCGACCGATCATGCCTTTCGGTCGATCGAACAAGCTTTTTCCTTGTTCGTTGAAATCAGCCGAGATCTTTATTTATTGCAACGTTAATATTGATTGGATCGGTCGACCGGTCCTCTGGTTCAGTCGACCGATCAGCCTTTTTTTTCCTTTCCTGCTGATCACTGCTGATGATCTGTCCTTTGCTGAATCACCCTGGTTCGGTCGACGGATCATGCTTTGACCAGACTCTGGTCTGATCTGTTCTGAACTGAATTACTACTTTGAGTTTACTTTGTTCGGTCGACCGAACCACTGGTTCAGTCGATCGATCCAATCGAACCTGCAGCATAGTATTACGAAAAAACTTTCCTACAAAATAGATGTTAGAGCAATAATATAAAGCAGGAATAAAATGTAAGACAGTAGAACTATCTTGATCTCAACTTTGAAACCTTCCAGGTTTCTTCAGTTGGATCAGCGACCTAAGGTTGTTCCCTTTGGGAACCTGACCTCACTGTCGCTCATTCAGTTGTTTACCTTAACTTACCTATCAAACTTAGATCCTCCAGATCTAGTTTGGACTTTTCACTCAGCCTTGATCGGCTCGCCAGGACTTTTACCTTGATCTTAGGTCCTCCAGACCTCTCGATCACACTGCCAAGCTTCAGGTCCCCTCGACCTTCTTGGACTTGCACCTGGGTTCCATGATCTGCTAAGATTTCTCCTGCCTAGCCTCCAACTAGGTCTTTCTCGGTTGAGTAAACATCCTGCACACTCAGTCAACTTGTTAGAGTTGTCAGTAAACATCCTGACTTAAGCATCGGAGGGTCTGCCCCGGGGACTTTTTCCCTAGTTCTGGGCCTCAAATGGGGGGTGACTTGTCTGAGTGTGTGCAGAGCCCTCGCCTCATCATCTCAGTCATCACCCCCCGTCATTCACCCATGGGAACCTTTCCGGTAGGTACCAGGTCAACAAGGCGTCTCCACGACTTTCCATCAACATCGAGGACAACGCAACCAATCTCTATCCGACTCAGCTTCCGGACGGGATCACCGCCTATTTGATTTTAGGTATTATCCAAACGAGTAGTCTGTGTTTGAATTGATTAAATCATGTATTCCTTCTCATTCTCTCTCCCATAATACACCTCTTATTTTTCACTGTTCATCCAAAACAAAAAACTTTGAAGTGCTATTTTTTTTATAAAAAAGATCTAATCTGTCAACCCTCCTCTTTAATCTTCGTTTCGACGAGTTTCCTCCACTGTCCCCTTTGTCTCCGCCCAACGACGCAAAAAGACATGAAAAGGTGATGCTCTTTTGAAATCAAGACTATAGCTTTGAATTGATTCGTAGGGGTCTCTGAAAATCAATAGTGTTTTTGGTCAAGATTTGGAAGAAAGTAAATGACATGTAAATCGTGTCAAGCTATGTCAAGGGCACTAAGAGCATCTCCAATGCAAGTTTTGTCAAAGGTTTATAAAATTTAAAAATCTCATTAAAAAATCTTTTATGATTGTGTAGGTGAGGTTTGAGGTTTTTAATTCAAGAGCAGGTTTGAGTTTTCAAACCTACTTTTTCTCTTGAGGATGGAGATAATAATTAATGTACATGATTGCCCCTTTTAAAATAATTTAAAAATAAATTATTTGATGAGCTAATTATTTGTACAAGCTCCTCCGCCTCGACGACGCCACCAGCGGCAGCGAGGCGCCGGCGGTCCAGGGGCTTCTCGAGAGCGAGATGTCTTCGGAGCGGAACTTTTCGGAGCCGCCGCTGATCACTGGGGCCGAGATGGGCCTGCACGAGTTCGTGGGAAAGATCCTGGACGTGTGCCCGGATCGGCGATGTACATGGACACCCGCGGCCGGAACGTCCTTCAGGCAACAATCAAGAGCGGCAACCTGGAGATCGTGGAGATCATCAGCCAGAAGACGGAGGGCCCCAATCCTGTCCTTCCCTCATGGCTGCTCTCGCACACTGAGTCAAGGACGAGGAGAACCCTCCTGCATTTTGCTTCGGAGAGGATTCCTCCCGATACAGATGACGTCATGCAGTTGCAAGACGAGCTCCTTTTTTTTTGAGGTAAACAAACAGATCGACATAAAGTTTTTTATGCTAATCCTTCAATGACTAATCAATCTGGAGAAAGTGACGTTTTCTCACCAATTGAGTAGAAGGTGCAAGGGATGATGCCGAAGGAGCTGATTTACAGTCAGAACGAGGAGAGGAAGACGGCGCAAGAGGTGTTCAGTGAGAACCACAAACAGATGGTCAAGAGATGCAAGAACCAGCTGATGGAGATGAGGAATGTTGGAAATTAAACTTGATTTTTAGATAAAAGTTGTTGAAAAAATTTTATGGAGATAGAATGTTGAGGTGGCAAGTTTTGACTAGAGATAGGATAGAGATAGAACTTGATGAATTGATAATTTTGATAAGAGTTCGTGGAGATAGAATTTAAAAAAATATATATCATGATTATTTCATATTAATACTTATCCAATAAGCTTATAAATATGTACTTCTTTTTCATGAATGAACAAGTTGAGTTTTCTATTTTCTTCTACTCCTCTTCCACATAGAGTTATTTCTCCTCTTCCACATTTTTTCTTCTATAATTCATTTTTCTTCTCCCATAATTTCTGTTTCCAACAAAGTGGTATCAGAGCTATGGCTAATGGAGGTATGGTTCCCTTCCAAGTTTCAGTACTCAAAGCGAGTAATTATGACAATTGAAGTATCAAGATGAAGGCGCTTCTTGGAGCTCATGATGTTTGGGAAGTTATAGAAAAAGGCTACGTTGAGCCTCGTGACGACTCGACGTTATCTTTAACTGAAAAAGACAGTCTGAGAGATTTAAGAAAGAGAGACAAGAAGGCTCTCTTCCTCATTTATCAAGCTTTAGATGAGGATGGTTTTGAGAAGATTTCAAGTGCTACTTCAGCCAAGTAAGCATGGGAAAAGCTCCAAGTCTCATATCAAGGAGAAGAAAAAGTAAAAAAGGTACGACTTCAGACATTAAGAAGTCAATTTGATGCTCTTCGTATGAAAGAAGGTGAGTTAGTATCAGATTATTTTTCTAGAGTCTCTACCATTTCCAATCAACTAAAGAGAAATGGTGAGAAACTAGAAGAAGTAACTATCATTGAGAAAACTCTTCGATCATTGGATTCAAAATTTGATAGCATTACAACCATCATCGAAGAGACCAAGGATCTACAAGTCATGACGATTGAGCAACTCCTGGGTTCATTACAAACCCATGAAGAAAAGAAGAAGATAAATGAAGAAATTACTCAACAACTCCTAAAGACGACTCTTCAACCGACAAAGAAAGATGAAAGCTCCAGTAATAATAGAAGTCAACGGGGAAGAGGTCGTGGATATGGACGAGGCCGTTCTAATGAGCAAGGATGGGTCTCCAACAACAACAATGAAAGAGGAGAACATTCAACAAGAGGGCGTGGAAGAGGATATACAAACTCGAGGTATGATAAATCTTAAGTTAAGTGCTACAATTGTGACAAATTTGGGCATTATGCAAAAGAATGTAGATCGCCCAAGAATAAAGTATATGAAAGAGTAAATTATATGGAAGAAAGGAAAGAAGAAGATGACACTCTACTGCTAGCATATAAAGATAATGAAAGAGAAGAAGATACAATTTGGTATCTCGACACTGGTGCAAGCAATCATATGTGTGGGAAAAGAAACATGTTCGTAGAGTTTGATGAATCAGTTGGTGGTAATGTATCCTTCAGAGATGAATCAAAGATTGAGGTAAAAGGCAAAGGTAACATTCTCATCCGTTTGAAGAATGGAAAACATGAATTTATCTCAAATATTTTCTTTGTACCAAATATGAAGAGCAACATCCTAAGCTTAGGACAACTTTTGGCAAAAGGGTATGATATTCATCTAAAAGATGGTATGCTCATCTTGAAAGATCATATTGGTTGCTTAATTGCTAAGGTGCCTATGTCAAAAAATAGAATGTTCTTACTTAATATTCAAAATGATGTCGTCAACTGTCTCAAAGCTTGTTACAAAGACATCACTTGGCTATGGCATCTTCGATTTGGACATCTGAATTTCGGAGGACTAGAACTGCTTTCAAAGAAGGAGATGGTGAGAGGACTACCTTACATCAAACATCCTAATCAAGTTTGTGAAGCATGTCTAAGTGGAAAGCAATTTAGAAGAGGTTTTCCAAAGGAGTCAAGTTCAAGAGCTCAAAAGCCTCTTGAACTTATACATACAGATGTTTGCGGTCCGATAAAGCCAAGTTCACTTAGTAAGAGTAATTATTTCATTCTTTTCATAGATGATTTTTCTCGAAAAACTTGGGTATACTTCTTGAAGCAAAAATCGGAGGTCTTCGTCATATTCAAGAAATTTAAAGCTACCATAGAAAAGGAGAGCGGTCTCGAGGTCAAAGCTATGCGTTCCGATCGAGGAGGAGAATTTACCTCAAATGAGTTTCAAGAATTTTGTGAAGCCAACGAAATACGACGACCCTTGACAGTTCCAAGATCCCCTCAACAAAATGGAGTGGCGGAAAGAAAGAATCGAACCATCCTTGACATGGCAAGGAGCATTCTCAAAAGCAAGAGGCTACCAAAGGAACTTTGGGCAGAAGAGGTTGCATGTGCAGTATACTTATCCAACCGATCACCAACTAGGAGTGTGTGGGGCAAGACACCACAAGAAGCGTGGAGCGGAAGGAAACTTGGAATTTCTCATCTAAGAGTTTTTGGGAGTATAGCACACGTTCATGTGCCTGATGAAGCAAGAAGCAAACTGGATGATAAAAGTAAGAAATTTATTTTTATTGGCTATGATACTAACTCAAAAGGGTATAAGTTATACAATTCAGATACTGGGAAGACAATCATCAGCCGAGAAGTCATATTTAATGAAGAAGAAGAATGGAATTGGGAATCTCAAAATAAAGATTACAACTTCTTCCCATACTTTGAAGAAGAAAATGTGGAGCAACCAAGGATAGAGCAAACAAGAGAGGAACCTACTACTCCACTAGTAACACCAACATCAAGTACTCAAGAGAATTTATCTGCATCATCTTCAAGTGAAAGAGTACCACGCTTTAGAAGCTTACAGGAAATTTATGAGGTAACTGAAAATCAAGATAATCTTACTCTATTTTGTCTCTTTGCAGATTGCGAGCCTATAGATTTCCAAGAAGCTATAAAAAGCAAAAGGTGGAAAGATGCAATGGATGAAGAAATAAAGGCGATAGAGAAGAATGACACATGGGAGTTAACGACACTTCCTAAAGGACATAAGGCGATTGGTATGAAGTGGGTGTACAAAATAAAGAAAAATGCCAAAGGAGAAGTTGAAAGATATAAAGCAAGATTGGTGGCAAAAGGCTACAGTCAAAGATCTGGCATTGATTATGATGAGGTATTCGCTCCCGTTGCTCGATTAGAAACTATCAGACTAATCATTGCTTTAGCAACTCAAAATAAGTGGAAAATACATCAAATGGATGTAAAATCTACTTTTTTAAATGGAGTTCTTGAAGAAGAAGTCTATATTCAGCAACCATCAGGTTATGAAGTTAAAGGACAAGTAGACAGAGTTCTAAAATTGAAGAAGGCTCTCTACGAGCTAAAGCAAGCACCAAGGGCATGGAATAGCCGAATAGACAAGAACTTGCAAGAGAAAGGCTTCATCAAATGCCCTTATGAACATGCATTATACATTCAGAGTAAGGATAAAGATAATTTGATTGTATGCCTATATGTCGATGACTTGATCTTCACAGGAAGCAATCCAAGTATGTTTGGAGAATTTAAAGAAGCGATGACTAAAGAGTTTGAAATGACTGATATTGGGCTCATGGCATACTATCTGGGCATTGAAATGAACCAAAGGGAAGATGGAAGCTTCATCTCACAAGCAGGTTATGCAAGAGAGATATTAAAGAAGTTCAGGATGGATAACAGTAAGTCTATAAGTACCCCAGTAGATCATGTGGAGTCAAGCTATCAAAGCATGATGAAGAAGAAAAAGTTGATCCAACATTTTTTAAGAGTTTGGTTGGAAGTTTACGATACTTTACATGCACAAGACCTGATATTCTTTATGCTGTTGGACTTGTTAGTCGCTACATGGAAGATCCAACTACTACCCACCTTAAGATCGCTAAGAGAATTTTGCGCTATATCAAAGGTACGATAGATTTTGGATTACTTTATTCAACATCTAACCACTTCAAACTTGAAGGATATAGTGACAGTGATTGGGGTGGAGATATAGATGATAGAAAGAGCACTACAGGATTTGTGTTCTTTATGGGAGATACAACTTTCACTTGGATGTCGAAAAAAAAGCCTATTGTCACATTTTCTACTTGTGAAGCAGAGTATGTGGCTGCGACTTCATGTGTTTGTCATGCTGTTTGGCTCAGAAATTTATTGAATGAGTTAAGATTACCACAAGAAGAGGCAACCAAGATTTGAGTTTATAACAAGTCTACAATAGCACTAGCAAAAAATCCAGTCTTCCATGATAGAAGCAAGCACATCGATATACGCTTTCACTATATCAGAGAATGTATTACAAGAAAAAAGGTACAAGTGGAATACATAAAGTCTCAAGATCAAGTTGCTGATATTTTTACCAAGCCACTCAAACTTGAAGACTTCATCAAAATGTGATATTTGCTTGGAGTCACAAAATCAATTTTAAGAGGGGGTGTTGGAAATTAAACTTGATTTTTAGATAAAAGTTGTTGATAAAATTTTATGGAGATAGAATGGTGAGGTGGTAAGTCTTGACTAGAGATAGGATAGAGATAGAACTTGATGAATTGATAATTTTGATAAGAGTTCGTGGAGATAGAATTTAAAAAAATATATATATTATGATTATCTCATATTAGTGCTTATCCAATAAGCCTATAAATATGTACTTCTTTTTCATGAATGAACAAGTTGAGTTTTCTATTTTCTTCTACTCCTCTTCCACATAGAGTTATTTCTCCTCTTCCACATTTTTTCTTCTATAATTCTTTTTTCTTCTCCCATAATTTCTATTTCCAACAGGGAAGACCTGCGTGGGGCTAGTGGCCGCGGTGGTGTTCGCATCGAGCTTCTCGATCACCGACGAGAATCCGGTGAACATGAACAGTCTGTCCTTCAAAATCTTCTCCCACGCCTACATCATCGGCCTCTCCTACGCCGCCACCTCGCTGGTCCTCTTCCTCTCCCTCCTCATCTCGCCCTACAACGAGCATCAGTTCCGGTGGGCCATTCCGATTAAGTACATCTTGGCCTGCTTGTCCTTCACCATGGCGCTCTTGGCGCTGCTCGTCTCCTCCTTCGCCTGCAACATCTTCCTGTAGATTTACGGTGTGCAGAAAACGAAGTCCGACTACCTGATTCTGCTCATACTGGAGCTCACCGCCGTCCCTGCCCTCTGCTTGATTGTGCTGTACTACAGGAGAGCCACCTTTTGGCCGGCGTTCAAGAATATTTGGAAGTAGACAACCAAAGTCATGCATTCATTAGTCTCTCTGTAGCGCTAATACTTGATCCCTTTCATTGGTGTGTTGAGATTTGGTGCATTATTTGTCTTGTTGGATTGCTTTTGTGCATTGTTTGTCTTGTTCCTGAGATTCATTATGCAGAAACTTTTTGATGATTTTCTGTAGTGCCAATAAGAGATCTCATTTCATGATTCATGAACTTTCCTTCTTACAGAGAGGATAATCAATAAATCACTCATACTTCAAGTTTTGTTTTCATCAACATCATATACCGGTCTAACCCTCAAACCTATTACAGCAATGGAAAGCAAAGCAAAGGCATGCCTCCATCATTTGGCCCTTAACAAGTGATCCTGTCCGAGAGCTGAGGCGACAGACGTTGGGGACGTGGCGCTCCTGTTGACCGTCCATGGACCTTCGACGAGATGAGCTTGCAAGCACAAAGCGTCAATGCTGAGCCAGGGAGTGGTTCCCCGACGATGGTCCTCCGACGCTCAAGTCAGATCTCCGGCAGCGGTAGCAAGAAAGTAGAGAAACGAGAGTAGCAGACTAATAGTAGCTAAGTATAATGAGCATACCTCCATCGGAGCTTTGGGGTCCTTATATAGGATTCTCGGGGAGTGCATTCATGCTTCCCGAGGCGTGCACGCTCCTCAAAGTATACCTTGAAAAGACGTGTCAGAAAAGTGTCCCTAACACCATTCTTCAACAACCCGAGCATATCTCCGACAAGACAGTGGAAGCTTCCGCCGTATGATCTTCTGCCTGACCATGCCGTCAACCACGTCGTCTATCGGTGGTACTGGTTCCTAGGAGGATATCGCTAGATACTCCCTTTGTTTGCTACTAGGTCGAGCGGGAGAGCCGCTTGGCTGCTCCTCACATGTCCAGCCTGTTGTTGCTTCTGGGGCCAAGCGGGAGAGCTACTCGGCCTGCCATTGCTGTCCTGGTGCTATCGTCCTCGGGGGCCGAGTGGGGTGGCCGCTTGGCCAGTATTCCACCGCCCCGGCTCCATCATGTCGAGCGAGGAAGCCTTGTCTGTCGGCCGTGACTTCTAACGGGATGTCCGCTCGGCGTATATCCGCCCATACTTTGAGCCCTTTGAGCGTCGGAAGCTCGGTACTTGGTCGAGCCGTAGAGATGTCGAACTGTATACACCTTGGTCCGATTGGGCGGGTGGATTGCCCGATCGGAAGAACGCCTGGGGTGTTGACCGTCTTGACTTTGACCTTCAACGTGACGATGACCCTCTATAGGGCGAGCCCCACCTTTCCACCGGATCACGTGTCTCCCCCTCAAGTCTAGTCGAAGGAGGTTGCAAGTCCGACTGACTGGACAATCGGGTCAGGGGATCTATTGGCCGATCGGCCGTAGTATTGACTCAACTCTGATCTATCTGTTGATGAGTGATGGCCGGTTAGAGGGCCGATCCTTGTGGTCGATCGACGTTTCATGTGTTTGTACTTGGGAATCTCTCCTGCAGTTTCCCTTATCTACGCCCAGTCAACGCTGGCACTGCCCAAATCTCCTCTGAATTCATGCAAATCACTTTCATTAAATGCTGAGCATGCACTCACCCCTAATAATGGGGCTTATTGAATGCCACCCTATGGGAGCGCGCCACATGTAGGCGCCGCAATCGCTGCACGTCCGAGGCGACAGCCACTGACGTGATGTCAGGCGGTTCGAATTCGACGATTGGATTTGCACCTCGGCTTCCCCGACCTATATTGGATGATTCCGGTCGGCTGCGCCCGATCTTTATAAAGCTGTGGCATCGCCGCCTTTTTTCCCTTTGCGTCTTCCTCCTCGAGAGTTGTCGGCGATTATGTGACCAGTGCTCCAGCGACTCCCCGTCCTCTCCCACGACGACTTCTCCTTTCTGTAAGCCTCCTCAAACTTCTCTGTCATTGATTTCTTGCGGTCCCATGCTTCTTGTCCCACACCTCGGTTCAGTGTCTGTTGCATTTTTCCGTCCTTTTCGTCGAACTCCCTGTCCTTCCCTCTGTTTCAGCAATGGCTAGTTCGCAGCCGATGAACCCTGCTCCCAGACTCTAGTATACCACAATGGAGACCAGATTCGATGCGGGTGATGTCACGAGCCTCATAAATGCCTTCGAAATTCCTTCCGACCATGAAATTATTCTGGCCACTTCGTCCGATTGGCCGAACGACCCGCCCAATGACACAATCTGTCTGTTCAGAGACCAATTCGTGGTCGGTCTCCGATTTCTGATCCACCCTTTCATAATTGAAGTTTGCAATTTCTTCCATGTTCCTCTTCCATAGCTCACCCCTAACTCATTTCGTCTTCTATGTGGTGTTGTCGTGCTATTCCGGCTGCACAACATCCCCTTAACCCCCCAAGTCTTTCATTACTTTTACTACCCCAAGCAGTCCGAGCTGGGGACCTTCATCTTTCAATTTCGGATCGACCTAGTATTTTTCGATAAAATGCCCACTTCCAACAAACATTGGAATGAGTATTTCTTCTTCATGAGACTTCCCGAGTGGCCGAGCTTCCGGACTAAATGGCAGGTCGGACTGCCCCCTTAGCCAGATCTCAAGAGGTATAAAAGCCGACAGGATTACCTCCATGTCGCGAACATGCTGGCCGATCGGAAGTACGATATTCATAAGTTGCTGCTAGAGGGCGTTATGTACATCTTCGGACTTAGTCCGATCCGCACGAGGCTCCCGAACAGCTTAGGTATGAAGTTTCTTGGCCCTTTTCTCTAAAATCTAACTGATTTCTTTTCTTCTTTTGCAGCTAAAGTCATGTTGAGAGCCCGCGGAACCAATCTGACCAAGCTTAAGGACGTTGATATTGAGGCAGTCGCCGCGAAGGAATGGCGAGCCTCTGCATTCAGGTCGAGAACGAGGAGACGCCTACTATCGCCGAGGGTGCTGCCGGTCAGATGGCCGACCTTAACGTAGTTGGTGCCCCACTCTCAACTCCGAAGGCACAACCTACCGATCGGACTGGAGGCTCCGAGTCCTCCGGTGATGAGGTGCCACTCTCTGGGCGCAAAAGGCGTCGGACAACCACCCCTTCCCACTTCGCCACCTCGGCCGTGAGGCCCTCCAAGCGGGGGAGGGGGGTACATCATCTCCCGCGGCAGTCCCTGAAACAGTGGAAGTCATTTCATCATATCGGACACCCTCCTTGGCCAATCTGCCACCAGAGCTGATTGTCGCACGACCGATCACGTCTTTGCCTCTGTCCCAGCGAAGACCCTTGTATTCTAGGATCGATCCAATGCCCATGGGTGCACCCTCCCGTCCGACGGCTTCTTCTCAATAGAGCCGAGTGGCTAGCGCTCGGTGACGACGATCATTAACCTTCCTACGGAGGAATATCTTGAGCAAAGAGCCCAGCCATAGATTCCTGAGCACAAGATTATGATTCGTGGGTCGCTCGCCGGAGTCTGGGAGGAAGCAAGGGCCCGAGCGGCGATGATATCTCCCGGGCAACTCGACAACAGTCACCTGCGGATGTCCACCGGGGTATGTATCTTATTGACCAGCTCACCAGTTACTTTAGATCGGTGCTAATATTTCTTCGCTTGCAATATTGGGTGGAAAGCGTGGCTATGTGCCAGCCACTCGCTTTCGTGGAGGAGGAGCTGAAGAAGCTCAAACTCTCGAGCGGCGCATCTTCCTCCCGAGGCCCTTCAACCACTGGTCTGCAGGCCGATCTAGAGAAGACCAATAGGCTTCTAGAGGTCGAGCAGAAGAAGTCTGTCGATCAGGAGTTCAGGCTGGACCAGCTCTAGACGCAGGTGAAGACCTATGATAAAAAGATCGAGCTGGCCAATACAAGGAAGAACCGAGCCATTTCAGACCCGTAGCTGAAGAACCAAGAGGCTCGAGAATTGAACAAGAAGCTCAAGGAAGCTGAGGACTTCCTTATCATCGAGCGAAGTAGCCGCTTGGCCGAAGAGGAGTCTCTGAAGAAGAAGCTCAAGGACCCTGAGGATGCCCTAGAGGCCTCCCATTCTGCCTTGAAGACATTCCAGGAGGGCGAGCTGAGTCGCTTCGAGATGATGAAACAGGAGTACCTTTGTTCGAACAAGCTTACAGACAAACTCGTCCATCGTGTCGTCCGGTCTTTTGAACTGGCTGTTACCGGGACGTTCAACCAGCTAAAGGCGAATGGTCATCTTTTTACCGCCCTAACGGATGGCATCATCAACAGCAACCAGCTGAATGACTTGATGCCGAATGAAATCTTTGATTATCTTGACTCAATGCCGAACAGACAGATGCATCCATTTTTCCCGAGGGGAGATCAGTAGTACACCAATTCGGCTTTCTTGCCGAGTGGTTGATCCGTCCACATATATCCTCCAAGTGGCTTCTGGCTCGAGATTTTGTACTTCCGTGACAAAGTCCTCCAAGGATTGTGCCTTAATGGCCGTTCGGGGCTGATAGTGTATGTCGAATTTACTAAGATCCGTTGTCCATTTGATTAGCCGCCCGGACGCCTCTGGATTGAGGAGGACTCTACCTAGAGGGTTGTTGGTCATTACTATGATCGTATGCGCAAGGAAATATGGGCGAAGCTACCGAGCGGCGAGCACCAAAGCAAAGGCAAGCTTCTGAAGACTAGTGTAGTGGAATTCAGCATCTTTTAAAATATGGCTCAGGAAATACACTGGTTGTTCCTCGTCGTTCTGCCACACCAACACCGAACCGACAACGTGCTCAGTTGAGGACAAACAAATGCGGAGCGACTTGCCGGCTGTTGGCTTAGCTAATACAGGCAAGGAATTCAGATATGCTTTTAGTTCTTCAAACGCCAGGTCGCATTCTTCATCCCATTGGAACTTGGTAGCTCGGCGCAATACCTTGAAGAAAGGAAGGCTCCGGTCGGCAGACTTGGAGATGAACCGAGATAAGGCTGTTATTCGACTGGTTAGGCATTGAGCTTCCTTCAAATTCCTTGGCGACGACATATCTTGCAGCACCTTCACCTTACTGGGGTTTGCTTCGATGCCCGCTCGGTGACTATATAGCCGAGGAATTTTTCCCCCTTTGCACCGAACAGGCACTTACTCGGATTCAGCTTGATTTTGTATGCACGGAGCATTTGATAAGTTTCTTCTATATCTGCATAGAGATCAGCAGCTCGAAGGGACTTGATGAGTATGTCGCGACATATACCTCCATGTTTCGTCCAATCTACTTCCGGAACACCTTATTCATGAGCCGCTGGTAGGTAGCCCCGACATTCTTTAGTCTGAACGGCATCACATTGTAACAGTAGGTGTCGTCCGCCGTGATGAAACTCACCTTCTCTTGATCTTCTCGGGCGAGCGACACTTGATGATACCCTTGATATGCGTCCAACATGCATATTAGCTCACACCCTGCTGTGGAGTCCACCATCTGGTTGATCCTTGGCATTGGGTAAAAGTCCTTCAGGCAGGCCTTGTTGCGAAAGTCAATGCAGACCCTCCACTTGTTGCCCGGCTTCGAGACCAACACCACATTCGCGAGCTAGTTCGGGAACTGGACCTCCCGGATGTGGCCGACTTCCAACAGCTTCTCTACTTCATCTTGGATGATCTTATTCTACTCAGCGCTGAAGTCCCTTTTCCTTTGCTTCACCGGCCTAGCATCCAGTCGGACGTGAAGCTTATGCTGCGCTATGCTCGGGGAAATGTCGGGTAGTTTATGGTTGGACCAGGCGAAGACATCATGATTTCACTGAAGACATCTGATCAGCTTGACCTTCTGCTCAGCTTGTAGGTCGGCTGCTATGAAAGTCGTTGCCTCCGATCGGCCAGTGTGTATCTGCACCTCTTCTTTGTCTTCATAAACTAAAGTAGGAGGTTTCTCGGTTATGACGTTTACCTCGAGTTGGGGAACTTTCCGAGCGGACCTAGCCTCCGCCTTCACCATCTCGACGTAGCAGCGCTGAGCAATCAGTTGATCTCCTTTGACCTCTCCGACCTGATCCTCTACGGGGAACTTGATCTTCTGGCAATAGGTTGAGGATATCGCCCAAAATTCGTTGAGGACCGGTCGACCCAGGATGACGTTATAGGCTGATGGGGCATCTACGACGATGAAGGTGGTAGTCCTGGTCCTTCAGAGCGGCTCCTCTCCAAGTGATATGGCCAACCTTGTCTGACTGATCGGGTAGACCTCATTGCCAGTGAACCTGTACAAAGGGGTTGTCATCGGTAGCAACTCGGCCCGGTCGATCTGGAGCTGGTTGAAGGCTTTCTTGAAGATGATGTTGATCGAGCTCCCTGTGTCAATAAATATACGATGAATAGTGTAGTTGGCAATTACCGCACGGATGATGAGGGTGTCGTCGTGTGGCACTTCAATCCCATCGAGATCCTTGGGACCAAAGCTGATTTCGGGCTCGTTCGCCCTCTCTTGGCTGCATCCTACAGCATGGATCTCCAGTCATTTAGCATACGACTTTCAGGCTTGGTTGGAGTCTCCGCTGGTTGGTCCACTAGCTATGATGTTGATTTCACCCCGAGCGGCGTTGCTTCGGTTTTCCTCCTCCCGAGAGGAGTGCCCGACTTGCCCGTGTGAGACTTGGGTGCGGTCGTCACTCCTTGCTTGATGATGATGCCGCCGCTCAGGTGGTCGTCTGATCTCCTCTCGTCGTCCTGTACTCGGCCGCCTATATCGCAATTCGGGGGGAAGGTGATCGACGGCGATAACTCCTGGGAGTCGGCTGGGCGACTACAGGGACTCCGCGGTAGTCACGGGTGTTGTGGGTTGCGGATTGATGGAAGGCACAGAACATAGGAGTCCATACCTTTCCCTTGGGCCTTGGTCGTTCGGCCGCCACGTGTTGGACGAATGTAACTTTGCTTCCTGATGTGGTCGTGCCACATCGGCTCGGGGCCCTCTTGGAGGCTGGTGGCTGGTTGGCGACCTTCGTTCGGCATGCACAGATGGTTCTGGTGGCGCTTCTTTCCTTCGGGTCGCCTGAGCTTCCTCCACGTTGATATACTCACTGGCCTTCTTTAGCATATGGTCGTAATCGCGGGTCCCCGTCGATGAGCCCTTGGGTGAAGGCATGCATCATAGTTTCGGATGAGACCGTGGGGATGTCCATGGCCGCCTGGTTAAAGCGTTGAATGTAGGCCCGTAGAGTCTCTCTCGGCCCTTGCTTCATAGAGAACGGACTGACGCTGGTCTTCTGATAGTGCATGCTGCTTGCGAAGTAGTGGAGGAAGGCCCTCCTGAAGTCCTTGAAGCTCTGAATTGACCCGTCCAGCAACCTTCGAAACCAACGTTGTGCTGAGCTGGACAACGTAGTAAGGAAGACTTGGCACTTAACTTCATCCGTGTATTGATGAAGGGTTGCAGCGTTGTCGAACTTGCTGAGGTGGTCGTCCGGGTCAGTCGACCCGTTGTACTCGCCGATCGCCAAGGTGCGTAGTGCCTTGGTAGAGGATCCTACAGAATTACCTCGGAGAATTGGCGATTGATCCGCTCGGGGGATGAGTCAGCTTGGGGCGCTTTACCCTTTCTTATGTCCCGAGCGGGAGCTTCGTCCGATGAAGATCGGTCCCGATTCGCTTGTGCGATTTCAGATGGCGTCTGGAATAGGACCCGATGGAATGGAATTGGGGCGGGCGGTACCTCCACCTGCGTGTCGGTCGGACCCTTGTTCTGTCCCCATATGGAAAGTTGTTCCGGCCGGTCTTCTTGCGCCGCTCGGCCTCCAGATGCTGAGGTTGCTTGTTGCGCCATCCGATCGGCTAGCACCTTCTGTTGTTGTTCTATTATCTTGGTCGCTCGTGCCTGTAGGAGCGCGTCGAGCTCTTCTGGAGAGAGCGTCACAGTGTGCTGTCGTCCAGCTTCTTCCATCTTCCTGGCTCGGATTCAGGTTCGTTCCCACAGACGGCGCCAAATTTATTCCTGTCCGAGAACTGAGTCAATGGATGCTAGGGATGTGACACTCTTGTTGAATGGCTGAAGACTCTGAAGACGTAGGTCTCCTGTTGACGTGGACCTGCAAACACAACGCCGAGCAGGGGAGGGGTTCCTCGGCGATGGCCCTCCGACGCTCAAGTAAGATCTCCGACAAAAAAAGAGTAGAGCAAAGGAGAAACGAGAACTGTAGCTACAGTAAAGGAGAGAGCATACCTCCATCGAAGTCTGGGGGTCCTTATATAGGGCTCCCAGAGGTGCCCGCACGCTCCTCGAGGCATGCACACTCCTCAAAGCATACTTGAAATGGATGTGTCAGAAATTATATTTAGCGTCATACCTTAATAGCACGAGCATATCTCTGACGTGACAGTGGAAGTTTCCACCGTACGATTCTCTGTCTGACCATGCCTCTTGTCGGCGGCACTGGTTCCTAGGAAGATATCGCCAACTGCTCCCTTTGTCCTTTACCAGGTCGAGCGGAGGAACCGCTCGGCTAGCGCTTTCCCTGGGCCGAGCGGAGGAACCGCTCGTCTAACGCCCTCCAGGCGACATCAAGGTCGAACCGATTTGGATGTCTGCTCGGCCGGTGATTTGATGTCCGACTCCACCCTGTCGAGCGAGGGAGCCTTAACTGACGGGTTGATACCGTGTCCCTTGTTAGCCGAGCGGGATGGCCGCTCGACCTTCATCTCTTCCCACTTTGCCTTATAGCGTCGGAAACTCAGCATCATACCGAGCTGTCGAGATTTCGGGTTGGCTATTCTTCCTACCGCTTGGGAAGGTATCTCGCCCGATCGGACGCCTACCCTGGATGTTGACCACTTTGACTTACTACCGAGCGAGCCTCGTCTTACCATCGGATCAAGAAGTATATGAATATGCAGAAAAATTTTCATAAAAAAATTATAAATATTTTAGTACAAACAAATTATTCTACACAAAAACATAATTTTTACAAGTTAAATTTTAAAAATTTATTTTTATTCAAATAAATCTCCAAATTTTTCTAAGTATTAAGAACAGAACGTACAACTAATGAAAAATTAAATTTTTCAAAAAAAAAAAGTTTTCAAGATATTTTTAGTTTTAAAAAGAAGGTTTTTGATAAATAATCTATAGAAAATTCATTATTTGTTAAAAATTTACAAAAAAATATTTTCAAACAAAAATTCAATGATTCTATCAATATACAAAATTTGGATATGAATTTAGAAAAGAAAGATGGTAAAAAAAAACATATTTTAAATAGACATAATTCTTTTTAAAACTGTATATTTAAAATAGTCTTATTAGTCTAAAAATCAAGTTGATTTTTCTCTTTATTCAAATATAACGATAATTTTTTAAAAAATTAGGTTTTTCAAAATACATAACAAAAAATTTTAAATTATAAATTTTCAATTAAAAATTTATTAAAAAATTTTAATCGGAAATTTAAAAAAAAATAATACTGAGAGATTTTTCATTAAGGCAATAGAAAAAAAATTCAATAATAAATGTTACCAGTAAGCATATTAACTTTGTTTTGTAAGTAAAATTAATATTTCTAAACATAAAATATGTATAATAATTGATCCTGTCCGAGCGCTGAGTCGATGGACGCCGGGGACATGGTGCTCTCCGCTGTCTTCGACTAGTAATGTGGATCTCCGGCGGACCTGCAAAGAAGTCGAGCCAGGAGGGGTTTCCCGGCGACGACGCTCAAGTCAGACAGCGAAGAAGAAGAAGAAGAAGAACAAGGCAATGTTACTGTGGCTACAGTGATAAGAATCACATACCTCCGTCGAAGTCTGGGGGTCCTTATATAGGACCCCGGGGTGGCGTGGGCACGCTTCTCAACGCGTGCACACTTCCCTAAACGTACCTCAGTAGGGTTGTGTCAGAAAAGCATGTCTGACGTCATTCCGCAATCATTCGAGCATATCTCGGATGTGACGGTGGAAACTTCCACCGTACGATATTCTGTCCGCTCCTGCCACCGACTGTGCTGTTTGTCGGCGGCAGGTGTCTCGAGGATGAAGTTACCAGCTGTCCTTTTTGTCTCCTAGCGCTTTCACCTGCTCCTGGGCCGAGCGGACCAGCCGCTCGGCGCTCATGGTCTCCGGGAATGCGCCTACCTTGGCCCGGGCAGTGAAGCCCTGCTCATGTGCTCGGATGGAATTGCACCTTATTGTTATGCGGTTCGGCTGAGCATTTCGCTCGGCCCATAGACTCTACTTGAGCATCGGAAACCCAACCCCTGGTCGGGCTATCTTTCGTCCGGTCCGGGAGACCCCTGGCCGGATGACCGGTCGGCTAGATGCGTCGGTCGGCCTGCTACTCCACTCGGGACGACCTTGGGGTTGACCTTCTTGACCATTGACCTCCACGTTTCGTTGACCTCCTGCCAATGAGGGTCCCCCGTCCTTACCACCGGATCACATGCCTCCCCCTCAAGTCTAGTCGAAAGAGGCGCTAAGTCCGACTAACTGGACTGCGTCTGGGTGGTGTGTCTGCCGCTCATCCACCGAGATCAGTGTCCGGCCGTCCGGGGACTATGCAAGTAGGTAACGCCACTCAGCGTGTCCCCGGTTGGTACTTGGAAAGTTTCATTTACTTGTCGTTGTCCCGCCGTTCCGGCATCGGTCATGCTGATTATCCCTAGAAAACTCCTCGGCATTTGTGTAAATCACCGTCATTAATGCTGAGCGCGTGGCCATGCTCGCATGATGGTGCTCATTAAATGCGACCCGTGAGCGAGCACCACGTGGTTGCGCATTCGTCATCGTTCACTCGAGCCATCAGGTCTGATGTGACCTTTGTCTTTTTCGAATTTGACGGTCAGATCCCCTCCTTGGATCCTGTAACCTGGATCAGACGGCGCCGGTTGATTGAGCCCAATGTTTATAAGCATCTTTCCTCTTTAGTCGCTTCACGACATCGCGTGTGCATCCGAAAGCTTCTGCTTCTTCTCGTCCAACGCTCCAGCGAGCTCGCCGCTTTGCTTTCTAGTGATCCACCACTGCCTCCTTCGGTCCTATCCTTTGTAAGGCCCTTTCGCCCTTTTCCTTTCAGTTCCTTCGTGCTTTTCTTCGCACTTCTCGCTGTTTTCATGCTCGTTTGGACACTGTTCCGACCATCCTGTTTGCCAAACTTCGATTTCCTCTGTGTCGTTCCTTGTCTTTGATAATGGCCAGTTCTTCTCGCCCATCCGACCACGCCCCCGGCCTCTGGTATACCACCACCGAGAGCCGATTCGATGAGAGGGATACGCTGAGCCTTACTCGAACCTTTGAACTTCCCTCTGACCACGAACTGATATTAGCCACACCTTTCGATCGGCCACACGACCCTCCGACCGGCACTGTTTGTTTTTTCCGAGACCAGTTCGTGGCCGGTCTGCGCTTCCCTAGTCATCCGTTCATCCTTGAGGTGTGTAATTATTTCCGCCTTCTGCTCGGCGAACTCGTCCCTAACTCCTTTAGGTTGTTGTGCGGGGTGGTTGTCCTTTTTAGGCTGCACGGCATCCCCTTAGTCCCTAAGACCTTCCACTACTTTTACTACCCCAAACAATCCGAGTGGGGAACCTTTCTCTTCCAATCTCGGATCGGTCTAGTCTTCTTTGACAAGATGCTGACCTCGAACAAGCATTGGAAAGAAAACTATTTTTATCTTCGTTTTCCCGAGCGGTCGTCCTTTCGCACTAAATGACAAACCATTGTGCCGAGCTCGCTGGATCTCGGTAAATATAAGAGCCAACCAGACTACCTTCACGCAGCCAATTTGCTAGCTAGACAGAGATTCAACATCAACAAGCTGCTCCATGAAGGGGTACTATATATATTCGGACTGAACCCGATCAGAATGAAGCTCCCGAGCAGCATGGGTAAATATTTTCCTTGTCCCCCTTCCTTTTGGTCTAACTGATTTATTTTTCTTTTATGCAGCTGACATCATGTGGCGCGCCAAGGTTGCCGATCGGCTAAAGTTGAAAGCTACCGAGGTGGAGGCGGCAGCCGCGAAGGAGATGGCCGATCTGGGTATTGAACCGATCGTCTCACACGAAGGGGAAAGTGCGGAAACTTCACCTACGGTTGGAGAGTCGGTTGCTCGAACTTCTGCAACTGCACCGGTCGGTGATGCTATCTCGTCCGCGGGACAACCGGTCTCGGAAGAAGTGGGGCACTCGACCGAGGACTCCCCATTGATAATACGCAAACAGCACCGGACGAACCTCCACACCCAGTCAGCCACTTCTGTGGAGCCAATGACTGAGTCGACCGATGCCCCTGCTGTAGCAATCACCCTGGCCCCTGCTCCAGTCGAGGCCCTTTCTTCAGACCGAACTCCTTCCCAGCTTGATCTGCCAATGGCTTCCCTTAGAGCGCCGCTTGTAAGTTCCCAGCCACAAGCTCCCGTGTGCCTCAAGCGGTCTGGTATAGTATCTGCCCCGCTCAGCGAGTCATCCAGGCGTGCAACCTCAGCTCAATCTGATCCGAGCAGCCGTCGAGTGGTTAAGGCCATCCTCCACCTCCCAACGGAAGAATTTCTTCTGGCGGCTGATCGGCCAGTCGCCCCTGAGCATCAGATTATTATCTGCGAACCGCTTGCCAGGATATGGGAGGACGCAAGAGCCCGTGTCGCCTTGATGACTCCCGGTCAGCTCGGCGATAGCCATTTGTAGCAAGCTACGGGGGTATGTTTCTCAACACCATACGTCCTTATTTGACTTGGTCCGTGATATTGTTTCCTTTGTGCGCAGACTTGGGTAGAGAACATCGCGGTTAGCCACCGCCTGGCCGCACTGGAGGAAGAATTAAAAAGGCTTCAAATTTCCAGAGGGGCACCAGCTTAGGGGCCCTCATATGCTGCGCTCCAAGCCGAGCTGAATAAATCGGAGAAGTTACTGGCGGTCGAACGACACAAGTCCTTTGGCTTGGAGACCAGGGTAGCGGGCCTTGAAGCCCAGGTCAAGTCTCATGACCGAGAGATGAAGCTGGCGACCAACAGAAAAAACACAGCCATCTCCGATTTAGAGGCCAAGAATGTGCAGGCCCGAGCGCTGGAGCAGCGTGTCAAGGAGTTAGCCGATCTGCTTTCTGTTGAGCAGACGGGCCGATCGGCCTCTGAAGCTAAACTGCAACTAGACAAGAAAGATCTCCAAGACGCTCTTGACGCTTCCCGAGCCGCGCTAAAAGAATATCAAGATGGTGAATCAAGCCGCTTCGAGGCGATGAAGAAAAACTATCTCCGCTCGGACGAATTTGGCGAGAAGTTTAGCGATCGGCTAGTTATATCCTTCGAAGAAGCCATTCAGGCGACAATGATTTATCTGAAAGCTAAGGGCCACCTCCAAGAGACAGCCTTCATACCTCCCAAAGACATGGCCGGCCTTTTAGAGACCATTCCCGAGCCCATCTTTGATCCACTGGAGTGAGGAGCGTCTTTTACTTGTCTCTGTCTATGTATTGAAGTTTTGTCTGTATGCTCGCCGTTCGGCGAGTTAACATTATCGTCTTTCAATTTGACTTTCAACTTACTTATCTGCGTATTTCTTAACGATGGGTCAATAAGACTTCATTTCTATTGACGTTACTTCTTTGACCGTATTCTTTCCAAGCGGCCTTCGGTATTCTTCGGACCGGCACATTTATAATCGCCGATTTTTTAACTCAGGGATTTAACGTCGCCGCTCGACGGTCTTCGAGCCGGGGGATTTATAGTCACCGGTCCGACTCTAGAGTTTAACGTCGTCGCTCGACGGTCTTCAAGCCGGGGGGGTTATAGTCGCCGGTCCGACTCTAGAGTTTAACGTCGCCGCTCGACGGTCTTCAAGCCGGGGGATTTATAGTCGCCGGTCCGACTCTAGAGTTTAACGTCGCCGCTCGACGGTCTTCAACAATGAGCTTAGAGCTCAGATAATATACGCCCGGCCGAACGGCGCGGGGTCTTCAACATCGAGCCTGTGGCTTGGATAATATACGCCCTCCCGATCGGCACGGGGTCTTCGACATCGAGCCTTTGGCTCGGATAATATACGCCCGGTCGATCGACGCGGGGTCTTCGACATCGAGCCGGTGGCTTGGATAATATACGCCCGGCCGATCGGCACGGGGTTTTCGACATCGAGCTTGTGGCTCGGATAATATTCGTCCCGCCGATCGGCACGGGGTCTTTGACATCGAGCCTGTGGCTCGGATAATATACGCCGGGCCGATCGGTACGGGGTCTTCGACATCGAGCCTTTGGCTTGAATAATATACGCCTGGCCGACTAGCACGGGGCCTTTGGCATCAAGCCGGTGGCTCGGATATGATGGAAACCCGGCCGATCGGCACGAGAGTCCTTGCTCGAGAAACTATGACCGAAAAAGAATATAACTAAAAAACTGACCTGCCGACCTACAGAAAATCTGACTCAATTTCTCGACTCCCGAATACCCGTGGAGTGAGGAGGATACAATATACTCGTTGAAACCCATCAAAGTCATGAGTAGGGCGAAACTTTTCGGGTCGTCCGTCTTCACGTTCTAGACCAGGTGTGTTCCCATCGGCCCTTTGTTCTGGCCCCATATTGAGAGCTACTTCGGCCGGTTGTCTGGTGTCGCCCGACCGCCTGATGCCGACGTTGCCTGTTGCGCTATCCGATCGGCTTGAGCCTTTTGCTATTGCTCGACTATCTTGGCCGCCCGCGCTAGGATGAGCGCGTTTAGTTCTTTGGGAGAGAGTGTCACCATGAGTTGGCGTCCAGCTTCTTCCATCGTCTTTGCTCGGATTCAAGTGCGTTCCCACAGATGGCGCCAATTTGATCCTGTCCGAGCGCTGAGTCGATGGACACCGGGGACGTGGTGCTCTCCACTGTCTTCGATTGGTGATGTGGATCTTCGGAGGACCTGTAAAGAAGCCGAGCCAGGAGGGGTTTCCCGGCGACGACCCTCCGACGCTCAAGTCAGGCAGCGAAGAAGAAGAACAAGGCAACGTTACTGTGGCTACAGTGATGAGAATCGCATACCTCCGTCGAAGTCTGGGGGTCCTTATATAGGACCCCGGGGAGGCGTGGGCACGCTTCTCGATGCATGCACGCTTCCCTAAATGTACCTCAGTAGGATTGTGTCAGAAAAGCATGTCTGACGCCATTCCGCAATCGTCCGAGCATATCCCGGATGCGACGGTGGAAACTTCCACCGTACGATATTCTGTCCGCTCTGGCCGCCGACTGTGCTGTTTGTCGGCGACAGGTGTCTCGAGGATGAAGTTACCAGATGTCCTTTTTGTCTCCTAGTGCTTTCACCTGCTCCTGGGCCGAGCGGACCAACCGCTCGACGCTCATGGTCTCCGGGAATGCGCCTACTTTGGCCCGGGCGGAGAAGTCCTGCTCATGTGCTCGGATGGAATTGCGCCTTATTGTCATGCGGCTCGGCCGAGCATTCCGTTCGGCCCATAGACTCTACTTGAGCATCGAAAACCCAACTCCTGGTCGGGCTATCTTTCGTCCGGTCCGGGAGACCCCTGGCCGGATGACCGGTTGGCTGGATGCATCGGTCGGCCTGCTACTCCGCTCGGCACGACCTTGGGGTTGACCTTCTTGACCATTGACCTCCACGTGTCATTGACCTCCGGCCAATGAGGGTCCCCCGTCCTTACCACTGGATCAATAATTATTTATAATAAATAAGATTTAGGGATCCAAAATAAATTTTTACCTATATGATTGATAAGATATTTCTTTGGAACATATTTTTACGATATTTTTCTCATTTGGTCCTTATGATATTTAAAATACGAATTTGGGCTTTTATAATTTCTCTAGGTGTTTTGATTAACACATTCAGAATTTCTAGATTTTTAAATTTGATCCTTCAATTTTTCATTTTCATCCTTTAATTTATCATACATTTATAAAGGACATGTATTTGCTATAATTAATTTCAATTCTAAAATTTCCTTTTTCAAATTATTATTTTTAGATTTAAGTTTATATAATGATTTAGTCATAGATTTAATACCTCTATAATTGGTTAGGGGTAGTAAACATACCTCACTTAACAGATTTACTCTGAAGATTATTTCTTCCTCCTCGCTACAGCTTTCTTCTAAGGAGTCTCCCCTTTCGTCTATCTCTCCTCCTGGTGACTTGACATCAGTGCAAGTCCAGCGTACTCCTCCAGATCTGATTCTGATGACGACTTATCCCTGTAGGACCGTTGGGCCGGCTAGAAGGAGGGGGTTGAATAGCCTGAACAAAAATAACCAGAAAAGACCCTTCTCGAACTTTCAACAGAACACTTGCATAAAGTAAATTAGCAGTAAATAAAAACCAGAAAGAAGAGGCTCACAACTTGACTTGGTTACAACCAAGGAGGTTGTTAATCTAAGGAATGAACGTGCACTAAAATATCTCCTTCAGGCGGAGAAGCCTCTTACAGCAGTGAAAGCACAAAAGACAGAAGCTAAATTAGAACAGAAGCGCACAAGTGTTTGGAATGTAAATTTCCGACCAAGGCTATATTTATAGCCTTGGTCGGGCGCCTAGAAGGGTTCCGGCGCCTAGAGGGGAAATTTTATCCCCAACGTTCAGATCGAGTTTTGACTCGATCCGACCGATGGGTCAGCTCCGAGCGCCCAGGGCTCCGGGCGCCTGGAGCCCAAAGTCAACAGTGACTTTTCGTCCGGGACCTCTTCTCTGGTTCAGTCCCGCCGGTCCGGTTCTTCTCCTCCGTATCCGCTCACTTGGGTGATCTCGCCATCCGGAAAAGGGCTCACCCAACCCAACTTCCGGTCTTCTCGAGCGGGCTTCCTCCGCTTGGCCCCGTAATCACGGTTGTTTTAAGAATCATCCAGCAGCGTTTCTTGGAGGATGGGCCCTTCTCGCTAGCTGCGCCTCTTGCTCCCCGAGCAATCTTCCGCCTCGGCTTCTCACCACCGCACGCTTCCTTCTCGTCCACTGGGGTACTCTTCTGCAGCACTTCGTCCCTCGGACTGTCGTCCTTCTCGCTAGCTGCGTCTTCTACTCGACTACCTGTGTTCCTAAGCTCCTGCACACTTAGACACAAGGTTAAATACACACAGGACCTAACTTAACTTGTTGATCACACCAAAACAACCTTGGGGTTCCAGCAATCCCAAGTTGCCTTCAGGGTTTTGTGCTTTGTTGTGCTTGGACCTTTCTTGTTGTTATTCTTCTTCAGCTTTGGACAGTCCTCCTTGATATGCCTCTCTTCATTGCAGTTATAACATCTTATCTTCCATGCTCTTCTTTTCTTCGCCTGCACTTGATTAAATTTATTTGATCTAAAGAATTTCTTAAATTTCCTTACCATATATGTTGATTCGTCATTGCTGAGGAAGTGTCAGCGTCTGATTCGTCCTTCATGGTTTTTAGGGCAATGTTGTTAGATTTTTTTATTTCTTGATTATCTACACAATGAGACTCGTGAAGTTCAAAAGTTGAAAATAAATTTTTAAGAGTACTTGTTTCAAGCTCCTTAGAGATGTAGTAGGCATCTACTAAGACTGACCACTCTTGAGTTCTCGGAAAGGCGTTAAGTGTGCACCTTAAAGAGTCACGATTTATTACATTTTCTCCGAGGTTGTTGAGCTGAGAGATCAGATCTTTGATCCTTGCATAGAGTTGGACTACCTTTTCTCCCTTGTTCCTTGATCCTTGCTGGGAGATCTTTGATCCTTCTTTGATCATTTATCTTTTACCATAGTATTTTGTATTACTATTATTACGATTGGCTAATGTAGTATTGTAGAAAAAGTCTTACTGAATCAGGTATCAGACACTGAGTAGAGAAAGTCTAAATGGGTATAGAGGACCAATGGTTGGCAAGTAGATTGATATAATCAACTAGAGTAGAGTAACGAGGAGGTCGTGTCCTGAGAAGGGACAAACCCTAGGTCACTAATTCAACTGAAAAAATCGGTAAGTTTCCAAGTTGAGATCAAAGATAGGTTCACTATCTACTCATTCTTTACTACTCATGCATCATATTATACTGTGTTAACTTTGTTTTGCAGAAGTATTCGAATTAGCTCTGTTTTGTAGGATCCAGGTGGATTAGTTGACTGAACCCAGGGATTGGTCGACCGAATAAAGCTGACACAGCATAGAGTGATCTAGCATAACACATTTGGAATGCAAGGGGATTGATCGATCGAACCCAATGATCGGTCAACTGAACATTAATTAGTATTGATGATGAAGCAGATTCGGATCCCAGCGAAGAAGGTAATTTGAGGGATCAGTCAACCGAACCACGTGATTAGTCGACCGAACCTTTAATGGCATTAATTACGCGAAGATTAGATCTCCTCGCTAAAGGAAAGAGCAGTACTTAGTCGACCGATAGAGGGTTCGGTCGATCGAACGGATCAGTCGACCGAAGGGCTTTTCGGCCGACTGAACCTGGCTTATAAAAGGACCTCGAGATCTGAGCTTACGAAGATAACTTCTGCTGTACAAATTTTTTGTTCTACTCTGCTCGTGCTTTTGTCATTTAGCGCCTCAACTTCATGTGCAAGCTACTACACCGAGAAGTGTTGACGAGCTTCAACATCTATTTCTATTGTTGGTATATTTTAGTTATGCTTGCATTGTTTACTTTCTAAAAGATAGTAGTGTGTTACTATCTTTTCATCTGTACGAATTGCTTCTTTCCGAAGAATTCAGGAAGAAGAATTATAGTAAACTGCCCAACAGTGTGATCAAGGATCATGGATCTTGGAGTAGGATTCGACATAGGCTCCAACCTAAGTAACCGAAATGAATTCTTTATTTTCTACTCCATTATTCTTGTTTTAACGATTCAAAAGAAAAAGTTTTAAGGAGCGATATTCAACCCTCTCCCTCACTCCTTTTCGATCCTTCAGAAACTCCCTTGTCAGTAAACATTCATACTTTTCATTTTCTTATTAATCATATTTTTATTTTGTTTCTGCACACTGTATTTTCATATGCATATAATGAGTTTGACCCAAAATAGAAGTGCATGGTAACAGAAGTGCATGCCTGCATGGTAATTATTTCTGTACCTTAACGGCCATGGATATTGTTTCTATTTGAAGTGAATTCCTCCACCTTGTTGTTATTGTTATTTTGAAGAGCCAGATCGATGGTAGTGCTCAGTTGCGATCCCATGATTACGAACCGTTTACTTTAAGTTATAATTCATTTATATTGAGTTATAATTTTTCTTATCAAGTGTAATATATAAATAATATTATCATTTTTTTTGGATAAAAAGATTTTAATTCTTAAACACTTTGTTTAATATATTGCTTAAGTTGTTCAAACTCAAAGTGAATATATTTGTGATAGGTCTTTTTGGTGTTCTTTTCGTTCTTTCAAATTCCTATATTGAGGTTGAAAATAAGAATTATGGAGGTAAGCTTACTAGGTTATATTTTTTTTTTTTTTTGTATGTGTCAGGATTTTATGTTACATTATTTTACTTATCTCTTTGTATTATTAAGTTATTTTTTTTTCAGAGTAAGTGTTGTTTTACTAAGAATTCAAGTGATTATTTTTGTAAACATCTTTTGCATTCTAAATAAAATTGATTACAAATAATATTGTTATTAGTGGATAATTTAATAGTATAAGAATGGAAAAAGAATTTATATCCATAATTTTAAAATTAATGCTTCATTCATATTTTTTATATTTTTTATGTTAGAATTATAGAAATTCATGTATAAATAAAAAAGGAACCATTATCTTACTATAAACACCCTTCTCACAACTAAAATTTTTTCTTTATCTCATTTCTGAAAATAAAATTTTATAAATTAAAATAATTATTACTTAAGTTGATGGAAAGAATAATTAAGCTGAAGTAAAAGGAATAACTATTTTATTAAAATTTACATTCTAGCTAATTATTTGAAGTTAAGTTAATAATACTATTCTAAAAATTCACGAGGAATCCAATTATTCTTGCAAACCAAACCTGTATTTAAATTTTACATATGTTAACTATTGATAAAGAATATATTAAATCTATCGTAAATATGATGGAAGATAAAATTATGAAATAATTTATAATTTTACCGGGCCTTTAAACAATAAGGGCAGGCTCTGCTATTAATACGGGATAACGAACGACCATTAAGCATGTGCAACCTCAGTGCAGAGACATTGCTCTTATTTTACTATGTTTAAGTCGTACCTTTACTATTTCATTAATTAATTATTATGATGGTACTTAGTGTCTTCGTCAATTTATCTCAGAACCATCACGAAAAAGATAAATTACAAAGAAGATATTTATTTCAACTATTCGAATCTCAGACTTCATAATGACAATATTTAATATGCTAACCATTAGATCATTCTGAGAAGACTCATTAATTATCTACTACCGAGTAGGCTGACAAATTTAATATGGCTAGTTTTTAAAATGGATTACATCGATTGATTCAAATCTGACTAGACATGTTCAACGAGTCTGTTAATCAATTTATCGATTTATCAGTTCTGATTAATTTTAATTTATAATATTTTATATAAAATCAGTTAATCCACCAATATTTTTATCAGTTGCGATTGAACCGGTTCTGATCGATTAACTGATTTCAACTACCTCCGGAAGAAGAAATACTATGCGCTGCCGTTAATGCCCTTCCCGCCCGATCTTCCCGAGTACCCAACCCGCCAGCAATTCGTCAACTACCTCGACTGCTACGTCGACTGATTCACCCTCGCGCTGCTCTACGGCGTCGAGGCCGTTCAAGCGGAGTGCGACCCGTCCCTGGGCTTATGGCACGTTCGTGCCGCCGCCGCCGGCTTCGTCGGAAGCGGCGGTGGCGGAGTGGAGTTCGTGTCGATGTGGTTGTCGGTGGCGATGGGCGAGAATGCGGAGATGGTGTGGCCGGAGACCATCGGAGTGGCGGTGTTCCACTGCAAGGTGCTGCACACCAGCTGCTACGAGCCTACGACAAAGGGGACAAGCACCGTGGCGAACGGGTCCTCGTGGTGGGCTGCGGCAACTCCGGCATAGAGGTGGCCTTGGACATCTGTGGCAACGATGCCAAGGTCTCCATGGTCGTAAGAGATAAGACCAGTTGTTTATCTTGTTCTTTTTCATTAATTAAAGATTAATAGTTGATTATCCTCTAATTAATTAATCGTTCGTGCATATTGCCGAGGGACATATTTGAAATCTCCACCTTCGGCCGCTTAAGTGAATCTCATGGGTCATCCGAGATGGTAAGTGGTGACATGCTTATCACATAAGGTTGCGGGGTCGAACCGCAGGGCTGTCAAAGCGTAACCTTGGATCCTGTGCAACTCACCCCACCATTACTTATCCTCTCGGCTATCGTAATTTACCTCTCTCGTGATGACCTGAGGTCGGGCACGGCGAAACGTTGGAGGCGATTTCACCCTTTTACCACATGTTTCCGCTTAAGTGGCTTTTGATTAAAGCAGCAGGCGCCCCTCCTCTTGTAGATCGTTAGGCTTTAGCCGATCGGTTCCCATTTTACCATTTTACTGGTTAAATCGGAAAAAAAAAATATCTTAAGCCGGATATTAACTGATAAATCGATAAAAATTGATTAATCCGATCCATTTGGCACTTAAGGAAAAAAACGAAAAAGAAAAAGAAGAACAGTAGGGCAGACTTAGAGTGTAACAGGTGTGAATCATATACTGTTTGCCGACATAAGCAAAGCTTAATTTAGTAAAGCCATAAGTCTGCCCACAGCCCACCGAATGAATCTTTAATCAGTTTATATATACATCGAGCGTCCATCCATTGCAACAGAGCATTTCATTCGCCAGCACACTAGGGTCTCACCATCCCTGATCCCGTCCGGAGGCTGAGTCGGACGGAGGCCGGTCGAGGTATTCCGATCGTTGACGGAAGATCGCAGGTGATTCGGCTCCCGCGGGTGGCTGACGATGCTACAGGACCCTGCGCACACTCAGACGATCTCCCCCTTCCACGTTAGAGACCGAAACCCAGGGAAAAAGTCCCCGGATCAGGCCCTCCGACGCTCAAGTCAGGTCCTTTTTCCCCAGAAAGAACAGAGAGAAGCAGAAAGAAAAACAGTTCTGGAAAAAATGACGGGAGAGTGTGTGCGCGTACCTGCATACGAGAGGTTTTTCGCCTTTTATGCCTCCTCCTTTTGGAGCCTCCCATCCTGTCAGAAAAACGTTAGACGCTGAGCTTTGTCGCCTAGTTCCGGACACCTGTCATGCTGCTATTTGTCATGCAAGCATCTTTCCGTTTAGGAACCTCCGCCTTCGTACATGGATCTTGTCTTGTAGTGGGGGACAGCTGGCAGGCTACTACTGGTTATGAGGGCATCTTTTCGTTTTAGGAACCTCCGCCTTCACCCGTATTGCTGATATGTAACGCTTCTCCTCGACGGACCGTTGAGGTTCTCCGCACCTGTATTACTCAGCTCCTCCGATCCATTGTGTCCCCGCCCCAGCCTGCACCTGTGGTTTGTATTTCCAGGCCTCCGTCTCGCAGACCCGTAGCCTTAGCTGTTTAGACACAGCTATGCTGATCTTCAACTTGCCCCCTGCACTTTGTACTTTCTGGCCTTCAACCGCAGGTCTGTAACCCGGGCTGCTTTTGATCAGCTCTGCCGATTCCGACCCACTGGCCTATACTTCCAGTTCTTGGCCTCTGCTTAGCTCTACCGATCCCGGCTTGCATTCTGCGCTTTGTACTTCCTGGCCCTCAACCGCAGGTCTGTAGCCCGGACTATTTCTGATCAGCTCTACCGCTTCCGACCTACTGGCCTATACTCTCAGTCCTTTGACTCACAGGCCTGTAGCTCGAACTTCCTCTGGACAGCCCTGCCGATGCCGACCCGTGACTTGTGTTCCGCTTGACGTCTTTCCTCGTCTTCCGACTGCTTTGCCCCCTTGAGCGACCAGTCTGCCTAATATCTGAGTATCACGCCTGCTTGCCTCTAACCGCCTCGTCAGCCTAACCATTGACTGCCCCATCACCTTGACTATTGACCACCATGTCCCCTTGACTTTTGACCGCCACGTAGCCTTGACTCTTCCCAACCCTTTCCTCATGGGCCCCTCCATTACTAACCGTATCACAAGTCTAGTCGAAGGAGGGCGACAGTCCGACTGACTAGACCTTTGCACCTCCCTACGACGTCAGCATATCTCTGAGACCTCAGCATATCTCCGTGCTCCTGCCTTAGCACATCTTTGTGACCTCAGCATATCTCCGTGCTCCTGCCTCAGCACATCTCTGTGACCCCAGCATATCTCTGCGCTCTTCTGCTTCCTGCGCCACGCACCCACTTTTGTGTCGCGTCGCCTGGGATATCATGCCTCCTTTACTGTGTCGCCAGCCGCTTGGGGCGCCGCGCCCACTTAGTTGCTTTGACTCAGCTGCCATTCCTCTTTATAAGGAGCCTCAAGGTTGCTTCTCCGTGCTATCGCTTCTTTTTTACGCTGTCTTTCCTGCATTCCGCCAACCACTTCTCCACACGATGCATTCTCCTCCCTCCTCTCAGGAAGTTGACCAACCACCCTCCCGAGTGATGGTAAACGAACTCACCACGCTACTTGTCTCAAAAGAGCGTGAGCTGAATCGCGTGTCTCAGGATCGAGATCGCCAGGTAGCTGCTCTGCGTTCCATGGAAGACCAGTACCGCCTTGCGAAGTACTGCGTGGATGTGGAGAGGACGAGGAAGGAGCAGTGCCAGGCTAGCCTGCAGCGTCAACTCGGTATCCAGGAACAGTTGCGTCAAGAGCATGAACAAGCGCTCTCTCTCCTCCGCGCAGGCCTTGAGGATAAGCAACGTACTATCACTCAGCAGCAAGCGGTCATCAGATCTTTGCGCACAGAGCTGGCTCAAGCTGTGAACGCCCCCGAATCTCCCGACAGGTCTTCACGCGGAAGTGTTCATTCCCCCGGGCCAGTTCTTTCCACGAGTAAAAGCTGGCCTGGGGAATAGTTGTCTCAGTGGCTCCTTTGCCAAACGGCGCTTCTGCTTGTGGCCTTGGCTGTATCGCCTTCTTATTGGATTGTGCTGCAATGCTTGTACATCCGTCCCCTTTTGGCCATGTTTCTCCTGCTTAATTTTCATCTAGCAAGAATTTCCTTAGAAACTAGTCCGTATGTAAGAGTCAGGAATTGCTTCATGATTCCTTTTCATGTATGAATTTTGGATAGTAAAGCTGATATAAAAAAAAAATGTAATAGACGTGGAAAACCTGATTTCGTAGTTAATATCGACGCTGTAGGAGTAGGGCCGATGACCTCTCGCATCCTTTGCCCTGCTCACTTGCTGTATATTTGTAATTTGCGTAAAATAAAGCCAGATGTAACTGACTTGACTGTAGAAAATGTTCTGCTCAACGTGAGGTATATCCCTCAGAAAAGTAGTCAGGTATAGGCGCCGAGCTCGCTTATGATTTTCGCAAAGGAGTTGCTTTTCGATCCCCACGTGAGGGGCCGACCTGAAAGGTCGCTGGGCGTGAGGACAGAGCTCACTTTTGTATCTCGCATGGAAGCCAACTTTTGTATCTCGCATGGGAGCCGACCTGAAAGGTCGTTGGGCGTGAGAGCAGAGCTCACTTATAACTCGCACTGGAGCGAGAGTCTGGGACTACCGACCTAAAAGGTCGTTGGGGGTGAGCACAAGGCTCACTTTTAATTCTCGCTTGGGAGCCGACCTGAAAGGTCGTTGGGCGTGAGAGCAGAGCTCACTTATAACTCGCACTGGGGCGAGAGTCTGGGACTACCGACCTAAAAGGTCGTTGGGCGTGAGCACAAGGCTCATTTTTAATTCTCGCTTGGGAGCCGACCTGAAAGGTCGTTGGGCGTGAGAGCAGAGCTCACTTATAACTCGCATTGGGGCGAGAGTCTGGGACTACCGACCTAAAAGGTCGTTGGGCGTGAGCACAAGGCTCACTTTTAATTCTCGCTTGGGAGCCGACCTGAAAGGTCGTTGGGCGTGAGAGCAGAGCTCACTTATAACTCGCACTGGGGCGAGAGTCTGGGACTACCGACCTAAAAGGTCGTTGGGCGTGAGCACAAGGCTCATTTTTAATTCTCGCTTGGGAGCCGACCTAACAAGGTCGTTGGGCGTGAGCAGAGCTCACTTATAACTCGTGACCGGGCGAGAGTCCGACCTAAAGGTCGTTGGGCGTGAGCACAAGGCTCACTTTTAATTCTCGCTTGGAGCCGACCAGGAAGGTCGTTGGGCGTGAGAGCGAGCTCACTTATAACTCGCACTAGGGCGAGAGGCGGGACTACCGACCTAAAGGTCATTGGGCGTGAGCACGAGGCTCACTTTTAATTCTCGCTGGGAGCCGACCTGAAAGGTTGTTGGGCGTGAGGCAGAGCTCACTTATAACTCGCACTGGGGCGAGTCTGGGACTACCAACCTAAAGGTGGTTGGGCGTGAGCACAAGGCTCACTTTAATTCTCGCATGGGAGCCGACTGAAGGTCGTTGGGCGTGAGCGAGCTCACTTATAACTCGTGACCGGGCGAGAGTTCGGACTACCGACCTGTGGTTGGGCGTGAGCACGAGGCTCACTTTTAATTCTCGCATGGGAGCCGACCTGAAAGGTCGTTGGGCGTGAGAGCAGAGCTCACTTATAACTCGCACTGGGGCGAGAGTCTGGGACTACCGACCTAAAAGGTTGTTGGGCATGAGCACAAGGCTCACTTTTAATTCTCGCTTGGGAGCCGACCTGAAAGGTCGTTGGGCGTGAGAGCAGAGCTCACTTATAACTCGCACTGGGGCGAGAGTCTGAGACTGCCGACCTAAAAGGTCGTTGGGCGTGAGCACAAGGCTCACTTTTAATTCTCGCTTGGGAGCCGACCTGAAAGGTCATTGGGCGTGAGAGCAGAGCTCACTTATAACTCGCACTGGGGCGAGAGTCTGGGACTACCGACCTAAAAGGTCGTTGGGCGTGAGCACAAGGCTCACTTTTAATTCTCGCTTGGGAGCCGACCTGAAAGGTCGTTGGGCGTGAGAGCAGAGCTCACTTATAACTCGCACTGGGGCGAGAGTCTGGGATACTCCGGTCCAAGCCGAGACCGGTGGCGATGGCGCTGGTCCGAGACCAGTAATCATACTCCCAATCGACAAAGGCATAAATGCGTCGCTCTTCTTCGCCTCCATAAGCCCCGCCTGCGCCGCTCCTCTTGCTTTAGTTATTCGGATTGCTGTTGCTAGCTTCGGGCTTATTCACATGCATCGTGTTTCTTCTCAATCCCTGGGCCGCAATGCCCTTGCATCTTGTGATGACCTCGCAGTTTTCGCGACGCGCCTGGTCAGCTGCTTGGCTCAGGGCTACCTATGTGGAGCTACTTGCTCGGTCGATGAATATCTCCGCAGACCTGCTTGCTACTTTTCTGGTCTGACAATCGCTTCCGCTGCCCCGTCTTACCTACGGCCCTTTTAAATTGCTTAGCTTCTGCAGCTTTATGAAACTTCCGGCCTAGCCTCGAGGCCTTCACGAAGAATGCTTCTTTCTTTGAGGCCACGCCCCATCATGATTACCTTGCCTTGTCGACATTTAATGCGTTCCCGCTCGCGATGCCACCTCTCTGGCGCCTTTACTGCGCACGCCTCCTGACGCCAGCATCTGACCCCTTTTGCACCCTTTTTCCCATCCGACGGCGTTGAGGCACGTTGCCCCAAAAAGATATGCGGCTTAACTCTCGATGTTTCCTAGGAATGAATGGACTTTATAAACCCTAAAGGCAGTCCGTTTTCCTTACCCCGACGCTTCGCCATCCTCCTTCTCCCTTCATTCGTGGTCGTTTCTAGCAATGCAGCTCCTCGTCTTCCCGCTTACGACTGACCTGTGACCCTTCTTGTCTTCATCCCCCTTGCCTGCTTGCTCCTCACAGTCATGGACGGTAAGGACCCCCTCTGGTATTCGCATTACATTTCTGATTTAGACCACCACGACCTGTTTGCACTGCAATCCAACCTGGGGGTAGGCCCGGCCTATAAGTTCCGCCTTCCTTCGACAGACGAACATCCTTCTTCTCCCCCCGAAGGGTTTATCACAGTTTTTAAGGATCAGGTCTTAGGCGGTCTTCGCTTCCCGCTACATCTTTTTCTTTCTGAGTTGAGTCAGTATTATGGGATTGGTATCTCTCAGTTTGCCCCCAATGTGTTCCGAGCGGTCTGCGGAACCATCATCTTGTGCCGCATCTACCAAATCCCCTTGACCGCCAGACTATTCCATCACTTTTATTCCTTCCGGCGAGCCGAGGCGGGGGTATTCAATGTTCAAGCCAAGCCGGCCCTTAAGTTTTTTGACGACCTACCCTCTTCCAATAAAGGCTGGAGGTCACGTTTTTTCTTCCTCAAGCCCCCTGCCCCCTTAACGGGGCCTTCTCAATGGCATTCTTTCCTCGCTTCGGACTTCCCTTCGCATATCCACGAACCTGCCTGCTCCGCAGCTGCGGACAAGCTAAGAGGTGTTGTTGTTCGCCTGTCCATGCTGATGCTAGAAGGCATTCTGCATGTTTTTGGCCTTAGTCCCATCCCTACCGAAATTGGAGCTCCTTTCGGTAAGTCATTATCTTCTCGTATACCGCTTTTCGCTAACTGAAGTGCTTTTCCTTCTTATTTTTGCAGTGCCCGCAATACTCCGTTCCTTTGCTAGCAAAGAGACACCTGCGGTGGCCGTTCTGCAAGCTCTGAACGAAGAGCTAACACAGGGTCTACCCTCTGCTCCTGCCGTCGCCTCCGGTTCGCCGCTTTCGGAATCCCGGGCTTCTGATGCGGAGGAGGCCCTAATGCTGACTGAGCCCTCTGTTCTCGGCCCTGCAGACTCCGCTCCACCCCACCTCTCTGATCAACCTGCGGCTGAGCCCTTGCCCGCAGGACCGGTGTCTTCTCTCCCTCCAACTATGAAGCTGCGCTTGACACGCAAGGGCAAGAGAACAGCCCCAGCCACCGCAACTTCTTCTCCGCCTCCTCGTCATCAACACGTAGTGAGTATCTCCTCCCCCATCAGGTCCTCAGATACAAGCTCAGTCCCAGAGGCAAGCTTGGTCCAGGAGAAGGCCTCTGACCTGGAGGTGGCCAACCCACCGTTGGACCTAACTGCTTCTGCGCCGATCCAGAGTATGTTCCCTGCCCCGCCTTCGTCCTCTGCCGACCAGCCCCTGGGCCTACCAATGCCCTCCGCATCTCCTCTCATAGCGCCTCCGAGCCCAGCCATGCCGCTTCCGAACCTGCCCTCTACAGACCCCGCCTTTGTAGCATCCTGGCGGCTCCCTTCGGAGACTGATCCGGCCTACACGCCCGCTGCTGATTCGTCGCCTATTTTTGGTAGGGTCAACTTCTTTGGGGACCTGGCCATCTCATGGCACTCAGCTAGTGACCAGTTCTGGGAGAGCCATTCCCCTATGGGGGAGTTTGATCAAATTGCTCGTTCTCTGGTGACGGTAAGCTTTTCCTCTTATTCTTCCTGGTGTCCATGTGTCTTCGTAACTCCTTTTCTCTTCTTCTGGCTATTTTCAGTCCGCGAATTTGTGCGCCGTGCAACGTGCGGTCGAGCTTCAGCGAGAGAACGTGGTGCTCAAGGCTCGTCTTCAGGAACTGGAGCACCCTGCAGCTTCCTCCGCTCCTCCCGAGCCTTCTCTGGGAAACTTGGATGCCTATTTGCGTGCCATTGGGGAGTCGGCGGCCTCTGCTCGGACCATTTCTCATGCTGCCTTCGATAAAATTCAACAATTGGAGGCGGTTCTGAAGGCGAGTGAGTCTTCCTTGGCTTCTGAGGTGGATCGTCGTCAAGCGACAGTCTCTGAGCTGAAAGGCAAAGAGGCCGAGCTGCTCTCCCAATCAGAGGAGTTGACGCTGCTTCGGCAAGGTCAAGAACTCTTGCAGATGAGGCTGGCCGGCGCCCAGGCTCTGGCTAGTGCGGCCGCTGCCCGAGAAACAACCATGCAGACTCAGTGGGAAGCGTGCCAAGCCACTCTCCAATCCTTGCGAGCGGATCTCTTGAAGGCTCAGGAAGCAGTGTCTCAAGGCCAGAGCGATTTATCCTTGGCCCGCGTCGAAGCTGAGGAGAATCGGAACAGTTTGGAGGTGTACCGGGCTGGCGAGTCAGAGCGGCTGAAGGCGTACAGACTGGCCTACGTTCGCTCTTCCTTCTTTCTCCACAAGCTAGGGCGCTGGATGGTCTTGTTGCTTTGTCACGGAGCCGCTGGTGGGGTTAGACAAGCCTTTGAGCAGGGCTTCCTTCGCTTGGCACCTCCCGCCACGTTCTTGGACACAGCTCGCCTGACTAGTGAATTGCCGCAGGACACCTTCCCTTCCTTTGAAGCTGATGAAGGACTTTTCCTCTTGGAGTCTCCTCCCCCTGCGGCCGATCCAGCTCTCGGGGATATCTCCACCCAGACCCCTTCTGTTGCTACCTCTGACACGTCTGCTGATCCTGCACCTCCCGACGTCTTACCAGCCGACCCCGGGCTCCTTCCTTCGGCTTCCGTTGACTCCATGCCTTCTCTTCCGGATGTAGTGTGAGGAGTGATGTACTGCTATATTCTTCTTCTATGTGTTGACACCGAACCTTCTGTAATTGTAATTATGGCTATGGTCTTTCTGAACTCCGGAAAATTATCCTGCTTCCCCTTTATACATCCTTAGATTGTTTCTTTCTTTAGTAGGTCGCCCTTGGTCTTATTTGATCTCCGCTAATTCGTGGGCCCTTTCTCATTTTGCTTGCTTTGTTCGGCCATGTAGCTCTTCCTCCGATAGCTATCTTCATACCTAGTCCGGCCCGAGCCAATTATTGCCTCGCATGTCCCTGAAGCCTGCTGACCTACACTGTCTGTCCCTCTATACTAGCTCTTCCGTACACTCTTGTCTTAGTTGAGCGACTCCTTTAGGAGACGCTTCGTATTTCGAGCCCGCGCCTTCCCCATAATGCCCTCTGGTTATATTTCCGGGGCTCATCACAGAGCGCTCCCTGTCTGCCCTCGCCCCTGCATCCACCGTCCGTTGTGGACTTACGAAAATACCCTTCCTCCACCATACCTATAAGTATCTTCTTCCTCTTTCCCTTTTGTTATGATTCGCCATCGCCACGAAGTACTCAAACGTCGCCGCCGCCGACTGATCATTTCTGGGACTGCCTCGCTCTTCTTCTTTTTTCTCCAAGCTTCCCCTTTTCGTCTGTTCCTTTTACCGCCCGAGATAATTTTCTGTGTAATGGCTTCTCCTTCGTGGGCTTCCTTGCTGGCGAAGCATTTCCCAGACGCTTCAACTTTCGCTGAATTAGATTGGGATGACCTACGGTACACTTACGCGATCCCTACTAGCTTTCGCCCCATCATTCCTACTGGTGTGAACTTGTACTTCGATCCCCCGCCGGGCTCTTGTACTTTCTTTACTGAGCAATTCGTATCTGGCCTTCGTCTACCCCTGCACCCTTTTCTGTCTGGAGTGTGTTGCTACTTTAAAATTTCCTTAGGTCAGCTAACCCCCAACTCCATAAAGATTTTGTGTGGCTTTGTAATACTCTGCGAAGTTTGTGAGGTTTCCTGGTCAGCTCCCCTTTTTCATTGCTTCTTCGCTCCCGTTCGGCGCGCCGATGGTCTTTTTAATTTCCAAGCTCGCAGCCAGACTACTTTCTTTTCTCCTCTTCCTCCTCCCATTGCGAACTGGAAGAAAAAGTTCTTTTTTCTCCGGTTTCCGGAGGAAACAGACTGGCCCATGCACTGGCAACCTGAACTGCCTACGACTCCAGCGCTGGACGAATTCCACATGGACCTCTCTTATGCCACGGCTGCTGATCGACTGGGGGATTGGCCCTTGAATCTGACGAGATTACTATCTGAAGATCTGCTTTCTTTCTTCAGGTTAAGCCGCTGTACCTCTAACACACCGCGCTCCTTAGGTAAGCTCGTGTTGAATGTCTCTTTTTTGATCACTTTCTCTGTGAGAGTGACTTCTCGTGTCGGTGCCTTCAGCTGAGGTTTTATACCGTGCGTCGAAGGTTCTGCCTTTGCCACTCGATGACCTGGAGATAATGCGGCGCAGTCGGGCAATCTTGGACAAGAGGCTACTCCCTCACCTTGGGTTTGCCACAATCGGGGCAGCGACTCAGCCTGCTCCCAGCCCTGCCTTACACGCCACTTCTCCTTCCTCTGCCGCCTTGAGCCGAGGTCGAGGTCGGGGCCAAGCAACTCGCCCGGCCAGAAACGCCTTCCGAGGAGCCTCGCGATCATCCAGACGCGGTCGCGCAGCTCTTCACTGCGCAGGTCCGAGCTCATCCGGCCGGGGCGCCCCAGACAGGGGTGCGGCGGCCTCTCCACAGGGTCAGCCTCGCTCTGATGCTTCTGACTCTGATAACCAGCCCCTGCTCCGCAGGCGGCGCCGAAGACCAGGTCTGACTTCATTAACGTTTGGTTCTGTTTTTTCCTATGATCATGCTGCTCCTTGCTACTGTCGTGAGTGACTCTGACATCACTTCCCTCTTCTATTTCCCTTATCCGGCAGCTTCTCCTAACCCCTACAGGGGGCGACCAGCTGCGTTCCGCTCTGCTCCTACTGCTGCAGAGGGAGACAGCCCCGGCGATCATCAAAACCCGGTGTCCAATGAGCCCGTTCCTGAGCCACCTCTGGCCCCTCCTGATGCTGAAGCCGGCCCTTCGCAACCTCCCTTTTCCGCCCGCCATCGTTACAGGACCACCATCCCTTCTGAAGCTGCTTTAGCTCGGCGGTCTGATGCCCCCACAAGCCTTTTGATGATGAAAGGCTGCCTCGGCAGTGTGTGGGCAGAGAGTATGGATCAAATGCGTGACGCGTCTCCCTTAGCCCAGATGGACAGGTTTTCGAAGTCCTGGGCCAAAGTAAGCACTCTTCACCTCATACTGAGTATCGGCTTGTCTTAACTGAGGGTTATGTCTTCTATCCAGACTCATGCGGAATCTTTGGTGTTGAACCAATCCTTCCACACCCTCCATCATGAAAGCAAAGAACTTCGGGAGAAAGTCTCCGAATTAGAGCTGCAGCTGAACGACCCCGCCCAAGCCAGCCATGCTTTGCGAGCAGAAATCCAAGCCTTGACCAATCAGACCGACCGGCAGAGGCGATCCCTGGCGCAGGTCAAAAATGAGCTCCGAGCTGTGAGAGATGAGAGGGCTGCCTCTGAGACGGGGTACCGGCAACAACTAACCCATCAGGCTCAGGAAATACAGTCCAAGGATACTCTTCTGCAGGAGAGGAGCGAGAAATTAGCAGTGCAGGCAGCTCAGCTGGAGACTCAGGCAGCTGAACTGAGGGCTCTGAAAGCAGAACTGTCACTGTCCCGGGCAGCATTAACTGGGGTATCCACCGCCTTAACCGTCTATCACGAAGGAGAGGAGGCTCGTTGCCTGCAAAGCCGAATGTCGTATCTGACTTCTCCCGAATTTTTATCCCAGGCTGGGGCGCGCTTTGCTACGACCGTGCCGTATACGGCAGTTAGAGTTATCAGGCAACTGCACGCACAGGGCTTCTTGAGCTCCATCCCCACAGCAGACTTTTTGGACCACGACCAGATCATTCAGGGTTTTCCGGACGAGCTTTTTGCTCCTTTCAAATGAACTGTATTAGCCACTTAAGTTGGGAAATTTTTACATGTATACATGCCTCTTCGAATTTTCACTTGACCGTCCTACAGTTTCCCCGTCCTTCGTCTGATCCGACCTACGTCCACAAGGCCAGCCTCCTCAAACTCGATAGGGTTGTAGGTAGTTAGCACTCCAAGGTCGATCCAGCTTCCTTCCTTGAGTGTCCTGCAAATAATAGGCTCCTGACGCCAATTTCTTGATAACTTTGTATGGTCCGTCCCATTGTGGTGCTAACTTCGTCACTTCCCCCAAGGGCTTCACCTGCTTCCAGACTAGGTCTCCTTCTCCGAAGAAACGAGGGCTCACCCTTCTGTTATAGTTTTGCCTCATTCTCTGTCTGTAGGCCTCCAACCTAGCTGCTGTTTGTTCACGAATTTCACTGATGAAATCTAGCTCGGCCAGCCGTCGCTCTGCGTTCCCTTCGTCATACATCGTTCTTCTCACGGACGGTATCCCGACCTCCAGAGGAACTACCGCTTCATTACCGTATACTAGATGGAAAGGTGTCAGACCTGTACTTTCCCGGGGTGTTGTACGATAGGCCCATAAGATGCTCGGTAGCTCGTCCACCCAACTGCCTCCCGTATGATCCAGCTTGACTTTGAGCCCCCGCACTATTTCTCGGTTGACCACCTCTGTTTGCCCATTGCTTTGCGGATGCGCCACTGAAGTGAAGGCTTGAGTTATGCCGAACCCCTTGCACCAATTTTGTATCTTGCGCCCTTGAAATTGCCTACCATTGTCTGACACCAGTTTGTGAGGTAAGCCGAATCGGCAAAAGATATTCTTCCATAAGAACTGAATCACCGCATCTTAAGTGATTTTAGCCAGAGCCTCCGCTTCCACCCACTTAGAGAAGTAATCCACTGCCACCAGTAAGAAACGCCTTTGCCCCGTAGCCATCGGGAAAGGACCCACGATATCCATACCCCACTGGTCAAACGGGCAAGACACTATAGAAGTTCTCAGCAGCTCTGTAGGTCGGTGCGTCAGATTCTGGTACCTTTGGCATGACAGACAAGTGTTCACCAACTTCTGTGCGTCCTTCTGCAAGGTAGGCCAGAAATATCCAGCCAATAGTACCTTCCGAGTCAGCGTTCTTCCACCCGCGTAATTACCGTAGCACCCCAAGTGTATCTCCCGTAAGGCCTGATCCGCTTCTTCCATATTCAAGCACTTGAGCAGAGGTCTAGAGAAGGACCTTTTATAGAGTTGCTCTCCGATCATGATATAAGAATGGGCCTGTCTCCTGAGCATACGTGCCTCTTCTAGGTTGGTGGGTACAATTCCTTGCTGGAGGAAACTCATTATAGGCGCCCTCCAATCAATCACTTCTCCTAAATTATTTTGCAGGTCTATCTGAGCTATAAGGAAGGTCTGCGCTGTAGATCTATCCAGCACCCAAGTAGTCAGGGAACTGGCCATTTTAGCTAGTTCATCTGCTCTTTCATTTTCGGCCCTGGGAATCTTGGTGACTGTGACCTCCTTAAAATCTTTTCTCATCTTCTCATAGGCTTCCTTGTAAACTTGCATCTTTTCATTGTTTACCTCGAAATGCCCGACCACTTGCTGCGTTACTAGCTGTGAATCTGAGTATATCACTACTTTGCTTGCCCCCACATGCCGAGCTGCTTGCAGACCTGCCAATAGGGCTTCATACTCTGCCTCATTGTTAGTAGCTCTAAAATTTAGCCGTACAGCCAGCTGCATAATATCTCCCTGCGGAGATACCAGAAGCACGCCTACCCCGCTTTCCCGATGGGTAGCTGATCCATCCACATAAATCTTCCAGACCTCCTCCGAGTCTGCTTGATAAACTTCTGTCAAGAAATCCGCCAGAGCCTGTGCTTTGATTGCGGTCCGGGGCTGATACTGTATATCATATTCCCCTAGCTCGGTTGCCCATTTGATAAGTCGACCCGCTACCTCCACCTTGGTGAGGGCATGGCCCATAGTACTGTTTGTCAGGACGGTGATGGGATGCGCCAAAAAATACGGTCGGAGGCGCCGAGCCATTAGAACAAGTCCGTAAACCAACTTTTCTAGGGCCGTATACCGAGACTCAGCCCCCTTCAATAGATGACTGAAAAAATACACGGGCCGTTGTACATTGTCCTGCTCTTTAACCAGCACAGCCCCCACGGCCTCAGGGGTAGCTGACAAGTAAACCCAAAGAGGCTCTCCCACAACAGGCTTAAACAGCGATGGTAAGGACTCCAGGTATTGCTTTAGCTCCTCCAAGGCCTGTGTGCACTCCTCCGTCCACTGAAACTTGGCTGCCTTCCTGAGCACTTTGAAGAAGGGCGTCGCTCGGTCTGCAGATCTGGAGATAAATCGGGACAGCGCTGTTATCCGGCCGACCAACTTCTGTGTTTCCTTCAGATTCTGAGGGACCTGCATGTCACGAAGTGCTTGAACCTTCTCAGGGTTGGCTTCTATCCCTCGCTCAGTCACCAAGTAGCCCAGAAACTTTCCTCCTCTGGCACCAAACAAACATTTCAGGGAATTCAATTTTACCCCATATTGCCTCAGAGTCCCACAGGTTTCTTCTACATCTCTTATCAGACTGGACGCCAGGGGGGACTTGATCAGGATGTCATCAACATAGACTTCTACGTTCCGCCCGATCTGACTCCGAAAAACCTTATCCATCATCCTCTGGTAGGTGGCTCCAGCGTTCCTGAGTCCAAACGGCATGACAGTATAACAGAAAGTACCATCAGCTGTTATGAAACTAACCTTCTCCTGATCCTCTTTAGCCAGGGGTATCTGATGGTATCCCTGATAAGCATCCATCATGCATATCCTTTCACAGCCAGCAGTCGAATCCACCACCTGATCGATCCGCGGGAGTGGATAACAATCTTTGGGGGTGGCCTTGTTGAGGTCGCGAAAGTCTATGCACACCCTCCACTTGTTGTTGGGCTTCTTCACCAATACAACGTTGGAAAGCCATGATGGGAATTGTACCTCTCGAACATGTCCTGCCTTCCGGAGTTGATCCACTTCAGCCCGGATAATCTTATTTTAGTCGGCGGAGAAATTTCTCTTCTTCTTCTTGACTGGCTTGGCCTCGGGTATAGTGTGCAGCTTGTGCTCAGCCACTTCTGGTTTGACCCCGGGCAGTTCTTCCGGGGACCAAGCAAAGACGTCTCTGTTGCGGATCAGGCATTGTATCAGCTCCGCCTTCAGCTCCGGCGCCAGGTCACTAGCAATGCGAGTGATGCTCTCGGCTCTGTCAGGGTACAACCGAATATCTTCGCAGGAGACAGGCTCCTCAGCAATAGGCAGAGGCTCTTCCTGGATGGCATGCACACCGCCATCCTGAATCCGCCAGCTCTTGCGCGCCTCCACCCGGACCATATCGATGTAACAGCTGCGAGATACCTTTTGCTCTCCCTTGACTTCTCCGACCTGCTCGCCAACCGGAAACTTGATCTTCTGGTGAAAGGTGGAAACGGCAGCCCGGAACTCATGCAGAGCTGGCCTTCCCAGGATGACGTTGTAGGAGGAAGGCGAATCCACTACAATGAAGGTGCTCCTCCGAGTGCGTGCCAATGGCTTAGTGCCCATGGAAATGGCCAGCTTGATCTGTCCCATGGGTTTGACTTCATTGCCTGTAAACCCATACAAGGAAGTGGTTACAGGTTGGAGCTCAGCGGCGTCGATCTGCATCTCCTCAAACGCAGCCCTGAATAAAATGTTGACCGAGCTCCCGGTATCCACAAAGACCTGAGCCACTCGGCTATTAGCAATAACAGCCTTGATTATGAGAGCATCGTCGTGAGGCAGCTCCAGACCCTCCAGATCTTGAGGCCCAAAACTAATGACAGGGCCGGAGGCCTGCTCGCGATTGCATCCCACGGCTCCAACATACAATCGCCGGACGTGGGACTTACGGGCTCGGCCTGAGTCTCCGTCAGTGGGCCCTCCTGAGATCATACCAATCTCTCGCACAGCAACGTTGCCCCGGTTATCCAGCTCTCCGGCATCTCTTCGGTCTTCGCCTGGGCCATCTTGGTTAGATGGGTCGGCTAGGTCGGGCCGGGTCGGCCGAGCACGCCCAGCCGCAGCCCGTTCTTCCTCCATCCTCTATATTTGGGGTGCCAACGCAGGAGGAGGCAAGCCCTGCTCCGCAGCTCGCCTGGAGTCCCGGGCGAATTGGAAGCAGTTACTGAGATCATGCGTCCTGGACCGATGATATGTGCAATATAGTGCCCTCCTTGGTCCCGGCCCGGGCGCGTGTACGACGGCAACTCGCGGCGCTGGCCTGACTCCCTGAACGGGCTGGGGGGCAGGCCTGGGTTGACCTCGCTGGAAGGGCTGAGCTGGCTGCGGTGCTCTCCTTTCAGGTCGGTTACCTGGAGCCGTCGTCTTTTCGGCTTTCCGCCTGGCGGCCTGCGCTTCTTCCACCTTGATGTAGCACGAAGCTTTCTCCACCATATCGTCAAAGCTTTGGGTGGGGTTTTTGATGAGTTCCCTGAAGAATTCCCCTTCTCGCAATCCGTGGGAGAAGGCGCTCATCAATATTTCTGAGGTGGCGGAGGGGACGTCATTGGCCACCTGACTGAACCGATTGATGTAGCTCCGCAAGGGCTCGGTCGAATCCTGCTTGAGAGCGAAAAGGCAGTGGTCGGTTTTCTGATACTTACGACTACTGGGGAACCGACGCAGGAAGGCCGTTTTGAAATCCATGAAACGATTGATGGACTCCAGGGGCAATCCATCGAACCACTTCTGCGCCGACCCGGACAGGGTGTATAGGAATACTCGGCATTTGACAGCATCGCTGTATTGGTACAAAATAGCCGCGTTCTTGAACTTCCTCAAGTGCTCTTCCGGGTCCTTGCTCCCATCGTATTCTCCGATGTTCGGGGCTCGATACCCTTTAGGCAGGCTTTTCCTCAGGATATGAGTCGAGAAGGGCACCTTGTCATCCGGATCTTCAGGTAGATCTCCGGCAGGGATTATAGCCTTTCCCTTTCCTGAATCCCGAGGTGGGTGTAAAGAGCTTTCCGCCACCGATGTCGGCGGTTCCTCCTTCTTGAGGCTGTGTTCACGGGCTTCGGCTCGACGATAGTTGCGGCGAGATTCCCGAAATGAAGTACGAGGAAGCTCTTCCTGTTGCTTCCTCTTTGAGCCCCTGTCGGAGGCAGGAGCTGGTTCCTTAGACGCTTCTGTTGGTGCAACATCCCTCAGGTCAAGGTTGACCTGGGTGACCAAGCTGAGTCTTAGTTTGAGTTTAGATGTTTGACAATAAGAAATTGATTGAAGAAGAGTCAAGTAGGTCAAGGTTGACCAGATACTTGACAAGGAAGTCCTGGTGAGTGAAGCCAGGCAGAAGGAAAACCCTAGTGAGTGAAGCTAGGTGAAAGTCCTGGTGAGTGAAGCCAGGCAGAAGGAAAATCCTAGTGAGTGAAACTAGGTGAAAGTCCTGGTGAGTGAAACCAGGTGAAAATCCTAGTGAGTGAAGCTAGGTGAAAGTCCTGGTGAATGAAACCAGGTGAAAACCCTAGTGAGTGAAGCTAGGTGAAAGTCCTGGTGAGTGAAGCCAGGCAGAAGGAAAACCCTAGTGAGTGAAGCTAGGTGAAAGTCCTGGTGAGTGAAGTCAGGTGAAAGCCCTAGTGAGTGAAGCTAGGCAGATGGAAAACCCCTAGTGAGTGAAGCTAGGTGAAAGTCCTGGTGAGTGAAGCCAGGCAAGTGAAAATCCAGATGGATCAAGGATGATCGGACATCTGGTGTTGGGAAGTCCAAGTAGGTCAAGGGAGTGACCAGATACTTGGCATGAATAGAAAAGTCTAAGTGGGTCAAAGGAATTGACCAGACACTTGGTGGGAAGTCCTAGCAGGTCAAAGGAGTGACCAGATGCTAGGCATGATGTACCAACAGGTCAAGGTTGACCGGATGTTGGTTTGAGAGGCTTGGAACTTGGTTTTGGGAAAAACCATGTTGGATCGATCGATGGATCGATCCGGCCTTCCAAGCGATCCAGGGATCGATCGATCCGTGATCGATCCAGATGTTCCAATCGATCGCTGGATCGATTGGGACGCCGGTTCGAGCAGAAGCGCCGGATCGATCCGTGGATCGATCCGACGCCTAGCATCAGGCGCTCTGGATCGATCCGTGGATCGATCCAAAACCTCCCCGATCGATTGGGAACATTCGAATCGATCGGGATCCGACCGTTGGCGTCGATAAAGGCCGCAGGCGTTCATTTCCTTCGGCATCTCTTCACTGTTTCATCTCAGATCTTCGCCAGCTCCTCCACAGCACTATCAAAGCTCGTGATCGCCAGTTCTTGAAGGTTCTTGGAAGCTCTCCGAGTCAAGAGGCGGATCAAAGGCAAGAAGAGAAGCTAGGGTTAGGGTTTTCTGCATTCATTGTAAGCTTTGTGCTTGTATTTTGTTTCCCTTTCCTTCTTCTTGTACCGAGAGTCTTGTAGGGCTTCTCCGCCCTCGGTAGTTACCGAAAAGGAGTGTTTCATAGTGGAGGGTGCGTGCGTGGTGTGGATCCTTGGATTAGTCACCTCCTTTGGAGGTGGATACCAAGTAAAATCCTAGTGTTAGCGTGATTATATTTGTTTCTGTATTTTCCGCTGCATATTCTTGAAGAAACAATCAACGCCGAGCAACGCCAAGCACCGAGCGAACGCGACGAGCTATTCACCCCCCCTCTAGCTACTTTTGGTCCTAACAAGTGGTATCAGAGCGAGGCCGCTCTTCACCGGAATCATCGCCGGAAGGGTCAAGCATAACAAGAAGAGCTAGAGGGTGAAGAAGTTGAAGCAAAGTTGTCAAAGTCAAAGAAATTCAAAAGCTCAACTTCTACAATGGAATTTCGAGATGGGCTCGGATTCGACACGAGGGTGGCTCCTCCATACACTTCCACGAGCTTCGATTCTTGGAAATCAAGAATCGAAAATTTTCTTATGATGGAGATAGAGCAATGGTTTGCTCTTATGGAAGGCTTCAAGACTCCAACAAACTCAAAGGGCAAAGTTCTCAAGAGGAGCAAGTGGAGCCAAGAGCAAGTCCAAAGGTGCGAGGCCAATGACAAAGTGACCAAGCTTTTGGTCAACTTATTGCCAAGCACCATCCTTTGCAAAATTGGAGAATTTGAAGATGCAAAGGAACTATGGAGCAAATTGGCCAAGCTTCATGAAGAGATCCCCTCCACTGTACAAGATCATGAAGAATCCGGAGAGGGTGACTCTTTGGAGCAAGATCAAGAGGAGGACTCCAAGGTTGAGAGATGCTCAACCTCCGAAGAAGAAGAAATCCAAGAAGCTTCATCCTCAAGGGAATGCAACGAAGGGAACAAGGAGGGAGCATACTCCTTGTTTCATATTCAAGATGATGAAGCCTCCACCTCTAGGATTGAGGGGGAGCAATCCTTGGTGACGCCGGATCAAGAAGAAGGAGAAGCTTCTACATCCGAGTCAAGAGATGAAGAGATTGAAGAAGCTTCTACCTCCACGAGTCAAGAAAAATCAAATGGAGGAGAATCAAGATCGGATCAAGAGGAAGCTTCTACCTCCGGATCCAAAGGAAAAGATGCCACCCCTACAAGCAAAGGTATAAATATTTCAATTAAAAATAAAAATCATATTATATGCTTTAAGTGTAGGGAACATGGGCACTACAAGAGCAAGTGTCCTAAATTGGCCAAGAAGAAGGGCCAAGTGGCACAAAAGGGCAAGGCGAAGCCCAAGGAGACCATCCCCAACACAAAGAAGAGCAAGGAGCACATTGTGTGCTTCTCTTGCAATCAAAAGGGGCATTACCGAAGTCAATGCCCCAAGGGAAGAGTCATGGGGCTCAAGGATTTTCACGGGAGTCCAAGGTAAAGAAGAAGGTAACATTTATTGAGCCTACCCCCTTACATTATGGTGAAAAGCATGATAGTTCTAACTTTTATCATTTTAATGCAATTTACCATAAGAATAGAAAGCATGAGGGCTTTAAGGAAAAACATGTGACCCTACATGCCAAAACTACCCAACCTAAGGTTAGGAAGGTAGATAGACACTTGGGCAATAACTCTAAAGATTTTAGATACAAGCCCAAAAACAAATATGCTCATGAATCAAATGAAAAATCTAAAACTAAGGACTTAGTGATAGAAAATCAAGTCTTGAGGTCAAGACTTGATAAAATGGAAAAGACCCTAAAAAGGATGGAAAATATCCTATTAGGGTAAAATGAGCATAACCTAGGTTTAGGGGTACAAAAGTCATCCAATGGCCATAGAGGTTTGGGATACAAACCAAAGGCTAAGAAGGATGTGCCCTCTTACCATAGAGTTCCATATAGTTATGGAACAAACCCTAGGTCTAGTGGTCAAGCCAAAAATACTAGGGAAGTCATCCCTAAGAGTATTTTTGCAATAAATGTGACTAAGACTTCTAAGAAGTCTAAGAAAGTCACAAACAAGGTCACAAGGGAGGTTATCCCTAGAGTTGACCTAGAAACTGTGATCAAGGCTTCTAAGAAGCCCAACAAGGTCACTAGGAAGGTACCTAGGGAAGTTATCCCTAGTGAGTACCTAGAGCATCCAAGGAGCACAAATAGGTGTTGGGTTCCTAGGAGCATCTTCTCTACCCCATAAATGGGTTAGAGAGTGTCAACTCTGATTAGAAGGGTAGTTAACCTGACTTTGAGGAAATTGACACTCAAGGAGCATTTTCAAGGTTTTTGTTAACCTTTGAAAATGAAGTGGATCTTTGTTTACTCCTTGAAAGAGTAAAATGTGCCTAATGGTGGAAGAATTGATTTTAATCTTAAATGGCACATATTGGGAAATTCATAAGAACTATCAAGTTGGGATTTTGGTATGTTCTTAGGCAATTTAAGGCAATCCGGGCCTTAATTTAAAAGTGCTACTCTTGTGGAAAAATGGAATATGCCAACATTTGAGGACATGTTTATTTTCAATTGGCATACATTAAATCAAGGAAATTAGAAATGCCAATTTAGGCTTTGGCATTCTCTTGTAGCACTTTAGGGCAATCTAGGTTTAAGGTGTAAGTTTAGCTAAGACTTTAAGGATACTTAGATAGGTAATCTAAGTATATTTTATTTATGCTAAACCTTGCCATGATTATTTGTCCATCATATGTCATGACATCATGTCTATTTTTACATTCATACCTTACTATGAAAATACAAAAATACCATGTCATGACATTCATACATCATGTAGTAATAGGATATTTTCTTTTGAAAATTATTTTCTTTTGAAAATTATTTTCTTTTGATGTATGCCATAACATAATCATGCATTAAGTTTAATTCCTTGTAATTAAGGACGAATGGCATTTAACGACACTTATTGACAAGTGACATCCTAGGTGGATGTCTAATATCTCTAGAATGCCTAGATAGATATGCATGATCCCTAGATTAGGGCAAAAACCAAAATCTACATCTCACAAAGACTATAAGGTGACTTGTATGTGATTAGTGCACATTAGATACAAGTGAGATGTTAGGATGATGAACAAAGCTCAAGATGTTGATTTAGTGCATTCTTTTGAGTTTTTAGGTTCATCAAAACACATAGTTATGTGTTTTCCCATCATTGGGAAAGCTAATGTACAAGTCATGTGCATTATGCCCAAGGAACATGATGGGATAGTGGTTTTGAAAATGTTTTTAAAATGTTTTTGGAAAATCTTGGTGAAGGCTATCTTTTGATAGTAATCACCATTGAATAGTTAGACACAAACTTGAAGAAAAACACTAAAGTTTTGTAAGTTTTCAAGTTTGTGTCAATCTTTGAAAATATGATGTATTTTCATAGAAAGCTATTTTTCCATGATTAAGTATGCCCTAAATAATGTCTACACGAAATTTCATGATTTTTGGATTTTTGTAGAATTTTCTAGGGGTTTCTGAAGTTGACTGAAATGGAATTTCAGCAACTATAAGAGCTCCGATCGATCCATGGATCGATTGGAGTGCCCGAATCGATCCGTGGATCGATTCAGAAGGCAAGACTCCCGGGAGCAGAAGCTCGCTGGATCGATCAGCCGATCGATCCAGGTAGTCTGAATCGATCAGTGGATCGATTCAGAAAGGTTCAATCGATTGGAACCCAACTCCAATCGATCCAAGTTGCTGATTTTGGCTAGGAAGGCTTGATTTCAGCATCTTTGAACCTCTTTGAGTCTAGGTAACCATTCCAAACCCCTAAAATACATTTGTATACATACAAAGGGTGTTTTCATGTTGAAAACAAGGATGGATTGGTTAACGAAGACTAAGTAGAAGTTTAGGTTGAGGTTGTTTCAAATATTGAACATTTAAACCTCAAAACTTCTAAAATTTGGGTTTCCTAAAAGTTTAGGAATTCCAAGTCATTGTTGGTGCAATGACAGAAGTTACCACCATGTCTTTAGGGGGAGGGACTCTTTAAAGACATGAAGAATTACTTTTCATGAACCTTGGAAGGTGGTTAACCTTCTGTAAAGAAAATGCTCATGTATGAGCTTTTGAACTTGAAATGGGGAGTGGATATCCTCATTATTTCAAGTGGGCACTCAAGTGGTTAGATAATGCTCAAGGTTGGGTATTTGTCTACATTGAGGGAGAAGTTAAGGAAAAATGAAGGGTATGGGACCTTCATTATCGTGTCAACGAGTGATGTTGTGAACAATGATGAGTAACTCTTCGGGGAGAGTCGTCAACAAATGGATTTGTTGATGTGTACCCAAAATTGGGGCATGGGTTGATGTGTGCCCAAAGATGGGTTGATGTGTGCCAATAGGGGGAGAATGAAAGGACCTATGAATGGGTGTAAGTTAGGCTTTCATTACCTAGAGGGAGTGTGCCCTCGTAGGGGGAGAATGAAGAGCTTAATTTATATGTTCATTACCTAGTGGCATGAAGATTGAGGCTATAGGATTAGCCTAACTTACATGTGGTATTGTAAGTGTGATTGTGGTATTGTCAAACATCAAAAAGGGGGAGATTGTTGGTGCAACATCCCTCAGGTCAAGGTTGACCTGGGTGACCAAGCTGAGTCTTGGTTTGAGTTTAGATGTTTGACAATAAGATATTGATTGAAGAAGAGTCAAGTAGGTCAAGGTTGACTGGATACTTGACTGGGAAGTCCTAACTGGGATGTTAGGCAAAATGAAAGACCTAGTGAGTGAAGCTAGGTGAAAGTCCTGGTGAGTGAAGCCAGGCAAGGGAAAATCCTAGTGAGTGAAGCTAGGTGAAAGTCCTGGTGAGTGAAACCAGGTGAAAATCCTAGTGAGTGAAGCTAGGTGAAAGTCCTGGTGAGTGAAACCAGGTGAAAACCCTAGTGAGTGAAGCTAGGTGAAAGTCTTGGTGAGTGAAGCCAGGCAGAAGGAAAATCCTAGTGAGTGAAGCTAGGTGAAAGTCCTGGTGAGTGAAGCCAGGTGAAAGCCCTAGTGAGTGAAGCTAGGCAGATGGAAAACCCTAGTGAGTGAAGCTAGGTGAAAGTCCTGGTGAGTGAAGCCAGGCAAGGGAAAATCCAGATGGATCAAGGATGATCGGACATCTGGTGTTGGGAAGTCCAAGTAGGTCAAGGGAGTGACCAGATACTTGGCATGAATAGAAAAGTCCAAGTGGGTCAAAGGGATTGACCAGACACTTGGTGGGAAGTCCTAGCAGGTCAAAGGAGTGACCAGATGCTAGGCATGATGTACCAACAGGTCAAGGTTGACCGGATGTTGGTTTGAGAGGCTTGGAACTTGGTTTTGGGCAAAAACCAAGTGTTGGATCGATCGATGGATCGATCCGGGCTGATCGTCGGTGGATCGATCCGGGCTTCTCTAGCGAGCAGAGCCTCCGGATCGATCCGTGGATCGATCAGATTTCAATCGATCGGTGGATCGATTGGGGCGTCGCGCGATAAGCGCCGGATCGATCCGTGGATCGATCAGCGCTTCCGCGATAGGCGCTGGATCGATCCGTGGATCGATCAAAGCCTCCCGATCGATTGGGAACATTCGAATCGATCGGGATCCGGCCGTTAGCGTCGATATTTCCTTCGGCATCTCTTCACTGTTTCATCTCAGATCTTCGCCAGCTCCTCCACAGCACTATCAAAGCTCGTGATCGCCAGTTCTTGAAGGTTCTTGGAAGCTCTCCGAGTCAAGAGGCGGATCAAAGGCAAGAAGAGAAGCTAGGGTTAGGGTTTTCTGCATTCATTGTAAGCTTTGTGCTTGTATTTTGTTTCCCTTTCCTTCTTCTTGTACCGAGAGTCTTGTAGGGCTTCTCCGCCCTCGGTAGTTACCGAAAAGGAGTGTTTCATAGTGGAGGGTGCGTGCGTGGTGTGGATCCTTGGATTAGTCACCTCCTTTGGAGGTGGATACCAAGTAAAATCCTAGTGTTAGCGTGATTGTATTTGTTTCTGTATTTTCCGCTGCATATTCTTGAAGAAACAATCAACGCCGAGCAACACCAAGCACCGAGCGAACGCGACGAGCTATTCACCCCCCCCTCTAGCTACTTTTGGTCCTAACAGCTTCGGGCGCCAAGCGAGGTCGCGAAACTATTCCTTGCTTTTCAGAGGCGGCTTGCCTTCTAACTTCCTTGAAGAGCTCGTACTCCCCTGCGGTCATGGTTACGTTGATCCTCCTGCTAGAGCTGCGGCCCGAGTCCTCCATCTTCACGCTCCGGATCAAGCTGTTGTGTTTCCCACAGACGGCGCCAAATTTGATCCCGTCCGGAGGCTGAGTCGGACGGAGGCCGGTCGAGGTGTCCCGATCGTTGACGGAAGATCGCAGGTGATTCGGCTCCCGCGGGTGGCTGACGATGCTACAGGACCCTGCGCACACTCAGACGATCTCCCCCTTCCACGTTAGAGACCGAAACCCAGGGAAAAAGTCCCCGGATCAGGCCCTCCGACGCTCAAGTCAAGTCCTTTTTCCCCAGAAAGAACAGAGAGAAGCAGAAAGAAAAACAGTTCTGGAAAAAATGACGGGAGAGTGTGTGCGCGTACCTGCATACGAGAGGTTTTTCGCCTTTTATGCCTCCTCCTTTTGGAGCCTCCCATCCTGTCAGAAAAACGTTAGACGCTGAGCTTTGTCGCCTAGTTCCGGACACCTGTCATGCTGCTATTTGTCATGCAAGCATCTTTCCGTTTAGGAACCTCCGCCTTCGTACATGGATCTTGTCTTGTAGTGGGGGACAGCTGGCAGGCTACTACTGGTTATGAGGGCATCTTTTCGTTTTAGGAACCTCCGCCTTCACCCGTATTGCTGATATGTAACTCTTCTGGAACCGATTGAGGTTCTTCCGTCCAATACTATGAACCAGGCTCAGTTGTGTCCCACTGGACCTTTGTGGTTTGTATTTCAAATGCTATATCCCTTCTTTCAAGATGTAGATCTTGACTTGGTTATTTTCCTGGCCTTTTAGGTCCGTCCAACAGCTGGCTGCTTTTGATCAGCTCTGCCGATTCCGACCCACTGGCCTATACTTCCAGTTCTTGGCCTCTGCTTAGCTCTACCGATCTCGGCTTGCATTCTGCGCTTTGTACTTCCTGACCCTCAACCGCAGGTCTGTAGCCCGGACTGTTTCTGATCAGCTCTGCCGCTTCCGACCTACTGGCCTATACTCTCAGTCCTTTGACTCACAGGCCTGTAGCTCGGACTTCCTCTGGACAGCCTTGCCGATGCCGACCCGTGACTTGTGTTCCGCTTGACGTCTTTCCTCGTCTTCCGACTGCTTTGCCCCCTTGAGCGACCAGTCTGCCTAATATCTGAGTATCACGCCTGCTTGCCTCTAACCGCCTCGTCAGCCTAACCATTGACTGCCCCATCACATTGACTATTGACCACCACGTCCCCTTGACTTTTGACCGCCACGTAGCCTTGACTCTTCCCAACCCTTTCCTCATGGGCCTCTCCATTACTAACCGTATCAATTCCCACCACGTACCTCTTACCATGGCGCCGCCACCAGTAATCCTCCCACCGCCGGTCTTCTCCGACGAAGAGGAGGAGATGGAGCAGTCTAGGCCCATCGACAGTAGCGATGACGACGATATGGAGGAGTTTAGGCCGCCGCCAGACTACAACGAGAAGCACTACAGAACGGTTTACAAGCTGATCCTCGACGAGAAGACGGATGCTCTCGTGAGGCTGGCCGAGAACCCTGAGGGCCCGGTCAACCTCATGGACGATCCCCTGCTCAGCGTCGTCATTACCTGCCAGAAAACCCAGATAGCGCTTAAACTTATCAAGAATTTGTCCCACCACAAACTCGAGGCTAAAAACTACGACGGCGACACGGCGCTGCATGTAGCCGCCACCTTAGACAACCTGAAGGTGGCGAACGCATTGCTGAACAAATCCCCCAGTCTAGCGGAGAAGCGAAACAATAAGGGGGAGACGCCGCTGCACAAGGCGGCTCTCTTTGGGCAGCAGGAGGTGTTTCGGCGTCTGGCGGACAAGTGTATAAGCCCGCCGGCGGACCGGACGTACGATGACCGTACGTACGATGGAGCCACTGTGCTCCACTACGCCATCATGGGCAATGCGCCGAGTACGTACATGAGCACCGATTTAACTCTTTTTTTCTAGGGAGAAATTTTTTTAATTGATTCATGTATCGATCGGTCGATCGATTGCTTGAAATTCTGCAGGGCTGGCGTTGGAGATTGCGACGAAGTGGCCGAGATTGGCAATATACCGGAATTACGCAGCGCTGACTCCATTGCAACTGCTGGCGAGCATTCCGGAGGCATTCCGCAGCCAATTGGTCCTCGGATCACTCGAAAACTTCCTCTATAAGTGTAACCTACTCACTTCTTTTAATTTTCCAAAATACCCTTTAACATGCATGTTCATATCTGATTGCAGTCGACTGATAAATAATTTTTGTATAAAAAAATATATTTGATAGTCATAACAAATGAGTATAAACTTTACATATAGAAAATAAGAAATGTCATTCTCAAATAGTTTAATGCCAGGGATTCCCCGGTTCAAGGAACCTCCCAAGTGGATTAGCAAGCAAGGCAAAAGAGATATCGAGGTAAGAATTTTAATCTATTTTGATTTATTTTTTTTTAATTTGAAGAAAAAAAATATTGATGAATTATTTTCATTTAATAATGCTGTTTGCCCCTAAAATTTATATGCGAGTAGGATCAAGACTCTGACAGTGAAAATTCACAAGAAAAAGAGAAAAAGAAAGATGAAAAAAGAGGTAATTAACGAGGCATTTCATTCTGAGTTTCCTTCTTTCTATATACGATAGAGCGCAGATAAAGCAAGTTGGACACAATAACTTGACTGATTGATCGAGTTAAATTTAAAGTGAATTTAGGATAGGATTGAGAGAAGGATGAATTGGGCATGTCTAGTGAATGGACAAGACCCACAAAATTAGTCAGTCGATGTAGATTGGTTGAGATCGGTCGATCAAATGGACTAAATAGTTAACCTAGGTGTCCAAGTCAAGCAAATCGGGTGAAATGATCAATCGAATAGTAAATCAGGTTAGGCAAGTTAAATTGTATAGTGAAAACAAAATATTTCTTAGATGTTTTACTTATGAATTTTGACTGCCTTAACTTATAATTGTTGTGGATGGATGCTTGCAGGGAGATGGATTTCCATGCTATTGTACAATATTTTAAGACCAATTCACGAATTGCTTTTCCATCTTCTATGGCGAGGTGAGTTCATTGACATTTTCTATTTTGGTCTATTTTTCTTTAGAATTTGTTAAACCCCTAATTCAAGATTGTCTAAAACTATCCCATGATTCCAGCAGTTTTAATAGACAATACAGTTTGAATCAAATTCGTAGCAACTTTAATCAATATTAAAACAGTTTTAATTAACATCAGAGCTGATTTGATTAAAATTATTATAATAATATTAGATTAATTTAGTAAAAAAATGAAAGGAAAAATTAAAATAAAACCTCCTCTCTCTCTCTCTCTCTCTCTTTTTTTTTTTTTTTTTTTAGTTTTTCCAACAACTAGACTTTTACTAATTTACGGTTAATCATTAACACCATTAAAAACATTATTTGACAATAAGATCTAGACGTAAACCACTCAACGGTTTCCGATTAAAATTTTGGAAAAAAGGGGGAAAAAAAGGGAGGGGGGGATGTAAATTTAATGAAGCAAAGTTTTGCAGTTTCAAGCATCAGGATTAGGAGACTGTACCATCTGAAACAATTTCACCTGGACACCATGGAACTCATAGAATGCCTAGCGAAGTTCCACGGATACTTCGACTTTTGCGCCAATGGACATGGCCGTTACTACAAGGACCATGGCATTCTGGACCGTAAGAAAGGGCTAAAGTTCCAGCAGCGCGAGCTCCTGCTCGCGTTCGTCGACAAGCTCCTCCACCTCCACGACGACACCCGCGGCAGCGAGGCGCCGCCGGTCCAGGGGCTTCTCGAGAGCGAGATGTCTTCGAAGCGGAACTTTTCGGAGCCGCCGCTGATCATTGGGGCGGAGATGGGCCTGCACGAGTTCGTGGGAAAGATCCTGGACGTGTGCCCGGAATCGGCGATGTACGTGGACACCCGCGGCTGGAACGTCCTCCAGGCAGCAATCGAGAGCGGCAACCGGGAGATCGTGGAGATCATCCGCCAGAAGACGGAGGGCCCTAATCCTGTCCTTCCCTCCTGGCTGCTCTCGCACACCGAGTCAAGGACGAGGAGGACCATCCTGCATTTTGCTTCGGAGAGGATTCCTCCCGATACAGAAGACGCCGTGCAGTTGCAAGACGAGCTCCGTTTTTTTGAGGTAAACAAACAGATCGACCAGAAGTTTTTTATGCTAATCCTTCAATAGCTAATCAATCTGGAGAAAGTGAAGTTTTCTCACCAATTGAGTAGAAGGTGCAAAGGATGGTGCCGCAGGAGCTGCTGTACAGTCGGAACGAGGAGAGGAAGACGGCGCAAGAGGTGTTCAGTGAGAACCACAAACAGATGGTCAAGAACTGCAAGAACCAGCTGATGGAGATGGGGAAGACCTGCGCGGGGCTGGTGGCCGCGGTGGTGTTCGCATCGAGCTTCTCGATCCCCGGCGAGAAGGACGACAAGACAGGGAATCCGGTGTACATGAACAGGCTGTCCTTCAAAATCTTCTCCCACACCTACGTCATCGGCCTCTCCTGCGCCGCCACCTCGCTGGTCCTCTTCCTCTCCCTCGTCATCTCGCCCTACAAGGAACAACAGTTCCGACGGGCCATTCCGACCAAGTACCGTAAGAAGAAGAATAAAGAGAGAGGAAGGAATAAGATGAGAATAATAAAATCTATTGTTCATTGATATTTGCCCTAAGGACAATACAATATATAATGTTCAAAAGTACTTGGTCAAATAACTAATTAATAAATAACAGAATTATTCTAAAAATAATTCTGAGAATAATTATAAGAGAATTATTAGAATAATCCAAATACTAATATGGTTTGATTTGATAATTTGATCCGGTCAATTTGGATAATTCTGTTATATCTCTTTTACCCCCCGACAAACTCAACGGGAGATCTCTGACGTTGAGTTTGCTTGCTAACTTGTTGAAGCGTTGTCTGGATAGTGGCTTGGTAAAGATATCAGCTATTTGATCTTCAGCAGAAATATAAGAGACGGATAATTGCTGAGTTGTCACACGTTCACGAACAAAATGAAAATCAATTTCGACATGTTTTGTACGAGCATGAAAGACCGGATTTGCTGTGAGATATGTTGCTCCAATATTGTCGCACCAAATTTTTGGTGCAATATTTGATGCAAGATGAAGTTCGGAGAGAAGTGATTGAAGCCAAATAATTTCTGACGTTGTATTTGCTATAGCTTTATATTCTGCCTCAGTGCTTGAACGAGATACCGTAGGTTGCTTTTTCGAATTCCATGAGATAAGATTTCGTCCAAGAAATATTGCATATCCACTAGTAGAGCGTCTATCTTCAGGAGAACTTGCCCAATCCGCATCACTATATGCATGTAAATCTCGAGACGATTGACGATATAAAAGAAGACCATGTAGAATAGTACCTTTGAGATAGCGAAGTATTCTTTTTACATTATCCCAATTTTGTTCAGTTGGAGCATGCATGAATTGACAAGCACGATTTACCGCAAAAGTAATATCAGGGCGTGTGATAGTGACATATTGTAAGGCCCCAACAATACTTCGATAAATTTGTGGATCAGATAGAGCAGGAGAGGATGAAGTTGGAGAGTTGTTTATAGCAATTGGTGTAGAGACCGGACATGCCCCATCCATTTTGGCTTTTTGAAGAAGTCCAGTAATGTATTTGCTCTGAGAGAGAAGATAGCCATCCTCATGTGGAATAAGCTCAATACCAAGAAAAAAACGAGCAATACCCAAATCTCTAGTAGGAAATTCTTGATTGAGAAGACTTAATAAAGTCGTGATACCCTTGTGATCATTGCCTGTAACGCCCGAAAATTCTCAAACTTGCATTAGAATTATTCTACGATTTTTCTGGAATTTCTAGATATTTTTCCGGAATTTTCCGAGTAGCGGAAGTAGCAAAAATAAATATAAGCGTAAAACGGCCTAGGCGGGGATTGAACCCGAGACCTATGGTTTAGTGGACAAGGCTAGTAACCAGTGGACCTAGCAGGGTTGTGCTGAAAGGAAAGGGGAACAATCCTAGTTAAGTGAGATTTGGGCGGAACTTATCACTAAGTATAAATAGGAAACTTAAGTTGGGTTTGGGTTAATTTTGGTTCGGCAGCCATCTCCTCATAAACCCTCACCGTGACCTATCCCTCTCCCAAAAACCTGCACCGCCGCCCACACCTCTCCCTCCTCCTCTCTCGGCGCCCAAGCCCCAAGGGCTCTCGGATCACTTTCCGACGACGACTCCAACACGAAAAGGGTTCTTCTCCGCGAGAGGAACGCGAAGACGTGAGCGGATCGTCGAGAGGACCATCTCCACCGGAGTTTTAGCGAATAGAATCGTAAGAAATTACGATTAGGAGGTAAGAAACCCCTCACCTGCGGTATAATAGCTTCCGTTTGAGTTTTTATGCTTTAGTTAGGATGTATGCAGTTTTTATCGATATCTAAGGTGTATTTAACTCTCTTTTCAGATTAGGGTCTTAGTTGAACACCTTTAGATGGGCCGGGCATGTCTTCCCTCTTCAGATAGGAGGTTAGATGTTGTCGGGTGCCTAGAGGTGGTCTCCCTAATAGAAAGGAGAGTTAGGGCACGCTAGGTGTTCGATAAAATAGCTAGTTTAGTAAAAATGCACCCTAGGCATCTTTAACAGCTCAGTTAGATACATTAGAAGTATCTATTCAGTATACTCAGTTTATTACAGCTTATATGGATTAGATATCCAATGGGTGGGCTCCCATAGTCGCCTCTAGGTTCAGATAACCTAGTTCTAGGTTCAGATAACCTAGTTTCAGCAAAACAGTATTAGCTACTTCAGTATTTTACTTTCAGTTGGCACTGTACTGGATTAGATATCCATTGGGCTGGGCTCCCATAGTCGGTCCCTAGGTTTAGATAACCTAGCTAGGTTTAGATAACCTAGTTAACCCTACTAAATTCGGGACTTGCAAACCCGGGTCTAGTTAGGGATGCGCGCATAGCGAGTACAGTTGCCAGGGCCCTACAGCAGCATGTTTAGTATTTTCACTTACTATGTATTAGTTTTCAAAACTCAAGAAAAATCAGTTATACCAGTTGAGTTTGATTGCAGCTTCAGTTTAGTTTAGCTTAGCTCAGCATTATGCTTCAGTGTAATTTTCCATGTTAGATCTATGTTCAGCTTATGTTATGCCATGCTTGTATGATACTATGCCATGCCATGCTTGCATATTTAGTATGTTTTCCAAAAGCATGTTTTAAAAGCATATTTGCATCGTATGCATGATTTAGTGAGGTAAATGGTTTCTTACTAAGCTTTTTAGCTTACAGATACTATTTTCCTTATACTGCAGATACAGGTAAAAGGAAAATGGACTAGCAGCAGAGGCTGGAGGACAATGCGAAGATGGTGTGTGTGTGTGGAACTGGAATCAAAGGTCCTTAGGGGACTTAGCAGGATGAACATTAGACTCTTTAGCCTGTTTACCTTAGCACTTTACAGTTTATGGTTTAATACTTTCATCTTTATGCACCTTTAGTTTTGGAACGTACTAAACTATGAAAGAATGAGTTAGATTGTTAGTAGACATTATGGGAATGTTTGTTAATGCATGTTAGAAGTAGCTTCAATTGATTTAGAAGCTGTGTGAGGTTTTGCACGCAAAGTGTCAAATCGTAACTTCGGGTGAGATCGAGACTGACGGTCTCCGACCGATCGAGTGCGTATGGCATCGATCGGCCGATCCAGCCGTGATCTGATATCTCTTGTCCTCTGGATCGGTCGCGACCGATCCAGCGATCGATAGCGATCCTGGTATTCCAGGTGCTGGATCGGTCATCCGACCGATCCAGACATATGGATCGGTCCGCCGACCGATCCATGACGCGAACAGAGGGCAAGAAGCTCACCCTGGATCGGTCACCGACCGATCCAGCCTTAGAGCATCCCGATCAGACCCCCTGGATCGGTCCCCGACCGATCCACTCATCGCGTAGGGGTCAATGGATCGTTCCACGGACCGATCCAAAGCTCCAATTTTGCCTCCTCAGCCTAGCTATGAATATCTAGAAGGTAGTGGGACATGAAATCTCACTCCCACAGAGTTAACAGAGGCAACTACAATAGTTTAGTAAAATTTTTTTATTCAGCCCAGTTTTCCGCATTAGTAATTTAGCTGCAGTTAGCAAAGAAACTGTAGCGGTCCGCCTTGCAGCCGAGCAGTAGAAGGTGGGTCGTTACAGAGTGGTATCAGAGCCGTGTTCCATACTTCCTACACACACATCAGCATTGTACCTGCAGCTTCCAAGTAAGAATACCTCTACTCTCTATATGTTCCTTGCTTTCTTATTTCAGTTCATGTTTTTATATATACCTGAAGCATGCTAGTATATGATAGTTTTTAGACAAGATATCAGTAGTTGTGAAACTATGAATGCTTTAGTTATGTATGTTCTCTATGTCATTAGAAATGGCACGAGGACGCCCAGCTAAGCGGGCACCAGCTACTGAGCCCGAGCAGAGGCAGGCAGTTCATGCACTGGTGGCTCAGTTATAGCAGCAGCTAGCTGAACAGAACACGAAATAGCCACCTTAAAGGCTAACCAACAGATACTCCTACCGTCACCGGAACGAACTTAGCAACCCCAAAGATTTATAGAGGTTCCACAGTCATATGACAAAGACCAATACCAGAGTGGTCCCAAGAATGAGCTAAGGAAAGAAGCTTACCTAATCGATGGCAGAGAGTTAAGCCCGAAATTTCTCGCACTAGCGAACCATGGGATGCTCAAGCATGGTTCAAAACACTTGAGAGGATAATGGAGCTTCTAGACTGGCCACAGGAGAAGGTTAAATGTGCTTCCTTCGCCCGACAGGGGACGCTAGCATATGGTGGGAGAGAGTTAGAGCGAACCGTGAATCAGATGTCATGGGCTGACTTAGAAAGAGTTCTTCGAGGAATTCTTTCACATGCGAGTTCTGCATCGCCGACGAGTTCATTGAATTTCGCCAGGCAACCTCTCGGTGGAGCCGTGAAGAAATTCAACAGTTGTCGCTTATGCCCGAGCTAGTCAGAGAAGGAGCGAATCCGGTTGATGCTCAAGATGTCGAGGCTAGAGATAGCGTGGCTGGTGGCGTACATAAGCCACAAACTACAGAGGAGTTAGTGAGCGGCGCCTTGACCACGTAACATTATCGAGCAGCATAAAGCAGGACGGTCTCCTCGAGTCCAAAGGCCAAGGAAGCTCTCACACTCAAAAACAGGCCACTCTAGCTGGAGGAACTCCAGCAAAGTGCAAATCGTGGAGTGACTCAAAGGAGGACCATCTAGCAAGCGACCCGGTTATCCAAAGTGTGCTACTTGTGGGAAATTCCACCGGGTTTGCCGCAAGGGCACGCGAGGCTTTGAATGTGGACAAGAAGGGCACATGACCAAGCGTGCCCGAACAAGACCGGTCTTCCTCACCACGTGATTCAAGATGCAGCCAGCCAGTAGCTATATCGAGATGCGCTCTAGAAGGTCCCCTTATCACCGGGCGATTAGAAGCCCCTCGGCTATGGCGAATGCGAGGATCTACTCACTCACGTGGAGGACGTAGCAAATGCCTCGACAGTCGTCACAGGTCAGATTAGCATTTTATAGACTGTCTTATTTGATATCGGGGCAACCCATTCCTATATAGCTGTGGTGTTCTCCGAGAAATTAGAAATACCCCGCAGGTACTCAGTGTGGCACTACCTTCAGGAGAGGTCATGGCATCCACGCACGGCTCGGGCGTGCCGGTCATTATAGCGAGCGGGGAACTCTTCGTGATCGATCTGCTAGAAATGATCGACTACGACGTCATCCCGGAATGAACTTTACGATCGGATACGGTGCTTCCATAGAGTGTAAATAGAGAAGTCGATTCCAACCCAAGCAGTTTGAATACATCGAATCCGAAGAGAAAAGCCGAAGATTTCTCTCGAATGAAGGCCCGAAGTTGATGGATTCGGATGTACGGGTACCTAGCACATGTAGTCGATACTAGTCAAGCAGGACACAGCTAGTAGAGGTCCGAGTCGTATGTGACTACCAGTAGTGTTCCCGAGGCCAGGCTTAGCACCAGACAGTGAGATTGAATTTGAGATAGAGCTCTTCCCGGTACTAATCCCATTTCAAAGCGCCTTATCGCATGGCTCAGCAGAATCAAGGAACTTGAGCAATTAAGGAGCTGCTCGACAAGGGTTTCATACGCCCGAGTCACTCACCATGGGGCGCTGTATTGTTCGTGAAGAAGAAGGATGGAAGCATGTGTGTATGACTACAGATCCCTGAATCAAGTCACGATCAAGAATAGGTATCCTCTTCCCGGAATCGATGACCTGCTCGACCAGGTGAAGGGAGCAGCAGTGTTCTCTAAGATAGATCTCGGATCGGGTTATCATCGGTGAAAGTCAAGGAAGGGGAGACAGCATTCAGGACCGGATACGGACACTACGAGTTCGTAATCATGCCCTTTGGCGTGACTAATGCTCCAGCTACATTCATGGACCTCATGAATAGAGTATTCAGGGAATACTTGGACAAGTTTGTCATCGTGTTCATAGATGACATCCTTATCTATTCAAGCACTCAGGAGGACCATGCAGAGCATCTCAAGACAGTTTTGCAGATCCTTCAACAGAACCTTTATGCCAAATTCACGAAATGTGAATTTTGGCTAGACCGTAGCCTTTCTCGGTCACATCATTTCCAAGGATGGTGTTATGGTAGATCCCAGCAAGATAGAAGCAGTAAATAACCGGAAGAGACCTAAATCGAGAGCTCGGGATTAGCAGGATATTACAGAAGTTTGTAGAGGACTTCTCCAGATAGCCTCCCATGACTCTTACCAGAAGAACAGAAATTTGATGAGCGTGAGAACGAGCTAAAAGGAGGTTGACCGGTGCTCCCGTTTGGCTCTACCGACACAATTTTGACATCTACATGATGCCTCTAAGTTGGGACTAGGAGCGATATTGATGCAAAATGGCAAGGTGATCGCCTATGCCTCCAGACAACTCAAGGATTATGAGAAGAACTACCCTACTCATGATCTTGAGCTTGCAGAGTAGTGTTCGCTCTCAAAATTTGGAGACATTACTTGTATGGAGCTCGGTGCAGGTGTATACAGATCATCGAGTCAAGTACTTCTTCACTCGAAGGATCTGAATATGCGACAAGTGGCTAGAGCTAGTCAAAGATTATGACATAGACATCCTCTACCACCAGTGGAAAGCCAATAGGGTAGCGGATGCACTTAGCGGAAAATCCAGCTACCTTATTATCTCTAGCCATGTCACCACCCCTACGAAGGAGATCGCGGATTTTGGTCTCGAACTCATCGTCGGACAGCTCTACTATGACCTTAGAGTCTACCTTGCTTGGTGATATTCGATCACTCGGGACCAGGACCCTCAAATTCGAAAATCAAGCAAGGGCTAGCAGAATCGAAAGTAGAGAATTCAGAGTGGCGGGGTGTTGTATTTTGGTGATAGACTACGTGTTCCGGATCGGGAGGAGCTACGGAGACAGATTTTAGATGAGGCTCACAGGACTCCCTATGCGATACATCCAGGCTCCACCAAAATGTATCAAGACCTGAAGAAACATTTTTGGTGGCATGGGATGAAGCGAGACATCGCCAGATATGTTAGCGTCTGCCTCACCTGTCAGAGGGTCAAGGCGGAACATCAGCGACCAGGAGGAGTCTTGCAGCCTATACAGATTCCAGAATGGAAGTGGGAGGATATCTCTATGGATTTTATAGTGGGACTGCCCAGAACCACAAATGGTTTCGATGCCATCTGGGTAATAGTCGACAGGTTGACCAAATCAGCCCACTTTTTAGCTATCAAGATATCCTACTCCATGGAGAAGCTAGCTCAGTTATATCTCCAGGAGATCGTCAGACTACATGGAGTCCCACGAACCATCATTTCAGACAGAGACAGCAGATTCACATCACACTTCTGGGAGTGTGTACAGTCAGCATTGGGTACTAAAGTTCAACACAGCATTCCATCCTCAGACGGATGGATAGCGAGTAAATCGTACTCAAGATATGCTCCGAGCTTGTGCCCTAGACTTTAAGGAAGTTGGTGCAAATATCCGAGTTTAGCAGAGTTTGCATACAACAGCTATCGTGCCACTATCCGCATGGCCCCTTACGAGGCTCTCTACGGGCGGAGATGTAGATCTCACTGGTATGAGAGTGGTGAGCAGAAGGAACTAGAGCTTCAGACAGAGTAGCAGATACCACAGCAGCTATACAGAGATCCGCCAGAGGATAGAGAGAGCTCATTGGAGCTATCTTGTCTGCCAGACCCATGTACTTAGAGGGATTCTGCTGGTCCTCGAGTAGCTCCCATGAGGGAGTAATGCGTTTTGGGAAGAAGGGCAAGCTAAGTCCCGGATATGTGGGACCATACCTTATCGACGAAGAGTGGGCAAGGTAGCCTATGAGCTAGAGCTACCTCGGGAGATGTCATTGTCCACAATGTATTTCATGTCTCTATGCTGAAGAAGCATACCCCAGATGCCACCCAGGTGATTGAGCCCCAGTCGGTACAGATCCGCGAAGACCTCAGCTATGATAGTCAGCCTATTCAGATAATAGACCGAGCAGTTAAGAAATTACGGAACAAGGAAGTACCATTAGTCAAAGTTATTTGGCACAATCACACAGCAGATGAGGCAACTTGGGAGACAGAAGCCAGCATGAGACAGAAGTACCCAGAATTGTTCTAAGTTCGAGGACGAACTTTTTATAAGGTATGGGGGATTGTAACGCCCGAAAATTCTCAAACTTGCATTAGAATTATTCTACGATTTTTCTGGAATTTCTAGATATTTTTCCGGAATTTTCCGAGTAGCGGAAGTAGCAAAAATAAATATAAGCGTAAAACGGCCTAGGCGGGGATTGAACCCGAGACCTATGGTTTAGTGGACAAGGCTAGTAACCAGTGGACCCAGCAGGGTTGTGCTGAAAGGAAAGGGGAACAATCCTAGTTAAGTGGGATTTGGGCGGAACTTATCACTAAGTATAAATATGAAACTTAAGTTGGGTTTGAGTTAATTTTGGTTCGGAAGCCATCTCCTCATAAACCCTCACCGTGACCTATCCCTCTCCCAAAAACCTGCACCGCCGCCCACACCTCTCCCTCCTCCTCTCTCGGTGCCCAAGCCCCAAGGGCTCTCGGATCACTTTCCGACGACGACTCCAACACGAAAAGGGTTCTTCTCCGCGAGAGGAACGCGAAGACGTGAGCGGATCGTCGAGAGGACCATCTCCACCGGAGTTTTAGCGAATAGAATCGTAAGAAATTACGATTAGGAGGTAAGAAACCCCTCACCTGCGGTATAATAGCTTCCGTTTGAGTTTTTATGCTTTAGTTAGGATGTATGCAGATTTTTTTATCGATATCTAAGGTGTATTTAACTCTCTTTTCAGATTAGGGTCTTAGTTGAACACCTTTAGATGGGCCGGGCATGTCTTCCCTCTTCAGATAGGAGGTTAGATGTTGTCGGGTGCCTAGAGGTGGTCTCCCTAATAGAGAGGAGAGTTAGGGCACGCTAGGTGTTCGATAAAATAGCTAGTTTAGTAAAATGCACCCTAGGCATCTTTAACAGCTCAGTTAGATACATTAGCAGTATCTATTCAGTATACTCAGTTTATTACAGCTTATATGGAGTAGATATCCAATGGGTGGGCTCCCATAGTCGCCTCTAGGTGCAGATAACCTAGTTCTAGGTTCAGATAACCTAGTTTCAGCAAAACAGTATTAGCTACTTCAGTACTTTGCACTGTACTGGATTAGATATCCATTGGGCTGGGCTCCCATAGTCGGTCCCTAGGTTTAGATAACCTAGCTAGGTTTAGATAACCTAGTTAACCCTACTAAATTCGGGACTTGCAAACCCGGGTCTAGTTAGGGATGCGCGCATAGCAAGTACAGTTGTCAGGGCCCTACAGCAGCATGTTTAGTATTTTCACTTACTATGTATTAGTTTTCAAAACTCAAAAATCAGTTATACCAGTTGAGTTTGATTGCAGCTTCAGTTTAGTTTAGCTTAGCTCAGCATTATGCTTCAGTGTAATTTTCCATGTTAGCTCTATGTTCAGCTTATGTTATGCCATGCTTGTATGATACTATGCCATGCCATGCTTGCATATTTAGTATGTTTTCCAAAAGCATGTTTTAAAAGCATATTTGCATCGTATGCATGATTTAGTGAGGTAGATGGTTTCTTACTAAGCTTTTTAGCTTACAGATACTATTTTCCTTATACTGCAGATACAGGTAAAAGGAAAATGGACTAGCAGCGGAGGCTGGAGGACAATGCGAAGATGGTGTGTGTGTGTGGAACTGGAATCAAAGGTCCTTAGGGGACTTAGCAGGATGAACATTAGACTCTTTAGCATGTTTACCTTAGCACTTTACAGTTTATGGTTTAATACTTTCATCTTTATGCACCTTTAGTTTTGGAACGTACTAAACTATGAAAGAATGAGTTAGATTGTTAGTAGTCATTATGGGAATGTTTGTTAATGCATGTTAGAAGTAGCTTCAATTGATTTAGAACTGCTGTGTGAGGTTTTGCACGCAAGTCTGAAATCGAACTTCGGGTGAGATCGGACTCGATCGGTCTCCGCACCGATCGAGTGCAGCTGCTCTGGATCGGTCAACCGATCCGAGATGAGTCATACTTATCCTCTGGATCGGTCGGCCGACCGATCCGGTATCGATAGCGATCCGTATTCCGGTGCACGGATCGGTCATCCGACCGATCGGACATACCTGGATCGGTGCCGACCGATCCATCACGGACGATGGCGAACCGAGTTACGCGGGTTCCGGATCGGTCAGCCGACCGATCCAGGCATACCTGGATCGGTCTGCCGACCGATCCAGCCTCTACTGGATCGGTCCCCAGACCGATCCAGCCAGTGTTCGCATAGGGGTCAATGGATCGTTCCACGGACCGATCCAAAGCTCCAATTTTGCCTCCTCAGCCTAGCTATGAATATCTAGAAGGTAGTGGGACATGAAATCTCACTCTCACAGAGTTAACAGAGGCAACTACAATAGTTTAGTAAAATTTTTTTATTCAGCCCAGTTTTCCGCATTAGTAATTTAGCTGCAATTAGCAAAGAAACTGTAGCGGTCCGCCTTGCAGCCGAGCAGTAGAAGGTGGGTCGTTACATTGCCGGTTATCAGAATGTCATCCACATAAATAAGAAAAAATATCATATTTTCATCATTATATTTGTGAAATAGAGACGAGTCAGTCTTTGATCCAGAAAATCCTTGAGCTTGTAACCATTTAGATAGTCGATGAAACCATGCACGAGGAGCTTGTCGAAGACCATATAAGGATTTCTTGAGTTGGCAAACATGAGATGGAAATTGTGGATGAATGAAACCAGGTGGTTGCTCCATAAATATAGTTTCCTCAAGATGACCATGGAGAAATGCATTTGAAATATCCAATTGTCGTACAAGCCAATTAGAACTAACAGCTATTGATAATAATAGTCTGACAGATGTAATTTTGATGACTAGGTAAGTGTCATTAAAGTCAATACCTGGCTGTTGACTAAATCCTTTAGCTACAAGTCGAGCTTTGTATCTTTCAAGAGAACCATCAGCTCGATGCTTAAGACGGAATACTCATTTAGAGCCCACAACATTCATTGAGGGAGTGCGCGGAACTAGAGTCCATGTTCCATTGCGAAGAAGTGCATCAAATTCTGTAGCCATTGCACTACGCCAGTTTGGATCCTTGTTTGCTTGTGTAAAACAGGTTGGTTCAATAGATTTGGAAGAAACCACTAGAGCTCGTGGAAGGGGATATCGAGTTGCATTTGGTGGGCAACGCTCATAAATATCACTAATGGGAAGCATGCGACGAGGAGCATTATCATCTGAATCACTTGTTGATGACGACGAGGAAGTAGGCTGACATGGTGATGTAGATGACGGGCTTGCATTATCCGAGGAACCAGAGAGCATATTATCTTCGATCGACGAGACTTCTAAGATTAGAGCAGCAACCAGAGGTGATTCTGATGGTATAGGAGAGTTATTAGAGAGCTCCGGAGCAGGACCTAGAATTCTATCACTTCTGATAATATTAGGTGGCATCAAGAAGGTGCCACTTGTATCTGGAGGAGAGATTGAAGAAGCTACTGAAAAAGGGAATAAAGACTCATCAAAAGTAACATGTCGTGAAATATAAATTCGTCCTGTTGGTATATGCAAGCAACGATAACCATGGTGCAAATTGCTATAACCAAGAAAAATACATTGTAGTGAACGAGAGTCAAGTTTGTGTTTAGAATAGGGGCGTAACCATGGATAACATGCGCAACCAAAAATTCGAAGGAGAGTGTAATCAGGGGTTTGATTATAAAGTTTTTCAAAAGGACATTTATGATTGAGCAATGGTGTAGGAAGTCGATTTATGAGATATACTGCAGTGCTAACAGCTTCATCCCAAAATTTGCGCGGAACTGATGCATGATGAAGAAGAGCTAAGGCAGTTTCAATTATATGTCTATATTTTCTCTCAGCAGAGCCATTTTGTTCTGGAGTGTGAGGACAGGAAACTCGATGAACAATTCCACAAGAGACAAAATGACGATGGAGAGCTTGATATTCGCCTCCCCAATCAGAATGAAAAGAGAGTATTTTACGACTAAAAGATCGTTCAACTTGAATTTGAAAATTACAAAATATATCAAATAAATCAGATTTCCTTCTCATAGGATAAAGCCAAGTATATTTACTAAAATGATCAATGAATGTAACATAATATTGGAAACCTTGATTAGACAAAATAGGTGCAGGGCCCCAAACATCAGAATGAATTATTTCAAGTGGAAAATTAGAAACATGATCAGATAAAGAGAAAGGTAGCTTATGACTTTTAGATTCCATGCAGGTCCTACATGAATAAGATGGAGAGGAGGTAATAGAAGTAGGTAAACCATACCTATTGATGATTGACTGAACAATACGAAGGGAAGGATGACCAAGTCGAGCATGCCAAGCTGGTTTATTTATGCGTTCACCAACAAAAGCTTTGATTGAAGAACTCTGAAGACAATAGAGGCCATTTTTTATTCTCCCATAAAACACAATAGCATTTGTTCCTCTATCCTTTATAAGATAATGATTATGATGAAATTCAAAAATGACATTGTTATCAAGACAAAACTGGCGTGTAGAAAGTAAATTTTTAGTGATAGATGGAACATGAAAGACATTGCGCATGTGAAAAGTTCGATTAGATAAATGAACATATGTGTTTCCAAGATTAGCAATTTGCAAACCTGAACCATCGCCTACTTGCACCGTATCTGAGCCATAATATGGCATTACGTCTGTAAGTATATTACAATCTGATGTGACATGATGAGTTGCTCCAGTGTCAATATACCAATCAGTAGATGAGAACTCTGGGTTTTTACCACAAGTAGGCACAGACGAAAGAACTTTAGGATATACTTGTGAAATAGATGGTTGTCTTGAGGCTGCAAGACCACCAATGAAATTTGAATCAAATGGACTAGGACATTGAATACCAAAATGTCCAATTCCAAGACAAATTTGACATTTTACCCTAGACCAATCAAGTCTTTTAGGGCATATATTTCCAGTATGACCAACGATGTGACAAATTTGACATCGGTCTGGACTTTGCTTTTGTCCTCTTTGATGTCGTCGAGTATTTGACATCTAAAGTAAAAAATAACTTGTTCGATGGTAGTGGAAAAAAAAAGAGATTAAGGAAGAGGAAAGAGAAGCAAAGGGGTTGGCAGCGGAAGAAAATAAGTATTCTTCGTTTGTTCTGAAAAATAGAGAAGAATAAGAAAATTAAAACACGTAGGAGAAAATAAGAGGCTTGAGGGAAAAATTTAAAAATTCGCCGTTTATACGATCTCCGCCTCAAGAAGTTGAGGGAAGATAAAAAAGAGAGATGGCTCTGATACCATGTAAGAAGAAGAATAGAGAGAGAGGAAGGAATAAGATGAGAATAATAAAATCTATTGTTCATTGATATTTGCCCTAAGGACAATACAATATATAATGTTCAAAAGTACTTTGTCAAATAACTAATTAATAAATAACAGAATTATTCTAAGAATAATTCTGAGAATAATTATAATAGAATTATTAGAATAATTCTGAGAATAATTATAACAGAATTATTAGAATAATCCAAATACTAATATGGTTTGATTTGGTAATTTGATCCGGTCAATTTGGATAATTCTGTTATATCTCTTTTAAGTACTTCTTAGCCTGCTTGTCCTTCGCCATGGCGCTCTTGGCGCTGCTCGTCGCCTTCACCTGCAATATCTTCCTGCAGATTTACGGCGGGCAGAGAACGGAGTCCGACGACCTGATTCCGCTCATACTGGAGCTCACCGTCTTCCCTGCCCTCTGCTTGATTGTGCTGTACTACAGGGGAGCCACCTTTTGGCCGGCGTTCAGGAATATTTGGAAGTAGACAACCAAAGGCATGCATTCATTAATGTGTCTGGAGTGCTAATACTTGATCCCATTCATTGGTGTGTTGAGATTTGGTGCATTGTTTGTCTTGTAGGATTGCTTTTGTGAATTGTTTGTCTTGTTGGATTGCTTTTGTGCATTGTTGCAGAAACTTTTAGATGCCTACTGTAGTTCCAATAACAGATCTCGTTTCATGATTCATGAACCTTTGTCCTTCTTCCAAAAAGGATACATCAATAAATCACACTCATACTTCAAGTTTTGTTTTCATCAACATCATCGGTCTAGGCCTCAAACCTATTACAGCAAAGCAAAGCAAAGGCATGCCTCCCTCATTTGGCCCTTAACAAGTGATAACGAACGACCATTAAGCATGTGCAACCTCGGTGCAGAACCAATGCTCGCCGGCGGACAATGCTCTTATTTTATTATTTTTAAGAAGTCAAGTGAGCTTATGGCCGAGCAAGGCGGATGAGCTGGCCCCAGGGGTCAAGGAGAGCATCTGACTGAGCGGAGTGGAATCGGGAAGATGATCTGTTCATATTTAAGAAGTCGGGGAAATGATCTGTTCATCGTTAAGGAATCAGGGGAGCTGAGCCTGAGGTCTAGGAGAGCTTCTGGCTGAGTGGAGTGGAGTTGGAGGAGTTGGGCCCGAGGGTCTAGGAGACCAATAGATTGAAAGAATCTGAGTTGACTGAGCAGAGTATGAGGTGGGGGAGCGTAACCCTTGGAGTTAGGGAAATCAAAGTATCTAAGCTTACTAAGCGGAATATGAGGTCGGGGTAGTATAGCCCTTGGAGTCAGGGAGACGAACCGACTGGGGGTATCTAAGCTGATTGAGTAGAGTATGGAGATAGGGGAGAGTAGCCCTTCGAGTTGGGGGAGCGTAACCAAGTCAATCGTCTAGTTGTACCTTTTGTCTCAGATAACCCAATCGGATATCCCAATCAAGTTGGTCATCCTAGACTTTAACCTCTATCTTATCAAGACAATTGTCCTCCTTGGCCCACGTGAAGGCTTCTAATATTTCCTATGATATGGTGAGAATCAGAAGCCACATGTGCCCCCAAGGGTCAAATATCACGCGTAGACGGAGATCAAAGTCAAGACAAGTCAAGACAGAACAGATATGTTCGGGTAGTCATATTTATCACCAATCGGATGAGGTTCATCCCTCCTCCCCAGTCGGTCCCACTGATCGGACATGCTCCGTTATTACCCGATTGATTCTATTGATCGAATGCGCTTCGTCTCTCCCCAATCTGTACCACTGATTGGGCGTGCTTCGCTTGCACTAACTCTGCCCACCCTACTCATCTCCACTTAGTCTTGGTGGTCCAAAACTCTTCTACTTAATAGGCGCCAACCTCCAACCTAATTGTCTCACGACCCAAGGGTCTGTGGGCTAGCCAATTATAAGGGGTGGCGCCTATGCTGACACGACATGTGAGTTGTCAAAGCACATGAGGTATCATCTCCCGTATCTTGATTTGCATGATACTAGTAAATACGATAGCACATTCCCTTTTACTGTAATGTAATACACGTCACATCAATAATTAATACATAATTAATATAGAAGAGAGATATTTGATGGTAGTGTTATAAAAGACGTTTGCATCTACGGACGGAGATAAGCTTTTTCATCTTTCACTTCTCCATGCACATAGTATTGTCCATCATCTCTGCTTTCTCCACATCTCTCATCGTAACTTACTTCCGTGTCAGAGTGACAATGTCGAGGCACCCCTGACCGCCATTCTAACTCTCTTCTTCTTCTCTTTCTCCGTGCAGCGCATAGACCTTGATTAAGGGTGAAAAAGGTGACGTTGATATGGAGTAACTTTGAGAATAGACAAAGTCTGGATATGAGACCTAGAATAAGAAGATGTCAGTATATGATGCTAAGAGAAGGTGTCGACGACTTGGCCAAGATTAAGAGATGATATGTGGACCTAAACTGAGATAGAAAGGGTGTCGGGATTAAGAGTTAAGACTGAGAGATAGTGCAGGGACCTAAGATTGAGCCAAAAAGGGTGTCAGATTAGGAGCTGAGATTGAGAGATGGTGTGGGAATCTGAGACTGAATCAAAAAAGGGTGTCGAGATCGTGAGTTGAGACTGAAACATGATGCGTGGACCTAAGACTGAGTCAAAAGGGTGTCGTGATTAGGAGCTGAGACTGAGAGATAGTGTGGGGGCCTAAAACTGAGTCAGAAAGGATGTCAGGATCGGGAGCTGAGACTGAGAGATAGTGCAGAGACCTAAAACTGAGTCAAAAAGTGAATCGGGGGTCAAGAGTTGAGACTAAGAGATGGTGCAAGGACCTGAGACTGAGCCAAGTGAGTAGCTGATCCCTCTCAAGTTTGGCACGCTCTTCGGTGGATCCCCCTCTCATGGCATTCAGCGACTCTAGTCAACCTTGCCTCCAGCGATCAGTTGGCTCATTCGTCAAAGGTCTAAGAGCAAGATCAAATTGGTACTATCCGTGGAACATTAAGTCCTGAATTGAGACATTAAGATAGATGACACTGGAAGATCCGCGACCATCAGTATAGCGCAAGACCACTTCAAAAGAATGGTAGCTATCATAGTACGGGGAGCATTGCAACAACAACAAGCAACATGGCAACAACGACAAACTCTTCACCTTCACGGATACCTTTTACATCCACTGAAATACCTCAAGTATCTCGAAGGCCCATACGACCGACTAAAATGCCTCGAGCGTCGATCACAGCCCCCATGAGAGCATTCATTCACTACAAAAAAAAAATTGTGATTACTGATAGAATTTTCCATCGTAATTCCGTCGGTGTGGTTGTTTAGTGACAAAATTATGACGAAAAATCATTTATTGGGAGATAATTCATCAGAAACATTTTACTGACGGAATTTTAATTCCGTCGGTGTATACCGATGGAATAAATTTTCATAGTTATATTTTCTAATGGAAATTAAATTTTCATAGTAATTTTACCGACAGAAATATTGTTCTGTCGATATTCACTAAAAGAATTCATCGATGGAAACATTGTTTTCGTCATGAATTCTTTTAGTGAATACTGACGGAAACAATGTTTCAGTTGGTAAACCCCGATAGAAATAATGGTTATGTCGGTGAATTCTTTTAGGCAACATTGTCTGAAACATTGTTTCCATCAATAAACAATAATGATAGTTTCCGATAGAAATAGAGTTTCCATTGGTAAATGTTGTCGATATTTACCGATGGAATACTAATTCCGCCGGTAATTAAAAAAAACATCATAGAACAATTTATATTTAGGATCACCCCTGTTTAAAATTTCCATATATATAGAAGAAATCATCATAGATGATGACATTTCATTCATACAAACAATCACATACATTCTCACAATCACATACAAACAATAACATTCATACAATCCATACATACAAACACATTTCATACATTTTAACAATCCATGCATATATTTTCATACAATCCATACAAACACAAATAAATTAACATCCATACAAACAAGGGTACTAAATTATGGATATAAATTAATAGAAAGTATGTAAATATCCATAATAGAAACAATTACAAAAATTGAAAAAAAAAACAAAATCTAAATAAATCATAATAATAGAAACAAACTAAACTACCCAAATATTAATATCTAAATCCAAATGATACAAAATTAGATATCTAAATATAGAAAATATTTCAAATAATACATCCACATATAATAGAAAATCCTATAGAAAGTAAAATATGATATATTATGATCAGATTTATGTGTAATTAAAAATTTTACATATATGTATAACCAATTTTGATACTTGGATAGAAATGAGCATGTGATAATGATGATCAATAGACAATGTCTATGGGGACAAATAAAAAATTAACTTGTAGTTGAATAAACCTCAAAAAAATCTAATCAACACGATCTGATAGGTCTTGAGTCTTCTGTGACTCAAAATCATGTAGTGTCAGGGTGAAATTAGCTATGACCACTTGCATATGGGCGATGAGAACTTCATGATTGTCGTCCCTCCTCCGATCCTCCTCAGCTCTCCTCCACTCCTCAACGACCCTCTACTGATCTGTATCGGTCATCTTCTAATCCATTGAGGCTAGTTGAGTGCGTAGTTCTTGATTTTTCATATATTAAAGATTGCACCTCGGTAAAAGAAGAGGAACTGGCACGACCCCTAGGAGTCCTCAAATGATCAAATGCAACTTTAGCGCGGGAGCCAATGTCGTAAAGGGTGAATTTTTATGTCTGTCCACTGATAACATCATAATATATCTTATTTAGCACCTCAGTAGATAGAGGTTGTGACAGCCCCCCCCCCCCCCCCCCCCAAATGGCTGAGATGCCTGAGTCACTCTATTTATCATTTCCTCATGTGTGAAAAAAAAATATGATTAATATTCAATTTAATCACAATTACTAAAGTTAATTAAGATAGAAATAATTAAATGTAATAAAGTTAATAATCTTACGTATGTGACCTGAGATCGAGGATTGACAAATGTGTCATCCTTCTTCTTGTGGGTCTTGAGAAAGACCTCTATACAAGTGGGTTGGCGGGTCAGTCCACATTCTTGCTTACACAATTTGGGATAAAATTATATAAGTTTGGTAATAAATATAAAATTTCCTTATATAATTTTAAATTAAACTCACTAAATCCATGACATGCTCAATAATAGATCTGGATCCTTATGTATACCGAGCGGTTTTGATGCTCGGACCACCTGACTTTGTATTTCTATTTAATCGAGGCTTTTCAACATTTGCCTTTCACCTTTCTACAGCCCGGGTGGTTGTCCATGTACCCCATATCTTGGCTGAAACATACGTCAGTCTGGTGCCCTTCTTTCTCATATAATAAAGAATGTCTCTGTAAAGTTTTGTACAATAATTATTTTAAATATTTTTAAATTGTTCATCGTTATATTCCTCCCATGTATTTTTTTTTTACAATTATAAGTTGAAAATTTAGTATATTAAAGGATAAATATACTATAGAATGTCAAATATATTAAATTTATTTACTACAAATTCATTATAATAAAACATCTTCATCTCCTGGTCTACATGCCTCCATGTAGTACCAGAAGCGCATATTCATTCTTTAAAATTTTTAGTGATATAGGTGGCAGCTCGGTGACCATCAAGAGTAAAACTACAAGAAAAAAATATATTATAAATAAAGTCATATATGAACTTGAATTACTAATAATAAAAAATACTTATGAGTCTCCAATAACTCTAAGTACCTTGTAGCCACAAAGTGCTACTACCTGCTACTTTGTCATAATAATATCTGCAAAGTAATATTACAATACATCATAATAAATTTTACTAATATGATAATATAAATATAAAATAATATTGAAGCATAACTTACTTGATGAATAATAATGTTAATATTTAATCATCATTAACATTTGACTAATCAACATTATACAGTTTCTAAATCCTCATCGCTAGACTTTGTTAGTTCAATAATATCCTCACTGCTAGACATTTCTCCATCATCTATCTCCTTATAAGTGACAATAACATCTACAAGTAATTGAGATGTGATCTGGAGGTGTGAATCGACTGAATATCTCTTCACTTTGTCATTCTGAAATGCATTATGATTTTGAGTAGTGATGGTGTTCGACATTTTTATGATCGATTGAGACTTAATTCGATAAACAACCATTCACTAGATCTTCTTCTCTTCGTAGGGTGTTCAAGATAGAAAACTTGACCCGCTTGTACGCCAAAAATGAAAGGTTCAAACTTGTTTAACCTTTTGTTTGCATTAACCTCAACTAAATTATAGTTTAGATGTATTTTGGTACCTGTTATGGGGTCGAATTATACCATGAATATTTGAATAACACACACCTTTTTATAGGTAATACAGGAATCGGGATATTCAACCTCTATGATTTTGTTAAGTCTGTTATAGTAATCAAACTCAGTGTTACTATTATGCATAGATCCTTTGGCACAAATACCATAATTATAGGTTAATTTATGTGAATCTCGTTGTGTTATGTGAAATTTAATGCCATTAACATATAGAAACCTGAGTACACCAGTATTTTATAGAGGGGTCCTGATTTAAGATTCATTATCTTATCATCTTACACATTTGATATTCTACGATCTTTTACCTATTAAAATAGTTATGATATAAATTAGGAGTGGACTTAATACACATGAACTAAAAAATTTTAAAAAAATTCCAACTTACATATATTTGAAATCATAATGTAAATTCGACCTCTAACTTTTCAGCTACCTCACTTGCACCCATTGATGAATTTTGTAGATATAGTTGTTGTTCATACAAGCTAGGAAGAAGGTAATTTTAAAATAATTGAGATATCAAGCAAACGAATTATCTAAGGGATAAATGTTTGATTAGAGAAGTCAACTTACTTTATGTAGGGTTTGACCTGATCACAATTTAAGAGTATGTATGTTCTTTCAGTATGATATTCTTCTTGAGTTAACCATCTAGAAACATATGCACCCATTGGCTTATCAGGAAATTTGAAAATAGAAAGCATTAATGGGTTTATAGGTTAAGCATTATTAGAATTTTTAGGACACTTGCAATGTTTAGTTTTCACATTATCAGCATATAATGTGAGCAGAAGAAGATGCTTCTTCAACCATATAAACATTACATATTGACCCCTCAGCTCTTACTTTTTTACAAATATTTTTCTTTAATTTCTTCAAAAAAATATTTGAATGGATATATCCATCTATACTGCACAGGACCAGTTATTTGTGCTTGGTATGGTAAATGTATTGGTATATGTTCCATTGAGTAAAAAAAAAACTAGGAGGAAATGTGCACTCTAGCTTACATAGTATGAGAGGAAAAAAAAATTTTTCTAGCCGAAGCATATCGACTGTCATAATACACCTCACTGTCAAATCAATCTCTGAAAAATAAACTCAATTCCGTAAGTGCTTGCCAAATATTATTGGGAAGTAAATTATGAAAAACTATTGGAATAAGTCTTTTCATGAACACGTCATGACTCTTCATGTCAAACATCTTTAACTTGTTCATATCCACGCATCAAACCATATTCAATGAATACCTATCTGGGAATTAATTTCTTTCAACCAACTACATAAACCTTGCTTACTATCTTTGTCCAATGTATAACAAGACTTTAGAAATTTATTAGTTGTTTGATTTTATGGAACTCTGATATGTTGACTAATTCTTTTCATTCCTCACATGATTTTGTAGTATCTTTAGTTCTTCCAGGTACACTCATCATAGTGTTAAAGATATTATCAAAGAATTTTTTTCTTAAAATGCATTATATTTAAATTATATCAAATGAGTAGATACTTCTAATATGACAGCTCCTAAAAAATGCTCATTTTTTCCAACCACATTTGCAGATCCTAATAATATATTTATTTATCTTATCAAAACTAGGTTGAGATACTGGTAGAAATCTATAACTGTATATTTATTTAATGATTTTTTTCACTTGAAGCATGAATTGTTGGAAGAAGTTTTTTGATCACAACATTCTTTTAGATTTTTTTTATTTCACCTGAAAGGGTGATCAACTGGTAAAAATTTATGGCGATTATTAAATAAGATACCTTCCCATTGCAAGGTAATAGAAATGCATCAAATTCTGTCATGCAGTGTGGGCAATACTAATTTACCAGCCATTTTCCATCTCGACAACATCGAGTATTCTGAAAAATCACTGATCGTGCATAATAATATAACATGCAATCTAAAATTTATTTTACTTATAATATCATAAGTCACCGACCCTACATTCCATAATTAATTCAACTCAATAATCAGATGTTGTAAGAAAATATCTATCTTGTCTTTGGGATTGGTTGGACCAGGAATAGACACAGTAAGGAACATAAATTTATCTTTCATGCACATCCTGTTGGGTTCGTCGGGCCGCGAAAACCGCTTTTTCGCGTCGCGGAAACCCCGAGTCACCCAAAGCCATGGATCTCGTGCAAAGATTCGTAAACAAAATTTTTCGAAAAACCTTTTTCTTGTACGAGTTTGTAAAAACTTTAGATCTACACTAAAGTTAAGATCATTACCCTTGTAGCAAAGCCCTTCGCGTTCCCGCTTGTCCAAGATGTCGCCGGATCTCTAGTTGTCAAAGTAGACAACCTCTATATGTATCCACACGGACACAAGTAGAAGGAGATGACCAAAACACAAGGTGTGCTAGCACCAATGGAGTGTTTGGCCAAGGAATGGGAGAAGGAGAAGAGAGAGCACCCAAGGGAGAAGAAGAGTGAATGAAAAATCAATGAGAGGAAATTCAAAACAACCCCTTAGCCATCAAGTGGCCGGTCACTCTAGGAGGTGTAACCCCTACATTAATTCCAATTAATGTGGAGACGATTAAGAGTTGTAACCCCTATGAAGTGGCACTCTAGGATGATGTGGATCAACACTATTGGTCCACATCTTGCCACCTCACTAAATGACATGGCAACAAGTGTAACCTCCTCATTTAATGTGGGTCGGCCACATTAAATGCTATGGAGGCTTGCAACCTCCATGAGGTGGCACACATTGATGATGTGGAGCAATCCTATTGGTCCACATCTTGCCAACTCACTAGTGATGTGGCAAAAAGTCAAGTCAAACATGACTTTTTCTCTTCCTCTCAAATCAAGTCAAACTTGATCAAATCTCTCTCATGGTTGATCTAATCCAACCATATGATTCAAGCCAACTTAATATAATGAATCTAATTCATTAAATTAAGTTGATTTAATGAGTCATAATCTAAATTAGACTCATTGAATACATGAATCAACTTGAGTCCAACTCAATTCGCCCAATTTGGATTACTCTTAATCCAATATGATTCATCAAATGAATCTAATCCTCTTGGTTCATCATATGAACCAAATCTCCATCTAATTGTCCTTAGTGTGTGACCCTATAGGTTCTTGTAACGTTGGCAATGCCCTAAACCCATTTAGGAGCATAAGTAATGAGCGGTATCTAGCAACACATCATTACTACCCAAGTTACAAGAATGTCGAGATCCGACATCACCTTGTGACTACCAATTGTGACTCCTCACAAAATATGTGACATTGTCCTTCTATCCTAGACATCTAGATTGATCAATATGAGGCATAGACCGTGTCATCCTCTAATCAATCTAAATCTTGAACTCCAAGTAGACTCACTCGATCAAATGAGCTCAACATCTCATGTTGACTCATTTGGGCATGACCATGCACTTAGTGGTCTCACTCTATCAAGAATACCGATGTCGCTCCCGTCATATGGGAGGGATAGATCCCATCTATATCACTCACATCCCTCTACATAATTCGTTATATACCCAGTAATCGCCTTTATAGTCCACCCAGTTACGGGTGACGTTTGACGAAACCAAAGTACATAACTCCTTATGTAGGGATCCATGGTGACTTCAGGTCAAAGGACTAATAGTCATACTAATAGCCACATGAGAAAGTATATGACATTCATATAACGATCCATGATACTTTCTCATGGCGGGTCATTCAGTATACATTCTCTAATGCATACCCATGTGTCAGCTTGATATCTCTATATCCATGACTTGTGAGATCAAGTCATCGAGCTGACCTACATGCTAGTCTTATTGTATTAACATTGTCCCTGAATGTTAATACTCGACTAGGAATGATTTAGAGTAGTGTTCCCTATATCATCTCACTATCGATTCAACCAATCGATTGATATAGGTATGAACCTTCTACTCTAGGACGTTACTATACTTATTTTATCTAGCACTAATACAAATAAGCATAATAACCAAAAACCAAATGCCTTAATATATATACATGAATATGATATACATGAGTCCATACAATCATCAAATGATTGGCTCTAGGGCTCTAACTAACACATCCATGGTAATAAATTATACAATATTAATATAACTAACCCAGATGAATATTACTATCTTTACTGACCAAATGGTTGAAATCTATCTGCGAAAAGTTCCAATCTTATATTATATGGTTCTATTGCAAAGAAGAGAAATATAGTATCAAGATATTTTCACGTAGGGCAATCACAAGGATAACATTATACCTCCTTCGTGCTCATGCTCATGATGCCACACAGGGCCGACCTTGGAGGAGGGCGACACTGGACGATGGCCCTGGGCCCAGAATTTGAGAGGGCCCAATTTTTATTTTTTTTTAGTATTATGTATTATAGGCATGTAATTGGGGCCTTGGGTAGTTGGGTCCAAATTCATATTTCAGAATCTTTTGATATTGTCTTTTACTTTTATCTTTTTAGGCATGTAATTGGGGTCTTGGGTAGTTGGACCCAAATTCATATTTCAGAACCTTTTGATATTGTCTTTTACTTTTATCCTTTTAGGTTGCAATTTACAAAATGGTAAACAAATGAAAAATGTATTAAGAAAAACATTTTGAAAAATCTTGAAACTGATAATATTATAGACGATTTTACAAATAGAAATGTTAGAAGAAATTGTTTAAATGAATTGTATATTATTAAAAATTTATTTTGGACTTTTTTTTCGCCCTGGGCCTCCTAAGTCGAAGGACCGGGGCTGATGCCACATCATGTGGCAAGTTGTAGCGGCAGATGCATACAAGCGTCGAAGTCTAGCAGTTAACGAAAAGTAATACATTACTTTCCAAGCAATATTTTTCTTCTTCTTCCCTGGTATGTAAGTACGATGCTTATAACAAGGGTGAGTATAGATTCTACATTCAATCAGTTCATTGTCTTTATTCCAAAATATTATACAGTTGTTTATATAATAATCAATCTTCTCTACAAGCAAACCTAAACCTCTAACTAATTTCTTTGTACTATAGAAGCTATCAGTTATATGTTATCAATAGGGAGTAGCTCTCATAATATCTTTCTAAAAAATAATCTTCTAGACCTAAACCTCCATGGTCAGATCAAACAACTTTAATTTTCTTATCTAGTTGAAGTTCAACATCGGCTTTGAAAATTTTGAACATGTTCAAAGATTACGATTTCTCATGAATAAGGTACAAATAGCCAAATCTGGAATAGTCATCTATGAAGCTAATAAAATATGTGTGTCCATTCCAAGATGTCTTAAGGAATGGTCCACAAATGTCCGTATGTATTATCTCCAAAACATCACTACAACAGCTAGTCCCCTTATTCCTTTTGTTAGTAATCTTCCTCTTGATACACTCTATGCAAATATCAAAGTCTGACATGTCAAGGGAATCGAGAATTCCATGTGACATTAATCTTTCTAGGCGTTGTTTGGATATATGTCCTAAACGCCTATGCCACAATATGAAAGAATTCTCATCGGTCAATTTACATTTTGTACCTATGCTATACATTATTACGTTGTCAACCATAGGAGTAAAGGTGTTTAATTTATAAAGCTTATCAACCAAGGAACCATTGGCAACCAACACTGAATTAAACAAATACTAAAAATTCCATTTCTAAATGAACAAGAATAACCTGATTTGTCTAAATAATAAATTAAAATTAAATTCCGTCGAAAAGATGGTACAATAAATGTATTTTCTAAATCTAGAAAAATATTGGTTCTAAACAAAGCCTAAAAACACCAATCGACTCGACTTTAGCCTTCTTTCTATTTCTTGTATAGATGTATCTTTTACCATCAAGTGGAAGTCGGCTCCTGAGACAACCTTGCATAGTGACACTTATGTGAGTAGTAGCACCGATATCTATCCACCAACTGTCAGTGGGTACTATAGCTAAATTAACTTCCGAACTAACAAAATTTGAAAACTCCCAGAATCTGCAGTCTACTTCCTTTTCCTTTATTGATCCTCTTTCTCTTCTTGCTTGAACCTTAAGATCTAGATGCTAGGTGAGTACTTTCAAGTGTCTCAAGCCTCAGTCTCTCCCTTATGTTTCCTTTTCTAGTATACTGCATGGTTACAAACTTCGTAAGAAGTGTGATAGTCTTGACCTTTTCATTTGAGGTGAATCGGTCTGCCAATTGGTCCTAGAAATTCCTAGCATCTCCTCCCTCGATTATTAAGCCCTTTATTAGTGCTGGTATGGAAAGCTTCATGATACTCAGACACATACGATTTGATTTCTCCCACAGTTAAAATTCAACCCTCTACTCTATAGTGCTAGCACTGGTCAGAGGTGCGGGATAATCATTCCTTAATGCATAGTCTAAGTTCATGCAGCCTAAGACTACGGTTACATATTCTTTCTATTCAGCAAAATTTGAACTAGTTAATGTTGGGATGTTATTAATGTTGGCAGTTACAGATTGCACTGAAATTAAAGAGAGAAATTTATTTAAGCTCACGATTTAACTAAAGCCAAAAACATATAAGTATTATAAAATTATACAAATAAAATAAAATTTTAAATGCATATAAATGAGATCTTTATAAGATACCAAGTACAACATAATGTGTCTTCCTTTGGGCTGACACATTATTTGTTAGTGATACTCTCTAATATAACTCAAACTTTAATTGGTCACACAATGTATCTTCCTTTGGGCCGACCCATTGTGCGCATAATATGATACTTTATATGAGATATTTTGATCCATAGCTCACAACAACCTTAATCGGCCACATAATATGTTTTTCTTTGGGCTGACATATTTTGTGCATGATTTGAACAAAATAATATTTTGTTCTATAGTTATAAGCTACCTTATGCATACATCTGGCATAAAAGTAACTTTCCTTTGAGACGATTACTTTTAGCATAGATATATGTCTACAAATATAAAATGCACTAAATTTACCTAAGGTGCTTTCCTTTGAGCTGACACATTAGTTCAACTTAGTAGCATGTTGTGTAGATAGATTCAAGAAAATTCTAGGAACTTAATTCGAACATAAATTACTTAATTAGCCTTAATAACTCCAAATTAGACTTATCAATCGATTGATACCATATAACAGTCGATTGGTGTTATCCAATTGATTATCACAATCGATTTGAAAGTCTACTATATACGACTACATAACCAAATTTTATAATTAAATAGTATTATTTAATACTATTTAATCCCTTAATTATTTATGAAAAAAATATTTAACACATTTTTTTATGAAAGAAGGGGAGCCTTGGCGTAACAGTAAAATTATTGTCATGTGACCAAAAGGCCACGAGTTCGAATCTTGGAAACAGACTCTTATAAAAAACAGGATAAGACTATGTACAATCTAACTTCATGCACCGGGTTACTTTTTTCTTTTTACACTTTTTTTTTTCATGAAACAATAAACATATTTACTTTTTTTATTTTATTTTTTTCCGGACTGTTTCATTCAAAATAGTTTTTTTTTTAATTTGATTATTCTGTTTCCGATGAAACAGTCAAATACTATTTCATCAATTGAAACCGTATTATTTTTTTAATGAAATAGTATACATACTGTTTCACGTTTTTTATTTAATCGATTAATAGAAATAATCAAATAAAAATAATCCTAATCGATTAAAAAATTAAACTTAATTGATTAAAATTCACAGAGTCATGAGTTTAAGTCGGGAAGTCATTTAAGAAAATTTTTTAATTAATTTCTATCAATTTTGTTCGATGTGTTAGGTTTGATAATCAATTGAGCGATCAAATCAATCTGTTAAACCATTACTACATGGAAGATCAAACCTTTCCTAGATTTTCTATAAAAATGATTCCGACGATCAAATAATTGTATTATACTAGGAAAACTTAATCTAGCATACAAACAATAAATTGATGAAAAAACTTAAACTTTAAACCATGAAATCGATGAAAGAGAGTCATGACTCTAATACTAATTGATGGTTCTTATAAAAACCTAAGCCGCATGAATTCTAGACAATCAAAACAAGAATTTGAATAGGAAAACCAAGAACATATGAGCATAGATCTTCATTTCATCGAGACCATGACGTAAGAAAGTAAATATTGTAATTACAAAGAACCTGAATGCAGCGGAATTGTCATTGTTCTTTGTGTAGAGCTCGTCGATCCAACAATCCTACGGAAGAAGAAGAAGAAGGAGAAGAAGGTTGGTCTTCCGGAGGAGTTAGGGTTGACGGCGTCGAATCCTCTTTGTCAATGGAGAACGAAGAGACGTCTCAAAGATGTTTTGATCCTCTGGGGGTCAACCCATTATATAGTGCACATCTATTATCAGCCTATAGATAATCATAGATATGATACTATAAGTCTATATATATATTGAACATCTATTATCAATGTATATAAATGATAATAGATGCGGGACTAAAGGTTTTACACATACATGGTCTATATCCAATAACTGAACCCAATAAGCATAAGTTAAATCACTTTAAACGGTTCAGATCGTATTCACATATGCAACTTACAAATAAGCTCACCTAATAGGGATAATTATATCTAACATTCCATTGTGTTAACAAACGTAGGAAGCAATCGAAGAGGGTGACCACCTATTCACCCCCTCTAGCCGGGCATCAAGGTCCTAACACAAAATGGGGCGATTATGGCTTCCACCCCATAACTAGCTGTGGATCTCTAAAATAATTTTAATTTGATTGTGTGTACACCCCTCAAACATTAATGTGATATACTATATTTAGAGCGGTGATTTTTTTTCAACACAATTCAAACATGATAAATAATGTCAAAAGCGCATTATAATAAGGGTCACGATGATCATACTATTGTCCCCTCGGATGGGTCTAGTGGCTAGCGCATGAGGTGTTGTCACAATGAAGTCTGGGGTTCGAATCTCGGCAAAGCTGAGGTAAATACCTCCCTTATATGCTAGTCACTATTCCAAAGGCTAGTAGCCGCCCGTGATTTACCTCCTCCGTGTTGGCCTTGGGACGAGTTGGCGGGGGCGCTGGGGGCAAGTGTATTCGCTTTTTTGCCACAACGATGCTCATACTATTGACACCACAAATGAGTTCCTTGAACTTCCATTTTTTTGAAGATATCAAATTTTTTATTTTTTGAATGATGAATGTCCATCAATTGGTTTCATCCACAAATGGTTAATTGACATGTGGATCTCGAAATGACTTCAAATAAAGACCAACATAGATTAAGATTAAATATTTCTAAAAAATATAAGATCATTTTATAACATATTAAATATCAATTTACAATAAACAAACTATAATAGATCTAAAGTTGATAGTTTCTTTTTCTTTCACAGAACAATAGGAAGAAACAAATCTTCAATGACACATTTCAAATCTAACAAGTTGCAAAAGAACATATAATATAGTTTTATTATATCATAAAAGGTTGACACATCTTATATACAATGTGCATGATATTCTCAGTTAAATGCATGCTTGAACAACATTTACCATCTTGTCTTGCAACTTTCCTTTTCATGTTTTTAGCTTCTTGTTTGAATAGGAATGATAAGGTGATCTAAAATCCACTTCCAATCTTTCCTTTCTCTGTTCAACGTCTATAAACTTGGACAAGACAATTAGTTTCATGAAGTAAATGTTCAAGTTCCATTTGTATCTCTTTGTACAATTGGTTAACTTCTTGCTATCTTGATTCCAAGCCTCTTGCTCCAAATCCTTTTATTATATTTAGTCTTTGCAAATAGCAATTAAAGAGATTTCTATTAATTCACAAGAAAAATGAATAGTTCCTCAAACACACACGGCCACTTACTCCAAAGCATCTCCAAGCAACATCATGTCACCATCTTTGTCTTTGTAAATGATGACTTATTCATATCCATTGCAACATTCTTTTCTTGATACTTCTCCTACAAAAAAATGTGAGAATCAATAATTTATAATAATAATTATTGAAAAATACAAACACATTTCAGTGTGGTGGTATTCAGGGGCATAGTCAATATTTAAGATTACCCGAGGTTGATCGTCGGCATTAGTGTTTCGGTGACGGTGGTTGCAGCCGAGTCGTGATAATAGGGCAGAGTCGACGTCACTTGTGGCAAGGAGAGTAATGATGACAAAACTATTAATGGGGATAGCAATGAATGTGATGTCGTGATGGTCAAAGAGGAAGGTAGCAACGACAAGGTTGGGGGTTGCGGCTACGCCAATGTCCCATAGATATAGCGCGCTAATAGGGAGAAGGTTTGTCGCGGTTGTTCTAGTCAAGTCGTGGCTAAATGCATGCGAGGAGGGACAAAGAAGGTGGTGGCTGCTTGTGTGGCAGATAGAGTAGTACACATAGGGAGGTGAAGCAGCAAATAAGGGGAAATTTAGGTTTAATCAAAATTTTTAGCAATTCAACAGGGAGAATTAAGGATTAAAATAAAATTACTAAGGATGATATGAGCTAAAATAAAATGACAATGGGGCTACAATCAAATTTTAATTATAATTTTTTAAATATGGCTCCACCTTGTGGTATCAACAATTCAATCATGTTTACTTACCTAAGGAAAATCATTTGAACATGTTGTCCAAGGCCTCCCTGAGTTCCTTGCACCCCTTGTAAACCTTGAGGTTAATCTTCCTCAAGTAAGAAGCATCGTCCATGCTAACCTTCACAAACAGCTAGGTGGCGCTCGCCTCTGTCTTTAGTTGTGTCTTGACATTTTATCAAACAACTATCGGTAAAAATGAAAAAGAAAATCTATCCTAAATTATATAAAGTCCACATATTTGATTCGAAATCAAAAACTTACTTCGCCACTAAGGACGCATCGACACTCCTGTGACCGGATTCGGAGTCATCCTCTAGCGAAAAATCGATGAAGTTAGTCTCATCCTCCGACGCTCATTTTCTGTTCCTCGTGAACGACTTCTCTGACACATTGAAGGCCTGGTGACCAAACCGCAACTCAAGGCATCTCCAATAGTTAGAGTTTTACAAAAGCTTTTTTTACAGTCTCAATATGCCACATCATGCCACATCAACATTCTAAAAACCTATTGAAACATCTCCAATGGTTAGAGCTTTAAATGATTTTTGTGTGCTCTATTTTATAATATGTAATTGCATGACTACATGCATATTACATCAATTTCAATACAAAAAAGCATCTTTGAAATTTCACTACTGCTCTTTAACAACAAACTTCAAACCTTATATCCATAATGATTAGAATTTTTTTATTTAGCCTTTTCATTTTACAAACCTCTTTAAAAACCTTGTATTGGAGATGCTCTTAGGGCATCTCCAATCGTTAAAGCTTTGAATGAGCTTTTTTTTAGAATTCTAACATGTCACATCAACATTATAAAAACTCATTAAAACATTCCCAATCATTAAAGTTTTGAGTGAGTTTTTTTTTTTTATTCTCTCCACATGTAGTTACATGACTCCATGCATATTACATCAATTTCAATACACCACAATTAAAAAAAAAACTGCATATAATTTTTTTCATTTAATATCTTTATATAGTTTTCATTTGATATTTTAATTAATTATAATCTTTAATTTAATTTATTTATAATTAACAATTAATAAATTAATTAATTTATAATTTATAATTTAATATAATTTATCATTTTATATAATATTTAATTATTTTATAAATTTAATTTAATTATAGTCATTTGTATATTTTTTTAACTTATCTCAAATATATTTACTTTTAAAAGAAAAAAAATAATTTTAATTATTACTAATTATTTATAAACTGAAACATTATAATTAGCTCATCAAATAATTTATTTTTAAATTATTTTAAAAGGGGAAATCATGTACATTAATTATTAGCTCCACCTTCAAGAGAAAAAGTAGGTTTGAAAATTCAAACCTGCTCTTGAATTAAAAACCTCAAACCTCACCTACACAATCATAAAAGTTTTTTTAATGAGGTTTTTAAATTTTACAAACCTTTGACAAAGCCTGCATTGGAGATGCTCTTAGTGCCCTTGACATAGCTTGACACGATTTACATGTCATTTACTTTCTTCCAAATCTTGACCAGAAACACTATTGATTTTCAGAGACCCCTACGAATCAATTCAAAGTTATAGTCTTGATTTCAAAAGAGCATCACCTTTTCATGTCTTTTTGCGTCGCTGGGCGGAGACAAAGGGGACAGTGGAGGAAACTCGTCGAAACGAAGATTAAAGAGGAGGGTTGACAGATTAGATCTTTTTTATAAAAAAAAATAGCACTTCAAAGTTTTTTGTTTTGGATGAACAGTGAAAAATAAGAGGTGTATTATGGGAGAGAGAATGAGAAGAAATACATGATTTAATCAATTCGAACATAGACTACTCATTTGGATAATACCTAAAATCAAATAGGCGGTGATCCCGTCTGGAAGCTGAGTTGGATAGAGGTTGGTTGTGTTGTCCTCGGTGTTGACGGAAAGTTGTGGAGACGCCTTGTTGACCTGGTACCTACCGGAAAGGTTCCCATGGGTGAATGACGGGGGGTGATGACTGAGGTGATGAGGCGAGGGCTCTGCACACACTCAGACAAGCCACCCTCCCATTAGAGGCCCAGAACTAGGGAAAAAGTCCCCGGGACAGGCCCTCTGACGCTTAAGTCAGGATGTTTACTAACAACTCTAACAAGTTGACTGAGTGTGCAGGATGTTTACTCAACCGAGAAAGACCTAGTGAGAGGCTAGGCAGGAGAAATCTTAGCAGATCGTGGAACCTGTTAGGACCTTCGGATGGCTAGAGGGGGGGGTGTGAATAGCCTCCTCTAAAAACTCAATTAATCTCCTCACAAAAGTTTGTTAGCACAGCGGAAATAAGCAAAAGGAAAACTGATGCAAGGAAAAGAAACAACCCACCACTAACACAACAAGGATGTACGAGGTTCGGGGATAACTTGCCCCTACTCCTCGGCGTATCCATAAGGTGGACGATCCCTTGATCTTTCAGTAGATTACACCCCGGACAGATTCCGACTAAGTATTTCTCCTTCTCGGTGGAGTAACCTCTCCACAAAGTCTGAGAAAAGATTTGAAATGAAGCACAAGACTTACAGAGTTTAGTGGCTAAAAGGAATGAACAATAAACTTACAGCCACGATGAAAGCAAAGCGCAAAGACAGAAGAAGTTCCTCAGCCAAGAGCTCAAAAACACAGCACTCTTGCTTGATCGACAGAGAGTTTTTCAAAATTCTCTACCAAACCTCTCTTCTTCCTTCTTCTTATTCCTCTGCTTTCTCACTGTCTTCAGCCAGAGCCGAATCACTGTCACCTGTATCGAATCACTGCGACCAACTCAGGCATCGCCAATCACTCTTCCTCCTCATTTGGTTCTCTGAACTCACACCAATACCATCCATGGTCTTCACTGGTGTCTCTGAGCTCGAACCAATAAGCAAGAGTCAAGCTGTTGCCAACTGATCGCAGCCAGTGAACGTTGACGCTCTAATTGCACCATTTGCAGCGAAACACAGCAGAAAGAGCACTTGGTCTTATTCTTCTGATGGAGCTTAATTTGAATTTAAGCATTGGCACGACACCTGCAACCTGTAACTCAAAAAGCTTACAGCAGATGGTTATATAAGATGAATCAGAAACAGCAGAAGACAAACGACATCATTGTGGATCGGTCAGCAGACCGATCCATAGTCCTCTGGACCGATCAGGACACATCCTGATCGGTCTGGGATGATGCTGATCGGTCTGTGGACCGATCAGCCTATAGGTGGATCGGTCCACAGACCGATCCCCCTCTTGTTCTTAATCACATTGCTTCTTAATGATCGGTCACCAGACCGATCAGATAACCCACAGAGAGCTACTGTGTGGTTACTAATCGGTCACGAGACCGATCAGATAACTAAGGTATCACTGGATCGGTCGACAGACCGATCCAGACAGCTAAAGTATCACTGGATCAGTCAACAGACCGATCCAATGCCTCTGTTGGTTTTAGAGCTTCCCAGCCCTAAACCCTAACGTCTTCCTGGTAGCTACCGAGCCCTCTCTGACCTAGTATGGAGAATGAGCTACCAAGCCCTCTCTGACCTAGTCTGGAGAACGAGCTGCCGAGCTCTCTCCGACTTCGTCCGGTCCAGAGAACGAGCTACCGAGCCCTCTCTGACCTAGTCCGGAGAACGAGCTGTCGAGCCCTCTCTGACCTAGTCCGGAGAACGAGCTGCCGAGCCCTCTCTGACTTCGTCCGGTCCAGAGAACGAGCTACCGAGCCCTCTCTGACCTAGTCCGGAGAACGAGCTGTCGAGCCCTCTCCGACTTCGTCCGGTCCAGAGAACGAGCTACCGAGCCCTCTCTGACTTCGTGTGCCAAGTATCTGTACTTGGACTTTTCCTCTCCACATGATCAACCTTGATCATTAATCAGTCTGAGTTTAATTAATATCTGATACAAACTTAAATCAATGTCAACATCAAAACAACAGCCAGGTCAGACTGTATCAACAATCTCCCCCTTTTTGTTGTTTGACAACACGATTTAAGTTTAGATCAGAAATGTTCATATTTCCCTAATTTTAGGGGAATCAAGATCCTCCCCCTAAGACAGATACAACACCATGTAAGGATAGGGGAATCAAGATCCTCCCCCTAAGACAGATACAACACCATGTAAGGATAGGGGAATCAAGATCCTCCCCCTAAAGCCAAACTTTCATTTATCTCTAAACTTAGTTATCTTCTCCCCCTTTGTCAAACACCGAAAAGGTGCGAATTAGGTAAGAAAACGTTAAAGGACTCCCCCTTAACCCATACTGTCTTTTTCTTAATCCACCTAGAATGCCCTCTAAGTGTATTATAAGACAGTGATAAAGAAATAAGAGACATACAAGACATGGCATATGAACAGCATATTAATAGCCAATAGGAAGTGAAACATAAAGAAAAACAAGAAAATAAGCAGCATAAATATATGAAATCAGCAAGTATCCAAGTCAGACATAAGTATCCAACAAACAACATCCAAAACATAGGTAATCAAAATGACAACATAGAACAATGTGTATCAATCAACCTCCTCATCATGAGGAGCATCAGCATCATCAGCTGGAGGAGTGGGTCCCTGAGGTGGCATGCCGCTGCTCGAGGATGGATAGCCCGGGAAATACTGCGGAGGTGGGTATCTGGCCATCCATCCCATAATCGCCTGATGTGTCGCCAACTGCTGACTGCATAGATCATCGTAGCGCTGGTCAATCCGAACGTGCAGCCCATGGAGCTCAGCAACCAGCAGCTCATCGTGCTGATCAATGCGGCTCTCCAGCTCGGCGATCTACCAGCGCAGATCAGGATCTGCCTCTCAATCGTCAGCAGCAGCAGCAGGAGGAGCAGTAACAGAACAGCCGTAACCTGTCGTGGAGGTGCCCGTGGTAACTCACCTAGTGCTCTCCCATCCTTCCACCGAACCTCCCCATTCTGTCCTATGATGTCAGACTTGGAAAATGCCCGTTTCCCAAGTCTGCAGTCCTGCCTGACCATCTTGACTATTCTACCCTTGGAGACATCAATCTGAAGGGTCTCGAGCCAATCTGTAATTATATGCCCATAAGACATATAAACAGTGAAGCTGTTTGGCTCACTATAGGAGATGATCGAAGAATAGATGCTAGACATGATGTCAAAGTCGAGACGCCGACGCAATCCATAAAGCATCAGGCAATGATATGGTCGGATCTCAGACAAGGGTTTAGATGTGATTGGCAGAAGGCAGTTTGTGACAATCTTAAAGAGAATGTAATCTGGGGCAGATAATCTCAAGGCTGCAAAAGTAGGAAAATCAACATCTAATTCATCTAGTCCACCTGGTCTAGGATGTCCGAAGAAATACTCATAAATGGAGTCAGATGAGACATCAAAGGGAGAAGGTAAGGGGTCTGGTAAATCAGGATATATAGAAAAGACATTTCCTGAGCACCTCCGGCAAGCTAGGTAATCAAAGAAGGCTGAGAAACTGAAATCAAGAGTCTGCTTAGCAACTTTTGTTTTATAACTTACATCATTAGTTTGATGAAGATTGTTATAAAACTCAGATACTAAGTCATAATTGATATCTCGTTCTAAATAGACAAGTGAATCAAGTTTGTAATAGGCAATGATTTCTGACACAGATGGACAAAATTCGTCCATGAATTTTCGATCCACAGACCTACAAGGGAGCAGTTTAAAGGTTCTTTGTTTAAAGGCTTGTTCAAAATGGTGGTTTGGGAATCTCCCGGAGACAGATGGTTGAGGTCGGGAGGGAGCCTTAGTCTTAGACTTCTCAGGTGACTTAGAGGTTCCTTCACCCACTTGTTTCTTCCTAAGGTTTAACAATGTGATACAATGGGGCAAATAAGTGAGCACCGGAGCCACCAACAACCGAAAGCCAAAACAAAATGCACAGATACGGTGAGAAATGAAACTGAAATGCCAAGGTGAGTAGTTCTAGGGAAGTATGGAGTTACCTTGGTGTCATTGAAGTATCTTTTGGCTAGGGCTTTGGCTAGGGCTTCGGCGTGCAAAGAGAAGAGAAGAGTTGAGGTGTAGGAAAGTGTCGGCTAGGGCTTCAGCGTGAAAGGAGAAGAGAAAGGATCGGGAAGATTTAAGAGAGATCGGCTAGGGTCCAGGTGTTGAAGTGATCGGACGGCTGTCCGATCAGGAGATATCATAAACTTCCTGATCGGTCACCAGTCCGATCAGGGAACCTCCTGATCGGTCTGTAAACCGATCAGAAAATGATCAGTAGCCCTCTCTGCGTACCAGACTAACCTGATCGGTCCCCGGACCGATCAGGGAACTCCTGATCGGTCTGTAGACCGATCAGTAGGCTTCCTGGCGTACAAAACAAACCTGATCGGTCCCTGGACAGATCAGATTACAAACAGAGGGTCTGGAGAGATTTTTGGATCGGTTGACAGACCGATCCACCTTCTCCTGATCGGGCTGTAGACCGATCAGTGTCTGATACTGAAGTTTCTCCAGTAATTTCAGTAACTGAAATTCGTAGAGGTGTTCGATAATTCGTGGAAGTTTCTCCAGTAAAACTTCCAAATTCAGTATCTAGAACCTGAAGAATCTACAGGCATAACTATTTCCTAAAGATTATGGTTTGAAATTGTTTATAGCCCGAAAGTTTCAGATATTTAGAAAAACAGACAACTCAAGGCTTGAAAACTGAAATTTTCGACCTTGTTATGTTCAGTTTCAAGTTTGTCAAAATATAACCAAATTGCTATCATTATTTCAAGGACTTGTCCTAGTTGCAATCAAAAACATAAAAAGTATCGATCAAAGATATCAACCAACACATTAACCAAAGTTAGATAAATTCTAGGTAAAGGTCCAACCAAGTTTCCTTGGTTGGAATATATGAGTAAGATCTAGGAACCAAATACACATGAATTATGTAATGGTCTTCCCCATACTCAATTTATGTCTCTTCAACCTAATTATTCAAGGGATGCATGATACATTTTGAATAATTCGGCTGATCCTAGCATCTCACCCCATTTCTAGCAAACAAAAATAATTTGTTAAACCTTATAGTTTGTGTGTGATGTCCCCAAGTTGCCTAAGTTAATATCCCAATTCCTCTTGTCGTTTTAATATCCTTATCGATCATGATGAAGTCCTAATGGCCTATTGAGCCAAACACATTCCCAATTCTCTCCTTAAGTGACTAAATTTATTTTCCGGAAGAGGTTTGGTAAAAATATCAACTAGGTTTGATTTTGACTCAACATATGTGAGCGCAATGTCTCCCCTAGCTACGTGATCTCTAATGAAGTGATGACGCACTTCAATGTGTTTGGTCCTTGAATGATGGACTGAATTTTTCGTTAGGTTTATTGTGTTGATGTTGTCACATAGCACTTGCACTCCCTTATATGAAAGCCCATAATCTTCTAGGGTGTGGATCATCCACAACAATTGTGATACACTCTCTCCTATGGCAATGTATTCAGCCTCGGTTGTGGAGAGAGCAACGCAATGTTGCTTCCGACTTGACCAACTAACCAATGATGAACCTAAAAATTAGCAACCCCCACTAGTGCTTTTCCGATCCAATTTGCACCCAGCATAATCGGAGTCGGTATAACCTATCAAATCAAAAGACTCAGTACGAGGGTACCAGAGACCTACTCTAATTGTGCCCTTAAGGTATCTCAGAATTCTCTTAACTGTAATTAAATGAGATTCCTTGACACATACTTGATATCTAGCGCACATGCCCACAGCAAAAAGTATGTCCGGTCGACTAGCTGTGAGATATAGAAGACTACCGATCATGCTTTTATATTATATTACATCAACTGGTTTTCCATTCTCATCATTTTCAAGGCGAGTGTTCGTCGCCATTGGAGTGGATACTTCCTTAGAGTCACTCATTTTGAATTTCTTGAGCATCTCTTGAGTGTATTTTGTCTGATGGACATAAATGTCATCTCGAGTTTGTTTGATTTCAAGTCCAAGGAAGAATGTCAATTCTCCTACCAGACTCATCTCAAACTCACTTTCATGTGAATGATAAATTCATTCAAATAGCCCTTATTATTTGAGCCACAAATTATGTCATCGACATACACCTGGGCTACAAATATGTTTTCACTATCTCTACGCAGAAATAGTGTTGGGTCTATTTGACCTCTTACAAAATCCTTTTCTAGTAAGTAAGTTGACATCCTTTCGTACCATGCTCGAGGTGCTTGTTTAAGCCCATAAAGAGCTTTCTTGAGCTTGTACACGTGGTTTGGAGCTTCGGTATTCACAAACCCCGGTGGTTGTTCAACATAGACCTCTTCTTTAATGAAACCGTTTAAGAAGGCCGATTTAACATCCATTTGATAGAGCTTGAAGCCTCTATGTGCAGCAAAAGCTAGCATCAAACGAATGGACTCTAATCGGGCCACGGGAGCATAAGTCTCATCATAATCGAGGCCTTCGACTTGACTATAGCCCTTGGCTACAAGTCTTGCCTTGTTTCTTACGACTTCTCCCTTTTGGTTTAACTTATTTTTGAAGACCCATTTGGTTCCAATAATGGTGGTCTTCTTAGGTCTAGGAACTAAGTCCCACACTTGGCTCCTTTCAAATTGACCTAACTCATCTTGCATAGCTATGATCCAATCAGGATCGTGCAATGCCTTATCAACTAATTTTGGTTCGATATCTGAGATCAAGGTGACCTCATTAGACTCATTTCTAAAGAATGATCTAGTCCTAACCCCTTGTTGAATGTCTCCCACAATCTGGTCTTGGGGATGACTAAAGGCTATCCTAGATTACCTTGGTGTTGACGGTGCCTCATGAGTGGTCTCACTAGATACAGGCAAGGGCTCAGTATCAGGCAAAGGATTAGACTGAGCCCTCTCTTGCCTTTGCTCATCATCATTGGAGTCAAATTCGACTCTTTCTATGTTTTGATCATTCAAATTTAGCCTCTAAGTTCAAATTGAATTTTTCCTACATCACTCGATTTATCATTTGATTTAGGTATTTCTTCAAATGCTACATCCGAGGATTCTTCAATCAATTTAGTCCTATTGTTGTAGACTCGATAGGCTTTGCTGATGAGAGAGTACCCGACCAGTATCCCTTCATCAGCCTTAGCCGTGAACTTTCCAAGATGATTCTTGGTGTTCAAGATGAACACCTTACAACCAAACACCCTAAGATGTTTAATTGTAGAGGGTTTTCCAAACCAAAGTTCATGGGGGGTCTTTCCTAAAAACCTATGTATCAAAACTCGGTTTTGCACATAGCAAGCTGTATTTACAGCTTCAGCCCATAAGTAACTCGGTAGTGAGTACTCATTGAGCATGCTTCGTGCAGCTTCTTGCAAGACTCGATTCTTTCTCTCCACAACCCCATTTTGCTGTGGGGTCCTTGGAGTAGAGAACTCATGCCTATATCATTTTTCTTGACAAAATTCTAAAAATCTATGATTTTGAAATTCTCCACCATGATCACTTCTAATTGTTTTAATTGTTGTTGATTTTTCATTTTCAGTTCTTCTACAAAAGGAAACAAAAATATCTATGGTTTGATCCTTATTTTTCAAAAAGAAAGTCCATGTATATCTAGTAAAGTCATCAATGATCACTAAGCAATATCTACTTCCATTCAATGAAATGACATTACTACAATCAAATAGGTCTATATGCAATAAATCTAAAGCAGTAGAGGTACTTACAGCGCTTTTACCTTTATGAGACGCTTTTGTTTGCTTACCCTTTTGACATGCATCACATAATTTTGTCTTTTGGTACTTGATGCTTGGTAGGCCTCGCACTAATCCTTTGTTGGCTAGCTTTCGAATATTCTTCATGTTCACATGGGCCAACCTCCTATGCCACAGCCATGATTCTTCTTTTTTTTATATGAAACACTTAGCAGAGGCATTAGTAGTACTTTTAAAAAATACTTGATAAATGTTATCTACCCTTGTGCCTACTAGTACCGTGTCAAGTGTGTCAATGTGTTTAACCAGACATTGACTTGAATGAAACTCAATTGTGTAACCCGTATCACACAATTGGCTGACACTTAGGAGATTAAAGGTCATCCCCTTGACTAGAAGGACATTTTTGATTTGGAGACATTCGGATATATGAATATCTCCAACTCCTATAACCTTAAGGCTACTATTATTACCAAAGGACACATTACCTCTATTTTTGTTTTAAAAGGTAGTAAAGAGTGACTTGTCCCCGGTCATGTGCTTGGAGCATCCACTATCAACAAACCAAGTTGATAGATGCTCCCCCTTGACAAATGCCTACAAGACACGAAAGATAGATGTTTTAGGTACCCAAATCTTGGGACCTAATTCATCTACAATGAAAGACCTAGGAACCCATGCCTTGGTCACACCCTTCCTAGTCTCATGAACCCTAGAAGCATGTGATCTATGAAATTGGGTTCTAGACACTAGGGAAATGAAACTAGACTCCTTAGGTTGATATCCTAACCCAGCTTTGTTGTAGACCGCCCTTTGGGCATTTAGAATCATATCTAAGGTCTCAGAGCTAGTTGAGAATTTCTCAAGCATTTTCTTGAGTTTCTCAACTTCACTCTTTAAGACTTTGTTTTCATCCTCAAGAAGCTCTTGATGTAGGTCATCAACCTCATCTTCCCTAAGAGACTTCAAGTGTTCTACTTCATCTTTTAATGATTTGATTTCAGTTTTTGATTTCTTAAGCAAAGTAGATAAATGTGCAATAGTTTTATAGCATTTTTCTAAGTGAGGAGAAGTTACCTCTTCATCATCCGAAGATGATGAAGCCGCGACTGATGTATCACTTCCGGAATCCGATTCCTCCCTTGCCATGAGCGCTAATTGACGAGTGCTTTTTTCCTTCTTCTCTTCCTCCGATGAGCTTGAGGATGATTCATCCCAAGTAGCTTTGAGAGCTTTCTTCTTCTTGGCCCTTTCCTCCTTCTTCTTGAGTTTTGGACACTCGCTCCGATAGTGTCCTTTCTTGCTACACTCATAACACGTAACATTAGTCTTATCAACATTTTGATCAATAGACTTACCTTTCCCTTTGTATCTCCGGCTCCTTCTCATGATTCTCCTTGCGAAGTTGGCCATCTCGCTTGATGATGATCCACCTTCATCATCGGACTCAGAGGAGGATGAGGATGTAGGAATCTCTTTCTCCTTCTTCTTTTCTTTCTTCCTTCTTCCATCCTTGCTCTTTTCTCCTGCAACTAAGGCAATACCTTTCTCTTTTTGACCCTTGTTAGCAAGTTCATGAAGTTCCATTTCACAAAAAAATTCATCTAATTTAACAATTGAAAGGTCCTTGGAGACCTTGTAGGCATCTACCATAGATGACCACAAGGCATTCCTCGGAAAGGCTTTGAGAGCGTACCTTACAAGATCACGATTCTCTACGCATTCATCTACGGAATGAAGACCATTGATGATCTCTTTGAACCTTCCGTGTAGTTCAATTACCGTTTCGTTCTCCTTCATGGTGAGATTTTGTAGTTGGTTTAGGAACAAGTCTCTCTTGGCGATCCGAGAGTCTCGGGTTCCTTCTTGGAGCTCGATGAGCTTGTTCCACAAATCTTTTGTGCTCACAAATGGACCTACCTTGACAAGTTGATCTTTGGCTATCCCACATTATAGAGTGACCACCACCTTGGCATCGGCTTGTCCTTTGCGAGTTTGCTCGGCGGACCACCTCGATGACTCTAGTTCCTTACCTTCTTCGTCCTTCGGAGGTGTGAACCCTTCCTTGACCGAGAACCACATGGAGATGTCGGTCTTGAGATAATACTCCATATGGCTCTTCCAATATTGGAAGTCCACTCCGTCGAAGTAGGGTGGACGATTGGTGCTAAAACCTTCCTTCATAGCCATCTTCTTGCTCTTTAGGGTGTTAATCCGAATGAAGAGCGCCTTGCTCTAATACCACTTGTTAGGACCTTCGGATGGCTAGAGAGGGGGGGTGTGAATATCCTCCTCTAAAAACTCAATTAATCTCCTCACAAAAGTTTGTTAGCACAGCGGAAATAAGCAAAAGGAAAACTGATGCAAGGTAAAGAAACAACCCACCACTAACACAACAAGGATGTACGAGGTTCGGGGATAACTTGCCCCTACTCCTCGGCGTATCCGTAAGGTGGATGATCCCTTGATCTTTCGGTAGATCACACCCCGGACAGATTCCGGCTAAGTATTTCTCCTTCTCGGTGGAGTAACCTCTCCACAAAGTCTCAGAAAAGATTTGAAATGAAGCACAAGACTTACAGAGTTTAGTGGCTAAAAGGAATGAACAATAAACTTATAGCCACGATGAAAGCAAAGCGCAAAGACAGAAGAAGTTCCTCAGCCAAGAGCTCAAAAACACAGCACTCTTGCTTGATCGACAGAGAGTTTTTCAAAATTCTCTACCAAACCTCTCTTCTTCCTTCTTCTTATTCCTCTGCTTTCTCACTGTCTTCAGCCAGAGCCGAATCACTGTCACCTGTATCAAATCACTGCGACCAACTCAGGCATCGCCAATCACTCTTCCTCCTCATCTGGTTCTCTGAACTCACACCAATACCATCCATGGTCTTCACTGGTGTCTCTGAGCTCGAACCAATAAGCAAGAGTCAAGCTGTTGCCAACTGATCGCAGCCAGTGAACGTTGACGCTCTAATTGCACCATTTGTAGCGAAACACAGCAGAAAGAGCACTTGGTCTTATTCTTCTGATGGAACTTAATTTGAATTTATGCATTGGCACGACATCTGCAACCTGTAACTCAAAAAGCTTACAGCAGATGGTTATATCAGATGAATCAGAAATCGCAGAGAAACAACAGAAGACAAACGACATCGTTGTGGATCGGTCAGCAGACCGATCCATAGTCCTCTGGACCGATCAGGACACATCCTGATCGGTCTGGGATGATGCTGATCGGTCTGTGGACCGATCATCCTATAGGTGGATCGGTCCACAGACCGATCCCCCTCTTGTTCTTAATCACATTGCTTCTTACTGATCGGTCACCAGACCGATCAGATAACCCACAGAGAGCTACTATGTGGTTACTGATCAGTCACGAGACCGATCAGATAACTAAGGTATCACTGGATCAGTCAACAGACCGATCCAATGCCTCTGTTGGTTTTAGAGCTTCCCAGCCCTAAACCCTAACGTCTTCCTGGTAGCTACCGAGCCCTCTATGACCTAGTCTGGAGAATGAGCTACCGAGCCCTCTCTGACCTAGTCTGGAGAACGAGCTGCCGAGCCCTCTCTGACTTCGTCCGGTCCAGAGAACGAGCTACCGAGCCCTCTCTGACCTAGTCCGGAGAACGAGCTGCCGAGCCCTCTCCGACTTCGTCCGGTCCAGAGAACGAGCTACCGAGCCCTCTCTAACCTAGTCCGGAGAACGAGCTGTCGAGCCCTCTCTGACTTCGTCTGGTCTAGAGAACGAGCTACCGAGCCCTCTCTTACTTCGCGTGCCAAGTATCCGTACTTGGACTTTTCCTCTCCACATGATCAACCTTGATCATTAATCAGTCTGAGTTTAATTAATATCTGATACAAACTTAAATCAATGTCAGCATCAAAACAACAGCCAGGTTAGACTGTATCAACAGAACCCAGGTGCAAGTCCAAGAAGGTCGAGGGGACCTGAAACTGGGCAGTGTGATCGAGAGGTCTGGAGGACCTAAGATCAAGGGAAAAGTCCTGGCGAGCCGATCAAGGCTGAGTGAAAAGTCCAAACTAGATCTGGAGGATCTAAGTTTGATAGGTAAGTTGAGGTAAACAACTGGAGGAGCGACAGTGAGGTCGGGTTCCCAAAGGGAACAACCTTAGGTCGCTAATCCAACTGAAGGAAGGTTTCAAAGTTGAGATCAAGACAGTTCTACTGTCTTACATTTTATTCCTGCTTTATATTATTGCTCTAACATCTGTTTTGCAGGAAAGTTTTTTTGTAATACTATGCTGCAGGTTCGATTAGATCGGTCGATTGAACCAGTGGTTCGGTCGACCAAACAAAGTAAACTCAAAGCAGTAATTCAGTTCAGAACATATCAGACCAGAGTCTGATCAAAGCATGATCGGTCGATCGAAGAGTAAGATCGGTCGACCGAACCAGGGTGACTCAGCAAAGGACAAAAAATCAGCAGCGATCAGCAGGTGTAATGACCCAATTTTCCCTATTTTCAAGTTCTGAAAGTCCATAAAAATATTTGGAAATACTTTTAAAATATTCTAGAGATTTTTAGGAATTTTTAGAGTATTTTTACGTAATTTTTGGAGGTCGTTTAGTAGAGTTACAAAAAGAAAGAAGTTTTAAAAAATAAAATAAAATAAAAGAAAAATAAGTTTGTAGAAGCTGGGGTTCGAACCCACAACTTCGAACCCAAGCAAAACCAGCCCGACCAATCGAGCTACGCTCGTTTTGTTAACCAGATATGGGAATCAATAGACTTAAGGTATAGTTTCGATTAAACCCTAGTATAAGAAAAGGAATTTAGGTTTCTTTTTGGAAAATCAACATTTTCTCAAAAAAATCCCTTCTCTTCTCGGCTGCGTGACGGCGACAAACCCACGGGCGAAACCGGACCGTCTCCTAGGGTTCCCTCCGGCGCCGGCGATGTTGTCTTCCGACCAACCTCATCCGTGGCGGTCATCCCGACAGAGAGGAGCACGCGTGAGTACAAGAGGAAGCCGAGAACTTCATCTTTCCGAAGCCCTAGAGTTCGTCCCAATTGGTTGTAAGTCCAAGCAAATCACGGTGAGTTGCTTCTCACCTGCAATAGGAGTTGTTCCGAGTTTCAATTTGTTTTTCCTTGCCTTGGATTGGGCTTGTACCGAATTTAGTGGTTAGGGATTTAACTCTCTTTTCCTGCTTGTTTCGGAACATGTAGATGATCTAATCAGTTTTAAGCTTTGATTTAATTCATCCTTGCCTACAGATCATGTTGTACAGAATTGAGATTGATTAGGGATTTAGTTTCTATTCTTGTTTTCAAATTTTCGAATTCTTTGTGATGATCGGGAATCCATGCTTCTGTCGTGAGGTAGTTGTTGGTTGCTACTCGGAAAACCTATAGGTTCCACTGTACAAAAATTTTGTACAAAGGTCTGAACCTTTTCCTAACTACCATGTGTTCTTTTAAATTAAATTTTGGATCGCCTGCGGAACTTAACACGTTTGATCCAAAACTTAATCTATTTGTTCTTTTAGGTTTTGACTTGGATCTCCTGCGGAACTTAACACGTTCAACCCAAGTCTCCTTAAGTTATTAATTCCATTAAATATTAATTTCCATAAAAGGTTCCCAGTACTGACGTGGCGAGGCACATGACCTTCTTGGATATGGGAGCAACCACCACCGACTAGACAAAACCTTTAATAGAAAGCTAATATTTAATTTCCTAAAATAACTTTAGGTTAACCAAAGAGAACAATCAAATCACAAGGAAAAGAAAGAAACAAAAGAACACAACTTCGAAAAAAACATATTCGAAATACTAGAACGTAAGCCTCTTGTATTTGGTATTATTTCCATAAATAACTAGCATGATGCGGAAATAGAAATTACTAGTTATACCTTGTAGAAAAAAACCTCTTGATCTTCTACCGTATTCCTCTTCTAACCTCGGACGTTGTGTGGGCAACGATCTTCCAAGATGAGAAACAACCAACCACCTTCTTCTCCTCCAAGCAAGGTTCGGCCACAAAAGAAAAAGCTTTACCAAGGAGAAAAACCAAAATACTAACCAAGCTCCAAGAGATGCTAGCTTTCTCTCCTTCTTCTTCTTCTTCTCCGAGTAGTATCCGGCCACCACAAGAACTCCAAGGGAGAGGGAGAGGTTCGGCCACCACAAGAGGAAGAGAAGGAGATGATGTCCGGCCACACCAAGGAACAAAAGAGGGAGAGGAATAATCGATGTTGTTTTCTTGTGAAGGCACCCTCACCCCTTCTTTTATATTCCTTTGCCTAGGTAAATTAGGAAATTTAATTACAATAAATTTTCCTTAATTTCCTTGACATGATTTAATTGAGAAAAATAAAATAATATTTCCCCAATTAAACAATGATGGCCGGCCAAATCAATAGGAAGCAAATTGGACAAGTTTCAATCAACAATTAAAACTTTCCTTATTTGTTTCCGGAAATTTTAAAAAATAAAATTTCTCTTTAAAATCTCTTCATGGTTAATAAAAGGAAATATCTATAATTTTAATTTTATTAACATGTGAATAATTTTAAAGAGAAAATAAAATATCTCTCCAATCTACAAATAAGGAAAGAGATCTATTCTCTTTCTTTAATCTTTTGTAAATCTTTTACAAGAGAGATATTTTAATTTTAATTCTCTTTTAAATTAAATCTTCCACATAATAATAAACATTAAAATTAAATTTTCTTTTTAATTAATTATGGCCGGCCCTACTAGCTTGGGTTCAAGCTAGGGCCGGTCACCTGCTTAGGCCGGCCCTAGCTTGGTTCCCAAGCTAGCTTGGCCGGCCCCTTTAGGTGGGTATAGAAGGTGGGTATATGTGGGTATAGTACTCTATAAATAAGAGGCTACGATAGGGACCGAGAGGAGGAATTGGTTTTGGTCTCCGATAAAATTAAGCATCTCATTCGCTTCGAACACACAACTTAATTTTATCAATGATAATTCATTCCACTAGAGAACTATCATTGAACTACCGCACCAATCCCAAATTACATTTTGGGCTCCTTCTTATTATGAGTGTGTTAGTCTCCCTGTGTTTAAGATATCGAATGTCCACTAATTAAGTGAGTTACTGACAACTCATTTAATTAATTTCTTAGTCCAAGAGTAGTACCACTCAACCTTATTATCATGTCGGACTATGTCCACCTGCAGGGTTTAACATGACAATCCTTATGAGCTCCTCTTGAGGACATTATCAACCTAGTATCACTAGGACACAGTTTCCTTCTATAATCAACAACACACACTATAAGTGATATCATTTCCCAACTTATCGGGCTTATTGATTCATCGAACTAAATCTCACCCATTGATAAATTAAAGAAATAAATATCAAATATATGTGCTTGTTATTATATTAGGATTAAGAGCACACACTTCCATAATAACTGAGGTCTTTGTTCCTTTATAAAGTCAGTATAAAAAGAACGACCTCAAATGGTCCTACTCAATACACTCTAAGTGTACTAGTGTAATTATATAGTTAAGATAAACTAACACCTAATTACACTACGACCTTCCAATGGTTTGTTCCTTTCCATCTTAGTCGTGAGCTACTGTTTATAATTTATAAGGAACCGATAACATGATCTTCTGTGTGTGACACCACACACCATGTTATCTACAATATAAATTAATTGAGCAACTACATTTATCATAAATGTAGACATTTGACCAATGTGATTCTTATTTCTAGATAAATGTTTATACCAAAAGCTAGGCTTTTAGTATACACTCTAACAATCTCCCACTTATACTAAAAGACTAAGCTGCTATATCTGCTGCCATACATCTGATTCCTAACCCTTCAACATGTCCATCAAAAGCTCTTGCTTTAAGGACCTCGGTGGAAGGATCTATAGGTCATCACCTGATGCAATCTAGGTAGCAACAACTTCTCCTCGTTTATACGATTTCTCGTATTAGGTGGTACTTGCGCTCTATTGTGTTTACTTGCCTTTATAGACTTATGGTTTCTTATAGTTTGCTACTGCACCAATATTATTACAATAAATTGTAATAATCTTTGGACAAACTAGAAATCATATCTAAGTCTATCTTGAGGTTATTGAGTCATTCAGCTTTTATGGCTACCTCAGAGGCTTGCCATATACTAAGCTTCTATGGTGGAATCCAGAAAAACACCTATGCTTATCACTCTTCCATAGTTATGAATTTACCTCCTAAAGTAAACACAAAACCCCGAGGTTGACTTATTATTGTCCCTATCCGATTGGAAGTCAAAATCCATGCAACCCACAAGGACCAAATTAACTGTCTTGTAAGCTAGCATATAATCTCTAGTGCCTCTAAGGTACTACAATATATGCTTTACTGCAGTCCACTGTCCTTGTCCAGGGTTACTTTGATATCTGCTAACTATGCCTTTGGCAAAACAGATTTCTGATCTCGTGCATAGCATACATTAGGCTTTCAACAGCCGTAGCATAAAGAACTGCCTATATTTCCTTTATCTCCTTTGATGTCTACAGAGACATATCTTTAGATAAAGTTACTCCATCCTGAAAAGGTAAGAAACCTTTCTTGGAGTTTTGTATGATTAAAACGAACAAGGATTTTTCTGATGTATGAAGCTTGGGATAAGTAAAATATTCTTTTCTTGCGATCCCTTATTACTTTGATCTCAAGAATATATACATTCTCCAAGTCCTTTATATCGAATTGTTTGGACAACCATACCCTTACTTCTGACAACATTTTGATATTGTTTCCAACTACCAAAAATGTTATCTAAGTATAGTACAAAAAATACCACCACGTTTCCATCACATCTTTTGTATACACAAGACTTATCCGGTTACTAAATCCATAGATCTGGATTACTTTGATAAACCGGATATTCCAAGACCTTGAAGCTTTGCCTCAGTCCATAGACTGATTGAGCTTACACACAAGATGCTCTTAGCCCTTTGCAATGAACCCTTCTGGTTGCTTTATATGGATGTTTTCTTCAAGACTTCCATTAAGGAATGCTGTCTTGACATCCACTTGCCAAATAGATAAAAGAATCCGGATAGACTTAATCATGACTACCAGTGAAAAAGTTTCCTTTTTCATCAAGCATTGCTTTGAAAGTTACTACCTTCCTGTCTATCCCTCTTTTCCTATTATAGACCTTTTTACACCCAACGGCTTTTACACCATTTGGTGATTCTACAAGCTTCCAGATTTTATTAGAATACATATATTCTAATTCTTTTATTCATTACTCTTTGCCAAGATGCTGCATCTTTATCTTGGAGTGCTTCATCATATGACCGGAGATCAGGTTCATGTCCTCCAGGGATCGAGTCCAAAAACTCTCCCAAAACATGAACCTATTTAGGTTGCATAACAACCCTCCCACTACAACAAGACACTTTCTATAATTGTGTATCAATTTGTGATACGTGTTGCAGTTTTCTTGTGGTATCTCATCTTGTACAATCGGTACTAGGTTAGACATGTCCTTTATTATTTCCTTAAGAACAAATTTACTTATGAGCACGTGGTTCATTATATAGTCCTTTTCTAAAAAATCAGTCATTGATGCTAACAATGACCTTCTGATTTTTAAGACTATAAACCTACTTTTGTTTATCTAGGATAACTTACAAACAAGTGAACTCCTATCCAACTTATCATTGTCTCTTTTTAACATATGTGCTGGATTACCCAAATCCGAATATGCTTCAAAATAGGTTTTCACCTATTCAGCAATTCTATATGAGTAGAGAGTTCTAACTTGGAAGGTACTATGTTCACTTTCGTTATCAGAGTTTATCCTTAAAACAAATTTGGTAATTTTCTAAATAACTCATCATCTATCTAATTATTTCATAAGAGTCCTTTACCTTCTTTCTACTACACCATTCTGTTGGGGTGTACCAGGTGCAGTTAGTTGGGGTTGAAATCCAACTACTGATAAGTGACTCCTAAAATCTCTCAAGAGGTACTTGCCATAGTGACATTTACTTTAACATTTCTCCGCATCAGCCTTGTACTCTTTGAACTAATCAAAGTACTTAGTCTTGCGGTACATTAAGTAAATTTATTTGTATCTTGAATAGTTGTCTATAAAATAGATGAAATATTCAATACTACCTCTTGTCTGGATAGTCATAGGATCACATAAATCAGAATGAACCGATTTCAACATATCTTTGACTCCATACCCCTTGGACTTAAAAGCTTCTTGGTTATTTTCCTTCCAAGTAAGACTCGCAGGTTGGAAAGATTTCCACTACTAATGAACCCAAAAGTTCATCAGCTACCAATGAATCCTACTTAAGTTAATATAACCTAGCCTTAGATGTCAAAGATATAATTGGTTCATGAAGGTTGCTTTCTCTTAAGTTAGAAGATGTGTTATTAATTTCCATTTGTTGCATCATGGGAGTTATTGGATTATAAATTGTCAACCAACATACCAGAATAGATAACTTGCCTATTTTTCTTGATAACAACTTTGTTATCAAAATAGACACAATATTTATTCTATAATAGTTTAGAAACTGAAATCAGGTTCTTTCTAAACTTAGTATGTAAAGACAATTCCTAATAATCCAAATTTTATTCCTATTAGAGAATAAACCTCTCCCATTGCAACTACTTTTACAATAGTGCCCATGTGGACGGTGTTTTTATTTTCATTTAGTTGTCGGGTTTCTGGAACCCTGCAATGAATTGCAGACATGATCACTCCCATATCTACTCACCAGGTACCGGTAGATAACTCCACTAAACATGTATCAACTAATGAATAAAATACACATATATTGTTCTTAGTTCTAAGAGGACAGTCTACCTTAATGTCCAAATTCTATTTCCAATCAATTATAATTGGGACCACTAAGTCTATCCTAAAGTATATCAGCTAGGGATTGACCATCTTCCTAAGAATCACAAAAATATTTGGTTAAGACCAAAAAATCCCCATGAATTTTGTATGCCACGTTAGTGTGGACGTATACAAATTCAAAGAGGAAATTTTATCATTTAATTTTATTATCTCGTCAACCTTACTTTATGACGAATAAAATTAATAGTTGGTCTATCTTTAATCAAATATTTGGTCAAGACTCTAAATTTAAAATAATATTGATTCCTCTAACAATACTATTTAAATTTACCAACACCTCAAAACACCGTGAATTTTGCATGCCACGTTAGTGTGGACGTATACAAAATCAACATTTGTAAGAGGAGGGTTTTACCCATTAACTATCTTGTCAACGTAACTTTATGACAAATAAAATTATCTCAAACACCGTTAATTTTGTATGCCACGTTAGTGTGGACGTATACAAAATCAATCATTTGTAAGAGGGGTTTTAACCCTTTAATTTTATTATCTTGTCAACCTAGTTTTATGACAAATTAATAGTTGGTTTCATTTGGTCACACAAATAATAGCAATGACTCCGATGGGGAGGATACTATTAGATGTGTCTAAGTGTATACCATTACTTGACACTAAGTCCATTAATAAGATTATGCCCCTTCCGTTGGGGAAGATCACACGCTCTTAATTAACTTCCTATAGTTATCCAAAAATGGAAGTCTGTTCTAGTGATCCACAAACAAGCTCATCCGTTATGGAGGAAGGCACTCGGAGCCAACGCGCAAGCTTGTTTGCATCACTTACAAACCAGTAATGGAGACCATGGGATTTACTTAAAAATCCCTCTCCCACTTAGTTATTTATTAATGAGGAATTTTAACTATGCTAGCCTACTAAACTTGTAAACTAACATGCACACACAGCACAATATAAAAGCAATAAATAGAAAATCTAATTTTCAACTATTATGGCTTTTATCTCTAGTTGTCCTCCGTGTGTTGTCATCCCAAGTTGCTGCCATATTTGGCCACCGCCACCGGGTCTAGTCGCATCCATCTTGCTCCTTGTTCCGCTGCGCCTCTGGTCCTTAGAAGGTTCCACGCTTTGCAAGATTCGATCCATGACATAAATAGAATTTTACAATTTTGATCCTATATTCCATAAAAGGAATGTACATGTATCTAGATCAAAATAAAATCCTAATAAAACTAAATACTCCTCCTGTAGTTTATAATCCCATCATACACACACATATCAATGCCCTTAACATGTCCAAGGGTCCAATCACACACATAAAACTATAAGCCATAATAGTTGGATCCTGCATCCACAAAGTTAGCACATCCTACTATTATCCTGCCTAAATTATGTATGACATGTGCATAATTAAACTAATACCAAATACACAGAAAACCCTAGCCCTGATACCAATTGTTGGTTGCTACTCGGAAAACCTATAGGTTCCACTGTACAAAAATTTTGTACAAAGGTCTGAACCTTTTCCTAGCTACCATGTGTTCTTTTAAATTAAATTTTGGATCGCCTGCGGAACTTAACACGTTTGATCCAAAACTTAATCTATTTGTTCTTTTATGTTTTGACTTGGATCTCCTGCGGAACTTAACACGTTCAACCCAAGTCTCCTTAAGTTATTAATTCCATTAAATATTAATTTCCATAAAAGGTTCCCAGTACTGACGTGGCGAGGCACATGGCCTTCTTGGATATGGGAGCAACCACCACCGACTAGACAAAACCTTTAATAGAAAGCTAATATTTAATTTCCTAAAATAACTTTAGGTTAACCAAAGAGAACAATCAAATCACAAGGAAAAAAAAGAAACAAAAGAACACAACTTCGAAAAAAACATATTCGAAATACTAGAACGTAAGCCTCTTGTATTTGGTATTATTTCCATAAATAACTAGCATGATGCGGAAATAGAAATTACTAGTTATACCTTGTAGAAAAAAACCTCTTGATCTTCTACCGTATTCCTCTTCTAACCTCGGATGTTGTGTGGGCAACGATCTTCCAAGATGAGAAACCACCAACCACCTTCTTCTCCTCCAAGCAAGGTTCGGCCACAAAAGAAAAAGCTTTACCAAGGAGAAAAACCAAAATACTAACCAAGCTCCAAGAGATGCTAGCTTTCTCTCCTTCTTCTTCTTCTTCTCCGAGTAGTATCCGGCCACCACAAGAACTCCAAGGGAGAGGGAGAGGTTCGGCCACCACAAGAGGAAGAGAAGGAGATGATGGCCGGCCACACCAAGGAACAAAAGAGGGAGAGGAATAATCGATGTTGTTTTCTTGTGAAGGCACCCTCACCCCTTCTTTTATATTCCTTGGCCTAGGTAAATTAGGAAATTTAATTACAATAAATTTTCCTTAATTTTCTTGACATGATTTAATTGAGAAAAATAAAATAATATTTCCCCAATTAAACAATGATGGCCGGCCAAATCAATAGGAAGCAAATTGGACAAGTTTCAATCAACAATTAAAACTTTCCTTATTTGTTTCCGGAAATTTTAAAAAATAAAATTTCTCTTTAAAATCTCTTCATGGTTAATAAAAGGAAATATCTATAATTTTAATTTTATTAACATGTGAATAATTTTAAAGAGAAAATAAAACATCTCTCCAATCTACAAATAAGGAAAGAGATCTATTCTCTTTCTTTAATCTTTTGTAAATCTTTTACAAGAGAGATATTTTAATTTTAATTCTCTTTTAAATTAAATCTTCCACATAATAATAAACATTAAAATTAAATTTTCTTTTTAATTAATTATGGCCGGCCCTACTAGCTTGGGTTCAAGCTAGGGCCAGCCACTTAGGCCGGCCCTAGCTTGGTTCCCAAGCTAGCTTGGCCGGCCCCCTTTAGGTGAGTATAGAAGGTGGGTATATGTGGGTATAGTACTCTATAAATAAGAGACTACGATAGGGACCGAGAGGAGGAATTGGTTTTGGTCTCCCGATAAAATTAAGCATCCCATGTTCTCCCGAACACACAACTTAATTTTATCAATGATAATTCATTCCACTGGAGAACTATCATTGAACTACCGCACCAATCCCAAATTACATTTTTGGGCTCCTTCTTATTATGAGTGTGTTAGTCTCCCTGTGTTTAAGATATCGAATGTCCACTAATTAAGTGAGTTACTGACAACTCATTTAATTAATATCTTTGTCCAAGAGTAGTACCACTCAACCTTATCATCATGTCGGACTAAGTCCACCTGCAGGGTTTAACATGACAATCCTTATGAGCTCCTCTTGAGGACATTATCAACCTAGTATCACTAGGACACAGTTTCCTTCTATAATCAACAACACACACTATAAGTGATATCATTTCCCAACTTATCGGGCTTATTGATTCATCGAACTAAATCTCACCCATTGATAAATTAAAGAAATAAATATCAAATATATGTGCTTGTTCTTATATTAGGATTAAGAGCACACACTTCCATAATAACTGAGGTCTTTGTTCCTTTATAAAGTCAGTATAAAAAGAACGACCTCAAATGGTCCTACTCAATACACTCTAAGTGTACTAGTGTAATTATATAGTTAAGATAAACTAACACCTAATTACACTACGACCTTCCAATGGTTTGTTCCTTTCCATCTTAGTCGTGAGCTACTGTTTATAATTTATAAGGAACCGATAACATGATCTTCTGTGTGTGACACCACACACCATGTTATCTACAATATAAATTAATTGAGCAACTACATTTATCATAAATGTAGACATTTGACCAATGTGATTCTTATTTCTAGATAAATGTTTATACCAAAAGCTAGGCTTTTAGTATACACTCTAACAGTAGTTTGTGCCATGTAGTCGCTGATTGGGTTCCTTTTTGTGTAGATGTCGTGTAAGTCATTGAGTAAAGGATTTTGCTGTGAATTAATTTACTTTGCAATTCAGTTTCAACACGCCCAATGATCTACTGCATTTCTGTGGATTATGATGGGATTAGTTTTGCTGTCGTGAATCACCTAAAGGGATCTACTTAATTATAGCAGGAAATATGGCATTTTACAGTTGGTAGCATTGTCCTGTTTTAATACTTGTCTTTGGTTGATTTCTGTTAATATATGCATGGTTGATTTTGAATAGAACAATACAAGAAGGGTTTCAAAACCAGAAGATCTTCTTCTTGGTACTTTTAAAATGTACCGGTCACCCTACTATCATTTAGGATAGATTTAGCAAATGCTGTAGTAGTAGTACTAGAGACTATTTCTAGTTAAAACTATTTCTAGCAAATTTCCAGAATTTTCTGGATTAATGCTGCCGTGAGGTTGATTTCACTTCACTTTGCTACACTTTGCTTCATTTGGCTTCACTTAGCTCCACTTTGTTGATGTCTTTAGATTTAATCTCTTTGTTAAATCTGAGCATGAGGTAGTTTAGTCCTTTAGAGCATGTAGACTTCATTTCATTTGTCACAGTGAGGAGTAGTTTCAGATACCTTTACTTACTGCTATGAGTTGAAGTTTCTATTCTTGAATCTGTTTGTTAAAGAAGAGGAGAAGGAGTTCGAATGGATTCAGCATGTCGTTTAGACTTTCCTTTGTTGTTTAGATTTATTTTCTTGCTGTTAGTTTTCACTTGCTGTTAGTAAAGCATGAGAAATTTTCCATTTGCTAATAATTAAGCATGATCAGTTCCCTTTGCCATTAGATGTGCACGGTGATACTTTCTAGTCTCTTTTGCTATTAGAATATCTTGAGCATGCAATTATTAGTTTCTTTGCTATTACATAAGCATGAGTTTCTGTCTTTAAGAACTATAAGCAAGAAAGACTAAGGTCTAGACTTGATTTCAATTCCAGAAGATTGAATATCAAAAGCGCACACAAGGTGTTTGCTTAAATGCCAAGTAAGGGCAAGTATAAAGAAGTTATAGTTAAAGAGAAAGTATTTTACTTTTTAATGGCATGTACCGGACACAAGGTCCAGGACACAAGGTCCAATGGGTGGGCTCCTAGATCGCCCCTAGGCACAAGATCGCCTAAAAGAACCTTAGTAGTTTCGGGATTAGCTACCTCGACTCTTATTAAGGATGCGCGCAAATTGGTACAATGCCGGGCCCAAAAGAAGTTTATTATTATTTTGAAGTATTAAAGTATAAGTTTTTGAAACAAATGAAACGAGCTTCAAATCTGTCTAGAATTAGAAAATTAGTTTCTTGTTATTTGAAGCATGCAGTAGTAGTTTCAATTGTTTCCTTGCTACTAGATTATTCAGCATGTTTAGTTTTACATGTTTAGTAGTTTTACATGTTTAGTAGCTTTACATGTTTAGTATGCTTCGTTTATTGGTTTATGAGTATATTTAGCTATACAATGATTAGCATTTCAGTTAGCATGATTTCCTTTGCTATTTATGAGCATGAGTAATTTTATATGTTAGCATTCAGTTTTAGCATGTTTTTATTTATATACATGCATATCGAGTTTTTGTGAGTAGATAGCGCTCACTAAGCTTTATGCTTATAGACTACACTTCTTCCTATTGCAGATAAAGGAAAGGAAAAGATTTAGCAAGGAAGGCGACAAGGTGGTGGTGATGAAGGTGTGTGATGGCTGGACTATGGAGAGATCAAGAGTTTGCTAAGGAATTGTTAAGACTTTTCTGTTTAGAGTTCTTTAGTTTTCTTTAAATCCTATTATGTGAGTTAAGATTGTAATTAAGTTTATTCCGCATTTGTAGTTTCCTTCTTTTATTTGTGATATTATACTGCGTGGTTGTGAAAATATATGTTCCAACCGTCTGTGGCTGAATATAGTTTGTTTATATTGATGATTTGGTCACCGGTACAGGGGAGACTCTGCCGAAATTTTTCGGTAAGGATTCCTCGTGGTTTTTAATTATACCGGTTAAGTAGGGTTAGTAGATAAGTAACGGTCACTCTTAGAGAGTAGTAGTAGTAGTAAGAAGGGTGGTCGTTACAGTAGGAAAGGAAGAAAAAGGCTGATCGGTCGACTGAACCAGAGGACCGGTCGACCGATCCAATCAATATTAATGTTGCAATAAATAAAGATCTCGACTAATTTCTTGTTCGGTCGACCGAAAGGCATGATCGGTCGACCGAACCATTGAAGGCCTATTAATGCAGAATATCGAGCCAGCGTCAGACTCCAGCTGCAAGGGATCGGAGCTGGTTCGGTCGATCGATCAGAGGGATCGGTCGACCGAACATCCATCATACCTATAAATTGAGGCTCGAAGTCAGAGGCCATATAGAATTTTTTGATCAACTCTTGTGCTTTTCTGCAAGCTGCTCATGCTACACATCGTCATCAAGATTGCAAGCGACTTTATCCAACAGTGCCGACCGAGCTACGATTTACTACTTCTATTGTCGGTATATATTTTTAGTACTGCACTTAATTTCTGTAAGATAGTAGAAGTGTTACTATCTTACATATTTGTACTTGTACGATTCACTTCTTTCCGAGAATTTCGGAAAGAAGGATTATAGTGCTTTTCCCATCGGTGCGGTCAAGGACCATGGACCTTCGAGTAGGAGTCGAGCTAGGCTCCGAACGAAGTAAACGCTTTTGTCTCTCTTTATTTTCCGCTGCTTAATTCTGACTTTAAAAGATAAAGAATAGTTTTAAAAAGACACGATATTCACTCCCCCCCCCCTCTATCACACTACTCGATCTATCAATTGGTATCAGAGCCTCGTTAGCTCTGAATCTCTTAACCGGTTTTCAAAGAATTTTAAAACTTTTTCTTTTTCTTTTCTTTCGAAGTATTTTTTTATATTTTTTTTAGGCATTACTAATCCCAAGACGAAAGTCTTGGGAATTTTTTTTTGTCTTGTAATTTTTTCTTGCAAGGATGTAGAACTCGTATCAAGAAAGTTACAGCACCGTAAGGCCTCCACTGTTCAAAGGAGAGAACTTTAGTTATTGGAAAAATAGAATGGAGTACTACTTGAAGTCCGACATCGAGCTCTGGTTTACAATCCTAAAAGGTTACACTCTACCGACGAAAGACGGAACAACTTTAGAACCAGAAGAATGGACTCCTCAAATGATCAAGAAGTCTCAACTGAATTACAAGGCGATCAACACCATTCAGTGCGAGCTCACAATGGAGGAGTTGAACCGAGTTGGCACCTACGACAACGCCGAAGAATTGTGGGACTCACTAGTCAAACTACACGGAGGAACCGACGACTCAAAGCTAAACAAAAGGGATTTACTTTTAAACAATTTATTTAATATAAAAATGTTTCCTGGAGAGACGACCTCGCAACTACACGCTCGACTGAAGGACATACTTAACGGCCTCCACCTAATCGGACACAACTTAGGAAACCGCGACACGATAAGGTACACTCTGAACGCCTTTCCGAGGAATGCTTTGTGGGCATCAATTGTAGATGCATACAAAGTTTCCAAAGATCTTTCAATTCTTAAGTTAGACGAGATATTTTGTGAATTGGAATTACACGAACAGTCTAACACAAGCCATGTCGAGAAAGGTGTAGCGTTGTATGCAGGTTCAAGCAAGGAAACAAAATCAAAAACGAAGATCGAGTTAGAAAGCGAGTCAGACTCTGGCTTAACGAACAAAGAAGAATTAGTCAACATGGTCCGAAGGTTGTTGACTAAGAAGAAGTTTAGAAGAAGCACCAAGAAGACTCCACCGAACCATATCCAAAACAAATCAGAAATGATCTGTTATGGATGCAACAAGAAGGGGCATTTCAAAAATGAATGCCCAAATCGGAAAGAAGAAAGACCCAAATTAACAAGACGAAAGAAGGCTTTTCAAGCGACATGGGACGAAACTTCTTCCGACGAATTCGACGTGGAACAAACGAAACACTCGAGCCATCTTGCATTTATGGCAAAAAACAAAGATTCCGACTCCGAGTCCGACGAAGAGTACGAGTCCGAGATCGACCTCGATTCTGACAAAAGCCACGGATCAGAAGATCCAAATATGGTAACGATTTATTCCAAGTCAAATTTACTTAAAGTAGTTAAATAATGCTTGTTTAAAAAATTATCAAAATCTAAAAAACAAAATAACTTGTTACTTAAGGAAATAGACCACCTTAAGCAATAAGTTAACTTGAGTGACTCGACTAACCGAGTTCAAGTCGGAACTTCAACTCAAGTTGAAAAGCTTGAGGAAGAAAATTCCAATTTGAAAGGTCAAGTCGAGCGACTCAAGAAAATGTTGGAAAGGTTTGAATTGGGATCCAAGTGTCTAAATATGGTACTTGGGTCGCAACGAGCCGTGTACAACAAATCAGGACTCGGTTACAAACCCAAACAAACTAACAAATCATACTTATCTCTAATCAGTCAAAATGTTAGAAGTCAAATCCAAGCATGAGTTCAAACAAAACTGTTAACCAAACAAATTGAACCAAATCTATACTTGGTCCCTAAGAGTCAAATCCATTACTTAGATAGACCTTATCTAAGCTATGACTCAGGGGGAGCAAGTAGAAAAACAATACAACCAACTTGATTAAGCAAACTCAACACTTAGGATTAGGTTTATTTTCTACTTAGAATGGTTAGATGAAAAAGGTTTACCAAACCCTACAACATAACATCGGAATGGATTGGGATGATAGTACGTCAAGGAAACTTTGTTGAAGGCATGTCTAGGCTGAATATGGAATTCTACCTGGTGCACTAGACTTAGTGGATCTGACCGAAGCTACCCCAGTCAAACATGGGCTAGTTAGATCAAAATTTAGTATTAAGTTTTTTGGGTGGGAACAGTTTGGAAAGTCTTCAGCAAGTGGTCCACCGTTGATACACAAGAAGGCCATATGCCTCGCCACTGAACTGAAAGCTTATCCTTATGAAGCCTGCTAGATTGACCCAAAACTAAGTTTGAATCTAACATGGGTTCAGTAACCTTTTCCAAATCTAATTAATTATCAAACATAATTCAAACCTAATTATCAAACCTAATTAAATTTCAAATCTAATTAAATTTGAAAACTAATTAAATTCAAGATTAATTATCAAACCTAATTCAAACTTAATTATCAAACCTAATCTTATTCAACCAAATTAATTATTAAACTTATTTTAAAACTTAATTAAAAACTTTTTAAAAATTATTTTAAAACTTAATTAAAAACTTTTTAAAACTTATTAAAAATTATTTTAAAACTTAATTAAAAACTTTTTAAAAAATTATTTTAAAACTTAATTAAAAACTTTTTTTTAAAAATTATTTTAAAACTTAATTAAAAAATTTTTTTAAAAATTTATTTTAAAACTTAATTAAAAACTTTTTTAAAAATTATTTTAAAAATTAATTAAAAACTTTTGAAAAATTATTTTAAAAATTAATTAAAAACCTTTTTAAAAAAATTATTTTAAAACTTAATTAAAAACTTTTTAAAACTTATTAAAAATTATTTTAAAACTTATTTTAAAACTTAATTAAGAACTTTTTAAAACTTATTTTAAAACTTAATTAAAAAACTTTTTTACTTCATTAAAATTTATTTTAAAAATTATTTTAAAACTTAATTAAAAAACTTTTTTACTTTATTAAAACTTATTTTAAAACTTAATTAAAAACTTTTTAAAACTTATTAAAAATTATTTTAAAATTTATTTTAAAACTTAATTAAGAACTTTTTAAAACTTATTTTAAAACTTAATTAAAAAACTTTTTTACTTTATTAAAACTTATTTTAAAAATTATTTTAAAACTTAATTCAAATTTTTTTTACTATATTAAAACATATTTTAAAACTTAATTAAAAAACTTTTTTACTTTATTAAAACTTATTTTAAAACTTAATCAAAAAAAAAACTTTTTTACTTTATTAAAACTTATTTTAAAAACTTAATTTAAAATTTTTTCTTTATTAAAATATTTTTAAACTTATTTTCAAACTTAATTAAAAACTCACTTTAATACCTAATTAAAACTTTTTAAACTTAATTAAAAATTATTATTTAAAGACTCATTAAATCATAAGACTTAAATGCAATCCAAAACCTTACCCACTTAATTTCACCCTTTAACCGAACTTTGGTTTAAATCCTACATTTTGTAGGAATCAAAAGCTCTGGATAAATGGATCTTGGACAGCGGCTGCTTCAGACACATAACTGGGGATCAGCATAAATTTACCAACATTGAATTCAAAAACTTAGGATCAGTTGCATTTAGAAACAATGGTAAGCTAAAGGTAATTGGTATAGGTGAAATTCAATTACAGTCCAACATTTCAATTAAAAAGGTTTTACTTGTTGAACATTTTAATTATAATTTGCTTAGTATAAGTCAACTCTGTGATTCAGGATTTGAGGTTAAATTTTTTCCTTCTGAATGCTTGATAAGCTACAATGACTCAACTAATATATTACTAAAAGGCTTTAGAAATAAAAATATTTACTCCATTCATCTACCTAAAACAATACCCAAATGTTTTCTAGCAAATGATGATGAAACTTGGTTATGGCGTAGGAGATTAGCTCACACTCACTTTAGAAATCTACTAAAATTAAGCAAAAATGGTTTAGTAAGAGGCTTGCCAAAATTAGGGAATCCTATAGATAAATTTTGTAATTCTTGTCAACAAGGAAAACAAATTAAATCAACTCATAAACTTACCAATCAAAATAGAACAAATAGAATACTTGACCTAATACATTTAGATTTATTTGATTCTCATGGAATAAAATCCTTGAATGGAAATCTTTATTGCTTAGTAATCATTGATGACTACTCTAAATATACATGGGTAAAATTCTTACCTAATAAATATGATACCTTTGAAACATTTAAAAATTTCTGTAAACAAGTAGAAAATGAAAAAGATATTAAAATTAAGAAAATAAGAAGTGATAATGGAGGTGAATTCAAAAATCAAAACTTTAATAATTTTTGTCTAGAAAATGGTTATCACCATGAGTTCTCATGCCCTAAAACTCCACAACAAAATGACTTAGTAGAACGAAAGAATAGAACTCTACAAGAAGCTGCCCGAACAATGTTAAATGAATATAATATACCAAAATATTTTTGGGCTGAAGCTGTTAATACAACTTGTTATGTCCAAAATCGAATTATAATTAACAAAGATCAAAATAAAACATCTTATGAAATTTACTTTAACAAAATTCCTAACATAAAATATTTTAATGTATTTGGTTGTAATGTTCACATTTTAAATCTTAAAGATTACTTAGGCAAATTTACTTCAAAAACTAACAAAGGAATCTTTCTTGGGTATTCCTCTACAAGTAGGGCCTATAGAGTTTACAATAAATCTACTTTGAAAATTGAGGAAACCACTAATATAACCTTTAATGAAAATGATCATATTAATCAACATGGTTCAAATCATAATCATCCAGTTAATCACGAAGAAGAAGAAGACTTAACACAATCTAAAGAATCTGACAACCCTATTCCAAGAATAATACAATCTAACCCCAATCATCCAATCAACCAAATCATAGGAAACCCTGAATTGAGAGTTCAAACAAGATCTGCCTTTAGAAATCTAAGTCAAATAGCATTAATATCTAAAATTGAACCTAAAAACATAGGTGATGCATTAACTGAACCTGACTGGATAATTGCAATACAAGAAGAGTTAAGTCAATTTGAAAGGAGTCAAGTTTTGGATTTAGTACCTCCGCCAAAAGATAAGACAATTATAGACACCAAATGGGTATTTAGGAACAAATTAAACGAACAAGGTGAAATCCTAAGGAATAAAGCTCGTCTAGTAGCCAAGGGGTTCAGTCAAGTCGAAGGACTAGATTACGATGAGACTTATGCCCTGGTAGCCAAACTTGAATTAATTAGAATGTTGCTAGCCTATGTAGCTTTTAAAGGTTTTATGTTATATCAAATGGATGTTAAATTAGCTTTTCTAAATGGCTACATTAAGGAAGAAGTCTATGTTAGTCAACCACCCGGATTTGATGATCTAAAAAACCCAGCCTATGTATTTAAGCTAAAAAAGGCTTTATATGGACTTAAACAAGCACCTAGGGCTTGGTATGAAAGACTGTCTAGTTTTCTAAAATCAAAAGGGTTTAAAGAAGGACAAATTGATCCTACACTTTTTATTAAAACCTTTAATTCTGATATTTTATAGCTCAAGTCTATATTGACGATATTGTATTTGGCTCAACTAACTCAAAATTCTTAAAAGAATTTGTAACTTTAATGGAAAATGAATTTGAAATGAGTTTAGTTGGAGAATTAAATTATTTCTTAGGTCTTCAAATTATACAAACTAAAGATGGTAACTATGTACATCAAACTAAATATATAAAATATCTTATTAAAAATTTGGTATGGAAAATTCAAAAGAAATTAAAACTCCTATGGCAAGTAAAATTAACCTAGATAATGATGAAAATGGTAAATCTATTGACTTAAAGCTTTATAGAAGCATGATAGAAAGTTTACTTTATCTAATTACAAGCCGACCCGACATTTTATTTGCAGTTAGCATGTGTCCGTTACCAAACTTGTGCGAAAGAGTCCCATTGTCCTTGGTTAAATGAATTATTAAATATTTAAAAGGAACTGTCAATGTAGGAATTTGATACCCTAGAACTTCACATTTTGACCTAATCGGATACTCTGATTCGGATTACGCCGGGTGTAAGTTTGATAGAAAGAGTACAAGTGGAGGATGTCAATTGCTAGGTTCGTCTTTTAGTTAGTTGGTTTAGCAGTAAACAACAATGTGTTGTCTTATCTACCACTGAAGCCAAATACATAGCAATGGGTGAATGCGTAGCTCAATTGCTATGGATGTCTCATACATTAAAAGATTTTAATCTAGATTATAAGAATGTAAAAACCTTTATTGATAATATAAGTTCTATAAACCTAACTAAAAATCCAATACATCATTCTAGAACTAAACATATAGAGGTTAAACATCACTTTATTAGGGATCATGTGTCAAAAGGGAATATTGAACTAAATTATATATAATCTAAATCTAACTTGGTAGACATTTTTACTAAACCATTACCTGAAGCAAAATTTAGTAATCTAAGACGACAATTAGGGTTGTGTTTTATAGAATAGTTTTTTTTTTATTTTGAAAATTATTACTTAGTTTATTTTTTAAAATATTTTTTTAAAAAAAAATCCCTCTTTCAAATTTTAGCTTTCAAAATCTTTAATTTTCTGGAGTAGCTTAGGTTCTATCATATAATTGCATGATCCTATAGTTCTAGGAGCCAGCATCTCACAAGCACAGTAGGATCCCTTATTTGATAACTTAGAATGGGTGAGATGCTTAGGTTTTTACCCTAGATTTCAGATGCTTATGTCAGTGCATCGCTATAAATCTGGGCTTTAAACAACATACATGAATCAATTTAAGTCAACTAGCTAGTAAAAACATAGTTAGTAGTAAATGCTCAAATTGACCAACCTGAGTCTATTGCTACTATCTTGTGGTAGTTAGCTGTGTTAGGGCGGATCCAGTGGGGGGGCAGCATCGGCGGTCGCCCCCCCCCCCCCCTTGCCGGCGGTGGAACCCATAGTATTATGAGGTTCTACCGATGGAGATGGAAGATATCGTCCCTTGTTTATTATGATCACCCCTCCATATTTGAATTCCTGGATCTGCCATGCCTGTGTACAAGGGTTGGACATTTCATCATAAGGACTTTTTTCCTTAGTCTTTTTGCCTATGCTTGGACTTTTATGTTGTTATCAATTCTAGGGGGAGCCTTGAACTATGCATTTTCATTTTTCTTTGAAAATCCTAATTTTTATTTTTCAAATTATTTATATTTTTACACTTAGTAAAATTCTTTCATATTTTTTGACTTTTAAAAGTGTTCAAAATTATTTTTGAAAATCTTTTTCAAATTCTTTTTATAAACATTTTATATTGAAAGTTGGTTTTAGAAATTTTAACTTAGTAAAATTATTTTACTGGTAAAACTTTACTCTCTTCAAAATATTTTACTTAGGAATACTTTTCAAAATTTGGTTTCTTTAATATTATTTTTACCTTAGTAAAAATTTCTCTTTTTCAAAGTATTTGTTTAACTTAGGAAAATTATTTTTTCAAAATTATTTTATATTTTTAACTTAGTAAAATTTTCAAAATTATTTTTTATTATTTTTTATTATCAAAATTACCTTTTCATTTTCATGTATTTTTTGAGCACTTAGTTAAAATTGTTATACATTTCAACCCTTTTTGGTTTGTTGGTCTTCCCCTGTTTTTGATGTGTGTCAAAGGGGGAGAGATAGTAAATTTAGTGAATTTTATCCTATGGAGGGCGCCTTCAAAGCTCTCTAAGATGCCTCTAGCGCCAAGCTTCAAGGAGCCTCCAACCGCATGGGAGGCACCTCCATGCCCTTCCGCGCGAGGATTTCAACCGAAGCATACGAGGCACCTCCACTTGAATAGGAAGTGCCTCGGATCACTGTTCACTTGAGACTTGAGATGTTTTTCACTCCTACAAGATACGTTAGTCCAAATAACAAATTATATCCTGTAAAACAGAGTTAGTACAATAAAAATAACATTCCTAATTAAATTCTGTCTTTCCAAGACCAGGATCTAGTCATAGTCTTAGTTTAGGTATCCAAAATGAACCTAAACTGGACAAGAACCTAAAGTCCCTAATTGGGACTCGTTCTCACTAGAGCACTCTCTTCCAGTGACTTACCTTACTTACCATATAGAATCGTTTAACTTACTTTGACCCATCAGGTCTTCCCACCAGTTGCCAGGTCCGTAAATCCAACTGGACTTCTGCCAGCTGTCAGGTCCCACAAACCCAATCAGACTTTCCGCCAGATATTAGACCACTCTTTGATCTATTTGGAATTCTACATCATCTATCAGGTCCAACAGATCTATCTAGATTTTAACCTGGTGTCAGGTCCTCTAGACCTGTCAAGTCTTGCACACTTGGTAACAAGGTTAGATCACACCACACCTAACTTTAATCCATTTGTTATTCATTAAAACTTAGGTTTAATCATTGGTGCTAACTGCACCAACACGTGGTTTCTTTCGAATTTAACATACATACTTCTTCGTGTATCTCATCTATCAAAATAGCATCATCGGTAAATAACATGCAATGCAGTATTATATCTTAGATGTATACAATAAGTTTATTCATGATTAATATAAAAAGATAGAAACTTAGAATTAATCATATGTAACTCTATTTTTTTAGGAAACACTTTAATTAATCAGCCTTAATGCTTCACTCTTGTTATTATATCCTCATACATATCCTTAATTTCCCTTGAGATTTTTTTCATAAGTTTTTTTTAGGTCAACAAATATTATATGCAAGTCTTATTTTTTATTTTTGATATTTTTAATTAGTTGTCTGGGAAAATGTAAAATTTACTTTTCAAATATAAATTCAAATTTATTTTTTTAAAAAATAGCTTTTAATATTTATTATTTTAAAATAATAAAATAAGAGCATTTTAATGAACAATGGGATTTACAGAGTATAGGTTTTGTTTGACAAATGATATCTGACCACGTCAAATAGTACTCAATTAAAAAATAAGAGCCATGGTAATTGCGGAGAACTTATTGTTGCTTATGTTGTGTTTGATAAAATGCAACAGAGAGCTTAATATGTAAATTTGTCAGGGGTGATTCGACTGCGTGAGATTGAGAAGATGAGAACAGAAAAAAACAACATGTTTTTCATTCTTTTTAAGCAATACGAGAAGATTCATCAATCATCATCTCTATGCTGAGCAATCCGACAAAGGCAAACAATGCACCAAATCTCAGAACTTCAGGCTCACTAATGAGTACCGCATGACTTTGGTTATCTACTTCCAAATACGCCTGAAAGCCGGCGAAAAAGTTGCTCCCCTGTAGTACAGCACAATGAAGCAGAGGGCAGGGAAGACGATGAGCTCTAGTATGAGCGGAATTAGGTCGTCGGACTCCGTCCTCTGCCCGCCGTAAATCTGCAGGAAGATGTTGCAGGTGAAGGCGACGAGCAGCGCTAAGAGCGCCATGGCGAAGGACAAGCAGGCCAAGAAGTACTTGGTCGGAATGGCCCGCCGGAACTGCTGCTCCTTGTAGGGCGAGATGACGAGGGAGAGGAAGAGGACCAGCGAGGTGGCGGCGCAGGAGAGGCCGATGACGTAGGTGTGGGAGAAGATCTTGAAGGGCAGCCTGTTCATGTACACCGGGTTCCCTGTCTTATCGTCTTTCTCGCCGGGGATCGAGAAGCTCGACGCGAACACCACTGCAGCCACCAGCCCCGCGCAGGTCTTCCCCATCTCCGTCAGCTGGTTCTTGCAGCTATGCAGCATCTCCTTGTGGCTCTCGCTGAACACCTCTTGCGCCGTCTTCTCCTCCTTGTTCCGGCTGTACACCAGCTCCTTCGGCACCATCTCTTTCACCGTCTACTCAATTTGGTGAGAAAACTTCAATTTCTCAAGATTGATTAGCTATTGAAGAATTAATTAGCACAAAAAAAACCTCGAAAAAAAGGAGTTCGTCTTGCAATTGCACGGCGTCGTCCGTATCGGGAGGAATCCTCTCCGAGGCAAAATGGAGGATGGTCCTCCTCGACTCGGTGTGCGAGAGCAGCCAGGAGGGCAGGACAGGGTTGTCGCCGGCCGTCATCCGGCGGATGGTCTCCACGATCTCCCGGTTGCCGCACTCGATCGCCACCTGGAGGACGTTCCGGCCGCGGCTGTCCAAGTACGTTGCCGACTGCGGGCACACCTGGAGTATCTTTTCCACGAACTCGTGCAGGCCCATCTCCGCCCCCATGATCAACGGCGGCTCCGACCAGTCCCGCACCGACGACATCGACTCCAGCGCCCTATTCGCGCTCCGGAGAAGCCCCTTGATCGCCGGCGCGTCGCTGCCGCCTGTGGCGTCGTCGAGGATGAGGAGCTTGTCGACGAACGCGTACAGGAGGTTGCGCTGCTCGGAATTCGACCAGTTCTGACGGCCCGGAATGCCATGTGGCGAGGTGAAGTAGAAGCCCGTCGACGACGCCGGAGCCTGGTTCTCACTTCTTCCTCCCTTGGAGCAGAAATCGAAGTACGCAGGATCCTTCGCTATGCATTCTATCAGTTTTATAGCGTCTCTGTGGGTTTCTTTCAGCCGGTTGAGTCTTCTAACTCTGGGCGAAACTGCAAAATTTTGTATTTAAAGACTTTTAAAAGAAAATATCCCTTTTTATCATATTGATCCAATATTATTGTGGTTAAAAATACCCTAAGTCTTCTTATAAGAAAATATTTATTCTCATTCCATAATTAAATATAATGGACATCAATTTATTTAATCACTCTCATTTTATAATTTTTTATAAGTACAAAAATTTTAAAAGAAGATATAATTCTTCCTAACTTCAACCCATTTAAATTAAATTGAGCACAATTCTTTTTTAATCTGGTTAATCGATTAAAAGTTATACTAATCGATTGGCTTAGGTTCAATCGATTGACATGTAGAAAAAGAGTTATACTAAATTTAATAAAAAAATATACTATATTCTAATTTAAATGTGCTGAATTTATGAAAAATTATAACTCCTTTTAGATTATTTGTACCTATAAAAAATGAAAGATAATTAAATAAATCGGTATGCATTAGAAAATTAAAGTAAATAAAAATTTATATGTACAAAGTGAGAATAAACTTAGGAGGAAGAATAATTTATTATTAGGGATTTGAGTCATTTTCCTAAAAATACTTCGATATTAATCTAAATTATTTCAATATTGAAATAGTTTTGACCAAATGAAAATTTTAAATGTGGACTAAAGGAAAAAAAACAAAAAGAAGATGAACTACGAACTTACCTTGCCACAGAAATTTGAAAAGAAATATGTGACTTGGTCTTAGAATTATGTAAAATAACATACGAATCCATCTTCCTGCAAGCATCCATCCACAACAACATATAAGTTAAGGCAATCAAAATTCATAAGTAAAACATTTTGTTTTCAATTTTCACTCTATGCCACTCATATTTTTAAGAAACATAAGTAATTTTTTTTCTGATTTACTTATTTATTTTTCTTTAAAAGATTGAGTAATTTGTGATACCCGGCATGATAATGGTGAGTTCCACTAGATCGAGAAAAGTCTTGCATTCAGAAGGGAACTTTGAGCGAAATGCCTTGATACCCTTTTCTTCATCTTCAGCTTTTTCTGAATTTTCATCCTCAAGGTCCTCGTCCTAATTACAGATAATTTTGAGGGGCAATTGACATTATTACATGAAAAATAAATTCATAATGTTTAACCTTATTTTTTTTTAAAATAAATAAATTATAAAATATATACCTCGAAGTCTTCTACACGGCCCTTGCGAGTGTCCTTGGGCAGGGGAATCCCTAGCATTAAAAATTTTATAAAAAATAGTGATTTATGTATAATTCATGTGTTTTAATTGGCATGCCTTTTATTTTAGCTTTGTTTTTAGTAGCATAAATCTTCAAATTATGCGGTCCAATTAATTCTAAAAAGTAGATAATCTTTCTTCATATAAGTAATTAATTAAGATGGTGTAAGTTACGGACAGTTATAAAGGAGGTTATCGAGTGAGCCGAGAACTAGTTGGCTCCGGAACGCCTCGGGAATGGTCACCAGCAGTTGCAACGGTGTCACCGCCGCGTTATTCCGGCTCATCGCTAATTGCGGCCATCTCGTCGCAATCGTCAACGCCAGCTCTGCAAATCGTCAGACGATCGATCGATCGATCGATCGATACGCGAATCGGTTAGCTTAAAGTTCTCCCTGCAAATTAATTAAACGAGTTAAATTATTAATTCTCATAATACCCTGCGCATTGCCCATGATGGCGCAATGGAGTGCGGTGGCGCCGTCGTCCGTCCGGTCTTCCGGCGAGATTTGCCCCTTGCTCACCAGTAGGAAAAATATATCCCTCCGCCCGTAGAGCGCCGCCTTGTGCAGCGGCGTCTCCCCCTTGTTGTTTCGTTTCTCCGCCAGTTGGGGGGACTTGGTCAGCAATGCCTTCGCCACCTTATTAAAAAAAATATATGAATTGCGACGAATATATAACTTGATCAGAACACGTGCATGGCTGGCCTGTTGAAGAATTGATGAGATGGTTTAATTACCTTCCGGTCGCCTGCGATGGCGGCCACATGCAGCGCCGTGTCGCCGTTGTAGTTCTTAGCGGCGAGATTGCAGTCTGGCAGGCCGATGAGTTTAAGCGCGATCTGGGTTTTCTGGCAGGAGATGACGACGCTGAGCAGGGGGTCGCCCATGAGGTTGACCAGCTGACCGTCAGGGTTCGTGGCCAGATTCTCGAGCTCACGACTGTCCTCGTCACGGATCAACTTGTTGACCTGCCGGTGGTGCTTCTGGTCAAACTCGGGCGACGGCCGAATCTCCTCCACCTCGTCGTCGTCGCTGCTCTCTATCGACGCGAAGCTCGGGTATTCCGTGAACCGGGTCGGGGGTGGCAGCTGGTATCGCGGCTCCGCCATCTCGAAGTCGCCGGGGAACGCCGGGAAGCTTGGCGGGCCCATGAAAGGCGGTGCGCCCATTTGAACAGGTGGCGGGAAAGGAGGTGGGCCCATTTGAACAGGCGGCGGCATAGATGGTGGGCCCATTTGAACAGGTGGTGGGAAAGGAGGTGGGCCCATTAGAACAGGCGGCGGCATAGGTGGTGGGCCCATTAGTGGTGGTGGGCCCATTTGAACAGGCGGCGGGAAAGGAGGTGGGCCCATTAGTGGTGGTGGGTCCATTTGAACGGGTGACGGCATAGGTGGTGGGCCCATTTGGACAGGTGGTGGCGAGACCATGAAAGGTGGTGGGCCCGGGTGCTGATCCATGAAATCGCCCTGCTGTTGCTGCGCCGGGAGCATCTGATGGAAATCTCCGGCGGCGGCCATCGACGACGACTCCATCCCCGTGGGGTGAGGTTGTGGGCCCGGGAACTGATGCATGAAATCGCCCTCTTGTTGCTGCGCCGGGTGCATCGGAGGGAAAATCTCCGGTGGCGGCCTTAGACGACTTCTCGAGGAGCTTGCGATGGATGGGGATACTGCAGCCATGCACGCCGATATATAGACACACACACTCTACTGAATTAAGCTTTGCTTGCGGTAGGCGAACCGTATCGGATTCACACCCTTCGACACTCTAAATCCGCCACCGCCGTAGGATGGCTGGATCGATTTGTTAAATGGGTCGGATATAACCGTTAAAAAAGTTGTCATACCAAACTTGCTCTGAAGGTCAGCCCGCTAGGGTCACACACAACCCCGTATCACAAGTTATCCTAGGCATGACTCACGTGGCTTAATTCTTTATTTTTATTGCATTTTAAAAATAAAGCTTTCAGGCATAAACCCACACGATCACGGATCAACCAAGACCTAAACTAAGCCCATCCTCAGAGTTAGGATCTTGGTTCAATTCAATGTAACCATTATAAAATATAATTAATAAAAAAATATATAAAATTTTATAATACCGTAAAATAATTATTGTATAATTATTCTTTTCGCATCTTTATATTTTAAAACTTTTATACAATAATTTTATTATCAATTATTATAAATATATCTTTCTCTACCTATACAATAACACTATCATTCATTTGATTGCACAACCTTTCTTTCATAATTCTTATGGTAAACTCTCTAAGTCAGTAGTTGTAGTTGCAACCGATATAATTAATATCAATGTCAAAAGTTTATAAATCAATGAATACACTATACTTTTTTTTAACATAACTAACTTCTAAAAATCAATAAGAAAATCTTTCAATCCTTAAAATACTTTGTTAGAATGCATATCACATATATAAATTTTAAGTTGATCATCAAGTATGAGAAGATCAAATCTTCAAAAATCTTATGATAAAACTCAACTAATTGCATCAATTTTTCTTAGTCAAAAGCTAAAATTGAGTTTTGTGGACACAAATAAGTTATACAAAGGAGTAACTTTGTATCTACCTCTAAGAAATAAACATTTAATTTTTGAAATTACATATTAATAATCTCATAGAATAAAAATAATAATAAATAAATAAATGTTGTTACAATCAACCTTCAGGGTTCTAATATTTGATAATATACCTAAGCTTGGTCAAATTTAACTGAGCGTTAATCTAAATAAGATTTGATATTTAAAAGTAAAAAAGTTTAGTCAAGATTAGATGACTAACAAGGGAAGTTCTAATTGGAGGTTAACAAGGGAAATGTAATAACTATAGGTTAGGCAGGTGAGAAGTCTATCGAGTGACTAATCGTAACTAAAGGTTAGGCAAAGGTAAGTCCAAGCAGGTCAAGGGTGATAGAATATTTGGCAAGAAAAATTCCTAACTTGAGGTTAGGAATGTGAGAAGTCTATTAAGTGACTAGTCCTAATTGGAGATTAGACAAGGAAATTCTAGTCGAAGGGATTGGGCTAGAAGTCTTGACAAATTGAGAATATCGGGCGGGAAGTCCTAAGCCAAGGGCACCAGGCAGGAAGTCTAAATAGGTTGAGGATCGAAGGTCTAGTGGAAAGTCCCAAGGGTTAAAATCAAGCTGAGCAAAAGTCCAAGTATGTCTAGAGGACTAGAGGCTTGACAAGGTGAAATCCTAAAGAATAGACCTTAGGTGGTAAATGTAGGATCATAAAGTTGATAGAGGGGGGAGTGAATAGTCATAGTCAAAAATATCGATTTAAAAATAAGTTACATAGCTGAATAATAAAAAAAGGAAGCCAGAATGAAGAAGACAAGCACGCTCTAATAAAAGTAATTTTTTACTTAGTTCGGAGCCTTCGCGACTCCTACTCCAAGGCCCGCACTCGTCGAGTACTTTCGTTGAGCAATCCACTAATAGTTTGAAAAGATACAATAATAAAGTACAAGAACTATATATGAGAAATTACCGACAACAAAGAAAACTAAGTAAAGTTGATGTCCGGTTGTCGGTGGATCATTGCAGCATTGTCAGAGCCCTTTTTGAAGCAGCGTACGGGAATGAAAGTCATAGTAGATGTTGTTCTGAAGCTCCTAGTCGAAGGCCCTTATATAGGCCCATTCCGGGCACCTGGAATCCCTCCGAGCGCCTAGACAGTTGCTGACGTGGCGATCTCTCGTCGAAACTTCATCCGTAAAGTTTATCCACTTCTGGGCGCCTGGACGCTTTCCGAGCACCTGGACTGTCGACGTGGGTTCAGCTAGTCGTTGTGCTCTAACTCAAGTTTGGGATAACTTTTCTGGTCTGGGAGCCTGGACTAATTCCGGGCACTCGGAACGCCTGGGTACCTGCGACACCCGCTCGGGGGACACTGGTCTTGGAGCCCGGACACCTTCCGGGCACCCAGACCCCTTTTTGTCTCTTTTCTTTCCTACAATAAAAAGTTAGTCCAGACAATAGAAAAACATATTTATCTTGCAAACAGAGTTAGCATAACATTAATAAGATAGGAGTAGTAATTAGATCCTGTCTCCCTGAGATCAGGATCCAGTTAAGGTCTCAGCTTAGGTTTTCCAAATGGACCTAAGCTGGATCAACGTCTACAGTTCCCTTAACGGGGAACACGTTCTCAATGGATCTCTCCTCCAGTTACTTACCTCCACTTACCAACTACAGTCGCTTGACTTGCCTTTGCCCCACTAAGTCTTCCTGTTAGTTGTCAAATCCGCAGATCCAACTGGACTTCGGCCATTTGTCAGGTCCCGCAGACCCAATCAGACTTCTCACCAGATATCGAACCCTATGGACCTATCTGGACTTCCCACCAACTATCAGGTCTTGCGGAGTTAGCTGAATTTCAACCTGGTGTCAGGTCTTTTAGAGTCGTCAACTCCTGCATACTTGGTAAAATAATTAGATCACAAAACACTCTAACCTTAATCCACTTGTCATTCATCAAAACCTGAGTTAGATCATTAGTACAAATTGCACTAACAGTAAAGTCTTGGAGGAATTAACCCTAAGCTGGAGGTAAGCTTAGTAGATCAGGTAGATTTACATGATTAAACTAGGTTGCTTGCTTGTGTTTTGTATGGCTATTTTGTAGGAATATGGAGTTGAAAATAAAACAAAGAGTAGACAAACACAATTGGACTAGTTGGACCAAGTTTGGGTTGAACCGAAATTGACTCTGGTTGAACCAGACCCAAACTGATTCGATCCAAACTAGCAATTTAGTAGACCAAATAGGTTCGATAGACTGATCCCAAGGATCGATAGATCGATCAGGTTTGATTGACTAGGTTCGAGTTTGAACTCAGATTGATGACTTGGCTTAGTTCAGTCAACTGGAAACTTAGTTCGATCAACTGATTGGGTTAGGTTGACCAAATTGCTGAGGTGTCAGATATATTAACATGACAAGTTGACATGGAAGCTGATGTGAAAAAAGATCAAGTTCAACTTTATGATGTGGATGAGGATAACAATAACTCAAATAATGTGAATAAAGCTAAGACTTGATCCAGATATAGCTTGATCCTTATCCAAATAAGAGTTGATCCAAATATGGATCTAATTCAACTCTATAAAAGGAGATGAAGGCTTTACGTTCAAGGACAATAATTCTCTACTCTTCGACTGTCCAACTATGAGCTTAAAACATGACAAGACTCTCTCGTGTGACCAAGGAAGTACCAAGAGGAGTACAAGGCACTTAGGACTTCTAGGCCGATCGACAACTAAGTTTGTTTGTATTTACAAGCTGTACTTTATTTCATTCTATTTGTACTTGTTTATTAATTTGTAAGTGGTTTCTCCATCTTCGGAAAAGTTTTAGAAATGAGAAGATCTAATGAACGAGCACCTCCCGTACTTAGGCCTTGGACGTATTGACTATGGGGGTTGGGAACTAAGTAAATTTGTGTGTCTTTTTTCATTCTTTATTATTTTTATTATATTCCACTACGACTAACTTTGATAGATCAAACGAATGATGAAATGAAAAGAAAGAATAAGAATCGATATTCACCCCTCTATTGATTGCATAGATTTTACAATAACTTCTTAAAACAACAATTTAAACTTAAACACTGAAAATCATAAAGCATGAATCAATGACATATGAAATAAATCATCTTTTCATCCTAAATTGCATTCAAGTAAATAGCAATTGATGGTATCTTTTTTTGCTCGCTCGGGCTCCTCCTTTTCAAAATGCTATATCGCCTTCTCAATTCGTGAGATCCGTCAACTTGAGAGATAACACAAGTTAGAGCTTGACCAGCTCTACCAGTGCAACCACTCCAACACTCAAATCAATCACTGGTAGAAGAGATCTAGGTTTATAGAGAGTATGAAGACTAGAAGAAGGAAAAAAAAAGAGTTATTTTCGCTTGCAAGAATAAGAAAATCCTCTTCCCTGTAACTTACCCTCTCTAGTATTTATATAATTATCAAAACAACATCTCCACGTCAAATACCTCTCGCTCCCTAATTTCTTCTTATATGAGTTAGTGAAAAAAAAAACTACTTCTGACAATCATCAATTGCCTCTCCATTTATTGATCACCGTATATTTGGCTGAAGACAACTAGAAGACCAAATCCAATAGGCGTTACTTGCTTCCCCCATTCCTTACGTGGCACGTGTTCAGAGGAAGACATATAGGGGACCAGATCTGACATCCAATACTCCATTGTCCACTTAAAAGGTACCATGTACTTCTAAGCAAAAGCTTCAAAGCCTAGGGCATGATGGAAGTTGATTCTGATACTCAGTGGAAGTTGATTCTGGTGTTGGTTGGAAGTTGGTTCTGTAAGGGATCGGTGGCCGGCTAAAAGGGGGGATGGATAGTTAGGTCACCCCCAATTTCGATTCTTCTCTACAAGGTTAGTTACGCAAGCGGAATACGAAAACTAAAGCAATGAAAATAAACAAGTAAGAGCAAACGCTAACACAAATCCTTTACGTGGTTAGAAGATTGTTTGCTCCTATTCTACGGCGTGTCCTTAAGGTGAACGAACCCTTGATCCGTCGGTGGATCAATCCCCGGCAATCTCCGGCTAGCTCTTACTCCTTCTTGGTGGAGTACAACCTCTCACAAAACTCTCTTCCTCTTAAAAGATGAAGACTTAGATTAGGAGGAAGAGAATATGGCTTGGAAGCTTTGGACAAGGACTAGGAGATATTCAACAAACATGAGTAATCTCCTTCAAGCCCCAAAGCTTCCAATAAATAAGAGGAGAGAGTTGATCATCATATCAACTCATCTCGGCACCAATCGACTGGCAAAACCATCAGTCGACTGGTGTTACCGTTGGAGGTAGCCAACGGCTACTTCGCAGCACCAACAGTATGCCAACGGTCATTTACCAGTCGACAGCTAAAACATGCAGTCGATTGGTGCAGTCGACTACTAAAACATACAGTCTACTCATCCATACTGACCAAACGAACAGAATCATTCTGTTCGCACCCAGTCGACTGCGCGGTTGACTGCACCAGTCGACTGCTAAAACATGCAGTTGACTGCTACAGTACGCTATTGTACCGCTACATTAATGATACAGTAAAACCCTGAAACTAGGATTTTACTCCGAGTACAATTTCTCATGCACTCGTACTCTCACCCTTACGACTCATTTGACGCTTCCTTTGCAGCTTTAACATCTTGCCTTCAAGCCTACTTCCTTTGGCTCTCGTCCCTCGAATGCATTCAAGCCCGCGGCCCATCCCCAATGTCATCTTTCGCGTATGCCTCGAAGTCGCGTCCCTCGACCCTTGTCCTCGCTGCCTTGTCCACGGTCCCTCGGATGCTTCATCCTTCACTAGACCCGAAGCCATCAACCCGAGTCGCATGTGTATCCTGCAAACCTGCACAACTCAAATACACATATAAAATATAAGGGTGAATATAACTTAAACTCTTTAACACACACACAAAAACTATGATCGTACCGATCAAAACCTAGGTCGATTGCACCAACAATCTCCCCCTTTTTGATGTGTGACAATATTTTTAAGTTAGGCATAAATATCAACATGAAAATTAAAAGTAGTATGTAAACATGAAGCATAATACCCAAGCTCCCCCTTAACATATGCTCTTAACCATAATTTTCAAGTTTTGCACATAGTTAGGTTTCTAACTTACACCTTCACATTTCTCCCCCTTTGTCACCATCAAAAATTGTACCAAACATGTATACATACTATGGTATCAATGTGGACTTAAAAATAGCCAAAATCAGCTCATGACAGTGCTGGAAAATAGGTACCAGTCGACTGTCATATGTTGCAGTCGACTGGCACATTACTAGGCTGAATTTCAGTTTTCCGAAGTCAACTTCGGAAATGCATAAAAAATTCTAGAAATTCAAAAAATCATGAAATTTTGAACACATATTTCTTATAATGTTCTTTAACAAGGAAAAATATGCTTCCATGAAAATTTATCATATTTTTGAAGTTTTGATAAAAACTCAAACACCTTAAAAAAACACTCAAGTTTGTATCTAAGTAAACCCTAGTTTTGAATTCATATGTTTCAAAATAACTATCCACTGTAAATAAAACATAGAATTGTTTTCAAAATATTTGAAATGTCCAACTATGATCTATGGGCAAGATGTCCATTAATTAAATATTTACTCTCCCCATAGTTGGCCTATGATCACTAAAAATTGATACATCACATAACTCATCAAAATGTCATAAGCATAAGTGAATTATTAATATCATTCCATTATCTCACATTTAAGGTTAGAAAATAATGCAAATCATTGTGAGATGAAGATAACTTCTACTTAGCTCCCTTGATCATGAATTTCTATCAAGGCTAAGTGCTTCCCCTTAAGGTCTCAAGTCAACCATTTTTCAAGGATTTGAACTATGATTTTAATGGTTGACTAACCTAAAATCCTCTAACCCTTGAGAATTGATTTTAGCACCCAATAGAAATTATTTCTAATTAGGTTAACCAAATATTCCTTGGGGATCCATTTTCTATCTATAGTCTTGGTTTTTGATTGGCCCCTAGCAAGTAGACAATGGTAGGTCTTTTCATTGTTGAGTTCCTTGTATCCTAATCCATTTTTCTTAAAACTTGCCCTTTGGCTCCCAATAATCATGTTTAGGGTTTTAGAGCCAATTTCAAATTTTCTAAGGGCATTGGTAAGGTATTCTACCTTTTCCCTTAAAGCCTTATTTTCATCTTCTAAACATGAATCATTTGAAATTGTAGAAAAAGCATGCATATCATTATCCTTAATAGTCATGGATTTTAATTTTTTCTTAAGCATGCAAATATCATTTTTCAAGGATTTGTTCTTTCTTTTTGCCTTAAACAAATCATACTTTGTACTTGAAATAATTTTAATTAAGACATGAGAAGGAAGATTATGTACCTTACTTACCGAGACGTCCGAATCCGATGTTTGACCTCCCCCTTCACTTGAGCTCCCTTCTTCGTCTTCACTTGAGCTCTTTCCCTCTTTATTTTTGGATGAGGTGGAGGTTACATCATCAATTCCCATTAGAGCAAAATTGACTACATGGTGCTCTTCTTCCTCCGATGATGATGATGGATCATCCCATGTTGCTTTTAGGTTTTGAGCCTTCTTTCATTTTTCTTTTGTCTTTTTCTCCTCCTTCTTCTTCCCTTCCTTCTTCTTCAAGAGAGGACAATCATCTCTTATGTGTCCTTCTCCTAGACAATTATAGCAAATGACCCTTATTGTTGTACTTTTGCTTCTTGAGCTTTTCCTAGCATGAGATTTGTTAGTTGAAAATTTTTAAATGCCCTTCTCATTTTCCTTATCATATACGCCTCTTGATCGCTATCCATTGAGGCGCTTGATTCTACGGAGTCGGAGGATGGTGGAGATGAAGATTTCTTCTTCTTTCCCTTTTCCTTGTTTGCCACAAGGGCTACTCCTCTTGATCTATGAGCTTCTCCATCTAACCCTTCAACTCTTGTTTCATAAAGCTCCATTGTTGAGAAGAGTTCATCTAGAAAGGATTTCTCTAGGTCCTTTGATATGTAGTATGAATCTACAATGGAGCTCCAAGTTGTGGTTTTTGAGAACACAATTAGGGATTTTATCATCATGTCTCGATTTGAAAGTGTCTCACCTACACTTGTTAGTCCATTAATAATTTCCTTAATTCTAGAATGTAAAATTTATACCTTTTCTCCTTTCTCAAGCTTGATATTGTTGAGTTGAGTTCGAAGGAGGTCTCTTCTTGTCAATTTCGCTTCCGATGTCCCTTCCTGAAGCTCCACTAGCTTTTCCTATAACTCCGTGGTGATTGAGTAGGTTCCAACACTTGTTATTTCTTGTTGGGGAAGAACATTGTGTAGATGATATATGGCTTTAGAATTCGCTAAATGTTCTTCCCTTTGCTTCTTGCTCCACCTTGTTTTCTCAAGTATCTTATTGTCTTGATCCTTAGGAACTTCAAAACCATTTTTCAAGATTAGCATTATGTCAAAATCGGTTTAGAAAAATACCTCCATTCTCTTCTTCCACCAAGAGAAGTCCCCTTCGAATTTGGGTGGATAAATGTTTGAGCCGGCCATTTTGATGAAGTACTCTTCTCGGCGATTAGTATGTTGAAGAGGGTCCGTGCTCTGATACCACTTGTAAGGGATCGGTGGCCGGCAAGAAGGGGGGTTGGATAGCTAGGTCACCCCCAATTTCGATTCTTCTCTACAAGGTTAGTTACGCAAGCGGAATACGAAAACTAAAGCAATGAAAATAAATAAGTAAGAGCAAACGCTAACACAAATCCTTTATGTGGATCGGAGATTGCTTGCTCCTACTCCACGGCGTGTCTTTGAGGTGTACGAACCCTTGATCCTTTGGTGAATCAATCCCCGGTAATCTCCGGCTAGCTCTTACTCCTTCTCGGTGGAGTACAACCTCTCACAAAGCTCTCTTCCTCTTAAAAGATGAAGACTTAGATTAGGAGGAAGAGAATATGGCTTGGAAGCTTTGGACAAGGACTAGGAGTTATTCAACAAGCATGAGTAACCTCCTCCAAGCCCCAAATCTTCCTATAAATAAGAGGAGAGAGTTGATCATCATATCAACTCATCTTGGCACCAGTCGACTGGCAAAACCATCAGTCGACTGGTGTTACCGTTGGAGGTAGTCAACGGCTACTTCGCAGCACCAACAGTATGCCAACGGTCATTTACCAGTCGACTGCTAAAACATACAGTCGACTGATCCAAACTGACCGAATGAACAAAACCATTCTGTTCGCACCCAGTCGACTGCGCGGTCGACTGCACTAGTCGATTGCTAAACATGCAGTCGACTGCTACAGTACGCTATAGTACTGTTACAGTACTGCTACAGTACTGATATAGTAAAACCATAAAAACTAGGATTTTACTCCGAGTACAATTTCTCATGCACTCGTACTCTCACCCTTACGACTCATTTGACGCTTCCTTTGCAGCTTTAACCTCTTGCCTTCAAGCCTACTTCCATTGGCTCTCGTCCCTCGAATGCATTCAAGCCCACGGCTCGTTCCCAATGCCATCCTTCGCGTATGCCTCGAAGTCGCTTCCCTCGGCCCTTGTCCTCGCTGCCTTGTCCACGGTCCCTCGGATACTTCATCCTTCACCGGACCCTAAGCCATCAACCCGAGTCGCATGTGTATCCTGCAAACCTGCACAACTCAAATGCAGATATGAAATACAAGGGTGAACCTAACTTAAACAATTTGACACACACATCAAAACTATGATCGTACCGATCAAAACCTAGGTCGATTGCACCAACAATCTCCCTCTTTTTGATGTGTGACAATATGTTTAAGTTAGGCATTAATATAAACATGAAAATTAGAAACAATATGTAAACATGAAGCATAATACCCACGCTCCCCCTTAACATATGCTCTCAACCATAATTTTCAAGTTTTGGACATAGTTAGGTTTCTAACTTACACCTTCGCATTTCTCCCCCTTTGACACCATCAAAAATTGTACCAAACATGTATACATACAATGGTATCAATGTGGACTTAAAAATACCCAAAATCAGCTCTTGACAGTGTTGGAAAATAGGTACTAGTCGACTGCCATATGTTGCAGTCGACTGGCACATTACTAGGCTGAATTTCAGTTTTTCGAAGTCAACTTCAGAAATGCATAAAAAATTCTAAAAAATTTGAAAAATCATGAAATTTTTAACACATATTTCTTATATTATTCTTTAACATGGGAAAATATGCTTCCATGAAAATTCATCATATTTTTGAAGTTTTGATAAAAACTCAAACACCTTGAAAAAAACACTCAAGTTTGTATCATAGTAAACCCTAGTTTTGAATTCATATGTTTCAAAATAACTATCCAATGTAAATAAAACATAGAATTGTTTAAAAAAAATTTGAAATGTACCCAACTATAATCTATGGGCAAGATGTCCATTAATTAAACATTTGCTTTCCCCATAGTTGGCCTATGATCACTAAAAATTGATACATCACATAACTCATCAAAATGCCAAAAGCATAAATGAATTATTAGTATCATCCCATTATCTCACATTTAAGGTTAGAAAATAATGCAAATCATTGTGAGATGAAGATAACTTCTACTTAGCCCCCTTGATCATCAATTTCTATCAAGGCTAAGTGTTCCCCCTTAAGGTCTCAAGTCAACCATTTTTCATGGATTTGAACTATGATTTTAATGGTTGGCTAACCTAAAATCCTCTAACCCATGAGGATTGATTTTAGCACCCAATAAAAATTATTTCTAATCGGGTTAACCAAATATACCTTGGGGATCTATTTTCTATCTATAGTCTTAGTTTTTGATTGGCTCCTAGCAAGTAGACAATGGTAGGTCTTTTCATTGTTGTGTTACTTGTATCCTAACTCATTTTTCTTAAAACTTGCCCTTTGGCTCCCAATAATCATGTTTAGGGTTTTAGAGCCAATTTCAAATTTTCTAAGGGCATTGGTAAGGTATTCTACCTTTTCCCTTAAAGCCTTATTTTCTTCTTCTAAACATGAATCATTTGAATTTGTAGAAGAAGCATGCACATCACTATCCTTAATAGTCATGGATTCTAATTTTTCCTTAAGCATGCAAATATCATTTTTTAAGGATTTGTTCTTTCTTTTTGCCTTAAACAAATCATCATTTGTGCTTGAAATAATTTTAATTAAGACATGAGGAGGAATATTATGTACCTCACTTACCGAGACGTCCGAATCCGATGTTTGACCTCCCCCTTCACTTGAGCTCCCTTCTTCATCTTCACTTGAGCTCTTTCCCTCTTCATTTTCGGATGAGGTGGAGGTTACATCATCAATTTCCATTAGAGCAAAATTGACTACATGGTACTCTTCTTCCTCCGATGATGATGATGGATCATCCCATGTTGCTTTTAGGTTTTGAGCCTTCTTTCCTTTTTCTTTTGTCTTTTTCGCCTCCTTCTTCTTCCCTTCCTTCTTCTTCAAGAGAGGACAATCATCTCTTATATGCCCTTCTCCTTGACAATTATAGCAAATGACCCTTCTTGTTATACTTTTGCTTCTCGAGCTTTTCCTAGCATGAGATTTGTTAGTTGAAAACTTTTTAAATGCCCTTCTCATTTTCCTTACCATATACACCTCTTGATCGCTATCCATTGAGTCACTTGATTCTTCGGAGTCGGAGGATGGTGGAGATGAAGATTTCTTCTTCTTTCCCTTTCCCTTGTTTGCCACAAGGGCTACTCCTCTTGATCTATGAGCTTCTCCATCTAACCCTTCAACTCTTGTTTCGTAAAGCTCCATTGTTGAGAAGAGTTCATCTAGAGAGGATTTCTCTAGGTCCTTTGATATGTAGTATGAATATACAATGGAGCTCCAAGTTGTGGTGTTTGGGAAAGCATTTAGGGCTTTCATCATCATGTCTCGATTTGAAAGTGTCTCACCTACACTTGTTAGTCCATTAATAATTTCCTTAATTCTAGAATGTAAAATTTATACCTTTTCTCCTTTCTCGAGCTTGATATTGTTGAGTTGAGTTCGAAGGAGGTCTCTTCTTGCCAATTTCACTTCCGATGTCCCTTCATGAAGCTCCACTAGCTTTTCCCATAACTCCTTGGCGCTTGAGTAAGTTCCAACCCTTGTTATTTCTTGTTGGGGAAGAACATTGTGTAGATGATGTATGGCTTTAGAATTCGCTAAATGTTCTTCCCTTTGCTTCTTGCTCCACCTTGTTTTCTCAAGTATCTTATTGTCTTGATCCCTAGGCATTTCAAAACCATTTTCCATGATTAGTATTATGTCAAAATCGGTTTCGAAAAATACCTCCATTCTCTTCTTCCACCAAGAGAAGTCCCCTTCGAATTTGGGTGGATAAATGTTTGAGCCGGCCATTTTGATGAAGTACTCTTGTCGGCGATTAGTCCGTTGAAGAGGGTCAGTGCTCTGATACCACTTGTAAGGGATCGGTGGCCGGCTAGAAGGGGGGTTGGATAGCTAGGTCACCCCCAATTTCGATTCTTCTCTACAAGGTTAGTTACGCAAGCGGAATACGAAAACTAAAGTAATGAAAATAAATAAGTAAGAGCAAACGCTAACACAAATCCTTTACGTGGATTGGAGATTGCTTGCTCCTACTCCACGGCGTGTCTTTGAGGTGGACGAACCCTTGATCCTTTGGTGGATCAATCCTCGGCAATCTCCAGCTTGCTCTTACTCCTTCTCGGTGGAGTACAACCTCTCACAAAGCTCTCTCTTCCTCTTACAAGATGAAGACTTAGATTAGGAGGAAGAGAATATGCCTTGGAAGCTTTGGACAAGGACTAGGAGTTAATCAACAAGCATAAGTAACCTCCTTCAAGCCCCAAAGCTTCCTATAAATAAGAGGAGAGAGTTGATTATCATATCAACTCATCTCGTCACCAGTCGATTGGCAAAACTATCAGTCGATTGGTGTTACCGTTGGAGGTAGCCAACTGCTACTTTACAGCACCAACAGTATGCCAACGGTCATTTACCAGTCGACTGCTAAAACATACTGTCGACTGGTGCAGTCGACTTCTAAAACATACAGTCGACTGATCCAGACTGACCGAACGAACAGAACGATTCTGTTCGCACCCAGTCGACTGCGCGGTCGACTGCACCAGTCGATTGCTAAAACATGCAGTCGACTGTTACAGTACTACTACAGTACTGCTGCAGTACGCTATAGTACCGCTACAGTGTTGATATAGTAAACCCTAAAACTAGGATTTTACTCCAAGTACAATTTCTCATGCACTCGTACCCTCACCTTTACGCCTCATTTGACGCTTCCTTTGCAGCTTTAACCTCTTGCCTTCAAGCCTAGTTCCTTTGGCTCTCGTCCCTCGAATGCATTCAAGGCCGCGGCTCGTCCCCAATGTCATCCTTCGCGTATGCCTCGAAGTCGCTTCCCTCGGCCCTTGTTCTCGCTGCCTTGTCCACGGTCCCTCGGATGCTTCATCTTCACCGGACCCGAAGCCATCAACCCGAGTCGCATGTGTATCCTGCAAACCTGCACAACTCAAATACACATATCAAATACAAGGGTGAACCTAACTTAAACTCTTTGATACACACATCAAAACTATGATCGTACTGATCAAAACCTAGGTCGATTTCACCAATAATCTCCCCCTTTTTGATGTGTAGTAATATGTTTAAGTTAGGCATAAATATCAACATGAAAATTAGAAACAGTATGTAAACATGAAACATAATACCCAAGCTCCCCCTTAACATATGCTCTCAACCATAATTTTCAAGTTTTGCACATAGTTAGGTTTGTAACTTACACATTCACATTTCTCCCCCTTTGACATCATCAAAAATTGTACCAAACATGTATACATACTATGGTATCAATGTGGACTTAAAAATACCCAAAATCAGCTCTTGACAGTGCTGGAAAATAGGTACCAGTCGACTGTCATCTGTTGCAGTCGACTAGCACATTACTAGGCTAACTTTCAGTTTTCCGAAGTCAACTTCATAAATGCATAAAAAATTCTAGAAAATTTGAAAAATCATGAAATTTTGAACACATATTTCTTATAATGTTCTTTAACAAGGAAAAATATGCTTCCATGAAAATTCATCATATTTTTGAAGTTTTGATAAAAACTCAAACACCTTGAAAAAACACTCAAGTTTGTATCATAGTAAACCCTAGTTTTGAATTCATATATTTCAAAATAACTATCCACTGTAAATAAAACATAGAATTGTTTTCAAAATATTTGAAATGTCCAACTATGATTTATGGGCAAGATGTCCATTAATTAAACATTTGCTTTCCCCATAGTTGGCCTATGATCACTAAAAATTGATACATCACATAACTCATCAAAATGTCATAAGCATAAGTGAATTATTAGTATCATCCCATTATCTCACATTTAAGGTTAGAAAATAATGTAAATCATTGTGAGATGAAGATAACTTCTACTTAGCTCCCTTGATCATGAATTTCTATCAAGGCTAAGTGCTCCCCTTTAAGGTCTCAAGTCAACCATTTTTCAAGGATTTGAACTATGATTTTAATGGTTGACTAACCTAAAATCCTCTAACCCTTGAGGATTGATTTTAGCACCCAATAAAAATTCTTTCTAATTGGGTTAACCAAATATTCTTTGGGAATCCATTTTCTATCTATAGTCTTGGTTTTTGATTGGCTCCTAGCAAGTAGACAATGGTAGATCTTTTCATTGTTGAGTTCCTTGTATCCTAACCCATTTTTCTTAAAACTTGCCCTTTGGTTCCCAATAATCATGTTTAAGGTTTTAGAACCAATTTCAAATTTTCTAAGGGCATTGGTGAGGTATTCTACCTTTTCCCTTAAAGTCTTATTTTCTTCTTCTAAACATGAATCATTTGAATTTGTAGAAGAAGCATGCATATCATTATCCTTAATAGTCATGGATTCTAATTTTTTCTTAAGCATGCAAATATCATTTTTCAAGGATTTGTTCTTTCTTTTTTCCTTAAACAAATCATCATTTGTGCTTGAAATAATTTTAATTAAGACATGAGGAGGAAGATTATGTACCTCACTTACCGAGACACCCGAATCCGATGTTTGACCTCGCCTTTCACTTGAGCTCCCTTCTTCGTCTTCACTTGATCTCTTTCCCTCTTCATTTTCGGATGAGGTGGAGGGTACATCATCAATTCCCATTAGAGAAAAATTGACTACATGGTGCTCTTCTTCCTTCGATGATAATGATGGATCATCCCATGTTGCTTTTAGGTTTTGAGCATTCTTTCCTTTTTCTTTTGTCTTCTCCTCCTCCTTCTTCTTCCCTTCCTTCTTCTTCAAGAGAGGACAATCATCTCTTATGTGTCCTTCTCCTTGACAATTATAGCAAATGACCCTTCTTGTTCTACTTTTGCTTCTTGAGCTTTTCCTAGCATGAGATTTCTTAGTTGAAAACTTTTTAAATGCCCTTCTCATTTTCCTTACCATATACGCCTCTTGATCGCTATCCATTGAGACACTTGATTCTTCGGAGTCGGAGGATGGTGGAGATGAAGATTACTTCTTCTTTCCCTTTCCTTTATTTGCCACAAGGGCTACTCCTCTTGATCTATGAGCTTCTCCATCTAACCCTTCAACTCTTGTTTCGTAAAGCTCCATTGTTGAGAAGAGTTCATCTAGAGAGGATTTCTCTAGGTCCTTTGATATGTAGTATGAATCTACAAAGGAGCTCCAAGTTGTGGTTTTTGGGAAAGCATCTAGGGCTTTCATCATCATGTCTCGATTTGAAAGTGTCTCACCTACACTTGTTAGTCCATTAATAATTTCCTTAATTCTAGAATGTAAAATTGATACCTTTTCTCCTTTCTCGAGCTTGATATTGTTGAGTTGAGTTCGAAGGAGGTCTCTTCTTGCCAATTTCACTTCCGATATCCCTTCATGAAGCTCCACTAGCTTTTCCCATAACTCCTTGGCGCTTGAGTAGGTTTCAACCCTTGTTATTTCTTGTTGGGGAAGAACATTGTGTAGATGATGTATGACTTTAGAATTCGCTAAATGATCTTCCCTTTGCTTCTTGCTCCACCTTGTTTTCTCAAGTATTTTCTTGTCTTGATCCCTGGGCACTTCAAAACCATTTTCCATGATTAACATTTTGTCAAAATCGATTTCGAAAAATACCTCAATTCTCTTCTTCCACCAAGAGAAGTTTCCTTCGAATTTGGGTGGATAAATGTTTGAGCCGGCCATTTTGATGAAGTGCTCTTCTCGGTGATTTGTCCATTGAAGAGCGTCCTTACTCTGATACCACTTGTAAGGGATCGGTGGCCGGCTAGAAGGGGGGCTGGATAGCTAGGTCACCCCCAATTTCGATTCTTCTCTACAAGGTTAGTTACGCAATCGGAATACGAAAACTAAAGCAATGAAAATAAATAAGTAAGAGCAAACTCTATCACAAATCCTTTGTGTGGTTCGAAGATTGCTTGCTCCTACTCCACGGCGTGTCCTTGAGGTGAACGAACCCTTGATCCGTCGGTGGATCAATCCTTGAAAATCTCCGGCCAGATCTTACTTTTTCTCGGTGGAGTACAACCTCTCACAATGCTCTCTTCCTCTTACAAGATGAAGACTTAGATTAGGAGGAAGAGAATATGGCTTGGAAGCTTTGGACAAGGACTAGGAGTTATTCAACAAGCATGAGTAACCTCCTTCAAGCCCCAAAACTTCCTATAAATAAGAGGAGAGAGTTGATCATCATATCAACTCATCTCGGCACCAGTCGACTGGCAAAACTATCAGTCGACTGGTATTACCGTTGGAGGTAGCCAACGGCTACTTCGCAGCACCAACAGTATGCCAACGGTCATTTACTAGTCGACTGCTAAAACATGCAGTCGACTGATGCAGTCGATTGCTAAAACATGCAGTCGACTGATCCACACTGACCGAACGAACAGAACCATTCTGTTTGCACCCAGTCGACTGCGCGGTCGACTGCACCAGTCGACTTTTAAAACATGCAGTCGATTGCTACAGTACTACTACAGTACACTACAGTATTGATACAGTACTGCTATAGTACTGATAAAGTAACCCTTAAAACTAGGATTTTACTCCGAGTATAATTTCTCATGCACTCGTACCCTCACCCTTACGACTCATTTGACGCTTCTTGCAGCTTTAACCTCTTGCCTTCAAGCCTACTTCCTTTGGCTCTCGTCCCTCGGATGCATTCAAGCCCGTGGCTCGTCCCCAATGTCATCCTTCGCGTATCCCTCGAAGTCGCTTCCCTCGGCCCTTGTCCTCGTTGCCTTGTCCACGGCCCCTCGGATGCTTCATCCTTCACCGGACCCGAAGCCATCAACCTGAGTCGCATGTGTATCCTGCAAACCTGCACAACTAAAATACACATATCAAATACAATGGTGAACCTAACTTAAACTCTTTGACACACACATTAAAACTATGATCGTACCGATCAAAACCTAGGTCGATTGCACCAATAGGTTCTTGTGCTCAGTGGAAGTTGATTCTGGTGCTTAGTGGGACTTGAAATTAAGTACCTACGCGAAGTGTTTGGGAATCCTGTGAACTGGGCACCAAAGCTAAGTGCTTGGGGAACCCATAAACCGAGCACCGAGTTTGGGTGCTCAGGGAATAACCTGGATACCATCAGATGACTTTCTTTCAAGTTAGACTCAGGAGTATAATCGAATAAAGTCCGATTAAATATGAAATCCTCCCCTTTTTCTACCTATGTGCTACCTCTCTTGCTTTGATTATACCAGCTATTCGACTCTGATGCTCGAGGAATAATCCAGATATTACCAGATGCCCCTCCTTCATGTCGGACTGAGTAGTATAATTGAATGAAATCTAATTAAATATGAAATCTTTCCATTTTCCTATCTATATATGTGTTACCTCTCTTGCTATGATTGTACTAGCTACTCAACTTCGATGCTCAGAGAATAATCCGAATATGATTAGATGTCGCTTATTTAAATCAAATTGAGGTATATAATCGAATAAAGTCTGATTAAATATGATCAATAAGTTAAAAAGATTTAAAAGGGTAAAAAGAACTTCCCATTTCACAATTCGGTGAGTCAGTCGAGCATAAAATCTTGTTCGATAAATAATTAGATTATTTCCTGAGTTTTCTATAAAAAAAAAACTTCAAATAATATTAGTAATAATCCTTACTATTTCCTAGAAAGGGGACGAAGAAAACCTGTGCCCCAACATATTATTAATAAACTGAAGATATCTCATTCTTTTCAAAGATAGTAAGGAGTCAATCTAAATTGTGATACCATTTTATGTGGATGAGAAGAGAATGCAAAATGCCCCTCTAGGTGGTAAAAGATGAATATATTCATCCTCAGTGTCCACTACAAAAAATAAAGGCTTCTGGGACAAATTTTGGGACGAATTTGACAAAAAAATTCGTTGCAAAATATTTAGGGACAAAATTTGGGACGAAAATATTTTCGTCCCAAAATTATTGATGCCAACTTTTGGAACAAATATTTGTTCGTTGGAAATTTGGCAACGAATTTGGGGACAAAATTGGCGATGAATAATATTTTCGTCCCCAAATTTGTTGCCAATTTTGCAACAAAAAACTCTATTTGTCCCAAAATACTATACAATTTTGCAACGAAAATTTATTTTGTTGCAAACTTAGCAACGAATTTGGGGACGAATTCGGGGATGAATTTAATTCTGTTCTGTCCCAAATTTGGCAACAAATTATATTTTCGTTGCCAAATTTGTTGCTAATTTTCATGACACATTGCAACGAATATTATTTTTGTTGCAAAATTTACAACGAATTTGGCAACGAAAATACTAATTTCATTTAAAAAATAAATATTCATTCCAAATTTCGTCCCAAATACTGGAACAAATCCGCAGTTTCGTCCCAAATTCTGGGACGAATCCGCATATTCGTCCCAGAATCTGGGACGAAATTTGGAACAAAAATATTTTTATTGCAAAATTATCAATGGATAAGTTTGGAACAAATTATTTTCGTTGCCAAATTCGTTCCTAAATTAAAAAAAAAATCCAGCAACTATACATTTCTACAATAAATTCAAATAAAATATATATAACAAATTCAAATAACAAAATATAGACTTTCAACACATCCTAATTAACAATATCACAAATAACACAATATATACATTCAACACATTCTATTTCAGATACATATATTAATAATTGAAATCAAATCACAATACAACAAATTCAAAGTTCTCAACATCTTCTTCAAACGACTCCAAAATATTATACAAGTTCAACACTCAAATATTTATAAAGTCTAATAATCCAAGAAGTTAAACAAGGAGTTAAATTTAAAAAAAAAACTAAGATACATCAACTCATCTTCTTTCTCCACAAAAGCTTTCATCCCCATCAACTCTTCTCTTCCTGCATACAAACAAACGAATAAACCAGATCATGTGTAACCAGAAAGATAATAACTTAAATTCTAACAATCTCACAATTCTAATAGTTTCATTTGTATCAAATTGTTATGATATACCATATTTCACCTTATCAAACAAGTTTTACAAATATTATATTTCATCAAACATAGAGAGAATGAGATGTATTCTTAAAATCCCTATAATATGAAAATGTCTGAAATGAAAAAAACACAAACTAATATATGAGCAATTAGTTGATACTAGTCTTTAAGTACTCATAGTTACTTGGTTATTAGGCAAACTCTAATCATAATTTGGAATTTGAAGTAATAATGCAATAATATCAAATTTCAACAAATATATAAAAAGATACCTTTATTTAACTTTTCAAATATAACTAATTTAAAAATATATAAATATAATTAAAAGTCTAACATGTTCAACTACGAGTGTGTTATTTAATACTTACTTTTTTCTCCGATACATATTTCGCCTCACCAATCCTGTTAAAAACAAATTAACAATATTAAATAAAATAAAAATTAGAAAAGTTAACATGGCATGGTTTAATGTATAAAACACTAATTATGAGACAAATAATCATCAAACATAATTAAAATCATGAAATAGCATCACCAGCATCATCGTTATCATCATCGCCATCATCATCATCGTCACGCGGAGGAATCTGACTTAGAGCGGAACTAAAAATTCCAATATAAGATAAAGTAAATTGCAAATTTGATTCATAAAAAGGAACTTTCAAAAACTTACCATTTTTCTTCAAATAGCTTGTAGAACAAGAGGGGAAAAAAAATATTAGATGTCACCTCTAATGACCTGTAGGAATAAATACAATGTATTAACTGATAAAATAAATAAAATTATAACTGAGACAGTATATAAAAAGTGAGATATAAGTTTGGTAAGTTTGCATATTAAAGATAGGCTAGAATACCACGGGGAAGATCTACAAAAATGCTTTATGATACGAGTGTCTCCAACTACACCGAGCGAGACCTGCACAAACAAAATTACAAATTTAGTCAATACCTTAACATAATAAATCATTTGTACTTTTTTCACTAGCATTTTAGTCTCTCTAAACTTTGTTCTTTTAATAGCTATAAATGTTATTTTTTTGGCCATGAATGATGATCAATTTCAGTAGACGACTCTTGTTGATAAGCCGAACCCACAAAATCAAGCCAACTATCATTCTACTTAGGAGATAAGATGAGAAATCAGAGGCGTAATTTGATGGAAAGCACAAATTCAATGCATGAATAAATTACTGAGACTTAGCAAGTCCAAATTCTTACCGTTCAAAGAAATAACATAAAATGTTGACCTAAAATGAGTTGATTGAATCAAGGTTACAAAATCAACCATCATTGTAACTGGATAAGCATACAAACAGCGGATAAGTACTGTATCGGAATTTAAAACACCGGAGCAGCCCCGTCCAGGAGCAGCCACACTGCCAGGTGCGGCCACGAGCGGCCAAGCACGACGACGGCGGCCAGGCGCATCCAGTCGAGGACACGCCTGGCCAGGCACGACGACGGCGGCGTCGCCATCGGACCCCCAAAGCGACTGGCCAGAGCCGAAGGAAGCATGGGATCGGAGCAGCGCCCGAGCACGGCGGCGGCGGTGGCGGCGGCCAGCCGCTCGCCATTCCGCTATAACTCGCCGCAGGACGGCGGCCAGGTGAGGCCACGCGCGGCAAGGAGCGCCCACGCGCGGCAAGGAGCGCCCAAGCGCGGCCACGCACGGCCAAGCGTGGCCGGCACGGCGCCGCGCACAGATGAGAGGGGAGATGGGAGAGGGGAGAGGGATTACCTGCGCCGCTGCAGGAGAAGGATTCCGCCACCGCTGGAGAAGGATTCAGCCGCCGCTGCGAGAAGGAGATCGGGTAAAGAGAATATGTGGGATTAAGGGATATAGGGTTTTTTAGAAACAAAAATAGTTTGTTGCCATTTTTGTCCCTACTTTTGGGACGAATTCCTGGATTCGTCCCAAATTTTGGGACGAATCCAGGATTCGTCCCAGATTTAAGAAAATTAAAAAAATAAAAAAAAATTAATCGGATGACTAAATATGGACCTAGAGATGTCGGAATTTCACGAAACAAGTTTCTATGGATTCCTAATTTTTTCCTAATCTCAAAAATATCCTTATCCATAATTTTAACATATTATATTGACTGTGGTGAATTTTTTATTAAGAATTAGGTCATATTCGTGTTAAAAAATCACCACACTCAATATATTAGGTTAAAATTTAGAATTAGTATATTTTTATGATCAGGAGAAAATTATGAATGCATAGAAACTTGTTTCATTAAATTCCGAGATCTCTAGGTCCATATTTAGGCCTTCGGAATGATATTTATTTTATTTTTTATTTTTTTTAAATCTGGGACGAATCCTGGATTCGTCCCAGATTTTGGGACGAATTCCTGGATTCGTCCCAGATTTGGGGACGAATTCCAGGATTCGTCCCAAATTTTGGGACGAATCCAGGATTCGTCCCAGATTTAAGAAAATTAAAAAAGAAAAGAAAAATTAATCGGAGACACTAAATATGGACCTAGAGATGTCGGAATTTCATGAAACAAGTTTCTATGGATTCCTAATTTTTTCCTAATCTCAAAAATATCCTTATCCATAATTTTAACATATTATATTGACTGTGGTGAATTTTTTTATTAATCATTAGGTCATATTCGTGTTAAAAAATCACCACACTCAATATATTAGGTTAAAATTCAGGATTAAGATATTTTTATGATCAGGAGAAAATTATGAATACATAGAAACTTATTTCATTAAATTCCGAGATCTCTAGGTTCATATTTAGGCCTTCCGAATGATATTTATTTTATTTTTTCATTTTTTTAATTCTGGGACGAATCCTGGGTTTGTCCCAGATTTTGGGACGAATTCCTGGATTCGTCCCAGATTTTGGGACGAATTCCTGGATTCGTCCCAGATTTTGGGACAAATCCAGGATTCGTCCCAAATTTAAATAAATTTAAAAATAAAAGAAAAATTAATCGGAGACACTAAATATGAACCTAGAGATGTCAGAATTTCATGAAACAAGTTTCTATGGGTTTCTAATTTTGTAATAATCATAAATAAATCCTCATTCATAATTTTGACCTAATATATTTAGTGTAGTGATTTTTTAAACCAAATTCTTTAAATTCAAGTTAAAAAATCACAACACTCAAAATATTAGGGTAAAATTATAGATGAGGACATTTTTACAATCAGGAGAAAATTAGAAACTCATAGAATCTTGTTTCATAAAATTCTGACATCCGTAGGTATATATTTAAAGTTTTAGACACATATTCAAACATACGTTAAACGCTAACATACTTAATTAACATTAAACTATCTATGTTTCACTAAATATGGACCTAGAGATGTCGGAATTTCACGAAACAAGTTTCTATGGATTCCTAATTTTTTCCTAATCTCAAAAATATCCTTATCCATAATTTTAACATATTATATTGACTGTGGTGAATTTTTTATTAAGAATTAGGTCATATTCGTGTTAAAAAATCACCACACACAATATATTAGGTTAAAATTTAGAATTAGTATATTTTTATGATCAGGAGAAAATTATGAATGCATAGAAACTTGTTTCATTAAATTCCGAGATCTCTAGGTCCATATTTAGGCCTTCGGAATGATATTTATTTTATTTTTTATTTTTTTTAAATCTGGGACGAATCCTGGATTCGTCCCAGATTTTGGGACGAATTCCTGGATTCGTCCCAAATTTTGGGACGAATCCAGGATTCGTCCCAGATTTAAGAAAATTAAAAAAGAAAAGAAAAATTAATCGGAGACACTAAATATGGACCTAGAGATGTCGGAATTTCATGAAACAAGTTTCTATGGATTCCTAATTTTTTCCTAATCTCAAAAATATCCTTATCCATAATTTTAACATATTATATTGACTGTGGTGAATTTTTTTATTAATCATTAGGTCATATTCGTGTTAAAAAATCACCACACTCAATATATTAGGTTAAAATTCAGGATTAGGATATTTTTATAATCAGGAGAAAATTATGAATACATTGAAACTTATTTCATTAAATTCCGAGATCTCTAGGTTCGTATTTAGGCCTTCCGAATGATATTTATTTTATTTTTTCATTTTTTTTAATTCTGGGACGAATCCTGGATTTGTCCCAGATTTTGGGACGAATTCCTGGATTCGTCCCAGATTTTGGGACGAATTCCTGGATTCGTCCCAGATTTTGGGACAAATCCAGCATTCGTCCCAAATTTAAATAAATTTAAAAATAAAAGAAAAATTAATCGGAGACACTAAATATGAACCTAGAGATGTCGGAATTTCATGAAACAAGTTTCTATGGGTTTCTAATTTTGTAATAATCATAAATAAATCCTCATTCATAATTTTAACCTAATATATTTAGTGTAGTGATTTTTTAAACCAAATTCTTTAAATTCAAGTTAAAAAATCACAACACTCAAAATATTAGGGTAAAATTATAGATGAGGACATTTTTACAATCAGGAGAAAATTAGAAACTCATAGAATCTTGTTTCATAAAATTCTGACATCCGTAGGTATATATTTAAAGTTTTAGACACATATTCAAACATACGTTAAACGCTAACATACTTAATTAACATTAAACTATCTATGTTTCACTAAATATGGACCTAGAGATGTCGGAATTTCACGAAACAAGTTTCTATGGATTCCTAATTTTTTCCTAATCTCAAAAATATCCTCATCCATAATTTTAACATATTATATTGACTGTGGTGAATTTTTTATTAAGAATTAGGTCATATTCGTGTTAAAAAATCACCACACTCAATATATTAGGTTAAAATTTAGAATTAGTATATTTTTATGATCAGGAGAAAATTATGAATGCATAGAAACTTGTTTCATTAAATTCCGAGATCTCTAGGTCCATATTTAGGCCTTCGGAATGATATTTATTTTATTTTTTATTTTTTTTAAATCTGGGACGAATCCTGGATTCGTCCCTGATTTTGGGACGAATTCCTGGATTCGTCCCAGATTTGGGGACGAATTCCAGGATTCGTCCCAAATTTTGGGACGAATCCAGGATTCGTCCCAGATTTAAGAAAATTAAAAAAGAAAAGAAAAATTAATCGGATACACTAAATATGGATCTAGAGATGTCGGAATTTCATGAAACAAGTTTCTATGGATTCCTAATTTTTTCCTAATCTCAAAAATATCCTTATCCATAATTTTAACATATTATATTGACTGTGGTGAATTTTTTATTAATCATTAGGTCATATTCGTGTTAAAAAATCACCACACTCAATATATTAGGTTAAAATTCAGGATTAGGATATTTTTATGATCAGGAGAAAATTATGAACGCATAGAAATTTGTTTCATTAAATTCCGAGATCTCTAGGTCTATATTTAGGCTTTTCGAATAATATTTATTTTATTTTTTAATTTTTTAAAATCTGGGACGAATCCTGGATTTGTCCCAGATTTTGGGACGAATTCCTGGATTCGTCCCTGATTTTGGGACGACTGGATTCGTCCCAGATTCTGGAACGAATCCAGAATTCGTCCCAGATTCTGGAACGAATCCAGAATTCGTCCCAGAATTTGGGACGAATCCTAGATTCGTCCCAGATTCTGGAACGAATTTTGCAACGAAAATATTGTTTGTTGGCAATTTGCGATGAAATTTTTTTGTTGCAGATTTCGTTTCTAATTTGGGTCAAATTTTATATTTGTTGCCAAAATTGTTACAATTTTGGGACGAAAAATTTTCGTCCCAAACTTTCGTCCCTAAATTATTGTTTTTTTGTAGTGGTCTCCATCAATTCGTCTCAGGATCAATATGGAGAAGATAAATCATGGATGACTACTAATCTTTGAAATAATGACTAGCACAAAATACCTTTCTAGGGATATTACTGACAGATGTTCACGAATTAATGGTTACATATTTCATTGGGAGATGCGACTTAATAATATTCAATACACTTAGAAAAATAATTTCTTCTAGAAGATATGATAAGTTAAATAACTCGTGGGATGCTATAGCTAGCCTAGAGGAAGTAATAAAACAGATGACGTAGTGGCCATTATAATTTGTCTGGAGATGGGAAATCTTATACTTAGCACATTAATTATTATAGTTTATACAAAAGTGGAAAGTATTATATTTAACACATTGGTTATTATAGTTTGTCCAGTGATGAAAAGTCCTATACTTAACTCTTTAGTTGTTATAGTTTATTCCGAGGTGGAAAGTAAACTATTAATATCCGAAACTATCATCGTACTACATAATATATCAATATCCGATGCTATTCCCTTTTTTACCAATAAATGTTTTGATCCACATAACTTGCGGAACTTGTCAATGGCGATGCTCTCATTTTCACACTTTTCTTACTATAACTTGATATTCTGATGAGCCAACCAAATCCCATGCCAGTATCATGTAGATCCACAATAATATCTCCTTTTTCATTAATTTGAGATTTAAATCTGACAATTCCTTCATTAGTGTTCCCCTAACCTTTTATTTCACACTTTTAATGACAAATTCAACAACCCCCTAAAGGATATGCATGATATTATAAAACACCCCCCAAGACTCCTTTTGTTTCATTCACCCCTGATCCTTTTCTTCAATTGATATGTAGAAAACATCCTGGACTAATGGCAAACCTCGTTTCTTTTCCTTCTTTAAAGGATCTTCCTCCTTCACTAAGGTTTTTTTTTTTTTTTTTTAATTTCTCCATATTACATTTGATATGGATGGTAAGTAAAGGGTCCACGTGGCTGACCTTTAACCCAGTCAACATAGAGTTTGGTGAAATTCTCCAGGACTTGATCGATATAGGGATTATGTGGTAGTATCTCATCTTTCGAGACGGTCCAACTTCCGAGCCTATCCGAATTGCCGATCCGCACACCTCTCGAGTTTCCGGCATTCAATGGTTACTCAAATTAAATGACAGGACATTATAACAAGATCCCTTAATAATTTTCTTTAATGACCAATGAAAGATTCATTAATAACCTCTTAATGGGAAGGGTATCTAGGGTCTTCTTCATATAAAAGTAAGACAAAGAGAAAGTCTTCTTTCCGCTACTATCAAACCTCCATGCTAATTGAGGCATCAGAGTGATCTCGCCATGACTATTCTTGACGAACCTTTTGACGTTTGTTACTTTCTATAGAAAATCACGGTGCTACGAGGAGAAATCATGGGAGAAGGTCTATAAGAGATTGGCACTTTCCTCTTCAAGTTCATGCTTGGAGGCTCACCACCTACCCCAGGGGAAGATTCCCAGTCCCGTCGCAAGATGTCATCATAGGCCACTGATATCCTCTTTTTTTCGTTTTTTTTTCTATTGCTTCAATTCTCTATTTCACAATTTTGATTTTCTTGCATGCATAAGGAAATAATAATAAAGATTGTAGAATGAACAATTATACCCGTTTATGAAGATTTTGTGGAGGTTACACATTTTATAATAAAGTAAAGGCTGGAGCAATCGATTATCAAGGTGAATCAATGGGAGGTTCTAGGTCTACATAAAACTGATAATATTCAGAGAAGAATGGCAGGTCAGAGGGTACGGTTATTGAAGCCAAATTTCAAGACATTATTCTGGAGGAAGAAAGAAATTCAGAAAACGCAATAGAATATCGGCATAGATCCAACGTTGGCAATTTGGTAACACCCTCATTAAGGTTTTCATGATGTAGAATTCCTCTTAATGACAATCTTCAATTGCTTGAAGATCAATCTGTCAAAATGAATTTATTCTATTAGAAAAAAACTTCATGGGTCGCAATATCATGTACATCATTTCGGGAACCAACTAGAATACTGAATGGTTCATGCATTTCATCTGGAGGAAGAATGGCGTCACTTCCTCATTAAGATGTATTTTACCTGTAGATTGACCACGTGATCTTGTTGAAGAGCCAGAAGGTAATAGTTTAAATAAATGCTCAAGGGCCATACGGTTTCGTAAAATATCTAAAATATATACGAATTAAAATGATTAAAATTAGATATAATTAAATTTATTTAGGATATAATTGAATTTATTTAGAAAAAGTAAATTTAATTTGGTGTGAAATTAAGGGGAAATAAATTTATATGAATTTATAAAATTTATTAATTTTTTTAAAAATTTTAAATGAAATGTTTTAGATTTTATCATGATAAAAGGAAAGTATATTTAAATGAGGAAATTATTAATTTTCAAAATTTATTTTGTATTTCTTAACCTAGAAGTTAGCCGACGTCGTCCCCTCTCACGTCTCGTTCTCTCCCAGCTACGTTGCGCCCAAGGCCGGCCCTGGAGGAGGGTGACACTGGGCGATGACCCTGGGCTCAGAATTTGAGAGGACCCAATTTTTTTTTTTTTTAGTATTATGTATTATAGACATGTAGTTGTGTCTTAGATGGTTAGGCCCAAATTTATATTTCAGAATCTTCTGATATTGTATTTTCCTTTTATCCTTTTAGGTTATAATTTGCAAAGTGATAAACAAATGAAAAATTAGGGATTTGGGATTGCCATGAAACAATTGTAAGGTATAATCTTATTTTTTGAAAAGTAGGAAATGATGATTTTGTTGCAAGTTTGACTATTACTAAAAGTCTTACATCATATATGAATATAGAGCCAATATTTACAATAAAATATCATATTTTTAGGAAAAAAATAATTTAATGAAAAAGAGGACAATGAAGTTTCACTATCAAAGTCCTTTAGAATTGATTAGTTTGTTGTTGTAGTTGTGCACATGATGATTGTTTCTTTAAAATATTGATTTGAGCAAATGAAAACTTTTGAAAATATATTTGATTTTTTATTTAATTCAAAATTATTAAGAACTTTGGACGATGATAAATTACGAAAATGTTGTGTCAATCTAAAATTTATTCTAACTCATAACAATTCATCAGATGTTAAGTTAGATGATTTATTTACCGAATTAAAAATATTACAAATGACTTTACCAAATGTAGTAATGTCTATGATTGATATTCTTGAATTTATTCAAAGTATAATTGTTATCCAAATGTTGCAATTACTTATAGAATCTTGTTGACTATGTTTGTTGAGGTAAATGTCTCCCTTATGTGCTAGTCACTATTCCAAAGGCTAGTAGCCGCCCGTGATTTACCTCCTCCGTGTTGGCCCTGGGACGGGTTGGCGGGGGCGTTGGGGGCGAGCGTATTCGCCTTTTTGCCACCAATTGTTGACTATGTCTGTTACGGTAGCATCGGCTGAAAGGAATTTTTTAAAATTAAAATTAATGAAAACATATATGAGATCGTCAATGTCGCAAGAAAAATTAAATGGTTCGACAATTTTATATATTGAGAAAGACACTTTGAAAAATCTTGAAACATAGACGATTTTACAAATAAAAATACTAGAAGAAATCATTATAGATGAATTGTATATTATTAAAAATTTATTTTGGACCTCATTTTATTTTTTCGCCCCGGGCCTCTTGAGTCAAAGGACCGGGGTTGGTTGCGCCGACCACGCCGCCCGACCACCCGGCGCTGGGCTGTGGCAACAGTCACCGGACTATCGTGTGCCGTCATTCCTCCTCCGTCCATTGCGCTACCAGCCGTCGCCACCCTCGCTCGATGATGTCAGAGCGCAGTCGCAGCATTGTGTCGCATTGTTTCCGCCGAGTTTGCGATGCCGGTGGCGACCAGCCACCACGCCCCTCCTCTTTCACCGCTCAAACGCCCCCGCCGTCGCCAAGGACCGGCTATCCGTGCTAGCAGTTAGCCTGCTCCTCTCCTCTGCCCACTTGCGCTCTTCGTCGCTGCCTCACCTCACGCCGGTGAAGCTTCTGCTCGTGCATGCCAACAGCCGTGTCTTCGCGTACCTACTGCGCGTGTCACTTTACTGCTTACCGTTATTGTCTTGCCACCACTTTGGCCGACTGAACACCGCCCTCCTCCTCCCGGACGTTCAATGTCATTGCAGCAAGACTGCCGGCCGCTAGGAGAGTCGCCGCTCTTCTCACAAATTAAAGGCCAATAGCGAACCACTGCAATCGCTGCCGCCAAACCGCCGTTGTGCCATCGCCAAACACCAGCTTGGTCTGAACCCCGTGGCACCGCCGGCTGCTACGGGTCTTGCTAGAAAGGAGCTGTAAGTTTTGTTGATCAGCTATTTGTCGGAACAAATGAATATGATGAGTTCTGTTATTAGAGTTTAATAATTAATAGGTTAATTGATGTATTAATGAATTGGTTGATTTCATTGATAACTTATCACTAACTAACTGATTAAACTGACTTGATTAAGTGATTCATTAGTTAATTAGTAAGTTGATAAATATTTGGTTAATAAACTCATGATTTGATTAACAGATAGATTAATTAATAGATCATTGATAAGTTTGATTAATTTAGATAATCAATCGTTGATGATTTAAATATTTGGTTAATAAACTCATGGTTTGATTAACAGATAGATTAATTAATAAAAAAATGATAATCCCAGTTAGCCTCATCGACTATCTCTGGGGTGACCGGCTCGGCCCCACGAAAATTTCCCACTGACCATCAGGGTAAATTGGGAAGCGCACGCGATGGTCAACCCAGACGCCTAGCATCTTTTGATTGCGCTCCCCATTTGGAGGAAAATTCCTGCAAATACACCTTAGCTGGGGATCGAACCGCGGGTGCCTGGGTGACAACCTGAAGTCCTACCGCGGCACCATACCCCGGGGACCAGATTAATTAATAGATCATTGATAAGTTTGATTAATTTAGATATTAATTAGTTGATTTAGAAATTGATAATTAATTATTTAGTTGATAACTTAAGTAGTTAGGTGATTGATTTAATTAATTGATTTAAATATGAATTAATTAACTATATTGGCTAACGGGTTAACAGATCAATCAATTTAATTAATTAATTGATAGAGTAATTAATTATTTGATTTAATTAATTAATTAATTAATGATTAATTAACTCACTTACGTGAAAAAATGATTAGATATCAATTAAGAGTTAACTAAGTTAGGTTAATTAACTTGATAGTTAACTGCATTGTTAATAGGATTATTCTAGTACTTAGACTAGAATTGTCCTATATTTATAGGATTTAAGCTCGAAGGAGACTTTAACTTGAAGATCTGCATTGAGATGGGTAACTTCTGCTCGTCTTCTTTAAATCTTTGATTTTAGTGTATGATTATATCTGTTTATATATTGATTATGTAGCATTTATTTTCTTATCTTGACTCTATTCATATTATCTGTTGAGCTTGACCTTAGAGATGATTCATTTTATATCTATGCAGTTTAACTTGTTATTCTTGCCCGGGTTGGTTATACATGTAGGATATTACCAGATCATAGTGTAGTTGTGATCATATGCTCGTGCATCTATACCATATATATAGCTATATACTTAGGTTAGTGCCTATACGTGTTAGATATTATATTGTAGCAAGTGGTAGAGTATTCTATTAGGTTATTTGTTTTAGACGGTCATCTCGGACTACTTGATTATAACCTCATTATTTTAAGGTATTTATGATGATACCATAGAGTTAGTTGAGATGTTATGACTAGGTGACTAGTATTCTCTTAATGAAATTGGTTGATTGTTTTGCGTGCTATTGTTATACATGTATGTATCTTGATTGCCCATCTGTGGTAGTGAGTTTGCATATAGTCCGTAGCTAGATAGCTATGTATATACTCTGTCTGCCCACGAGACACCCGTGATAGCGAGTTCACGTGCAGTCAAGTTTTGTTATATGCTTGTTATGAATTTCTTTGTGGAGGGTTTGGATGTACTGTATGTACTCCCGAGTTATTGGTTATACTTGGTTGAGTAGGTCAGTTAAGAGTTATGTGGTTGTTTATGTTTTTGTTAGTAGTTGATTATACTGATACTCTTAGTTATATAGTAGTTAGTCTATCTGAGATCTTCTTATATCCACTGAGTGTTTTGCACTCACTATCTTTATTTTTCTTTGACCTCCAGATTAGCAGATAGAGGATGTGTTGTGTTGCTTAGAAGTCCTGGTTGCCCGTCTCACTCGAGTTGGATTCATCCTTTGCAAGTCGTTTGATTTGTTTTTCCGCTGCCTTTATTTATGATTATATTTCCTAATCAAATATTTGAATTTTGTTATATAGTTTAACTGTTTAGTTTAATATGATTACTATTCATTAGAGCCGTCAAACGGGCCAACCCGTGGCGGGGCGGGCTAACCCACCAAAAACCCAACATTTGGCGGGGCGGGTCGGCCCACCATCCCGGCGGACTACAAAATCTTCAACCCAACCCAATTCAAGGCGGGCTGCGGGTTAGGCGGGCCAACCCGCGGGCCTGTAAAAAAATAAAAATAATAAAAAAAAATAAACATCAGGATTTATGTACTTCATCCAAGTTCTAATACCATCATACCCAACAAATGAAAATGGTAAATCATGTCTGATGATTGCACAAGCTAGTAACTCATGTGACAACTTTTGATTTATTTTCTTAGATCTCATCTTCCCATCTTGATCAAGAATCATTTGTCCTACATCATTAAACTTTAATTTGTCACAAATTTTAAGATGACGCCACAACGTAGAAGTTCCATATTGTTTACCCCCACACTTGTACTGTTTTTTACATCCAATACATTCAGCTTTATCTATATTATCAACCCCTTTGATTTTCTTAAAATACATCCAAATATCAGAAGTTTCTTTGGACCTTTTAATTGACCCCTTGTCATGCTTAGCACTTTCCAATTCATCATCTAAAATAACAGTTTGCTTTTGAGAAGTAGAGTCCATTACAAAATCAATCTGAAATATAATAAATAAATTTAGTTTCTAATAAAACCAATCAAACAAAACTCTAAATGTCAATAGCAGAATAGCATAAATTCATTTTTGTGTTAGCCCTCTGGACTGCAGAACAAATCATAAAATCAATCAAAATTCAAAACACACCAGATAATTAGATATGTTGCGCATCAAAAGAGCTAGTCTTGCTATTGCAGAATAGCAGAACAATCAACAAATGCTAAAATATTAGGGAATACTAGAATAGAGACTGCAGATTACTGGCAAATAGAATGAAATTAGGAAAGGAAGCCAAAAATCTTACCTCAAAGTCTCAAACAAGAGCTTGGAGAGTCAGAGACTGTTGAACTTGGATTCAAGCTTATCGTCTATTGAAATCGGACTACCTTCTTTAAGCACTCTGCTCTCTGCACTCTACTGGTTCACGCGGCTACGGGGAGATGTTGAGGCAGACGCCACGAGGCGGAATGTCGTTCTACTCTCTGCTGGGCGCTGATGAGTGATGCGTGCGACTATGCTAGCACGAGGTAGGCGGGGTGATTCGACGCCGACGGCAACCGGCAGGTCACAGCAGGTGCTTGCAGGTTGCAGCGTGTGTGCCTGCGGCTGCGACTTTGCAAGTGCGAGTGCCGAGTGGGGACGACAGTGGATCTGTGGAGGACTGGAGTCTGGAGGTAGGCGGCGGCGATTCGATGAAGTCTGTCGAAGCTCGAACCGATGGGATTGGGAAATAGGGTTTACTGCCTTACTGGTTTATGACTTTAGGCGCCTTTAGCTTTTATGTACTGTAGCTACAGTAAGTGTTGAAATCTCAACCGTTGGAACGTTGGATATCATATCTAGTTTTAAATTTTAAATACTATTAATACTACTTGATTTTTTTAATCAAGCCCGCGGGCCAACCCGAGCCTGCCACGGGTTGGCCCGCCTGGACCCGCGACCCGCACAGGTTGACCCATTTAGGCCCGTCATATGATGGGTTGATAAATTTTCAACCAAACCCACTTAAATTCTTTGGCGGGGCGGGCCAACCCGACGGGCCTGACCCCAAATTGACGGCTCTACTATACATGCATGTTAATACGCATTAACATTAATGATTTTGTATTACATCGATATTTATTTTACTTGATCTGAGTTCGATATCGTATGTATCATATTGTCACTAAGGAGTAATGTCCGATTTTACTGATAAGTATACTCTCAAAGCATGACATCCTATATTTAATTCCTACGTGGCAGGCTCAGAAACTTCACTAGTAGCTATTGTACTCTATCACCATGAACTTCACTTGATTCACATCATGAAGTTTCTATATTTTATAATCTGCGTAGATATTTTCAAAATTTTATAGGATAGGTACTTATATTTGTCTTAGATGTCAAAAGATTATCCCAAGATTAGAAAGTCAAGTCTTGTTTTGATTCTTTTCTCTCCAATTCTACAAGTATCCAGGAGTTTTAGGACCAAACATATCTTTATATTCTCCTCGACTCTACCGATACTTGGATCGAGCTATTATCTCCTGGATAATAGTGAGATCACCTCAAAACTGTACATTAGGTTCGAGTACATTTAGTTCTATACTTTGAATTAAAGCGTATCCTCGTAGCTTTACTTTAAGGCCAGCACTTCATCTTGGTTGTCGACAATTTTTCTTTGTCTCAGACCAGCAATCTCTATCCGCCAATATTCTTTTTAGAGCTCAAACTCTCCCGATTCGATATAGTTGGAGTTGAGATATAGGCTGCGATATCAACCTGCTCTTCGTACAACGATCAAACACATATTGAATCATCATTGTTCTTTTTCATGGCCCAAACTCTCCCAACTTGAACATAGTTGGGTTAAGATTCACGTGGCGATATCAACCTCTCCTGTGTACAAAGGTTGTGTACATATCGTATCTTCATTATTCTTTTTAGAACTCAAACTCTGCCGACTCGAACATAGTTAGAGTTGAGATCCAAGCTTTGATATTAATATCCCCTTCAAAGAAGGGTTGATAGCATATCATATCGTCATTATCTTTTTCAGAGCCCAAAATCCCTCGACTCAGACATAGTCGAAGTTGAAATCCAGGTTGTAATATCAAGCTCATTTGGTTCGTTTGCTTCCGCTTGGACTTTGGATCATATAAAAGAAAAACTATTTTAACAATAACAATACAACAATAAAACCTAATGGAAACTCCATCAATCGAGAAGCACTCACGAGCCAAATTATTCTTTTATCGCCATCAATTAATGATGAAAGAATTAAAGATAGATTAATACAAATACAAACACATCGATTAATGGATTCTTGACAAAACTCTATCCGCAATCAGATTTTGTAGATAACGTTCTAAAACGAAAATTCAATAGAAAAAAGATAGAAGTTCCATAACATGAAGAGCATGATCCGACAACAAATATAATAGAGAATGGAGAACAACAATCTACATTGCTGAAGAAAACTCGTATTGGCGTTCAGAATGAGTAGGAGGTTTAAATTCTGTCAGATAAAAAAATTCTCAGAATTGATATGAGATTCATCATAATGCCAATCAAAATGAGTATGAGATGCAATTAGAACGAAAAAGAAGAAAGAGACAGGATTTCTTTCAGACAAATGCCTCGATTCGTCCTCATGTTGAATGGAATGGATTAAATCGGACTCGTCATCTATCATTTATCTCATCACCAAGAATTCCAAAGATTGAGAATGAACCGAAAATAGAATATGAGATCAAATTAGAACGCAAGATTTCTTTCAGGCAAATGCCTCGATTCGTCCTCATGTTAAATGTAATGGATTAAATCGGACTCGTCATCTATCATTTATCTCATCGCCAAGAAATCCAAAGATCGAGAATGGACGGAAAATAGAAACGGAAAGATCGATCGAAGACAACAAGGAACATACCGTACTGCAGCGGCGCTAATATTACTTTACACCCGCAGCGATGGACAATAAATTTATAGAGAGAGATAGGGTCAGTGCTAGGGTGTAGAACTCTCATTTTCACGAAAATGCCCTTTGTTTTTTTTGTCTATTAATTGGGCTTTAATTTGTATGGCCCAATTAGGGCTTCGACGGAGGTTGCAACGCCGCCCAAAATGGCCGGTGAGCTCCAACCGGCCGCCATCTCATTTAGTTGACTGCGAAACGATTGTTCTCATAGAGATGTCGTGGAACGGTCACACTGTTTCTTTTGTAAGCTGTCGTTGTTCGTCCGTCACGGTGGATTGCACTTTTGAGCTTGATTTTAAAGGTATGGTGTGATAAGATCATTTTAGATTTTTTTTTTCTTTTTTAAAAAAAATAAGTTTTAATAAGATTTTCTTTTCAAAATGTATTTTTATTTTATTTTTCTTTTAATTTTTTTTTGAAAAGATAATTTAGGTCTCTATTTAAAAAGACGTTAAAGTAATTTTGGAGGATAAGTAATTTCCCTTTTAGTTAATCAATTTCATTTGATTATTGGAGGTCGATCCCCTCGAAGTGATCACTCTATCCCCTTTTCATTTTTTTCTCTTTCGAATTTTTCATATGATAGACTCCCGAGTTCCTATCAACTTGGTATCAGAGCACGTTTACTTCATCATCGCCCTATAGTATCTCGCAGCAACTTCAACAAGTGCATGGTCTTAACTTGACATCAAGAGAAGAAAATTCACTCTGACATGATGATTGAAGGATCTCATCCTGACGCTAAATGGGCTCTGGAATTTGAAGCTAAGCACGAGACAAGGATGAATAAACTCGAAAAAACTATGGCATCGATGGTCACAATAGTGCAAGAATTGAAGGATCGTTTAGAAGCAGAGTCCAGCTCAAACATACTAATCAAAAGGGGAATAAATCAGCAGTCTCGATAACAATAATATGACTAAGGAGCGAACTCAAATGAAGATCGAGAGCACAACCATCCACGTATGAAGGTTGAATTTCCTCATTGGGAGAACAACGATCCGATTGGATGGATTTCAAGGGTTGAAAAATATTTTCGCTTCCACAGCACATTGAACAATGCAAAGGTAAAACTAGCATCTATAAACCTTGAAGGCGATGCCATCCAATGGTATGACTGGCTTGAAGCATGCCATGAGCCTCCAAAATGGGAGGAATTCAAAGAAGAACTCATTAATCGATTTGGTCCCTCCGGTTATGAGAATGTTGATGGAGAATTAGTCAAAATTTGACAAACTTCAACCGTACTAGAGGACCAAGGACGATTCTGTTGGTGCAACCTAAGGTCAAGGTTGACCTAGTTGACCTGACTCGAGTTGAGCTGACTCGAGTTGTATTTTGATGTTTGACGAGAATAGAAAAGTTCTATCCTGATGTTTGACGAGAGTAGAAAAGTTGTATTCTGATGTTTGACAGAATATAAACTTGGGAGATTGTGGGTGCAATCTTTGGTCAAGGTTGACCTAGTTGACCCAAGGTGAGTCGACCTGATTCGGGAAATCCTGGTGAGTGAAGCCAGGTGAAAGTCCTGGTGAGTGAAGTCAGGCAAGGGAAAGTCCTGGTGAGTGAAGCCAGGCAGTTGGAAAGTTCTGGTGAGTGAAGTCAGGCAAGGGAAATCCAGATAGGTCAAGGTTGACCAGACATCTGGTGAAAAGTCCAAGCAGGGAGCTTGGCACGAGAAAAGTCCAAGTATGGAGACTTGGCACGGAAAAGTCCAAGCAGGGAGACTTGGCACGGAAAAGTCCAAGTATGGAGACTTGGCACGGAAAAGTCCAAGTATGGAGACTTGGCACGGAAAAGTCCAAGCAGGGAGCTTGGCACGGGAAAAGTCCAAGTATGGAGACTTGGCATGGGAAGTCGGAGAGGGCTGGTAGCTCGTTCTCCGGACTAGGTCAGAGAGGGCTCGGGAGCTCGTTCTCTGGACCAGACGTGGAAGTCGGAGAGGGCTCGGTGTTGCACTGATTCAAGTTTGGCTCAGAGCTTGATTACACTCAGACTGATTAAGACTCAGGTTGATCAGGTGGAGAGGGTCCGGTCTGATTCTTGGCACCCAAGTCGGAGAGGGCTCGGTAGCTCGTTCTCCGGACTAGGTCAGAAAGGGCTCGGTAGCTCGTTCTCGACCGGACGGTCGGAGAGGGCTCGGTAGCTCGCCTCCTGACTAGGTCGAGGGGCCGGTAGCTCGCTCGTGACCGTAGGGTTAGGGCCGAGTCTAAACCGGATCGGTCTGGTGACCGATCACGATACTGGCTGATCGGTCCCGCAGACCGATCGAACCGGGTGGTATCAGGAGTTATCGATCGGTGCAGACCGATCGTGAAACAAATACTGAGGAAAAGGAGAGAAAGGACTGATCGGTCCAAGGACCGATCAGATCCCTCCTGGACCGATCAGGATATGGTCTGATCGGTCCAGGCTTAGCCTGATCGGTCTGTGGACCGATCAGGGATCTCCTAGACCGATCAGGTGATCGGTCCAGGCATAGTCGTTGAGTCACAACGGCTATCTCCGTCTCCTTCGCAGAACTCTGTCGCCAGGTGAGCAGGTGCAGGTTATAAAGAGGTCGAGGGCTTCTACAGTGGAATCGCTGCTTCTTCCTGGTTCCTTCTGCTCTTACTGAGCTTTGCTGAGCTCATACTTCTTGAAGCTTCGAGTGAGCTTCCTTCGGCTGGTTCAGCTGCTGTTGGGCATCCGTGAAGTTGTTGCTTCATCAACGGACTCCCGTCGACGAGAAGGCAAAGTGTTTTTACATTCATATTACTTTTTGTTTCTTGCTTTCTTTCTTGTACTCCTATCTTGTTGTTGCAAGTGATTGTGGCGAGGTTTCTCCACCCAGAAGGAGTTCATATTAGCCGGTTATCCGGGGTCTCATCGACCGACGGATTGATAGGCTTCGTCCACCTTACGGACACGCTGAGGAGTAGGAGTATCATCTCCGAACCTCGTTACATCGCTGTGCTTGAGGTTTGATTTCTCCATTTACGTTTTTGTTGTTATTTTTCCGCTGCGCTAACTTGATTTGTAGAAAGAAACGCAAATTTGAGGTCGGCTATTCACACCCCCCCCTCTCTAGCCGCTATCCGAAGGTCCTAACAGATTCGAGCGACTCTCTAATCAAACTCGTGATTGGTCAGAAAAGCAACTACTGGACACTTTTATTAAAGGACTTCGCCTTGATATACGACGAGAAGTAAAAATGAATCAACCCCGCACCATGAAGGCTGCCTTATCCTTTGCACGACTACAAGAAGAGAAGATCAATGAGGAAGGAAGAAGAAATAACAAGGTAATTCATGAAAATCCATCACATTATTCAACATCCCGTAGATTAACAAAAGAAGAGATCAAGGAAAGGACGACAAAGGGATTATGTTGGCATTGCGATGAAAAGTAGCACCGTGGTCATCAATGCAAGCAAAAGAGGATATTGATGATTAAACCAATATAGAACTTTGAGGAAGAAGATGATTTCGTTGAAGGTGAAACACAAGATAATATCAACGAAGTACAAGATGACTCTATGGCAATATCAGTACATGCCTTAGAAGGACTACAAACTGTTGGTGCGGTTAGCACTAACGGTCCAACTCAGGTTTTGATGAATGACAAATTAGGTTAAGTTAAGTTTGTTGTTGTCTAAATACTTTGATCGAGTGTGCAGGCGAAGTCCATACAGGTCGACGGGCTGACTGGATGTCTGGCATGAAGTCCAGCTAGGTCAACGGGTCGACCAGATAGCTGGCGAGAAGTCCAAGCGGGTCGATGGGTTGAGCAAACGCTTGACACGAAGTCTAGCTAGGTCGACGGGCTGACCGGATAGCTGGCGAGAAGTCCAGACGGGTCGAAGGGTTGACCGGACGTCTGGCAGGTGAGTAAAGGTAAGTCACTGGAAGGGAGTGACTGTGAGGACGTATTCCCGGGAAGGGAACTTAGGCGTCGATCCGACTTAGAACCATTTCGGAACTCTAAGTCGAGATCTTGACTAGATTCCGGTCTCGAAAAGATGAAATTTAAGTCATACTCTAAATTGTGCTAACACTTTATTTTGCAGGATATACATTGCCTCGGACTAACCTTGTCTTGCAGGAAAAGGAGCTTCTGGAGAAAGGGGGTCTGGGCGCTCGGAGGTCCGAGCGCCCGGAGGCAAGTTTTATCTAAGACGTGGCGTCGACATGTGGAGCTCGCTGGTTGGGACTACTACGTCACACCAGGGTGCCCGGAAGGGATCCAGGCGCCCCGAGCATCCTATAAAAGGAGGGTCAAAGGCGGAGCTCAAAACAAGACTCAAAATTGATGATCTGCTCTCCTATGCTCCTGCGACGTTGCGACGCTACTCCGACAAAGCTCTGTTCCTTTCTATTGTTTTATATTTGTCGGTATTTTATTTCTATCAATTCCTGTACTTTAATCTTGTAATTTTATTTTCGAATTGATAGTGATTGCCCATCAAAAGCACCCTCGTGTGCGAGCCTTGGAGTAGGAGTCGCCAAAGGCTCTGAACCAAGTAAATCCTTGTGTTCTCTTTAGCTTATTCTTTCTTTTCTGCTGTGCCTACTCGCCTTCGAACATTTTTCGATATTCACTCCCCCCTCTATCGATTCTTCACGATCCAACAAGTGGTATCAGAGCAGGTACCGCTCTGATTTGGTGCAACCACCAATTAGACAAAGGGGGGATCTGTTTTAAATTTTCATTTCTTTTCGTCTTTGGTTTTAAGTTTTTTGTATAATTCCAAACTGGTATTATTACCTTTTTGGAAATTTTTCCGTTGCAATTAAATCTAAATTGGTGCAACACCAATTTAGTTCTTTTTTCATTATATCTTAATTCTTCCCGCACTACTAATCCAAGACCAAGTCTTGGGATATTTTGTCTAGTTGTTTACTTGTGTGCAGGATGTCTCAGATCGAAGGTTTTAGTACGGTGCGCCCTCCTCTATTCAACGGGGATGATTTTCCGTACTGGAAGAAAAGGATGGAAGTCTATCTAAAGACAGACTTCGATCAATGGCTTAACGTCACAAAAGCCTACAAACTGCCAATTGACAACTCCGGAAATCTGCTTGATCCAGAACAATGGACAGCAGACATAAAAAGAAGGCGTCAATGGAGAACAAGGCGATCAATACATTACAATGCGGATTAACAAGAGAAGAACTAAACCGGGTCGGACCGCATCAGAACGCTAAAGAGCTATGGGATAAATTGATCGAGCTGCACGAAGGAACTAGCAACGCTAAGGTAACAAAAAGGGATTTATTATTAAATAAAATATTTAATATAAAAATGCAGAAAGGAGAAACAGCGAGTCAGCTGCACGCGAGGATCAAGGATATCCTCAATGGGTTCCATGCAATAGGCCACCAGATGGACAACAGAGACCTAATTAGGTATGCATTAAACGTGTTTCCACGTAATAGTTTGTGGGCATCCATCGTGGATGCCTATAAAATTTCTAAGAATTTAACTAAACTTAAATTAGATGAATTGTTTTGTGAATTAGAGTTACATGAGCAGACTAACGCCAGAGTCGAGAAAGGTGTTGCTTTATATGCAGGTCCTCTAAGAAGAAAAAGCCTGAACCCGAAGAAGACTCTGACCAGGGCTCTGAAGATGAAGAGCACCTAGTGAACCTGGTAAGGAAGATGTTCACCAGGAGGAAGAGAAGCTTCAGCAAGAAGGATCTACAAAAGATCAGTTCTCCGGCCGATTCGAGGAACGTAACATGCTTCGGATGCAACAAAAAGGGGCACTACAAGAACGAGTGTCCAAGATTGAAGATCGACAAAACAAAACCGACCAAAAAGAAGGCCCTTAAAGCGATGTGGGACGACTCCTTCTCGGACGAATCAGAGGCCGAAGATCAAAAGTGTTGGAATGTATACTAAAAGCCTAGCTTTTGTAAACATTTATTTTGAAATAAAGAATCACAGTAGTCAAAAATATCTACATTTATGTTAAGTATAGTTGTTCAATTAATTTATATCGTAGATAACATGGTGTGTGGTGTCACGCACAGAAGATCATGTTATCAGTTATTTATAAATTATAAACAGTTGCTCACGACTAAGATGGAAAAGAATAAATCGTCGGTAAAGTTGTAGTGTGATTAGGGATTAATTTATCTTGACTAATAAATTACACTAGTACACTCTAAGTGTATTGAGTAGGACTATTTTAGGTAAGTTTTTTTTATACTTACTTGATAAAAGAACTAGACCTTAGTGTTGGTGCAACATCCCTCAGGTCAAGGTTGACCTGGGTGACCAAGCTGAGTCTTGGTTTGAGTTTAGATGTTTGACAATAAGAAATTGATTGAAGAAGAGTCAAGTAGGTCAAGGTTGACCGGATACTTGACAGGGAAGTCCTGGTGAGTGAAACCAGGTGAAAACCCTAGTGAGTGAAGCTAGGTGAAAGTCCTGGTGAGTGAAGCCAGGCAGAAGGAAAACCCTAGTGAGTGAAGCTAGGTGAAAGTCCTGGTGAGTGAAGCCAGGTGAAAGCCCTAGTGAGTGAAGCTAGGCAGAAGGAAAACCCTAGTGAGTAAAGCTAGGTGAAAGTCCTGGTGAGTGAAGCCAGGTGAAAGCCCTAGTGAGTGAAGCTAGGCAGATGGAAAACCCTAGTGAGTGAAGCTAGGTGAAAGTCCCAGTGAAGCCGGGCAAGGGAAAATCCAGATGGATCAAGGATGATCGGACATCCGGTGTTGGGAAGTCAAGTAGGTCAAAGGATTGACTGGATACTTGGCATGAATAGAAAAGTCTAAGTGGGTCGAAGGGATGACCGGACACTTGGTGGGAAGTCCTAGCGGTCAAAGGGTGACCGGATGCTGGGCATGATGTACCAACAGTCAAGGTTGACGGATGTTGGTTTGAGAGGCTTGGAACTTGGTTTTGGGCAAAGACCAAGTGTTGGATCGATCGGTGGATCGATCAGGAGGCTGGATCGATCGGTGGATCGATCCGGAGCTTCTGGCGACAGAGCCTCGGATCGATCCGTGGATCGATCAGATGTTCAATCGATCGCTGGATCGATTGGGGCGGCTTCGCGCGATAAGCGCCGGATCGATCCGTGGATCGATCCGAGCGCCTAGCAGAGGCGCTCCGGATCGATCCGTGGATCGATCCAAAGCCTCCCGATCGATTGGGAACATTCGAATCGATCGGGATCCGACCGCTGGCGTCGATAAAGGCCGCAGGCGCACGATTCCTTCGCATCTCAGATCTTCGCCAGCTCCTCCACAGCACTCTCAAAGCTCGTGATCGCCAGTTCTTGAAGGTTCTTGGAAGCTCTCCGAGTCAAGAGGCGGATCAAAGGCAAGAAGAGAAGCTAGGGTTAGGGTTTTCTGCATTCATTGTAAGCTTTGTGCTTGTATTTTGTTTCCCTTTCCTTCTTCTTGTACCGAGAGTCTTGTAGGGCTTCTCCGCCCTCGGTAGTTACCGAAAAGGAGTGTTTCATAGTGGAGGGTGCGTGCGTGGTGTGGATCCTTGGATTAGTCACCTCTTTTGGAGGTGGATACCAAGTAAAATCCTAGTGTTAGCGTGGTTGTATTTGTTTCTGTATTTTCCGCTGCATATTCTTGAAGAAACAATCAACGTCGAGCAACACCAAGCACCGAGCGAACGCGACGAGCTATTCACCCCCCCCCCCCTCTAGCTACTTTTGGTCCTAACAAGTGGTATCAGAGCAAGGCCGCTCTTCACCGGAATCATCGCCGGAAGGGTCAAGCATAACAAGAAAAGCTAGAGGGGTGAAGAAGTTGGAGCAAATTCTTCAAGTTCAAGATTTTATCAAGCTCAACTTCAAGATGCAATTCCAAGATGGACTTGGATTTGACACAAGGGTGACTCCACCATATTCATCTACAAGCTTCGATTCTTGGAAATCAAGAATCGAAAATTTTCTTATGATGGAGATAGAGCAATGGTTTGCTCTCATGGAAGGTTTTGAAGCTCCCACAAATTCCAAGGGCAAAGTACTCAAAAGGAGCAAGTGGAGCAAAGACCAAATCCAAAGATGTGAGGCCAATGACAAAGTGACCAAGCTTTTGGTCAATTTATTGCCAAGCAACATCTTGGAACAAATTGGAGAATTTGAAGATGCCAAGGAGCTTTGGAGCAAATTGGCAAGAATTCATGAGATCCCCTCCACTGTACCAAATCAAGGAGAATCCAAAGAGGGCGACTCATTGGATCAAGACCAAGAGGAGGACTCCGAGGTTGAGAGATGCTCAAGCTCCGAAGAAGAAGTTCAAGAAGAAGCTTCATCTTCAAGGGAATGCAACGAAGGGAACAAGGAGGGAGCATACTCCTTGTTTCATATTCAAGATGATGAAGCCTCCACCTCTAGGATTGAGGGGGAGCAATCCTTGGTGACACCGGATCAAGAAGAAGGAGAAGTTTCTACATCCGGGTCAAGAGATGAAGAGATTGAAGAAGCTTCTACCTCCACGAGTCAAGAAAAATCAAATGGAGGAGAATCAAGATCGGATCAAGAGGAAGCTTCTACCTCCGGATCCAAAGGAAAGATGCCACCCCTACAAGCAAAGGTATAAATATTTCAATTAAAATAAAATCATATTATATGCTTTGAGTGTAGGGAACATGGGCACTACAAGAGCAAGTGCCCTAAATTGGCCAAGAAGAAGGGCCAAGTGGCACAAAAGGGCAAGGCGAAGCCCAAGGAGATCATCCCCAACACAAAGAAGAGCAAGGAGCATATTATATGCTTCTCTTGCAATCAAAAGGGGCATTACCGAAGTCAATGCCCCAAGGGGAAGAAGATGGTCAAGGCTCAAGGAGGCATTCGTCAAGGGGGAGCCTCCAAGGTAAAGAAGAAGGTAACATTTATTGAGTCTACCCCTTTACATTATGGTAAAAAGCATGATAGTTCTAACTTATATCATTTTAATGCTATTTACCATGAAAATAGAAAGCATGATAGCGTTAAAGAAAAACATATAGCTTTTCATGCTAAAACCACTACACCTAAGGCTAGGAATGTAGGTAAAAGTCTAGGCAAGAACTCTAAGGATTTTAGATACAAGCCCAAGAACAAATATGCTCATGAATCAAATGAAAAATCTAAAACTAAGGACTTAGTGATAGAAAATCAAGTCTTGAGGTCAAGGCTTGATAAAATGGAAAGGACCCTAAAAAGGATGGAAAATATCCTAAAAGGGCAAAATGAGCATAGCCTAGGTCTAGGAGCACAAAGGTCATCTAATGGCCATAGAGGTTTGGGATACAAACCAAAGGCTAAGAAGGATGTGCCCTCTTACCATAGAGTTCCATATAGTTATGGAACAAACCCTAGGTATAGTGGTCAAGCCAAGAATACTAGGGAAGTCATCCCTAAGAGTATTTTTGCAATAAATGTGACTAAGACTTCTAAGAAGTCTAAGAAAGTCACAAAGAAGGTTACAAGGGAAGTTATCCCTAGAGTTGACCTAGAAAATGTGGCCAAGGCTTCTAAGAAGCCCAACAAGGTCACTAGGAAGGTATGTAGGGAAGTTATCCCTAGTGAGTACCTAGAGCATCCAAGGAGCACCAATAGGTGTTGGGTTCCTAGGAGCATCTTCTCTACCCCATAGATGGGTTAGAGAGTGTCAACTCCGATTAGAAGGGTAGTTAACCCAACTTTGAGGAAATTGACACTCAAGGAGCATTTTCAAGGTTTTAGTTAACCTTTGAAAATGAAATGGAATTATTGATTACTCCTTGAAAGAGTAAAATGTGTCTAATGGTGAAAAATTGATTTTATCTTAAAATGGCACAAATTGGGAAAACCTTGAGAAATACCAAGTTGGGATTTTGGTATTCTCTTGGAAATTTAAGGCAATCCGGGCCTTGATTTATGTAATCACTCTTGAGGAAAAATGGAATATGCCAACATTTGAGGACATGTTTATTTTCAATTGGCATACATTAAATCAAGGAAATTAGAAATGCCAATTTAGGCTTTGGCATTCTCTTGTAGCACTTTAGGGCAATCTAGGTTTAAGGTGTAAGTTTAGCTAAGACTTTAAGGATACTTAGATAGTTAATCTAGGTATATTTTATTTATGCTAAATCTTGCCATGATTGTTTGCCCATCATATGCCATGACATCATGTCTAGTTTTGCATTCATGTTTTATTATGAAAAATCTAAAAATACCATGTCATGACATTCATACATCATGTAGTAATAGGATATTTTCTTTTGAAAATTATTTTCTTTTGATGTATGCCATAACATAATCATGTATTAAGTTTAATTCCTTGTAATTAAGGACAAATGGCATTTAACGACACTTATTGACAAGTGACATCCTAGGTGGATGTCTAATATTTCTAAAATGCCTAGATAGATATGCATGATCCCTAGATTAGGGCAAAAACCAAAATCTACATCTCACAAAGACTATAAGGTGACTTGTATGTGATTAGTGCACATTAGATACAAGTGAGATGTTAGGATGATGAACAAAGCTCAAGATGTTGATTTAGTGCATTCTTTTGAGTTTTTAGGTTCATCAAAACACATAGTTATGTGTTTTCCCATCATTGGGAAAGCTAATGTACAAGTCATGTGCATTATGCCCAAGGAACATGATGGGATATTGGTTTTGAAAATGTTTTTAAAATGTTTTTGGAAAACCTTGGTGAAGGCTATCGTTTGATAGTAATCACCATTGAATAGTTAGACACAAACTTGAAGAAAAACACTAAAATTTTTGTAAGTTTTCAAGTTTGTGTCAATCTTTGAAAATATGATGTATTTTCATAGAAAGCTATTTTTCCATGATTAAGTATGCCCTAAATAATGTCTACACGAAATTTCATGATTTTTGGATTTTTGTAGAATTTTCTAAGGGTTTCTGAAGTTGACTGAAATGGAATTTCAGCAACTATCAGAGCTCCGATCGATCCATGGATCGATTGGAGTGCCCGAATCGATCCGTGGATCGATTCAGAAGGCAAGACTCCCGCGAGCAGAAGCTCGCTGGATCGATCAGTCGATCGATCCAGGTAGTCTGAATCGATTCAGAAAGATTCAATCGATTGGAACCCAACTCCAATCGATCCAAGTTGCTGATTTTGGCTGGGAAGGCTTGATTTCAGCATCTTTGAACCTCTTTGAGTCTAGGAAACCATTCCAAACCCCTAAAATACATTTATATACATACAAAGGGTGTTTTCATGTGAAAACAAGGATGGATTGGTTAAGGAAGGCTTCATTGAAGTTTAGGTTGAGGTTTGTTTCAAATTTTGAGTATTTGAACCTCAAAACTTCTAAATTTGGGTTTCCTAAAGGTTTAGGAATTCCAAGTCATTTTTGGTGCAATGACAGAAGTCACCACCATGTCTTTAGGGGGAGGGACTCTTTAAAGACATGAAAAATTACTTTTCATGAACCTTGGAAGGTGGTTAACCTTCTTTAAAGAAAATGCTCATGTATGAGCTTTTGAACTTGAAATGGGGAGTGGATATCCTCATTATTTCAAGTGGGAACTCAAGTGGTTAGATAATGCTCAAGGTTGGGTATTTGTCTACATTGAGGGAGAAGTTAAGGATAAATGAAGGGTATGGGACCTTCATTATCGTGTTGATCACAACGAGTGATGTTGTGAACAACGATGAGCAACTCTTCAGGGGGAGAGTTTTCAACAAATGGATTTGTTGATGTGTACCCAAAATTGGGGCATGGTTTGATGTGTGCCCAAAGATGGGTTGATGTGTGCCAATAGGGGGAGAATGAAAGGACCTATGAATGGGTATAAGTTAGGCTTTCATTACCTAGAGGGAGTGTGCCCTCGTAGGGGGAGAATGAAGAGCTTAATTTATATGTTCATTACCTAGTGGCATGAAGATTGAGGCTATAGGATTAGCCTAACTTACATGTGGTATTGTAAGTGTTATTGTGGTATTGTCAAACATCAAAAAGGGGGAGATTGTTGGTGCAACATCCCTCAGGTCAAGGTTGACCTGGGTGACCAAGCTGAGTCTTGGTTTGAGTTTAGATGTTTGACAATAAGAAATTGATTGAAGAAGAGTCAAGTAGGTCAAGGTTGACCGGATACTTGACAGGGAAGTCCTGGTGAGTGAAACCAGGTGAAAACCCTAGTGAGTGAAGCTAGGTGAAAGTCCTAGTGAGTGAAGCCAGGCAGAAGGAAAACCCTAGTGAGTGAAGCTAGGTGAAAGTCCTGGTGAGTGAAGCCAGGTGAAAGCCCTAGTGAGTGAAGCTAGGCAGAAGGAAAACCCTAGTGAGTAAAGCTAGGTGAAAGTCCCTGAGTGAAGCCGGTGAAAGCCCTAGTGAGTGAAGCTAGGATGGAAAAGTCCTGGAACTGGAAGCCAGGCAAGGGAAAATCCAGATGGATCAAGGATGATCGGACATCTGGTGTTGGGAAGTCCAAGTAGGTCAAAGGATTGACTGGATACTTGGCATGAATAGAAAAGTCTAAGTGGGTCAAAGGGATTGACCAGACACTTGGTGGGAAGTCCTAGCAGGTCAAAGGAGTGACCAGATGCTAGGCATGATGTACCAACAGGTCAAGGTTGACCGGATGTTGGTTTGAGAGGCTTGGAACATGGTTTTGGGCAAAAACCAAGTGTTGGATCGATCGGGATCGATCCAGGCTGGATCGATCGGTGGATCGATCCGGGCTCTCTAGCGACAAGAGCCTCTGGATCGATCCGTGGATCGATCCAGATGTTCAATCGATCGGTGGATCGATTGGGGCTTGGCGCGATAAGGGCTGGATCGATCCGTGGATCGATCCGAGGCCTAGCGATAGGCGCTGGATCGATCCGTGGATCGATCAAAGCCTCGATCGATTGGGAACATTCGAATCGATCGGGATCCGACCGTTAGCGTCGATAAAGGCCGCAAGCGTTCCTTCTGCATCTCTTCACCGTTTCATCTCGGATCTTCGCGCTCCTCCACAGCACTCTCAAAGCTCGTGATCGCCAGTTCTTGAAGGTTCTTGGAAGCTCTCCGAGTCAAGAGGCGGATCAAAGGCAAGAAGAGAAGCTAGGGTTAGGGTTTTCTGCATTCATTGTAAGCTTTGTGCTTGTATTTTGTTTCCCTTTCCTTCTTCTTGTACCGAGAGTCTTGTAGGGCTTCTCCGCCCTCGGTAGTTACCAAAAAGGAGTGTTTCATAGTGGAGGGTGCGTGCGTGGTGTGGATCCTTGGATTAGTCACCTCCTTTGGAGGTGGATACCAAGTAAAATCCTAGTGTTAGCGTGGTTGTATTTGTTTCTGTATTTTCCGCTGCATATTCTTGAAGAAACAATCAATGCCGAGCAACGCCAAGCACCGAGCGAACGCGACGAGCTATTCCCCCCCCCCCCCCCCTCTAGCTACTTTTGGTCCTAACACTTAGTTATTATGGAAGTGTGTGCTCTTAATCCTAATATAATAACAAACATATATATTTAGTATTTATTTCTTTGACTTATCAATGGGTGAGATTTAGCTCGATAAATCAAAAGACCCGATAAGTTGGGAAATGATATTACTTATAGTGTGTGTTGTTGATTATAGAAGGAAACTGTGTCCTAGTAATTTAGGTTGATAATGTCCCTAAGAGGAGCTCATAAGGATTGTCATGATAAACCCTGCAGGTGGACTTAGTCCGACATGATGATAAAGTTGAGTGGTATTACTCTTGGACTAAGATATTAATTAAAGTGAGTTGTCAGTAACTCAATTTAATTAGTGGGCATTCGACATCTTAAACACAGGGAGAATAACACCCTCATAATAAGAAGTAGCCCAAAATGTAATTTGGGATTGATGTGGTAGTTCAATAATAATTTTTTAGTGGTATGAATTATTATTGATGAAAATAAATTGGGTGTTCGGGGTGAACATGGGAAGCTTAATTTTATCGAGAGACCAAAATCAATTCCTCCTCTCGGTCCCTATTTTAACCTCTATATAAAAGACTTGTATCCACTCAAGCCTATCTTCAAGTCCATGTTATTGGCGTTGCTATCGAAGGATGCTTCATGTTGATGTGATCAACGTAAACAGCGAGTTCTCAATTGCTTGCTGTGAAATGCCGATTGCTTAAACAGAACAGCAACTCACGGTTTTGTTTGCCAACCAAGTCAACGTGAGAAGCTTTGTTTAAGCAACTCATGGTTTTGTTTGCCAACCAACGTGAGAAGTTTTATTTAAGCAACTCACGTGTTCGCTTGCCAATTAAGTCAACGTGAGAAGCTTGCCAATTGGCAACGTGATCACATGGAATTAATAGGAGAGGAATTTTAATTAAAATATTTATTTTTGTGGAGAGATGTTATAAAAGGAACTTTTAATTTTTAGCGAAAACTTTTTTTTTTTTTTTTTTTTGTAAATCATCCAAAGAAAAATTTTAATTTATAAAATTCCTTTTACAATCTATCATGAAGGGAAAAATTATTGGAGAATTTTTATAAATATTCAGAAACAAATTAAGAAGTTTTAATTCTTGTGTTAAATTAAAACTCTCATGGTTGTGTTATGTGAGAAAAGGAAATTAATTTTTAATTAATTAAATTTTCTTTTTCATGGCAAAGGAATTAAGGAAGTTTTTATTTAAATTTCCTTATTTGCCAAGACCAAAGATTATAAAGAGGGGGTAAAAGTGCTTTCATGGAGAGACAACTCTATTATTTTTCTTCGTCTCTTCCTTGGTATGGTCGGGCCTTCAAGTTCTTCCCTCTCCTTTTTCTTTCTTCTCCTTGGTGGCCAAATCTCTTCAACCTTTGAAGCTTGGAAGGTGGCCGGATCTTGCTTGGAGAAGAAGGAGGAAAAGGAGACTTTGTTTCTAGCATCCCTTGGAGCTTGGTGGTGGTGGTCGGACCTCTATTTCTCTTGGAGAATTGATGGTGGCCGAATCTAGCTTGGAGAAGGAGCTTGGTGGTTCTCGTCTCGAAGATCATTACCCACACAACGTCCGAGATTAGAAGAGGAATACGGTAGAAGATCAAGAGGTTATTTGCTTACAAAGAAATGTATAACTAGTAATTGTTTTTCGCATCATACTGGTTTTCTTTATATAGTTATTTTTGGAAATACCAAATACAAGAGGCATATGATTCTAGAGTTTTCGGATTTGTTTCGAATTTGTGTTTCTTTTGTTTTATTTTTCGAATTTGTGATTCGATTGTTCTTTTTTGTTAAACCTAGAGTTATATAAGGAAATTAAATATTAGCTTTCCTTAAAAGGCTTTGTCTAGGCGGTGGTGGATGCTCTCATACCCAAGAAGGCCATGTGTCTCGCCATGCATTCCCGGAAGCCAATTTTGAAAATTAATATTTAATTTAATTTATAATATAGGTTGATTTAGATCAATAGTGTTAAGTTCCGCTTGCGATCCAAGTCTAAATCATTAAAAACAGATAAGTTAAATTTGGAATCAATAATGTTAAGTTCCATTTGCGATTCCTAATTTAACTTTTAAAGAACACAATAGGTTGTTTAGGAAAAGTTCGACACTTGTACAAAATTTTTGTACAATGGAACCGGTACGATCTTCCTAGGACCAACCAACAAAAAGCACCAAAGCCACCTCGCGCTGATGGCCCGCGAAGCAGAGTCGGAAGACAGGTCCGAACCCGAATCAAGCCACGAGTTCGTACTCGTTTCCGAAGATTCCGAAGAAGTATACCTAACCTTAAATCAGAAATTTTTTAAAATTATTTCTTACTTGAATAGTAAATTAATTAAATTAGAAAGTGAAAACAAAATACTCCTTGAGGAAAATCAAATCCTCAAGCAACAAATTGTAAATAATAATCCAACTCAAGATCTAACACTTGAGGAGAAAAATTTATCACTAAAATTAGAAATTAATAACTTAAAAGAAATGTTAGAAAAATTTACAACAAGATCTAAAAATTTAGATCTAATTTTAAATAATCAAAAAGCATGTTATAATAAAACCGGGCTCGGATATAAGTCAAACTCAAATAAAACTTTTAAATCATTAATAATCCAACACAAACCAACGAGTAAAGCCTGAGTTCCGAAAGCGTGTTTGACCACGCAAGTAGAACTTAACCAATATTACATACCTAAAGATAAAATATATTATCTAAAGTCAAATAAACCAAATCAAAAACCAGAATACAAACCTAAACAAAAAAAATTCAAAATATAAATATTTTAAAACTCACCAAAACTTGGACTATCACCAAGTAAATTATAACTATAAAAGAAATAGACATAAACCTAGAACTAAAAATTAAATTAACGGTCAATAATTCAGGGGGAGGTTCCAGAATAGCTGGCACCTCTAAAACTAACCTACCCGACGGGGTAACCCTAACCAACCTACCCGACAGGGTAACTAGGACCAATTTAAAAAAAAAATGGTTTAAGTTTAACTTGAAAAATGATACTGGTGAAGTTTTAGATGATAGTACATTAGGGAAGCTTAGTCTATGCATGTCTAGAAAGATATAGTTTCGACCTGGTGCATTTGGCTAAGTGGAACTGACCGAAGCTATCCTTTATGGATCCTAACCAGTTAGACCAAGATTTTGTACTAAGTCTAGTGGACAGGACTATTTGGAAAACCTCAAAGGCATGGTTACTTTAATGATGTCCAAGTGATTCACCATACCCTAGAAGTTTATCCAGAGAACGTCTATTTGTTGAATTCAAAGCTAAACTTGAATCTAACACAAGTTAAAAACAAACCCTAAAATTAAATCTAATTCATCTCACAAAATTATAGAATTCTCTGATTGAAAACATAGATCGGGTGAGATGACTAAGGACCTAAATGAAATTAATTAAATTAAAGTAAATTAAATTTAAATTAATTAAATTAACATTTTAAAATTAAAATTAAAATTCCTTTTAACTTAAAAATTTTACTTTAAAATTAATTTAACTTAAAAATTTTACTTTAGAATTAATTTAACTTAAAAATTTTACTTTAAAATTAATTTTTTTAACTTAAAAAATTATTTTAAAAATTAAACTTAAATTTTTTTAACTTAAAAATTTATTTTAAAAATAAACTTAAATTTATTTTAACTTAAAAAAATTATTTTAAAAATTAAACTTAAAATTTTTTTAAAAAAATTTATTTTAAAAATAAACTTTTTTTTTTACTTAAAAATTTTATTTTAAAAATTAAACTTAAATTTTTTTAACTTAAAAAGTTTTAAAAAAATAAACTTAAATTTTTTTAAACTTAAAAAAAATATTTTAAAATTAACTTAAATTCTTTTAAAAATTTTATTTTAAAAGTTAAACTTAAAAGTTTTTTTTAACTTAAAAAAAAAACCAGGGGCGGGTGCCCCTGGTATACTAATCCGGGGCGCCCGAAAGGGACTCCGGGCGCCCCGCCCTACTTGACCCCGGGCGCTCGGAATGGGTCCGGGCGCCCGGAGCCCCCTATATATAGGGGGCAGGGGCGCCCCCTCCATTTGCGCCAACAATGTGAGATCTCGGAAAATTTAATTAATAGGGTTATTTGAGAAATAGCCTTATAGAATTTTTCCGAAATTTTTAGAAATTTTCTGAAAATTTTTCGGAGCTCGTACGACGAGTTTTGAGGGGATCAATTCCGGGTACGGATAAAGCCTGTTTGGGATACCCGTTTAAGTGAGGAAAAGTTTGTAATTATAAATTCTTTTCCTTTATTTTTATTTCCCTTCCCAAATCGCCGATCACCGAATCCCTTCCCCTCTTCCTTTTCCCCGATCTCCTCTCTCTGTTCTTTCTGTCCTCTCCCTCTTGCGGACAAGCGACGGCGACGGGACCAGCTCCGGCGATTCCTTTGCCGGCATCGACGCCTGGTAAGCCCAGATCCAGCCGAGACCTTTCTCATCCTAGCTTCGATCTCTTCTCCTCGCCACTGGTTCTTTCACGGGGATGAGCCGACGCCACTGATCGAGCGAGATCCACCCGATCGCCGGCGAGGGTTTGCTTCCGGAGGTTTGAGAGTAGGGCTAGTTCCACCTGAGCCCTTCTTCCTTGTGCAACCGTGCCCTAAATCCCTTCCATCGGCTCCGATCAGTCGTCGCAGCGTCGACCAGCCGTGCCCTAGCTATGATCCTGGAGGCAAGGATCGTTTCCTTGCTGGCAGTTCTTGATCTTCTTCCTATTGACCTCACGGGGTCAGATCTTGATCCTCTTCCTTGAGGTTGATTTGGGCCACAGATTGGGCAATTTCTGTTGGAGACAGCCGATTGGGGTAAGGTAGGTTGTTATTTTGGTTGGTGTTTGGATCAATGATCTGTGCTTGATTCCTTCTTGGTCTGGTTGATCCAGTAGGGTGATCTTCTGTGGTGTTCTTGATTCAGCACCCTTTGCTCCGGCAGCTACCTTCCGGAGAGCAATACTTCTCAGGGTGGATCAACAGAAGGGAGGGCTAAGCGTGAGGTATGGTGTAATTTGATTGTTCTAGAGGAATTAGTTTTGATTGGAGGTGAAGTAGTGTTCTGTGGTAACCTTGTCCAGCAGATCACCTTGTCTTTCCAGCCATCTCGGTTGGTTTCCAGCAGCTCATTTCGTTCCAGCAGTGGCTGTAAATTTAGGTAAGGATTAGGTATGTTTCGGTACATGATTAGTTGTAGATCATGGTATGATTTGAATACTAGATGGTTAGTGTATCATTAGTTGATACATGTTGTATTTAGTTGCTAAAGTGTAATTAGATTTATTTGCCTAGATAAATCTAATGGAATGATTAGGGTTAAGATAATTAACCCTAGTCAACTGTTAGATTTAATTTAGATGATGATACATGTTATGATAGATATATTTGCTTAGATTTAATCTAATGGAATGATTAGGGTTAAGACAATTAACCCTAGTCAACTATTGGATTTAATTTAAGTTTATATATCTGATCTAATTGGTGATTAGGGTTTAGGTAACTAACCCTAATTGACCGTTAGGTTTAATTAGATAGGTTGAGATTGCTGATTAGGGTTTTGCCCTAATTTAGGTTTAGAAATTTTATTTAGCTATTCATTTGGATTTAGCTAAATAAAATATATATATTGTTTGTTGACACAGGATTCTGATTCGAGACAGGCGTCTCGACGTTGACTTCGGATTTGGGATTGTACCTTCTATTTGAGGCGGGTACCCTTTGACTTATCTTTTGATACTGTCTTATGATATGTATAGTTTATATATAGTTGCTAGTGATAGTGGTAGATTTATTTCTTCCCTGGTCTTAGCTAGTTAATACCTATCACATGCTTCATCTGTTAGTTGCTTTACTTCAGGATTGGATATTTACCTCTTGCCATGTATATATATGTTCATAGAGATGCATATCTATAGTGCTCTACTCTACTGGATTAGTTGCTTTACATGTGTGATGCATGCTCTCGGATTCATGATACTTACATCATTGTTATATGTGATGTCTTTGGGTTTATGCTGTTTATATCATGGTTATATATATGCGTTTACCTTTCTGGGCACACACATATATGGAGGAGACTATGTTCAGGTATGTCATATTGTAGCCGCATGCACCATATCGCATGATTGCATGCTGGGCGATTGACGACTCCATTATTGTTGAGCTCGTCGGCCGGCTACATAGGCCTGCACACAACGTGTTTCACTGCATGGGTAGTGGCACAGCACAGTAGGGTGTGTATGGCAGTAGCTCTGTAGTGCTCCGCTGGTCCGCTCATGGGTAGTGTGACTGCAGCGTGGTAGCAGACAGGGATCCCTCCCCGTCATTGCGTACCGGGAGTTGAGAGCGTTACGCTCCCTCACTATGTTTGAGGTAGGAGGATAGGTGTACTCCAACAGCATCCCGTCCACTCGGTCACTCTTGAGGCGGTGATGGCGAGTGCACGGTGTCACACCCTACCCACCGGTCTCACCATTGTGTGTGAGATGGTGACTGGCGTCAGGGGTGACCATGTCATATTGCATCATATGCACGGATTGCATTCGTTATGATTGATGCATTTTGGTGATTGCATATGATTGACATGCATACAGGATACATGCTTTTGCTCTGACTATTTTTATCTCTGTATGTTGACAGTCAGTTGCCCAAGCCTCGCAGGTGAGTACAGTTTATTTCAGTTATGCATCTTCTTATTATTCTTGCTATAGACTGTACTTTATGCCTATTGTTGGTTATTACAGTTTATTTCAGCTTTGCATATCTGTTATACTGTTAGGAGACTGTGCCGTAGATTGTACTGTTAGGAAACTGTTCTATTGATCCTATGGTTTAGGAGACTGTACCTTAGGATATTACTGGTAGTTATATATTGCTGTACATGTCTATTGGATTACCTGCTGAGTTCATTGAACTCACCCCGTTTTTATTACCATTTCAGGTTGAGGCCGTCGGGGAGATTCCAGTCGCTAGCCCCATTATCGCGAGGATTTTCTTTGTCGGATTATATTTTGCTTTTGCATCTTATATACTTGTATTGTGGGTTTGTATTGTGGACTTTACATTGAACATTCGGGTTTGCTACTTTTGTTTTCCGCTGCGGTTGTATTTTCATTACTTCGTGGATTTTTTTTCTTCGTTGTAGTGGAGTAGGCTGTTTACATATATCTTCGAGGTTCTATATCGTCTTTCCTTATTAAACTGCGTGGATTGATCATATATTATATCTGTGTGGAATGTTGATATAAACTGCGTGGGTTGTTTCTTAATTGTATTGTATTATTCCGGCCGTGTGTGGCCGAGGTATAGAGATATATGTATACTGAGCTTCATATTGTCCGTCGTACAGGGGAGATGCTGCCGAAATTTCTTCGGACAGGGCCTACCTGGGGGCGTGACAATTTATTTGGTATCAGAGCATGGGTTACGATGCTCTGTATTTTCTTTTTATCTGATACCAATTTATTTGGTATCAGAGCAGGTTACGATACCTGCTTTCGTGTTATGGATTTGTGAGTTTATCTGATACCAATTTATTTGGTATCAGAGCAAAGTTTTGCGATACCTACTTGTCGGGTTTCGGATTTACGATGCTTACTTTCGTGAGCATTTCTCGGTATTTTGGTTTTGTATGGATTTTCTCGTTTCGAATTCTGAGGCATTTTGACGAGGTTTTATTGGATCTATTTGGGGCTATGCAGCGACAGGACATCTCCAGACGGCAATAGGTAAATTAGGTAATTTTATAGTTTTCATACCTGTAGTGATATCTGTATAACATTTTTTACATATATGATACGTGTTCTAGTACTTAAACGTGGTCGCACATGTATGAGGGCGATCGATTCTCTAGAGACAGAGTCTCCAGAGAGTTCTGTTAGGGTTGAGCCTGTCCATCAGGGATAGACTCCTCAGGGTATTGTGACCACGTTAGACTATCAGATCCTGACGGTTCCGACTTCAGAGGTACTTACCTCGCCTGTACCGCCAGTAGTACCTACAGGGTACTCGGCACCTTCTCTAGCCGTGCCTACTGCGTACTCGGTACCACCACAGACATCTGTGCTGGTTACTACATACTCGGTACCTGCACTAGCAGTATCGGTTACATCTTACCCGGTACCACCCAGCGTACCTTTCGTCGTCCCTACTTATGCCTACTCTGTAGTTCCACTAGGGGTTCCTACCCTGTTTATGTGGCAGCACCAGTGGTACCTCTTCCAACCTATCCATCAGTACCACCCATAAGATCAACTCCAGTGATTCTGCCCAGTACCGCGGCGATATCTACGGATATGGTTGTGGCACGAGCATGGATCCCAGCCTTGGCGGAGTTGGTGAAAAGCCAATTCACGCTATTTCGCGGGGAGACTGATCCGAGCGTGGCTCAATCTTGGATAGAGTCCATGGAGCGGACATTCTTTTACATGGCCTGCTCCGAGTGGGAGAAAGCTGAATGGCTGCTTACCACTTACGAGGCAGGCAAAGATCGGTGGGACACCAGTTGCTCGATTATAGGCGGCATGTTATATATCTGAGATTTAGAGGCATTCGAGTCGGTGTTTTCCGCGTGTCGGATGACACATCGGATTTCTGAGTCTTGACGGAATAACCGCCGATGATGGAGTATAATGCGAATTTAATCGGTTGGCGATTACGCCACGAGTTAGTTGATGCGGATCTCGTATGCTTGATTTGTCGAGGGGCGGACGGGCATCTTCAGTGAAGATGTCGGTTTTGTTGTTCATCATACAAGAGACCTGGATAGAGCTCTCATGATTGAGTCTACTCGAGAGTGAGCAGACAAGAAGCGGTGATCGGATGCGGGGCGACCACGGACTACGGGACAACGGCGATCGCTTTTCGAGATAGGTCGGTACTTGGGTCAACCGGAAGTCGGACGATCTTCATCGGACGTTCCGGTCTTCTAAGCGAGCAAACAACCCACCGGTGACCTTGCACCGGGATCCCGAGATCACATCACTGTGCATGCACCTTGGGACGATCGGTTGCTATTATTGTAGCCTGAGCATTGAGGCCGAAGGCTCGGCCGTAAGGATTTCCATTGGGAGGACAGTTTAGTCGATCTGGGACTCGGCGGGCGAAATCCCAATCTTCGCATCGTCAGCAGAGGACAACTCCCCCTGCAGCAGTTGCATATAGCATGCACGGGCAGGAGCATTCCGGTGTCCTTGTGGAGAACCCCACGGTATTCCACCTTAGTGTTCTCCAGTATTATTCGTCAAGAAGAAGGATGGTACTCTGAGGTTGTGCATCGATTACAGGCAACTGAATGCAGTGACTATCAGAAATAAGTACCCCTTGCCACGGATTGAGGATTTATTTGATCAGCTCAGAGACACATCAGTGTATTCTAAGATTGATCTGCGCTCTGGATATCATCAGCTGAGAGTCAAAGATCCTGATATTCAGAAGACAGTATTTCGCACCAGATACGGACATTATGAGTTTTGGTAATGTCATTTGGGCTTACCAATGCTCCAGTAGTATTTATAGATTTGATGAACCGTATCTTTCTGGAGTACCTAGATCAGTTGGTTATTGTGTTTATCGATGATATATTGATCTATTCACGTTCTGAGGAGGAGCACGCGCAGCACCTTTGCATAGTCTTGGAGACTCTTCGACGACATCATCTGTATGCGAAGTTCAGCAAGTGTGCATTTTGGCTTCCCTCAGTTGGTTTTCTAGGACACGTGGTGTCTAGCCGAGGTATTTCTGTGGATCCTCAGAAGATCGAGGCTATCACTAGCTGGGAGCAGCCGAAGTCAGTCCAAGAGATTCGCAGTTTCTTGGGCTTGGCTGGATATTACCGACGATTCGTTGAGGGTTTCTCCAGTATTGCTATGCCGTTGACACGTCTGATTAGGAAAGACGTGAAGTTCACGTGGTCAGAGGCTTGTGAGACCAGCTTCCAGGAGCTGAAGCGGAGATTAGTATCAGCACCAGTCTTGGTTTTACCTTCTGGTGATGACGGATTCGTACTTTATACAGACGCATCTCTTCAGGGCTTGGGCGCTGTTCTGATGCAGCACGGTAGGGTAGTCTCCTATGCTTCTCGTCAGTTGAAGGAGCATGAGAAGAACTACCCAGTTCATGATTTAGAGCTAGCCGCTATTAGCTTTGCTTTGAAGATTTGGCGTCATCATCTTTATGGTATTACTTTTGAGATTCTTACTGATCATAAGAGTCTCAAATATATTTTCACCCAGAAGGAACTCAATCTCCGACAGAGGAGATGGATGGAGTTCCTGAAGGATTATGATTGTACTATTAGCTACCATCCGGGTAAAGCTAATGTGGTTGCTGATGCACTTAGTAGGAAGTCCAGAGGGACTTTATCTTGTCACCGAGTTTTAGTCACGGACTTGATTCAGGGATTCTCGAGTTGGGCCTTGAGGAGGCGAGGAGACGAGGCGGGTATTCGGTTACCATGGTTGCTCGATCGTCGATCGGGATGAGATTGAGAGGCCCAGGCCGGAGATCAGCATTTACAGTTCATTAGCAGCCAGATAGCTTCCGGACAGCAGACCGAGTTTACACGAGATGACGAGGGTATTGTTTAGTTCCGAGGTAGATTATGTGTACCTCAGTCTCACCCGGTCATGGAGGAGTTACTCCAGGAGGCTCATCGCTCTAGATTTGCTATCCACCCAGGCGGGACCCGTATGTATCGGGATTTGAGGCGTTCCTATTGGTGGAACGGTATGAAGAAGGACATCGCGGAGTTTGTTGCTAGATGTCTGATCTGCTGAGCACCAGAGACCTGCTGGTTTACTTCAGAGGATCCCTATTCCAGAGTGGAAGTGGGAGCATATTACTATGGATTTCGTGGTAGGATTGCCTAGGACTCGACGAGGCCATAATGCGATTTGGGTAATCGTTGACCGATTAACCAAATCCGCACATTTTATAGCGATCCGGAAGACTGATTCTCTGGATCGATTAGCAGAGTTATACTGTCGTGAGATTATTAGATTACATGGTGTTCCGTTGAGCATCATATCAGATAGAGACCCACGGTTCACGTCCCGGTTCTGGCAGAGTCTGCAGCAGGCCTTGGGCACACAGCTTCGTTTCAGTACGGCATTCCATCCACAGACAGATGGGCAGACAGAGCGGACTATTCAGACATTGGAGGACTTGCTGAGGTCTTGTGTCATGGACTTCGGAGGCAGTTGGGAGGACCACCTGCCATTAGTGGAGTTCGCCTACAACAACAGCTATCATTCGGCTATCCAGATGGCATCGTTTGAGGCGTTGTATGGTAGGCCTTGGCGGACACTCATCCTCTGGGAAGAGGTTGGGGAGGCTCAGTTGGTAGGATGCAGAGCTGGTTCGCACTATCAGACGGAGGATGTCAGAGGCCCAGGACCGTCAGAAGAGTTATGCTGATCAGAGACGGAGACCCCTAGAGTACTCCATTGGTGGTCACGTATTTCTTAGGATTTCACCCACGAAAGGGGTGAAGAGATTTGGTCTCCGAGGTAAGCTATCTCCCCGATATATTGGACCATTCCAGATCTTGGAGAGGATTGGAGCAGTAGCTTACCGTCTGGCGCTACCACCATCTCTAGCTGGCATTCACGATGTATTCCATGTATCTATGCTGAGGAGATACGTATCCGATCCGGCACATGTTCTGTCAGATATATCTGTTCCTATTCAGCCTGATGTTACTTACGAGGAGGTTCCGGTGCGGATTCTGGACCGTAGAGAGCGTCAGTTGCGGAACAAGACGGTCCGACTGGTTAAAGTCGGATGGCCGCATCATTCTGACGAGGAGGTTACGTGGGAGCTGGAGGATACGATCCGAGCTCGATACCCCCATCTTTTGACTTGAGGTATGTGGGTTAGAGTTTCTTTCAGCATTTATACTGTTTGGTTATATTTTAGTGTTTGCTGTTAGTTATAGCGAAATTTGGGGACAAAATTTTTATTAGTAGGGGAGGATGTGAGATCTCGGAAAATTTAATTAATAGGGTTATTTGAGAAATAGCCTTATAGAATTTTTCCGGAATTTTTAGAAATTTTCTGAAAATTTTTCGGAGCTCGTACGACGAGTTTTGAGGGGATCAATTCCGGGTACGGATAAAGCCTGTTTGGGATACCCGTTTAAGTGAGGAAAAGTTTGTAATTATAAATTCTTTTCCTTTATTTTTATTTCCCTTCCCAAATCGCCGATCACCGAATCCCTTCCCCTCTTCCTTTTCCCCGATCTCCTCTCTCTGTTCTTTCTGTCCTCTCCCTCTTGCGGACAAGCGACGGCGACGGGACCAGCTCCGGCGATTCCTCTGCCGGCATCGACGCCTGGTAAGCCCAGATCCAGCCGAGACCTTTCTCATCCTAGCTTCGATCTCTTCTCCTCGCCACTGGTTCTTTCACGGGGATGAGCCGACGCCACTGATCGAGCGAGATCCACCCGATCGCCGGCGAGGGTTTGCTTCCGGAGGTTTGAGAGTAGGGCTAGTTCCACCTGAGCCCTTCTTCCTTGTGCAACCGTGCCCTAAATCCCTTCCATCGGCTCCGATCAGTCATCGCAGCGTCGACCAGCCGTGCCCTAGCTACGATCCTGGAGGCAAGGATCGTTTCCTTGCTGGCAGTTCTTGATCTTCTTCCTATTGACCTCACGGGGTCAGATCTTGATCCTCTTCCTTGAGGTTGATTTGGGCCACAGATTGGGCAATTTCTGTTGGAGACAGCCGATTGGGGTAAGGTAGGTTGTTATTTTGGTTGGTGTTTGGATCAATGATCTGTGCTTGATTCCTTCTTGGTCTGGTTGATCCAGTAGGGTGATCTTCTGTGGTGTTCTTGATTCAGCACCCTTTGCTCCGGCAGCTACCTTCCGGAGAGCAATACTTCTCAGGGTGGATCAACAGAAGGGAGGGCTAAGCGTGAGGTATGGTGTAATTTGATTGTTCTAGAGGAATTAGTTTTGATTGGAGGTGAAGTAGTGTTCTGTGGTAACCTTGTCCAGCAGATCACCTTGTCTTTCCTGCCAGCTCAGTTGGTTTCCAGCAGCTCATTTCGTTCCAGCAGTGGCTGTAAATTTAGGTAAGGATTAGGTATGTTTCGGTACATGATTAGTTGTAGATCATGGTATGATTTGAATACTAGATGGTTAGTGTATCATTAGTTGATACATGTTGTATTTAGTTGCTAAAGTGTAATTAGATTTATTTGCCTAGATAAATCTAATGGAATGATTAGGGTTAAGATAATTAACCCTAGTCAACTGTTAGATTTAATTTAGATGATGATACATGTTATGATAGATATATTTGCTTAGATTTAATCTAATGGAATGATTAGGGTTAAGACAATTAACCCTAGTCAACTATTGGATTTAATTTAAGTTTATATATCTGATCTAATTGGTGATTAGGGTTTAGGTAACTAACCCTAATTGACCGTTAGGTTTAATTAGATAGGTTGAGATTGCTGATTAGGGTTTTGCCCTAATTTAGGTTTAGAAATTTTATTTAGCTATTCATTTGGATTTAGCTAAATAAAATATATATATTGTTTGTTGACACAGGATTCTGATTCGAGACAGGCGTCTCGACGTTGACTTCGGATTTGGGATTGTACCTTCTATTTGAGGCGGGTACCCTTTGACTTATCTTTTGATACTGTCTTATGATATGTATAGTTTATATATAGTTGCTAGTGATAGTGGTAGATTTATTTCTTCCCTGGTCTTAGCTAGTTAATACCTATCACATGCTTCATCTGTTAGTTGCTTTACTTCAGGATTGGATATTTACCTCTTGCCATGTATATATATGTTCATAGAGATGCATATCTATAGTGCTCTACTCTACTGGATTAGTTGCTTTACATGTGTGATGCATGCTCTCGGATTCATGATACTTACATCATTGTTATATGTGATGTCTTTGGGTTTATGCTGTTTATATCATGGTTATATATATGCGTTTACCTTTCTGGGCACACACATATATGGAGGAGACTATGTTCAGGTATGTCATATTGTAGCCGCATGCACCATATCGCATGATTGCATGCTTTGGGCGATTGACGACTCCATTATTGTTGAGCTCGTCGGCTAGCTACATGGGTTAGCGGTTTTTATTCAGGCAGGGTGTGTATGTAGCAGGTTGCTCTGTGTGCTCCGCTGGTCCGCTCATGGGTAGTGTGACGCAGCGTGGTAGCCGACAGGGATCCCTCCCGTCATCGCGTATCGGGAGTTGAGAGCATTGAGCTCCCTCACTATGTTTGAGGTAGGAGGATAGGTGTACTCCGACAGCATCCCGTCCACTCGGTCACTCTTCAGGGGTGATGGCGAGTGCACGGTGTCACAACCCTACCCACTCGGTCTCACCATTGTGTGTGAGTCAGGGGTGACCATGTCATATTGCATCATATGCACGGATTGCATTCGTTATGATTGATGCATTTTGGTGATTGCATATGATTGACATGCATACAGGATACATGCTTTTGCTCTGACTATTTTTATCTCTGTATGTTGACAGTCAGTTGCCCAAGCCTCGCAGGTGAGTGCATTTTATTTCAGTTATGCATCTTCTTATTATTCTTGCTATAGACTGTACTTTATGCCTATTGTTGGTTATTACAGTTTATTTCAGCTTTGCATATCTGTTATACTGTTAGGAGACTGTGCCGTAGATTGTACTGTTAGGAAACTGTTCTATTGATCCTATGGTTTAGGAGACTGTACCTTAGGATATTACTGGTAGTTATATATTGTTGTACATGTCTATTGGATTACCTGCTGAGTTCATTGAACTCACCCCGTTTTTATTACCATTTCAGGTTGAGGCCGTCGGAGAGATTCCAGTCGCTAGCCCCATTATCGCGAGGATTTTATTTGTCGGATTATATTTTGCTTTTGCACCTTATATACTTGTATTGTGGGTTTGTATTGTGGACTTTACATTGAACATTCGGGTTTGCTACTTTTGTTTTCCGCTGCGGTTGTATTTTCATTACTTCGTGGATTTGTTTTCTTCGTTGTAGTGGAGTAGGCTGTTTACATATATCTTCGGGGTTCTATATCGTCTTTCCATATTAGACTGCGTGGATTGATCATATATTATATCTGTGTGGAATGTTGATATAAACTGCGTGGTTTGTTTCTTAATTGTATTGTATTATTCCGGCCGTGTGTGGCCGAGGTATAGAGATATATGTATACTGAGTTTCATATTGTCCGTCGTACAGGGGAGATGCTGCCGAAATTTCTTCGGACAGGGACTACCTGGGGCGTGACAATATTTGGTATCAGAGCATGGGTTACGATGCTCTGTATTTTCTTTTTATCTGATGACAATTTATTTGGTATCAGAGCTAGGCTCACGATACTTGCTCTTCGTTTTGGATTTTTGAGGTTTATCTGATACCAATTTATTTGGTATCAGAGCAAAGTTTTGCGATACCTACTTGTCGGGTTTCGGATTTACGATGCTTACTTTCGTGAGCATTTCTCGGTATTTTGGTTTTGTACGGATTCCGTCGATTTTCTCGTTTCGGAATTCTGAGGCATTTTGACGAGGTTTTATTGGATCTATTTGGGGGCTATGCAGCGACAGGACATCTCCAGACGGCAATAGGTAAATTAGGTAATTTTATAGTTTTCATACCTGTAGTGATATCTGTATAACATTTTTTACATATATGATACGTGTTCTAGTACTTAAACGTGGTCGCACATGTATGAGGGCGATCGATTCTCTAGAGACAGAGTCTCCAGAGAGTTCTGTTAGGGTTGAGCCTGTCCATCAGGGATAGACTCCTCAGGGTATTGTGACCACGTTAGACTGTCAGATCCTGACGGTTCCGACTTCAGAGGTACTTACCTCGCCTGTACCGCCAGTAGTACCTACAGGGTACTCGGCACCTTCTCTAGCCGTGCCTACTGCGTACTCGGTACCACCACAGACATCTGTGCTGGTTACTACATACTCGGTACCTGCACTAGCAGTATCGGTTACATCTTACCCGGTACCACCCAGCGTACCTTTCGTCGTCCCTACTTATGCCTACTCTGTAGTTCCACTAGGGGTTCCTACCCTGTTTATGTGGCAGCACCAGTGGTACCTCTTCCAACCTATCCATCAGTACCACCCATAAGATCAACTCCAGTGATTCTGCCCAGTACCGCGGCGATATCTACGGATATGGTTGTGGCACGAGCATGGATCCCAGCCTTGGCGGACTTGGTGAAAAGCCAATTCACGCTATTTCGCGGGGAGACTGATCCGAGCGTGGCTCAATCTTGGATAGAGTCCATGGAGCGGACATTCTTTTACATGGCCTGCTCCGAGTGGGAGAAAGCTGAGCTGGCTGCTTACCACTTACGAGACGGGGCAAAGATCTGGTGGGACACACAGCGCTCGATTATAGGCGAGCAGCATGTTATATATACGAGATTTAGAGAGGCATTCGAGAGTCAGTGTTTTCCCCGGGCGTATCAGATGACACATCGGCGGGATTCCCAGTGATGGAGTATAATGCCGAATTTAATCGGTTGGCCAGATTCTGCCCTGAGTTAGTTGCCGATGACAGATCTCGTATGCTTCAGTTTGTCCAGGGACTGGACGGGCATCTTCAGCTGAAGATGTCTGGTTTTGGTTGTTCATCATACACCGAGACACTGGATAGAGCTCTCATGATTGAGTCTACTCATCAGAGAGTGAACGCAGACAAGAAGAGGAAGCAGACTGATCGGACTGCGGGACAGATTCAGCAGCCACAGACTACGGGACAACAGCAGAGCAGTCGCACTCAGATAGGTCAGGGTACTTCTGGGTCAACTGGACGACCCCGGAAGTCAGGACGATCTTCATCTGGACGTTCCCGGTCTTCTAAGCAGAACCGGAAACAACCCACCGGTGACACTGCACCCGATGCGGATCCCGAGATCACATCACCTGTGCATGCACCTTGGGACAGTCAGTTTGCTATTATTGTAAACTGCCTGAGCACTTGAGCCGAGACTGTTCGCTGAAGGCTCAGCACGTAGCTTCCGGGATTTCTGTTCCGGGAGGACAGTTTGGTCAGTCTGGGACTCAGCGAGGCGGGCCGAAATCCCAATCTTCGCATCGTCAGCAGAGGACAACTCCCCCTGCAGCAGTTGCATATAGCATGCACGGGCAGGAGCATTCCGGTGTCCTTGTGGAGAACCCCACGGTATTCCACCTTAGTGTTCTCCAGTATTATTCGTCAAGAAGAAGGATGGTACTCTGAGGTTGTGCATCGATTACAGGCAACTGAATGCAGTGACTATCAGAAATAAGTACCCCTTGCCACGGATTGAGGATTTATTTGATCAGCTCAGAGACACATCAGTGTATTCTAAGATTGATCTGCGCTCTGGATATCATCAGCTGAGAGTCAAAGATCCTGATATTCAGAAGACAGTATTTCGCACCAGATACGGACATTATGAGTTTTGGTAATGTCATTTGGGCTTACCAATGCTCCAGTAGTATTTATAGATTTGATGAACCGTATCTTTCTGGAGTACCTAGATCAGTTGGTTATTGTGTTTATCGATGATATATTGATCTATTCACGTTCTGAGGAGGAGCACGCGCAGCACCTTCGCATAGTCTTGGAGACTCTTCGACGACATCATCTGTATGCGAAGTTCAGCAAGTGTGCATTTTGGCTTCCCTCAGTTGGTTTTCTAGGACACGTGGTGTCTAGCCGAGGTATTTCTGTGGATCCTCAGAAGATCGAGGCTATCACTAGCTGGGAGCAGCCGAAGTCAGTCCAAGAGATTCGCAGTTTCTTGGGCTTGGCTGGATATTACCGACGATTCGTTGAGGGTTTCTCCAGTATTGCTATGCCGTTGACACGTCTGATTAGGAAAGACGTGAAGTTCACGTGGTCAGAGGCTTGCGAGACCAGCTTCCAGGAGCTGAAGCGGAGATTAGTATCAGCACCGGTCTTGGTTTTACCTTCTGGTGACGACGGATTCGTACTTTACACAGATGCATCTCTTCAGGGCTTGGGCGCTGTATTGATGCAGCACGATAGGGTAGTCTCTTATGCTTCTCGTCAGTTGAAGGAGCATGAGAAGAATTACCCAGTACATGATTTAGAGCTAGCCGCTATTATCTTTGCTTTGAAGATTTGGCGACATCATCTTTATGGTATTACTTTTGAGATTCTTACTGATCATAAGAGTCTCAAATATATTTTCACCCAGAAGGAACTCAATCTCCGACAGAGGAGATGGATGGAGTTCCTGAAGGATTATGATTGTACTATTAGCTACCATCCGGGTAAAGCTAATGTGGTTGCTGATGCACTTAGTAGGAAGTCCAAAGGGACTTTAGCTTGTCACCGAGTTTTAGTCACAGACTTGATTCAGGGATTCTCCGAGTTGGGCCTTGAGGAGCAGGGACGGACAGAGCAGGGTATTCTGGTTACCATGGTTGCTCAGTCGTCGATCAGGATGAGGATGCGAGAGGCCCAGGCCGGAGATCAGCATTTACAGTTCATTAGCAGCCAGATAGCTTCCGGACAGCAGACCGAGTTTACACGAGATGACGAGGGTATTGTTTAGTTCCGAGGTAGATTATGTGTACCTCAGTCTCACCCGGTCATGGAGGAGTTACTCCAGGAGGCTCATCGCTCTAGATTTGCTATCCACCCAGGCGGGACCCGTATGTATCGGGATTTGAGGCGTTCCTATTGGTGGAACGGTATGAAGAAGGACATCGCGGAGTTTGTTGCTAGATGTCTGATCTGTCAGCAGGTGAAGGCTGAGCACCAGAGACCTGCTGGTTTACTTCAGAGGATCCCTATTCCAGAGTGGAAGTGGGAGCATATTACTATGGATTTCGTGGTAGGATTGCCTAGGACTCGACGAGGCCATAATGCGATTTGGGTAATCGTTGACCGATTAACCAAATCCGCACATTTTATAGCGATCCGGAAGACTGATTCTCTGGATCGATTAGCAGAGTTATACTGTCGTGAGATTATTAGATTACATGGTGTTCCGTTGAGCATCATATCAGATAGAGACCCACGGTTCACGTCCCGGTTCTGGCAGAGTCTGCAGCAGGCCTTGGGCACACAGCACGGCATTCCATCCACAGACAGATGGGCAGACAGAGCGGACTATTCAGACATTGGAGGACTTGCTGAGGTCTTGTGTCATGGACTTCGGAGGCAGTTGGGAGGACCACCTGCCATTAGTGGAGTTCGCCTACAACAACAGCTATCATTCGGCTATCCAGATGGCACCGTTTGAGGCGTTGTATGGTAGGCCTTGGCGGACACTCATCCTCTGGGAAGAGGTTGGGGAGGCTCAGTTGGTAGGACCTCAGAGAGCTCAGCAGGATGCAGAGCTGGTTCGCACTATCAGACGGAGGATGTCAGAGGCCCAGGACCGTCAGAAGAGTTATGCTGATCAGAGACGGAGACCCCTAGAGTACTCCATTGGTGGTCACGTATTTCTTAGGATTTCACCCACGAAAGGGGTGAAGAGATTTGGTCTCCGAGGTAAGCTATCTCCCCGATATATTGGACCATTCCAGATCTTGGAGAGGATTGGAGCAGTAGCTTACCGTCTGGCGCTACCACCATCTCTAGCTGGCATTCACGATGTATTCCATGTATCTATGCTGAGGAGATACGTATCCGATCCGGCACATGTTCTGTCAGATATATCTGTTCCTATTCAGCCTGATGTTACTTACGAGGAGGTTCCGGTGCGGATTCTGGACCGTAGAGAGCGTCAGTTGCGGAACAAGACGGTCCGACTGGTTAAAGTCGGATGGCCGCATCATTCTGACGAGGAGGTTACGTGGGAGCTGGAGGATACGATCCGAGCTCGATACCCCCATCTTTTGACTTGAGGTATGTGGGTTAGAGTTTCTTTCAGCATTTATACTGTTTGGTTATATTTTAGTGTTTGCTGTTAGTTATAGCGAAATTTGGGGACAAAATTTTTATTAGTAGGGGAGGATGTGAGATCTCGGAAAATTTAATTAATAGGGTTATTTGAGAAATAGCCTTATAGAATTTTTTCGAAATTTTCTGGAAATTTTTCGGAGCTCGTACGACGAGTTTTGAGGGGATCAATTCCGGGTACGGATAAAGCCTGTTTGGGATACCCGTTTAAGTGAGGAAAAGTTTGTAATTATAAATTCTTTTCCTTTATTTTTATTTCCCTTCCCAAATCGCCGATCACCGAATCCCTTCCCCTCTTCCTTTTCCCCGATCTCCTCTCTCTGTTCTTTCTGTCCTCTCCCTCTTGCGGACAAGCGACGGCGACGGGACCAGCTCCGGCGATTCCTCTGCCGGCATCGACGCCTGGTAAGCCCAGATCCAGCCGAGACCTTTCTCATCCTAGCTTCGATCTCTTCTCCTCGCCACTGGTTCTTTCACGGGGATGAGCCGACGCCACTGATCGAGCGAGATCCACCCGATCGCCGGCGAGGGTTTGCTTCCGGAGGTTTGAGAGTAGGGCTAGTTCCACCTGAGCCCTTCTTCCTTGTGCAATCGTGCCCTAAATCCCTTCCATCGGCTCCGATCAGTCGTCGCAGCGTCGACCAGCCGTGCCCTAGCTACGATCCTGGAGGCAAGGATCGTTTCCTTGCTGGCAGTTCTTGATCTTCTTCCTATTGACCTCACGGGGTCAGATCTTGATCCTCTTCCTTGAGGTTGATTTGGGCCACAGATTGGGCAATTTCTGTTGGAGACAGCCGATTGGGGTAAGGTAGGTTGTTATTTTGGTTGGTGTTTGGATCAATGATCTGTGCTTGATTCCTTCTTGGTCTGGTTGATCCAGTAGGGTGATCTTCTGTGGTGTTCTTGATTCAGCACCCTTTGCTCCGGCAGCTACCTTCCGGAGAGCAATACTTCTCAGGGTGGATCAACAGAAGGGAGGGCTAAGCGTGAGGTATGGTGTAATTTGATTGTTCTAGAGGAATTAGTTTTGATTGGAGGTGAAGTAGTGTTCTGTGGTAACCTTGTCCAACAGATCACCTTGTCTTTCCAGCCAGCTCAGTTGGTTTCCAGCAGCTCATTTCGTTCCAGCAGTGGCTGTAAATTTAGGTAAGGATTAGGTATGTTTCGGTACATGATTAGTTGTAGATCATGGTATGATTTGAATACTAGATGGTTAGTGTATCATTAGTTGATACATGTTGTATTTAGTTGCTAAAGTGTAATTAGATTTATTTGCCTAGATAAATCTAATGGAATGATTAGGGTTAAGATAATTAACCCTAGTCAACTGTTAGATTTAATTTAGATGATGATACATGTTATGATAGATATATTTGCTTAGATTTAATCTAATGGAATGATTAGGGTTAAGACAATTAACCCTAGTCAACTATTGGATTTAATTTAAGTTTATATATCTGATCTAATTGGTGATTAGGGTTTAGGTAACTAACCCTAATTGACCGTTAGGTTTAATTAGATAGGTTGAGATTGCTGATTAGGGTTTTGCCCTAATTTAGGTTTAGAAATTTTATTTAGCTATTCATTTGGATTTAGCTAAATAAAATATATATATTGTTTGTTGACACAGGATTCTGATTCGAGACAGGCGTCTCGACGTTGACTTCGGATTTGGGATTGTACCTTCTATTTGAGGCGGGTACCCTTTGACTTATCTTTTGATACTGTCTTATGATATGTATAGTTTATATATAGTTGCTAGTGATAGTGGTAGATTTATTTCTTCCCTGGTCTTAGCTAGTTAATACCTATCACATGCTTCATCTGTTAGTTGCTTTACTTCAGGATTGGATATTTACCTCTTGCCATGTATATATATGTTCATAGAGATGCATATCTATAGTGCTCTACTCTACTGGATTAGTTGCTTTACATGTGTGATGCATGCTCTCGGATTCATGATACTTACATCATTGTTATATGTGATGTCTTTGGGTTTATGCTGTTTATATCATGGTTATATATATGCGTTTACCTTTCTGGGCACACACATATATGGAGGAGACTATGTTCAGGTATGTCATATTGTAGCCGCATGCACCATATCGCATGATTGCATGCTGGGCGATTGATGACTCCATTCGGCCGGCTACATGGGCCTGCACACAACGTGTTTCACTGCATGGGTAGTGGCACAACATGAGGGTGTGTATGGCAGTAGCTCTGTAGTGCTCCGCTGGTCCGCTCATGGGTAGTGTGACTGCAGCATGGTAGCAGACAGGGATCCCTCCCCGTCATCGCGTACCGGGAGTTGAGAGCATTGCGCTCCCTCACTATGTTTGAGGTAGGAGGATAGGTGTACTCCGACAGCATCCCGTCCACTCGGTCACTCTTCAGGGGCAGTGATGGCAGAGTGCACGGTGTCACAGCCCTACCCACTCGGTCTCACCATTGTGTGTGAGATGGCTGACTGGTTGACAGGGGTGACCATGTCATATTGCATCATATGCACGGATTGCATTCGTTATGATTGATGCATTTTGGTGATTGCATATGATTGACATGCATACAGGATACATGCTTTTGCTCTGACTATTTTTATCTCTGTATGTTGACAGTCAGTTGCCCAAGCCTCGCAGGTGAGTGCATTTTATTTCAGTTATGCATCTTCTTATTATTCTTGCTATAGACTGTACTTTATGCCTATTGTTGGTTATTACAGTTTATTTCAGCTTTGCATATCTGTTATACTGTTAGGAGACTGTGCCGTAGATTGTACTGTTAGGAAACTGTTCTATTGATCCTATGGTTTAGGAGACTGTACCTTAGGATATTATTGGTAGTTATATATTGCTGTACATGTCTATTGGATTACCTGCTGAGTTCATTGAACTCACCCCGTTTTTATTACCATTCAGGTTGAGGCCGTCGGGGAGATTCCAGTCGCTAGCCCCATTATCGCGAGGATTTTCTTTGTCGGATTATATTTTGCTTTTGCACCTTATATACTTGTATTGTGGGTTTGTATTGTGGACTTTACATTGAACATTCGGGTTTGCTACTTTTGTTTTCCGCTGCGGTTGTATTTTCATTACTTCGTGGATTTGTTTTCTTCGTTGTAGTGGAGTAGGCTGTTTACATATATCTTCGGGGTTCTATATCGTCTTTCCATATTAGACTGCGTGGATTGATCATATATTATATCTGTGTGGAATGTTGATATAAACTGCGTGGTTTGTTTCTTAATTGTATTGTATTATTCCGGCCGTGTGTGGCCGAGGTATAGAGATATATGTATACTGAGTTTCATATTGTCCGTCGTACAGGGGAGATGCTGCCGAAATTTCTTCGGACAGGGACTACCTGGGGCGTGACAAACAAAATTCTCACTTTCATCAAGTCTCCTTCCGAGCTTTACTTCGAGAGTGATTAAAATTAAATTTTACTTCGTTCTGCGATTAGTACGTTGTTGCGAATCAACCGAGGTCGTCACTTCTAAATATATTTTGCGATGGCTCCTCAGTAAAATTCATGTCTTCTGTGTAAATTTTTTTGTTTGTTCTCTTTAATTAGTATAATTTTGTTTTATAATTTAGGAAACGTTTTAAATCTGGTGATGGGCCTTCCACTGCTAGCATTGACCCTAGGTTTCCTACTGACGAACTCAGGGTTAAGTTTGAGTCGACCATTTATATGGCCATTAGGACTAAATGTCTAGATAGAGAGTTCTTCTCACAGTCTAGCGTTCCAGTTATAGAGGTTATTAGCCACTATAACTTGCAGAAACTAGTTTACTGTACTAGCTCAGTAAACATAGGACTGTGTGCTGAGTTTTATAACAACCTAGTGAAAGTAGATGACCTCACCTATACTACTAGGGTAGCTGGTACTGATATCATGCTATCCCCTAGTGTCATCCAGGACTTTTTAGAGTTACGACCGTCTACTTGTCTCTTTCAATACTATCCTCCCAGGGGTCTACCATTTGGAGATCTCTACTCGCATATTACTCTTGATACGATTTATTCGTATTTTTTTGGGGCGAATGAGTATCCACTGTTTAGGTCAGTTGCTCTTCGAGTCCAGGACTACGCCCTTTATAGGGTCTTAGTCTTTTGCATTCTACCATTGACCACTCGCGATATCGCGGTGATACGCCCCTTCCACTCTTTTCTTCTCTATTCCTTGTGTCATAGGTTAGATATTGACATCAGTTTACATATTTTTTTTTCTACCATTATCTACTCAGCTGAATTTGTGACTAGTGAACGAGTTCATATGTCATATTGTCATATTTTGACAGCATATATTGCCTACTTGGGCATTGATGTCACCAGAGGTGATATTCGCACTATGGCCGAGTTTGACGTTATAGGAGCTAGGAACTTTTCCCTAACTGGTGTCCATATAGATGACGAGGGTATCATGTCTTGGCAGAGGGGGGCATAGCACCAGCCCGATCCAGATGCCCAGCAGGAGGAGGCAAAGCAGGATGAGTTTTTTCTCGCACTGTTTCCTGACGGAGTCGCTCCTGCCCCACCACTAGCTCGAGCGCTACATCCCGCTCCTCTCACTCTAGCCGATCGAGTATCCGGACTAGAGAGAGCTATGTCGAGCCTCCAGCAGGAGTCCTCCGAGTTTCATCGAAACATACGGCGAGAGGTCTCCGACCTACGACGAGAGGTGCGACAGGAGGTCTCCGATCTACGACGAGATGTGCGACAGGAGATCTCCGACCTGCGACGAGACCTACGAGAGGATGACTGGACCCGTCATACTGAGCTATTGGCACTACTTCGTTCTTTGGGTTCCGAACCACCTCCTTCATCATCTCAATAGTTGTGATTGTTATATAGTTCTGTTATGACTCTATTACAGCTCTTGTAGTACATCTTGATCTATTAATTATGATTTTAGATTTGATTTGTTCTGCTCTAATTTAGTAGATTAGGATCATCAAAATTTAAACTGCTTTCAAAATGAGTGTTTTAATTTCTAAGTTAAAATTGTTTATTTTTCAAAACTTTTCTACTTTTAGAATTTTAAAATAATTTCAGCCTTAGATTAGAAAAATCCCTTAGAAATCATGTTCCCCTAGGACTAGCATTTGAGCATCTCACCAACACCCTAGATTTACCTTGCTTGTGATTGACAAACATAGAAAGGGGTGAGATACAGATTGCCTGGACTTAAGATGCTTATTTCAGTGCATCGACAGAAGTCTGAGCGTTAAATACAGAACAAACATTGATCAAGTTAAGATATTCAGTTTAGTCAAACGCTAACTGGTTACAATACACTTAACTTGACTAACCAAGTGAAAGCTACTATCTTCTGATAGTTAGTAAGTAACTAACTGGTTAGACAGATTATGAATGTGCTTCAGGGGGAGGATTAAATGAACTTATTTTCTCAGCTTTAAAAATAATGTCCTCTCTTAAAATTTCTTTTTAAAATATGATCATTGGAAATCTAATTTGATATATCTATTTTTAAAAACTAACTTTTATAAAACTAAGCTTTTAAACTGGATTTTATAAACTAAGTTTTTGAAAATTGAATCTTTTGCAAACTTAGTTTTGAAAGGTAGACTTTCCAAACTTAGTTTTGAAATATTGGTTTTGAAAACTCTTGTTTGTAAAGTGCTTCAAAGTTGAAACTTATCTAGAAAATTTAAATTTTTATTTTTTTGAAATTCGGAACTTAAACACTTATGTTTGAAAATTAGACTATCTAAACTTAGCCTTCCTAAACTTATACTTGAAAATCGGCTTCTAAATTTTTCTTGAATTTGCAAATTCACTTAATTTTTGATTACTCAAAAACAAATTATTATTTTTCAAAATTACTCAAAAATACTAAGTTATATTGCTAAATTAGCCAGTTTTCAAAACTTAGTTATTTTACAAAAGTTAAGAAATAAAAGCTAAAATACTATGTGTTAAAATTTAAACTCCCCCAAGTTAACTTAACATCATTTCTTACAACTTTTACTTTGTTTGTATTCTGTATTATTTGATTACTTGACTTATTTTCTAATTTGATGAATGCCAAAGGGGGAGGGATAGGTGGTTAAGTTAGAGCAACAAAATGTCAAATTTAAGAACTAACTTAAACCTTAAAAAAACCATGCTTGTTTTTTTTACTTGCATATTTTTTTCACTAACTTAACCAGGTTGTCATTCCATCAAAAATGGGGAGATTGTTGGTGTGGTTAGCACTAACGGTCTAACTCAGGTTTTGATGAATGACAAATTAGGTTAAGTTAGGTTTGTTGTTGTCTAAATACTCTGATTGAGTGTGTAGGCGAAGTCCAGACAGGTCGACGGGCTGACCGAATGTCTGGCACGAAGCCCAGCTAGGTCAATGAGCCAACCGGATAGCTGGCAAGAAGTCCAAGCGGGTCAACGGGCTGACCAGACGCTTGGCACGAAGTCCAGCTAGGTCGGCGGGCTGACCGGATAGCTGGCGAGAAGTCCAGACGGGTCGAAGGGCTGACCGGACGTCTAACAGGTGAGTAAAGGTAAGTCACCGGAAGGGAGTGACTGTGAGGGCGCATTCCCGGGAAGGGAACTTAGGCGCCGATCCGACTTAGAACCATTTCAGAACTCTAAGTCGAGATCTTGACTAGATTTCGGTCTCGGAAAGACGGAATCTAAGTCATACTCTAAACTGTGCTAATACTTTGTTTTGCAGGATATACATTGTCTCGGACTAACCTTGTCTTGCAGGAAAAGGAGCTTCTAGAGAAAGGGGGTCCGGGCACCCGGAGGTCCGGGCGCCCGGAAGGGATCCAGGCGCCTGGAGGCAAGTTTTATCCAAGACGTAACGTCAACACGTGGAGCTCGCTGGTTGGGACTGCTACGTCACACCAGGGCGCCCGGAAGGGATCCAGGCACCCCGAGCATCCTATAAAAGGAGGGTCAAAGGCGGAGCTCAAAACAAGACTCAGAATTGATGATTTGCTCTCTTACGCTCCTGCGACATTGCAACGCTACTCCGACAAAGCTCTGTTCCTTTCTATTGTTTTATATTTGTCGGTATTTTCTTTCTATCAATTCCTGTACTTTAATCTTGTAATTCTATTTTCGAATTGATAGTGATTGCCCATCGAAAGCACCCTCGTGTACGGGCCTTGGAGTAGGAGTCGCCAAAGACTCCGAACCAAGTAAATCCTTGTGTTCTCTTTGGCTTATTCTTTCTTTTCCGCTGTGCCTACTCGCCTTCGAACGTTTTTTGATATTCACCCCCCCCCCCCCTCTATCGATTCTTCATGATCCAACACAAACTCCACAAACAATGAAGGTAAAAGGATTCATTAAAAAACAACCGGTAATGATACTTATAGATTCAGGAAGCACCAACAATTTTCTAGATTCAACCTTAGCAAGAAGGCTTAAACAAAAAATAGTGCGAACATCTACATTTGATGTTAAGGTGGCGGATGGAAGATCACTTACAAGTCCAGGAAAATGCAATGATATTAAAATTTTCTTACCAAATTATGAATTAAAATACAGATCTCTTTCTTCTACCCCTAGATGGATGTGATGTTGTACATGAAGCACAATGGTTGAGAACATTAGGAGACATAATATGAAATTTCTCTCAACTAACAATGCGCTTCCAAGATCAAGGAAAAGAAGTTTGCATCAGAGGTAAGAGACAAGATACTATCACATCAATCAGTAATTATCAGGCAGAGCGGTTATTAAAGAAAGTTTGCTCCATTTTTCTCATGCAACTCTCCATCAAAAAGGATCTAAAGGTACCTCACATACCCCTCCAGAATTAGAGGCATTTCTTTCAAAATTTTCTATGATATTTACTGAGCCAAAGGGACTTCCTCCATCACGTTCACATGATCATCATATACCTCTAATACCGGGGAGTGCACCACCAAATGTTAGGCCTTATCGCTACCCTTACATACATAATGAGGTAATTGAGAAGATTGTAAAAGATATGCTTCAAGCTGGTATTGTTCGCCCAAGTGTAAGTTCATATTCTTCTCCAGTACTGCTTGTGGGAAAGAAAGACAGAAGTTAGCAAATGTGTGTAGATTATCGGACACTTAATAAAATTACAGTGAAAGATAGTACTCCATCCCCATCATTGATGAATTACTTCATGAATTAGGAGGTTCCTCATTCTTCTCAAAGTTGGATCTTTGCTCAGACTTTCATCAGATAAGGATCTATCAGCCAGGCATTCCAAAAATAGCCTTTCGGACTCATGATGATCATTATGAATTTTTAGTCAAGCCATTCAGTTTAACTAATGCACCTTCTATATTCCATAGTTTGATGAACGATATCTTCAGTCATTACCTCCGTAAGTTTATTTTGATTTTCTTTGATTATCTCCTTGTGTATAGTTCTTCATTCGAAGATCATTTGCATCACATTTATAAAGTACTCTCTCTTTTACGTGAGCATTCTCTTTTTGTGAAAAGATCTAAGTACAACTTTGGGACAACTAAGATGGAATACCTTGGTCATATTGTAAGATAAAAAGGAGTAGCTACTGATCTCTCAAAAGTGCTAGTTATGAAGGAGTGACCCACCCCAAAGAATATCAAGGCATTATGTGGTTTTTCGGGTCTCACAGGTTATTATCGTAAATTTGTAAAAAATTATGGAAAGATTAGTGCTCCACTAACGACTTTGTTAAAGAAAGATGTATTTAGATGGTGTCCTGAAGCAGAAAACACATTTCAAAATATAAAGGAGGCTATGGCGACAACACCAATTCTTGCACTACCTAATTTCAATAAGCAATTTGTCATTTAAGTCGATGCATTCGGAGTTGAAATTGGAGTAGTACTTATGTAAGAAGGACAACCATTAGCTTTTACTAGCAAGACACTATCTCCTCTACATCAACAAATGTCAATTTATGACAAGGAAATGTTGGCTATCATACATGCCGTTACAAAATGGAGACCCTATCTTCTTGGCGAACGCTTTCAAATACGAACTGATCATAAGAGTCTTAAGTTCATCTTGGATCATCGTATCTCAAATATGGATAAAAAAAATGGATCAAGAGACTTTTAGGTTATGATTATGAAATCGTTTACAAGAAGGGAATGGAAAATACAATAGCTGATACTTTATCTCGCCTTCCTAACCAAATAGAGTTTGTTGATATATCTTTAGTAACTTGCAAAAACTTGGAGAACATAAAAAGAGAGAAAAAGGAAAATTCAGGGGCACGGACTCTCATCCAAAACATATTACAAAATTCATCGCTAGAACCCCCACTATTCTTGGGATGGAGAAATTTTACGATATAAAAACAGAAACTTCCTTCCAACAAACTCAGTTGAAAAGGAAGTAATACTGGAGAAATTTCATTGTTTACCAATTGCAGAGCATTCTGGCTTCCTACGCACGTATAAACGAATTTCAAGAGCTTTTTATTGGAAGGGAATGAAGAAAGACACCAAAAACTTTGTTGTTGAATATGATATAGGTCAAAGAAACAAAGGAGAAAATGTAGCAAGACCAAGTCTTCTTCAACCCCTTCCCATACCTGAACAAATATGGACCGACATTTCTATGGATTTCGTAGATAGGTTACCCACTTCACAAGGACAAACTACTATCATGGTGGTCGTTGATCGTCTGACAAAATATGCCCATTTTTGTACATTATTGCATCCTTATACAGCTGCCCGTGTTCCTCAAGCATTTGTTGACCATATAATCAAACTACATGGTCTACCAAGATCTATTGTCATTGTTAGATATCCGATTTTCACAAGTAAATTTTGGAGAGAACTATTCCAATTGCAATGCATTAAACTTAATTTTACCACATCCTACCACCCACAGTCTGATGGACAAATAGAGGTAATCGATGTTTAGAGAATTATTTACGTTGCTTAACTGGCGATAGACCCAAGGAGTGACTTCGTTGGCATCGATGGGCAAAATGGTGGTACAATACGACCTACCACTCAACTACTAAGATTACCCCATTTGAGGCCGTTTATGGATGTATACCACCCTCAATTAGCTCAAACATATGTGGATCAACAAATGTGCATCAAGTTGACCAATGTTGGTTGCTACTCGGAAAACCTAGAGGTTCCACTGTACAAAAAATTTGTACAAAGGTCTGAACCTTTTCCTAGCTACCATGTGTTCTTTTAAATTAAATTTTGGATCGCCTGCGGAACTTAACACGTTTGATCCAAAACTTAATCTATTTGTTCTTTTAGGTTTTGACTTGGATCTCCTGCGGAACTTAACACGTTCGACCCAAGTCACCTTAAGTTATTAATTCCATTAAATATTAATTTCCATAATCGGTTCCCAGTACTGACGTGGCGAGGCACATGGCCTTCTTGGATATGGGAGCAACCACCACCGACTAGACAAAACCTTTTATAGAAAGCTAATATTTAATTTCCTAAAATAACTTTAGGTTAACCGAAAAGAACAATCAAATCACAAGGAAAAGAAAAACAAAAGAACACTATATCGAAAACAAATTTGAAACTCTAGAATCATATGCCTCTTGTATTTAGTATTATTTCCAAAAATAACTAGTATGATGCAGAAAGAAAAATTACTAGTTATACCTTTAAGAAAAACCTCTTGATCTTCTACCGTATTCCTCTTCTAACCTCGGACGTTGTGTGGGCAACGATCTTCCGAGATGAGAAACCACCAACCACCTTCTTCTCCTCCTAGCTAGGTTCGGCCACAAAAGAAAAAGCTTCACCAAGGAAGAAAATCAAAACACTAACCAAGCTCCAAGAGATGCTCGCTTCCTCTCCTCCTTCTTCTTCTTCTCCAAGTAGTATCCGGCCACCACAAGAGCTCCAAGGAAAGAGAAGGGTTCGGCCACCACAAGAAGAAGAGAGGGAAAGGATGACCGGTCACACCAAGGAACCAAAAGAGGGAGAGAAAATAATAGAAGTTGTTCCTTGTGAAGGCACCCTCACTCCTTCTTTTATATTCCTTGGCCTAGGCAAATTAGGAAATTTAATTACAATAAAATTTCCTTAATTCCCTTGACATGATTTAATTGAGAAAAATAAAATAATATTTCCCCAATTAATCTCTAATGGCCGGCCACATCAAGAGGAAATAAATTAGACAAGTTTTAATCAACAAATTAAAACTTCCTAATTTGTTTCCGGAAATTTTAAAAATAAAATTTCTCTTTAAAAATCTCTTCATGGTTGATAAAAGGAAATTTCTATAATTTTAATTTTATCAACATGTGGATAATTTTAAAGAGAAAATAAAATATCTCACCAATCTACAAATAAGGAAAGAGATTTAATCTCTTTCTTTAATCTTTTGTAGATCTTTTACAAAAGAGATATTTTAATTTTAATTCTCTTTAATAAATTATTTATTCCACATAATAAAAATTAAAATTAAAATCCCTTTTTAATTTAATTTGGCCGGCCCCCACTAGCTTGGGTTCAAGCTAGGGCCGGCCACCCAATTTTATACCTAGGCCGGCCCTAGCTTGGTTCCCAAGCTAGCTTGGCCGGCCCCTTATTGGTGGGTATAGAAGGTGGGTATAGGTGGATATAGAACTCTATAAATAAGAGGCTACGATAGGGACCGAGAGGAGAAATTGGTTTTGGTCTCCCGATAAAATTAAGCATCCCGTGTTCGCCCCGAACACACAACTTAATTTTATCAATAATAATTCATTCCACTAGAGAATTATTATTGAACTACCGCACCAATCCCAAATTATATTTTTGGGTTCCTTCTTATTATGAGTGTGTTAGTCTCCCTGTGTTTAAGATAACAAATGTCCACTAATTAAGTAAGTTACTGACAACTCACTTAATTAATATCTAGCTCCAAGAGTAGTACCACTCAACTTCATCGTCATGTCGGACTAAGTCCACCTGCAGGGTTTAACATGACAATCCTTATGAGCTCCTCTTGGGGACATTCTCAACCTAGTATCTCTAGGACACAGTTTCCTTCTATAATCAACAACACACACTATAAGTGATACCATTTCCCAACTTATCGGGCTTATTAATTCATCGAACTAAATCTCATCCATTGATAAATTAAAGAAATAAATATCAAATATATGTGCTTGTTATTATATCAGGATTAAGAGCACACACTTTCATAATAACCGAGGTCTTTGTTTCTTTATAAAATCAGTATAAAAGAAACGACCTCAAATGGTCCTACTCAATACACTCTAAGTGTACTAGTGTAATTATACAGTCAAGATAAACTGATACCTAATTACACTACGACCTTCTAATGGTTTGTTCCTTTCCATTTTGGTCGTGAGCTACTGTTTATAATTTATAAGGTACTGATAACATGATCCTCTGTGTGTGACACCACACACCATGTTATGTACAATATAAATTAATTGAACAACTACATTTATCACAAATGTAGACATTTGACCAATGTGATTCTTATTTCTAGATAAATGTTTATACCAAAAGCTAGGCTTTTAGTATACACTCTAACAACCAAAACCTATGCACAAGGGACCCAATATTGCAACTTTTGAAAAACAATTTATGCAATGCACAAGCAAGAATGAAGCAACTGGCCGACAAGCATCGTTCGAAAAGATAATTTGCAATAGGAGATTGGATTTTTCTAAAACTTCAACCATACAAACAAATTTCAATTCGTCCTTCAACCTCTATGAAGTTGTCATCGAAATTTTATGGCCCTTATAAAGTGATAGAGCGTATTGAACCTATTGCTTATCGCTTGGAGCTTCCACAAGATTCTAAAATACACCATGTATTTCACGTGCCTTATTTAAAGAAGAAACTAGGCGATAAATTTACTCCTCAATAACACCTTCCTGAAATGAATTTAGATGGTGAAGTTAAATTTCAACCTTATGCTATTTTAGAAAGGAGACTTGTGAAGAAGAACAATCAAGCAACGGTTGAGCTATTAATTCAATGGGACAATTTATCTATCGATGATGCAACATGTGAATTATATGATATCATTCAAAAAAAATTCAGAGTTTATCGATAAACAACCTTGAGGACAAGGTTGTTTTGAAGGACGGTGGAATGATAAGATCCTTTAATGGATCTATTCAAATAAATCCGTTAACTTTATTTCCTTTTCTAAAATAAGTTTTAGACATTTTCTTTTTTTTTCTAGATAAGTTTTAATAAGATATTTTTTCTTGAAAATATATTTTTATTTTATTTTTTTTTTAGACCTTTTCTTTTGAAAAGATAATTTATGTCTCTATTTAAAGAGAAATAGAGACGTTATGTAATTTTGGAGGACAAATAATTTTCATTTTAGTTAATCAATTTCATTTGATTATTGGAGGTTGATCCCCTCGAACTGATCAGCCTATCCCTTTTCATTTTTCTCTTTCGATTTTTTCACATGATAGGCCCACGGATTCCTATCATGGTACTACATCCGAATCTGTAAAATTTTCTCATGCGAAACATGGAATTTTTGGGGTCTGGATCTAGGTTTCGATTCATTTTCTAGGATCGTGGTGATCCATACCGCTTTGTTTGTTGATTTATAGCAGGAAGAGAAGCGGAAGGTGATAAAAGTATAGATTAGGCATTTGATCCAATCGTTCTACATTTCCTTGTTCTTCGTATTTCGTGATAATCGTTAGATTTTGCTCAAGCTGAATAATTTTTCACCTTGTTATGTAATCATTTCGCTGCAAACAGAAGCTGAACAATTTTTCACCTTTTATAACATTGAAGCAGGATTCAAACAGAAGGTTAGCTGATTACTACATACTTGTTTAATTTCTCTAAAAAATGTTAGAAAATGGCATTATTTCATGCTCGCAGAACTTGCCTTTTGAGATTCCATTTTTTACTGAGACTTTATGCGGTTTCAACCCCATATAGTTATTGATTTCCTAATTGGTTTCAGATACAAGCAGTACTATCTGCGCAGCAAAGAAGCTGCTGCATCTGGTGTTTCATATCTTATATTTCATCTCCACCAACTTCTAATTGATTTTCTATTACACTTTGAAATTAAACTACAATCCCTTGTTAAATTTTCTTTAACTAAGGTCCTTTCTTTTGTACCGAGCAGGTGTAAATATTTTGATATGCAAAAACAGGTTGTTCCTTTAACACAGAAGCATGGACTTGGCAAAAATCAATTGGAGCTAGGAGACGAACTTTGGCAGAGAAAGATAAGATAATTCCTATACACTAGGAACAGGTAGTTCAGAGGAGCACTTGAATTTTGATATACAAGATAATTCCTATGATGTTTATCGGACTGAGCGTGGTGGGGAGGTCACATATCATGGCCCTGGCCAGGTTTCTCCATATAATCAGTTTCACATTTTCTGTGTCTGTAGCTGTATTGCATATGTATTCCACATTTCTATAAACCTTTGGTTGTAGTAGTTTCTTTTTTTTTTGTTTTCTATAACGAAAATTATTCATAGTGAATCTTTTTCAGTGTGTAGCCGCAACCATGGCAGACGATGTCCTATGCTCCTGTCGCTGGCAACTGTGTCGCGGCAGAGGAGCGTCGGCGACCGCATGATATCAGAAGGATGTGGCGGAAGAGCCACGTCGTGCTAGGTTCTCTCAATTGTCGGACTGTCATGGCTGACAATGAGCAGCCACTACAGCTGGCGCGTTCGTTGTGGTAGAGGTTGAGGCGGCATGGGGTGGGGATTGTGTGGCGGTGGTGACGCTGTAGAAAAAAATAAAGCAAATTATGTTTCGTATTTAAAAAAATCACAAGTTTTTTTTTATTACATATTTGTAAGAGCGTCCACAATTCTTTCTCGCACCCACCACTTATCAAAATTTATGGAATTCACTGTCATATATTGATTATAATAATATAACTTTTTTATCTATATTCTTTTTAATATTAACCTTTATTATTTATAGATTCCAACTCAATTATTTTAAAATTATATCATATTAAATAAATATATTTTAAAATATTTAAATTATTATTATTTTTTTAATAATAATTTTAGTTTTTAAAAAATAATCTTAGTGTTTTAAAAAAATATTATTAATTGTTTTAATATATTTGTTACTATTTTTTTTAAAAGAAAAAATATATATAAAAGAAAATATATGAGAGGGATGAACAAAATAACATTTTCCCTTCTCTAATATCTGAGAGGGGTGTTAAATGAATATTATAATATTAGTTTAATATCTTATTATGGACACCCTAAGATTAAGCTCTTGTTTTTTTATTAATTAATTAATACATTATTTTTAGTTAATGACTCCATGCTGGAAATTAATTAAAATTAATTGGGTTGAGTTTACTCAACTTGGGTTGATTTAAACTGGACTAGTTCATTGAACCGGACCGACCAGGTTAGTTTAAAAAGATAAGTTTCATTTAATTAGATTATGATATGATTCAAACTATTAATTGGTTTAACCTAATCAATTTGATTTAAATCAAAATTATTTTGGATTGATTTGATTAAATGAGTCTGGACTAATTATAAATTTGATTAGTTTAATTTATTAAGATGGATCTTTCCATATTTAATTAAATAGGTTAAATTTATTCTATTGGGACTGATTTAATCAAAATTGGGTCAGATTTATTAATAAGTCTGAAATTGACTTCAATGAATTTAAGTTAAATAAAAACAATATAGGTAAGACATCCCTATCTAATTAGATTAGTTCTAATAGGACAATAGACCAAGTTCAAAGTTCAGCTTCTCAATCGACCGGTCTAATATGTTAGTCCATTAGAACTCCTCAAATAAAGAAAATTAGTTTTTCTTATTTGTTTATGAATTCTGTATGTTTGTTCTATGTATATGGTAAATTCACTATGTGAAAATGGGCAATAGACTTCGTCACTCTTTACTTCGATAATTAGTTGTTACGAAGTAATATATGATAATCAACTTCAGTAATAAATTCGATAGACTAAATATGATTTTAGACTTCGTAGGTTTAAAAACATGGGCCTCACTTCTAATTTTATCTGACATTTTACTTCATAATATATATTCGATGAAGTAATAAGTTATAAAATAAAATCATATGTCTAAGTGAGTAATAAATTGAATGGGTTAAAGTTTTGCTATTACTTGAACCAGTTTATTATTATTTCCACTCTCTGCTAATACCTAAGTTTTGCTGAAAGCACTTCACAATCGCATTTTTTTTCCTTTGTGTTTTCTCACCGACGAGCGACGACAGCCTTCTCCTTCGCTTTTTCCCCCGATGACATCTTTCTCATTCGTAAGCCTTGGCCCCCGCGATAGCCTTCTCCTTAGCATTTTCCCCCCAACGGCAACCTTTTTGTTTTTCCTCGACTTGAAGCCTTCGCGTTGAGACGTCTTCACTTCCTCCTCTCTACACGTTAGGTTTTCTACCCTCTCCATCCCCTTCTTTCCTTTCCTCTCTATTATGTCATTAGTGTTCTTCCTCTCTGCAATGCCGCCGGGAGAACTGACCTTCGATACGTCATCCTCTTTGAGTTTTCCTTGCCACGAGAAGAAGGCAAGTGCTTTGTAGAAGTTCGAGCTAGAGTTTGCTGTCTCTAACAGACCCGGTCCTGCAACCCCAACAACTCATCAACCAAGTTGGTTTTTGGCATCTCTTGGCCTATGGTTTCTCTCTTCTTCATATGGGATAATAGATGTGTTCTTTAGGGGAAGGGATTTTTCAAAATTAGTTGATGCTCAGGGATTATCGGAACTGATGGGGGTTGGCTTCATAAATCTGATCTTATCCCCCACATTGTACTCTTACCTTATTGCAAAAGAGCTATCATCATCTCCATTGATGTTTAGTTTTGAAGTTGTTTTCTCTATGTTACGTTTCTCAACATGTTGTATTTCATTTTGTGATACAAACCAAATAATTTAGCAGTATTGCTTTTTTTATATATATATGAGGCTTTTTTTTGTTGTCCAAAATTCATGTTAAAGGGAAACCGTGACTATTTACAAATGGTCTTCAAGAAAATTCTGTTTTGTAATGTTAAATTTGTTAGAAAGAGTTGAATAACTTGTTATTGTATTTTTTTAAAAGTTATATAGAAGTCTGTTTTGTAATGTTAAATTTGTTAGAAAGAGTTGAATAACTTTTTATTGTATTTTTTTAAAGTTATATAGAAGTCGTTGTTTGAAAGGAGGGACACCTAAAAAACCTGAAAAGAGAAAGGATTGTTACAAAGAAAAATTCACTTGTTTCTATTAGAATGGTTTTTTTAGGCTAGCCCATTATATTTCTGATTAATGATGTGGTGTTTAGGTTATTGAGTTTTACAAAGAAGTCTTGACCAGTAAGTTTATTTCACATTCCTCAGATAAACTTAATGGATTCCATATATCCACCCTTTTAATGCAACTAATTTACTATTATTACTAGTGTGATCGTACACACGCGTTACGTGTGTAATATAATAATAACGTTAGCGAATCCCAGCAATAAACTATTGTAATGGGTTTCCCTATGAAAAAAATTATTTTAATTTAATATTATACTTATCTTAATAAAAGAAACTAAGAAAAGTATATTTTTTAACATCGTCGGCCTAAAATATTTATAGAAGTTTTTTTATCATAGTGTTGTCAATTCTAAGATGTGGGACTAAAGAGAACTATATTTTTTATATAAAACAACCAAAGAAAATTATTAATAAATCTTTGAATTATTTTTAGTATGAATAGAAAAAAGGACAGTAACGTAAATTTATTTTAAACTTCACCAAAGTTAGTTAGTAAAGGGGGGGAGGGGATTTTTAATAAAATAATAAGATATGATTTGCAATAATATCTCGGAACATGTTTCTACTGTAAGTGAATACAACGATTTTACATAATTAGCAATTATTGACTGCAGGTTTAATATGCACGCATGAAATACATCCCCATATAGGCTTTCCTCATAAAATTTTTTTTATAATATATTCTTAATATGAATAATTTTTTCTTCAAATTAAACATTAATCGATTGAAGTGAATTATCTATACGATTAGTCATGGTGACGGAACAAATAGTGCTCACGAATAACTAATCAGTAAATAAAATTAAAGTGATGCGAAAATAAAAGAAACTCAATCAAACGGCTTAGAAAAAAAAAATTGTACTGTACGAATGCACCAAAAAAAATATTTACACAACGAAATGTTTAATAGTGTTAGGTTAAGAATAAGAAAAAGACTAATTAATTGGTCATCCGGGAAGCTTTGTCCTTGTCCCTACTACCCTGTAGCAGGCCGCCTTGTCTCTTGAATTGAATTGGTTGTGTTATTGGTTTGTCAATTTTATACTGATATTATTATTTTCAATTCTAGATGTCGACGATGATATACACAATGACCCATCGTGACGTACAATGAATGAGCTAAGGGAGCAGATTGAAGAGATGGAGTTTGACCCAGTTCATGGACTCCAAGGACATATTGGACAACTTAATCGATTATTCTAGAACCTCGAACGAGAAGAGTCTCCAGTCCAGGATAACTTGGTTTTGCTCCAATTTCTATTTTATTAAAATTCTATTGTTTTGTCATTATGTATGAACAGTAATAAGCTCATTTAATTTATGAGTTATGTAATAATTTTTATGTCGTTATATACGAACAGAATTATTTTATAAAATATTATGTTATGTGTTAATAAATTTGAAAATGATTAGTTCATGCCTAATCTAATGATTAGTTCATTTGTTAGGATGTGTATAATAGAATTAATCAATGTGTAGGATTGAAAGCGCTAGAAGAGAGGGAGGGGTGAATAGTGATCGTGATTTTTTTCATGTTTTTCACAAGAACTCGAAAAGAAAAACAAATAATAATAAATGCAACAAAATAAAACTTGACATAGATTGGTTTTACCTGGTTCGGAGTTTCTGACGACTTCTATTTCAAAATCCGCGATCGTTATCGTTATCGTTTTCGTTAGACAATTCACTATAAACTTGAAAAATTAAACCAAATTGCATTTATTTTGAGTTGGTCTCAATTAGAAATTTTCTAACTCACCTGGTGGATCGATTCAGACCATCCTACAAGATGATGAGTTTTTAATGACTAACCTGACCTACCTAACAACTTTACTCGGCAATAATAAGAACTTCCCATCTCCTTTGTATATAGCTAATTATATTTTTGAATTAAAAAAAAAATTTACCCATGAGAATATAAACCCCGTTCTGTTAACCTTTTTATAAGGCCAAGTGAATTACTATAGGGAATGGTCATGAATCCACAATCTGATTGAAAGGCTCCGCACATGTCTCATGCCCTCCCAAAGGTGGGATACAATCCGATTTAATGGACCATAATTACACGGCCTCACCTGGTGGATCGATTCAGACCATCCTACAAGATGATGAGTTTTTAATGACTAACCTGACCTACCTAACAACTTTACTCGGCAATAATAAGAACTTCCCATCTCCTTTGTATATAACTAATTATATTTTTGAATTAAAAAAAAAATTTACCCATGAGAATATAAACCCTGTTCTGTTAACCTTTTTATAAGGCCAAGTGAATTACTATAGGGAATGATCGTGAATCCACAATCTGATTGAAAGGCTCCACACATGTCTCATGCCCTCCCAAAGGTGGGATACAATCCGATTTAATGGACCATAATTACACGGCCTCACCTGGTGGATCGATTCAGACCATCCTACAAGATGATGAGTTTTTAATGACTAACCTGACCTACCTAACAACTTTACTCAGCAATAATAAGAACTTCCCATCTCCTTTGTATATAACTAATTATATTTTTGAATTAAAGAAAAAATTTACTCATGAGAATATAAACCCCGTTCTGTTAACCTTTTTATAAGGACAAGTGAATTACTATAGGGAATGGTCATGAATCCACAATCTGATTGAAAGGCTCCACACATGTCTCATGCCCTCCCAAAGGTGGGATACAATCCGATTTAATGGACCATAATTACACGGCCACATCACTGCGACGGATGACCCGGGGATTTTCCTAGATCTTACGATCCTATCACTTCATTTCATGGGTTATGTTTTATAAATTGTATAGTTATATTTTATACTAATCGAAGAATGTGAAATTTTAGATGTGGGACTAAATATCATCTTGCAGGAACTATCCATCAGCCTCCTAGCAATTGATTCAACTGAGGTCTTACCATGAGCAAGAAGGAGCGATCACGAGCACAAACCGCCGATGCAGATCCTGAGACCAGAACCTCCTCATCTGCAGCCTGTTGCTAATGCAAGCCACAGTGTTTGCCAGGCGCCACCACCAGAGATGCTTCCGGGGATTCTAAGTACACTTATGGCAACTAACTGGATAGTTATTGATGGCCGGACTCCCAAAGCCATGAGTGATCCGGTACAGCACAGAGAGAGGTCAGACAACACGGCGGCAGTCTCATCTTCTGCCTTGGAGCTGTATAGTTCCAATACCGGCAGGGACGCGTCTCCACCGTTCCGAGAATCACATACTGATTTCTGCAATCGGAACCAAAGGAATCCATTAAGAGCAAAAATCCTCCGAGAAATGAACAAAGATTCAATTTTTTTTCCCAAATAACTGGCAAAGAATTATGTATTTCCAACCTCTTTAAAGTTCATCTTATCATGTTTTTGGTATCTTTACTTTCCTCGCAGATCCAGAGTTGGAAGGAGCTCGTCCAGTTCTTCTTATCTCTGAAATCCGAGCTACTCTCGTTGATTTTGCCCTTAATCGGCATGAATTCCTGGAACATACGCCCGAAACCCTCCGCGCGGAACCGATCGATCTCCCTCTTCAACTCCTCGATCACCGCGATCGAAATTCCCAAACAAAAGAACACTAATTTTAACCTAAAAGGATCCTAGCGAAATCAAATGAGGGAAGGACAGAAGGGAGGAGCATCGGGCCGACCCTCGCAGACGAGACGCATGCAGAGAGAGAGAGAGAGAGCTCGTGCTTGTAAGCTTCGATCTTGCGCTTCTCCTCCTCCAAACTCTTGATGGACTCCTCCAGCCGCCACACCTGCCGCCCTTTCTCCCTGCTCTCCGACATCGCCTTCTTCACAAACCCGACAGCGACGGCCGGCATAGCGTACAGCTCTAACTCTGATCCCATCTACACCACCGGCGAACCCATTATCGCCGCCTCCTTCTCCGTCTCCGTCTGGCTGGGATGTAAGGCTGGAGAAACGAGAAATAGGGCGAACCGGTCCTGTCCGGTCCGATCAATCAAGCCAAGTTACGCGACGCGATGAGATCTCGCAGCGACGAGATGCCGTTTCTCAGCTCTCCGGATTTGGAATTTTGTATTTTTTAAATATATTTTTGGTTATGATTGTTTTTAAGTGATTATTTATTTCTCTTTTTTTTTCCTACGAACCAATTTTTCTTTATTTTTCTTGCTTTGATATATATATATACATATATCTTACTATCTTACTATTTTATTAAAAATCTCCCCCCTTTACTAACTAATTTTGGTGAAGCCTAAAATGAATTTACATTACTGTCCTTTTTTCTATTCATACTAAAAATAATTCAAATGTTTATTAGTAATTTTCTTTGGTTGTTTTATATAAAAAATATAGTTCTCTTTAGTCCCACATCTTAGAATTGACAACACTATGATCAAAAAGATTCTATAAATATTTTAGGCCAACGATGTTAAAATTGATTTTTTTATATTTTCTTATATATATATATATATATATATATATATATATATATATATATATATATATATATATATATATATATAAAATGTGGGTGTGGAGGTTAAAATTGATTTTTTTTTATTTTCTTTTATATATATATATATATATATATAATGTGGGTGTGGAGGTTAAAATTGATTTTTTTTTATTTTCTTCTCATATGTAATTTTCTTCTCTTTTCTATATGTAAGTCTCTCTCCTTATAAGATGATACTGACCTTTAAAGATCAGCACCAATACTAGTCTGAAACTAACACCAGCCAACATCATGTTGGTGCGGGTCTTAAAGATCAAAATCTACACGAGCTGGGTCAAGCTTTTGACATTTTAGTTTTGGACTAAATTTGGCTTAATAGACAATAGTCATTCCTTCATGTGGACTTTTGTGGAAAGCTTTCAGTGTCTCATATATTTTCATAAAAATTTGAAAGGTTGACTTCTTAGCTAGATTTCTCACATCGGAAGTAACATCATGTGGGATAGTATTGGGGAGGCCCAAGAGTCGGGCCTTAAGCTTGTTGGGTTGTTGTTGCAATGACTTGTTCTTTTAATTGGGCCAAAGTTAAGTAATATGGTCGGTGAGGAGGTTGGCCAGAAAGGTCAAAAGAAGATGGAGGTGACACATGAGCTTCTTCAAAACCAAGTATCTAAATATAAGTTTTGGGACTTGTGACAGGTGGTGGGACTACGGGTGAGCAGTCAACCCACCAAACAGACTAAACCGCTCATACCAACCTAAACCGAGCCAAAAAAAAAAATCCTCCATCGGATATAGGGCCGGATGTAGGGTCATAATATTGCATTATATAATCTAGTAGGGTCGGATGATTTTTTACCCCAATAACCGAACCAACACGATCCGCGATCATCTCTACTTGTAGCAGCTACTGTCGATAAGTTGCTACACGTTGTAACAGCTACTGTCGATAAGTCGCTACACATTGTAGCAGCTACAACGTGTAATGAGTAATGTCTGTTATCATTTTAAAAAAATTTATTTTTTATTGTATTTATATTTATATTTTATATTTCATTGGATATAGAGTTGGATATCCAAATAATTGATAACCCGTCGGATCTCTGATACATAAGAATCGCCAGATATAAGGTTGGATGCAGAGTCCTGATATTGTATTATCTGATTTAGTAGGGTTGGATAGTTTTTTATCCTAATAATTGAATCTGTTGGGGTTGTAAGATTGCAAACATAGTCTCACATTGAAAATACATGAGAAAATCATAAGTTTACAAGAAAAAGATATTTCTATTGGCATGAGACCTTTTAGGTAGAGTCCAAGAGTAAAACCATGAGGGTTTAAGCCCAAAGTGGATAATATCATACCATTGTGGATATATCTAAATTCTTTTCGATCCTTCAATTGGTATCAGAGAGCATCCAACAACATGATTTATAGATAGTGGATGCTACAGTGTACTTAGATATTTTCTTTTGGGTCATGACTATTTGTATGAACCTTTTGACTTATCTATGGATTTTTAGAAAGGGGTACCCCTACTATATCTATTTGTTTATATGTTTATATTTTTCTCATATTACATATGCTTAAGGGGAGTGCCCCTACTATGTTTATGTTCCTTGTATTTATTTAAAAGGAGCACACATTCTTCTGTGATATGGATTATATGCGTAGCTTAAGGGAGAGTTTGGCTTTCTTCTTTAGTTTCTACACTTGTGTATCATTCTTTTTGATATTTGCCAAGGGGGGAATATTGCATTTGAATTCATGCTATTGCATAACATCTTTTGCTAGTTTGCAAATACAGTTTACATAGTTTCATGTTATTGTAAAAGTTTATTATCCTACATGATATTGTTTATGCTTATGTTATGCTATAAATTAGTCTAAATTTAAATACAATGTCAAATATCAAAAATGGAAAGATTCTTGGTGCAATCATGCCCCAAGAAAGAAATTTCAATGATTGACAATTATTTAAGTTTATGCTCATACATTGAATCTAATATGAGTTTAAGTTTGTAGAACCAAGAAGGTTGAGGACCGGATTCCTGACAAGAGAAGTCCAAGGAGGTCAGGGGACCAGATCTTTGGCATAGGAGAAGTCCTTGCAAGTCAAAAGATTAGATGTAAGGCAAAAGAAGTCCAGGGAAGTCGAGAACAAGATTCTTGGTGAGGCAAGTGATAATCAGCTAAAGCAAAGTGTGTTAATTGATTAAGAAAAATACGTAATTGATTAAGAGGGTGTTAAGCGATTGAGTTAATCGATTAACAAACCTTCTGTTTGAAATAGAAGTTTCCTAATCGATTAGAAAACCGTAAGCGATTGAATCAATCACTTATGGCGTCATTTTGCTTCGAACAGAATACTTCTGTTCGAAGCTTAAACAATTGGCTCAGTCGATTAAGAGATATTCTGTTTGAAAATAGAATAATTCTTAATCACTTAAGCTAGTCGATTACCCTAATCTTAATCGATTAGGGTAGGTGATTTGGAAGAGTCGTGTAAATAAAACACGCACCAAATCGACTACTTTAATTGATTAACTCCTGGTAATCGACTAAAACCACTTCTTAATTTATTAAGACTCGCAAAACAACAAGAAAAACAACTCTTTCTTTATGATTTATGAAGATTCGAAGAGCCTGTTTGAAGGTAACTATTCTATTGTGATCAAGTGTTCTCCATTGCTCTCCAATGCTCAAGCTCAACCTCAAGTTCAACTTCAAATGTTCAAGCTCTCACTAGTACTACAATCTCAAGCCACTCAAAGAAGAAGAAGGTGTACTCAAAACCCTAATCTCTTAACTTCTTCTTCCTTGTGAGGTATTCTGTTGAGAAGGAGATTTGTAGATGATTGTGTAAGGTTTCTCCACCTTCGATGTTGATATGAGAAGGAGAAGTTTCACAGTGTAAAGTGTGACCATGGTGTGGAATCTTGGATTAGTCACCTCAAGGAGATGGATACCAAGTAAATACAAGGAGTTAGCATTGCCTTCAAGTTTCCACTGCGCAAAATCAAGTTAATCAAAAAATCAAAGTGAGCCATTCACACCCCCCCCCCCTCTAGGTCAACCTAATCAAACACAAAGTTTAACTTAACAAATAGTACTAGAGAAGTTTGGGATGACAGTAGGTCAGGGAAGCTATGTCTTGCATGTCTAGAAAGATATGGCTTCAACTTGGTATATTTGACTTAGTAGAATTAACTAAAGTTATCTCTTACTAATTCTAGCTGATTAGACTAAGGTTTTGTAGTAAGTTCTTTAGGCAAGACTATTTGAAAAATCTCGAAACACGTGGTTACTCTAATGATATTCGTGTGACTCACCACAGTCTAGAAATTTATTCAAAGAATGTCTGCTTGATTAACCCAAAGTTAAACTTGAATCCAATACAAGTTAAACCAACCCCTACAAATCTAACTTAACATATCTCATAAAATTATAGGATTCTCTGGTTGAAAATATAAATCGGATGAGATGAATAAGGATTAATTAAATTAAATTTAAAGTAAATTAAACTTTAAAAATTAAATTAAATTAAATTAAACTTTAAAAAATAAATTAAAATAATTAAAATTAAATTAAAATTAAATTAATTAAAATTAAAATTTAATTAAACTTTAAAAATTAAATTAAAATAAATAAAATTAAGGATTAATTAAATTAAAATTAAAATTAAAATTAAAATTAACTTAAAATTTAAACTTAAGTTAAAATTAAAATCAAAATAAAACAAAGTTAAGTTGACACTTAAGCTAAACTTTTTACCCCTACTCTTTGTAAGAATCTAAATGGATATTGGACAGTGGTTGCTCCTAACATATGACTGGGGATCAAACAATGTTCACAAAATTTACATTCAAAAGACTAGAAATGGTTGCCTTTGGAAACAACAGCAAACTTAAGGTAATTGAAATAGATAACATTGAACTAGAATCTAATTTCATTATTCATAAAGTACTACTTACTAAAAATTTCAAATTCGACTTACTCAGTGTTAGTCAATTGTGTAATTTAGAGTATAAAGTTAGGTTTGCATCCATTGAATGTTTAATTAAATATATAAAAGACCCCACAATAAAATTAAAAGAATTTAAGAATAATAACATTTACACAATTAACCTAGCCAGCTCCTCACTTAAGTGTCACTTGACATAAAAGGCGGAAACCTGGCTATGGTATAGAAGACTGTCCCAAACTTACTTTAGAAATCTCACCAAACTAAATGACTTAGTTAGAGGGCTACCAAAACTACTTAACTTAGATTGAATAATTTGTAATGCTTGTCAACAAGTAAAATAGACAAAATCAACCCACAAACTAACTAATCAAACTCAAACTAATTCAATGCTTGAATTATTACACTTAGATTTAATTGACTCACATGGGATTAAATCTATTAATGAAAATTTATACTATCTAGTAATAATTGATGATTATTCAAAATTTATTTGGGTAAAATTTTTAAAAAATAAAGATGAAATATTCAAAATCTTTAGTAATTTTTCTAAACAAATTAAAAATGAAAAAGACTTAAAATTAAAATAATTAGGAGTTATAACTGTGGGGAATTTAAAAACCATAAGTTTACTAAATTCTAATTAGAAAATGGGTACAATCAAGAATTCTTGTGTCCAACCCTCCAAGAAGGCATTAGAACAATGTTTAATGAATAGCAACAAAAATATTTCTGGGCAGAAGTTGTTAGTATAGTCTGCTATGTACAAAATAGAATAATCATAAATAAGAAATATAATAAAACCCCATTTGAGAGCTACTATAATAAATTACCTAATATCAAATATTTTAAAGTATTTGGGTGTTTAGTCTACATATTAAATACAAGAGAATGTTTAGGAAAATTTATCTCAGAAGTTGAAAATGAAATTTTTGTAAGATACTCACTAAATAGTAGAGGGTACAAAGTTTATAATAAAAATACTCTAAGAATTAAAGAAACAACAAATGTAAAATTTGATGAATCTAACTCTAAGGAAATTAACTCAAATCAAACTCAACCTCAACTAATTGACTTTGTTAGAGCTAGCACTGATCTAGGGGGAGCAAGTGAAAACCTAATAGATGAATACAAAGATGAACAAAATCAGCCACAAGAAAATAAATAAACACAAACTTAATCTAGAATAATAAAGCTAGCTCAAACCACCCAATTGAACAAATAATAAGTGACTCAGAACTAAGGGTTCAAACTAGATCATCATTTAGAAACCTAAGTCAAATATCTTTAATTTCTAAGATTGAACCCAAAATAGTAGAAGAATTCTTGCGTGGCCCAGATTGGATTATTGTCATCAGGAAGAACTGACCCAATTTGAAAGAAATAAAGTTTGAAATTTAGTACCATTACTTGATCGTAAAAAGGTTATAGAAACAAAATGGGTATTTAGAAATAAACTAAGTGAAAATGAGAAAACTGTCAGATATAAAGCTAGACTAGTAGCTAAAGGATTTAGGAAAGTAGAGAGACTTGACTATGATGAAACCTATGCCCGATAGCTAGACTTGAGCATATTAGAATGCTATTAAGCTATGCATCTCATAAAGGATTTAGACTATATCAAATGGATGTGAAATCTGTTGGTGCAATCATGCCTTGGGTGTTTTCAATGTGTTGACAACTATTTAAGTTTAGGTTAATACGTTTGGATCTAACTGATAGATCGTTTGAAGCGATAGAGGGGGGGTGAATATCGCTCCTTTTAAAAACTATCTCTTTTCTTTTATATCAAAGTTGTGCAGCGGAAATAATAAATGAGACAAGGTTATTTACTTCGTTCGGAGTCTAGCTCGACTCCTACTCGAAGGCTCGCGGTCTTTGACCGCACCGGTGAGCAAGGCACTATAATTCTTCTTTCCGAAATTCTCGGAAAGAAGTGAATCATACAATGGAGCAAGATAGTAACACACTACTATCTTGCTTTAAAAGAAATTACAATGCAAGCTTTAATTAAAATATACCGACAACGAAATTGTAGATGGAGCTTAGGTCGGCGCTTTAGGATGCAGTAGCTTGCTGAGCTGATGAAGACGAGTTGTTCGCAGAGCAGGAATTTCTGATCAGATCGTTATTATTTTTAGCTTCTGACTTCGAGCACATTTTATAAGAATCTTGGACGTTCGGTCGACCGATCCCTCTGTTCGGTCGACCGAACCTGCTCCCTTCCATTCTGGCTGAAGTCCAAAGCTGGCTCGATCTTTTGCATTTACTGATCTTTAATGGTTCGATCGACCGAACCCATTTTTTGGTCGACCGAACAGTCAATTTCCCTGTTCGTCGAAATCTGCAGAAATCTTCATTAATGGTGCAATTAACTTTGATTGGATCAGTTGACTGATCCCTGAGTTTGGTCGACCGATCAGCCCTTCTTTCCTTTGCTGCTGATCGGTGCTGATGAACTAGCTAGGCTAAGTCATCATGGTTCGGTCGACCGATCTTACGGTTCGGTCGACCGATCAAGCTTTGATCTGACTTAGTCTCAGTTTGATCTGAACTGATCTCTGGTCTGAGTTAAGTTGGTTCGGTCGACCAATCCTCATGTTCGGTCGACCGATCAGGCCGAATCTGCAAAACAAAGTTTAAACAATATTCCTGCAAAACAAGTGTTAGCACAGTAATATAATGCATGAGTAATATAGACAGTAGAACTGTCTTGATCTTAACTTGGAAACCTTCCCGGTTTCTTCAGTTGGATCAGCGACCTAAGGTTGTTCCCTTCGGGAACCCGACCTCACTGTCGCTCCTCCAGTTTGTTTACCTCAACCCACCTGCCAAACTCTGATCCTCCAGATCTAGTTTGGACTTTTCACTTAGCCTTGATTGGCTCCCCAGGACTTTCCTTCGATCTTCAGCCCTCCAGACCTCTCGATCATACCACCTGGGTTCCACAATCTGCTAAGACTTTTCTGCCTAGCCTCCAGCTAGGGCTTTCCCGATTGAGTAAACATCCTGCACACTCAGTCAACTTGTTAGATCATAACAAGACTTAATTTGAACCTTTGACAACATCAAAACTCAGGTTTGATTCTGGTGCAGCTTACACCAACAATCTCCCCTTTTTGATGTTTGGCAACCAAGGTTCAAAGTTAAGTTTAAAAATATACAACAAGTAAATAAACAAGCATAAAAATATGCAACAAGTAAATAAACAAGCAATTTAACTTTTAATTCACCCTTTGAATTAACTAACTCTCCCCCTGAATTCACTATCTCTCCCCCTTTGACACACATAAAAAATAGGGGCAGAACCAAAAACCAAGTAAATTTTGAATAGACTTATCAATGTATTTACTAATAAATTGAAAAAAAAACATTTCTAAAAATATACTAAGTCAAGAAAATGAAAACATTTACTAATGGTTAAAAAAAGATATTTAAAATTAAAACATTTTATATTTTGAAAAGAATGAATTTTTAAACAACATTATGAGAAAGTATACTTTGAATTTTGAAAAACAATTTAAAATATATTGAAAAAATGAATTATCAAAAACATAAAAAACTTTTAGAAAAAACATTTTGAAAATAACATTTTGAAAAATAAAGATTTTTTTTTATTTTTTTAATTTTAAATTTATCTTTATTTAAATATTTGAAAAAGAATGAATTTTGAAAAAATTTTGAAGTTTGAATAACATTTTAAAATATTTTGAAAAGAATTTTTTTTATATATAATATAAGCTTAAAAAAATCTTGTTTTGAAGCTCCCCCTAAAATTGACAAATTCCTAAAGTCCAAGCATGGGTATAAAAAAAAAAAAAAAACTAAGGAAAAATTGTCCTTATGATGAAATGTCCAACCCTTGTCCAAGGCTAGCTATCACAAGATAGTAGCAATTTGACTCAGGTTGATCAATTTGAGCATTTATAACTAGCAAGGTTTTACTTACTAGTCAACTCAAATTGATCAATGTTTGTTATTTAAAGCCCAGATTTATAGCGATGCACTGACATAAGCATCTGAAATCTAGGGCTAGGTCCTAAGCATCTCACCCATTCTAAGTTATCAAACAAGGATTCCTACTGTGCTTGTGAGATGCTGGCTCCTAAAACTATAGGATCATGCAATTCTACAGTAAGACCTAGGCTATTTCATAATAGTTTCAAAAAAAATTGAAAAAATTTTAAATGGGAATTTTTTTAAAAAATAAATTTGAAAATTAAACTAGGTAGTAATTTTCAAAATCAAAGAACCTATTCTACAAAATTTATCAAAAACTTCTAAAGACTGAAAAACACTGAAGATTAAGCATAGTCATAATTCAAGTTAAGTAATAGATACAATAAGTCACAAAAGATAAATCCTTAAATCACTCATCCTCATCCTCATCATCTCTTAGATAATCAAAGATCCTCTGCTGCTCCTTCTGTAAAGCATCAGTACACTCTATCATCTCATGACGAAGATCAGCAACTTGTCCCTGAAGAGAGCTGTACTGATCATCCATTTTTGTTTCCAAGGAGTCAAAGCGACTGAAAATATCATCTCGCAGACGGGTAAAGAAGTCACTAGTTGGAGGAGGAGGAGGAGGAGCATATGAACTGCTTTGAGGAAAATCAAAGAAGGGTGTCATGGCAAATCAAGGATCAATGACCACAAGAGGAGGCGTAGTAACGGGAACCGGATCATCCTCATCAATAGGACCGTCGACAGCCGGTGGGATGTAGTGTGGATGTGTTCGTTTGTACACAAGCCCTTCAGTGCTTGTCTTAATCCCAGCCAAGGATAATTGCCTAACCCCGACACGATCAAAGTCAGACAATTCAATCAACTCGCCTCGATGAACCCCTACTCCGAGATTGGCAATATAAGCAGTGAGAACATGACACTGGATCATATGAACTTTAAATGAAGTGTTGTACCCTGAATAGTAAATGATAGATCTGAATACCCAGTAGCCTAGGTCAAAGTCTAGTCTATGTCTAAGAGCGTACATCAGAAAAAGATGAACTGGACGTAAAATGCCATGATCTCCAGATGATAAAGGATAAATACAAGACACAACCATCTTATAAAAAGCATTATCTTTTGGACTAAGAGGTACAGTTGACATCTTTTTAGGACGAGGTCCCTCAAAGAAGTTGGCATACATGATGTCAAGAGTCAGATGAGAGAAAGGAGCAGGTAACTGATCAGGAAGAGACTTACTAAAAAAGATACGGTTAACCGACGGCCGTATCCGTAGAAATTGAAGAAACATGTCAAGATCAAACAACATATCTCGAGTAGCAACTCTAGTCCTATAATGATGGGGATCAAGTTCACACAGATTATGATAAAACTCAGAGCACAAAGTAGGATTATAAGCATGACGACAAAAGATAATATTGTCTAGTTGATAGTGTTGTGTGATGTCTATGACCTCAGGACAGAAAGTTTGATAAAATTGAAGATCTAAACAACGCTTTCCTATCACCTTAAATTTCTTATTAGGAAAGGATTGGCGCAATTCTTCGGTAGAGAACCTAGGGTTTTCGCTGGGATTAAGAGAGCTAGCCTCTCTTTGTGCAATAGCTCTACTTTTCTCACTAAAAAAATAATAAAATGTAATAAATAACTTGCACAAAAAAATATTAAAAGGAATAGAAAAAGAGGAAGTTACCGAGGCATTTTCGGATGGGAAGAAGTAGGAATCGGTGAACAGAATAAGAAATAGAAGAGGAGAGGAATGAATTTGGATGAGTGGTGAGGGTTGCCCGCTTCTGCTTATATAGAGGATTATCGATCGACCGATCCTTTAAATTTCTCGTCCTTTTGACCGGTGAACAGACGTTCGGTCGACCGATACTTTAATTTTGGCAAAGATAGAGCGAAGATGAAGGGTAGTTGAACGGATGAGATTTTATGTTTTCGGTCGACCGATAACCCGGTCCGGTCGACCGAATAATTGAATCAGTTTGTATGTGGCATAAACAGGGTTCGGTCGACCGAACCAATTGTTCGGTCAACGGAACTTTTAAATAATTTTTAATTTTAATTTTTTTAATAAATAATTTTTATTAAGTTTTAATAAATTTTTAAAATAAGATTAATAATTTTTAATTAAGTTTAAAATAATTTTTAATTAAGTTTAAATTAAATTTTAAAAATAATTTTTAATTAAGCTTAAATTAATTTTTAATTAAGTTTAAATTAAGTTTTTTAAAATAATTTTTAATTAAGCTTAAATTAATTTTTAATTAAGTTTAAATTAAGTTTTTAAAATAATTTTTATTAAGCTTAAATTAAATTTTAATTAAGTTTAAATTAAGTTTTTTAAAATAATTTTTAATTAAGCTTAAATAAATTTTAAATTAAGTTTAAATTAAGTTTTTCAAAATAATTTTTATTAAGCTTAAATTAAGTTTAAATTAAGTTTTTAAAATAATTTTTATTAAGCTTAAATTAATTTTAAATTAAGTTTAAATTAAGTTTTTTAAAATAATTTTTAATTAAGCTTAAATTAATTTTTAATTAAGTTTAAATTAAGTTTTTTTAAATAATTTTTATTAAGCTTAAATTAATTTTAGCTTAAGTTTAAATTAAGTTTTTAAAATAATTTTTAATTAAGCTTAAATTAATTTTAAATTAAGTTTTTTAAAATAATTTTTATTAAGCTTAAATTAATTTTTAATTAAGTTTTTTAAAATAATTTTTAATTAAATTTAAATTAATTTTTAATTAAGTTTAAATTAAGTTTTTAAAATAATTTTTATTAAGCTTAAATTAATTTTAAATTAAGTTTAAATTAAGTTTTTTAAAATAATTTTTATTAAGCTTAAATTAATTTTAAGTTAAGTTTAAATTAAGTTTTTAAAATAATTTTTATTAAGCTTAAATTAATTTTAAATTAAGTTTTAAAAATAATTTTTATTAAGATTAAATTAATTTTAAATTAAGTTTAAATTAAGTTTTTTAAAATAATTTTTATTAAGCTTAAATTAATTTTAAATTAAGTTTAAATTAAGTTTTTAAAATAATTTTAATTAAGTTTTAATAAAGTTTTAAAATAAGTTTAATAATTTTTAACTAAGTTTAAAATAATTTTTAATTAAGTTTTTTTAAAATAATTTTTAACTAAGCTTAAATTAATTTTTAATTAAGTTTAAATTAAGTTTTTAAAATAATTTTTAATTAAGTTTAAATTAATTTTTAATTAAGTTTAAATTAAGTTTTTAAAATAATTTTTAATTAAGTTTAAATTATTTTTTTTTTAAAAAAAAATAAATTAATTTAGTTTGAATCAGATTTGAATTAGGTTAGAAATTGACTTAGTTTGAATTAGAATTAATTTAGTTTGAATTAGAATTAATTTTATTGAAAGAGGTTATTGAACCCATGTTAGATTCAAACTTAGCTTTGGGTTAATCAAGCAGTCGTCCTAAGGATAAGTTTCAGTTCAGTGGTGAGACATATGGCCTACTTGAATATCATTAGACCACTTGCTGAAGACTTTCCAAATTGTTCCTGCCCAAAAAACTTAACACTAAATTTTGGTCTAACTAGCCCATGTTTGACTGGGGTAGCTTCGGTCAAATCCACTAAGTCTAGTGCACCAGGTAGAATTCCATATTCAACCTAGACATGCCTTCAACAGAGTTTCCTTGACGTACTATCATCCCAATCCATTCCGGTGCTATGTTATAAGGTTTGGTAAACCTTTTTCATCTAACCGTTCTAATAATCCTAATCCTAAGTATTGAGTTTGTTTTAATTAAGTTGGTTGGATTGTTTTTCTAGTTGCTCCCCCTGAGTCATAGCTTAGATAAGGTCTATCTAAGTAATGGACTTGACTCTTGGGAACCAAGTAGAAATTTGGTTTAATTGGTTTGATTAACTGTTTTGTTTGAACCCATGCTTGGACTTGCCTTCTAGTATTTTGACTGATTAAGGATAAGTATGATTTGTTTGCTTGTTTTGGTTTGTAACCGAGTCCCAATTTGTTGTACACGGCTCGTTGCGATCCAAGTACCATATTTAGACACTTGGATCCCATTTCGAACCTTTCCAACATTTTCTTGAGTCGCTCGACTTGACCCTTCAAATCAGAATTTTCTTCCTCAAGTTTTTCAACTTGAGTTGAAGTTCCGACTTGAACTCGGTTAGTCGAGTTACTCAAGTTAACTTGTTGCTTAAGGTGGTCTATTTCCTTAAGTAACAAGTTATTTTGTTTTTCCGATTTTGTTAATTTTTTAAACAAACATTTAACTACTTTAAGTAAATTTGACTTTGAATAAATCGTTACCATATTCGGATCTTCCGATCCGGGGCTTCTCTCGTAATCGAGGTCGATCTCGGACTCGTATTCTTCGTCGGACTCGGACTCGGAATCTTCGTTTCTTGCCATAAATGCAAGGTGACTCGAGTGCTTCGTTTGCTCCGCGTCGGATTCGTCGGAAGAAGTCTCGTCCCATGTCGCTTGAAGAGCCTTCTTCCGTCTTGTCGATTTGGGTCTTTCTTCTTTCCGATTTGGGCATTCATTTTTGAAATGCCCCTTCTTGTTGCATCCATAACAAATCATTTCTGATTTGTTTTGGATCTGGTTTGGTGGAGTCTTTTTGAAGCTTCTTCTAAACTTCTTCTTAGTCAACAATCTTCGGACCATGTTGACTAATTCTTCTTCATTGATTGAGTCAGGGTCTGATTCGCTTTCTAACTCGATCTTTGTTTTTGATTTTGTCTCCTTGCTCGACCCTGCATACAAAGCAACACCTTTCTCGCCATGGCTCATGTTAGATTGCTTGTGTAGTTCTAATTCACAGAATAACTCATCTAACTTAAGAATTGAAAGATCCTTAGAAACTTTGTAAGTATCTACAATTGATGCTCACAAAGTATTCCTTGGAAAGGCGTTCAGAGCATACCTTATTGTGTCACGATTTTCGAGATTGTGTCCGATCAAGTGAAGACCGTTGAGGATGTCTTTCAGTCGAGTGTGTAGTTGCGAGGTGGTCTCTCCAGGAAACATTTTTATATTTAACAAATTATTTAAAAATAGATCTCGTTTGTTTACCTTTGAGTTGTTCGTTCCTTTGTGTAGTTTGACTATCGAGTCTCATAATTCTTTGGCATTGTCGTAGGGACCAACTCTATTCAACTCCTCCATCGTAAGTCCGCACTGAATGGTATTGATTACTTTGTAGTTCAATTGTGCCTTCTTGATCATCTGAGGTATCCATTCTTCTGGTTCTAGGATTGTTCCGTCCTTCATTGGAGGAGTATAGCCTTTCAAGACCGTGAACCAGAGCTCAATGTCGGACTTTAAGTAGCACTCCATCCTATTCTTCCAGTAACTGAAATTCTCTCCTTTGAATAGTGGAGGTCGAACCGTACTATATCCTTCTTGATATGAGTTCGACATCCTTGCAAAAAAAAATTAAAAAACAAAAATATTTCCAAGACTTTCGTCTTGGGATTAGTAGTGTTTGAAGAAAAAAATATTCTAAAAGAAAATAAATTGAAGAAAAGAGAAAAAGATTTTTAAAAATGCTTTGAAAAATGGTTAAGAAATTTCAGAGCTAACCGGCTCTGATACCAATTGATAGATCGTTTGAAGCGATAGAGGGGAGGGGGGGGGGGGTGGTGAATATCGCTTCTTTTAAAAACTATTTCTTTTCTTTTATATCAAAGTCGTGCAGCGGAAATAATAAATGAGACAAGGTTATTTACTTCGTTCGGAGTCTAGCTCGACTCCTACTTGAAGGCTCGCGGTCCTTGACCGCACCGGTGAGCAAGGCACTATAATCCTTCTTTCCGAAATTCTCGGAAAGAAGTGAATCGTACAATGGAGCAAGATAGTAACCCACTACTATCTTGCTTTAAATGAAATTACAATGCAAGCTTTAATTAAAATATACCAACAACGAAATTGTAGATGGAGCTTAGGTCGGCGCTTTAGGATGCAGTAGCTTGCTGAGCTGATGAAGACGAGTTGTTCGCAGAGCAGGAATTTCTGATCAGATCTTATTATTTTTAGCTTCTGACTTCGAGCACATTTTATAAGAATCTTGGACGATCAGTTGACCGATTCCTTTGTTCGGTCGACCGAACCTGCTCCCTTCCATTCTGGCTGAAGTCCGAAGCTGGCTCGATCTTTTGCATTTACTGATCTTTAATGGTTCGGTTGACCGAACCCATTTTTCGGTCGACCAAATAGTCAATTTCCCTGTTCGTCGAAATCTGCAGAAATATTCATTAATGGTGCAATTAACTTTGATTGGATCGGTCGACCGATCCCTGAGTTTGGTCGACCGATCAGCCCTTCTTTCCTTTGCTGCTGATCGGTGCTAATGAACTGGCTAGGCTGAGTCATCATGGTTCGGTCGACCGATCTTACGGTTCGATTGACCGATCAAGCTTTGATCTGACTTGGTCTCAGTTTGATCTGAACTGATCTCTGGTCTGAGTTAAGCTGGTTCGGTCGACCAATCCTCATGTTCGGTCGACCGATCAGGCCGAATCTGCAAAACAAAGTTTAAACAATATTCCTGCAAAACAAGTGTTAGCACAGTAATATAATGCATGAGTAATATAGACAGTAGAACTGTCTTGATCTCAACTTGGAAACCTTCCCGGTTTCTTCAGTTGGATCAGCAACCTAAGGTTGTTCCCTTCGGGAACCCGACCTCACTGTCGCTCCTCCAGTTTGTTTACCTCAACCCACCTGCCAAACTCTGATCCTCCAGATCTAGTTTGGACTTTTCACTTAGCCTTGATTGGCTCCCCAGGACTTTCCTTCGATCTTCATCCCTCCAGACCTCTCGATCATACCACCTGGGTTCCACAATTTGCTAAGACTTTTCTGCCTAGCCTCCAGCTAGGGCTTTCCCGGTTGAGTAAACATCCTGTACACTCAGTCAACTTGTTAGATCATAACAAGACTTAACTTGAACCTTTGACAACATCAAAACTCAGGTTTGATTCTGGTGCAGCTTACACCAACACTAACGTGTACTGCAAGTTTTGCAGGAGAAAGTCCTTGCAGGTCAGAAGACCGGGTGTAAGGCAAGAGAAGTCCAAGGAGGTCGAGGACCAGAGTCTTGGCAAGAAAGTCCAAGGATGCGTTTATCTAGCATGAGGTGTTGGTTGGGAAACCAGCAAGCAATCAATTGATAAATTGATTGAGACACAAAACTAAACAGAATACTGCTGAATCGATCAGCCGATCGATTGGAATAAACCAATCGATCGGCTGATCGATTGACAACCTCTGCGCGAGAGCACAAAATGAACTTGGATCGATCAGCCGATCGATTGGAGTAATCCAATCGATCGGGCGATCGATTCACATGCTTTACGCAAGAGCATAGTGCGAACCTGGATCGATCAGTCAATCGATTGGGTACACCCAATCGATCGGTCGATCGATTGGGTACACCCAATCGATCGGTCGATCGATTCACAAGGTTTCTGCACAAAGGGCAGTGCGATTTTGAATCGATCAGCCTATCGATTGGAAGTAACCAATCGATCGGCCGATCGATTGAATTGACTGAATCGATCCAGTGTTGGCCCAATCAATCATAACGATGCTCAACGACTATATTTGAATCGATTGGAGATGTGCTCAATCAATCGAAGGTGACGGTTATGTGAGAAACAGCTACTAACAAAGACATATAAAAAGGGAAAAACAACTGTAGCAAAATACGATCTTATATACTCATTGTGCTAAGCAAAAAGTGCTCTCCAAGTGATTTCAAAGAAAAAAAGATTTGAGTCTCTTCCTCCTAAACCTAGATCTCATCTTGTAAGAGGAAGAGACAACCCTTGTAAAGGTTTCTCCACCTTCGTTTGTGATAATGAGAAGGAGAAGTTCATATTGGAGCTTGATTGTGTAGGTGTGTGCCTTAGATTAGTCACCTCAAGGAGGTGGAGACCAAGTAAACCAAGGAGTTAGCATTGCTCTCTTGTTTTCTTGCTTTCCATTTCTTTCTATTTTGCTTCCGCTAACAAGTTGTAGGTGAAAAATCGAAAAAAGGCTATTCATCCCCCCCTCTAGCCAAACGCAAAGGTCCTATCAATTGGTATCAGAGCAAGGAACGCATCAGAAGAACTCATCGTCAACTGAAGCATTGAGATGACGTTTCAAGAGGGATATAGCACCGCTCGACCACCTTTCTTTGATGGCAATGATTTTGCATATTGGAAAGGTAGGATGGAATATTATTTAATGAATAATATTGAAAATTGATTTAGTGTTGTAGATGGATTTGAGAAACCAAAAGACGGATCGGGAGCACCTCTTCCAACTAAGGATTGGACAAAGGAGATGGCAAAGAAGGTCCAAGCAAATGCAAAGGCTACAACAACCCTACAATGTGGACTCTCAAAGGAGCAATTAAGCAAAGTAGGAGTATTCAATTCCTCCAAGAAGCTTTGGGAAAAACTCATTGAGTTGAATGAAGGATCAAGCGAATCAAGGAGGGCCAAGAGAGATCTCTTGTTGGGGCAACTTCAAACCTTCACTATGAAGACCAATGAGACCGTGAGTCAAATGCACGGTAGATTCAAGGAGATAGTAAATGGACTTCATGTAATAGATGAGAAAATTGACAATCGAGACCTAGTAAGGTATGTTCTCCAATCCTTTCCTAGAACCACCTTATAGGCATCAATGGTTGATGCATATAAGGTTTCTAGAGATCTTTCTTTAGTTAAGCTTGATGAATTATTTTGCGAGTTTGAACTTCATGAACAAGCTAATGTGGTTTCAAAAGAGAAAGGTATGGTTCTTATTGTAGAAAAGAAGGAAAAGAAAAAGAAGAAAGAAAAGAAGATGAAATCCTCATCATCCGAATCCGAGCAAGAATCATCGGATAGTGATGATGAAATGTCGGCAAGTGAAGTGGCACATTATGTCAAGAAGATGATGGGAAGATCAAGGAAATTCACGAGAAAGGATGTGAAGAAAATGTTTCAACCGTCAAAAGGTAAAAGTAGTCAAAGTTCAAGTTTTAACACTAATGTCATTTGTTATGGATGTAACAAGAAAGGACACATCAAGCCAAATTGCCCGGAATTAAAGAAGAAAGAAGAAAATGAGAAAAAGAAGAAGGAAGCCATGGTGGCCCAAGCTACATGGGATACACCAAGCATTGACTCATCGGATGAAGATGAGCTATGCCATGTTACTCGACATATGACATTTATGACTTTTGAAGATGACAAAGAAGAATCAAGTCAAGAGAAGGTGTCAAGTGAAGAGGATTCATCAAATGAAGAGGAATCAAGTGATGAATCATCATCAAGTGATGATGATGAGGTAAAAGAATCTCCCAAAGTAGAATTTCTTTATAAAACTATTGCTCACCTCAAGAATGCTTTTGTCAAATCACAATCTAAGGTGAAGACCTTGAAGGGAAAGCTTAGGACCATTAAAATTGATGCATGCATGTCTAGTGAGTCAAATATGCTCAAGAAAGAAAATGAAAAATTGAAGAATGACGTGATTAAATTAAGAGCATGTTTAGAAAAATTCACAAATGGATCCAAGTATCTAGATATGATCATTAGAGATCAAAGAGTCATTTACAACAAAGTCAGAATAGGATATAGACCTAAGGAAAAGGAAGTTGCATATATGTCTCTAATCAATGGTACTAGAAATGATGCACTTAGGAACAAAGTTAATAAAAATCTTAAAGGGAAGGTAAAACAAGCTTGGGTGCCTAAGAAATATTTGAATGATATTTCCGAATCAAGTGCATGGGTACCAAAGAGTTGTATGTTTTATGTTTCTTAGGTAGAGGAGAAGAAGGATGCAAGTATGTGGATTGTGGATAGTGGTTGCTCAAGACATATGACCGGTGATGTGAGCAAGTTCTTCACTATAAATTATATAAAGAAGGGAACGGTATCATTTGAAAATAGTAGAAAGCTCAAGATTATAGGTAAAGGTACAATTGAGGTATCATCTAAAATTACCATTCATAAAGTCCTATTGGTTAAAAATATGGGGTTTAATTTGCTTAGTGTTAGCCAATTATTTGATGCCGAATATAATGTAGAGTTTCATCCCGATAAGTGTATAGTTAAGCACAAAAATCTTGAAAATGTTGTGCTAAAAGGATTTAGAAAAGCAAATCTTTATTATGTTGATCTTTCATATGCTTCTAACCCTCCTATTAAGTGTTTGATATTAAAAGAAGAGGAAGGATGGCTATGGCATAGAAGACTTAGACATATCAACATGAGGAACATTGCCAAGGTAGCCAAGATGGAGCTAGTAAAGGGACTACCAAAGATCAAGTGCATCAAGGACAAGTTTTGTGAAGCATGTCAAGAGGGTAAGCAATCAAGGTCATCACACAAAGGTAAAACTTTAACTAGCACTTCATTACCATTGGAGTTATTGCATTTGGATCTTGTTGATTGTCATAGAACACCTTCTTTGATAGATAACAAATATTGTTTGGTGATAGTTAATGATTACTCTAGATATACTTGGGTGTATTTCTTGAAACATAAGGGCGAAACTTTGGAAACAATCATAGGATTTACCAAAAGGTAGAAAATGAGAAAAACCTAAAAATTGATAGAATTCGAAGTGATCATGGTGGAGAGTTTGAAAATTTGAACTTTTCTAAATTTTGTTTGGAAAATGGCTATAAGCATGAATTTTCTTGTCCAAGAACACCTCAACAAAATGGTGTAGTGGAGAGGAAAAATAGGGCCTTACAAGAGGCGGCTAGGACCATGCTTAATGCATATTCCTTACCTAGCTACTTGTGGGCCGAAGCCGTTAATACCACATGTTATATCCAAAATCGTGTCTTGATTCACAAATTTTTAAGAAAAACACCCTTTGAACTATGGAATGGAACGATCCCTACAATTCATTATTTTAAAGTGTTTGGGTGTAAGGTGTATATTCTTAATACCAAAGATGACTTAGGAAAATTTGAGGCCAAGTCAAATGAGGGAATTCTAGTTGGATACTTATCTACTAGTAGAGGTTATAGAGTATACAATAAAAAGACTCAAATGGTTGAGGAATCATCCAATGTTGAGTTTGATGAGTCTACTAGTACTTACCCTAGGAAATCCTCTATTGATAAGGATATAATTGAACAAAATCAAGTCATTACTCAAGAAATACAAAATCTACATTTAGGGGGTATTGATCAAGGGGGAGGAAGAGATGGTTCGGATGATGAAAGAAACAATGTAAACAATGATCCTCCCAAAGATGATGATTCCCTAACTTTGAGGACTGTAAGGCATCATCAAGATCATCCTATTGATCAAATAGTTGGAGATGTGGGACCAGGGGTAAGGACTAGATCTTACTTTAGAGATCATACTAGTCAAATTGCTCTAATATCACAATTTGAACCAAAATCAATTGATGAAGCTTTAGTTGATACAGATTGGATTCTAGCAATGCAAGAAGAGTCGAACCAATTTGAGAGAAGTGAAGTATGGAACTTAGTTCCAAGACCCAATGATAGTACAATTGTTACAACAAAATGGGTGTTTAGGAACAAATTGGATTATCAAGGAAAAGTGACTAGAAATAAAACTAGGTTAGTGGCTAGGGGCTTTAATCAAGTTAAAGGACTTGACTATGATGAAACCTATGCTCCGGTTGCTCGATTAGAGTCCATTCGGATCCTATTAGGATATGTCTCTTATATGGATTTTAAACTCTATCAAATGAATGAGAAATAGACATTCCTAAATGGGTTTATTAAGGAGGAAGTGTATGTGGAATAACCACCCGGATTTGAAGCCACAGACTATCCAAATCATGTTTATAAACTTAAGAAAGCCTTATATGGGTTAAAACAAGCTCCCCGGGCTTGGTATGAAAGACTCTCAACCTTCTTAATCTCTAAAGACTTTAGAAGAGGAATAATTGACCCAACCCTATTTTTAAAGTCTAAGGATGGAGATATTTTTGTTGCACAAGTTTATGTTGATGACATCATTTTTGGTTCAACAAATAATGAACTTCTTCATGACTTTATCAAACACATGGAAAGTGAGTTTGAGATGAGTCTAATTGGCAAATTGAGTTTCTTTTTGGGATTACAAGTCAAACAAACTAGTGACGAAACCCTTGTTTACCAAACCAAATTCGCTAAAGAACTTATCAAGTAATTTGGGTTGGAAAATGCTAAAGGAGCATCTACTCCTATGGGAACTAATACCAAGATAGATAGTGATCAAGAAGGAAAAATAGTAGATCCAAAGCAATATAGGAGCATGATTGGTAGTTTGCTATACTTAACCGCTAGCAGACCGGACATATTATTTGCGGTAGGAATGTGTGCAAGATACCAATCATGTGTCAAAAAGTCGCATTTAGTAGCAGTAAAAAGAATTTTGAGATACATCAAGAGTACTCTTAATGTGGGTCTTTGGTATCCTAGAACTAGAAATTTTGACTTAAATGGGTATACCGATTCCGATTATGCGAGTTACAAATTAGATAGAAAGAGTACTAGCGGTGGATGTCAATTTCTTGGACCTTCCCTTGTAAGTTGGAGTAGTATAAAACAACCTTGTGTAGCTTTATCCACAACCAAAGCCAAGTATGTGGCCATGGGTAGTTGTGTAGCTCAATTACTTTGGATGATGCATACTTTAGAAGATTATGAGCTTCACTATTCCAAAGTTAAGGTGTTGTGTGATAATGTTAGCACCATCAACTTAATTAAAAATCCGGTGCATCACTCTAGGACAAAGCACATTGAAGTGAAACATCATTTCATTAGAGATCATGTGGCAAGAGGAGACATTGTGCCAAATTATGTTGATTCTAAGTCAAATCTTGCTGACATATTTACCAAACCACTACCCGAAGCGGAATTTACCTCACTTAGGAGAGAACTTGGTATGTGTTTTGTAGAATAGTGAGTATAGCATTACATGATCTCATATCACATTAAGAATTTACCTCATTACATCTCACAATAGACCTAAGGAGCCTTGCTTGTGTATTTCTTCAATTAGACATTATGTGAGATGGTTAGGATGATGTTTTTGGTTCAACATGTTAGTCATGATACATTACTTTGAGCCAATATGACATCTAGTAACATTAATCCTACATTACCTTGGTCCAATCATAGGGAAAGCAAGTGTACAAATCATGTGCACTTAGCCCTAGGATTATGATTGAAAATTTTAATTTTACAATGTGTATAAAACTTATTTTTGAAACCTTGGTTGAAGTTTGTGTTTGGATGAGAGTTGTCATTGAATAGTTAGATACGAATCTACAAAAATATTGAAGTTATCGACAATTGTCAAATTTTGTGTCAATCTTCAAAAATAAGAGTCATTTTTTTTAACCTTATGTTTCCTTGAGAATATGAGTCATATATAGTGTCTAAACGAAATTTCATGATTTTTGGGGTAGTATACATTTAGTTATGCATTTTCAAAACTTGGATCTGAAAATTTTAAGAAATGCAGTAATATCAGAATCCCCAATCGATCGATCAATCGATTGGGGAGCTCGCACTTCACCATAAAGGGTAGTTGAATCGATCAATGAATCGATTCAGAGTGTTTTAATCGATCAATGGATTGATTGAGATGCATTTTCAATTTCACAGAAGCTATCTGAATCGATTAATGGATCGATTCAGAGTGTTTCAATTGATCAATGGATCGATTGAGATGCAATTTCGATTTCCACAGACGCCATCTGAATCGATCAATGGATCGATTTAGCTTGTTTGAATCGATCGATGGATCGATTCAAATGCGTTTCCGTTTTTGAACAGAGGCTTCGTGAATCGATCGACCGATCGATTCACTTCCTCTCAATCGATCGGTCGATCGATTGGGGATTTAAAATCCTACTTAAATCATTGTTGACCTAAAGTCCACCCTCACTTACCCTCATTTCCTCTCTTTTCCCTCTCGACTGCGTCCGTGCCCTAGCCTGGGCGATTCTCCCGGCGACTCTCCCGCCTGCATCGGTCGTCCTCTCCGGCGACTCTCTCCGGCGACGAGCGCTCTTCCACCTCTCTCCCACTTCCTTTCTTCTTCTCTCGATGCACGGGGTCGGTTCTTCTTCCTCATTTCTGCGTCGCCCAATGAGGACTCCAAACCCTAGGTAAATTCTTCCCTCTTTTCCCACTTTCTCTTTGGCTCTTGCTCCTATACTTGGATTGCTAATCTCTGTGTGTCTTGTGTATTTTGTGTGTCTTGCATTGCATTCTCTGCTTTGGCTTTGCATTTTTCTTGCATTTTCTTCCTTGCTTTTTGCACTGCCAATTATCTTGTCATTGCTTGTTCCTTTTCATTGGTTACCCATAGGAAGAAACAAAAAGTTCATGAATCGGACGAAGGTTCGTCCATACCACCATCACGCCCATTACCTCCCACTAATTAGCGCTTTCCTAATGTTGCTATGCAGCAGACTTTTAGCAAACATACCTTCAAACTAATAACCCCTAGGTCTGTTGATCTTCAATTCTACAGGGACTCTTGTTTTGATACCTATTCCCGTTTCAGGCACTATAAACTTGAGTCGTTGTTATCTTGTGAGTGGAGTGTCAATGTAAGTCTTGTCTCTGAATTCTACAACAATTTGCACACTTCTGATGGTGTCAACTATCGCACTCGCATTGCGAAGTGGAGCTTGGACTTTTCCTATGAGATCCTTCAACCCTTTTTAGGGTGTTTACCATCCGAAAATGATTTTATTTTTTATCCCACACTTCCTGATGAGTTGCCTCCACCTTTTGAGCATCTCAGCATTGCATCTATGCATCAGTTCCTTTTTGGTCATCCTCGTCCGGACGGGCCGAATGCACAGATCACTACCTTCTCTTCTCTTGAGTTGTCGGCTGAGAACGCCGCCCTGTTTAAGGTGATCATTAACTGTCTCTTTCCCATTGTGTCATGTGCCTTAGCCGCTCTTCGTCCCCCTCACATGTTTGCCCTATATGTCATTCGGCATTCCCTTGACATCAACATTGCTCTGAACATATTTCATTGCATCATTCATTTTACTCAGCCAGTGCAGCAGACGGTTCACATGCCTTTCGGTCATCTCATCATTGACTGGCTAGAGTTCATGAAGATAGATGTCTCTCGGGGTCGGCTGGAGACCATGACCGTTGCCTACTCTCGGATTTCTTCCCGCTCTTTCACAAAGACGGGTTTAGCGGCTGGTCCAGGGGGAGTCCGATGGTGTGATGGGCGTGCTCTTGGTGAGGGACCCAGGGCTCACCACCAGGGGGCCGTACAAGCACTAGTTCCTGCGGCGGCTGATGCTGAGGAGGATATCGCCGAGCCTGATTCTCCGACATTCGAGGAGACTGTCGATACCCGTCTTGAGGAGCTGACCATGGAGGTAGCTAGCATGCGCACAGCGATAGACACCATGGTCCATCCGCAGACTACGATGCAAGCGACTCTGGACATGTTAGTGGATTTGGTGAGCTCTTGGGTGTCGGGTCATCCGTCTCAGTCTATTCCATCCACAGATCTCGTCCCTCCTGCTGCGGATGTTCCTGAGGTTGATGTTGTGTCTGCTGATGCTCCTGCTCCTGCTCCTGCTACTGCATCTGCCCTTTCTTCTGATCCTATCGTCGTTTCTGATCTTGCTCCCACTGCTCCGGGAAATGATCTCACTGAGTTTTATGTCACTCTATAACTCATGTTATTGTACGTTATGTGGATGTTTGTTGTGGAGTCCCTCTGTGAACTTCACTTTATTTTGGATATATGATACTCTGTTTCTCTATATTTTATTGTGCTTCTAAAATCCAAGTTGTTATATTATGTTGATATCTGTGTGATTTAGGGGGAGTACCCCTCGGATTTATCGTGTTTGCTTAGTGCACAAATTGAGGGGGAGTTTTATTTTTTGATCTTTGACAAAGGGGGAGATGTAAATTGAAGTTTATGCTTAATTAAGAAGGAAATTCATGCTTAGTCATATATGATTTGCTATTATTGCTTATAATCAAGTAAGATGACTTTTATGCTTAGTTAGTAACGATATTGTATTTACTGTTAGCTCATGCTTGTTGCTATGTACTGCTCATCGTCTTATTATTATGATGTGTTGGAAATTAGCCTAAACTCAAATAGATTGTCAAACATCAAAAAATGGGGAGATTGTTGGGGCAATCATGCCTTGGGTGTTTTCAATGTGTTGACAACTATTTAAGTTTAGGTTAATACGTTTGGATCTAACATGTGCTACAAGTTTTGTAGGAGAAAGTCCTTGCAAGTCAAAAGACCGGGTGTAAGGCAAGAGAAGTCCAAGGAGGTCGAGGACCGGAGTCTTGGCAAGAAAGTCCAGGGATGTGTTTATCTGGCACGAGGTGTTGGTTGGGAAATCAGTAAGCAATCGATTGGTAAATCGATTGAGGCACAAAACTAAACAGAATACTGCTGAATCGATAAGTCGATCGATTGGAATAAACCAATCGATCGGTCGATCGATTGATAGCCTCTGCGCGAGAGCACAGAATGAACTTGGATTGATCAGACGATCAATTGGAGTAATCCAATCCATCGGGCGATCGATTCACATGCTTTGCGCAAGAGCACAGTGCGAACCTGGATCGATCAGCCGATCGATTCACAAGGTTTCTGCAGGAAGGGCAGTGCGATTTTGAATCGATCAACCGATCGATTGGAGGTAACCAATCGATCGACCGATCAATTGAATTGACTGAATCGATCCAGTGTTGCCCCAATCGATCGTAACGATGTTCAACGGCTATATTTGAATCGATTGGAGATGTGCTCAATCGATTGAAGGCGACGGTTATGTGAGAAACGTCTACTTACAAAGACATATAATAAGGGAAAACCAACTGTAGCAAAATATGATCTTGTATACTCATTGTGCTAAGCAAAAAGTGAGCTCTCCAAATGATTTCAAAGAAAAAAAGATTTGAGTCTCTTCCTCCTAAACCTAGATCTCATCTTGTAAGAGGAAGAGGCAACCCTTGTAAAGGTTTCTCCACTTTTGTTTGTGATAACGAGAAGGAGAAGTTCATATTGGAGCTTGATTGTGTGGGTGTGTGCCTTGGATTAGTCACCTCAAGGAGATGGAGACCAAGTAAACCAAGGAGTTAGCATTGCTCTCTTGTTTTCTTTCTTTTCATTTCTTTCTATTTTGCTTCCGCTTACAAGTTGTAGGTGAAAAATCGAAGAAAGGCTATTCCCCCCCTCTCCCCCCCTCCCCCCCCCCCCACCCCCTCCTCTAGCCAAACGCAAAGGTCCTATCAAAATCTACCTTCTTAAATAGGCTAATAAAAGAAGAGGTATATATAGGTCAACCACCTGAGTTTGAGAGTCTAGATCATCCTGACCATGTGTTTAAACTAAAGAAAGCATTGTATGGTCTTAAACAAATACCTATGGCTAGTATGAAAGGTTAACCTCCTATCTAATTTTCAAAGGATTTAACCAAGGTTAAATTGATCCAACTCTATTTGTAAAATCGCTTAAGCTTGATATTTTTATAGCCCAAGTGCATGTAGACGATATAATTTTTAGTTCAACAAACTCAGAATTTTTGTAAGAATTTATAGCATTAATGAAATAAGAATTTGAAATGAGCCTAGTAAGTAAACTAACATATTTTTTAGGTTTGCAAATTAAACAAACAAATGAAGGAAATCATGTTTATCAACAAAAATACATAAAAGAATTACTTAAAAATTTTGGAATGAAAATACCAAAAAATAAAAACACCAATGGCAATTAACATAACTTTAGATACTGATCCAAATAGAAAATCAGTAGATCTAAAATATTATAGGAGTATCATAGGCAGACTCTTATACTTAACTGCAAGTCAACCTGATTTTACCAAACCTGTGATAAGGAGTCCCACCTAACAAATGTTAAAAGAATTTTTATATATTTAAAGGGCACAAAAAATGCGGGAATTTAGTAGCATAGAACACCTAATTTTGAATTGATAGGTTACTTTGACTAAGATTATGGCAGGTGTAAACTAGATCGTAAAAGTATAAGTGGTGGATGTTAATTATTTGGATCATCACTTGTCAGCTGATCTAGTAGAAAACAATACTATGTTGCTTTATCTACTACTGAAGTGGAGTACATAGCTGATCCTGTCCGAAAGCTGAATCAACGGACGCTGGGCACGTGGCGCTCTCCAAGTCGCTGACGTAGATCTTCGACTGGTCTTATGATCCTCTGGCGAACCTGCACAGAAGTCGGGCCGGGAAGGGGTTCCCGGCGGCGACCCTCCGACGCTCAAGTCGGGCAAAGCTCGACAACAAGAAAGTGGCTCCCAGTCTCTCAGAACGCGTACCTCCGGCGAAGTATAAGGCTCCTTATATAGAGCGGTGAAGGAGCTCACGCACACCTACCGAGGCAGATACGTGTCCTCAGCCCATACCTCGGTATGTGTTTGTCAGAAAGCTTACCTGACACCATACTGCTACAGTCCAGGCACGTCTTCGATGGGACAACAGAACACCTTGTCGCCAGATTTGGAGTATGGCCTAGTCATAGAGCATGACAGCTGTCAGAAGATGTTCCTTGTCCTTCTCTCCCTACTCCATGTCGAGGCGTCCGGCCGGACAACCTCCACCTTACGTCCGGCCGGACATATATAGTGGTTTACTTGAGAGATTCTCGGTCATGTGCTTTGTGGATACTGTTAGCAGTATGCTACCTTATGTCTTCGGCCGAGCGTGACTTCCGCTCGGCCCTTCGTTCCTGTTCAATCGAGCGCCGAAACACCAACTCCCATCGGGGCGCCTTTTGACCATCAGTTAAACACCGGTCGGCCATCCGGTCGGTCAGCCACCCTTCTCCGGTAGGCCGATCGGCCCGACCTTCTCTCGAGCGTCCGATCGGTCCCTCCTTTTCCGATGGACCACCCGGCCCTTTGACTTCCCCGTGGCGTTGACTCCTCAAAATGGGTCCCCTATTCTTATCGCCGGATCACTTGCCTCCCCCTCAAGTCTAGTCGAAGGAGGCGAAGTCCGACTGACTGGACTGCCGATCTGACCGAGTAACGGCCGCTACACTAGTCCGCTCGGCAGGGCTTGGGGATGCTCATCCGCTCGGTTCACCCTCTTCGTTGCACCCGTTCGGCTGTGTCTTGCCCGTGCCTTGTATTCCCTTGGAATCCATACTGAATCTTCCCCTTTACTGCCCAGCACGTGCACTGCGCGCAGTAAGGGGCGTTCATTAAATGTAACATGTATCCTGCCGACACGTGGCGATCTCGCTTTTGTCAGCGTATGGCGGTGGCGTTACCTCCGATGGGACAGCCGCCGTTTGAAATGAACGGTTTGATGATAGCTTCATTTTTTGCAACCTGAATCCGACGGCTAGGGCTATCAGAGGCCAACGCTATAAAGTTTCCGATTTCTTCTCTCCGCCGCATTCCTGCTTCATCGCACCTCGACACCCTGCTGCTTCTTTCTGCTCCGGCGACTCCGTTTCTCAGCTCTCCGACGACCTCGCAACCCATTTAGATCACCCTTTTACTCGTAAGCCCTTCTTTTCTTCACTTCCTCATTCCTTTATGCTTTCGATTAGCTACCCTTGTCATTTTGCCATCTTTCTTCCTTGCTTGATTTCCCTTTCTTTTTGTCCCGCATTTCTTTTTTACTTTCGACCATGACAAGCACTTCCCAGCCGACCGCCGGCGCTCCTGGTCTTTGGTACACGACCATGGAGAGTCGGTTTGACGAGGAGGACGCACTGTGCCTCGCTCGGACCTATGAGATCCCTGCCGACCACCACATAGTATTAGCCACCCCCGCCGACCGGCCTCATGAACCGCCGCCCGGCATTGTCCTCTTTTTTCGAGACCAATTTTTAGCCGGGCTGCGCTTTCCTCCTCATAAGTTTTTCTTACAAGTGTGCAACTACTTTCGCATTCCTCTCGGCCAGATAGTTCCGAACTCCATTAGGCTACTGAGCGGGGTGGTAATTCTCTTTAGACTGAACGGCATCCCCTTGGATCCCAAAGTTTTCCACTACTTCTACTATCCTAAGCAAGCCGAGTGGGGTACTTTCGTTTTCCAATCTAGGATAGGTTTTGTCCTTTTTGATAATATGTCGAGCTCCAACAAACACTGGAAGGAGCATTTTTTCTATATGCATTTCCCCGAGCCACCGGCTTTCCGTATCAAATGGCAGACGGCGATGCCGGCACAATCGGAGCTCGGTAAGTTTAGGGGCAATCAGGCCTATCTTCATGCAGCCGACCGGCTGGTCGGCCAGCGCTACCACATCGACAAACTGCTCCTTCCGGGAGTGCTGTATATATTCGGCCTGTCCCTCGTCCCAGCCGACTTGCCTTGCAGCATGAGTAAGTACTCTTATCGTCCTCTTTCTTTTGTTCCAACTGATTTATTATTTGCTTCTGCAACCGAAGTGATGTGGCGCGCCAAGGCTATCGAGCGGCTGAAATTGAGAACCGCTGAGATTGAGGCGGCCAAGAATAGGGAGGTCGCCGAACGGGGCTTGGTCTTAGCTGGCCCGGCCACTGGAGAGGGTGAGGGGACTCAGAATGTCCCTGAGGCCTTAGCCGCTTCTGCTTCTCCCACCGAGGCTGCGGGCGATATACCGTCTGCTCAAGTCGAAGTGGAGGGTCGTTCTGCCGATGAAGCTCCCCTAGCAACTCGGAAGCGCAAACGGCCAGAGCAAGTCTCTCAGCCGACCCCGTCTGATGAACAACGTTCCGAGCGGGGTGATGAAGCTCCAGTGATCTCTGGGACGGTCTCCATAGAGAGTACCCCCACGCCGCTCGGCTCTCCCATGGCTACCTCTGAGATGTTGCCCTCCAGTCCTCCCCAGCCTATGTGTCGTCTTAGACGATTGGGCGACCTTCCTTCCTCAAGCGGTGAGTCGTCTGGTAAAGCAGCTGCGCCTCAAGTTGACCCGAGCGGCGCGCGGCCGATAAAAACTGTCTTGCGACTTCCTTCTGAGGAATATTTAGCGGTTGCTGATCGGCCAACTGTTCCCGAGCAGCAGATCACTCTCACAGGTCCCATCGCCAAAGCTTGGGAGGACGCTGGCTCTGTATCGTGCTTATGACTCCCGGTCAACTAGGCGACAACAATTTGCAGTAGGCAACCGGGGTATATTCTTTACCTTGCTGGTTACTTTGATTTAACCTCTAACCTGATCACGTCCATTTACAGAACTGGGTGGAGCAGATTGCTATCAGCAACCGCCTAGCTGAACTGGAGGACGAGCTGAAAAGCTCAAAACTTCGGGAGAAAGCAGACAATCAACGGTCGCCCTGGAGAAGGCCAAAAAGCTGCTGGAAGCCGAACGGGGTAAGTCCTCCGGCTTGTCGAGCGAAGTGGCTCGACTTGAGGCTTTGGTCAAGCAACGGGACAAGGAGATAAAGATTGCGACCACCCGGAAGCGCAAAGCCATCGACGACATGGATATGATGAAGGTGGAGAACCGGGGGCTAGAACAGCGGATGAAGGATTTGGACGCCTCGCTGTCCGCCGAACAGGAGGGCCGTTCAGCCGACCAGGCTAAAGCGGAAGGGGCTCTGAAAGATCTTCAAGATGCCCTCGATGCTTCTAAAGCTACTTTTAAAGAATATCAAGACGGAGAGCCCGGTCGGTCGGCGGAGGTGCGCAAAGCATTCGTCCGCTCGGATGAATTTGGCGAAAAGTTCAGCGACAAGCTGTCCTTGACTTTTGAGAAGGCGATCAAAGTGGCAGTCGAATATCTGAAGACCAAGGGCCACATACCGATGGAGCTGTCGATCCCCCCCGAAGATCTGGCGGTCATGATGGGCTCCATCCCTGATTCTCTCTTTAATTTTGATGATAGTGCATGAAGGGTTTATGAACTCTCTTAAAGTGTTTGCTGTCTTTTGTAAGCTGGTCGTTCGGGGCGAATACTATTATAAATTCTGTCTTTCCTCTGTTCGGCGCAAATGAATTCTCTTCTTTTGTTATTTGTTTGTTCGCCCAGCATCCAATCTTTAACTTTTGCCTCGGTCCTAATTTTCTTGCGCCAAGTATATTTTATAAGGAATCCGCTCGGCCACACGTTGCCTTTATTCTAGCCTTATCGGCAGGCCCGATCATGGGTCGGCCTTTACAGCCGAAGATCACACAGAACATTACCCGTCCGGCGGCGTTATAGACTCTGGTTGCCCGCCTCTTAACGTAGATTTTTACCGTCTGAGCTCGACGGTCTTCTGCTCGGATGGTTTATAGACGCCGGCCCGTCTCTCGATTTTTAACGTCGGAGCTCGACAGTCTTCTGCTCGGATGGTTTATAGACGCCGGCCATTCTCTCGATTTTTAACGTCGAAGCTCGACGGTCTTCCGCTCAGCGGGTTTATAGACACCGGCTCGTCTCTCTATTTTTAACGTCGGAGCTCGACGGTCTTCTGCTCGGCGGGTTTATAGACGCCGGCTCGTCTCTCTATTTTTAACGTCGGAGCTCGACGGTCTTCCGCTCGGCGGGTTTATAGACGCCGGCTCGTCTCTCGATTTTTAACGTCGGAGCTCGACGGTCTTCCGCTCGGCGGGTTTATAGACGCCGGCTCGTCTCTCGATTTTTAACGTCGGAGCTCGACGGTCTTCCGCTCGGCGGGTTTATAGACGCCGGCTCGTCTCTCGATTTTTAACGTCGGAGCTCGACGGTCTTCCGCTCGGCGGGTTTATAGACGTCGGCTCGTCTCTCGATATTTAACGTCGGAGCTCGACGGTCTTTAAGGCTAACTTGACACAGCCGTTCGGCGAAGCTATTTGCCATCCTTCAATTATTTTGGCTTCCTGCATTACAGGTACATGGGCAACCGAAACGTATACGAAATTACATCAGCGCACCTCTTACCCAGCTCGGTACGGCTGAAGATGATTCGCGCTCCATGGCCGATCCAGCTGCCGCCCGTCTTCGTCTTGGTACTTCATCTTAGGATGATCCTCGATCACGATTAACTACTGCGGCTTTAGGAGTGCGGAATAGAGCCCAATGGAATGGAAATGTGGCTGGGGGTGCTTCCGCTCGGCCACCAGATGCTGATGTTGCTTGCTGCTCAAGCCGCTCGGCTGGTGCCTTCTGTTTTTGTTCCACAAGCTTGGCGGCCCTCAACTCGATCAGAGCGTCGAGTTCTTCCGTGGAAAGCGTCACCGTGTGCTGTTGTCCAGCTTCGTCCATTGCTTCCGTTCGGATGCAGGAGCGTTCTCACAAACGGCGCCAAATTGATCCTGTCCGAAAGCTGAATCAACGGACGCTGGGCACGTGGCGCTCTCCAAGTCGCTGACGTAGATCTTCGACTGGTCGTATGATCCTCCGGCGAACCTGCACAGAAGTCGGGCCGGGAAGGGGTTCCCGGCGGCAACCCTCCGACGCTCAAGTCAGGCAAAGCTCGACAACAAGAAAGTGGCTCCCAGTCTCTCAGAATGCGTACCTCCAACGAAGTATAAGGCTCCTTATATAGAGCGGTGAAGGAGCTCACGCACACCTATCGAGGCAGATACGTGTCCTCAGCCCATACCTCGGTATGTGTTTGTCAGAAAGCTTACCTGACACCATACTGCTACAGTCCAGGCACGTCTTCGATGGGACAACAGAACACCTTGTCGCCAGATTTGGAGTATGGCCTAGTCATAGAGCATGACAGCTGTCAGAAGATGTTCCTTGTCCTTCTCTCCCTACTCCATGCCGAGGCGTCCGGCCGGACAGCCTCCACCTTACGTCTGACCGGACATATATAGTGGTTTACTTGGGAGATTCTCGGTCATGTGCTTTGTGGATACTGTTAGCAGTATGCTACCTTATGTCTTCGGCCGAGCGTGACTTCCGCTCGGTCCTTCGTTCTTGTTCAATCGAGCGCCGGAACACCGACTCCCATCGGGGCGCCTTTTGGCCGTCAGTTAAACACCGGTCGGCCATCCGGTCGGTCAGCCACCCTTTTCCGGTCGGCCGATCGGCCCGACCTTCTCTCGAGCGTCCGGTCGGTCCCTCCTTTTCCGATGGACCACCCGGCCCTTTGACTTCCCCGTGGCGTTGACTCCTCAAAATGGGGTCCCCTGTTCTTACCGCTAAATCAATAGCAATGGGTGAGTGTGTAGCACAATTATTATAGATGATGCACAAATTAAAAGACTTTAACTTAAAATATAAAAATATAAAAATCTTTATTGATAATATTAGTTCAATCAATTTAACTAAAAATGCAGTGTGTCATTCAAGAACCAAACATATTAAAATCAAACATTACTTCATTAGAGATCACATCACCAAAGGAGACATTGAACTCAGTTATATTGAGTCCAAGTCAAATCTGACTAACATCTTCACTAAACCACTGCTAGAATCTGAATTTAGTGACCTACGAAGACGATTGAGAATGCACACGATAGACTAGGACTCTTATTATGAAATAAATTTTTAAGTAATTTATAAATTCTAGGAAAATTCATTACTTATATTTTCTAAAAATTCTCATTTTCCTAGTATTTCAAAATTTATTTTGGCCTTAGTCTAGGATAAATTCCTAGAAAACATGATCTTATAGATCTAGATAACGAGCATCTCACAAACACACTAGATCTATCTTGATTGTGTATTCAAAAACTTAAAATGACATGAGATGTGTAAGCCTTTTGTCTGGATTTCCGATGCTTATATCAGTGCATCAACATAAGTTTGAGCAAAAAATACAACAGTACATTGATTAAGTTAAATAGTTATTTTTCAGTAAATTTCTAACTAGACATTATTACTTAACTTGACTAACTAGGTGAATAATGTTATCTTCTGATAATTAGTTAGTAACTAACGGTTAAATATTTAAGTATAATTTTTAAATGACTATTATTTTTACAGTAATATCAGGTTCAGTGGGATGATATTTGAAAACTACTTTCAAAATGTCTTATTTAAAAAAAATTAAACTGGTAGTTTTAACAAAAAAAAATATTTTAAAACTTTATAAAAAATTGTTTTGAATAGATATTTTAAAATTTACTTTAAAAAATTTACTTTGAAAAGTCACATTAAAAATTAAACCTAAAAATTACTTTACTTAATCTATGTAAAAAATAATTTGAAAAACTCTTATCACACTTTATAAATTACTTTTGACAAGTGTTTTGAAATTTCTCTTGAAAAATGGGTTACAGAATTCTTATAAAATTTAGCTTTCAAAATGTTTTGCAAAATTTAATTTTTAAAGTTTTGAAATCTATTTGTAAATTTAGATAATCCTTTCAAATTACTTTGAAATTTTTTTCTTATCATTAACTCCTCCCTCCAATAAACCTATAAGTTTTTTTACTTTGAGAAATTTATTACTTGACTGTGTATTTCAATATTCCATACTTTGTTATACTTATATACATGTTTTTTAATGAATGCTAAAGGGGGAGAAATATGATTTAAGTAAGAAAAACAAATGAAAATCATCCTAAAATGCTCAAGAGAATAAATTTACTTGTTTTATGTTAGATTTCTCTTAAAGTCAATTTCTATACATATTTACATATTTTTTTTCTAACTTTAACCTAGATTACCATTACATCAAAAAGGGAGAGATTATTGGTGCAGTTGACACTAATGATCAAAGCTAAGTTTTGATGAATGACAAGTGAATTAAAGTTAGATGTGTTGTTGATCTAACCTTGTTACTGAGTACAGGTTGACTAACTTGACTAATCAAGAGGACCAGACATCAGGCAGAAAGTCTAGATGTGGGATTATGGCAAGAGGATGAGATGTTTGATTCCCGATGGGTTGAAATCCGGATGTGCAATTTGGCAGGAGGTCGGGATGTTCAATTTCCGATTGTCGAAGTCTAGATGTGTGATTCTGGTAAGAAGACCTGGTGGGTCAAATTGGACGTCAAGGAGGTAACTTGACACTTGGCAAGTGGAGGTAAGTCACTGAAAGAGAGTGACTAAGTGAGGGTGCGTCGCGATTAAGGGGATAGTAGGCATCGATCTAGTTTAGGTCCATTTTAAAAATCTAAACTGAGACCATGACTAGATCCGGGTGTGGAGGACAGGGTCTAATTAATACTATTTTTATTGTGTTAACTTCATCTTGCAAGGTATACTATATTTTGTTAAATTAACACATTTTGCAGAGCGACAGGAGCACAAAATACCTTGGGTGAACAGTACCCGAAGTGTCTTCCATGAGAAGGAAGGCGCCTTGAGAAGGGTTATGGAAAGCGCCTTCGAGAGCTTAGAAGACACCTTCAGTCAGATAACGTAAAAGACCTCGACGATGATAAGAGCTGACTTTTAAGGGATAGAAGTTGTAGTTGAAGGCGCCTTCAGTGGTATTGAAGGTGCCTTCAGCGGTGTTGAAGGTGCCTTCAGTGGTGTTAAAGGCGTCTTCCATCCCTTTTAAAAAGGTTATTCGACCAAGGCATTAAACACACCTCATTTATAAGTTTCTACGCGTTCATTTGAAGTTCCAACTACTCCGATTTCGTTCTGCTGCTTTGCTATGATGCTATTGCACCCAACTACTGCTAAGGAGCCAACACTAAGTCTTATTCGATCATCTATAAGTGTTGGATAACGAAGTTTTCTTTGTATACTTAATTGTTGCTTAAAAGGAAAGTGTAACTTGTTACACTTTACGTATTCTTTTTATTGTACTCAATCCCCTCTTCTGGTGATTTCAGAAGAGGACATTAGTGGATTATCCATCGACAGGTCCGCGAGACCTGAGTCTTATAATAAAAGTCATCTAACGCTCTCAACCAAGTAAAACTGCTTGTGTTCTTGTGCTTTCTTATTTCTGTGTTTAATTCCGCTATACGAAAACTTTGTTTTAAATAAAATAAAAGACTAGTTTTTTAAAATAACATGATTCATCCTCCTCTCTCTCATATGTGTTTCGATCCAACAATTAGAGATTTTATTTTAATTGTTAAACTCCCATTCGGTCAGTTTAATCGATTTAATCTATTTTAATTTTTTTAAAATTAAAATCGAACTGATTAAATTGATATTAAAAAAAAAAATGAACTTCCGAATTGACTGAACTAAATTTGTAATTTCGGTCGGTTCAATTAATTAATTCAATTTAACCAATCATTTACTCACTACTACCGCTAAACGGGAGTGAGGCGATGTCAAATTTTTTTTATTAGAAATCTTGTGCATGGTTTGATGAGATACCTTGGACTGCCGTTTAAACCATCCCTAATTCGGACGATGGCACAACCACACATGATTTTTAGGTAGGGTAAAATAAAAAATGAACAGGAGTGACGCTACAAATTTGGACATTCCAAAACCATCTCTGCGATTTAGGTAAATTGCATAACCAACTACACAGTTTTAAAAATCGATAAAATAAAACTATTGAATCTAAGTGAAACAACGCCGGCTTCAAAATCTAACTGGCAGGCACTATAAAATCACGGTGTCATCGCGCGACCTCGCAGTCTCCACAAAATCGTGACCTTGATATCTTATCATTTTTCTTAATGAGTAAAAAATATATAAATCATAAATCGAGTACACAATAATCAGAAATTAAAAGCGATTCATGTTATTATGATATCCGAATACATTTCTAATTTCTAATACACACAGCCCTATCACATTACTTAATTGATTCCATCTTTTGCTATATTAATTTCTACTTATTTGGAAATAATCTTTCAATTTCAAGGAACTTGAATTAATTCAATTCACGGATTCATCAATCTTGTGACGTGTTGCAAACCAAGCAAGAGAACACTTTCCCGAACAAGGTCGCCGCCGGCCTCTTCCTCTGCGCCACCGCCCTATCGTCTTCCTTCACCGACGTCGGCCGCTTCACCACCTCCACCACCTGCGACCCGTCGACGCCTTCCTTCTGGCACCTCTCGCACTCCTCCAAGAACGCCTTGAAGGCGTTTTGCACGTACCGAGCACCGTCGGCCACCGTCATCCTCTCCGCCAGCCTCTCCGGGTTCTCGTCGGCGAGGGCATGGTCGCCGTTCAGTGCCGCCCCTAATTGCACCAAATCCGTTTGTAAATCCGACAGTTTTGCCATCTCCTCCGCCTCCCGAGCTCGCAATTTCTTGGGCTCCGGCAATGTCTCTGTTCAAAACTTTTTTAAAAGAAAAAAAAAACAAATTTAATTTGATCAAAATATAGATTAATTGACCTGGGCAATCCATTCTCGGCGTTGTGCGTGTGAGCACGGCCTCAAACGTTCCTGCCCATGCATCTCTATGCGTCAGGAACTCCTTCAAGTTGAAGATCTTCTTCACCGTCGCCGGAATGGAGGAGTGCTCGAATTGGGACGTCGCCTGCGGCCCCGATGGCTCGTGAATCACTGCCATGAAAATCGCCAAAGGTCTAATTAAAGATCATAGATATTAAAGCCCAGAGGGAAGCCGCGAGCATCGAAAGATCATACCGGTTCCAGGTTCAATCCAAGGCGACACCAAGATGGCCGGAACGCGGACACCCAATCGATCGAAGTTGAAGTAGAAGGGTGCGGGGCCGACGACGCCGTCGGGGCTGGGGACGCCGACGACGGGGGTAGGTACGTGGTCGAAGAAGCCGCCGTGCTCGTCGTAGGTGATGACGAAGAGGATCTCGTCCCACTGGGGGCTTGACCGGAGGGCCTCGTAAATCTCCTTGACGAGCCTCTGTCCCTGGGCGACGTCGTGCGAAGGGTGGTCGTCGTTGCCGGGGAGGATCTTGAGGTCGAAGTAGCGCTGCTCGATGACGACGTAGTTGGGGAGTTTGCCATTCTTGCAGTGATCCTTGAACGTGAGATCGAATTGGTGGAAGTTGCCCAGGTATTTCAGCCGCCTCAAGTTCCTGTCCATAAATCTAATTCTAGTAAATTTGAGGGGCTCTGTAGAAAAAACTAATTTTCATTTTACTACTAATTTTGTTATATTTTCTATTTAGCACCCAAAGTTTGGTGGTTAGTAAGGATTGTGTACTAAATTTTCATAATTTCGAGCACCTAACTGAATCGTTTCTTGATTAAACAGGGATAGAAACAGAGGAAGCACCGGTAGAAGAGCGTCGACGGCGGGAACTGGTAGTAGATGCCGAAGGAGAAGCCGGCGTCGTGGAGGTTGTCGAAGATGGTCCGCTGAGGGAGCCCCGCGACGAGCCGCTTGTTGTCGTTGCTGGTCAGCCCGTTCGACGTCGCCGAGTGCACGAACGCCCGGTTCGGTTGCGTCGACGCCGGTACCGACGCGAACCACCGGTCGCACACCGCGAACTCCCGCACCAGCGACTCGTACACCGGCACTGCTGAGGGGCGGAACCCGTTCATTACCGTCTCCGACATCCCCGCCCGCTCCCTCTCCGCCTCCTGCACGAACCCACTCATCGGCGGCGACGCCACGCCCGGCGGGGTGATGGGGGTGGAGGCGGCGTCGACGAAGGGGACGCCGTAGACCTGCTCGTAGATGGCCTGGATGGAGTGGCCAGGGTCGGGGTCGACGTACTCCGATCCGTCGCCGAAGTACAAGACGCCGGCGGCGGGGCCAACGGTGGAGATCGGGTTGAAAAACTGCCTGTCGCCGGAGACGCCGTCGATTTCCGGATTAACAGTCTTCATCCACCCGAGCATGTGGTCGAAGGAGCGGTTCTCCTGGACGAGCACCACCACCGTCTTTATCTTGTCACTGGCGTCGGTCGTCGACATTGCCGCCGGCGCTGATCACTTTCTCGACAAATATATGCTCTTCGCCGGAGACGATCGGTAAGAATTAGGCGCTGTATCTTAAAGAAAGCAAGAACAATTCTTAAAAATATATAGAGAAGAGATGTATCGAAGCTGAAACTTCTAAAACTCTATTTGTTCTCACAACTTAATCCCCTTGATTAAAGCCAATTAACTTGGTTTAGGGCACAATTAGGTTGAAAATGGATAATTAGTCTCACAAAACACATGCTAATTATGTGTTTTCGTGACTTGTTAATATTCTACGAAAGGCTGAGTCCCATAGAGGATGATCATAGCCTTCTTATTTAGGATATGATCATGTTAAATTGTAAAATTAAATTATTCTCATTTGTTCATTGTTCATCGACCGAAAGCTTTCGAGACGTAGCTCGCTGCCTCGTTTAGATGTAGCAAAAAAAAAGTAGTGTTTAAGACTTGCACGAGTCGGCTTTAGGTATTCAAATGAATGAATGGAGATCCATCGCTTTAAGCAATCATGTGGGATGAATGCCTTTGTGCAAATCACGTATATTTGAGCTCTTTCTTTTTTGATGAATCTAATGAGTAATGCCTAACCCAATTTATTTTGTTTGCAATTTCTTATCGAAGGCCCTTTTAGTAAAATATTCTTTAGATTATTTTTTTATAATCTAGATATTCAGTTCTTCGAACAGATCGATCCTAGAGATGATCGATCCTATCTTACACTTACAAAAGTTTTTTACGTGCCATTGGGATAACTCAAAAAGTACACGTGGAAACACATCCAAGTGATCAACATTCTTAGAATTATCATCTTATAGGAGAAAAATCCTAATAGTGCAAAGTAGTTAAAATTTAATTCTCAAATATTTGATTAACCGTTTGAATGACCTAAAGACCTAACCGTTGCACTATTATCGGGAGTAATTAAATATTCTTTTAGAGAACAATGTTATAGGCATTATTAAATTGGTTGGATTAAAAATGCAACCATGGTATAATATGTTCAATCCATGTATTTTTAAGGATTTTTTGTGAAATAAGACTTATAATCATGGGATGTTAAACTTTTGACCTATCCACCACATGAATGTTTTTTAATTTATCCCGATTATGAGTAGAAAACTTCCGTAGACTGATATTACCTATATCATCATTCAGTAATTAACAACATGTGTACTTGTTGAAAGCTATGAATCATCATGGACTATTGTAGGATTAAAGGAGCAAAATTATAACAACACATTACAATTTATTTTTAGTGATAATAAAAAGAAAGGGAGGGAGGAAGAAACAATTGATAAAATAAAATTTGATTAGTCAATTTGATAATGTCGAGCAGGTTGACCTATCCGGTTCTATGAAAATCCTGAAGTCCAGCATCCAGCATCTTTAGTTGCAGAGTCCCTTGCTGACAATCGAAAGAAGTGATAAAGAAGTAACAGTTCATGATAAATGATCAAAATTTTCTTTTGGATTCGAGTGTTCAGCAAGTAATTCAAGAACAGTAAGCTGGAGTTTAGCAGAATCCGCCATTGGAGTGCGATCTGTTCACGGCGGTCGGGCTTACGGCGCCATGATATCCTCTGATTCGGCCGCTGGCCTTTCCGGGTGCGGACGAACCGGTGCCGGCCGCCTCGTCTGCCGTTCTCGTCTGCAAGACGTCGGCGATCGGAATCCTGTCTTGGTTCGACGCATTTCCTGTTGAGAACGATCGTCGACCATCTTCCTTTTCGCATCCGGCATCGTCTCTCGTATCGACTTTGCTGTGCTGACTCTGCTCCGCCGCGACTTGGGGTGGGTTCTTCTTTCCATGCTCCTGGCATGCTTCTTCTTCTTCTTCCATTCTCTCCTCCACCACTATGACCATCTCGTCTCTTCCCGGCGACTCCAGGATCACCGATTCGGCAGCCTCCGCCGGAAGCGACTGCGGCGGATGCGGCCGATCCAGAGGAATATTAATACTGGCCCGGCAGAGCGGGCAATTGGAGTGAGACCTCAACCACGTATCGATGCACTGGAGATGGAAGCCGTGGCCGCACTTGGGCAACAGCCGGAGGCTGTCCTCCTCCTGGAACTCGCTGAGGCAGACGGAGCAATCTGCTCCCTTCACCACCCCGTCGTCTTTCCGGTACTTATACACCGCAATCTTACTTATCAGCGCCTCATCGATGCCTTTCTCCGGCGAGTCCTGCTGCCACCGTGCCTCATGGTGGCGGGAGCGACCGCCGTGGAGCTCGAGGCTGTCGCCGGCGGCCCTCGGGGCGTTCAGCCGCCTCTGCAACGACCGGAATCCGCCGCAATACTTTGGGACGACGGTGTAGTAGCAGATGAGGAGGAGCGTGCCTGCGATAACGCCGACGATGGCGATGGCGAGGGGGGAGAAGGCTACTCCGCCGGACCTGTCGTCTGAGAATTCAGCAGGCGGAGGCGGCGGGAAGATGACGAAGCACCACTGCGGGCAGTAGATTCCGCAGAAGCCCAAGGAGCAGTCCCCCGTCGGCACGTACGGCACCCATGTCTGCTGGCTGTCGCCGGCGGCGGCCATGAACCGGAATCGCACAGAAGCTCTTCCGCCCTCAGATTGCAGCAAAATATCACTCACAGAGTAGGAAAAAAACACTTTTTTGGGGAAATTTAGATCAATTATCAAGATCTTGTTGTTGTTTTGGAAGAATGGAGGAATCAAATTGGCTTGGTAGCAAAGCAAAGTAGGAAGGAAGGGGTAGACGAGCAACTTTATCTACGTTTGCTCCTTTCTCCCCTTTGCCAATATTCTTACTAAATCGTGATTGGTTGACCAAGGGGTAGCCTGTGTTTCTAAGAACAGTATTATAAATTATCGAGGAGGTCATTTTTCCTAATTATATATTTATTTATAACAAGGAATGATATATTTTTTTATTTGTCAAATCATCGATGTGGTTTGAAAACAATAATTAAGATTATTTGTCAACTCTTTTCTCCTCTTATCTGTTAGTCATTGTTAGTCATTATTCTAAAAATTATTGGTCGGTCATGATTTATTTCTTTTGGATTGACCTTAAAACGAATTAGCGGAGACACTAAAAACACTGGGAGCAAACGAATTCACATCAGCTTTATATCCCTTGACAGACACTGTCCCTGATAATGCTTGCTTTATCAGTAACTTTGGTTGCTTAATTAGCAGATCAAGCAACAGCTAAATTGCTTAGAATTCAGTCTCTCTAATCCTTTGGCTTCGCAATTCAGTCCACCTTTTTTTGCTTTCTCATCCATCTCTCTCTTTCTCTTGCACTGTCGACCACGTTCTTTCAGCTCCAAATGCAATGAACGAGAAGATGAATTTTATTTAGTTAAATCACATCTCGTGTTTTGTTTCTTGCTGTTGGATGATCAGCTACTGATTCCGTGATTTAGGTGTGAGATTCCTGGATTAATTATATTGTTTTATTAAGATTTTGGACGTCGAACGGATGGATTCCATTGAGTTCAATGTTAGGCCGTTGATGGGCCAGCGGGCTCATGCGGCCCCAATAACAGCTAAGAAGCTTAGGAATTATATCACGTTTTTAGGAGGCAAGATCTCCTTGACCACTTTTTATGGTCTGGAAGATGTGTCACTCGTATTTGTGATCGGATACGGTCACGATTCGATCGTAAATGGTCGTGATCCCTTCTTGGATTCATCATCCCCATTAGATTATAGTTTTTATTCGGAGCAGACGGCCGGAGGCCGCCCGGAGGACACCCCTCACTCGGCGCCCAGCAATCTGGTCACTTATTCACCACTGGAAGCCCAAAGGCGGCCTCCGGCCACCCGCTCTAAACAAAAACTATAACCTAGTGGGGACGGTGAACCCAGGAAGGGATCGCAATCATTTGCGGTCGGATCGCAATCGTGATCCAGCCACAAATGTGAGTGGTACATCCCCTGGACCACAAAAAAGTGATCTAGGAGATATGTGCTCCATGTTTAGCGCGGTAAATAGAGATTTGATATATATAGATAAATATGTATATATAATGAAATTTTATCTGTAAACCATTCGGTGCACAAATTTAGATGACTCTTACAATTCCGAGCGCCTGGATGCACCGAGAGATATTCGAATTTTCAAAAGTAAATCAGGACATCTGGGAGTACCAAGGGCGGCCCTTGTGGTGGGCAGGCAGGGCACCTGCCCAGGGCCCCACTTTGGGTGGGGCCCCATTAATTTTTTTAAATATATTAGATCTTCTCGATTCTTCAATCATCGAAGCGATTCAAGGGAAGCTTTCTCGCCCTAGCCCTCTCGCCGATTCAAGCGTAGCTCTCTCGCCCTAGCCCTCTCTCGTCCTCCCTCTTGTCGCGTCCTCCCTCATTGTGCCTGAACTCCAAAGCTCCCCCGCAACAGCGTCGCCCCTCGCCGTGCCCTCCCTTGAGCCGCTCTCACTTGCAAGAGATATTTTAAGACTGATTATTTTCTTGTTGTGGTAGATATTGTTCTTATGGAGTTGAGAAGTAGGTTTGAACAATTAAATACTTTTGAAGAGATGTTTGGATTCTTATTCGATGGAGAACAATTAATGATATTGGATGAAGATGATTTGAAAAAATATTGTGTGAATCTTAAATCTGCTCTAAAAAAGGATGATGTATCTGATGTTGATACATATGATTTACTTTTGGAATTACGAATGTTGCAATAGATGCTACCTCTGGAAGCATGTGACACAAATAAATCTTGGACGACCATTAAAATTTTAGAGTTTGCATTGAAAATGGATATTTTCCTTATGATCGTGGTTGCCTATCAAATTTTACTGACTATTTCTGTGACTATAGCATCAGCTGAAAGGAGCTTTTCAAAGTTAAAATTATTGAAATCTTATTTGAGAACTACAATGAGTCAAGAGAGATTGAATGACTTAGTGATCCTTTGCATGGAAAAAGACATATTGAAGAGTATCTCATATGACGATATAATTGATTATTTTACTTTAAAAAACATAAGAAGAGTACATTTTGAGTGATATTGATTGTTGAATAAATTATTTTGAGAAATATGTAAAATGTTATCTAATATATAGTTTCTTCAATTACATATTTTAGTTTATTTTCATTATGATATTTAATTAATTTTTTAATATATATTTAATTTTTTAAATTAATGTAAGAGAGAAAGTCTAAATGATCAAATTTATAATTTTATTCCAGGTCTAATTTTTCTCTGGACCACCCTTGGACAGTACATTTAGGCGCCCGAGGACATATCCAGACCTCTAAAATTATGAGAGTCGCTCAAGAACATGTATCGAGGGGACATACAAATAATAAATCTATATAGAGAGCGAAAAAAACCGCTCAATGTATATTTTTCTGAGCGACTTTTATAAGTCCAAACTTCCAGAAATATTCCTGGATACTCCGGTTCATTTTTAGTGAATCTAGGAGTCCTAGAACCCCTTTTGGTGCCCGGACGTACGTCCAGGATTTACTATAAATCTGTATTTTTAAAATTCTGCCATTGTGGATAAGCTTAAAGGTGAGGCCTTTCGTGGGATGCTTCCACTGCAATAATGTTAATTTTATAAGCTCAATGCAAAGGTCCATGTCCCACATGATTTTTTTTTTTCTTTTAATATTTTTTTTATATTGTTTCCTACTCTCTCTCTCTGTATATCATATTCCTCCGAATCTAATCTGTCCAATGAGATCATATTCCTCTTTTTTATTAAAAAAAAGAGTAAAACTTAACTTAAGTGCTAAATAAATTTTGATGCTAAATAAATTGTAATTTAAATGCTATCAAATAGAAATAATAAAAAAAAAAAAATGGTCTTTAAAATTCAATGGCGCCCCCTTTAGCGAAAATTTTACGGTAACTCCATGAGTGCTCATCGTTAGGATTGATTTGCACATAAAAAAATATATTCTTTTCATGGACACTATTCTTATTTGTCTCATTATTTATGGAGGTATCCTAGCAATTATATGCGTGAAAATGAAGTACTCATCCCTTCTGGTCACCCAACGATATCGAAAGAAATTTATCTATCTTTAGCGATGTAGGCCATTTTCTTAAAGACTAAATAGACTTCTTCAGGGTCATGTCCCTCTCTTGGGAACAAAGCTTATGAAGGGCTCCTACAAAGCAATTAAATCAAATAGTTTAACTAATAATTCACATATTGATCCAAAAAATGTGAAGAATTCATTCAAATGTAAGTTGGGTTCTTCTTTGGCATTTCCACGTTAAATCTATCAGCCGCTCGATCGGAGCAAGTTTAAATCCATCCGCTAGAAAATGAACGACTGAGATTTAATCTACCCGCCTCCATGGCACAAGGGTCGCAGTTGACAATGACGTGGAGCAGAATCTATCCATCGCCTTTTACGTGGCGCGTCAACAACCGCCCATCGCAAGCGTCAGCCGCCGCCGATCGACACGCACATCATAGCCGCCCTGGCGGAACAGATGGCTCGACGGCGATGGTCGGCCGCCAATGCCAAGCGCAGGCAATGTGTTCGACGCCTTGCCGCAGTGGGAAATAAAAGGAAAATAACAGTTGTAAGTGTTATGTAAAAAAGTAAAATCTGTCACTCTAATAATCACCTATGGCGACGGAGCTCATGATTATCCCATTGCAATCGAAGAGAGTAAATCAAAAAAATCAATCCTATAAATAAACTCGGCAGGATAAAATAGTAGTTTAGTACTGTAGTAAAAAAAAAAAAAATACGTTCGCTTTTAGCGTCCCATCAATTCATCCTAAGATCAACAAGGAGGAGATAAATTATATCAATTCATCTCAAGATCAACACAGAGGAAGTAAATCACAGACGGCTACTAGTTTTTTAGAATAGTGACTAACACATAAGAGAGGTATTTACCTCGGCTTTATCGAGATTCCAGATCTCATTGTGGCAACATCTCATACGCTAATTACTAGATCCATCCGAGGGACTAAAATAGTAGTCTAGCACATGTGGCAAAAAAGACGAAATTGCTCGCTCCCAGCGCTCCCGCCGCACCCGACCCAAGGCCATCACGAGGGAGGTAAATCATAACATCCTGAGCAAGCATGTGGCAGGTGGGATGAGTTACACAAGGACCATAGATTTACACTCCAATTATCCTAAATTTCGACCCCGTAATTTTATGTAACAAATATCCGATCACATACCAACTCCAATGATCTGTGAGATCAAATAGTAGTCTAGCACGCACGTTGAGGGGAAGAAGGGGAGCAATTTATTACAGATCGTTCATCACAAGCTGTAGCAATCATGCCCAGTAAATGGCAGGCCTCGGTTTCTTCTCCATCTTGCTCGAGTTTCTAGCTCCGCGACGAAGATGAAATGAGCTTAGTCGGTAATTGTCGTTTTCTATAAACAATATGTAATTAAGCAGTGTCATTGAGTGCTAAAGGGGGCTCTTTGAGGGATGCCCTTCCTCCTCCGTGCGCCGGTGGCCGGCGGCGACGCGGAAGGGGTGGATCTCTGCATCCTCACGCTCCCACGGCTGGAGCTCGCGAAAGAGTCCTCTGATTCCGACACCGGCGCGGTGGTTTGCCGTCTGAGTGGTGAATTCTTCTTGCTGGTGCGGGTGCCGGTGCTGGCGAGCTGAAACAAGCATTTCGTCGAACAGTTGGTGGGGGGGTGTGGAGGAGATAATTAGAGTTTGGAATTGGGGGAGGAGGGGGATGGGACCTTGCAGCCGAGGGAGCAGAAGCGGAAGGAGTCGAGGAGGCTCCGGTCGCAGACCTCGCAGGTGTTGTTGACGCCCTTGCCGGGCCTCGGCTGTGGGCGCTCGTTGAGGAACACGATCCGGGCGCTGTTGATGATGTAGGTCTGGACGCCGGAGATGTCGAGCACCTTCTGGATCTCCGACACTCGGATCACGTCGTGGTACGACGACCGCCGTATCTGCAACACCATCATCGCAATCTCAGGCGGCGGCGGAACACTAAATCGAAGCTCTACTAAACCAAAAAAGGAAGGAAAAAATGAGTGGGATCCCTCTCCGAACCTGGATCGTGAGGTGGTCGCGGTGACGGTGCGCGAGGCAGAGCGAGCAGAGGGCGCCGCCGGCGCAGTCGAGACAGTACATGTTGCACTCGCTCCGTTGCACTTCGGCGTGGAGCTCGCATTGCGCGAAGAACCGGGTCGCCAGCAGCGGACGCAGCCACGGCGGCCACCGCCCTGCTCCTTCCTCCGACCATCCTCCTCCCTATTCCCAATCAAAAAACCATTTTCCCCCACTTTGAATCCACACAAAAGAAGCTTCAAAAAAAAAAAGATCAATCTTTGGTAGAAACCTCACCATGACTCGTTTGTTCTTCAGATTGAGCTCTTTCAGAGAGGATTCGTGATCGAACACCATTTCCGATTCAGCAAAAGCTTCCTCCTTTAATTCTCCTCCGATCGCAATGAAGTTCGGGAGAAAGGACTCGGAATCAAAAAGGCCTTGGCTTTGTGGAAGAAGAAGAGGCGGAGGGGGTTTGAAGTCTTTTGAGATGGCAGGGTTCCGCCATTTGTATCCCTCTCTAGCTTGTCTCTTCTCTGTTGTTTGCATAATTAATTACGGTTATGTATTGCTAATGCGTGTCAATTTACTCTCTTTATTTTCCTTTTTACTTGTCGATGGAGGTTAGTGGACATAACATCATTATGATTGATTAGTGAATCTTTTTTATTAACAATAATTGTGTTGATGGATGTCTTTAACACTTATTATCCTGTAAATTTGCATTGATAATCCTTCTTTTATCTCACATAGACTAGTGAAGAATGATTAGATCTCAATATCAAAACTTCCACTACTTTATTTGGATGTGAAATCTTTTTGAACGTTCTTTTTCATTAGATTTAGATTTATGTGCTTCATATCACCATTAAAAATCCATCGATTTCGTTATAATTATTTAATCATTAAGTGTATGAATGTGGAGTTAGCTACTATTCACTAGGATGCTATTGGATTACATAATGTTGTTTTAGACCTTGGACCACCTTCTTATTTTGTGATATTTGATCCTTAATAATTAATTTTATAAGTACTATTAATTCACCTTGTCTAGTTAATAAAGGTTAAGGAGATTTCCCACTCTATGCTCCTATTATTATTATTATTATTCTTATTATTATTATTATTATTATTATTAATTGACATCTAATATCTGACTAACGCTGACTAATTCTGAGGATGATCGATCTGATTTCATAAAAAAAATTTATCAATCATTAGAGTAAATTGAAAGGTACTCATAGTGAACGATCAATTAACCCAGTTGATACGGGTTATGATAAACAAACTCAGGGGATGACGTGGAAGTCAGAGTCAAGATGACATAGCGGTCAAAACTTCGAAAGGAGGATATCCCTCATCTAGTTTTGATTGGTCGCCTAGCGCTAAAGTTCTTAGATCTAATCCGACCGAGTTACAAGTCGGCCAGGAAGAGGCGGACAACCCTTAAGCCGATCGAAATTGATGAGTTTAGTGCCCCAAGGGTGAACAACTCCTATAGTGCCTTAAGGACGGTCACCTCTTAAAGTCGGCCGAGATAAAGGATAGCTGGCATTGCATGTCGGCCGGAATGACTGACTCACTCATCAATAGACCAATAGTAGGTATGGTCAGGAGGAAGGTTAAACTTCTTACTTTGTGCGAGTCTCCTTGTACACACGCCCAAACAACCCTAATTATCGGTTAACTTTATCGGTTTCCATGCGATAGTATATTTGTATATCCATCCAGTTGTAAATGTTGGTGCAATATCCCTCAGGTCAAGGTTGACCTGGGTAACCAAGCTGAGTCTTGGTTTGGGTTTAGATGTTTGACAATAAGATATTGATTGAAGAAGAGTCAAGTAGGTCAAGGTTGACTGGATACTTGACTGGGAAGTCCTAACTGGGATGTTAGGCAAAATGAAAGTCCTGGTGAGTGAAGCCAGGCAGAAGGAAGTCCTAGTAAGTGAAGCTAGGCAGATGGAAATCCTGGTGAGTGAAGCCAGGTGAAAGTCCTAGTGAGTGAAGCTAGGCAGATGGAAATCCTGGTGAGTGAAGCCAGGTGAAAGTCCTAGTGAGTGAAGCTAGGCAGAGGGAAAACCCTAGTGAGTGAAGCTAGGTGAAAGTCCTAGTGAGTGAAGCTAGGCAGATGGAAAACCCTAGTGAGTGAAGCTAGGTGAAAGCCACAGTGAGTGAAGCCGGGCAGGGAAAATCCGGATGGATCGAGGATGATCGGACATCCGGTGTTGGGAAGTCCAAGTAGGTCGAAGGATTGATCGGGCTTGATATGAGAGAAAAGTCAAGTGGGTCGAAGGATTGACCGGACACTTGGTAGGGAGTCCTAGCGGTCGAGGGTGACTAGATGCTGGGCATGACATACCAAAGGTCGAGGTTGACCGGATGTTGGTTTGGGAGGTTTAGGACTTGGTTTTGGACAAAACCAAGTCTTTGGATCGATCGATGGATCGATCCGAGCTCTGATCGTCGATGGATCGATCCGGACTGTCAATGACGAGAGAGCTTCGGATCGATCCGTGGATCGATCCGAGTCAATCGATCGATGGATCGATTGGGGCCTTGTTCGCGCGATAAGCGTTGGATCGATCCGTGGATCGATCGAGGCAGCGCGATAGGCTCTGGATCGATCCGTGGATCGATCCAAAGCCTCCCCGATCGATTGGGAACATTCGAATCGATCGGGATCCGACCGTTGACATCGTTTATAGCTGCAGGCGTTCGATGGCTGCGGAACAACTTCACCGATTCATTCCAGAGCTCTCACCAACTCCTCCACAGCGCTCACAAAGCTCAGATCGCCAGTTCTTGAAGGATCTTGGAAGCTCTCCAAGTCAAGAGGCAGATCAAAGCCAAGAAGAGAAGCTAGGGTTAGGGTTTTGTACTCATTGTAAGCTTGTAAGCTTGTATTTCTTGTATCCTTTCCCTCTCTTCTTGTATTGAGTATTGTAGGGCTTCTCCGCCCTCGGTAGTTACCGAAAAGGAGTGCTTTCATAGTGGAGGGTGCGTGCGTGGTGTGGATCCTTGGACTAGTCACCTCTTGTGAGGTGGATACCAAGTAAACCAACCGTGTTAGCGTTGTTGTATTTGTTTCTGTATTTTCCGTTGCATATTCTTGAAGAAACAAGCAACGCCGAGCACCGAGCGAACGCGACGAGCTATTCACCCCCCCCCCCCCCCCTCTAGCTACTTTTGATCCTAACAGTAAAGTCGAATAAGTTCATACTCCCTGACCGTACAGAAAGTTGGTCGAGCATAACACAACTCAACTTAATACATTGACCGAACCGCTCAAAACGTAGCTTCATTTCTCGGGGCATCCCATTATAGGCTTGGTCGGTTAAAAAAATGACCAAACCTACAACACTTGGCCTCATATTATTGCTCGGACGTATTTCCAGCAAAGCATAGGTTATCAGAGGGATTTCTAAGAAGCATGGGGCGTCATATTATTTCTCAAATGCACTTCCAATATGACCAAGGTACTATATCTATATTATTCTCCAAACGAATGTCTTAATACTGCGCAAAATATATATAACAGAGCAACTTAATGACGAGACAAATATAAAGGCCACCGATCTTACCTGCCAACCAAGATACATGCAATATAATATACAACAGAGCAGATTATTCAAAATATAACCGAGCGACTTAATGCCGAGATAGATATAAAGGCGATCGGTCTTACTGGCCGACCAAGATGTATTCGGCAGACAACATCCTAACAACCTGTTAGAATAATAACTATGTGTCAAAGAATATTCTTCTGAAAACTTTTTTCAGGACCATCGTGCCTCCCATCAGCAGATCATTTATGACAACATATTTTTCTCATTAATCCCGACAGTAATAGAAGCTATGAACGACAAAAAGAGGTATATATATGGGTAAAAGAAATATTCCTCAAATAATTATAGTCATTGCCTAACAAACTCTGACACACATTATCACCTCATGATTACGGAGGTTCTGAGAGGTGGTATATAAAGGGGGAGTCCTCTCCGTGGCAAAGGTACGTTCTCTGACATCTGTAACTCTACTCTCAAGCACAAGTTCTTTACTATTCTTCATTCATCCGTCCAAACTTGTACTGACTTAGCGTCGGAGGGTCATCACCAGAGATTTCCCTTGATTTTTGAGCACTGACGTTTTATTGGCTAATCACCATATGTGCAGGAGTAAAAAGAAATTTTCTCGTGGAGTACCTAGCACGTCATCTCTATAATTTTTAAATAAGATTATTAGCGTTCTTACTTCAGCTGTCTATTAAAAAAATTACTAATTAATTTATCGATGGTAGATCTTATGTGTCTGAAAAATTAAAAACCCAGCACCGTTAGATGAGATGAGTAAATTAACAATAGCACTCATAAAATAATAATAAAACCACAGGCAATCATACTTTAAAGAAATAATCAACATTTAAAGCATGAAACAAAATTTTCTTTTAAAATAACATATGTGGGCATCCAATTACACACGCGAGCCATAATTATTAAAACCAAACTTGATTGTTTTCTAATCCAATCAACTAGAATAAAAAAGACAACATATCCATCCATTCATCTATCTTTCTAAACCTAACTCGACCACCACCATGAAAAGGACAAAATGGAAGCATTAGATCCATCACCATGGACTTTCAATAAAGTAATAAGATCATTTGTTTTAGAAAAAAAAAAAAGAAAAGAAAAATTAATTCAAGTGATGGAAAGAGGGATGGATGATCATGCAATGATGCAAGTATAGTTACAACCACTGTGTAATACCACATTAGGTTGATGTAAGTGGCCAGGGAAGTTTGCTTCAATCTAATCTCTGAAGTTGTTGGTCTAATGTAGGCATGTGTGCAATATTTTATGGATTTTTTTTATAAACAAGGGAGAAATGTTTTATTAAAATGATTAAAAACATGCCTATAATATGTATTTTTAATCAGAAAAACTCCTTGTTAGTTAAGGTATGTTATATTTTAGTAAAATGCTTCCAAAAAAAATTCAACTCCATTATTAGGAGATGCAAAGGCTCAGTTTACAGTACAAGTCATGTAATATATTATATCATTACTTAGTTGTACTAGGTGTCATTATTGTTAATAATATAAAGGTTATACAGTACTAAATCAACAATTAGTTGTTTTGGGTATCAGTGTGGTGAATAACTAGCTCATATTACCTAAACTTAAGTTGCTCATATTCCTTGCTGTCGTAAGCTATCAAGAGCCTGGAAACAGAGCAAGAAGAGATCGAACTGACCAACCTAATTTTCATTATGTATAATTTAGAGGAAGTTTGGAGCTGGCACTAGTACTATTGGCCAACCATTCATCAGCCAAGAAGCTTGTGCTTGAAGAAAAGAATACAAGACTGAAGGAATAGCAGAGCCCACCTAATAAGATAAAGCTAAATTATTGTTGTTATTGTTTATGTTAACATAAGTGAAGCAGCTTGTGTTGTTGGATAGGGACAAATACCTACATTCGATGGCTCCTGATGTACAAGTTTGGAATAGTCTCTTTGTTAGACACCTTGTATTGTTGGCAAGTCCATTAGGGATCTGGATGAGTTATTTGTTCATCATATATTCGCTAATTCAAATTCTTTTTCAAAATATCTGGAGTATCGACTTTCTTCCCAATCAAGACAGCAACATTCCTGAATCATTGTACAAGTACTTGAAACAAACCTACAACTTCAGGATTTTGCTTTGCCAAGGTTCACGAGTACAAAAGAAAATGAAAGAAAACTTTCAGGGATCTCTAGATACATAGTTTTGATCAAGGCGGACCTGCTATATGTTACGCAGCTCAGCGTACATAATGCAGGCGGATTTGAGAAACTATCCAAGTTTATTTATCCAACTCTGACAAGAACAAAAAAGCGAGGATAAGGAAGAAAATTTGAGGCTTTTGATGACTGGAGTGATTTGTACTATGATCATCGCGAATTAGCTAACTGTTGGACATTTTATGTTCAATGTGTTAGCTCAAAGCATCCTGTTCTGTATGTCATTGATGAGACCCGAAGCTAGAGATGTCAACTTCCTTCCTGTCTCACCAGCCATGCTCTTGATCGAGGTTATATCTTGTGATGCCTATAAAAGCAAAGTGTATTTAAAAAAAAAACTTATTGGGTCAAAACGCATCTATGAAAAATTTGACAATATACTGTCAACATTTTTAGTTTGATACTATTTAAATAATAATAATAATAACCATAAGAAAAATAATTTCTAGGATTGTAGAACTATAACGAGGCAACATGAAACTTGATGGTTCTTTTGCAAGTTACTTGATGGTTCTTTTGCAAGTTGAATGCTTCTACTCAATCAACTTATCATACTCTTAACTTTATATACAAAAAAAAAGTACCTGGAATGAGATTCTGTTAATGAGATCAGAAGCAGTCATGTCAATTGTAGAATCGTTTCCACGACCAAACAGATCAGCACTAGAAATGGATGTCGACCCCTACGCAAGGTAAGCATATAAACCAAATGAGAATGCTTGTAAGTTTATAATACCTAAAACTAACCATATTAGCATAATAAGTAAACAACATCAAAGATTAGCTTTTTAAGATGCACAAGGGAGACACTGCGAACATCTCAGTGTTTAGTTATTTGCAAACCAGCATACATTAAGAGAAAGGATCTCTAAATCACTTTGTTTTGCAGTCTATTCATATAGAATATGCAGAGATTACCATCAAAGGAATCTTGATTCCAAACAATCTCAGAAATATAATAGAATACAGTTCTGTGGCAAAACACAAACAAGGCGTCAAGTATCAATGATAAACAAGGCACAATTACGAGCAACTTTTGTGAATAACCATTATATCTTAAAGGGATTAGGCATTTTCAATTATATTCCAACTACATAAAATTGTACAAGTGCAGGCTATGTCAATTTTATGATCCACTTCGCATAGCTTATGATACGCTTTGCAATCACATTTTGAAATGAGGAAGTGGTATACCGAGAATTTGTCAAGGGATATTTGAGCCTCGTTGTTTGCTTTGTTTTGATCACCAAAGAATTGGGCTGATGATATTGATTTTGCATTTGAGAATTTCTGCCTTGCCGCATCACTTTCTTCAATCTGATCAGCATGATAATTAAAAGCAAGCTTCATATAAGATGTTGAGTGAATATAAACACATTTAACTAGAAATTGAGAAAAAAAAATGGTGAATATTCTGTATTTGATTTCCAATGGCCAATCACTTGAAAGAATTTGTATATCACCTCTTCAGACTCCTCATTCCATATTATAAACAAGCATATTCATTGTCTGGAATTTAACAAACTTGCTTACTTTCATATCAAGAAATAAGCGACTCTTGCATAAATAAATTCTAGAATTCACCACAAATCATTTTGGCCTACAAATCTAGTTCTGAATCTATCAAGCATATAGTTACTTTGTCTAGAATATCAAAGTTGCTATCTAGACAAGGTTGCATGGATTCAATATTTCAATTCAACCAAAGCAGGTGAATAAAATCATACTGAAACAGTGACACCTGTATTTTTGATGATGAGGAAGATTTCTTCTGAAAGCCACTGTCCATTCCAAAATCTTCAAAGAAACTAGAAGATTTTGGTGGAGCAACATGATTGAGAACTTGAGCACCGCCAGTATTGCTCTCAGCAGAAAGTGTGCTCTCAATATATTCGAACCGAGAGGGAAATGGCTGACCACTCGTTGTCCTCGAATTAGTAGAGACTGGTGCAGAAACAGGTGCAGGTTCTTCAGGCTTTTGATCATAAAGGTCTTCATTTGGCTGCAATCAACAGTTCACAACAGTTAGGCTGCAATCATTAAGCCCCCAAAACATGTTCCAATTAAACTTGAATCTTAATGCAACATGTTCCAATAAAAGTTGAATCTTGATATAATGTAAAAGATGAACTTTTCAACAATTTTTTATAAGAAAAAACAACATGTGACGGGATGAGCAAAATATTAAGCAAGTAAGAAGAAAGTCAGGATCAACAATCATGGCAAAGTGGAGCTTGGAGAAATTATTAATCAGCCAAAGGGTTGAGGTTAGTGTTTACCTTCGTTGTAAGCTTCCGTACACCAAGACCTCCAGTCTTGCTTCCGGTCTTCTTTGCACCAAAGGGCTTCTTGGAAGAACCGATAACAGAAGAACGGATCGGAGCTTTAGGTGAACGAGGAATTTCAGGTTCAATTGTCTCATCTGTAACCTCCTTCTGTGAATCTACAAGCTTGAGTTCAGGGAGTTCATTCAATGCATTGGGTGGCTGAGATGCTGCAACAGGTGAAGATGGCAAAGAAATATCCTCTGCAGAGCTCTTCGCAACCTCTTTGGAAAGCAATTGCCGGTACAATTCAGCTGCTCTTGATGTATATTTGGCTTCAATCTTGCCATCATCTGTCCAGCCATGCTGCTTAAAGAAAATTTGGGCACGGTTGTTGCCTCCAAAAACCATCATCTTTAGTTGATCAGGAGTCCAAGAGTCCAAATTTGTAGATCTAGACATGACCAAAAGAAATTCGATATAAGATTTCATGGATTCCTATTTGGAGTCATACACTTAACACCACTCTAAAGACATTGTAACATATTTCACCCATAACGAATGGATGTGCAAGCATTTATATCATGACGCCTCAAAAAAATCAGGCAGAAAATACAGGGGAACAAAAGCAAGTTTTGAGGTCCTTATAGCATACAAACACATTTCATATTGTAATAAAAACAAGATTTAAAGTATTACACATCAAAATAGCCAAAGGAGAGTAAATTAAATGAATTAGGAAAAATATATCCTCCAGATGCTGGACAGTGGCTATAGTGGATTTTAGAAAGAAAAAGACAAATATTTAGTAATTACATCAATGTGACACATTATCATCCAACCCTTAATTTTACTGTCGGCCCCAATATTAGATTGGTTCTTGTCAGCCTCAATACAACTTGATTGATCTGTATCAGACCAAGTTTCACAATGTTGTTGTATGATCATTGTTTGTTTTTTACTATCTTTGGCTAAAGTGAAAACTTTATAAGACCACAATATGACATATTACATTTTACAAATCAACATTCAACAATCGGAAACAATGTGTATATAACAAATATAAGAATGCTAAGATAAATAAGGTTTATATATATATATCATAGTATGAGAGAGCAGCTATGTGTAGTTTCAACGAATGGAAAAATAATAATAAATTGAACATCTTCAATGACGATTCTATAGCTAGATTAGCTATATCAGTTAGAGTTGAAGGTGAAATGGATAAAGAGAGGCCAAAGAAAATTGTACTTAAGCACTTAACATAATAAAAATGATTTAAAAGGTCTAAAATTTGCTAATAATATAGGCTCAGAATTCAATGGATGAGATCAGATCTATCGCATCCACCAAATAACCCCATGGTTTGATTATGACGTTGGGTATTGATGAATGATCATGAAAGTAAATTAGAGTGAAGAACATTGTCGGAAAATGAAGCTTTTACAGAATCAACCATTTCTAAAATATGTTCTCGGAATACACGACTGATCCTAAACAAAGCTAATCCAGCACCATTTTCAAATTCCATTAGCGTAAAGCCAACAGATCAAACCTGTTTATTCCCAAGCAAAATACAACAACAAATTCGTCAAATACCTCACGAAGCTGATGTGCACGCCGAGGCTGCGGTGAACGGCGGAGCAATCGAGGCAGAGAAAGATTCCGAAAGTCACCGACGCCCACGTCGGGTTCTTCGCATTGCAATCAAAGCAAATCTGGCGAAGCAAACAAATCCACGGATCAGAGACTACGGGATCTGGACACTTAGGTAGAGATCGCACGGATCCGACCGGTTTCAGATCATGATCGCAACGGAGCCGAGACAAAACAACGTAATCGAATCCATGGCAACGAGAGAAGAGATCGGCGTACCTTGTTCTCGGACTTCGATTTGAGTTTCCTGAACACGGCGTTCCTGTCGGCGAATGCATCGGAAGCCATCGGCGAGAGAGAGAGCAGGAACGGTTTCGTTCGATTCTTCCCTAAATCAGAGGGAGGCGTGAAGGGTAAAGGAAGTGAGGCGCAGGCCAGATCGGGTTTGTATCGGGGGAAAATTTAATTTTACGCCACACATTTTCAACTCTATTTTCGACATGCTCCTAAAAGTTTTAAAGCGCGCAAAATACTTTATAAAAATTTAGTATTGACATTGTGCCCCTGAGAACAAATGCTTTGGCCGCAGAAAGATCATGCGGTCAGGATCAAATTCCTGGAAATTTAACGGTGATAAAGCTTTCCTTCGCTCGATGGAGCCGTGGATGACGTTGGATTTAGCAGCGAATTACTGAATCAAATATAAAAATTTCCGAAATATCTCACGTATTTAATTTTATTTTTACCCTACCAAATTAATTGCTACGCTGTAATAATAATTTAGAAAGAATGTTCAAGATATGATGCAAAATAATGTCCTGCAATAAATAAAAGAAATTTAATTCGATTTTAAAAAATCATACTGTTTGATTTATTAAATTAATCTATTGTTGATAATCTTAGACACTAATTAAGATTATAAAAATAACTCCCAATTAAATGCACCTGACAGAAGAAACACAGAATTGTGCCAACATGGACATGCCTGATTGCTCCATCTCCATCGACGGGGACCTAAATTTTTTTTGGGTATGGAAGAAAAATCAGAAAATATAAAAAGTTAGAGTGTGTTTAGTTTGTGTGTTTTTTAATTTTATTTTTTAAAAAATACGTGTTTCTAAAAAAATAGTGTTTAGTTTATATTTTTATATTTATTTTTTAAAAAAATAGATAGTATTTTATAAAAAAATGTTTTTATATCTATTTTTTAAAAAAATAAATAGTATTTTATAAAGAATAGAGAATGTCTAAAAATTATTTTTTATTTTTTAAAAAATATATTTTTCAGAAAATAAAAATAAAAACACACAAATCAACGTACCCGTAGAATTTTGTTGGTGAACAAAGATAGAATATATGATCACCGAATAGGAAAATATCTCTTTTCGTATTTTTCTACTAGCCCCTTTTATTTCAAATCGGCTCATATGTTCGTGGTTTAGTTACTAAAAATATTTTTATTTATAAAAAACAATGAATGTTTATAATTCAAACTAATTTCCAAAATAGAATTCCAAAGTATATACTAAAGGATGAGATGTTAATTTGAGGAGTCATTTTATTATCTTTTTGTCAAAAGAACATCTTAAGTAGAATGTCAATGGAAGGTTTTGACTACTATCCTTTTATAGAATGGAATGGAAGGTTTAGATTCCTCATAGGGCCATGATAATAATTGCTCGGTTGATTGTTGATGTAAAAATATGATAACGCTCACGTCAAACACCCCTCATCGCCGGTCCTACGGTAAAATGAAGAAAAGTAAATCAAATACTAAGCGGCCGCCCTCAATTGGCTGTCAAGTCCCCGAGAGGTTGCTGAGTTACTAAGAAAGGAATAGAAGAATATGTCCGATTGATCCATCTCCATCTCCATCGGTTCCTTGGATATCGAAGAAGAAGAGGAAAAGTTAGGGTTTTGTCACTAAACCCTTGGTTCTCCACCTGGAATTGCATGCAGTGCATAAATACTGGTTTCTCAGACGATTCATTCCTCCTGAAAGAAGTGTCTATCAACCGTAACCTTTCGATGAGAAAATGAATGCTCAGAAACATAAATTTCAGAAATGCTAAAGACAATAGTGACTGACAAATGCAATTTCTCTACTGAAACATAATTCTTTTTTCCCTCTTTCACTACAAAAATTTCTTGGTTTATCGACAGGAATATTCGTCATTCCGTCAGTAAATCTTTATCCCGACGGATTTCTAACGGGAAACCATTGGTTACGAGAATATACGTCAGAGCCTTATTTTTCGATGAAAATATAACTTTCATCGGTAAATCACCGACGGAATTATAATTTCGTCGGTAAACCCTGCCGAAAACACTATATAGCTTCCGCCAGCTTCTCCGACGGGAATTATTTTTTAGTCGGTGATTTATTGACAGAAGTTATATTTCCGTCGGAGTTAGGTTGAGATTCATATCGACAATTACCGACCGAGTGCAGCTCTAAAACAAGGGAAATGTCGATCGACGACTTATGGAAATTGACTTGATAGATGAAATTAGATATAAGGTCGTCATCTGGCTAACGACCTACCAACAAAGGATGAAGCAAAACTACAACCAAAGGGTGATCCCCAAATGGTTCCAAGTCAGCGACCTAGTAGGGAAGAGAGAGAAGTCGGTCGACGATGTTACCAAATTAGAGGCATCATGGGGAGGCTCATACAAGGTCATTCGAAAGCTTAGCTTGGGATCCTACTATTTGTAAGACGTGAATGGGAGAAATCTCGAGCAGCCTTAGAGCGCGAACCACCTCCAGCCCTATCGGGCTAGATGAGAGGTGTGTGGTCAAAGTTATATAAAAATGTAAAGTCTCATATTCTTTGAATGCAGGGGAATGATGAATAAAAAAAATAAGGTGTCCTTGACTTTTACATTGATCAGCTAAGTTAAAAGTCGAGCGGCGACTATAAATCTTTGTGAAATAAAAATTAAAAAGTCGAGCGGCGGCTATAAACCCGAACATAGTGCAAATGTGGCAGTCGAACAACGACTATAAAACCTTGAGCCGGAAAATGTAACAGCCGAGGGCGACTATAAACCCTAGCACATGAAAATAATAGTCGAGCGATGACTTAAAATCCTTGCACAACGTAAATCGAAAGTCGAGCGACTACTATAAATCCTTGAGCAGTGATGATTAGAGCCGAGCGGCGACTATAAACTCTCGTTACAAAATTACTGAGTCGAGCGGTAACTGTAAACCCAGGAGCAACATAAATTAACAATCAAATAGTGACTATAAACTTTAGCCTCATAGAAATCAATAGTCGAGCAACGAATATAAATCTTGTGTCGACAGGAAATCACTAGCCGAGCGACGGCTATAAAACCTAGAGGCGATGAAAAGTAAAAGTCGAGCAGCGACTATAAACCCTTATTCTGGATCTCAAAGTCGAGTCACAACTATAAACCCTTGTTCTGCATCTTAAAGTCAGTGACTATAAACCCCTGCTAAGGATTCAAAAGTCAAGTGGCGGCTATAATCCCTAGCTTGCGAGAATTACAACCGAGCGACTGCTTTAAAACTGAGAATAATGGAAATCGACAGTTGAGTGATGACTATAAACCCTGGGTTCAAGGTTAAAATATCGTAAGCTGAGTGGTGGCTATAAACCCTTGAATATGGATAATCAAATAATCGAGTGCAACTATAAACCCTTGAAAATGGATAATCAAACAGTCGAGCGGCGACTATAAATCCTTAGATTGTAAATTATAAACAGCTAAGCGACGGCTTTAAACTCAGGCACGACTGTGAATTAGCAACCAAATGGCAACTTTAGAACCGAGAGTCTTCGTAATCAACAGCCAAGTGGTGGCTATAAACTCGAACATGAGGGGGAATTAACAGTTGAACGGTGACTATAAACCCCGGTTCAATAGTCGAGTGACGATTATAAATCTCTGTTCAAAAGCCGAACATCGACTATAAAATCTAGAGGTCATGATTGAGAATTCCGAATAAAAAGCGCAAGTGTCAAAGACTCCTGGCCCAACCAGGCGAAACATAACTAATCGAAAAGGATTCTTCGCATGAAAACACCAAGTTGGGGAGATACTCGACTCGATTGAGCCAAGCGTTCATTCTTATTTTTTCTCAATGGGATATCGTTCGGCCGCAGTTGATGGAAGATCCAAATTATTTCACAAGGTGACTAAGTTATATAGAAAGCATAAACAGGATGTAAAGTAGGCAAATCCTAAAGCGTCGAACGAGGGCACAAGGATCAGTACTTAGAAATATTTACAAAAGTTGTTCCCCGCTACAAAATGTTGATAAAGAAAAACTACACCAGATGATCAACAATATCCTGGGGAAGCGAGGCCACAAGCTCATCCTTCCGAATGGATGTAACAGAGACATCAGCGGACAGGTGACCACCATCCTTCAGCTGTTGGATGGTGTCATCTATGCCGAGATCAAAGAGCCATAGGATCCAATCGGAGAAGATCTAGTTAAAGCCTTCCAAGCCAAGATATTTTGTTAGTTAGAGTCGTAGAGCCAATCATTTGATGATTGTTGTATGGACTCGTTGTATCATATTCTTATATATATATATATAATGGCATTTGTTTATGGTTATTATGCTTACTTGTATTGGTGTCAAATAACTAAGTATAATAGCGTCCTTGAGTAGAAGGTTCTTACCTATATCAATCGGTTAGTTGAATCGATAGTGAGATGATATAGGGAACACTACTCTAAATCATTCCTAGTCGAGTATTAACATTTAGGGACAATGTTAATGCAATAAGACTAGCATGTAGGTCAGCTCGATGACTTGATCTCACAAGTCATGGATATGGAGATATCAAGTTGACACATGGGTATGCATTGAAGAATGTATACTGAATGACCCGCCATGAGAAAGTATCATGGATCATTATATGAGTGTCATATACTTTCGCATGTGGCTATTAGTATGACTATTAGTCCTTGGACCTGAAGTCACCATGGTTCCCTACATAAGGAGTTGCATACTTTGGCTTTGTCAAACGTCACCCGTAATTGGGTGGATTATAAAGGCAATTACTGGGTATGTAACAAATTATGCGGAAAGATATGAGTAATGTAGATGAGATCTATCCCTCCTATATGACGGGAGTGACATCGATATTCTTGATAGAGTGAGACCACTAAGTGCATGGCCATACCCAAATAAGTCAATATGAGATGTTGAGCTCATTTGATTGAGTGAGTCTACTTGGGATTCAAGATTTATATTGATTAGAGGATTACACGATCTATGCCTCACATTGATCAATCTAGATGTCAAGGATAGAAGGACATTTGTCATATATTGTGAATAGTCACAATTAGTAGTCACAAGGTGATGTTGGATCTCAACATTCTTATAACTTGGGTAGTATGATGTGTTGCTAGATACCGCTCATTACTTATTCTTCTAAATGAGTTTAGGAGCATTGCCAATATTATAAGAACCTATAGGGTTACACACAAAGGGCAAATTAGATGGAGATTAGGTTCATTTGATGAACCTAAAGAATTAGGTCCATGTGATGAATCAAATTGGATTAAGAGTAATCCAAATTAGGCTAATTGAGTTAGACTCAATTTGGTTCATGTGTTAGATGAGTCTAATTTGGATTTAGACTCATTGAGTCAATTTAATTCAATGAATAGAGATTCATTAAATTAAAATTGACTTGAACCAATGGTTAGATTTGATCAACCGTGGGAGAGAAGTGGTCAAGTTTGACTTGACTTGAGAGGAAGATGAAGGGTCAAGTTTGACTTGACCATTTGTCACCTCATTGGTGAGTTGGCAAAGAGTGGGCCAATGATGATACTCCACATCATCATGATTGCTTAAGTAGGATGCCACCTCATGAGAGTTACCAAGAGTTGTGACTCTTGGTATTCCATGGAGGTTATTAACCTCATTCATGTGGCCGACCACTCATTCATGTGGTGAGTTTCATTTCTTTTGTGTAACTCTCATCTTCTTCCTCAAGCTCTCTCTTCTCTCCCTTCCTCCACCTTGGTCGAACCTTTCAAAGGTGTTAGCACACCTTTTGTTTGGTTTCTCCATCTCTTGCTTGTGTGGATACACATAGAGGAGTATCTACTTTGATACTCTTGAGATCCAACGAACCTTGGATGAGCGAGATTAGCGAAGGGCATCGCATCAAGGGTAAAGCTTTTCTCCTTTGTAGATCTAGTTTATATCTAGGCTAGAAACTCGTACTCGAAGTTTTACGTAAATTTTATTTCTTCGCACGGATCCGGTGACGGGGTTTCGGGGTTTCCGCAACGCAAAAAGCGATTTTTGCGGCCTGAAAAACCCAACATATTTAACTCAGAACTCCTCAAGCCGAGTGGGCTCGTCCTCTTGAAACTTAGTCAGCTGTGCCTTGGACACCTCCAGCTCAGTTATTAGAGATTTCAGCTAGGCGTCTTGATCTGTAATTTTCTATTGCTCCGCCGATCTGCTCGATTGTTCTTGCACTAAAGCTGTCTCAGTCTCCTTGAGCTTCTTTTCCAAGGCTTGAGCCTCCAGGTTTTTCTTCTCCAGGTCCTCTATGGTATAAAGTTTCCGAGTGTTCGTCGATTTGACCTTGGAGTCAAAATCCCGGGCCTGCTTGTTGAGCCGCTCGAGTTATTAGGCCTGCTCCTGGCTCTTATTCTTTTATGCCGACAGCGCCCACTGGGATCCCACTAGTTGTTCAAAAGACTTTCTAAATCCTCCTTTAGCTAAGCGACCTCAGCAGTGAGCACTTCAACGACAGCTCGGGATGCACTTGTCGATTTGATGGGGGCCCGCAGTAGCTTATTTTCGTGCTCGAGAAAGGTCAACCTCTGACACATCGTCAAACTCTCCACCTAGTACTGCAATAAAGGAGAATCAGAACGACGTAATAAAAGCAAATGAGAATTTTCGAGGAAAGTAACTTATCATAGTGGATTTCTAAGTAAAGCTATCAGCCAGCTCCCCGAGCGGAATGGTCATCGCCCCGTCCTTGGCATCGGCCCAGGTCTTGGTCAAAGGACCTTGGATGCGGATTGTATGTTCGAGTGCTCGGGGCACATCATCATCTGGAGAATGTCAGGCATCAGTCAGCAAGTGGATTAAAGCCAAAACATGCCTACAACCGATCGGATCGATGGGCTCCAAAGTAACCTTGCCCTTAGATTGGAACTTCAAGGAGTGGATGGTGGAAAGTGAGGCCGCTAGATCGCCCGAAGGTGGGAGGAAGGAAATTGGTTGTGCTAGAATCTGACTGCCCGATAGCTCTAGCACTGATAAAGTCCGGTCGGATGAAGGCGACACAACAAAGCAACCATCCTCTTTGGGACAACAGAAGACGAACTCTCGCCTCACTTAGAGGGGGTCGGGAGGTAAGCACTTCAATAAGCGCCAATGTTAAGGTTCCTAAACTAGAGGTACCCTCTGAGCAGAGTCTCTTCCTCCGCTGGCGCTAAAGTAGTGGCTTGCCAGAGCCTGCTGATTTGGTCAACACTGATTCAAACGGTATGTTCACCAGTGGGATGTTCGGAAGGAAGCTCCCTAGTGGTGGTGGCAACGCTACTTCTGGCCATCAGGCTCACATCGTCAATTCAGTCGGTCGAACTGTCGACCAGCAAGAGACTGTGACCTTCCAGTTCGGTCGCACCATGAGCATTAATCTCAACATCAGAGAGCTTGCTCTTTTCACTCAGCATGGACTTCAACATGACTTCTGATGTAAAAACGAAAGTGAAATCAATTAGGGTCTAAGGTGATATAGGAAAAAAAAAGTTTATCTAGTGAGCCAAGCAGCCGTGAGCGGAGGGTACTTAGTCCAAAAACATATAGAATATCTTCGTACAACAACTTGTGTATGTGGTACTTCTGACCGATCAGATGAGTGGTCATCTCAAGATAGGCCAGCTCCCAATGATACTTGCCTAAGGAGGGAGGCTTCATCATCTCCATTTACCAACCGGTCATGAATGATAGCTGCACAGGAAGATGAACAAAAAATTAATAGTCCTTCTAATGCTTGTTGGAAGAAGACATTTTATCAAAAAATACAGAGCCCGATCAGGCTTGTAAAAGAAAAGTATCCACTTGAAAGAGTTTGGGATAGTAAAAGTAATGAAATATGCGGGAGATGAGCAGGATGTCATACAGGTGGAAGAGGATTACTACCTCACACAGAAGCTTAAAGGAGCTCGACACTAATTGGGATAAAGGGATATGAAAGTATCTACAAACTGCGGAGAAAAATGGGTGGATCAGGAAGCACAAACCGATCAAGAATTGATCTTTGAAAAAGGTAAGGAAGTTGTTCGACGACGTGTGGGGCCATGCATATGCAGTAGGGATGGTTATTTGGTAGTCATCAGGAATATCATAAGTCATCTGCATCTAAAGGACTTTGTCACCATTAAAGTTGGATTCTTTAGAAGTGTACCTCAGTCTAGCGATGGGCAGAGAAGGAGGAGAAGAGCAAGCTATGGAAAACTGATGAAAAGTAGAGACGGAGACAGGAAGAGGAAGAAAATCTTACTAAGGAAGACGATCGTCGGCAAGGGGCAGAGAAGACGGAAATCAGCCGAAGATAGGCCCGAGGGCGAACATGCTATGGAATATCGAAAACGAAGGGGAGTAAGGGTTTAAAAACCCTAGTGACGGTCGTCCTAGGTCGTCTGATCAAAGGCTTCGGAAAACAAAGCCTCCATCTGGCCGTTGAATTTGAAAAGGTGATCATCACATCAATTATGGATATCCAACTGTCACATCAAACGTGTAATGTCAGAAAGTGGGACACGTGGTGTTCTGTAACGGGGAGCATTAATAAGGTTTAATTAAAGGGCATGCGCTGCATGCTCGGCATTAATGACCGGAGATTTGCACAATCTCCAAGAAATCAGAATGACGTCAACGACCATTACGAGGCACTCACCCACCACAAGAAGTTGCGGGAAGTTGAAAAATCGCTAAGTGTTGCCCATGATCATCCGAGCGGACTATGAAGATTAAGAAGTGACTGAGTGAAGACATAGTTATAGAGTGGCTCACTGAAGAGTAACCATTCCATCTCAAAATCGAGCTGTGACTCTAAACCTATGGCAAAAAGCAGTTACAGTATTTACCACAGCCAAGCAACGGCTCTAAATCCGAGTAAAGTCGAGCAAAGACTAAACTTTTGGTCAGCGAAGGGGTGAGCCAAGCGACGGGTCTAAAACCGAGAATGTCCGATCGGGCGGAAAGGTCGCTGAAGACACTGCTTGTCCAGTCAGTCAGACTTACAACCTTCTTCAAGTAGACTTGAGAGGAAAGCTTATGATGCGGTGGTAAAAGGAGCCCACCAAGGACATGTCAAAGGTGGGAAGAGCAGCCGACGTGGAGATCAAAGTCAAGCCGGTCAAAGGCATGGAATCGTCGGGTCACCAAAGTTGCCCGAGTGGGTGACAATGGGCCGATCAAGACTGAAGGGTCCGATTGGGCATGCCCACCCGCTCAACAAAAGAAGGGCCCAGTATCATGGTGTCACCCGGATGCTCATTCGACCAAATTGTTCGTCCGGTCGGGCGATAGATAGTGACCCAATTGCCAGACGACTAAATAGAGAAGAACAAATGTTCGCTACTGTGACGACCCTATAAGGGTTGGTTTGATCAAATTGCCTGTCCAACTGTACAAGGAACAACCTACCATCCGAGCAATCGTGGAGAAGAACATCCTAGAGCAATCGGGCGAGGGATCCCGACCAAGCGGTTCTCCCACTCAACCAAACAATGGGATCCTTGCTTAGCTCATCGTATCCTTCTGGAAGTTGGTACTGCTAATAGTAGAACATTGTCAATAGGCAAATCGCACGATGAAAGCTTCTACTGGCATGTCGAGGATTGCACACCCTGTTAAGGAATGGTGTCAGAGACACTTTTTTGAATTGTCTTTTCATAGGAAAGATAGGGAAACGTGCATGTGCTTTGAGAAGCATGCACGTACGTTATAGGACCACTATATAAAGGGGGTCCATATATCGGAGGAGGTACGCGTTATTTATGATCACACTCTTGTTGCTACAGTTTCTACTATTCCGATAACTAACTTGAGTATCAGAGGACCAACGCCTGGAATCCCTTCCCTGGCCTGGCACTGATGTTCTTAATTTGTAAGGCAGAACGGAATCTTCACACGTTCAACCGTAGAATCATATTCTCAGCTAATTATCTTCACCGTTTTTGAATAGGATCACTACCAAAAGAGGCAGGAGACCTTACAAAACTTTTATTGCAGGTGAGATTATGAGCAAATGCATGGCTACGTCAAATATCTATGTAAAATCCTAACTAGGGCCTTCAGAAAATTAAAGAGAACTATTGAAACTAAGCATAAAGTTATTCAGTTTGTGTGTGCGCACACTCGTATCAAACAGGAAGAAGTCAACGTCTCCTCAGCAATATGTTCGATGAACAGACCAAGGAAACTACGTAGACGAATCAACAAGACAGAAAAGAAAACAAGATGACCCATTTGATCCGACACCGATGAACATGAAACCTCTTAGATAGCAAAATTCCTGGAAACGAGCAAGACTTCAAAGAGAAGATTAACGGGAAGAGCAAGCAAATTGCCATCATTCCTCAAACAATTTTGTCGAAAAGACATCAAGAAAGAAAGACTAAAATCAGATAAAGAAATAAATCAGGCATGTGGAACGAAGATCCAGATTAGGTCAAACTAGGCAGAAAGCAAATGAGATTAATGATTAATGGATTATGATAGATCCTATCTATTTAAGTGATGAGGTCTATTAAAATAGACTAAACTATAAAGTAGACTATCCTCTGATATGTAAATTGTGAACCAAAGAATTCGTGCTCGACAGAAAGGAGCTCATTTGTAAATGTCAACTTCTCATTCAACTTCTGTAATTTTTATTAAGAACTGCAAGTAAGAATTTGATTTTTTTTTATAGAGTCTAAAATTTAAATTAAAAGTTAACGTTCTTAATATATTTATCATTTTATATAATTATCACCATATTTATAATCTTAATAAATTTATCATTTTATATAATTACCATCGTACTTCTAGATTTTTATTTTTTAAAATGATATTTTATATTTTTATATATTTTGTATTTATAGAATTTTTATACATATTTTTGTGTATTTATATAATTTTTTTGTTTTTTTATTAATTTTATATTTTTTTATTATAAAAAATAATAATTTTGATAAATATTTAAAATATAATAATAATTATATAAACAAATAAGCTATTAAAATTATACTTAGATAATTAAAAAAAATAATTTATATAATTTAAAGATATTATTATCATTTAATTAAAAATTAAGTTTGAAAATAATTATTCATTAAACACTCTAACGACTTTTATTTTCAAATATTTTATACTTTAACTTTTTACTAATTTTTAAATATTTTTTATAAATATAATCTTTAAATAAATAAATAAATAAATAAATAAAAACTCTCCGAAACACTCTTACTTTCTCCCGCGTTCCTTTACAAGCATAGGAAGTGAATCCTTCCTTGCATGCTAAGACTCCTCCTAAGTCCCCTACCTTGCCTTCCTAAATGAAAAATATTCTTTTGGCTATAGATTATGATATCCTGGAAAAAGTCAAACTGATCATTTGCATATTATCTGAGAAATTTCTCAAAGGGAAAAAATTCCTTAATAATTAAAGTATTAGAAATAAAAGATAAGATTACATTTCATGGAGGACTTCATTTAATTCTTTATCACTGACTGAATCAAATAGTGATACAAATACGTAAAGAGAAATGATATGCATCTCGAAATACCTTCTCGAATTCATATCTCGACTGATGTGGATTCCTGTGTGGGCATAACACGTCAGCACTAATTTTGGGGGTTTTTCACTCTGCGTCGCTCGATTCGCGCTCATTTCTCGTCGCAATCCTTCCTCCTTGCCCTAAAACACGTTCTTTCTCGTCGTCTCCTTGCCGCCGCTCTTTCTCTCCGCTCTCTGCCCCGATCGAACTCCCGGCAATGCTCTCTGCGCCCTCTGCTCTCTGCTCTCTGTGGTCCTAACTCTCGACGCTCTCTGCTCGCCGCTCTCCCTTCCCATCGAACGTCCGACGACCAAAGACTCTCGACGCTCTCTACTCGCCGCTCTCCCTTCCCATCGAACGTCCGACGACCAATGACTCTCGACGCTCTCTGCTCGCCGATCTCCCTTCCCATCGAACGTCCGGCGGCCAAAGACTCTCGACGCTCTCTGCTCGCCGCTCTCCCTTCCCATCGAACGTCCGGCGGCCAAAGACTCTTCCCCTAACCCACCCCTGCCCTAAATCTGTCCTGGTATTTTCCTTAGCTGATTTAGTTGGATCTTAAGTTTTTTTTTTGTTGGATCTAAACGCCGCTCGATTTTCTTCTGTTTAGCTGCTCGCCTCACACTTCCATTGTGTAGATCAAAATAGGGTCGATCAAATTTCATTGTGATAGAAATTCTTGCTTTGTACATTCATTAGTGTAGCCTGTGTATGGAAGCTCTCCTTCCATCAGTTTTTCCTTGTGTGGCATCATCAAGTGTTTAAATTAGGTTGGGATTGGTTGGAAATATTTAAGAGATGGAGATTCTTCTTAATGAGATGATTAAGTTACAACTGGACAATACAAATCAAGTGTTTGGTTCCATGATTGATTCTTTTTTGTGTAAATTGCAGGGAAGTTGAAGCTTTACTGGTATTCAGATATTCAATTTGTGATATCTGCCATGATATAACCATTACATTTGCTTAATGTCTGTGGAAGAGTTTATATTGAAAATTGTTACAACATGTTGCATTTTATCTGAGAATAAGTTATCTAAGTTGCAGCCTGTCTTAACAGCTATAGTTCTCTATTGTTATCAGGTTGTAATCGCCTTTATAGTTTCTTATCTATTTAATATGAAATATGTTCATTGTAATTTGCAGATTTGATTAAAAATCCACAATTTTAGCAATCGTAGCATGGAGGAAAGTCGTTGTTTCGGATAGGTCGGTGTTTATAAAGACCAATGTTTAGAGTTTTGTGTGTTTGGTTTAGTAAATTTTTAAAATAAAACATGAGAGAGACCAGTACTGCACTGACAGACATCTCTTATAACTTTAGTATTTGGATGTATATTCTTTACCATCTGGATGTATGGTCATCGCAAAATAGCTTATTTCCTATTTTTGAATTGATTTAGCATATAATCTATGAGCATTAAAAAATATTTGAATCTAAGTCATTCTTGTTTGCTTAATAGATTGTTATTTGATGGCATCATCAAGGTACAGCTCCATCGACAATACAAAATTTGAACATGTACCATGTAGAGATTGCGGACAAAGAACATTGGTATGTGTTTCTAGATCGAGCAAAAATCCCGGAAGGAGGTATTATGGATGTGCGCAATATGGCTGGCAAAAGTGGGTGGTAGCTGATACTTTGTCTAATGAAGACAGAAGTGAAATATGTCGTGGAAGGTTAGGAAGAATAGAGTCAAGGTTAGACAGTGAATACATTGCTTCTCGTGTGCATAATCTAGGAAATTGGAATGTTACCATCAGTGGTCTGGATATTAGTTATAGTGAATTTAACTCTTTTGGCTGTATATCTTATTACTTTGTTAGTTCGGTCGTTAATTAGTGTTGAGTAATGTTGTTGTTATAATATGACAGATTAAATGTTTGTAATAACCAGCTTAAGACTAATTAGTTTATTAGTTTATGTGGTTAATTAGTGTTGACTAATGTTGGTTCTGTAATGTGATAGGATAATTTGTTTTTAGTTAAGATGAATAATGTAGAACTTGTTATATACCGATTTGATCATTTTATAATGATTTTTTGTGCGTTCTTCTTCTTTTTGGACTTGTTCTTACTAGTACCCATTTTGTAATGGTTTGATCATTTTGTAATGATATATAGCTGCCTCTTGATATCTACTAGCATTGCAGAGATCCTTGAGCAAGGCATTGTGAGGTTCAACTTGCACAACGTCCTCCCTATCTAAGAAGGTCATAGCCTCATTCAACTTCACAAATTTGCAAAGCTCATTTGAATGCTTTAAGAGCTAAGGTTACATCCAACATAGAATCCAACACATGAACTAACCTCTGAGGATGAAAGCCACCTTTAAGGGCCTGCACTACAGATATAAACTCCGCAGTATCTGGATTGACCATGTGCAGCAGTTGCATATGAAAATGTACGATAATTTAGAGAAATCCAGACAAAGGCAGGCTTGGGAATGGTTAAATTATAAAACTTGGTGATCATTTCATCAAACAATGGATATGCAAAGAGTCCTTCCCTCTTAAACAATGGATATGTAAAGAGAAATTAAGTCTCAACAGTTTGTTAAAATGGCATGCATAGCTACACTTAACCATCACACAGCATTGAACAAGCTTAGAAACATAAGAAACTAGTATCATATCACACAACATTGAACAAGCTTAGAAACATAAGAAACAAGTATCATATAGACAGATCAAGATCCATATATTATGTTTCAAGGAAAAAAATTTGAGACATCCTGATCTGGCTTAAACTTCTTGACTTCCCTTCTTGACTTCCAAAGCTTTGGCTTGGCACACTGCCTTCTTAGCCCCTGACAAGCCTGGGAGTGCCAGGAAGCTCTCCACTTGTTTCAAACCCTTTCCTCCGAATGTCGCCAAGTGTAAGAATACCCTCAAGAAAGTCTTCGTGATCAATGATAAGAACACAAGTTTGTTGTTTGTCATGCATAAGCACAATGGCATCCACATTACATTGTCTTTGAGTCTTTGACATGGCTAAAGAAACCTGGAGGAGAAAATAAATGTTTATGTGAAGCCAAACAAATTAAGAAGCACTAGTTGGGCTAGTAAGAAAGCTCTCTCATTACATTCGCCACTACCAATAAATTCATACCTTAAGGTCATCTAGCAGCATTTCATTGTTGATAGTGCCAGAGCGGTGAATGTCAGTTTCCAGTTGAGAAAGTTCGAGATCACCTCCATCATCAGAATAAGATGAACAATAAATGCTAGAATATAGAAAGAGCACAAGTTACTAAAAAACTTGATAAAGAAACAGTATCCCATTGCTAGTATCTTGGTCAAAACAAATCCATTAGTTACCATGAGTGGAAGCAATATTCTGTAGTCCTTTGTTAGCTCAAAGAGCAACAGTACTGAGGTTAGTGGAACCGAACAAACTGAAGCCAGTGTAGCAGCCATTCCAACCTGTATCAATGATATCAGTTTTAAATAATGAACAGGAATTTGAATCTCCTTGGATTTTCAAAGAATGTAACGACACCTACTAATGCATAAGCCTGGGGCTGAGCAACAGCACCATTTCCTGGAATTGCTGAATTTATAAGTTCTGCAGCTGAGCCTCCAAAAACTGCACCAAGGGCAGCACCTATCATCAAGCTTGGCGCATAAAGGCCACCTACAAGTCCAGAACCCTTGCAAATAGCAGTAGCTACTACTTTTGCACAAACTAGTTGAGTTAAAAGCCATATTCCTGGTGCTGAAGCACTCTTTCCCGTATGTAAAATTTCTTCAACATTTGTGAAACCCCAGTATAGAATTCCAGGGTACTTGAGAGCTATCATGCCTGCTCCTAAACCACCTAAAGCAGGCAACATAACAGATGGAAGAGCAAACTGGTCCTTTATAAACTCAAAATACTTTGTAAACCAAACTACCAGGCGAGAGAAAGCCACACTATGTAAACCTATCTATGTAAACCTATCTATGGCCACGTCAAAAGTGATCGCGAAGTAGAGATAGATGGTGCATAGGATTGCCAAGAGTGTTAGCATCGTCAGGAGAAACCTGTGGCGCTGGAGCAGAATGGACCAACTATCATGTAAACCAAACATATTATATTTGACAGATGAAGTAAATCATACTACTTTAATTTGGACAAATTATGTTGGAACTAACCTTTGCTTTGACATCAAAACATAAATGTTAGTGATACTTTGATAACCACGCTTAATATCTTTGCGCCATCGATCAATAATATAATTCATAGGAACCTCAATCACCTTCATTCGTATCAACGCAGAGATAACATGCCTACATAAAATTCCCCGAAACTCAAAAAGATGGCATAGACACTTAACTTGACAATCTAACTCAGTATAATGTACCCTGAAGGAAGCATCTCTTATAGGGTCTCCATTTTTTCCCAACAAAGTTTCTACCACTTCAAATATAAAAGCAACCCCTTCTTGCCTCACTAGTGAGGTATTGCAAAACATCAACCCTGTTATCTCATCTTGGAACAACTTAAATAAGTTGTTAGTGTAGAAACTTTGAAAATGACTTTCAATTGGATAACTAGAAATTACTGGTATCATAGAATTAAAAGAACCAAAATTCAAAATTTTTTTCTGTTTCAATCTTCTTCTTCAGAGCATTATCAAACTGTTCAACAAATTGCTTCAAAGAAGTTTTCGAATGAACATATTCATCAAAAAAAGCATTCATACTTTCACTCCTTTGAGATGTGGACATACCTGCCCAAAACTTATCCTTGACGTACACAGGTATCCATCTATTCCGCTGTTCATACAAAGATTTCAACCAGTCATTATTCTCTAAATTAAAATCCTCAATCATTTTCATCTAATTCTCATCACATTCATCAATAGTAAGTGAGTTGTAAACAATATTCTTCAATTGTTTCTTTATCAGTTTATATTGAGCATGTCCACTTAATTTTGCTGGTAATTTTTTCATTATATGCCAAAGACACAAACGATGATGAGAATCTGGAAACATCTCTTCAATAGCAATTGTCATGGCGCGGCACTGGTCTGTGATTATGGCCTTCGGAGCACGCCCAAGCATACATGTCAACCAAGATTTGAACAACCATTTGAATGTTTCTGAATCTTCACTGGATAATAAACCACATCCAAGCAAAATGGATTGACCATGATGATTCACCCCAACAAAAGGAGCAAATGGCATATCATAACTATTAGTCAAATAAGTAGTATCAAAAGTCACAACATCAGAAAAGTAATCATATGCAACCCTACATCTTGCATCTGCCCAAAAAACATTTCTTATTCGAGACTCTTCATCTAAATCAAGCACATAAAAGAAGTTAGAGCTCTGACTTTGCATGCGACAAAAATAATTACTCAAGGCTTCAGCATCTCCATCCCCTAACCTCACCTTCTAGCTTCTGAAATATAATTCCTACACTTTCTCTCATCAAATGTCAAATTCTCATAGCCTCCAGCCTCAACTACCAATGAATGAAAACTTTTACTTTAAGTTATTCCTGCTTGATCATTTAATTCAAGTTTCCTCTTTGTAGTTGAATCCAATAATTTATTACATCTAAAATGTCGTGACTTTCCAGGGCTCAAGACGTGATTATGTTCAAGAGATACACTACTTATCACAAAGTTATCATCATTCCGAATAACAACATTAATCTTAGCTTTGCAATTTGTCTTAGTAGAAGGTCTAGGGTACAAAGCATTTTTGGCTTGAGATATTGTTTTACCACTTTTGGCACATCCAAAACAAAAATATTTTTGCTTTCCATCATCTCCCTTTTTACCACCTAATTTGCAAATACCAAAACCAACATTCTGAGCATAGGGATTATAAAAATTACGAACTTCATCTTCAGATATAAAAGTCATTCCAATCTTAGGAATCATGACTTCATTTAAATTAGATGGAGATAGATCTGTGCTCACATGGTCGTTGCTATCGTTTACCTCATTTGAATCATTTTTTCCTTGTTCCATGATTATTTTTCACCTACATTTATTCAAAAATGGAAGACAGGTAAGTATTCAACTACATTTATTTGTTTAAAAATTAGAAAACATATCCAAAAGAAATGTAACCGGTAAGCAAATAGCGACAAAGTTAGTACCAAATTTACTAAACCAAACAAACAAAACTCTAAAATAAAAACTAAAACCCAAATAGCAAATAGCAACCGGTAAGCAAATGTAATGGTCATATCATAGCAAATAGCTTATGAGCTTAGGAAACACGAATGTTATTGCTTCCATACACTAATGTTATCACGGCAGATAGCTAAACATGAAATTTGATCACTAATGTTATCACTGCAGATACACAGGCTACACTAATGAATGTACAAAGCAAGAATCTCTATCACAATGAAATTTGATCGACCCTATTTTGATCTACACAATGGAAGTGTGAGGTGAGCAGCTAAACAGAAGAAAATCGAGCGGCGTTTAGATCCAACAAAAAAAAACTTAAGATCCAACTAAATTAGCTAAGGAAAATACCAGGGCAGATTTAGGGCAGGGGAGGGCTAGGGGAAGAGTCTTTGGCCGCCGGACGTTCGATGGGAAGGGAGAGCGGCGAGCAGAGAGCGTCGAGAGTCTTTGGCCGCCGAACGTTCGATGGGAAGGGAGAGCGACGAGCAGAGAGCGTCGAGAGTCATTGGCCGTCGGAAGTTCGATGGGAAGGGAGAGCGGCGAGCAGAGAGCGTCGAGAGTTAGGACCACAGAGAGCAGAGAGCAGAGAGCAGAGGGCGCAGAGAGCATCGCCGGGAGTTCGATCGGGGCAGAGAGCGGAGAGAAAGAGCGGCGGCAAGGAGACGACGAGAAAGAGCGTGTTTTAGGGCAAGGAGGAAGGATTACGGCGAGAAATGAGCGCGAATCGAGCGACGCAGAGTGAAAAAACCCCAAAATTAGTGCTGAAGTGTCATGCCCACGCAGGAATCCACATCAGTCGAGATATGAAATCGAGAAGGTATTTCGAGATGCATATCATTTCTCATACGTAAAATATAGTAAAGTGAGTGAAGCTTAGAAATAGAAAACCCCAACCAAAATCATTATAAAACTGAAATATTTTTATAATTTAAAGATGATCCTTAATTCCCCCTTCGCAAAACACTGAATTCTCATTGGCCAGCACAGGTGCGTGTCATTAGTCCTTGTTCAAATCTCATCCCTTGTATTCGCCCGGCGGTCCAACTCGTCCGGCTCGAGCCAGGAGGCCAGACGGACGTCCGTGATGGGAAATCTCAACCGTCGATTCCAAAGCCGTGTCGGTCTCCCTCTCTCCACCACGTCGTCTCTATTTATAGACCTCTCGGAAATCGCTAGCCTCCTCGTTTCTCCCCGTCCTTCCTCTCTCGTCGCTATTTTTGGGGGGTTTCGCCGACCGAAGCAGAAGAGCAAGCGCCTTCAATCGCGAATTCCAGGAGAGGTATTGAGTAAGAGCTAAGCCGCCGGCCTACTGCCTGTGACCGCCATGAATCCGGAGTAGTAAGTGACGCATCTTAGTACCCTAATCCTGCCTGTTCTTTTTTTTTTTTCGTTTTCGAATCACAGTTCTGTTTGCTGAATGCCATAGATCCTGGGGCTTAGAATTGCAAGTTGATTCTGCTGGTTATGGAGAGATGACTTCCCTTGTCTATTAGTCAGATCCGGGTTTTCTTGATAGAATTATAAAATATTTCGTGATTATTGTTCTTTATTGCATACTTGGGCTTTAGATTAGACGATGTTGACATTCGTGTCTTTCGGATCTAGGGAGACTGACTTGAGAAACGGTTATTGTGATTGTCGTCCTTCCATTTTGTGAATTGATTGCCTCATATTCTACCTTTCATCGTTGATTCATTAGCAGATTGCTACTTGCTATGATTGTTAAAAATGTATCTAAATTTGATAACAAAATGACTTATATTCCATGGTCTATAGTGTTTGAAGGTTATTGTATCAGTTGCTTGCCATATCACGTATATGATGATTGGTTAGTTCTCATGGTGCAAATAGGTTAATGAGAGGTTTTTTGCTACGGTTGCTGCATGACATCTCCTGGACCTTTCTTGAAATCATACGGTATAAGTAACTTATTGGTATATTTTTGGTTAGAGATTTTAGAATTTGATAGTTAATGTGTATCTTAACCTATCAACTTGCTTTTTACCAAGTTGATAGGTTATTGCACCAATTTGCTCAAAGATCTCAAAAGGTTTGATAAATGTGGGCCAAACAATCAACTGCCATTACTCAGGCGATGCTTGCAGCTTCAGCCGCCCGCAAGTGCAAAGTCAAGAGGGACTTAAAGGAAAAGAGAAACAGAGGGATTAGAAGGTAGAGATGGCTAATAGTGGCATTGTTCTCTCTCTTGGCTTTTGATGACTGCGTGACAACAAAACAAGAGATGGAACGAGGTTGAGAGAAAGATTAATAGAATACAAATGAGAGGGAGAGAGAGCTGCTGTCAACTAGCATCATCAGCGCTTGTGAGGCAATAGAGGTGCAGGCACAATGAAGGAAAAGGATAGGAATCAGGAGAGAGTAATTGGGAGAATAACATACAATCTCCTATAAGGAGAGACAATATATAATTCCCAACTTCTCAAAAATTTCACTAGCCTCTACCCCACATTTTTGAACCGGATTATCCTAAATATAAATATGGTTCAATTCAAAATTTGAGAACTGATTTGCATTCTAAATCGGTCTAGTTAGGTTGATTTCAGTAAAGTTGTCCTTTATGAAAGTTAGATGCAGGTCAAAAACTATAGATGCCTATTTTGGTTTGTTCAGGGATCAGGGTTAGTTTTCCAGCTGAGAAGGGAGCCTTGGTCCCTTCTTAATTTCCTAAAACTTGATAATTGAGACCAACTCTAGGCCAAATAACTACAATTTTTCAGGCAGATTGGGTTATGTGTTTTCTGAACACAGTTCGAATGGTTTCAAGTTATCCAAGCTAAAATTCTTTTTACAGCTATAATAGTTACATGCCTTTGGTGTAAAACTAACTTAAATGCATGTTCATTTTTGTAGTGACTATCTATTCAAACTTTTGCTTATTGGAGACTCAGGCGTTGGAAAGTCATGTTTGCTCCTGAGATTTGCGGTAAGATGCAACTTGCATTAGTTGTTTATTATTATATCCTACATTTCAGTTGCAATAACATATCTTGAGTTGATTGTTAAAATTTGTGACTTGTTCTGTCTTATATTCATTGGAAATGCTGTTAGAAAATGATCCTCCTATATAAGGCATCCAGTTTAAGTGCTGATCTCAATATAGTTTTGGCGCCTACATACATTCTCTGTTTTATCATGGAGAAATGGAATTTGCTGGTTTTGTCTTTAAGTGTAGTTTTAGAAATCATGTCCAACTTGAGTGTTAATGGCTTGGTTTGCTATAATTTTTTTATTTTATATTGCCTAATTTTCTACAACCTTCTCTTAGGGACTTGATTTGCAATTAGTAAAGTTTGCAAATACTAATTATTGGAGAAAGCAAAGCATATTTGCTGCAAATGGCATTTGTTCTTGGTCGACTGTGCAATTTCTATATACAATGTTAGTTTTTCACATCATCATAATAATACTTAAGTCATAAAGTTGTTCCATATAAAATAATAGAATATCTTGGCTGTGAATTTTATTCATAAATTAACTTTAATTTATTATAAGATTTACCTATAAAAGTTGGTAACTCTTGTGTGGTCTAAATCGTGACACAGGACAATAGTTTCGGTGCCCATAACAATTTATCTATATCATGGGGCAATGAAGTTATATCATTTTGTTTTTTGCAGTATGTTTTTTTCCCCCAAAGTATCTTATTTGCAATGAGAAAGTACACATTTTGTACTCCTGAGATGGTAGCCATGCTGCATGCAGTAGAGATTGCCATCTCTTTTGGCTGCTCATTTTTTCTTTCAACACATCCCCCTCTCTCTCACTCTTCCACCTAATGCGGGAACTACTGATGTGATTTCTCCACTTGCTGAGAATCACAGTAATGCAGACAGCAGAAGTAGATCTTTACTGCAAGGAGATTTTGTGTATCTTGCTAACTTCGTTTCCTCTTTTTTCGTAGGATGATTCCTACCTGGAAAGTTACATAAGTACTATCGGAGTTGATTTTGTAAGCGATATCTTTCCTTTATACATAAAATCAGTGAAAGATTACAGAACCTGACAAAATTTATATCTTACTTGCAGAAAATACGCACAGTCGAGCAGGATGGGAAGACCATTAAGCTTCAAATTGTGAGTTTTATTTTCAATTGTTTCAAGCTGTTACTCATTTTCTATTTATGCCACTAAAAATAGAACAAGCCTCTGCAAAAGAAATCTTCAAGTGCCCTATGTGGAAGTTGTTTGCTTTATTGCAAAAGGCTTGTGGATATCATATCATCATCAGATGATCGATTGCTATGCTACCATGACTCATATGAGTATCTGTTATGGGTGTCCGACAGCTATTTCTATAATTGTTTTCTCTCGTTGCAGTGGGATACTGCTGGGCAAGAGCGTTTCAGAACAATTACAAGCAGCTATTACCGAGGTGCCCATGGCATCATTGTAAGTCAAATGTGAACAAATGCTATGTTCTTTGCACGTTAATCTTATTGAAGAGCATCTTCTCATACTCTGACTTTTACAGGTGGTGTATGATGTGACAGACCAGGAGAGCTTCAATAATGTGAAGACTTGGCTAAATGAGATCGACAGATATGCAAGTGATAATGTGAACAAGCTTCTGGTGGGCAACAAAAGCGATCTTACTGCAAATAAAGTTGTCTCTTACGAGATAGCCAAGGTAATTTGTCACACGATACTACTAACCTTCAATTAGATGCAGTGACTTCCTCCAAATCTGACATGTTTTGGCCTTGCTCAAGGAATTACCCACTTGTCATAATTCCTCAATTGTTTCACTAGCTTTTGCTGTGACAACGATTAATTATTTTTGTTTTTGCCAATGCAGGCGTTCGCAGATGAGATCGGCATCCCTTTCGTGGAGACTAGTGCGAAAAATGCTACCAATGTGGAGCAGGCCTTCATGGCCATGACTACTGCCATCAAGAACAGGTAACATTTCACGTTGATTTCTTTTATAATTTCCTCCATCGCGTTGTTCTAGAATGTTCTGGTAGTGTGACAAGAACACTGCTTGCAGGATGGCTAGCCAACCAGCCGGAAACAATGCCAGGCCACCGACAGTACAAATCCGTGGACAACCGGTGAATCAGAAGAGCACCTGCTGCTCATCCTGAGCATTTTGATGGTTGCATGTAAAAATTATCATCTGCTGTTATTATGATTTCATGCCCCCGTTTCATGTTATTTAGTCATTGTTTGTACAATATTGGAGATTTTCTGTTATAATTAATTATCTTGTTCCTTTAAGGTATCTTCCTGAATCTTCCTGAACAAATGCAGTGTACAGCCTAACAGAAACGTAGTAGCATTGGAATCTCACTTCCATTCCCATAGGTTCTATCAAAAACACGCGCACACAAAAATAGGTACTTGATGAGACTTTTGATTTTCTTTTCCCTTCTTCCTTATTGGATTTAAAGTTGGTGACTTTAGACGTATTCGAATTAAAAAGTCAATTTCTAAAGGATCTTGTTTGTTTTTTTTTGTGTTTTGGTGCGGCATTTGTGATGCTCGCCGCTCGCGTCATATATTTCACTCCAAACAAATTAAGATTTATTCGGGTTGGTTTTTTATTCGAGTTCAAGGTAAGCCAACGTTTTCCATTTTTTGCCCTTTCTATTTTTTCTAGAATATTCTCCTCCAAGATGCGGCCATCTTACTTGAATATCTATATAATATAAATAAATATTCTTAAAATAAGACTTTTAAAACTTAAAAGGATGAAGATTTTTTTATTAAATTAGTTTTTTAAAAATAATTTCATAAATTTTAGCTAGCTGTCTCAAATGATTTTACGATAAAAAACATTTTTGTTTTGAATAATTAAAGGGCTTAATTATCATACATTTTGGAATATAAGATCATTTTATGATAAAATTGTTCTCTTATGTAAGGGTGTAAATGAACCAAGTTGTTCGTGAGGTATTCGAAACTCAATTCGATAAAAAGTTTGTTTGAGTTCGTTTAATGAGTCTCGTTAAAATAAACAAACCAAGTTCAAGTTTCATAATATTTTAACTCATAAACATATTCGTTAAACTCAATATATAATTTAATTTTTAATAAATATTTAAATTTATAATTTATATTTATTAATCTCGTCTAGGTTCGATAAAAATTCGAATAAACATGTAAGTCATAAATATATTCGTTAAATAAAATTCAAACTCGGCTCCATTATAAATGAGTTAAACTCAAACATTCAAAAATTCTACTCGGCACAATTACATTCCTACTCTTACGTGCGACAGAAGGCGCGACTTTATCAACTGAACTCTATGCGCGGACAAATAAAATTAAGGCCTAAAATTAATTTGACTCATAACGTGGGTGGCACGTGCTGGGTAGCTACCGAGCACACGTGCGAAAGCGACGATCTCTGTCAAGCGCGCGATCGCGGCCTTCACGGCGGCGTCCGATGTGCTCCCTCCCACATCCATCACGAAGACGTAGTACCAGGTAGACCACCTTCCCTTTGGCACGGTCCACTATCCGGAGCGGCCTCTTGCGGTTCAGCCGGTGGTCGACGCGCGCCACCCTCACGCAGTGGCTCTCGAAGATCCACATCGTCGAGAACAGATCTGACGGCCCCCCGTGGAGCGCAAAGGCTAAGGTGGTCTTGTGCTCCGCCGCGGCGGAGGATGCTGTCGCGGCGGAGGAGAGTCCGAGCTTGAGGTATCGATTGAAGTCTCCGCCCAGTTGGCGGTCCTGGAAATTGGGATCCGGCACCCGCAGCCCAAACTCGCATGCGGCTATCCGGCTACCGATCACCGCTTGTCGGCAATGCGATTCTCCACCATGAAGCGGGCGTCGTCTGCAGCGCTGGCGACCTCGTCGACTTCGAGATTGAGCGCCTCTAGGCTCCGACGACAGTGGGAGAGCGCCGAAGGGTGGAGCACCAGGGAGGTAAAAGAGGCAGTGGTTGACAGGCAGAGCCGTATCTGTGTTCGACGGGCCTGAAGCACATACTAAAAAGTGACCTTTTGCTACGGTAAATAATAATAAAGTTCAGTTTATAAATAACATATATGCTAAATACCTAAATAAACTAAAAATAAATATATTACATCAAATATTTAAAATAATTAGATAAATACCACTCGTCTAGTTATTTTAGAGATAAAAATATTTATCAAATATGCATAATCCAATTATTGGACTATTTCTTTCTCAATCGATAACATTGATAGTCCATTTAGTACATCCTGTAACACGGAGACCAATGCGGTGGCTGCAGGTAGTAGCAAGGTGACAAGTAGTAACCACCATGCAATTAGGTCACAGTTCGCACAAGCGACTGAGATAGTGTGCCACAACCCTGTGTTATGCAATTAAGTCACCCGAGCAAAGGCCAACCACCAGCCCGCGTCGCATGAGATAACCACTGTGAGAATCAACGTGATTAAGTCACATAAATGGTCATTATTGCACAATTAGATTACAATTAGTGTCACATGTTGCAAGACGGAGAAGATAGTCAAAGAAGAAGATTATGATTACCTCTTATTCAGTGGATATGTGTCTTAGTAGAAAGAACACCGGAGAAGAAATAATATGCAAAGAAGAGCAACACCGAAGAAGAAATTGTGTGCAAAGAAGAGTCATGCGTCGGTGTGTGCCTTGAAGCCGTGAGAATAGGTTTAACGGCCATTTAAGGTATATGTCTCTTTTTTTTTTAATATAATTAAAAAAAAATATGTCCTTTATTGGATTCGGTCCTGAGACGATTGCCTCTCTGGTCTCATGGAAGTTACTGCTCTGAATGATGGGGAGGACGAATCCGCCTAGGATGCGGACGTCGGGGTGGCGGAGGAGGAGGTCGAGGTTCCGGTCGATGGGTCCGTCGAGGGAGTTCTCGTCGGGGAGAACTAGTCGAGGAGGAGGAGCAATAGCAGCAGCATGAGATGTGGTAGGTGGGTGGAGTCCTTGCGATGTGTTCTATACGTGGCAAAAATTTAAAAATGATTAACCTTAATTATCATTAAAATGATTTTGTATGATGAAAAAAATATTTAAAAACAATATAAAAACCAACGCTTTATTTGACACTTCAAGGCACTCGAGTCTGTTTTACATGAAAAATAATGATAATAAATCCAATTAGTTTCTTCCGCCAAAATTTATATACGAGATCGAACAGAACGTATAATCAACCAACTGCGATCATGCAGGCTCTCTGATAGATAGATTTTGTTCTTGGATCGACGATGAATCCTTTCCCTCCATTTATTCCGCCGTCGTGCCTGCAAAAATAATGATCGATCGATCAGATTTTCTATTTGTAATTCGAAAGCAAAATGGAGTCATCCAAGACTCACTGGAAGAGCACAATAGGAATGGTCAACTGCCCTCAAGGAACATATATGAATAATTCAAGGAGTCGATCCACATACGCAACTTTCTTCCACACCTATTGACCCATCCCTGGGTTGCGATGTTAGGGATGATAATTTTTCTTGTGGATTTAGAATCTCGTGGGGAAAATTTGAAACGGGGATAGAGATCTTCGATTTTTTCGGAGATGGGGCGAGTTTGGAACGGGTATGGAAATACTATCCTCATCTCCGAACCCGTCCTGAATATTATTATTATTATTATTAATAAATAATAATAAGATTTTTTTAAAAAATATTAATAATAGTGTTAATATTAATATTAAATTTTTTGAAAATATTAATAATAATAATAATAATATTATTATTGATATTAATATTATCATTAATAATAATGATAAAATAATAATAATAATAATAATTAAATATGGGGATGGGGCGGGGATGAGAATTTGATCCCCGTGGGTTCGGGTTTGGGGATTCCCCGAACCCGAAAAAATGAGGACGAGACGGGGATGGGGATGGCAAATCCGTCCCCGCCCTACCCCATTGCCATCCTTAGGTGTTATCATAGGATATTCAAGTTGTCACCCAGACATTCATAATTTGATCTCCAACTATTGCATATTTATAGGAAACTTTCTTCCAAATGGGGGTTGCAATCAAAGGATTGTGGACTCTTGGACTGCCCACCGCGGACGCCCCGATTTATCTTGTGGCTGGTGGAAAATTTCTATGGACCGAGCTGGTCACCCAGGGATAATCAATGAGGCTTACTAGGATTATCATTTCCATACCTATTGATCCTGTCCAAAAGCTAAGAATAATGGACCACTGATGATGTGGCTAAAATATTGAATGAGTCACCATGACCTGGAAGAAGAGGAGGGTGATGAGATATTTTCTGTCGACTAAGTCGTTGGACCCTCAAAAAAGAGAAGGACCGAAGGTGTTCAAAAGTCTTCGGTCAATGGTGTTGCTAAGATTGTTAGAAAGCAAAGCGGGAACTGTCCAGTTTGACCTCCGACGCTCAAGTCAGTCACCAGTGATAGAAATGAAGAAAATAAAGAGTACTCTAATGAAGAACATAAAGATTGAAATTAAAATATACCAAGCCTACAAGAGCGGATCGAAACCGACACAAAGCAAGAAGCGATGACGCGAAGCTGAAGAGTGGCATAGAGCTAGAGAACACCATATAGCCGAAATACGACAGCGACACACATGCTGAAATATGACAGTGGCACACAGACCAAAATATGACAACAGTATATAAGCCGGAATACAACAGGGACTCAAAAGCCGAAACAGAGCAGCTGATCATAGGCCAGAATATAAGAACGGCTCAAAGGCTGGAACATGAGAGCAACTCGTACGCTAGGATATAACAACAGCTCGCAGGCCGGACGCCTGGAAGGCTGAACATAATAAACCACAAGGAGCCGAATGAAGTAGGTGGCACAGGGTCGCGGAGCCAACCGGTAGAGGGGTGTAAGCGCGAGAGAGATGATGGAGCCGACCTCGCGAGGCCTGAGGATGGCATCGACCGACTGTGGCACGAGGACAGCGACAAAGAGGGGGAGAGAAGACTGCTCCGACAACAAAAACTATGTCGGTCATCCAGATCTGTGCTGGGGGCGCATACAGTGGCGCTGGCAGCTGCTGTTTGAGTCACGGGAGGTGGCTAGTGTGCAGAGGTAAATGGAGAAGAGTGGTGGCAAATGGAGCGACTCATAGACCGGAATATAACGGCTCGCAGGCCGGACAGCTTGAAGGCCGAACGTAGTAAACCACAAGGAGACAAACCGAATAGGCGGCACAGGGTCGCGGAGTCAGCTGACAGAGGGTTGTAAGCGCGAGAGAGATGATGGAGCCGACCCGGAAAAAGTGGAGTTTGTCGGTTCAAAGGCGCGAAGGCCGTGAGCTGAACATAAGAATGTAAACAAGACAAGCCGCTTGTGGGTTATTCAGGTCTCAACTTAAAAAAGTTCGTTCGATTAAGATAACAAGCCAAGCTCGAGCCTGATTTCAAGCTCGAAAACATTATCAAGCCTAGCTCAACTTTAACATTATTTGGTTCGTGAGCTTGTGAACATGTTCATTTAAATATTCACGAACGTATTCATTAAGAGGCTTGTAATCATGCTCGTTAATAGACTTGTTTATCTTTTATATATATATATATATATATATATATATATAATTAAATATCACAAATAATAATTATAATAATATATTATTAAATATTATAATTAATTATCTTAAACGAGCTCGAATTAAGCTCATTTAATTTTTAAATGAGCTTTTTTTAAATTGAGCTCGAGCCGAACTCGAGCTATTTAATTTTATTACGAGCCGAGCTCAAGCTTAAGAACTAAAGCACAAATCAAACTCAAGTCAAGCTCGAACTTAAGGATAACGAACCAAGATCGAGCTTCTTACTGTTCGACTCAGCTCAACTCATTTACAGCCCTAGCCAAACGAGAGCGGAAGTCATAAGCTAAGCAGGCGCGAAGCCCGTGAGATCGAAAGCAAAGTGGAGCAGAGCCCGTGGATTGAGCACGAATGGGAACGAAGCCTGATCCGGTGGTAAGTGTTGGAGCAATCCCGATGGTCCGCGGGACCATGTGTTTTGGTGTTTGGGCAAAGGGTTTAAGTTAGGTTCACCCTTGTATTTGATATGTGTATTTGAGTTGTGCAGGTTTGCAGGATACACATGTGACTCAGGTTGATGGCTTCGGGTCCGGTGAAGGATGGAGCATCCGAGGGACCGAGGACAAGACAACAAGGACAAGGGTCGAGGGAAGCGACTTCGAGGCATACGCGAAGGATGGCATTGGGGACGAGCCGCGGGCTTGAATGCATCCGAGGGACGAGAGCCAAAGGAAGTAGGCTTGAAGGCAAGAGGTCAAAGCTGCAAATGAAGCGTCAAATGAGTCATAAGGGTGAGGGTACGAGTGCATGAGAGATTGTACTCGGAGTAAAATCCTAGTTTTAGGGTTTTACTGTAGCAGTACTGTAGCAGTCGACTGCATGTTTTAGCAGTCGACTAGTGCAGTAGACTGGGGCAGTCGACTGGCAGCGAATAGAATGTCTCTATTCGCTCGGTTAGTGTGGAATCAAGCCGTTGGAATGTAACGGTCGAATTTCCACAGAGGGCAGTCGACTGCATGTTGTAGCAGTCGACTGGTAGGCGGGGTTTTCCAACCCGTGGCCTATATAACCAAGCCTTGGAAGCTTGGTTGAGGTTGACGAAATAGAGGTGGTTAACCCCTATTAGTAGTCTACCAGTGCCCTAGCTTCTCAAGAGTCCTTGGTAAGAGTTGTGGTGAGGTTTCTCCACCCACAAGGAGCTACGTGAGCTAGTCGGAGGTCTTTCGGGGAGTAATCCACCGACGAATAGGGATCGTTCACCTTACGGATCGTGTAGCTTGGTTTGCATTCTTTCCTTTAGTATTTAGCTTTCTACTTGCTTTGTTTGCATTTCCGCTTACGCACTAACGTTGTAGAAAGAGCGATCGATTTGGGAGTGCCGTCTATCCAACCCCCTTCAAGCCGGCCGTCCAATCCCCAACAGTAAGGACGGGGGATCACTCGTTGTGGGAGGTCAACGACACGTGGAGGTCAATGGTCAAGAGGGTCAATCCCAAGGTCGTGCCGAGCGGCCAGAGGTAGTGCCGAGCGGAGTGGCGGGCCGACCGAGCATCCGACCGACCGGACATCTGGCCAAGGGTCTCCCGGACCAGATGAAAGACAACCCGACCAGGGGTCGGGTTTCCGATGCTCAAGGTAAAAGAGTCTTTGGGCCGAGCGGACATGCCGCTCGGATGTCCGCTCGGCCGAGCTACAGGACAATAAGGCGCGATCCCATCCGAGCACAGGAGCAGGGCTTCCCCGCCCGATACCAGAGAATTCCCGAAGGCCATGAGCGCCGAGTGGCTTGTCCGCTCGACCCGGGAACAGGCAAGTGGCGCAAAGGGACAAAGGGGACAGCTGGTAACATCATCCTTGAGACACCTGCCGCCGACAAACAACACGGTCGGCGGCCGGAGCGGACAGAATATCGTACAGTGGAAGTTTCCACCGTCACATCCAGGATATGCTTGGACGATTGCGGAATGGCGTCAGACATGCTTTTCTGACACAACCCTACTGAGGTATATTTGGGGAAGCGTGCATGCATCGAGAAGCGTGCTCGTGCCTCCCCTGGGTCCTATATAAGGACCCCCAGACTTCGACGGAGATTTGCTATTCTCATCACTGTAGCCACAGTAGCATTACTCTGCTTCTCTTCTTCTTCGCTGCCTGACTTGAGCGTCGGAGGGTCGTCGCCGAGAAACCCCTCCCGGCTCGGCTTCTTTGCAGGTTCGCCGGAGGTCTACGTCAACACCAGAGGACAGCAGAGAGCGCCACGTCCCCAGCGTCCGTCGACTCAGAACTCGGACAGGATCAAATTAGCGCTGTCTGTGGGAACGCACCTGGTCTGGAACGTGAAGACGGACGACCCGGAAAGATCCGACATCCTCATGGCCTTGAGGGGTTTCGACGAGTATATCGTATCCTCCTCACTCCACGAGTATTCGAGAGTAGAGAAATTGAATCAGATCTTCTGCTGGTCGGCAGGTTAGTTTTTCAGCTATATTCTCTTTCGGTCATAGAATTTATCATAGTTTCTCGATGTCGAAGACCCCGTGCCGATCGGTCGGGCGTATCTTATCCGAGCCATCGGCTCGATGTCGAAGACCCCGTGCCGATCAGCCGGGCGTATCTTATCCGAGCCATCGGCTAGATGTCGAAGACCCCGTGGCGATCGGTCGGGCGTATCTTATCCGAGCTTATCCGAGCCATCGGCTCGATGTCGAAGACCCCGTGTCGATCGACCGGGCGTATCTTATCCGAGCCACTGGCTCGATGTCGAAGACCCCGTGCCGATCGGCCGGGCTTATCTTATCCGAGCCACCAACTCGATGTCAAAGACCCCGTGCCGATCGGCCGGGCGTACCTTATCAGAGCCACTGGCTCGATGTCGAAGACCCTGTGCCGATCGACCGGGAGTACCTTATCCGAGCCACGGCTCGATGTCGAAGACCCCGTGCCGATCGGCCGGGCGTACCTTATCCGAGCCACCGGCTCGATGTTGAAGACCCCGTGTCGATCAGCCGGGCGTATATTATCCGAGTCACCGGCTCGATGTCGAAGACCATCAAGTGGCAACGTTAAACTGTAGAGTCGAACCGGCGACTATAAAAACCCCGGCTTGAAGACCGTCGAGCGGCGACGTTAAACTCTAGAGTCGAACCGGCGACTATAAAAACCCCGGCTTGAAGACCGTCAAGCGGCGACGTTAAACCTCCATCTTATCGGATATTCTTTTTCCCCCGTTCGGGATCGAATGGTCTCCACTGGTCTTGGACCAGTTTCAATTATTTCATCTCCCCCGTTCGGGGTCGAGCGGTATTCACCGATCGTGGATCCGCACATCATATCTTCTATCTCTCCCGTTCGGGATCGAGTGGTCTTTGCGGGCATCTATCTCCCCTGTTTGGGGTCGAGCTTATTAGAGCATGTATCTCCCCCGTTCGGGGTCGAGCTTATCAGAGCATTTATCTCCCCCGTTCGGGGTTGAGCGTTCATCACTGGTCTCGGACCAGCTTCAAATATTCTATCTCCCCCGTTCGGGGTCGAACGGTCGTCACTGGTCTCGGACCAGCTTATCGGATCTTCTATCTCCCCCGTTCGGGATCGAGCGGTCGTCACTGGTCTCGGACCAGCTTATCGGATCTTCTATCTTCCCCGTTCGGGGTCAAGTGTCGTCACTGGTCTCGGACCAGCTTATCAAATCTTCTATCTCCCCCATTCGGGGTCGAGCGGTCGTCACTGGTCTCGGACCAGCTTGTCAGGGGTCGTGCGATTGTCACTATCATATATTTTATCTCCCCCATTCGGGGTCGAGCATTCTTGGCGAACATCTATCTCCCCCGTTCGGAGTCGAGCAGTCTTCATGAACATTTATCTCCCCTGTTCGGGGTTGAGCAGTCTTCGCTGGTCTCGGGCCAGCACATCAGATCTCATATCTCACCCGTCCGGGTAGAGATGTCTTCATTGGTCACGGTGCATCAAAGCATCTTATCTTCTCCGTTCGGGGTCGAACTATCTCCAATGATCACGAACGAGAGTATCTCCGCTGGTTTCAGGCCATAATATCTCACGGGCTATAGGCCCGCTCAGCTAAAGACTTTCGTGTCCATGCGCGTTCGATTCACGGACTATGCTCCAGTTCAGTCCACGTGCGATGCACCCGTTCGGCTCACGACTTTCGTCTCTATCCGTATTTGATTTCACAGGCTATGCTTCTGCTCGGTTTTCGGGCTCCACTCTTGCCCGGCGTTGCTGCATCGCTTGTTTGGTATTCGCCTATGAGCTCACTTGGCAGTCAGCTGAAAGCTTAGCAGTTGCTCGGCACTATTCTTCATCGCTCGACCGACACTTTGGTAGCCACTTGATCCTTGGCCCGATCGTCCACTTAGTCACATGCTTGTTTCACTCAGCATCCTTCTGATCGTCCGATCGACATCTTTGCGGTCGCGCACTCGGCATCGCTCATCCGCTCGGTCTACTCGTGGTCCCGTATGTCGCTCGATCTACTATTATTTTACTCGTCGCTCGATCTACTCGGCATCGATCCGGTGGTCAACTTGGTATTGTTTCTCGCTGTTCGCTCGACATCACCACAGCTACTCATTCGACCAAATAAGACGTGCCCAGTGATTTGATTTCATGTCCGATAGCGATTTTGTTTTGGGCTTAGTCTAGTCAGTCGGACTCACGCCTCCTTCGACTAGACTTGAAGGAGAGGCTTGTGATGCGGATATTGTTTTGGGGCAAGGAGGGAATAAGGAGGAAGAGGAAGGGCAGTTTGGTCTTTTGGCGAAGTAGGGTTTTTCTTGATTAAAGGAGGCCCTGTTCACGATGGAGAGGGAGCGAGGTTTTTTCAGGCTGGAGCCGCCGCCGAGCAGAGGAGGCTAGTTTTGAGGTTTTGTCGCCGCCACCAACGCACTCTTCTCCCCATCCTCTCCGGTGCCGACCACCTCCGGCTAGCAGAGAGTATCCCTGCTCTTCTCACCATTCTCTTCCTCTTCGATCCAGGCCGGCACCGTTGGTCGAGGCTCGTCGCCGCCGCTAGGTAGGCGCGTCGCGTCCTCCTCCCTCACCCAATGCACAGCACAGCTATATCCTTCTCCTCCCTCCGGCGCAGACACCGCCGAGGAGCATCCCGTCGCCTCCAGCCACTGCCGCAGTCGTCTCCAACCGCCACTACCACTGTCGCAGCCGTAGCCGCCTCCGGTAGCCGGCGTCACCTCCCCCAGTGGTTGGCGGTGCCTCCCACCACCCCTGCTGCCTCCAGCAGCTATGGGTGCCGCCGCTGCCTCCCTCAGTAGCCTCCATCACTCTCTGGACAGCCGCCATCCGACGAGCTCAGGTTTGTTTACTCCGGCCTTAGGGCCAATATGATGTTCGGCCTACGAGCCGAGAGTGTGTCCAGCCTTCGTATCGTTCTTGTATCCCGGCCTGCGAGCCGATGGAGTGTTCGGCCTTCGTGCCGCTGTTGCATTCCGGCCTGCGAGCCGAGGTTGTAGTCGGACAGTGCATCGTCCTGCGGATCCATAGCATGTCCGACTCCTAGCCACCGGAGCCATCTACTCACCTGGTGGACATTTATCTACTATTTAAGGTCGCGACGACTCGGTCAGTATCCCGACCAACTCATCCACATATCCGAGGGCGCCCCCCGGGGTCAGGGTACGTTCCTGTACTCATATCTCATTTACGTCATTATTCTACTATGCATTTATTCGACTGCTTATATATTTGTGGGATTCGCCTCGAGCACCGAGGTACTAGAGACCAGGGCAACCCGGTCGATGGCTACAGGTATTGTTGATCCGAGGAGTCCGGGCGACTTGGTCAACACAGGAGACAACTCACCATCCGGATCATGGGGATGCGGTTAACCTTCCAGACACGTCACACCGACAGGTTCGTCTTCTCAACTTCCCGACAGGATCAAAGCCCATTAGTCAAACAAGAGTAGGAGCAAAGCCCATATACCAAATGAGCACTGAGCCCATGAGATCGAAAGCGAATAAGAGCAGAGCTTGTGAATCATGTGGGCATGGGGCCCATGAGCCGAATGGGAGCGGGAGGGGAGCCCGAGAGTTGAGTGGGCACAAAGCCCGAGAGATTGAAAGCGAACAAGGGTGGAGCCGATAGATCGAGGGTGAACAGGAGCGAAGCCCGTGAGTAAGACAAGAGCGAGAGTAGAGGCCGTGAGTAGAGCGGGCACAGAGCTCGTGTGCTGGACAGGTGCAGAGCCCATTAAATAGAAAGTGAATCGTAGTGAAGTCCATGAATCAGTGGGTGCAGAGGCCGTGAGCGAAACGAGAGCGGGAGTAAAGCCCAAGAGCTGAGTGGGCATGGAGCCCAAGTGATCAAAAGCGAACGAGAACAAAGCCCGTGGATCGAGCACAAATAGGAGTAAGGCCCGTGAGTCAAACAAGAGCAGGAGTAGAGCCCATATATCAAGGCAAACAGGAGCAGAGCCCATGAGCTGAACGAGAGCGAATCCTGTGAACTAAGTGAGTACATAGCCCGTGAGATCGAAGGCAAACGAGAGTGAAGCCCATAAGCTAAGCATGCGTGGAGCCCGAGAGCCAAGCGAGAGTGGATCCCATGAATCGAACAAGAGAGAGGCCCGTGGGATCGAAGGCGAACGAGAGCGGAGCTCGTGAGCTCAATGGGAACGGATCCCAAAAGATTGATGGCGAACAAGAACGAAGCTCGTGAGCTAAGCGAAAGTGGAGCCCGAGAGCCAAACGAGAGTGGATCCCATGAATCGAACGAGCATGAAGCCTGTGGGATCGAAGGCGAACGAGAGCAGAGCTCATGAGCTAAGTGGGAGCGGATCCCGAGAGATCGAAGGCGAACAAGAGCGAAGCCCTTAGGATACTCTGGTCCGAGCCCAATGAAAATACTCTGGTCCGAGACCAGTGGAGATAGATCGACTCCGAACGAAGGAGATTGAGCCTTGAAAAGGACATATCGTTAGAAATACTCTAGTTCGAGACCAATAGCGATACTCCAGTCCGAAAACGATGTCAATACTCTAGTCTGAGATTAGTGAAGATAACTCGACCCCAAACGTGGGAGGTTGAGTCCTAAAGAGGGCATACCAATAGAGATACTCTGGTCTGAGACTAGTGGTGATACTTCAGTCCAAGACCGATAGTGATACTCTGGTCCAAGACTACTGAAGATAACTCAACCCTAAACGGGAGAGGTTGAGCCCTGAAGAGGGCATACCGATAGAGATATTCTAGTCGGAGACTAATGGCAATACTCCGATTCGAGACCGATGGCGATGTTCTGATCTCAGACCAATGGAGATACTCTGGTCCGAGACCAGTGGCGGTGTTATGGTCCGAAACTAATGGAGATAACTCGACCCTGAACGGAGGAGGTTGGGCTTTGATGCAGTGAAAGCAAAGCCCCTAGCAATATAAGGGAGCAAGTCCTGTAGCACACTTGATCGAGGAGTTGAGCCCCTAATCCCTAATCGGAGAGTGAGGTCCCTAGCCAGCAATTGGAGAGTGAGACCCCTAACCCATAATCGGAGAGTAAAGCCCCTAGCTCCTAATCGAGAAGTTATACCACAAGTCTCTGATCAAGGAGTTGTACCCCTAATGTTGGATCGGAGTGTTGTTCCCCTAGTATTTGATCGAGGAACTATGTCTTTAGTCTCTGATCAGGGAGCTATGCCCCTAGTGTCTAATCGAATAGATATCCCTAGTGTCTGATCAAGGATCTACAACCCTAATCTTTTATCATGGAGTTAGACCCTTACTCTTTGATTAAGGAGTTGTAACAAATTCTATGACCAAACGAGAAAATATAATAGAAAAACTAACATGTTGACTGGTTGAGGATCTGTCTCAATACTTCAACTCTCGAATACCCGTGAAGTGAGAGGAAGAATATAATATAATAAGAATTCAACACTTATACCGCCTGAGAATATGGAGAATAAGGATCTTGCCAGGACTCGTAAGCTTCGAACGCCCCGATCGACAATGCCTAAGCAATCCCATTTTTCCTTCTGCACTGTGATGACCATAAGTTTGTCGATATCCTCTGGGATCATAGTAATGGCAGAGCGTTTTCTGGCATCATCCATCTTAACGTTCCAGATCAAGTGGAAAGATTCCCACATATGACACCAAATTTGATCTTGTTGGGAAGTTGAGTCGGATGTGGGAAGCCTATGACGAGCGTGAAGATGTTGATAAAAAGAGGACCTAGATCTAGGACCTGCAAGAGCGTTGCAAGCTTTTCACCTTTCGACGGAGTGGGTGAGTGTGAATGAGGGCTACCGATAGTACCCACGAGCCTGCGCACACGCAGAGAGATCCCACGGAAGCGTTAAAGCAAGAACTAGAGAAGAGGTCTCTAGCACAAGTCCTCCGACGCTCAAGTCAGGAGCAGTACAAAGCAAAAAGTGTAGAAAGAAGATGAAAAATAATATTGTAGTAGATGCATATGTCTATGTACCTGGCCAACGTTGAGGACCTCCCTTTTTATACTACCTTTCCTAACCTCTGCAATAATGAGATATCAAAGAATGTTGAGTGCCAAGGTATGTTAGAGGATGGATGAAGTACGACAAATTCCCATTGGGTAAAGGAAGATTCCGCGTTATACATGTGACAATATCAAAATATTTCCTGACGAATAACCGTTATTGTTTGACAAGTTATTATAATTCTATAACAATGTTGTCTCCTGACAATAGTCTGACTGACACTAAGACAGACCAAGAGTAGACTAGGACGATGCCCGAGAAAAATGAAGAGATCGAGTCTGAAGGGCCTGACCAACTAAGAAACCAACTGAGTAGACTAGGACAGTGCCCAAAAGAAATGAGAAAACTAAGCTATGAGGCCCGACCAACTAAGAAGCCAACCAGTAATAACCTGGGACGATGCCCAAGAGAAATGAGAGGATTGTCTCCTGAGGCCCGACCAGCTAAGAAGTCGACTAAGACTAGCCTGAGACAATACCCTAAAGAAATGAGAAACTGAATCCTGGGACCCGACTAACTAAGAAGCCGACCAAGACTAGATTAATATGGTGCCCAGGAGAAATGAAGGGACTGAACCCTATGGGCCCGACCATCTAAGAAACCGACCGAAAATATATTGAGAGTCATGCTTATGACTGAGATGGGAAAGCCAAGTCCCAAAGGAAATTTCCGGCTTTGACTTTACTTCTCTTTTTGGACCAGGTCAGAAACTTCCTAGCCTTGACTATTACTTCTCCTTAACTTTGATCATCTCGTCACCTTGATTATTAGCCTCCCTGTATTACCAGGACCCTCCATTATACCTCATATCACCTACGAATCATACAAAAAAATAATAAAAAACTGATCAAAGACCGACCGCGACGAGGTATCGTGGCTAACTACTAAAATGGGAGTTAGTTTGTGTACCTCGCCGTCCACCAAAAGCTGCAGGGAGAAGATTGCTGCCCTCAATCCCAGTGTCGGATGCAAAACATATATAGCCTACAAGATGAACATGAACATATGGTTGAGCAAAGGAACAAATTGTTTCGACTGGAAATCTGAATGGTTTATTCGGAATATATACGTGCAAATTTCCCTTGTGCTTCCAACCCAAAATCTGTTGCACTGCGTCCATAAACAACTTCATGTTAAATGTATGTCAACAAGATCCTTTTCTGTATTGCGCATCAATTCGCTAGCAAGAGATGATAGTTGAGATATTCAAAGTTAATAAAGAAATCTCTTCGGTTTTTTGTTACAAAAATCTTGTTGTATATTTTACCTTCAACAAATCAAATACAATACAGTTGCAAAGAGGCTGCGGAGTGAATGTAAATAATGCTGTATGGCTTCTGAATCAAGGGTTCAAACTCCTGTTAAATAATTAAACTGTTTGCCTTAACGATATTAAGGACGATGGAAATAAATATGGAAAGAATTCTCATGTTAGCACACAATTGGATTGACCCATAGTGTCTATTTAACAATCTTTCATTAATTTACGAAGATGTTGATAACACTAAATAATTTTTAGATGTACATCATTGAGTAAGAAAAATAAGACTAAATGTTTTAAATTACTAAAAGTAAACTTCTAGATCTAATTGCATGGATCACAAGGACTATAGTCCCCTCGGGACGGTACAGTGGTTGAGACATAGGATGTTACCACATGAAGTCTTGGGATCGAAACTCGACGGTCTGAACATACCTTGGCCACTTGCATTAATGACTAGTAGTCATCCGTGATTTACCTCCTCCGTATTGGCCTAAGTACGACTTGGCGGGGGAGAGCGAGTAAATAGCCTGTTGCCACATGGATCAGAAGAACTATAAGTTTAAAATATTACTGAAAGTGAACTTTCAAATATAATTGTGTTGATGATAAGGGATTAAGTTCATTATCATAAAAGAGAATTCTAAGTTAATTTACATGATGAGTAGCAGAGGTTAGCGACAACAATATGGTTAACACTTCAACTTCACTCATCAAATATAGCTCCAGCAAGATGTTAGACAAAAGAATCACAAAGGCTGTGATGTAATTAGGTTTTAGACCAACGTGAGAGTTAAGGGGTGAAGCAAATCCAACATTTGCCGCAATTTCATCCAAGTTATGTTGATGAATTATAAAAATTTTAACTAAAAAGCCCTTGACAACATTTTAACTAAAATGGTGAACCAGACTGAGTATACTAAGTTAATATATGTTGATTGTTTACTTTCATGAAAAATATAGGATCATTATCTAAAATTTGCATGGTCATAATATGAAGTAGGGGTGTAAATGAGTCAAGCTACTCATAAGCTACTCAGGTCTCGGCTCGAAAAAAAGTTCGTTCGAGTTTGTTCGATTAAGTTAACGAGCCGAGCTTGAGCCTGATTTCGAGGTCGAAAACATTATCGAGTCAAGTTCTAGTTTAACGATATTTGGTTCGTGAGCTCGCAAATATATTCGTTTAGAGGCTCACGAACGTGTTTATTAAGATGCTCGCAAACACGTTTGTTAAGAGACTTGTTTATCTTATTCTATATATATATATATATATATATATATTATTAATTATTATAACTAATTATCTTAAGCGAGCTCGAACTAAGCTCGTTTAATTTTTAAGCGAGTTTTTTTCAAGCCGAACTCGAGCCTAAGAACTAAAGCTCGAATCGAATTCGAGCTTAAGAACTAAAGCTCGAATCGAATTTGAGTCGAGCTCGAGCTTAGGGATAATGAACTGAGCCCAAGCACAAGCCTCTTACTATTCGGCTCGGCTCGGCTCGTTTACAACCCTAATATGAAATTGGAAAACAAGCATAACAAAGAAGAAAGAATAAGATACTACTTGCATACCTTTACAACATACAGCACAAAACACTCCAAATCAAGGCACCGCAAAAGAAAATGAGCTCCTATAACAACCATGACCGGCCTTCACTCACTGTCCACACCACTAGCTGAAATTGATGAAAGAACAAAAAACTGTTAACTGAAACATCAGTTCCACATTGTTATATAGTTGTAAAGGCCATCATACATTAAATGCTTGAGCATAGCCCACTCAGTTCAGTAATGAGTGTTGTAAACCTATATCTGGAACAATCAAAAAATTTGAAAAAAAAAAAACAGACACAAATGTAGTTGCATATACTTTCAATTTTAATAAGATACTCACATTATCTTCATTTCAGCGATAGCTGTGAGATTAAGAGAATATGCTTTGGCAAGATATCTTGAATGGAGAGATTACTCTTCAGCAGCAGAGAGTGGTGGGCCACTAAGGTCACCATCCAAGAAGCTTGGCACGATTGAAATCACTTTGAGTTTGGGCACCCTTTCCTGTTGCTCTATCCTACTCTGGTCAGGATCCTTAATTAATGACATAAATGTAGGATCGAGATAGGATTCCAAGCTGTTAAGAGTTTCAGCTGAAAGAAAGCAAGTTAGTGAGAAAAGATGTCATGCCGTAAGTTGTTAAGATATACATTTTCCAACAAAAACGTATAAACTTAGTGGGAAAAGGATCAAACTGAATTTGCACAGAAAAACTTATTGCAAATTACTGACGCAAAAGGATGAAGAAAATCCAGAAACTTAATCTTGTTTTTACTCAAAGGAAGAAATAATATAAAAAATATGCACTTCTCGGTAACAAAGAAATAAATATCAATCGGTGCTTGTTAACTTCAACTAACCTCAGAGTCAACCCAACATCAGAAATTGGAAGATCTAATGAGATTGTTGTAGGAGTTGCATCAGCTACCGAAGGTGCAGGCAAAGGTTTTATTCTGATTTTCCTTTCATCAATAACTGTCTCACCACTGCAGGCAAAGGTTAAAGAAAAGAAGACTTGAAAATGAACTATTGCAACATTGCATAAAGGAGAATCCTTTAAGGCTTGAATGCTCTTCACAATCTCTGTTATGACAAAATAAAGTGTATATGTTTCATCTAATATTTTTATATTTGGTAGCATGCTTATGATTGACATGGGCATGTTAAGCTTGTAACCTTGTAGAAGCACCTACCTTCTATATATTTCTGTATCAGCTGATGTGGAAGTACAAAAAACAACTGCAGTGATTTTATTTTTTTGTTTCTCCAAAAAACGCCTTACAGTCCCCACCCAAGTGATGGAGAAGTGAGCCAAGATAAGTAATTGAACAATATAAACACACATTTAGAGAAAACGAAATGATCAAACCACCATGTGCATTATCCTGATGATTTATACGAAAATGAATGTGAAAAAGATAATAGAAGAAAGTTAACGTCATCAACTAATTTCATCAGAATAACATATTGAAAAGAAATAGACAAATAGGATAGCTCATCATTACATACTTATGGCAACATGTGCAGCAGGCTCACGAGGATAGTTTTTGGCCTCAGTATAAATACATCCAGTTGCAATACTGCATGAGAATGTCAGAAAATACTCAGTTTGGCATATTAAAAAAAGATATAAAGAAATAATGGAGATGTCAATAACAAGTATTAAAAAAACACTATAAAATATCAACAACAAAAAAACACTAACCGTTGTAGTCCATTTTCAATTAGGATCTCTAAGCAAGACCGATAGCAATGGCTAAGGGAATTTTCTGCGGCTGTATGGTACTTGACAGCATACTTGGGGCCAACTGTATGAATAACTTTTCTGGACAATGACATTGAATACAAGTTTTCCAAGTCAATAAAACAACTACATATTTGGAACAACTAGAGAATCACATAAATACCATAAACTGTTGATTAGAGGTGCATAAAAAATAATAGCCTGTTTGAAGAAAATTATCACATAAATTTATTTGAAGTCTATACTTGCACATGTCTTACAATTATAAGAAAGATGTCTTTTGCAAGACATGAAAACTAGTAAAGAAATCACTAAGAACTTAGAAATATTTCGAACCTGTAATTCTCTAATCACTGGCAGACTTCCAGTGATCGTGTATGGCTTCAAATGCCAACAACTTCCTCAGTTGCTTTGCACAAGACATGAAAAGCACAAGAATCAAGATTACAAGCAACCCCTGATGTCATAACTTCATCAAAAGTTATTGTAAGCCTAGAAAGCAAAAAATTTTTAGTAAGCAAACTCTATGATGCACCTCAAAGCTCACATATGCTTTCAGGGTATGCATTACAGCTATTATCATGAAGAACATAATGTTAGAAAATGTCTAATAGATCCATCCCCATGCACGCTAATTGAGCTAACACTGGCATAGAAACATTAATAAGAAAAGGAAATATCTGAAACTAATGGCGCAAGAATAAATGCACTGATTAAAATTTAGAAATCTTCACCTTCCCCTCAAATTCTCATCTGGAAGAACATATTTAGACACAGGACTACGAGTGCCTAGCTTCTCTATATTGGCATTTATGTCATCTACATACTCGTCTAATTTCTTGATTACATTTTTAACACTACATAAAAGAGAATATTTGGCTTCATACACATATATTAAGATGAGAAAAATCAAGCATGAAAAGGAATAAAGAAAATGAACCAACCTGTAGAAAGGAGTTAACCTGCATTAAGAAGGAAAAAAAAAACATATTAGATTATCATGTTTTGACCAAATATTGATGATGCAGGACAATGAAGTTATCAGATGGATAATAATAATAATGACAGTCATGCAACCAATATCAGTTGTCAAGTAAATACCAAGTGAAATGCTAAAGTGAAGGCATACTCATTATTTAAGAAAATAACAGTACGTTGGTTTGGTAGGTATTTAGAGACCATTAAAAAAAACCGTAAACTTAGGCAAGTGTTAGGTGTAGCTCCAAGAGATCGCACATCAAATAAAATATTTAAGATGGGATAGACACATTCAAAGCCAATTAATAAATCTTACAGTCAAGTAAGACGAATCAAAACATACCAGTTCACATTCTCCATGGACCAAACACACCATTGCATATCTAAGGAAAAAGAAGCTACAGATACACACACAGAGAAGATGAAACAAACCTCCAGTGTACTTTCAATGACATAAACCAAAGCAAATTGAGTAACTAATAGTCACATACGAGTTGTTATAACTCACTGCAAGAAAAATATGAACCACATCACAATTCGATGAACTAGAACGAAGTTACAAAACTATTAAGCATTTGTATCTGCTGAAGCATAATTTAAGATAAAAGGAAAAGGGATGATGGATGAGGAAGGATCCAACTACATATATTCAATTCACTCGTCCATGTTTTCTCCATTTTGGTTTCCTTCGTCCTCGCTGAGATCGAGATCAGCGAGCAATTCTTCCAGTGGGATCGAAGGTATATCATCACCATCAGCTGTGGATGCCGCTTCTGATGGTTGATACTCTTTGTTACGATACAAGGATATGTTGAATCTCATCTCTGGGTTCTCCTCCAAGTCCCTCAAGAATTCCTCATACTCTGTATTCCTCTTCTCATCATTCCTGCCCTTCGAGGTAGTATCAACCTCCATGTTGAGGTTCTTCACCTTCCAAGTTCGTGCCTTTCCACGTTTCTTAGACTGCTTCTCCTGATAGCTCTTCTTTACAAGAATAGTTTCGGGCAAAACGAGATTTTTATGCTGATCAATGTCAAAGTCGTTATTGTTGGCTGAATACAGATCGTATCCAAGGGCATAATCTCCTGGATTCAGGAGATGGCCTAGGTGAGTGCGGATTGTGAACATGGTGTCGTTCTTCCCAAAATCAGTGATGCGTGCGACCTGAGCATGTGCCATCACATACTTGGAGCCACCAATATGGACCTCTGCAGACTCCACCTCAATGTCAAGCACTATGTACTCCACAAGTTGACGGGAAGTTAAGAGGGACTTGAAGGGGGCTCTCCAGTACTGATTTGCATCAAGGAAGGCACTCCGGAGGGTGAGCGGGTCGAGCAAGGCTATTGAGTTAGTAACTCTGGTGCAGAGGACAAGCGGGCCAAGATTCCCAAGGGCATTAGCAAGCTTCGGGGGGAGGCAGATGAGATCCTCACGGCACACAGGGCTGATCTCCACCGAGAAAGTGTGTTTATAGTTGTAAACGCTGCTCTTTACATCATGGGAAACAAGTTGTTTGTCATTGCGGAAGCGGATAGGGGCAACGCCGTTGATGAAATCAACAAACTTGGTGGCATGGCTGCGCGAGCCAAAGAAGAAATCCAGGCCGTGATCAGCCTCAGCTATGCGGATAGCACGGACAGCAGCACCATGGCGGAGGATGAGCTGCTCAAGGTAGAAGAAGGTGCGTCGGTGTTGGACGAGCTGGCGGAGCTGGACAACTGCAGACCACTGATCGGGATTGGCCTGGGCTCTCGTGCAGTTGTCACAGAGACGGTCATGGACGGTGAGCTCAACCATGTGGGCCTGCTCGAGGATAGCCCCGTGGAGCGCCTCGGCTTGGACACGGAGGCGGAGGCGGAGTCGCTTGGAGTGGGGCTCGGTCCAGATAAACTCCGCGTGGACAAGGCGGATGCGGCGTTGGGGAAGGCGGAGTCGGCGAAGGCAGAAGGCAAGCAGTTCTTTTGACTCGGGCTCGAGGCCGCGGATCCAAGTGCGTGGTGGCTGGAGGTAGGAGTGGCACTCCGGGCAGTAGACGATGGCGGCGTGGCGGATGAGGCCCTCGGTGATGTCCACCCGGGAGCGCAGGCAGCGGACGCACATGTTGGCCGGGTTGGGCGGCATCGCCACCCCACAGATGCAGCACAGAACTGTGCCCACCGTCTGTGCCGGCATGAACATGCCCGATTGCTCCATCTCCATCGGCGGCTTGGATATCGAAGAAGAAGAGGAAATTAGGGTTGGAGGAGACGGCCGCTGGAAATCCAAGAAGAAGAGTGAAATTAGGGTTGCGGGGACGGCGGATTGGAAATAGAAGAAGAAGAGAAAATTGAGGAGGGACGACGGAATATATGACGGCAAATTAGGGTCCGGAGGAACCAAATTGTTTAAGTCGAAAAACGTTATTGTATTATTTACGATTAGTTATGAATCGAACTCATCCTAAAAGTTTTAAAGCCCGTACTAGGGCCCGCAAAATACTTTATAAAAATTTAGATTACTGATATTTTGCCCCGAGAATAAATGCTTGGGCCGCAGAAAGATCATGCGGTCAGGATCAAATTCCTGGAAATTTAACGGTGATAAAGCTTTCCTTCACTCGATGGAGCCGTGGATGACGTTGGATTTTAGCAGCAAATTACGGAATCAAATATAAAAGTTTCAGAAATATTTAAATGATGTACCCTAATTTTAAAGTTATTAAATCACATATTTAATTTTATTTTTACCTTCCACTGTAATAATCCATCCGGAGAGACGGGTCAAGAACAAAAATGCCCTGCAATTGATAAAAAAATATAATTCGATTTTAAATTTTTATTATTTTTAATATAATATGTCAAATCGATATTGAAAGTATGATCAAGAGATTCACATAAATATATAAGACTTAGTTATATATTTATTTAAATTTTTTTAGATCTATTAGTCGATTTCAGACAAAATCAACGGATAATCTAAAAAACTCGGAATGACATAAAATTAAATTTATAAATTCATTTTCCTAATTATATTCATGTTCTCAAATATTAACTCGATACATCATATTGAGAGCATTGAATTTTGGATGATAAAGACTTTAATTTTTTTTAAAAAAAATTAATCAATTGTTATAAGTTAGCACTCAATTAAAGTTATAGTTCATGATATATAAATATTTTGAATGTATTGTTATAGTATAGTACTAGATTAAAATAATTTGATTCGTATTAAAAAATTCATTATTCTCAATATGATATATCGAATTAATGTTTGATAATATGAATATAATCAGAAAAACTAAATAAGTTTATAAGACCTTATTTCATATTATTCCGAGTTCTCTAAGTCCATAAATAATTTTGATCAAAACTGATTGAAAGAACATGGACCTAAAAAGCTCAAAATGATATGAAATCAAGTTCTATATGTTCTTCTTATTCCCCTAATTATATTCATATTCTTAAATATCAATTCGATATACCGTAGTGAGAGTAATTAATTTTTAATCATAGAAAACTTTTTAATATATTTTTTAAAGGTTTTAATCTACACAATCAATTAAAGTTATTACGACAATTTATCAAAGTCACATATAGATTTCTAAATTTAATAAAAGTTGCACGCTACTTTGATATTTACTAAAGAAAATACCTTTTTAAGTGCATTTCTCATTTTATCCTTATGACAAATATGACTTTTTCTCTTTTTTATCCTCTCTCTCTTCTATTTTCTCTCTTCTATGCATGCAACAAATCTTATTTTTCATTTCCTTTATTCTTTTTCTTCTCTTTTCATGCATGCATGCATAAGAGCATCTACAACAGTTTCCCTATCAATAGCTCTAAAATCTAAGGTAAGCTATAAACTTTATTAAATTTAGGGAATCCATTTTCAATGCATGCTAACTACTCTATAATTTACCATATCTTTATTTATTTATTATTATTTCTCTCTCCTCTATACTTTTTTATTATTATCTATATTAATGATTTTGCACCAACTATTCCAACGTCTATATTCCTCCAACACCATATTTTTTTAGTATATAAAATCACATAATATTGAGGACAAAATAAGGAATGAGAGTATTAGAGAGAAAGTCGGAGTTACATCTATTGAGGACGAACTCCGAGAGACACGTTTAAGATGGTACGAACATGTACTTAGACGACCAATAAATGCTCCAGTTAGGCGATGTGAAACCATGATAAACATGCATATCAAACGAGGAAGAGGACGACCAAAAAAGACTTGGTTAGCAACAATAAAACAAGATAAAATTTATTTAAATATAGATAATAATATAATAGGAGATAGGGCTCAATGGCGTAAAAGGATTCATACAGCCGACGTTGTTGTCGTTGTTGTATAAAATCACATAATATATATCATGAGTACCTATCCATATCATCAATCTCATACAACTACAATTTTCACAAAAATTTCTAATAATGTCTCATTTCATTAGTAATTACGATTGTCTACTTTCTTCTGATGATTAGTTGGAAACAATTATAACTGCCTTTTTAATTGAAGATTCATTGGATGATGAAGAAGGTTCGCGATCACAGATCATTCTCGGTGAGCAACGACGTGCGTTTAGTAGGAGAAATCCTTTGGAGGGTCACATACGTCTCTTCAATGACTACTTTGTTGATGCATCGATATATCCTCCTAATATATTCAGGAGGAGGTTTCGGATGAATCGTAACCTCTTTCTTCGAATTCTTAACAATATGGAGAATCATGAACCATACTTCGTTCAAAGAAGAATTGCTACTGGAACTCTTGGGCTTTCTTCTTTACAAAAGGTGTCTGCCGCCATGAGGATCCTTGCTTATGGAGTTGGAGCTGATCTCATGGATGAGTATGTAAGAATTGGAGAAACCACAGCAATAAAGAGCATGAAATTTTTTGTCAAAGCGGTAGTCTCGATCTTTGGAGATGAGTACTTGCGGTCTCCAAATAGTAATGACATTGCTAGATTGCTAGCAGTTGGTGAGAAACGGGGATTTCTAGGTATGTTGGGGAGTATTAACTGCATGCACTGGAAATGGAAGAATTATCCTACTGCATGGAGAGGTATGTATACTGGTCATGCACATGAGCCAACAATTATTTTCGAAGCAGTGACATCTTATGATCTTTGGATATGGCATGCATTTTTTTATTTACCTGGGTTACATAATTATATCAATGTACTGAAAATATCTAATATATTTACAGAACTTGCTGAAGGTCATGCTCCTAAAGTTAACTACTCAATCAATGGCCACGATTATACTATGGGTTACTATCTTGCAAATGGAATCTATCCTTCATGGTCTATATTTGTCAAAACCATTCCAACACTATAAGGTTGTAAAAGGCAATTGTTGCATCAGCTCAAGAATCTACGAGGAAGGATGTCAAGCGAGCATTTGGAGGTCTACATGCACGCTTTGCAATTATTCATGGACCAACATGATATTTTTGTCAATCTGTACTAAAAGATATTATGATGGCCTGCATAATATTGCACAACATGATCGTTGAGGATGAAAGAGATTCTTACCTTAGAGCACATGACTTTGATTATGACCAAAAAGACGATACAAACCTAGAACCAATTTCCCGTTATCCCACTTCTCAATTTGTGAATTTCCTTCAATGTCATCACGGCATTAAAAACAAAGAAACTCATTCACAACTACAATTTGACCTTATTGAACATCAATGTATGCTATGAGGTGAAGAGTGAACCAATATTAACCAAAATATGTGTTTTTATGTTACATTTTATTTACAATGTTATTGCATTTGAATTTAAGTTGGTTTTGATGTAATGTTGTATGATGAAGTAGCATATTTACAAACCATAATAAAATTTCAATTATTGTTCCAAAAAACAGAATAGAGTAGCATATTTACAACACAATACCAAAAGTATAAAATCTGATATATCAATTCTTCGTATTTTGAAGAATTTGTAATCGTCATTTCATAATGTACCCTTGTTGCACTTCATCCAATCCACTAATATCCATCAACATAATCTTTTCATTTTTTTCTTCCTCAGCCATCGTGATCAAACGGTCTTTCTGCTTCACCTTTTCTTTTTCAATTTATGTTTTCAGCTTAATCTTCTCCTTTTTAATTTCTACCATCATATCTATTTTGGCCATCTTTTCATCATGGAGTTGCTTCTTGTCATTGGTTATTCGCTCAACCACTGCTTCAAGTTGTTTCGATTTTTTTTCTTTGTGAATTTTTTTCTTCTCTTGATCTTTTTTAGCCTTCCTACCTTGTGGTCTCTCCCAATAAGAGGACATTGAAGACAAGTCTTCATCTCCCAAATTTATTGTGTGTGGGGTAGAAGAAGAAGCAGAAGTGACTTTTCTTTTTTTTTTCCCTTGACTTCTTCTTTTTGCAATATCCATTTTGGTTCATATCTTAATATTTCCCAACAATGCTCAAATGTGAATTCATTGTTTTCATTCTCTTTGTAGCTAGCTTTGGCCAACTTAATATATAAAGAGTACAAATTTATCAGGATCAAAAGTGTTTGCATGTCAAAGGAAATAACTTGAATTAAAAAAAATCTAAAAAGTGTTTGTATATCAAACAAAATAACTTGAACAAAAAAAATGTGTACCTTATCATTCTCACTATGACCACTTTGATGCAAGTTTTCAACTTGAGCCAAGCAAGCACAAAAGTTATTGACTGAACATTGGATAGTGCTCCAACGATTTGTTAGTGAGTGAACGGTTCGTTCTTGAAAATTAGGCTTCTTGCATTCATGGTAGTATTGGTGTACCCAACTCCAAAATGTAATGGATTTTTAATCATTCCCAACAATTGCATCTAAGCTCGTACTAAGCCAACCACTAACTAATATTTTGTCTTCTTCATGAGTGAAATTCACACCTCGCTGAGTTTTTTTACTAGTGCCTTCGATGGTAGTTTGAGGAGTCGAAATAGTCGTCACGAAATCATTCAAAAGGTTTAGATCTCTATCTTGTAAAAGTTGAGTAAAGATTCCATCACCACTTTGAGGATCCATAGTGCTAAAAAATTAAACAATTTGTCATATAATCAACATGTATAGATACCAGTCAGAGAAATAGTGAAAAAAATTTATAGTAGATAGTGATCTCGATTCCCTTCTTAAGTTAAATTTTCCATGCAACAAAACATTTAGTTCCTTACACTCATTGCATAAGACATTATTGATGAAAATATTATTATTTCAAAGAATCGGTGCCACGAGCAGCATACTAGATCTCACACACACCAAACTCTTTGCTCGATTCCCATGATTTTGAGTTAAGCCAATTCTCCATTACAAAATTAAACATATAAACATGGGAACAAGCAGATGAAAAAAAAAGAAGTTAAAATTACTAAAAGCAAACGAACATGTAGAAATGTAGATGCGCAACAAATATTAATAGTTTTCATTAAACGACTTCAATTCATTTATAAACCAAGCAATTAAGTCATTTCATAAACACTTATGAAAAATTGCAATCAACCAACTTCATAATCACACAAAAAAAACTCTCCATAAATACCTCACAATCGTAACATGCACGACTCTTCTCCAAGAAGGAAATAAAGTATGAAAAAAATGACTGAAAATGGCAAAAGAACCCCTTGTGTCAATAAACTATAAAAAAAAAATTTTAAAAATCCTTTGTAAAATCCGCACATTCATACAAAAACAACAATGAAGCAACCAAAAATAAGATTGCAAGATAAATACAAAGAAAATAATATAATGAGAAAACTTACAAGTTCCTAATCAATGATCTACTAATCTCAAACTCAGAATATGAAATCTGCCGATAAATGCCCCAAAACCCCTAGGGAGAGAAAATAAAAACTCGGAATTGCTCTTCTACGGATGGCTGTTGATCTATAAAATCCAAAGAAATAAAGTGTGAGAGGTTTTAAAAAAATGAGGGTTGAGAGAAGAAGAAACAAACATTGAGAGAAGAGGAAACGACAAAACATTTGAGCAAGAAGAAATGGCAAACCTGAACGAGAAGAAGAAACAGGTGTTAAGAGAAGAAGAAACAACAAACCTTTGAGCAGAGAAGAAAAAATGGCAAACCTGAGAAGAAGAAACTGGCATTGACAGAAGAAGAAACGATAAACCTTTGAGCAGAGAAAAAGAAATGACAAACATGTGGATGAGAATAATATTTTAATGTTTAGGGTAGCACTTTCATTCCCTAAATTTAAGGAGGTACTGCTCATAGATGTTGGATCGAGACCACGCTAGAGGGGGGGGTGAATAGCGTGCGTGGCTATTTCTTTCGATTCGTAAAACAAATGAGTAAAAGCGCAGCGGAATGAAAAAATGACAAACACAGAGAGACAAGGAGATTTACTTCGTTCGGAGCCTAAGGCGACTCCTACTCGAAGGTCCGCGATCCTTGATCGCTTTCCGTGGGCAACAACTATAAGCTCGTAAAATGTACAATAAGATATTACAATTGAAAGAACTAAAACAAATTATACCGACAACAGTAAAGTAGCAGAATCTGAAGTTCAGGGTTGTCGGGGACTTGTAACAGCACTTCTGGGTGTTTCTAGAGCAGCTTGTAGCGTAATGAATGCTTGGAGTTCGTTGTTCTTCTTGTGCTGCACCTCGACCCTTCTTTTATATGAGGTTCCGGGTGCCTGGATCCCTTCCGGGCGCCTGGAGTGTGACGTGGCCAACCAACCAGGATGCTCCACGTGTCAACTTCACGCAGGGGATAAACTTTGGTCCCGGGCGCCCGGACCTGTTCCGGGCGCCCGGATCCATCCCGGGCACCCGAACAACCTTTTTCCAGCAGGTTCCTCACCTGCAAACAAAGGTTAGTCCGAGCAAAATCCCCTACAAGACAGTGTTAGAATAAGACAAAACATCGTAAAGAAGAATTGACAGTCTTCGGACTGTCCGAGTCTGACTTCGGATTTCCAACCGGAAATCCTAGGTCGACCCGACGCCTACTGTTCCCTCTACGGGGAACGCGTCCTCACCTACTCCACTCAGGAGATTTACCTGTTGCCAGTCGATCCTCCAGATCGACTGGACTTTTGCTCAGCACTCGATGCTTCCGGACTTTCTGTTGGACATCCGCTTCCCGGCTAGTCCAGACTTTCACCTGGTTCGCGACACCAGGACTTTCCACCTAGGGTTACCACCCCTAGGACTTTTGCCTGAAGCCATCGACCTGCCAAGACTTTCCGCATAGGGTTACCACCCCCTATGACCTAGGGTTACCACCCCCTAGGGGTTTTCCCTTTGCCTAACCGCAGCTAGGACTTTCCTGAAATACTCATTCAACCATGTTAGATTACAACAACCCTTAACTTTGAATCCTTTGCCATTATCAAAACTCAGGTTCGATCGTCGGATGCTTCCCGCACCAACAATCTCCCCCTTTTTGATTATGGCAACCCAAATTCAAAGTTAAGTAAAAAAAACAGATGCATAAGTATATTAAGCAAGCTTAAGTATATAAATTCAAACGAACGCCTAACTTAAGCTAATACTTAAACTTTTTGTAAACTTTTTGTGAAGCTCCCCCTTAATACAGGGTTTCCTTTTGTAAACTTTTTTGAATTTCTCTACTTTGAATTTCTCTACTCTCCCCCTTTGTCATATATCAAAAATGAGCTGGTTTTGAAAAACTTAATTTTTCAAGATAGAATTAAAAAACATTTAACTTAGGCAAGGAAAGTGAAGGACAACACCTTAGAATTTATTTTGTTTGAATAGACATAAAAAACATGAGCTCTTTTTGAGTCTATAGAGTTTATAGAAAAACATTGGTTTCCAAAATTTTCATAGAAAAATTTTCAAAATACAAGTTTCAACTTCAGAGATTTTCAAATAAATTTGCAAGGTAAAATAATTTTTAAAGCTTTAACAACTTAATGAATTTTCAAAAGGATTTAAAAAAAATTTGAAAGTCAAGTTTGGAGAAAATTTTGATAAAACTGCTTAAGGAATATTTTTGAGATAAATTTCAGGAATACTTAAGGCAAAGGAGAAGAGATAACCTTAATTTAGTTTTAGTAAGGTTTCAGTGTTCTAAAGTCCAAGCATGAGTCAAGATTTGATTTTGATCAGGTATCAGAGCTCTTAAGTACAAACATGCTTAAACTTTAATATTGCCTCCACCAACTGTCTAACCATTTAGCTACTTGCTGATTGCCTAGAGGGCAACAGTGTTCACCTGGTTAGTCAAGTCAAGTCAATTGATCCAGTTAGATTTGACTAAGGCTGGAAGACTTGATTTGATTACTGTTAATTATGTATTTAATGCCCAGACTCATATTGATGCACAGAAATAAGCATTCTTGAGTCCAGGCTGTACCCTATGCATCTCACACCGTTCTATGTTTTACAAACACAATCAAGGTAAACCTAGGTGTTTGTGAGATGCTCTGGCTGAGTCCTGGGGGAACATGATTTCTAGGGGTAAAATCCTAGACTAAATCCAACTTTCGAAAGTCTAGCAAAGTGGGGATTTTGGTAAATCAATTTTGCCTAGAAGTTAAAAAACAAGTAAAGAGTATAAAGTTATAGTGTCTATTCTACCCAACACATACCTATTTGTCTTCTAAGTGAGCTGAACTCAAGTTCAGGTAAGGGTTTTATGAAAATGTCAGCTAGGTTTGATTTTGACTCAACATAGTTGAGTATAATATCACCCTTAGCTACATGATCCCTTACAAAATGATGCTTCACCTCTATATGTTTAGTCCTTGAGTGATGAATTGAGTTTTTTGTTAGATTTATTGAGCTTATATTATCAATTGAAATTTTTTTTTATGATAGTCTAGCTGATAGTCTTTAAGAGTATGCATCATCCATAGCAATTGAGATGTGCATTCACCTAAGGCTATATATTCAGCTTCAGTGGTAGATAAAGCAACACAATGTTGCTTTCTACTTGACCAACTTACAAGGCATTGCCCTAGAAATTGACAACTGCCACTTGTGCTTTTTCTATCTAACTTGCATCCAGCGTAATCTGAGTCAGAATAGCCATGAAGGTCAAGAGTGCAAGTTCTAGGGTACCAGAGTCCTATATCTAGAGTACCTTTAATGTACCTAAGTATTCTTTTAACATAGGTTAAGTGTGACTCTTTTGCACAGGATTGGTATCTTGCGCACATACCTACAGCAAATAATATATCAGGTCGGCTACCTATTACACTTCTATAATATTTTGGGTCTACTGGTTTTCCTACTGGGTCAGAGTCAATATTGATGTTGATTGCCATTGGAGTATTTATTATCTTTGAATTCTCCATGCAGAATTTTTTAATTAACTCCTTAGCATATTTAGTTTGATAAATGTAAATTCCATCTTTAGTTTGTTTTATTTGTAAGCCTGAGAAAAAATTAAGTTCACCAACCATGCTCATTTCAAATTCACTTTCCATTAATTTAACAAATTCTTTTAGAAAATTAGAGTTAGTAGATCCAAAAATTATATCATCAACATAGATTTGGGCTATGAAGATGTCTTTTTCTACAGTTTTTACGAATAGAGTTGGATCTATTTGACCTTGGTTGAAGCCTTTGGAAATTAAGTGATTGGACAACCGTTCATACCATGCCCTAGGGGCTTGTTTAAGTCCATACAAGGCTTTTTTTAACTTAAATACGTGAGTAGGATTGTTTAAGTCTTCAAATCCTGGGGGTTGGCTTACATAGACCTCTTCTTTGATGAAACCGTTTAAAAAGGCTGACTTAACATCCATTTGGTATAATTTAAACCCTTTATTTGCTGCATAGGCTAATAGCATTCGAATGGATTCGAGTCTAGCTACCGGTGCATAGGTTTCATCATAGTCTAATCCTTCAACTTGACTAAACCCTTTGGCTACTAGTCTGGCTTTGTTTCTTATGATATCACCCTGATCATCCAACTTATTTCTAAAAACTCATTTGGTGTCTATTATTGATTTATCTATGGGTTTAGGTACAAGGTCCCAGACTTGGTTTCTCTCAAATTGGGCTAATTCCTCCTGCATAGCTATGATCCAGTCCGGGTCGGGTAGTGCTTCTTCTATTGTTTTAGGTTCGATTTTAGAAATTAGGGCAATCTGACTATGGATTCTATAGGAAGATCTAGTTCTGACTCCTAGGTTTGGATCACCCAAAATTTGGTCAGGTGGATGAGAAGTACTGGCCCTAGTTGGTCTTATAATTGGGTCAGGGGCTGGTTCCTCTGGTTTATTAAGATTTGGTTGAATTTCATCATCTTCTATATTTCTTGGTTCAACATTCACATTTATATTTGGTAGATTATTTTCTTCATCAAATATTATATTAGTTGTTTCTTCAACTTTTAGGGTGTTGTGATTGTAGACTCTATAGGCTCTACTATTTGAGGAGTATCCTAAAAATATTCCTGGGTTAGATTTGGGTGTGAATTTTCCTAAATAATCTTTAGTATTTAAAATGTGAACTTTACACCCAAATATTTTTAAATAGTTTAAGTTAGGAATTTTATGATAATATAGTTCATAAGGGGTTTTCTTGTGAAATTTGTTGATTAAAATTCTGTTTTGAATATGATTTGCAGTATTTATTGCTTCAGCCCAAAATTGGTGATTTAAATTATATTCATTTAACATAGTTCTAGTGGCTTCTTGTAGTGTTCTATTTTTACGTTCCACTAGACCATTTTGCTGAGGGGTTCTAGGACATGAAAATTCATGTAGGTATCCATTTATTTTACAAAATTGAGTAAATCTATGATTTTCAAATTCTCCCCCGTGATCACTTCTTATTCTTTTAATTTTAGTATCTTTTTCATTTTCTATTAGTTTGTATAAATTAATTTCATAGGTTTCATCTTTTGTTTTTAGGAATCTTACCCATGTAAACCTAGAGTAGTCATCAATTATTACTAAGCAATACTGGTTCTTGCTTAGTGATTTGGCTCCATGTGAATCAAATAGGTCAAGGTGAAGGAGCTCAAGTAAGGAGTTGGTTCTTTCTAGATTTGTTGATTTGTGTGTTGACTTAGTTTGTTTTCCTTGCTGACAAGCATTACAGATTGAGTTTTCAATGAATTTTAGTTTGGGCAAAACTCTAACTAGACCATTATGACTCATTTTTGAAATGAGTCTAGTGTGAGTGTGACCCAGTCTTCTGTGCCACAAGTCAGTTTCCTCTTCCTGTGTTATTAAACACTTTATTGAGGATGTGGGTAGATTGATTGAGTACATATTATTTTTCCTAAGTCCCTTAAGTGTGATTTCAGGATTTTCAATATTTTTGACTAAACATCTAGCTTTGTCAAAAGTGACTAAGTATCCGCTATCACACAATTGGCTTATACTTAGTAAGTTGAAATTGAAATTTTCAACTAATAGAACTTTTATAATAATAAAATCGGAGCTGAGTTCGATATTACCTCTTCCGATTACTTTAAGTTGACCATTGTTGCCGAATGCAACCGATCCTAAATTTTTTAGTTTGAGCTTTGAAAACTTCAATTTATCTCCAGTCATATGTCTGGAGCATCCACTATCCAACATCCATTGATCCAACTCCTACACATAAAGTGAATGAATTGGTTTCTTGTTAATGGATAAAAATATAGTTTGACTGAAGTGGACTCCTTAGAATTACCCAGGCTAAGTTAACAATAATTGGTCATATTGTTGTACTTGTTTTGAAAAGAGTTAAAGTTTAATTAGTATTTTTTTTCATTATTATTATTATTATTAATTTAACTTGATTAAAACTGTTTAGGTTGGAGATATTTGATTTAATTTGATTTTGAAGGATGTTTAACTTAACTTTAAGTAAGATTTAAAATTTAGTTTGCTTAGTCATCTCACCCGATCTAAATTGTCAATCAGGGAATCCTATAATTGATGTGAGATGATTTATTGTTTAATTCAAAGGTCTGGTTTAACTTTGTGTTAGATTCAGGTTTAGCTTTGGGTTCAACAAGTAAGCATTCTTTGGATAAACTTCTGGGCTATGGTGAGTCACAAGGAGCTCATTAAAGTAACCATGCCTTCGAGGTTTTCCAAATAGTCCTACCCACTGAACTTAATACTAATCCTTGGTCTAACTAGTTAGGATCCATTTAAGGGTAGCTTCGGTCAGTTCCACTTGGCCAAATGCACCAGGTCGAAGTCATATCTTCCTAGACATGCGATGCCCAAGCTTCCCTAACGTACTATCATCCAAAAATTTCACCAGTACCGTGGGTCAAGTTAAACCTAGCCCATTTTACCTAACCTTAATTACCCTGCCGGGTGGTCTACTCTTGGTTACCCTTATCGGGTATATTAAGTTCGGAGGTTCCAGATAATCTGGAGCCTTCCTTTTAATTTGATTTTATAATTTAATTTCGAATTTTGAATTTAGTTTTTGAATAATTTAATTTCAAATTTTGAATTTAATTTTTAAATTTTTAATTTTTGAATTTATAATTTAATTTCGAATTTTGAATTTATAATTTAATTTCGAATTTTGAATTTAGTTTTTGAACTTATAATTTAATTTCGAATTTTGAATTTATAATTTAATTTCCAATTTTGAATTTAGTTTTTAAATTTTTAATTTTTGAATTTAATTTTTGAATTTATAATTTAATTTCGAATTTTGAATTTAGTTTTTGAATAATTTAATTTCGAATTTTGAATTTAGTTTTTTGAACTTATAATTTAATTTCGAATTTTGAATTTAGTTTTTGAATTTATAATTTAATTTCGAATTTTGAATTTAGTTTTTGAATAATTTAATTTCGAATTTTGAATTTAATTTTTAAATTTATAATTTAATTTCGAATTTAAATTTAGTTTTTGAATAATTTAATTTCGAATTTTGAATTTAATTTTTAAATAATTTAATTTCGAATTTTGAATTTAATTTTTAAATAATTTAATTTTTGAATTTAATTTTTGAATTTATAGTTTAATTTTTAATATCGTTTTTCGTTTTGCTCCCCCTGGATCACGGCCTCGATATGGTCTATCGAGGTAGTGTATTTGATCCTTCGGGACCCAGTATTGACCAAGTCCAACTTGATTGATCAATTTGGACTTGGGGACCCATGCTTGGACTGTGTTACTACTTTGTTTGTTTATTAAGGATAAGTAAGATTTATATTTACTTTTATATCCTAGCCCAGTTCTATTGTAAATGGCCCTTTGTGTCCCAAGAATTAAGTCCAAGTTCTTGGAGCCCAAAGAAAACCGTTCTAAAGTAGTTTTTAAATCTTTAACCTGATTTTTTAGACTTGAATTTTCTTCCTCAAGTTTATGAACTTGAGTTGGAAATTCAGTCTGACTCTGGTCAGGTAAGGTTTTAGTGTCAGCCACTTCTTTAAGGACAGATACTTCCTTTAGAAGTGACTTAACTTTCAGGTTTGACTTAGCTAATTTGCGCAATAAATAACTAACTAAAATGTTTAACCAGGAGATACTTACAGTGGGGTCTGGTCCTTCGGAAATGGATACGGATCCGTGACTTTGCTCGGACTCTGCCTCGGACTCGCTCTCGCTTCCGGATTCGACGATTTGGTCCCGGGTCGTTAATACGAGTAGACTCGTCTGTTCGAGCTCGTCGTCGTCGTCCTCCGATGAAGATTCGTCCCATGTTGCCTTAAGGACCTTTTTCCTTCTTTGCTTTTTGACCTCCTTCAGGTTAGGGCAGTTGGATTTGATGTGCCCTTTTTGGTTGTAGCCGTAGCATGTAACTTCAAACTTCATCTTTGAGTTCTGTGAACCTTCCTTCGTTTTTACTGCCTTTTTTAGATCTCTTTTGTTGAAGCCCTTCGTTTTGTAGAGCTTCTTTACGAGGTTTACCAGCTCGGTTGTAATTTCAATGTCTTCATCGTCTGAGTCTGGTTCAACCCCGACTCCGGTTCCGTTCTTCGTCGTGATCTCGGTTCCCGTGTTCGACTTGTACCTGCAACCAACGCAATACCTTTCTCGGTTGGCTGTGCATTAGTCTGCTCATGAAGTTCAAATTCACAAAATAATTCGTCTAATTTTATTGAAGACAAGTCCTTGGAAACTTTGTAGGCATCTACCATTGATGCCCACAATGTGTTCCTTGGAAATGAGTTTAAAACATACCTTATGACGTCCCGATTCTCTATCTTCTGTCTGATTCCGTGAAGAGAATTGAGAATGTCTTGGATTTTCGCATGTAGAGAACTTGCCGTCTCGCCTTCCTGCATCTTTAGATTATATAATTTATTAAGTAAAAGATCTCTTTTACTTACCTTGGTGTCGTTAGTGCCTTCGTGGAGTTCGACTAGCTTTTCCCAGAGCTCCTTTGCGGAAGAGAACGGGCCGACTCTGTTGAGTTCTTCTTTGGTAAGGCCGCACTGGAGGGTGCAGGTAGCTTTGGCGTCGGCTTCCACCTTTTTTATTAGAGAGGCGTCCCACTTCTCGCAGGGGGTTGGTTTGCCATCATCATTGGAAGGTAGCTGAAGTCCCGTCTTAATGATCATCCATGTTTCGAACTGAATCTTCAGATACGTCTCCATTCTTCCCTTCCAATAACCGAAATCATCTCCGGAGAATAGTGGGGGACGAACAGTACTGAACCCTCTTGTTGAGCCATTTGTAATATGCAACAAAGACAACAAAAATATATGTTCCAAGACTACGTCTTGGATTAGTAGTGCGGGAATAAAGAATAGTAACAATAACGAGCTCGAGTGGTGTTGCACCAACTTCGGGCAAAAGCCGATTCGATAAAAGAATTAGAATAAAGCTTTAAGGCTAAATTCTAATTGACTCCGAAAAATATAAAATCGAAAGAAGAATTTGTTTTGAAAGGTGGTTGCACCAATTCAAAACGACCCCGCTCTGATACCAATTGTTGGATCGAGACCACGCTAGAGGGGGGGTGAATAGCGTGCGTGGCTATTTCTTTTCGATTCGTAAAACAAATGAGTAAAAGCGCAGCGGAATGAAGAAATGACAAACACAGAGAGACAAGGAGATTTACTTCGTTCGGAGCCTAAGGCGACTCCTACTCGAAGGCCCGCGATCCTTGATCGCTTTCCCTGGGCAACAACTATAAGCTCGTAAAATGTACAATAAGATATTACAATTGAAAGAACTAAAACAAATTATACCGACAATAGTAAAGTAGCAGAATCTGAAGCTCAGGGTTGTCGGGGACTTGTAACAGCACTTCTGGGTGTTTCTAGAGCAGCTTGTAGCGTAATGAATGCTTGGAGTTCGTTGTTCTTCTTGTGCTGCACCTCGACCCTTCTTTTATATGAGGTTCCGGGCGCCTGGAGTGTGACGTGGCCAACCAACCAGGATGCTCCACGTGTCAACTTCGCGCAGGGGATAAACTTTGGTCCCGGGCGCCCGGATCCATCCCGGGCGCCCGGACAGCCTTTTTCCAGCAGGTTCCTCACCTGCAAACAAAGGTTAGTCTGAGCAAAATCCCCTGCAAGATAGTGTTAGAATAAGACAAAACATCGTAAAGAAGAATTGACAGTCTTCGGACTGTCCGAGTCTGACTTCGGATTTCCAACCGGAAATCCTAGGTCGACCCGACGCCTACTGTTCCCTCTACGGGGAACGCGTCCTCACCTACTCCACTCAGGAGATTTACGATCCTCCAGATCGACTGGACTTTTGCTCAGCACTCGATGCTTCCGGACTTTCTGCTGGACATCCGCTTCCCGGCTAGTCCAGACTTTCACCTGGTTCGCGACACCAGGACTTTCCACCTAGGGTTACCACCCCCTAGGACTTTTGCCTGAAGCCATCGACCTACCAAGACTTTCCGCATAGGGTTACCACCCCCTATGACCTAGGGTTACCACCCCCTAGGGTTTTTCCCTTTGCCTAACCGCAGCTAGGACTTTCCTGAAATACTCATTCAACCATGATAGATTACAACAACCCTTAACTTTGAATCCTTTGCCATTATCAAAACTCAAGTTCGATCGTCGGATGCTTCCCGCACCAACAATAGAATCTAAATTTAGGGAACTAGTAGAGTATCTGAAACAAGGGATTTTTTTATGTAAAATGTAAAATTTAAGGTAAAATGGATATTTAGAGTATCTAATGTGGATGCTTTAACATAAGTCTAATATGCAAATTATATTAAACTCACAACGTTTAGAGTTTAGTTGATTTTTTATAACATTCTAATACATTTGGAGAAATCGAAATAATCAATAGATAACATATTGGAACTCTTTGCAACCCTAGAAATCGACAGAAACTGATTTATTATTTATTTTGACTTCTACGGAGGTGTAAAAATGTAATAAGGATGAATCAGTAAAAATCCTCATGCATAGGTCTGATATGATTCATATCAGGCTCAACGTGGAGGTTTTTTTGTCAATTCTTTCTTATTATATTTTATCACCTCTTAGAAGTCAAAATAAATAATGGATAATATATTTAAACTTCGTACAACTTCATAAATCCACAAGAACTGAAATGGGTGCAATCGGAGCTTCTAGGTCCACAAGTGAATTTTAATCAGGTCAAAAACTCACATATGGACCTAGAAGCTCCGATTGTATCCATTTTAGTTATTGTGGATTTCTGACATTGCAAAGGGTTCAAATATACTATTCATTTTTTATTTTGATTTTTAGAAAATGTTAAAATATAATAAGAAATAATCGATAAAAATCCCTATATGTTGGGCCTGATATGAATCATATCAGACTCACGTTGGGTCATTATGGAATCATATATATTATGCTTGATCCGGTAATAAGGACGGGGGACCCCCTTTGAGGGAAGTCGACGCCACGTGGAGGTCAAAGGTCAAAAGGCCGACCGGAAAAGGGGGGACCGACCGGTCGAACGGGGTATAAGCAGAAGCAAAGACAACCCGACGAGGAGTCGGGTCTCCGACGCTCATGGTGAACTGGGTCGCCGGGCCGAGTGGGTAGCCCGCTCGGCTGAGGCATAAAGCAGTAATGCCGTGAATAGTTTCATCCGAGCACACGACCTGGAATCTCCCGAGCGGATCCGTACCTACGTCTGGTAGGATGTGATGGGACTGCCGAGCGACCGGACGCTCGACGCGGGAACAGAAGAGACAAAAGGACAAGGGAAACATCTTCTGACAACATTGGGAAACATCTTCTGACAACAGGCATGTCCAGCGACCAAGTCATACGCTGAACCTTACGACAGAAGGTTCTGCCGTCCCATCAGAGAGGTGCTCGGACTGTAGCGGTATGGTGTCAGACAAGCTCCTCTGACAAGCCCATACTGAGGTATGGTAAGAGGACACGTATTCACCTCGGTATGCGTGTATAACCCTCTTCACAGCTCTATATAAGGGTCCTCACACTTCGTCGGAGGTACGCATTCTCTGAGATTCGAAGTCACCTCTTCATAGTTTCCTCTTGCCTGACTTGAGCGTCGGAGGGTCGTCGCCGGGAACCCCTTCCCGGCCCGACTTCTTTGCAGGTTCACCAGAGCTCCATACGGCTAGTTAGAGAGCCACGTCATCGGTTCGGAGAGCATCACGTGCCCAGCGTCCATCGATTCAGCGTTCGGACAGGATCAAATTGGCGCCGTCTATGGGAACACACCTGCATCCGAGTGGAAGAGATGGACGAAGCTGGACGACCGCACACCGTGATGCTCTCCTAGGAGGAGCTCGACACTCTAATCGAGGCAAGAGCAACTAAACTTGTGGAGCAATAGAAGCAGAAAGCGCAAGCCGAGTGGATGGAACAACAAGCGACGTCCGCGTCGGGAGGCCGAGCGGAGGCTTCGCCTGCCACGGTTCCATTTCATCGGGCCCTATTCCGTACGCCTCTTGAATACACAACAGTTCACCGTGATCGAGGATCTTCATCCAACGAGGCGCCCATGCGAGACAACAAAAAAGGCAAGGCTCCCCGAACAGACGCCTCCCCCGAGCGGATCAATCGGCAGTTTTTAGAAGCCATCCTGCGGGACCCTCTGCCAAAGCACTATGTGCCCCCGGCTATTAGCGAATACAATGGAACCACCGACCCGGACGATCATCTGGGTAAGTTCGACAACACAGCTACACTACATCAATATACGGATGGAGTGAAATGTCGGGTGTTCCTTACCACCCTCTCGGGATCGACGCAACGATAGTTCCGGAGGCTGCCGGACGGATCCATCACCAGTTTTAAAGAGTTCTGCGTCGCTTTTCTCCATCACTTTGCAAGTAGTCGGCGCTACCAGAAGACCAGTGTCAGCCTAATCGCTATCAAGCAAGAGCCCAGGGAGCCGCTCAAAGCATACATCCAACGATTCAACCGAGTGGCTATGGATATTCCAACGGCCACCTCAGAAACGATGATGAATGCGTTCACGCAAGGCCTCGTGGACGGTGACTTCTTCCGTTCGCTTATTCGGAAGCCGCCCCGAGACTACGATCATATGTTACACCGGGCCAATGAGTACATTAATGAGGAAGAAGCCCAGGCGGCCCGAAGGAAGGAATCTCCAACCGAGCGGCCAGCCCCTGTCTAGTGGAAGCCGCACACTGGTCACCAGCCGCCCAGAGGACCGTGAGTTGAAGTAGCCCGCCCTCAGCAACATGCAAGATCCCACGTCATTCAAGAGGTATCTGCCGAGTGGCCCAAACCAAAAAAGAATGTATAGACCCCAATGTTTTGCTCGTTCCACCGGACCGACACGCATAATACAAGAGATTGCCGAAGCCTTCCCCTGATCGCCCACCCCGTGTCCCGGAGTGGCCACCGTCGATCGCCATCATTCGACAGGCGACAGTGACATCGTGAAGCCGATCGACGACAGTCTCCCGAGCGGTATCATCCTCAGAGGCACGAGGACAACCCTCGGGTATCTAAGGAGCGACCTAGGCCATCCGCCCGGGAGGAAGAAAATAGAAGCAACACGTCTCGAGGCGAGATCAACATCATCGCTGGCAGACCGACCGGAGGTGACTCCAATAGAGCAAGGAAGGCAAGTGTCAGGCAGCTCCAGATCGATGCGGTCGGCTGCAGTCAAGAACGGGCGATCGGGCCCGAAATCAACTTTGGGCCCAGGGACCTAGAGGGAGTCGAAATGCCACATGACGACGCCCTCCTCATCAAAGCGGTAATAGCTAATTATGTTATTCACCGCATTTCCATTGATACAGCCAACTCGGTCAACATTATATTCAAAAAGGCCTTCGACCAACTGTAAATTGATCGAGCCGAGCTGCTGCCCATGACAACCCCCCTCTACGGGTTTATGGGCAATGAAGTTCTGCCGGTCGGACAAGTCCAACTAGCTATTTCACTGGGAGAAGAGCCGCTCAGAAGGACGCGGTGTAACACCCGAAAATTCTCAAACTTGCATTATAAATATTCTATGATTTTTCTGGAATTTTTAGATATTTTTCCGGAATTTTCCGAGTAGCGGAAGCAGCAAAAATAATTAGAACCGCAAAATAGCTTAGGCGGGAATCGAACCCGAGACCTATGGCTTAGGGATAATGTTGGGAACCAGTTGAACCCAGCAGGGCCGTGCTGAAAGGAAAGGGAACCAATAAAATTTATATTGGAGTTGGGCGAATTAAGTCTTTAATATAAATAGGAAAATTAATTAAGTGAGGAGATTTTTTTTTTTTTCACCGTGACCTATCCCTCTTCCAAAACCACACCGCCGCCCACACCTCTTCCTCCTCCTCTCTCGGTGCCCAAGTCCCAAGGACTCTCGGATCATCTTCCGGCGACAACTCCAACACGAAAGAGGTTCTTCTCCGCGAGAGGAACGCGAAGACGTGAGCGGATCGTCGAGAAGGTCATCTCCACCGGAATTCTAGCGAATAGAATCGTAAGAAATTACGAATAGAAGGTAAGAAACCCCTCACCTGTAGTATAATAGCTACCGTGTGATTTTTCTGTGCATTAGTTTAGTTATATGCTATGTTTTCGACACATATGGTGTATTTAACCCTCCTCGCAGGTTTAGGGATTTAGTGAGTACCTTTAGATGGGCCGGACACATCTTTTCTCCTTCAGTTGGAGGTTTAGATGCTGTTGGGTGTCTAAAGGTAGTCTCCCTAATAGAGAGGGGAGTTAAAGCGCACTAGGTGTTCGATTAAATAACCAGCTTAGAAAAGAATGCAACTTAGGCATTTTTATTTAGCACAGTTGAATGCATTAGAAGCATCTAAATTAGTAAATCAGTTTATTCTAGCTTATATGGGACTACGATCCAATGGGTGGGCTCCCACAGTCGCCTCTAGGTTCAGATAACCTAGCTCTAGGTTCAGATAACCTAGAAACAGCAATTTAGAACAGTTTAGTTATACTCAGTATCTTGCTTTTCAATTGGCACTGTACTGGATTAGATATCCATTGGGCTGGGCTCCCATAGTCGGTCCCTAGGTTTAGATAACCTAGTAGCTCTACTAAATTCGGGACTTGCAACCCCGGGTCTAGTTAGAGATGCGCGCATAGCACGTACAGTTGCCGGGCCCCTCAGCAGCATGTTTAGTATTTTCACTTATTATATGTATATGGTTTTCAACCTTTCACAAATTAGTTCGTGAATTCAGTACAGTTCTAGCAGTAGCTCAGTATTAGCGTAGCTCAGTTCTTAGTATCAGCTTAGTTTTTCCCTGTGAATATGCATGATGACTTTATGTTCAGCTTTAGATATGCCATGATTGTATGCTTATATGTCATGCCATGCTTAGTTTATTCAGTATATCCAGCATATGTTTTAAACAGCATGATTTAAAATCATATTTGCATCGTTGCATGTTTTTGTGAGGTAGATGGTTTCTTACTAAGCTTTTTAGCTTATAAATACTACTTTTCTTATACTGCAGATAAAGGTAAAGGAAAAGTGGATCAGTAGCGGAGGCTGGAGGGCAATGCTATCAAGATGTGTGTGGGCAGGAGTTGGAATAAAGATCTTTGGGATCTAAACAGTTTTACTTCAGTATTAGCATTTTGCGTTTTTAGTTTTCATTATTCAGTTTTGATTGTTAAGTGTTATGAAATAGTAAACCATGCACTATGTAGTATGCCAGGTTTAGAATGTTAGTAGTTTTATATTAGTGTGATTTGCATTGGTTTAGAGTTGTTGTGTGAGGTTTTGCACGCCAAAGTGAAATCGAGTTCGGCGAAATCGAACTCCGATCGGTCTCGGACCGATCGGGGCTGGCAGATGCCGGATCGGTCGGCCGATCCGACAGTATGCTACTGTATCCTCCTGGATCGGTCAGCCGACCGATCCAGCACGATACAGCAGCGTTCCAGGAGAGTTTCAGGTGCCTGGGTCGGTCAGCCGACCGATCCAAACACACCTGGATCGGTCTGCCGACCGATCCAGTTGGGAACAGAACGACCACAGCTCCGATCGATCTGTGGATCGATCGGCAGGTCTGTAGGTAGTTGGGAAGTTTAGTTTCTAGTCCCTAGCTCAGTTGGGATGTTCAGTTTCCCCTCCTTAGCATGTGTACATCAGCAAAGAAGGTCTTTAGGCCTTTCTTATCAGTTGTATCCGTCCTTAGTAGAGTAAAATTTTAATTAGCCCAGCTTTCCGCACAGTATAGTTTAGAAAATTGTAGCGACCGGCCTTACAGCCAGTACCCAGAAGGTGGGTCGTTACACGCGGACAGCAAACTTCATCGTGGTTGACTCTCTCTCCGCATACAACGTTATCTTGGGGCGACCGGCGCTTAGTGAATTCCGAGCGGCCGTTTCCACTTTCTACCAGAAGATTAAGTTCCCGGTCGAAGATAAAGTTGGAGAAGTTCGGGAAGACCAACTGGCGGCTCGGCGATGCTACGTCGAGATGGTCCGAGCCGAAGCTAATTCCGCTCGGAAGACGCCACGAATCGAGGTAAACGCCATAACCGAAAAACCATCCTCTTTAGTTTATGAAGAAAAAGAGGAGGTGCAGATCCACCCGACCCGATCGGAGGCCACCACATTCATTACGGCCGATCTGGAGGCAAGCCAGAAAAAGGAGGTGATCAAATGTCTCCAGAGATACTGCGATGTCTTCGTTTGGTCGACACATGAGCTGCCGGGGATTTCGCCAAGTATCGCGCAGCATGAACTTCACGTCCGACCGGATGCTCGGCCAGTGAAGCAAAGGAAGAGGGACTTCAGCGCCGAACAGAACACCATCATCCAAGCGGAGGTCGAGAAGCTCATGGAGGTCGGCCACATACGTGAAGTGCAGTTTCCGAGCTGGTTGGCGAACGTGGTGCTAGTCTCCAAGCCGGACAACAAGTGGAGGGTTTGCATTGATTTCCGGGATCTCAACAAAGCATGCCCAAAAGATTTCTACCCTCTGCCTCGGATTGATCAACTGGTGGATTCCACAGCCGGGTGCGAGTTAATATGCATGTTGGACGCTTATCAGGGCTACCATTAGGTGTCGCTCGCCCAATAAGAACAAGAGAAGGTTAGCTTCGTCAAAGCCGACGACACTTACTACTACAATGTAATACCGTTCGGATTGAAGAACGCAGGAGCAACTTACCAGCGCTTGATGAATAAAGTATTCAAGGAGCAGATTGGACGTAACTTAGAAGTATACGTGGATGATATCCTCATCAAGTCCATCCGAGCGGCCGATCTTTTTACGGACATGGAGGAGACCTTCCGAACGCTGAGGAAGTATGGAGTCAAGCTCAACCCTCAGAAATGTCTGTTCGGAGCAAAAGGCGAGCGTTTTTTAGGATATATAGTGACCGAGTGGGGGATAGAGGCGAATCCAAGCAAGGTCAAAGCGTTGCAAGATATGCCGCCCCCAAGAAATCTGAGGGAAGTACAGCGACTTACCGGTCGGATAACTGCATTGTCAAGATTCATCTCCAAGACGGCCGACCGGAGCCTCCCTTTTTTCAAGATCCTGGGCAAAGCTACTAAGTTCCATTGGGACGAGGAATGCGATCGGGCGTTTGAAGAACTGAAGACATATTTGAACTCTTTGCCCGTGCTAGCCAAGCCAGCTGTGGATGAGCTGCTCTGTATTTATTTATCTTCAACCAAGCAGGCAGTAGGCTCGGCATTAGTGAGGACGAGCGGAGAAGAACAACCAGTGTACTTCTTGAGCCATATTTTAAAAGAAGCTGAATCTCGCTACATTGGGCTCGAGAAGCTGGCTTTTGCTTTGGTCCTCGCCGCTCGGAGACTTCGTCCTTATTTCTTGGCACATACAATCATCGTCCGGACAAATAGCCCATTGGGAAGAGTGCTGTTGAACCCAGAAGCGTCCGGACGGCTCATCAAATGGACAACGGAGTTAAGCAAATTTGACATTCAGTATCAACCCCGTTCGGCGATAAAGGCGCAGTCCTTGGCAGATTTTGTCACCGAAGTGCAAAAGCCAGAGCCCGAAGCTATGTGAAAAATATTTGTGGACGGATCATCCACTCGGCTCGGGAGCGGGATTGGCGTGCTATTACTCTCTCCCCAAGAAGAAAGGATGCACCTGTCCGTCCGGCTGGACTACAAAGCCACCAATAATGAAGCAGAGTACGAGGCGCTCATAGCCGGCTTGCAAGCAGCCCGGCATTTAGGAGCCGGTCGGGTTACAATCCATTCGGACTCCCAGTTGGCCGCTCAGCAGCTCTCAGCACTTTTGAGATCAATAACGCTCGGCTCAAGCTCTACGCAGAAGCCTTCGAAAAGCTCAAGGCCAACTTCAGAGAGGTCATTATCCAGAAAATACCCCGAGCGGAGAACCAGGCTGCAGATGAGTTAGCTAAACTTGCAAGTTCAATATCACCGGTCGTCATACAACAGCCAATTGAACAAGTATCCTTGGTGGCGCATATCGACCGGATGGAGGGTCTCGCCTTCCCGAACGACTGGAGGACAGCCATCATGGAGTTTCTATGCTCAGGTACGACACCGTCCGATCGGGAGGCCACCCAGCTATTGAGGAGGAGAGCCGGCCGGTTCACACTCGTTGGAGACCAACTCTACAAGAAGGCTTTCTCCCGCCCACTTTTGAAGTGTGTAAGCTCGGAAGACGCGGAATACATCCTCCAGGAAGTGCACCAAGGATCGTGCGGAGGACATCCGGACGGACGATCGCTGGCCAGGAAGATCCTACTGTCCGGATATTTCTTGCCAACCCTACAAGCAGACGCCGCTCGGACCGTCGCGTCGTGCCAATCCTGCCAGAAGTACCACAACGTCTCCCACCGACCGGCGGAGGAGATGAAGGCATCTACAGTCTCTTGTCCATTCGATCAGTGGGGAATGGATATCGTGGGTCCGTTCCCTATGGCGACCGGTCAACGGAAGTTTCTACTGGTGGCGGTCGACTACTTTTCCAAATGGGTGGAGGCCGAGCTGCTGGCGAAGATCACCGAGCAAATGGTCAAAAAATTTATCTTGCAGCATATAATCTGTCGTTTCGGCATTCCTCGCCGGCTCATATCTGATAACGGATGACAGTTCATTGGGAAGCAGCTTGAAGAATGGTGCAAAAGTTATGGCATTGAGCAACACTTCACTTCCATAGCGTATCCTCAGAGTAACGGCCAAGCGGAAGTAACCAACAGAGAAATACTCAGAATTCTTCGAGCTCGACTTGACCACATAGGAGGAAGTTGGGTGGACGAGCTGCCAGGCATCTTATGGGCTATCCGCACGACTCCAAAGGAGGGAACGGGCGTCACGCCCTTCCATTTAGTGTACAGAGGCGAAGCAGTTATCCCGATTGAAGTCGGCGTCGAGTCCGTCCGGATCCAGAACTATGATGATGACAACGCCGAGCGGAGGAACATGGAGTTGGACTTGATTGACGAAGATCGAGACAAGGCGTCCGTCCGGTTGATGACGTACCGGCAGAGGATGAAGCAAAACTACAACCGGCGCGTGATCCCCAGAGCATTCCAGGTCAGCGACCTAGTGTGGAAGAAAGTAAAGCCGGTCGGGGACGTTGGCAAGCTGGAGGCTCCTTGGGCGGGTCCCTTTAAAGTCATCGAAAAGCTCCGATCGGGTGCCTATTATCTGGAGGATAAAGACGGACGACAACTGGATCGACCATGGAGCGCGAACCACCTCCAGCCTTACCGGCGGGGTGAAAGGTGCGCCAATGTAATATACGTCGTATATTTTTCGTTCGGTTGTATATTTGAAATGTAGGAGTAAAAGATCTAAAAAATTAACACAAGTATAGGGCATCATCAACCGAATCGGAAGACCGTCGAGCTCCGACGTTAAAAATCGAGAGTCGCGCCGGCGACTATAAACCCTCCGGCCGGAAGACCGTCGAGCTCCGACGTTAAAAATCGAGAGTCGCGCCGGCGACTATAAACCCTCTGGACGGAAGAAGACAATAAAGAAGACGACTTTTAAGTCGTTTGGCCGATCGGTCAAGTAACCAAAAGTACTTCGTGAACATCCGGCGAAAATCCCATTTGCGAAACAGGATATATTCAGCCGAGCGGACTAGCTATGCGAAATACTTCGTAAAAAACCCCCTTCGAGCACAAGAAAGGTGGGATGAGAGGCGAATAACAAGGAGAAGTGAAGGAACATGAAATGAACGGCGATAGTTGGCGAGCCGAGCGGATAGCACTCGTATTGATTAGCAAAAGGATAACATTAGAGAAATTAAGGCCGAGCGGCCGAATTACAAAAAAAAGATAGTCTTAGGCCGAGCGGTCGAATTACATATATACTTCTATTCTAGATAATCGTAAAGATCCTTCGGGATGGTGCTGAGGAGGGCCGCCTGGTCTTGAGCTGGGATGATGGCAGAATCGGAGAGTTGCCCCTTGGACTTCAAATAAGTTGTGGTGGCCATCATAGCGAGCTCAAAAGCAGTATACATCCGCTCGCATACTTTTTCGAAGAATTCGACCGAGCGGATGTAATTCAGCCTCAAAGCGGCGACCCGATCTGGCTCAGCATCTTGGTATTCTTTGAGGGCCGCCCGGGAAGCATCGGCGGCTGCCTGATGTTCTTGCAAAGCAGCCTCGAGTTTCTTCACTTCGTCCGATCGGGCCGCCTTCTCACCGGCCAGCAGATCCATCAGCTCCTTAACTTTTTGCTCCAGGTCCCGAGCCTCGACATTCTTCTTCTCCAGGTCAGCAATGGCCGTCTTCTTCCGCTCGGTCGCCAGACTTATTTTTCGGTCAAGTGATTTGACCTGTCGATCGAGCTCGGACAGAGTGTGCGCCTGGTCAGTCGTTTTCTTTTGCTCCACCGCCAGCAAAGCTTGGGTCTTTTTAAGCTCTTTCTGCAGCTCGGCGTAAGAGAGGCCTTGGGAGCGGACCGGGCCACCCGAAGCCTTCAACCTCTTTAGCTCCTCGTCCACCATAGCCAGGCGATTGGAGACCGCGATCTCCTCCACCCATCTCTGGCGTAAACAAGAATTGTCAATGGTCGATCGGAAAGAATGCATAAAAAACTTCGGAAGAAAATGCACTTACCCTGGTGGCCTGTTGCATGTGGCTATTGGCCAGGTTGCTGAGCGGAATCATAGCGACGCGTGCCCGAGCATCGGCCCACATTTTTGCTAGGGGCCCCTTCATTGTGATAATGTGCTCGGGCGCGGTTGGTCGATCGGCCTCGGGCATCAGTTCTTCGGTTGGAAGGTAAAGTGAGACCCTGACAGTACAACGCTGACCGGGTGTGGTCTGAGCGGAAATGGGGGAAGGATCAGAGGCCGGCCAGAAAACTGCGACAAAATGGCCGAACGTTCGACTCGGCGGGGAGCGGGCGGAACGGCGCTGACAGGAACGGCCTCAAGGAGGTCCGCGGACGCATCCAGCTGGGATGGAGTCCGATCGGACGAAATCGCCTCCACCTTTGGGGCTTTACCGCGAGAATCGGCAGTGGTCCGTTCGGCCGATTGGATCGCGGAAGTAGCCGAGCGGAGCGGTGTCTCCAGGCGGCGCTTCTTTTGTCGGAGAGGGCGCTCCTCCTCCTGAGCAGAGCCTTCCTCCCGAACGGAAGGCTCTCGACTAGCAGTTGCGCCAGCCGCTGGCTCCAGGATAGAAGCCTGAGCAGCCGACTCCCCCGCATTCGTATCGCTTTCTCCTTCATGTGAGCCGACCGGCTTAATGCCAATCACCTCCATTTCTTTGGCAGCCGTGGACTCGAGCGCCACCACCTTCCTCTTCAAAATTCCGGTCATCACAGACTCCATGACAATGTCCGCTACAAAGAAAAAAGGAGAAAATCAGTTAGCAATCAAGACAAATATACGAGTAAAATTCTTACCGAAGCCGTTCGGGAGTGGGATCCTGATCGGACTTAGGCCGAATATGTACATCACCCCTTCTGGCAGGAACTTGGTGATGTCAAACTTCAGACCGGCTAGCATGTTGGCGGCATAAAGATAGTTCGGTTGGGTCTTGAACCTTTTGAGCTCTGAGGAGATTGGCGGTCCGACCTGCCATTGGGATCGGAAGGGGGCCCGCTCGGGAAGGCGAATATAAAAGTAGAATTCTTTCCAATGCTTATTGGAAGAGGGTAGTTTATTGAAGAAAACTAAACCGGGCCGAGCCTGGAACATGTAAGTGCCCAGCTCGGACTGTTTAGGGTAGTAGTAATAGTAGAAGACCTCCGGTCGGAGGGGAATGTTGTAGATTTTGAATAGGACGACAACGCCGCATAGAAGGCGGAAAGTGTTGGGAACTAGGCTTCCGAGCGAAATATCGAAAAAATTACAGACTTCAGCGAGGAAGGGATGAATAGGAAATCGCAGACTGGCTGTGAGCTGGTCGCGGAAAACACAGAAAGCTCCGCGCGGCGGTTTGTGTGGCCGAGCGAAGGGTGTGGGTAAGATAATTTCGAGGTCGGAAGGGATGTCAAAATTATTTATCAGAACGTCGGCGTTGCGCCGATCGAAGCGCGACTCCATGGTAGTATACCATGGGCCTAGGGCTTGATCTTGAGGTTGGTGTTAGGATGTATACTAAAAGTCTAGCTTTTGGTATAAACATTTATCTACAAATAAGGATCACATTGGTCAAATGTCTACATTTATGATAAATGTAGTTGCTCAATTAATTTATATTGTAGATAACATGGTGTGTGGTGTCACACACAGAAGATCATGTTATCGGTTCCTTATAAATTATAAACAATAGCTCACGACCAAGATGGAAAGGAACAAACCATTGGAAGGTCGTAGTGTAATTAGGTTGTAGTTTATCTTAACTATATAATTACACTAGTACACTTAGAGTATATTGAGTAGGACCATTTGAGGTCGTTCCTTTTATACTGACTTTATGAAGAAACAAAGACCTCAGTTATTATGGAAGTGTGTGCTCTTAATCCTAATATAATAACAAGCACATATATTTAATATTTATTTCTTTAATTTATCAATGAGTGAGATTTAGTTCGATAAATCAATAAGCCTGATAAGTTGGGAAATGATATCACTTATAGTGTGTGTTGTTGATTATAGAAGGAAACTGTGTCATAGTAATCTAGGTTGATAATGTCCCCAAGATGAGCTCATAAAGATTGTCATGTTAAACACTGCAGGTGGACTTAGTCCAACATGACGATAAGATTGAGTGGTACTATTCTTGGATGAAGATATTAATTAAATGAGTTGTCAGTAACTCACTTAATTAGTGGACATTTGACATCTTAAACACAGGGAGACTAACACACTCATAATAAGAAGGAGCCCAAAAATGTAATTTGGGATTGGTGCGGTAGTTCAATAATAGTTCTCTAGTGGAATGAATTATTATTGATAAAATTAAGTTGTCTGTTCGGGGCGAACACGGGATGCTTAATTTTATCGGGAGACCAAAACCAATTCCTCCTCTCGGTCCCTATCGTAGCCTCTTATTTATAGAGTACTATACCCACCTTCATACCCATCTTCTAGGCCCGGCCAAGCCTTAATTCATGGGTGGCCGGCCCTAGCTTGAACCCAAGCTTAGGTGGTCGGCCCCCATTAAATTAAAAAGAATTTTAATTTTTAATTTTTATTATGTGGAAGATATAATTTATTAAAGAGAATTAAAATTAAAATATCTCTCTTAAAATGATCTACAAAAGATTAAAGAAAGAGATTAAATCTCTTTCCTTATTTGTAGATTGGAAAGATATTTTATTTTTTCTCTTTGAAAATTATTCACATGGTGAAAAATTAAAATTATAGAAATTTCTTTTATCAACCATGAAGGGATTTTAAAGGGAAATTTTATTTTTTTTTAATTTCCAAAGACAAATAAGAAAGTTTTAATTGTTGATTAAAAATTGTCTTATTTGCTCCCCATGAGGTGGCCGGCCATGATTAATTGATTAAGAAATTTTATTAAATTTTTCTTAATTAATTGTTGTCAAGGAAAGTTAAGGAAATTTTATTATAAATAAATTTCCTTATTTGCCAAAGCCAAGGAATATAAAAGAAGGGGTGGGGGTGCCTTCATGGGTGGCAACCTCTATTATTCTCTCCCTTTTTTCCTTGGTGTTGTGGCCGGCCAACCTCTCTCCCTCTCTTCCTCTTTGTGGTGGCTGAAACTCTTCCATAGTTCCATTGCTTGGAGCTTTTGTGGTGGCCGGATACTACTTGGAGAAGAAAAAGAAGAAGGAGAGAAAGCTTGCATCCCTTAGAGTTTTGGTTGGTGTTTTCTCTTCATCCTTGGTAAAGCTCTTGATTTGGCCGAACCTAGCAAGGAGGAGAAGAAGGTGTGTTGGTGGTTTCTCATCTCGGAAGATCGTTGCCCACACAACGTCCGAGGTTAGAAGAGGAATACGGTAGAAGATCAAGAGGTCTTTCTAAAAGGTATAACTAGTATTTTTCCTTTCTGCATCATACTAGTTATTTTTGGAAATAATACCAAATACAAGAGGCTTACGATTCTAGTATTTCGAATTTATTTTCGATGTAGTGTTCTTATGTTTTCTTCTTTTCCTTGTGATTTGATTGTTCCTTTCGGTTAACCTAAAGTTATTTTATGAAATTAAATATTAGCTTTCCTTAAAAGGTTTTGTCTAGTCGGTGGTGGTTATTCCCATATCCAAGAAGGTCATGTGCCTCGCCACGTCAGTACTGGGAACCAATTATAGAAATTAATATTTAATGGAATTAATAACTTAGGTGATTTGGATCGAACGTGTTAAGTTTCGTAGGAGATCCAAGTCTAAACCTAAAAGAACAAATAAATTAAGTTTTGGATCAAACGTGTTAAGTTCCGCAGGCGATCCAAAATTTAATTTAAAAGAACACATGGTAGCTAGGAAAAGGTTCAGACCTTTGTACAAAATTTTTATACAGTGGAACCTCTAGGTTTTCCGAGTAGCAACCAACAGTTGGGAGGAGCTAGCCATTGTCCGAGCGGACGAAACCAAAAAAGACGAAAGGCCTTGGATAAAAGGAAAAAAATGATAGACGAAACAGTGCGCAAAGGACGAGAACTCGACAAGAAACGCAAGGCTAACAAAGAGAAAAAGTAGGAGAACCTTACAATGAAACGGAAGATCGAGGGAAGAATGTCGGAGATCGTCGGAAAACAGAAGAACAGGGTCGCCGGAGTGCTGAGAGCGAGAATCTGTGGAGCACGCGAGAGCAGAAATGTGGCGAAGGAAGGATGCGAAGCCTTTATAGGGTGGAGCCCGAGCGGCCTCCACTGTCGGATTCAAGTCGCGAGAATCGGAGCATGCATCGCGCCATCCATTTCAAATTGCCTCGGTCTCGTCACCCGCGGCGCCGCCGTCGTACGATGACAGCAGCAAGGCCACGTGGCATTCCACCACGGGAGAGCATTTAATAAGCGCCTTACCAAGGCACAGAGCGCGTGCCTGGCCTTAATGTCGAAGATTGGCGCAAATTTCGAAGAGATCCGAGGAATGTTGCTGTTGACTGAACGCCGTAGCTACCCACGTGGGAGTCGAGTGGAAGATAGTTTCACGGAGACGCCGCTCGACGCAACTAACAGTCCAGTCAGTCGGACTAATCGCCTCCTTCGACTAGACTTGAAGGGGAGGCAAGTGATCCGGTAGTAAGGACGGGGGACCCCCTTTGAGGGAAGTCGATGCCACGTGGAGGTCAAAGGTCAAAAGGCCGACCGGGTCCGGGCGGTATCAAAGACAACCCGACGGGGAGTCGGGTCTTCGACGCTCATGGTGAACAGGGTCGTCGGGCCGAGCGGGTAGCCCGCTCGGCCGAGGCATTAAGCAGTAATGCTGTGAATAGTTTCATCCGAGCACACGACCTGGAATCTCCCGAGCGGATCCGTACCTATGTCCGGTCGAACGTGATGGGACTGCCGAGCGGCCGGACGCTCGGCGCGGGAACATAAGAGACAAAAGGACAAGGGAAACATCTTCTGACAACATCGGGAAACATCTTCTGACAACAGGCATGTCCAACGACCAAATCATACGCTGAACCTTACAACAGAAGGTTCTACCGTCCCATCAGAGAGGTGCTCGGACTGTAGCGGTATGGTGTCAGGCAAGCTCCTCTGACAAGCCCATACTGAGGTATGGTAAAAGGACACATATTCACCTCGGTATGTGTGTATAAACCTCTTCACAGCTCTATATAAGGGTCCTCACACTTCGCCGGAGGTACGTATTCTCTGAGATTCGAAGCCACCTCTTCATAGTTTCCTCTTGCCTGACTTGAGAGTCGGAGGGTCGTCACCGGGAACCCCTTCCCGGCCCGACTTTTTTGCAGGTTCATCGGAGCTCCATACGGCCAGTTAGAGAGCCACGTCATCGGTTCGAAGAGCGCCACATGCCCAGCGTCCATCGATTCAGCGTTCGGACATGATCAATGCCCAACATTGGCCTGATAAATTTTAAAAGTGATAATCCAAAAAAACATGTGATTAATGGTTTCAGTTTTGAAGATGCCAAACTTATGCATGGAAATTGGGCAAAGGAACTCATAGCTAATACCATTCTTCTGTTCTTCAGGATCCTTGCGTTGTGTCACAATGCAATTCCTAAACCAATTAAGAAAATTGGTGTCTTTACTTATGAAGCAAAATCACCATATAAAGCAGCATTTCTTGTTGTTGTCAGGGAATTTGCCTTTGAGTTTTCTAAGAGGACTCAATCTAATGTATTCATTAGGGAGAAATATTCATCTTCTGAGAATCTTATTGAGAGGTAATAATTCAGTTTGCATGTTTTGATTAACAGGTTTTCTTTTTTTATGAAGATCTTGGCAACTTAATATTTGATTCTGATATAGCAAGTTCAAGATTCTAAATCTGTTGAAATTCAACAGCAAAAGAAAGAGAATATCTTTAATTGTGCGTGATGCAAGTGTGAAATCTTTTCTTCTTTGCAAAGGCGCTGATAAGTATGTCTAACTTTCATACAAAGGATTTTTTTTTTACTAGAGATGTAATTTGTGTAAATTATATCTTTAGTCAGATCTGAAATCATTGATGTAGGTGGTAAATATGATTTGAGTTGTTATTGAGATTTGATTTTTAAAAAAAAAAAATATTTTTGTTGAGCAGTATCATATTTTGGCTTCTAAAAGGTCTTAAAATTTAACAAGGAATAATCGATAAAAATCCCTATGCATGGCCTGATATGAATCATATCAGACCCAACATAGACCTGATATGGAATCATATCAGACCCAACGTTTGCCTGATACGGAATCATATCAAAATAAATAATGATAGCATATTTTAATTCCTTGCAACATCAGAAATCTACAAAATTGAAATGGATGCAATTGAAACTCTCTAGTTTCATTAGTAGGTTTCGGTAAAAACTCACTGATGGATCTAAAGAACTTCGATTGCACGTATTTCAGTTCATGGGAATTTTTAAGATTGCAATGAGTTCAAATATGCTATTCATTTTTTTTTGCTTATAGAATGTGTTAAAATATAATAAAAATTAATTAGTAAAAGTTTTCATACGTTGAGGCTCAACGTATGCCTAATAATATAGTATATGGGTATAAAGTATACTAGTGTGATCGTGCACATGCGTTGCGTGTGTAATATAATAATATATAAATTATTTGGGTCTTTGAAAATCTAAATTGTTTGGATTTTCTAGTGTCAAAAACTAAGAAAAGTATATTTTTTAACATCGTCGGCCTAAAATATTTATAGAAACTTCTGTGATCATAGTGTTGTCAATTCTAAGATATGGGACTAGAGAGAACTATATTTTTTATATAAAACAACCAGAGAAAATTAATGATGAAAAAAATTCATAATAATACGCTATAGCTGAGTCTCGAACTCTAGATTCCTGATTGTTTCGCTTGTGGAATTACTAATAAATCTTGAAATTATTTTTAGTGTGAATAGAAAAAAAGATATTAACGTAAATGCATTTTAGGCTTCACCAAAGTTAGTTAGTAAAGGGGGGAGATTTTTAATAAAATAGTAAGATGTTTAGGGTTCAATTTAACTAATATAATTAATTCAATCTAACTGATCTAAGACAACTAATTAATTTAATTCAACTAATATAATACTTAGAATAATTAAATGAATTAATTAGGTTATTTAGATTAGTTAGTTTAATTCAGTTAATTAAATTAATTAGGTCAATTCGTTTAATTAGATAGGTTAAAATGATAAGTTTAATTTGGTTAATTTGAATAATTGAATTAGATTAATTAAAATAATTAGATTGATTATATTAAGTTAGTTAATTGATTAATTAGATTAATTAGGTTAGGTAAGGTAATTACATGGATTAGATTAGTTAGTTTAATTTGATTAATTAGATTAAATAAATTAAATTAATTAGATTAGTTAGCATAATTTAGATAATTAAATTAATTATATTAATTACATTGAATTCATGAGTTAAATTATATTAGTTAGATTAATTAAAATAAATTAATCATAATAGTTAGGTTAATTATGTTAGTTTGGTTAATTAGATTAATTAGATCCATTAGATCATTTTATTATATTAATTAAATTGAAATAACCCCTTAATACTAGAATTCTATTAATCCCCTTAACATCATAATATCCTAAATCATCGTACGTGGGTCTAATATGATTCATATCTAATCTAACATGGAGGTTTTTTTTACCAATTATTTCTTATTATATCTTAACACCTTCTAAAAGTCAAAATAAACAATGGATAACATATTTGTCCTTCTTACCACCTAAAAAATTCACAGAAACTGAAATGGGTGTAATTGGAACTCTCTATGTTAATTAGTGGATTTTGGTCAAAATAAACATGGGTCTGATATGATTCCATATCAGGCGCAACCTGATATAATTCATATCAAGCTCACACATAAGGATTTTTACCGATTCATCCTTATTACATTTCTACATCTTCGTAAAAACTGAAATAAATAATAGAACAGTTTATGTTGATTTCTGGAGTTACAAAGAGTTCAAATATACTATCTATTGATTATTTTGACTTATCCAAATGTGTGAAAATATTATCAAAAAATTAACTAAACTCTAACGTTATGGGTCTAATGTGATTTGTATAAGAAAAATAAGATTTGTTGCATGCATCGGAGAGATAAAATAGAAGAGAGAGTAGACAATGGGTAGGATTTCATATCCTCCGTATCCATCCTCATTTATTATATCTATACCCATACACATCCCTATACCCATCGGGTATTTAATTTTCATACTCATCCTCATACCCATTGGAGTTTCGAGTACCCATCATCCTATTACTCCATACCATTAAAATATTTCAATGTACTTGTCATCTCTTCCTCATCTCGCGCTCCTTCGATCGGGTGAACATTTCCCGTGGAAAAGAAGATGAGATACGTGCTAATGACCGAATAAAGAGACAAACTAAGTTTTTTTTTAAGATGGAAAGTGAGCTAAAATTTTTCTTTCCCAATAAAAAAATACACACACATATATAAATAAATATATATATATATATATATATATATATAAATACTTATACCTGAATACTCATTAACTATTACTATAATCGTATATATATATAAATACTTATACCTGAATACTCATTAACTATTACTATAATCGGATATAAAAATTTCCGCTATATCCTCCACCATTTAAGTCGGATGTCGAATTACCCATCGGATTCGGGCGAAATTACTATCATAAAAGAGAGTGAGGAAAGATAAAGAAAAATAGAAAAATCAAATTTGTAAGGATAAAATAAGAATACACTTAAAAATAAGTCTTTTTTAATAAATAATAAAATAATATATATTTTTAATAAATTTAGAAATCTATCTATGCCCTTTTCTAAATTGTCGAAGTAATTATTCTTTCCATTTTGAATAAATCGATTTGGAGGGGTAAAAATGTAATTGAATATGTGATTTGACGTGATATAAATATTTCGATGGTAATAATTTACCATTTTAATTACTATCACTCGTCCCTACCGCTGACGTGCTTCTGCAGAAGACTAAATGTTAGTCAAAGTTTTTTGGACCAATGATATGAAGACGCGTGACGAATTCTGACTTCGTTCCCATTCACAAGTCGCAACCCGACAAAGCAATGTCTATTTATATTTATAGTATGGCAACGAATTCGACAGGCAGAAAGAGGAGAGCTGACGCTTCGGAGAAAGCGGGGGAGGCGATGAATTCGTCCAAGGGGAGGAGCGATCCAAGTCCGTATCTTGGCGTCAACAAGATCGGCAAGATCATCCAGAAGCCCTCCTCCTCCTCCTCCCTGCCGCCGCCGCCGCCGCCACAGAACGTCTACACCATCAGCATGCGCGACTTCCGCAACGTAGTACAGCAGCTCACCGCCGGAACTCCGTCCGCCCCTCGACCGCCACCCCCTTCCTCCCCTTCCCGCCTCCGCAAGATCCGCCCTCCGCCGCTCCCCCTCGCTTCCCCCTCCCCCCGCCTCCCTCCGCCGCCGCCGCCTCCCGCGCCGGCGGAGTCCCCTGTCTCCGCCTACATGCGCTACCTCCTCACCTCCGACTCGGCCGCAGCACCCTCACCCCGCCTCCCCTTCTCCTCCCCTCTTCCGTCGCCGTCCGCGTTCCTCAACCTACTATCCCCCAAGTCGCCCTGCTTGCTGCTCTCGCCGCTGCCGCCTCTCTCCCCGGGCTTCTCTTGGCCGCCGTCCCCCTCCGCCTTCCCGCCCATCCTCAGCCCTACCTGGAATGACCTGATGTAGCCCCACTGTTTGATTAATTGCCGGAACGAACCTAAACAAAAGATCTATCTTTCATCTAGTATAGTTTGATATGCTAAATGTAATATGCTTTTTTTTTGTGTGTAGGATTGAAACAGTTTGATCAGAATAATTACTTGTGCTTGTTCCTTGATATACAATTCATGTTCATGATCAAATCTTTGCAAGTTAATATGTAAATATGGTTTTGATAAACTGTACTGCTCAAAAACCTGACTGGAACAGCAGATTCAACAAGTTTAACTCAAAACTATTCACTCTTTACAGAACCTAATTAGATCGATCGATTCAACTGGTTAACTTGAGAATTATACTGAACTAGATATTTGACAAATTCAACTAGAAAAGTCCTGGCTGCTTCAGCTGTCTAATTATCTAGACAGAGTGGATTGCATTCAAACTTGGGCTATTTCTTGCATCTTAGTTAAAGCTGTGAAAAGATAGGGTGATGCTAATGAACATGTAAGAGTTTTGAATTGATGTAGCATTAGCTAAAGTCACCATGAAAGCTACAGGGCTAAAGAAAAAACTGAGAGGAGGAAACAATTGCAGGTCTGGCTTTGCTTGGGGTTGACTTTGACAATACTTTATGGGATATATATATATATATATATATATATATATATATAATTTTTATGATATTCGATTAAGTTTGAAAGGGACAATGTACCGGAATTTGAAATTGTCTAATTCTAGAAATCATCCGTCAGATCTGACCGAAATTTACTTTTTAATCGACCATCATAATAAATAAAAAATTGTACATTAAAATTCATCTAAACAGTTAATATTCTTAAATATTATATATGAGAATTGTTATCAGGCTTGTGAAAAAAATATTTAGATTGGAGCTCGATAAATTTGCATATAATTTAAGCTGAGGGGATCACAAGTGCTCTCAGGTATGGGGATTGATCCGATGATAAGGAGGGGTCCCAATTAGCAGGATGATCAATAATATGGAGGAGGTCAAAGTTAAATTGGTTAGCGCCCCGGTATTTTCGTTTGATCGGGCAACCTCCTTTTCCGACCGGGAGGAAAAATCGTCGAGCCTACATGAAGCAGACGTTAGCACAGCTCGATCAGGTACCGAGCTTCTGACGCTCAGACAGACAAGGTATGCGGCGAGCAGCTAGCCCACTCGGACTCACACCGGCAAAACAGTAATGACCGAGCAGACTCCATTCAGACACAACTCCGTTCTATATAGCAGCGGAGCTTGGATAGCGGATGCTGGCCGAGCGGCCATTCCGCTCGGCCCAAGGACAAGATCGCCCGGACGACCGATAGTTGGCTGAGCGGCTCTTCCGCTCGGCCTGTAATAGACAAAAGGAGGATCAGAGGATATCCTTATGGGAACTGTGCCACCGACAGACGACATGCTTGATAGCATGGTCAGACAGAAGATCGTATGATGGAAGCTTCTGCTGTCTTGTCAGAGATATGTTCGGATCGTTAAAGTATGGTGTTAGGGATACTTTTTTAACACGTCTTTTCAAGGTATGTTTTGAGGAGCGTGTATGCATCGGGAAGTGTGCACGCACGCCTAGGGAGTCCTATATAAAGACCCCCAAGCTTCGATGGAGGTATGCATAATCTCTACTGTAGCCATAGTTACTCTGTCATTTTGCTTCCTCGTTTCTTCTACATTGCCGGCGTTTGACTTGAGCATCGGAGGGCCATCGCCGGGGGACCCCTCCCCGGCTCAGCACTGACGTTACTGTGGTTGCAGGCTTCATTGACGAAGAGCCCACCACCGGTCATCAGGAGTGCCACGCCCCCAACATCCATTGCCTTGACTCTCAGACAGGATCAAATTTGAAGTCGACTGTCGGAACACACCTGCATCCAAGCCGGGAAAATGGAAGAACCTGGACGACTTCACACCGTGACGCTCACTCAAGAAGAGCTCAACGCGCTAATACAAGCACGAGCGGCAAAGATCGTCGAGCAAGAGTAGCAAATACTACAAGAAAATTGAGATTTTACAACACTTAAAAGACAACATTTTTTTAAAAAAGTGTTGTCTTTGTTTTTTTAACAACGCTTTTAGTGAAAAACGTTGTCTATCTCTTTATTTTCTGACTAATAGACAACATTTTTTTAAAAACCATTGTCTATTAGTGATTTTTGTGGGTCAAAGACAACGCTTTTTGAAAAGCGTTGTCTATTATCAATTTTTTAGTGTCTACGATAACGATTTTTAAAAAACGTTGTCTATTGTCAAGTGTCTATTATCAATTTTTTAGTGTCTACGACAACGCTTCTTGTTCCTTCACTCAGATCTAGTCATCCAGCCATCCATCAAGATTTGAAGCTATGTGGACCATCAGATCTAAAGATAGAATCAATCTCAAGTTAATCTTAAGTGATTTGGACTGCTTATCACAAGATCTGATGGCTGGATCTTCATCCATCTTCATCACAATATGGACGACCCAGATTAAAGGAGGAGAAAACTTCGTTTCTTTTCCCCCACACGACAGCACAGTGCTGGCGATTCCTCTTCTGTTCGCGACATCTCCTCTCGCACGGCTACGACACGTGACCTCCCATCGCTAGCCGTCTCTTCTTCCTCACCACCGGCTGAAGACTCTTTCTTCTCTTCACTGTCGTCGCCCGGACCTCCACACCCCACCCTTCTTCTTGATTCCAGCGGCAATGACAGCAACATTCTGGGTGGGGGCAGCAAGTAGCGACGACGACTCCGAGCATCCACCTCGTCGGAGAGGGTTTCTCCGGTGTGCCCTCCATCTTCTGGCAACCTTCCGAAGTTCCACCACTTGGGGTTCAGGTGGCAGAGCAGAGAGAGGTCCGGCTATTCATCCTATTTCGTAGTGCATTTCCATAGCTTGCCAACTTCATTTAGAGAGGGTTTCTTCGAGTGAAGAGTCGTTCACCATCATCGTGTCGAAGTGTGCAGCCACCGGCAAAGTTTTGTTTGAATGCTTGTATTGAACTTAATTCTCTCTGTTTGAATTGCACTCATCTTGCTTTTGTTGGTTGGTCCTAGGAAGATCGTACTGGTTCCACTGTACAAAATTTTTGTATAAGTGTCGAACCTGTTGGAACCCCAAGGTGTTTTGATGTGATCAAACAAGTTAAGTTAGGTCTTGCGTTTGTTTAACCCTTGTGTCTAAGTGTGCAGGAGCTTAGGAACACAGGAAGTCGAGCGGAAGACGCGGCTAGCGAGAAGGACGGCACGGGAGAGAGCCGACGGGCTCGGTGCGTCTGAGGGACGAGGTGTCCGCGGAAGAGTACACCGGTGGACGAGAAGAGCGTACGCGGCGCTCGAGGGACGAGAAACCGGAAGGAAGGCTGCTGGAGAAAGCTGGAACATGGGTTCAGGTGAGCCCCATTCCGGATGGCCGAGATCACCCAAGTTAGTGGAGCCGGAGCAGAAGACCGGACCGAGGCAGCTGAACCGCGGAGCGACCGGACGGAAAAAGTCAACCAGAGTTGACTTTTGGGGTCCGGGGCGCCCGGAACCATCCGGGGCGCCCGGAACGAAGTTTTTGACCAGATCGAGTCAAACTCGATCTGAACGTTGGGGGATAAATTTTATCCCCCCAGGGCGCCCAGAACCCTTCCAGGCGCCCCGACCAAGGCTATAAATATAGCCTTGGTCCAGAAGCAAATCAATTAATCAGAACAACGAACTCGTAATCAACTTCTGTGTGCTTTACTTTTCTTCTTGTACGTTCAACGCTGTAAGAGGCTACTCCGCCCAGAGGAGAATCAGATAGTGCGCTTACATTCCTTGGATTAGCAATCCCCTGATTGCAAACCAAGTAAAACTCCAGTGTCTGTTTTTCTTTACTTAGTCTCTTTTATTTATTTATTACAAGTGTTCATTATATAGTTGAAATCCGAGAAAGGTTCGTGTTTTAATTTGTAGGGTAATTCACCCCTCCCCTCTTGCCGGCCTACAAAGGGACCAACAAGTGGTATCAGAGCGAGGACGCTTCAGGAGGACTAACCGCCGATCGAAGCAACAAGATGGCCGGACCAAGCATCGTCCCACCAAAATTCGAAGACTGGAAGCGTCGTATGGAGGTATTCCTAAAAACAGATTTTGAAATTCGGTTTATTATGAAATATGGTTTTGTAGCTCCAATAGATAAAGATGGAAAAGAAAAAGAAGAGAGCGATTGGACAAAGAAGGAGCAGAATGAGTCGGTAGCAAACAGCCGTGCGGAACATCACCTGCTGAGCGTGTTACCACCTCAAGAGGTCAACCGCATTGGAAACTATTTATCTGCTAAAGAACTTTGGGAGAAGTTCTTGGAACTCCATGAAGGCACGTCCGAAGCAAAGCCCGCTAGAAGGGACATCCTCCGCAACAAACTGATGAACATCCGTCTGGAGAAAGGTGAGAAAGTAGCTGGTTTACACGCAAAGGTAAAAGAACTAGTTACTAGTCTCAAGAACCTCGGTGAAACGGTAACAAACCGGGACACTATACGCTACGCGCTCAACGCGTTTCCAAGAACTCCGGAATGGACATCAATCGTCGACGCCTACTACATCTCAAAAGACCTGGAGGTAAGCACTTTAGAAGAGTTGTTTTCTACTCTAGAATTGCATGAAACCAGGTATGCAGGAACGACAAAGGATACAACCCAGACTATGGCGCTGAACGCAACCCGGAAGGATGAACTCGAGTCGGACTCCGAAGACGATCAAGAAGCATACATGGTAAGAAATTTTAAAAAGTTTTTTAGATCTAATAAATTTAAAATGCAGAATAAAAGGAATCAAAAAGGTGGAAGAAAGGTGCGGTGCTACCAGTGTCAGAAGGAGGGACACCTAAGAGAAGACTGCCCAGAACTCAAAAAGGCCAAAAGGAAGTCTCCCAAGAAACACAACCTAAAAGCAACTTGGGACGACACTTCTTCATCCGAATCAGAAGCTCAAGAATATGCTGGAATAGCACTAATGGCAAGCTACGATAGACAAAGTATATCGGAACCTAGCATCGATGAAGGGGGAGCGACCTCGGATGAAAGCGGTGAAGCGGGGGAGATTCAGGCTTCAAGTCCGACATGGTAAGTGAGGTATGCCTCTTACCCCCCCTGATCGACTTTACTTCGGTATCAAAGCTATGACTAAATCCATGTATAAATTAGAAAATAAAAATGTCAAATTAGAAAATGAAATTTTAGAAACAAAGAGAATTTTGGCAAAATCATGTCTTATAGAGGATTTTGAAAAATTGAAAATTGAAAATGAAAAACTAAAAGAAGAAATAGAAAGATTGAAAAAATCTAATGGTTCAAATATTCCTACTTTTAGAAATTTAAATTGGTATTATAGATTTCATCAAAGTCAAATTAGAAATATATCAAAAATCTATATACCCAGGAAATACTTGGTTAATCCTGTAGGTAGGAACCTTTACTGGATTCCAAAAACCTGTTTAACTTAAAATTAAAGTCAGACTTAGCATTTTCAGCAAGGAAATTAAACAACTAATTTCTTTATGAGGCTTTGTCTAAGGAAGTGGTTGTTGCTCCAATAACCAAGAAGGCCTAGTGCCTCGCCATGACCTGGAAGCCAACTATCGAAATGAAAAGTTTAATTGACTAACTGAAAAAGCATTAATTTAAATTACTTAATGCGTTAAAAGAGTTATTCAATTTGTGTTAGAAAATATTTAAAAACTTTCTAACTTAACTTAGAAATTCTTTATTATCTTAGAAATTTTCATGAAAATTGACTTAGAATTTTTTTTAAAGTTAACTTAGATTTTTTTAAAATTGCCTTATCATTTAAAAAAAAAAAATTGACTAAGAATTGTTTCTTATGAATATTCACTTAAAATTTTTTAAAAAAAAAAAATTAGAAAATTTTTTTGGGAATGCTGAGATAAGTTTTAAACTTAAATTTTTTTTAACACTTATGACTGTTCTTATCTGAAAAATATTTCACACTTAAAAGTTCTTGTCTGAATTTACCTTAGACTTGTTTATAACCCCAATTTTTATGTGATCAAAGGGGGAGAAGTATGTTAAGTCTAGGGGGAAGTATGTTAGCCAATATAAATTGTTTTTATTACATATGGTTACCCTAACTTAACTTGGGTTGCTCACATCAAAAAGGGGGAGATTGTTGGAACCCCAAGGTGTTTTGATGTGATCAAACAAGTTAAGTTAGGTCCTGCGTTTGTTTAACCCTTGTGTCTAAGTGTGCAGGAGCTTAGGAACACAGGAAGTCGAGTGGAAGACGCGGCTAGCGAGAAGGACGGCACGGGAGAGAGCCGACGGGCTCGGTGCGTCTGAGGGACGAGGTGTCCGCGGAAGAGTACACCGGTGGACGAGAAGAGCGTGCGCGGCGCTCGAGGGACGAGAAACCAGGAAGGAAGGCTGCTCGAGGAGAAGGCCGGAACATGGGTTCGGGTGAGCCCCATTCCGGATGGCCGAGATCACCCAAGCTAGTGGAGCCGGAACAAAAGACCCGGACCGAGACGAGCTGAACCGAAGCGGAGCGACCAGACGGAAAAAGTCAACCAGAGTTGACTTTTGGGGTCCGGGGCGCCCGGAATGAGGTTTTTGACCAGATCGAGTCAAACTCGATCTGAACGTTGGGGGATAAAGTTTTATCCCCCCAGGGCGCCCGGAACCTTTCCAGGCGCCCCGACCAAGGCTATAAATATAGCCTTGGTCCAGAAGCAAATCAATAAATCAGAACGACGAACTTGTAATCAACTTCTGTGTGCTTTACTTTTCTTCTTGTACGTTCAACGCTGTAAGAGGCTACTCCGCCCAGAGGAGAATCAGATAGTGCGCTTACATTCCTTGGATTAGCAATCCCCTGATTGCAAACCAAGTAAAACTCTGGTGTCTGTTTTTCTTTACTTAGTATCTTTTATTTATTTATTACAAGTGTTCATTATATAGTTGAAATCCGAGAAAGGTTCGTGTTTTAATTTGTAGGGCAATTCACCCCTCCCCTCTTGCCGACCTCCAAAGGGACCAACAGAACCTTTCCTAAACAACCTATTGTGTTCTTTAGAAGTTAAATTAGGAATCACAGACGGAACTTAACATCATTGATTCCAAATTTAACTTATCTGTTCTTGATGGTTTAGATTTGGATCGCAAGCGGAACTTAACACTATTGACCCAAATCCACCTATGTTATTAATTCCATTAAATATAAATTTCTAAAATTGGCTTCTAGGACTGCATGGCGAGGCACATAACCTTCTTGGATATGGGAGCAACCACCACCGCCTAGACAAAGCCTTTTAAGGAAAGCTAATATTTAATTTCCTTAAATAACTCTATGTTTAACAAAAAAGAACAATCAAATCACAAATTCGAAAAATAAAGAAAACACAAATACGAATTACTAATTCAAAAAACTAGATCTAATGTCTCTTGTGTTTGGAATTCATAGAAAGAAAAATAACTAGTATGATGCGGAAGAAAATTACTAGTTATACATTCTCTTTGTATGCTAATGACCTCAAGATCTTCTGCCGTATTCCTCGCCTCGCCTTGGACGTCGTGTGAGCGACGATCGTCCAAGATGAACACCACCCAAAGCTTCTTCTTCCTCCTTCTAGTATTCGGCCACCACCACCAATTTAGGAACCAAAGAGAGTAAGGGAAAAGGGATAGGGAGAGGGTCGCCCACAATGAAGAACTCCATAAGAGAATAAGAGTTGTTGTCTTCCCTACTTCTCCTCTTCTTCTCCTTTTCTTGTTTCCGGCCACAATGAAGAACCACAAGAGGTGGCCGGCCCTAGCATGAAGAGAAGCAAGGGTCGACCCTTAGGAGAAAACCAGAGAGAAGAGAGAAAAAAATAGCATGCTTCATGAGGCCTCTCCTCCCCTTCTTTTATATTACTTGCCCAAGGCAAATAAGGAAAGACTTTTTACAAAAAATAAAATCTTCCTCTTGTTTTTTCTTTTTCCCTTTTATTTTTCCTTTTCTTTCCTCTTGATTGAATCAATCACCAATCCTTGATTGGATTTAATTTGATTGAGTCTTTTTAAAGGATGATTGGCCGGCCCCTTGCTTGGGCACCAAGCAAGGTGGCCGGCCACAATTAAAAGGAAAGAAATAATCCTTGTAAAAATTTTATAAGCAAAGAAAAACTCTTATAAAATTTTACAAGCTCTCTTTCAATTTCCTAAAGTGAATGTTAAAAAAAGGAAAGTTTTAAAAAAATTAAAAACATGTTTTTAAAATTTGAAACTTATTTTCTAAAAAATTTCCTTTTTTAACATGGTGATAGAAAATTTAAATTTTAAAACTTCTCTTCCTTTTTTTCTTAAACCATGATGATGGTTAAAAAAGGAAAATTTTAAAACTTTTAAACTTTCTTTTAAAGCATGTGGCCTAATTCAAATAAGGAAAGTTTTTAAATTTAAAATCTCTCTTTTACAACTTGTAGTTTTCTATAAAGAGAATATTTTAAAAATTCAAAACACCCCTCCTTATTTGAATTAATGTGGCCGACCCCCTCTTGCTTGGGCACCAAGCAAGGGGGCGACCCCTTAAGAGGACAATGTGGTCGGCCCTTGCTTGGTCACCAAGCATTGGGTCGACCCCCTTCTTGGACACCAAAATGAGCTTATATTTGAATGGACTTGAGGCTTTAATGAGGCTACGACAGGGACCTAGAGGAGAAATTAGTTTTGGTCTTTCGATGAGCTTGACTATCCCGTGTTCGCCCCGAACACACAACTCAAGTTCATCGATAATAACTCATTCCACTAGAGAGCTATTATCGCACTACCGCACAAATCTCAAATTACATTATGGGCTTCTTCTTATCATGAGTGTGTTAGTCTCCCTGTGTTTAAGATAATGAATATCCACTAATTAAATGAGTTACTGACAACTCACTTAATTAATATCTTAGTCCAAGAGTAGTATCGCTTAACCTCATCGTCATGTTGGACTAAGTCCACCTGCAGGGTTTAACATGACAATCCTTATGAGCTCCTCTTGGGGTCATTCTCAACTTAGATTACTAGGACGTAATTTCCTTTTATAATCAACAACACACACTATAAGTAATATTATTTCCCAACTCATCGAGCTTATTGACTTATCGAGTTAAATCTCACCCATTGATAAGTCAAAGAAATAAATACTAAATATATGTGTTTGTTATTATATTAGGATTAAGAGCACACACTTCCATAATAACTAAGGTCTAGTTCTTTTATAAAGTCAATGCAAAATTAACTTACCTAAAATGGTCCTGTTCAATATACTTGGAGTGTATCAGTGTAATTTATTAGTTAAAATAAACTAATACTTAATTACACTACGACTATTTCAACAGTTTGTTCCTTTCCATCTTAGTCGTGAGCAACTGTTTATAATTTATAAAGAGCCGATAACATGATCTTCTGTGTGTGACACCACACACCATGTTGTCTACAATATAAATTAATTGAACAAATTACATTTAACAAATAAATACAGATATTGACCACTGTGATTCTTTATTTCTAAATAAATGTTTATACAAAAGCTAGGTTTTTAGTATACACTCTAACAATCTCCCACTTATACTAAAAGACTATGCTGCCATATATCCTGTCATACATCTGATTCTCAAACCTTCAACATGCTCATCAAAAGCTCTTGCCTTAGGGGTATTAGTGAAAGGATCTTCTAGATTATCACTTGATGCAATCTAGGCGGCAACAACTTCTCCTCGTTTATATGATTTCTTGTATTGGGTGATACTTGTGCTCTATTGTGTTTACTTGTCTTATGGACTTATGGTTTCTTCGAGTTTGCTACCGCACCACTATTATTACAATAAATTGTAATAATTTTTGGGCAAACCATAAAACATGTCTAAGTCCATCATGAAGTATCTGAGCCATACAACTTCTATGACTGCCTCAGAGGCTGCCACTTACTCAATTTCTATGGTGGAGTCCGAAAAAACACCTTTGCTTATCACTCTTCTATAGTTATGACTTCACCTCCTAAAGTAAACACAAAACCCCGAGGTCGACTTACTATTGTCCCTATCCGATTGGAAGTCAAAATCCACGCAACCCACAAGGACCAAATTATCTGCCTTGTAAGTTAGCATATAATCTCTAGTGCCTCTAAGGTACTTCAATATATGCTTTACCACAGTCCAATGTCCTTGTCCAGGGTTACTTTGATATCTGCTAACTATGCCCTCGGTAAAACAGATTTCTGATCTCGAGCATAGCATACATTAGGCTTCCGACAGTCGAAGCATAAGGAACTACCTTCATTTCCTCTATCTTCTTTGATGTCTTCGGAGACATCTCTTTAGATAAAGCTACTCCATGCTGAAATTCTAATATAGTGTTTATTTTACCAATAAATGACAAGTTTTCTTAAAAAAAAACCACGAGGCGTCAAACAAACTAGAATGTTTGTGTTAATTTTGAGGAACTAATATTTTAAGTTTTTATAAACAAAATTTATTTTACTTTCTATACTGAGTAACCAAGTAGGTCATTCTCCATAGAAAGTTTTGCTCACCACATGATGCTTTAGTCAATTTGAAATTTTAAAATTGGGAGTGTTTTTAATTTTTGTTATTGCTAGGATTCCTATACATAAAATTTAATTTATTTATACTGAGTTTTAGTTTTTCTTATCAAATGAAGTATATAAGCAATGCTATTTTTTTTCATAAAAAGATTTTAATTCCTAACTACTATATTGAATAAATTGTTTAAGTTGCTCAAACTCAAAGTGAATATATTTGTGACAGGTTTTTCTGATGTTCTCTTCATTTTTCTAGATTCGTTGATATTGAAAATAAAGGTTATGGAGGTAAGCTGATTAGGTTGCACTTCTTTATTATTTTCCATATTAGTGTCATGATTTTGTGTTATATTACTCTACTTATCTCTTTGTATTTTTGAGTTAAATTTTTCTTCACTGTCAGTGTTCTTTTGCTAAAAATTCAAATGATTGCTCTTTGTAAATACCTCTTGCATTCTAACTGAAATTGATTACAAATAGAATTATTATTCTTAGACAATTTAATAGTGTAAGAATGAAAAAATTATATCTATAGTTTTAGAATTGATGCTTCATCCTAATTTTTATGTTAGAATTATAGGAATTTATGCGTAAATAAAAAAAATAAATAACCATCGTAGAAAAAAAAAAAATCTTATTTCCTTATCCGATTTCTAGAAACAAAATTTTATAAATTAAAATAATTATTATTTAGATTGATGGAAGGATAAATTAGGGCATAGTTAATAGTCTCGTCCAAGACCTTTAAACAACTAGGATCGACTCTGAGGACCAGTTCATTGGGTGATTGCTTTGTTCCAATTTAATCAGGACGTGTATATTCAAAAGTCCATTATTTGTTTATATCTTTTAGCCCTATCATGAATAAAAAATAAAAGCTTTATTTTCTTTTTCCCTTATGCTGATGCAATGATTTAGATATAGGGTGTTGCCATATGAGGTTTTGAGGTTGAAACTCGGTTTACCCGAGTATGTCCTCCTCCATGCCTTAGCCATTTGCACTAATGGCTAGTAGTCAGCTATGATTTATCTCCACCGTGTTGACCTAGGGATGGGTTGGCACGGGCGTAGGAGGCAAGTGAATCACCATTTGCTACGTGAATAAAAAAATAAAAGGGCACATATTCATTTGATTTAATTTAACATTTAACGTGACTGATTTATCTCTATAGAAAGTTGAATTTATGCTCTGGATTATGATGTAGTGATAAATATAATTTTGTTTTCTCGGAACGGTTTAGTGACTAATGTATGAGGTGCTGCTACTATAAGATCTGAGATTTAAATCTCGACATAGTCGAAATAAATGTTTCTCTCATGCGTCAATCACTATTCCAAATGTTAGTAGTCATCCGTGATTTACCTCCTCCGTATTGACCCTGATATAAATTGACAGAGCACTAAAACGAGCATAGTCATTTTTTATCATCATGATAAACATAATTTTTTTATTGGCCATATTATATAGATTATTATTTATACTTTCAAACTTATACTGATAGAAAATTTGTTAGTATCATCGATCATCTTTAAAATTAGTTTGACTTAGATTATAAACAAAAAATGAATGATTATAAATTATTTAGTTAATTTTTAGGTGAATTAAAAAACATGCCTACATTCAAAATTATTTTTAATTAAAATTATTTTATAAACTAAATTTTAGTTAAACTTCTTATTATAATGATTTTGATTAATTATGTAATAATATTAGAATAAGAAATTTTAGGAATAATTTTTTTTAAATTTTTTATAAGGTGCCTTTATTTTATTAAAAAAATAAAAAATACTCTAGAAATTTGAAAAAAATAATTTTTAAGAATTATTTCTGATATTTTATATTTCTCTTTTATAATTTTTTAAAATTTATACACTTTTATTCTCTTATATAATTTTATTTAAAGATAGAGCACAAGTTAATTGGGAGCTTACCAAATCCGAGCATAAGCCAATGAGACATAAGCCTAAACTGTTTGGCTTGACACACGCCAATTAGACCAATGGTTATTAACGCCGTGTTTGATTTGACACAACACAAAATGACGCATAAATTGATCATCCATTCTTAGTGCATTCACATGAGTTCGGATCCTCTTTCCCTTTTGTCCCACTCATTAATTGGATAGACTAAATTACATTTGAAGGATAATGTGCACATCAAAAGAGATATTATATACATTTTAAAAATATCTTGACCGTCTGATTAACAAAGAGACATAGGGACATATGAATTCCAAATTCATTCACATCAAATTAAATATATAATTTAAGTTAAAAAAATTACTAAACATTTACTTTTTCAATACACTATATATATTAATTTTTTTATTTCATTTTTTTATAATATTTAGAAAATAAAATATATTTTTTAAATTTGGAAAAATATTATTATATAATTTAAAGAAGGAATAAGATACTAGATATAAAGATTTTTTTAACTATTCGATAGGCTTTTATATGTGGCAATATAAAAGCCTATCGAAAACCCAGTTTAATATTTTTTATTAAACAATATTTATTGGCGTGAGAAAAAAAATAATAATACGAATTTAAAAATAATAAATGGAATAAGAATGATAACTGGTTCCCAATCAGTAAGACCCCGTTTACATCTCCAGCTCTCGACACACCTTCGATCACCTCCGCCGACGATTGCAACTTCCATTCCCACCGGATTCCCCAACGCCGTCGACGAGATCGCGGAGGGCGAAGGTGGCGTGAAGAAGAGGTCGATCCTGTTATCTGTTTTTGTTTTTTGTTTTTATTTAAGAAGCTGATCCACCGATCCACGAGGCGGCGCAGGAGCACAAGAATATCCAAGAAGGCCTCGCCAGAGATCGGCAGCGCTGGGTGCGACTCAGTCACGCCACGGCCCGTTCCACGCGAACGCGGGCTCACGGCTCTTCCCCTTCTTGCCTAATGCGCAGCGCACCCGATACCTAGAGTCCCTCCCCCCGCCCCCTATGGATTTCGTCAGCCGCTACGCCACCACCGCCTCCCCGTCAGTAGACCACCATCACCATCCGGCGCCTCATCTGGAGCCATCTCCAGCGCTGGTTGCTGCCCCCGCTGGTCCCGCCGTCCCCGAGGAGCCAGAGTACTTGGCTCGGTACATGGTGGTCAAACACTCGTGGCGCGGCCGGTACAAGCGAATCTTGTGCATTTCCAGCTCCGCCATCATAACGCTGGATCCTACCACGCTGGTTGTCACCAATTCTTACGATGCGCTGGAAGATTTCGAGGGGGCGGCTCCTGTGTCGGGGCGGGGAGATGATATCGGCTCGCAGGAGTTCACCGTTAGCGTACGGACAGATGGGAAGGGGAAGTTCAAGGCTATGAAGTTCTCGTCGAGGTTTAGGGCGAGCGTCCTGACACTGTTGCACCGTCTCAGGTGGGGTAAGTTGGGACCGATCATGGAATTCCCAGTGCTTCATCTACGGAGAAGGACTTCCACATGGGTTCCATATGTAAGTTCGAATTCTTAGCTATATGATCACGGGGAATAGTTAGCTGAATGCTCTATCTTCTGTTTGTGCTTACCCAATATTCAAGGGCGTTACTATGTTGTTTATACTGTCTGATGTAGAGTCATCTTATTACAATTTCTGTTTGACACTTTTAAGACTGCTTCTAAGATTACTCTATCTGCTGTTTGTTCTTGCCCAATACTCAAGGGCGTTACTATGTTGTTTATACTGTCTGATGTAGAGTGATCTTATTACAATTTCTGGTTGACACTTCTAAGACTGCTTCTAACTCAGAATTGTTAGACATTGTTTACATATCTAAAATCCAATGTCCGAGTACAATAATCATATGTTTCTGTTAGATTCTTGATTGGTATTGATTTTCTAAGTGATGATTGTGTTGATTGGGAGGTTACAAAGCTTTATCTTTTTTTTACAGTCTAATAAAACGCTTGCTATGAACCTGGTAAATGTTGGATAGTATTTCTCCTGGTGTCTACCACGACATAGCTTTTTATGCTAACTTGGGCTGCTTGTATCGTGTTGATTTCTAAATGAAGAAACTCAGATTTGTAAAATAATTATAGTTCAACAAAAAAACTTTGTTTCTGCACTATAGAATGTGATAATTGTTTGGCAATCATAGTGTTTCCTTCACATCACTGCAATCTATGTCCTACAGAAATTGAAGGTTACAGCTACTGGCGTTGAAGTTATTGAAGGACAGTCTGGAGATCCTCGGTGGTGTTTGGATTTTAGGGACATGGATTCTCCCCCAATCATACTCCTCACAGACAGTTATGGAAATAGCAGTTCAGATTGGGGAGGGTTTGTTTTATGCCCCCTGTATGGGAGAAAAAGTAAAGCCTTTAGAGCTGCCTCTGGAACTTCTAATTCTGCAATTGTATCATACCTGGTAACACTGTTTCCTACAGAATGCTGTTTCCTCCCATTTCCTTTGGGTCTTTGGTATTGTCAAATATACGATCAATTTTTTTATGGAATTGTGTCTGATATCTTGGCAGACTAAAACTGCAAAAACTACTGTTGGGTTGTCGTTGTCTGTTGACAGTTCTCAGAAGATGACTGTCGTGGATTTTTTAAACAAAAGAGGTAGACTCTTGATAATCCTCTAAACCTCTTGTTTTCTTATTAGCATGTACTTGAAGTCCTTTATATGAACCTTTGAATTTAAAATGAATCTTATCTAGATTACTCAAGGCATGCACATGTAATTAAAATAAAAAATAAAATTGGTTTGTTTTACTCACTAGGGCATGATACAATGTTCAGAGGGCTCATAGCCAGACAATCACAGACCAAGCGTCATTGATTCTGAAACAGATGCACTGTTTTGTTTTGCTATTTGTTTGTATGTTAACGTGCTGCTTTTGTTGGATTGAACAAGTGACTATTTTTTTAAAGAAAATTATAAATGAAAAGACTAATGTTGCAAATTACTTAAGTAGCTCAATTCAATTTACACTTATCTTAGTTGAAAAGGTTGTAAATGAATGGTCCATTCTGCCCTATCTAAATTTCTTACTATCTTCTTCATTAGAAGGGATGTCCAAACAACAATGATATGATAGTTTTCTTTGTTGTATGTGTTTGTATTACAGGTATTGCTTAGATTCATATGCAAAATATTTTGTAGGAAGTTAATGCATTGCTTAAAATGATTAATTTATTAGTTTACTGATAAATATAAATTTTCTTTACATTGATAATTTAATTTATTAATTTCATATATTATATTAATAGATGTAAGCTCATAGATTTTCTGACACATGCTGTTGTTCTACATCATTGTCAATGTAGCTAATATTATTTGTTGAAAAAATATGGACCACATATTGCATACAATATGCATCATGCAGGGGCTCAACCGCATATTGCCTACACATGTCAGGATCATTGGCCAATGATTTGTTGTTGGCCAATGATTTATTGGTACATCTGTTGGAACCATGTGGGTTCTATTTTGTCTTAGTAGATGTGAGTTCATATGTTCTACATCATTGTCAATATACTACATATGCATCTGCCTACAATGTGCATTATGTAAGGGCTCAACCACATATTGCCTTCACATATCAATATATCATGATGGCTAGCAAATGAATTACTGGTTCATCTGTTTGAATCATATGTGTTCTAATTAACCATGCGGGTCTAATTCATTTTTGTTCTATTACTTGAATAAATATACTATTCTGGAGGAGCAAATGACTTTCATGGATTTTAGGATTCCGTACTTTTTGTTTACCTTTGATGGGTTTTTGGGCATTATAATTTGATGAAGGTCCTTTTTTTTCTTCTTGCAATAATGAATAATGAAATCTATTGGAATCATTTTATGATTTGCATCTGTATGTTGCTTTCTCTAGTCCAATAAATAAACATTATCATTGTAGTTTAATTTTTTCAATAGTATACTTGTCTTACAGCAAAGGAGGCAGTTGGAGCAAATGACAACCCTTATGGGGAATGGTCAGTAACAAGGTTGCGTTCTGCTGCAAAGGGCACAGCTAATGTTGAGAGTCCAAATCTTGGAATTGGACCAAAAGGAGGCCTTGGAGAACAAGGGGATTCTGTATCTCGGCAGTTGATTCTCACTAAACTTGCAATTATTGAAAGACGCCCAGATAACTATGAGGTACTTAGATGGCATTGAACTATTTGACATGGCCAACTTATATATCTGCAATGAAATAGTTCCTTGTTTAATTGGGAAGCTAAGTTTAAAAACATATGTATGCAGGTGTTATGCAGATCCCTGCTGCATAACACAAATGTAGTATGTGTGCACATGTGTGGGAGCATATTTAATCCATATTGTAAAACAACTTATAAAATCCATAATTAACATTGTATTTGTATGTCGATTCAATCAATTGGGAAATCACCCTAAAGTTCCTTATTTTTGGTTTTTGCCTGAAAAGACTTTTTTGCCATAAATTACCCACCTAGACCCCCTTTTCTAAATTATCATCAGCCCAATCCTTTTATGGAACCAAGCTTTTAAGTGCCCAAAAGAAAAAGGAAAAGGAAAAACATGATGCATCTTATGATTATTTAGGGCCTCTGATGCGATTTCTAGAATCAAAGTTTAGATAATGATGTGTAAATTTCAGTAGGGTTGACAAATAGTCACAACATGCACTAAGGATACCAAATGTACCTCTAGCATCGCATATCAAGCTTTAGTGCCAAATATTGTTGGATGCTTATAACAGTCACCAGAAATCTGTCATTTGACTATAAATAACATTTTATCGGTCAGATTGACTACAGTTTAGCTCTATTTTGGCACTCAACCAACTTTTGGTTTAATCTTGCTTGAGTACCAAAAGATGTTATTTAATTTTAGGATGCACTACCTTTTTGTTTTCCCTTTTTTGACAGTCAATCAAGTTTTTGCTAAAAAATAATTCTGAACGAGGGTTAGGGGAGGGCATTGGGAGTATCTTAGAATAAGGGCCCTACAAGATAATTTATGCAAAAGGGTTATTCTCGGCGCAAAAATGAAAATTTGATCTTTTTTAGGGCAATCAATGCTTCATTTGGCTATGGGTCTATGGTTGCTCGCCATTACATATAATATAACATGAGTAATGACAATTATCTACCTTAGTTGAATTCTATGTAAATACTAGATAGCCAACAAAAAGTCAAATCAAACAAAATAATGATTTGATTTTGTCTGGTTCTATCCAATGCAGTTTAGATGTACTGGAATTGCATTTGTTTGAGTTGCTGCATAGTGGACTACCTGCAATGCATATAGCCCACCTTCAATAGCCAAATGGATATGGATATCTCCTATTTCATACATAGTTATGGGTCTGCCTGGAATGCTTCTTAAAACCATCTCTATACCTAGTATGATACCTAGAATTCCTTGTTTGAACTATTTGTCTGGATTACAATATTAGCAAATTTGGATTTTGCAGGCTGTCATTATTCGTCCTCTTTCTGTTGTAAGTTCTCTTGTTCGGTTTTCTGAAGAACCACAGATGTTTGCAGTTGAGTTCAGTGATGGATGTCCTGTTCATGTAAGTAATCTTGTTTGGGTGTGTGTTAGAAACTGTAGTTTTACAAACATATATGTTTCTTTTGTAATTTTCTCATATGCTACTTAAATTAGGTCTATGCAAGCACTTCTCGTGACAACTTACTGGCAGCATTGCGTGATGTTCTGCAATCAGAGGTTTGCGGAGTTATTTTTCCACCCAAGTCCTAATTTTTGTCTAATGTGAAAGGATTCTGAAGCTATCAGCTTGCTTTATTTTTTTTGGTCTCTCCACCATGTATCTAGTTTGATCATCTCTTACTAGTTGCTCTTTAAATCTAAGAAAGGAGACTCTACCACATAATCTGATTGATTCTCATCATGCAGAGCCAGAGTCCAGTTCCTATATTGCCAAGATTGACCATGCCTGGTCACCGTATAGATCCTCCTTGTGCTTGTTTTAATCTTCAGACGCGGCTGCTTCCTCTTAGTCAACGGAATCCTGTTTCTGATATGGAAACTGCATCCATGCACTTGAAACATTTAGCTGCAGCTGCAAAAGATGCTGTTGGTGAAGCAGGTACAATCCCTGGCTCAAGAGCTAGGTTATGGCGCAGAATAAGGGAATTTAACGCTTGTATAGCATATAGTGGAGTGCCTCCTAATCTTGAAGTGCCTGAGGTAGTCTTAATGGCATTGATCACAATGCTTCCAGCCACACCAACCCTTCCTCCGGATGCTCCTCCACTTCCCCCTCTGTCTCCCAAAGCAGCAGCTACAATCATTGGGTTCATTGCATGCTTACGAAGGATACTTATATCCAGAGCTGCAGCATCTCATCTTATATCGTTTCCTGCTGCAGTTGCAAGAATAATGGGTTTACTAAGAAATGGGTCAGAAGGTGTAGCAGCTGAAGCAGCCGGATTGGTATCAATGCTTATAGGTGGTGGTCCTGGTGATTCCAGTATATTGGTCGACTCAAAAGGAGAGACACATGCCACTTATATGCATACTAAATCTGTCTTATTCGCACATCAAAATTCTGTGACTGTTCTTGTAAATAGATTAAAACCTGCATCTGTTTCTCCATTGTTCTCCATGTCAGTTGTGGAAGTTCTTGAAGCTATGCTTTGTGAACCACAAGGTGAAACGACTCAGCACACTACTTTTGTTGAATTGCTACGTCAGGTTGCAGGTTTACGTCGTCGCTTGTTTGCATTATTTGGGCACCCTGCAGAAAGTGTGAGAGAGACAGTAGCTGTCATCATGCGTACTATAGCAGAGGAGGATGCAATTGCAGCAGAATCTATGCGTGATGCTGCCTTAAGAGATGGTGCTCTTTTGAGGCACTTGCTGCATGCCTTTTTTATTGTTACTAGGGAGCGCCGTGATGTTAGTCGACAACTTGTAGCACTTTGGGCAGATTCTTATCAACCCGCTCTTGATTTGCTTTCAAGAGTTATTCCTCCTGGGCTTGTTGCTTATTTGCACACACGAATAGATGCTGCTTCTGAAGATCAGAACCAATTAAACGAAGAAGTACCTTTAACGAAGAGAAGACAAAGGCGCATATTTCAGCAGAGGAAATCTAATTTTGGAGGAGCTATTATGCCTCAGGAACCTGGGACGCATTCTTTTCAAAATATTCAAGATGGTGATTCAACTAATGCTTCAGTGGCGACACAAATAAATCTGAAACCTTTCCAAGAATCAAACTTGGGACAGTATTTGGTTTCTCCATTTGCTAACCCTGGCGTAAGCCATCCCAGTGAACTCACATATGGGGTTCAGCATAATGCTGCTTCGGGGATCGTTGATGTTGATCATGTTTATCAAGTACCTACAACACAAAAAATAGATCTGAATGCTTCTATTTCGGTTGATTCTGCAAACTCTGTTGGTTTCATGAATCCTGAATTTGCTGCCCCAGCACAGGTAGTCGTAGAAAACACACCTGTTGGATCAGGTAGGCTGTTATGCAATTGGTATGGATTCTGGAGAGCATTTGGTCTAGATCACAATCGTGCTGATCTAATATGGAATGAACGGACTAGACAAGAGCTTCGTGAGGCTTTGCAAGCAGAAGTTCATAAACTGGATGTTGAAAAGGAGCGAACAGAGGATATTCTTCCTGAAGGTGCTATTCTTGAAGTGAATAATGGACAGGATAATGCACCTAAGATTTCATGGAATTATGCAGAATTTTTAGTGAGCTACCCCAGCTTATCAAAAGAAGTCTGTGTTGGACAGTATTATCTGCGTTTGCTGCTTGAAAGTGGAAGCAGCTGTGGAGCACAAGACTTTCCTTTGCGCGACCCTGTTGCCTTTTTCCGAGCATTGTACCATCGTTTCTTATGTGATGCAGACACTGGGCTTATCGTTGATGGTGCTATTCCTGATGAGTTGGGATCATCAGATGATTGGTGTGATATGGGAAGATTAGATGGTTTTGGTGGAGGAGGAGGTTCTGCTGTTCGAGAGCTTTGTGCAAGGGCAATGTCCATTGTGTATGAACAAAATTACAAAACCATTGGGCATTTTGATGGTACAGCTCACATTACTGTCCTGTTGGACCGAACAGATGATCGAGCATTGAGGCACCGATTACTGTTACTTTTAAAGGTGGTTTCACTAACTCGAGAACACTGTTACTGTACTATATTTAGTCATCAACCGATTTGCTTCCTTAGTTTTTATGAATCTATTTATTCTTTATATGATTATAGAAGAAAAAACCAAAGTTCTTTGACATCCAAGATCCATCAGTATTGCAGGTTCCATTAAAAGTGTGGCATTCATATTTGTTTGCCTTACTAGAATGATAATAGAACAGGTTTACATAGCTTAACTATCGGCTCTACTTCTCTTCTTTTGGAAAAGGATAATGTGTTTAAGTTTTTATGTAATATTCCTTCAAAACTGAATAAAAGTTGAAAATGTATGTATATAAGTTCATAACAGTGGACAGACTACTATAGCATTGGGCTATAGCTGGAAAGTGCGTATTTGGTTCATAATAGTGGACAGACTATTATAGCATTGGGTTATTGCAGGAAAGTAGTATAATTGTTCTGTGGATTGCCTTCTACAGGCCGGAGCCTAAATAAACTTTAAACCTGGTTAGAAAGCGTACTCATGCAAATAAACAAAGAAACACTTGCATTCTTGCAAGAATGAAACAGAAAAATCATATGTTTTTCTAGTTGCTTGACATTCATACAAATAGATACAGATAAAACAAACATAACCTGGAAAGCAAGTTGCACAACATGATAAATGCTACTTCTGAAAAGAAATGTTAACAATCTTTCACCACCCACCAGCTCCTGTCCTGTAGAACCTAAACTAAAAAAACTCAAATAGGATTCTAAGTATAAGTTCATAAACAAAACTGAGTAACCCATTGAATTCCAAAATATCTTAACATCAGATTCATATCATATAAGAAAGATGACTCCTATGTAGAATATCCACATAGGATTTTCTATAGTTGTACTACCCAATGTGTATTTTAAAATTTTTTTAATAAAGAATAGAAACTAATTTCTCAATGAGGTCTCAACTAGGAACTACAACAGTTTATAGAGTTCAAAGGAAGTTAGATTGCAATACAATAGTAATGAAAAAAATCATTTAAATATTAAAATGAGTAATGAGAAAATCAATAAAACGAGACTAGTGAAATTTACATCTATCACTTTTGCTATTTTGTAACCTGAAAAAATTGTTAAACAAGTACGCAACCTAGAATTAATAGCACATCTATGGCTACTTGGTCTTTGGTCAAGTCATGAAAGCAATTCCAACATTTGAAGGTGGTCTAACCATGCCCAACAAACACATGATATGATGCGGTATGTTTGCTAATGATCAATCGAGTTAGAACGACCATGACATCTAATTATGTCTATTGGCCCCTAGGCAAACTAATAAATTTTGACCGTATCTGCTCGTGTAATACAAAGTTTCAAATAATGGTGAAGGCATATATGGGGACAAAATTCAATGTGTTTACCAATTATTTTGATAACATAATCAGGATATGTTTAGAAAAATATTTTTAAATTTACTTCTATAAGATTAATTAACCTAAACAATGCATATGTTTTATTATTATTTTTATTTTTCTAATTTGATATAATTTGTTTTAGTTTGCTTAAGCAATCTACATAAATAAACTTATACATCTACCTAATACAAATTCTAATCAATCAATCTCAAAATCACTATAAAAATACTCATGTTAAAATTAAAGTGTTTAATGCTTGCAACTATATTTGACAATATATTGTTAATAAAAAATTATTACAATTTACAAGTATTGCTTTTCTTTAAGAGAGAGCTTGCTTACAAAATATTTACATTGTACTTGTACCTAAAGTGTTTAACGCTTGCAATTATATCAAACTATATGTTGTTGATTAAAAAAGATTACAAATTGCTTTCCTCTAAGAGAGAATTTACTAAAAAATATTCCCATTATACTCATGCTAAATTGCTCATTGCTTGCTTCATTCTTTTTCGGTATCTCTCCTTGTATCATGGTTAGAGGCAAATTTAATCAAACTTTTTTTGTTTGGTTGAATTTAACTCAATCAATTTGATTTGGACTCATCTGTTAACCAATTGCATATGGGCCCTCACACAAAACATTGCTGCTATTGTATATGCAATGTGCAATGTGCAATGTGGTTCTTCACTGTGGCCAAGTGTATCACTTCCATAACAATGAGTGACAATATTATTGCAGAGATAGGTATAGAATCAGACTACCATCTGCTGGAAAGAATTCTACCAGAAGGCAATCCTTGGACCAAATATGCTGTTATCTATCTATATCCCAATGCTATACTAGTTTGCTGTTATGGACTAAGAATTCCTGTTTATATACTTATATTGTCAGCTTCTTGGGTTTTTTTTTTTTTTGTATTTGTGCCACATTTTGTCCTTTCCAAGTTTCTTTTACTTGGCAAAGCAACGAAATATTGATTTTAATTCTCATTTTATTATGTTTTAATGAAATGAGACAATGAATGAAATCAACTGAAAGAGTAGCTCGCTTGTTAGTGGACGTCTCCACTGATACATGGAGATTGGCTTACATAAAAGATTCTGAAAAATGGTCCAACTCAAATCATCCTCAATGCGTTTGAGCTACCCGTGATAGTTGTACTGGTATTTCATTAGAGTTGTGCATTATATGCAGTAGTCATTAATATGATCTGTGATGCTTGTTTTTGTACTCCAATACTAGGTTTTGAAAGCTAATAGGACTGAGCTTCTAGCTCTCATGTTTGTGAAATTTGTCCTTTCTCTGAATGCTATTTTCTGAGTATGTTTGACCAACTTTTAGCTTTTCCTGCAGGTCTTAATGAAGGATCTATCAAATGTGGAAGCATGTGTTCTAGTGGGTGGTTGTGTTTTAGCTGTTGATCTCCTAACTGCAGCTCATGAGGCTTCTGAGAGGACTTCTATTCCTTTGCAATCCAATCTGATTGCTGCTACTGCTTTTATGGAACCTCTTAAGGAATGGATGTTTATCGACAAGGATGGAGCAAAAGTAGGGCCGATGGAGAAAGATGCAATCAGAAGGTTTTGGTCCAAGAAAAATATTGATTGGACTACCAAGTGTTGGGCTTCTGGCATGGCTGACTGGAAACGTTTGCGTGACATTCGAGAACTGCGTTGGGCACTTGCTGTTCGGGTTCCTGTTTTAACTCCAATTCAGGCAAGTAATTCTATTTTGCTCATGAGAATTAGTGGTTAAGATTCTTGTTTAAACTAACACATCTTGAAACTGTATAGAAGCATGGGGAGCCTTGAACTGTGATATTTTCATCTACATGTTGCAGGCAATGCCAATTTTTCTGGTTTTTTCATGTATGATTTGTGATGAATATGCTATTTGATGCTTACCAAACTAAGTAGTTTATTTGCATCTGCATCTCTTATTTCTTGATATTTATTACATGCAAATTCTGTTTGTGTTGGGATATTGTGTTTGTAACCATTTAGAATTGGCATTTAATGCTTCCATTTTATCCTGATCGTCCTATTATCTATTCCAGCCCATATATGTAGTGAAGTGACTTATTGTTATATTCAAGTGGTTGTTGTTTGTTTCTTAAATACCTTAGAGTTTGGCATGCATGTTTCTAGCAAAAAGTCTGAAGGACAAATCTTCAAGCTGTAGCAATTTTACAACTTAGAGACAGTTTATTGGTGGGAAATAAATTCATCTTGATGACGATATATAGTTTGCTGAAATTTTCTTTATATTCAGGTGGGAGAGGCTGCTTTAGCTATATTGCACAGTATGGTATCTGCACGATCTGATCTTGATGATGCTGGAGAGATTGTGACGCCAACACCAAGGGTGAAGCGAATTTTGTCTAGTCCTCGTTGCCTTCCACATATTGCTCAGGTAATTTCTTAATGCTAGATAGCCAGGCACCACATAGACACTGGTTTTGTCCATTATCTTTTAATGGCATTCTGTGTTATTCATTCATACTTTTATTTGATTCCTTACTGAACTAATAAAATTCTAAATAAAAATATTCAAAGTCAGAAAACCCAACAACAACAATAACAACCAAGCTTTTTCCCACTAGGTGGGGTCGGCTGTATGAATCCTTTTACGCCATTGAGCTCTATCTCCTATTATATCATCATCTATATTTAAATAAATTTTATCTTGTTTTTTTGTTGCTAACCAAGTCTTTTTTGGTCTTACTCTTCCTCGTTTGATATGCATGTTTATCATAGTTTCACATCGCCTAACTGGAGCATTTATTGGTCGTCTAAGTACATGTCCGTACCATCTTAAACGTGTCTCTCGGAGTTTGTCCTCAATAGATGCAACTCCGACTCTCTCTCTCTAATGCTCTCATTCCTTATTTTGTCCATCTTTGTATGTCCACACATCCACCTTAACATCCTCATCTCTGCAACTCTCATTTAGCTCCATATAACATAGTAGGTCTAGCTGCGGTTTTATAGAACTTACCTTTAAGTTTAAGAGGTACTTTACATTAACACACGCCGCTCCCCTCCATTTCACCCATCCCGCTTGTATTCTATGTACGTCTCTCTCAATCCTCCATCATTTTATAAAATGATCCTAAATATTTAAATCTCGGGTTCAACTCGTCCTCTCCTATCTTAACAATTGTTTCATTACTTCAATATTGCTAAATTTAAATTCCATAGTTTAACATTTACTCCTTCACGTGTCTCATCTACCAAAATAATATCATCCGTAAACAACATGCACTATGGTATCGTGTCTTAGATGTGCCTAGTGAGTTTATGCATGATTATTGATTAGTGAAAAAAATAAGGAGTTGATGCTTGATGCAATCTTATCTTTATAGGAAAAACTTCGGTTAATCAGCCTAGAGTCTTTACTCTGATCATTGCATTTTCATACATATACTTAATTATTTCAATATACACACGTTAACACCTTTCTTTTCTAGAACTCTCCATATAATTTCTCTTAGGACTCTATCATAAGCTTTTTCAAAGTCGATGAATACCATATGTAGATCTTGCTTTTGCTCCCGATATTTTTCAATTAATTGTATGAGGAGATGTAAACCCAAATTGATTTTTGGTCACATGGTCTTCTTTCTTAATCTTTTCTATTACTTTTTCCCAAAGTTTCATAGTATAACTCATTAGTTTAATACCCCTATAGTTCTGACAATTTTGTATGTCTCCCTTGTTTTTATATAAGGGAACAAGAGTACTTATTCTCCATTAGACATCTTTTCGTTTCGATATCATATTAAATAATTTTGTAAGCCATTCAATACCTTGTTTCCCTAAGCACTTCCATACCTCTATTGGAATATCATCCGGGCTTACGGCCATTACCGATCATCATGAGCGAAGTTTGAATTAAAATTAAAATTTCTATGCTCATTTGACCTAATTAAATTACCTAAGTTAAGTTGGTCACCTAAACCTTCATTAAAAAGTTGATGAAAATACCTCTTCCACCGCTCTTTTATTTCTCCATCATTTACTAATACCCTATTACATTCATGTTTAATACATTTTATTTGGCTAAGATCTCTTGTTTTCCTTTCTCTCACTTTAGCTATTCTATAAATATCTTTTTCCCCTTCTTTTGTATCCAATTTTTTATATAACTGTTCAAAAGTTTCATTTTTTGCTTCACTCACTACTTTCTTAGCTTCTTTCTTGGCTATTGTATATTTTTTTAAGTTTTCCTCATTCTTACAAATATATAATTTCTTATAAGCTATTAGTTTTTCCTTCACTTTCTCTTGTACTTTCTCATTCCACCACCAAGATTCTTTACTTAGTGGTGCATGTCCCTTTGACTCACCAAGTACACTCTTAGCTACTATTTTCAACTTTGATACCATCTTATTCCATGTTGTATTAGAGTCATCGTATATTTCACCTAATGCTTGTACTTCTACCTTCTTCTTAAATATATTTTGTTTCTCATCCTTTAACTTCTACCACTTAATTCTAGGAATTGTATATATTCTTTCTATTGATACTATGTTTGAGGCTTATATCCAACACTGCTACTCTATGTTGGGTAGTTAAGCTTTCTCCTGGGATGACTTTGCAATCTTTACAAATCTTTCTATCCTTCTTCCTAACCATAAGAAAGTCAATTTGCGATTTATTATTCTCACTTTTGAATGTGACTAAGTGTTCTTCTTTTTGTTTAAAAAACGTATTAGCTAATATAAGGTCATATGCTATTGCAAAATCTAATATAGTTTTCCCTTCCTCATTCCTCGTTCCAAACCCATAACTCCCATGTACTCTCTCATATTCCTCATTTTTCACTCCGACATGCCCATTTAGATCACCTCCTATTAAAATCATTTCATTTGGTGGAATATTTTGTAATATTTCATCTAAGTCCTCCCAAAACCTTGATTTGGTAGCTTCATCTAATCCTACTTGTGGTGCATATACGCTAATTATGTTCATAGTTTCTTTCGCCACTATTATCTTAAGGGCTATAATTCTATCTCCTTTTCTAACTACTCCTACAACTTCATCCTTTAACAAATTATCTACAATGATACCCACTCCATTTCTTGCTTTACTCTTTCCAGTGTACCATAATTTAAAACCCGAGTTCTCTATCATCTTTGCCTTCTCGCCTATCCATTTTGTCTCTTGTACACACAAAATACTAATTTTTCTCCTAATCATCATATCTACTACCTCCATTGATTTACCAGTGAGAGTTTCTATATTCCATGTTCCAAATCTTAGATTATTAGTTTTCCTATCATATTTGTTTTTATCTAACCTATGGTGTGAGAACTTTTGCCTATTTAACACTACACCCAAGTTCTCATGGAGATGTAGCGGTCCTTGCTGAGACGTTACAGTCGGACTATGTAACGCGAACTCTTGCATATTTATCACTACACCCGAGTTCTGGAGATGTAGCGGTCTTTGCCGAGACGTTACAGTCGGCATAACTTACACCAAGTACTAATTACCTTACGTAGAGATGGAGACAAAAAGCTTATGAAGGTTAGAGGGAGTAAATCCAATCTGGAAACAAATTTATGAAGAAAGGTTTGGTCATTTACAAGCTCAACTTACCTTAACAATTTTCCTTTGCTTTTTTCCTACCAAAGAGTTCCATTTAATTTCTTTCTATCATCACACTAACCAAAACTCTTTTGCTGTTGAGAATCTTTAATGACCAAATTCTTGATTATTGGATCATCTTTCTTCCCTTTTTGCTTCTATTCAAAGCTTCAAGTCATGCAAAGTGATTGGTGTAGGTCATCAGAATAAATGACTACATTAATATCTGCATATTGTTCCTTCTTCTGCGTTCATGTCTGTTTCATCATATATATTCAGATGTTTCATAGGATAGGACATTTTTTTCTTAAGTTTGTAAAACAAATATTTCTTGGCCTTTCAAGTCTAGTGTTCTTAGAGATTGAGTTACATTGAGTTTTTCTGTTTTCCTATCTGATAAATGTGTGTGTGTGTGTGTGTGTTGACTACATTAATATCTGCATAGTGTTCCTTCTTCTGCGTTCATGTCTGTTTCATCATATATATTCAGATGTTTCATAGGATAGGACATTTTTTTCTTAAGTTTGTAAAACAAATATTTCTTGGCCTTTTAAGTATAGTGTTCTTAGAGATTGAGTTACATTGAGTTTTTCTGTTTTCCTATCTGATAAATGTGTGTGTGTGTGTGTGTGTGTTGTGGAAGTTTAAAACTAGAGTAGCTGCGTAAATACATACATATTTAAAATATGTGATTGATTATCATATGTAGTTAAAGGGACATCTTTGTTTATCCCCATCAATAGAAGTGGTTTAATTATTTTCTTCTTTTATATCCTATAATACTTTTCTTATACAAGGATGTTTACTTGAGTCTATTAACTGTTTAAATGTAAATATTTGTTTTCTCAAATGTGCTACATAAGCTAGCTATAAGCAAAAATTCATTTGTTTGAGAAATAAATTTCAAGAACACTTTTCTTGTTCAGGTTCCATTTTTTACTACACAATTCACTCAAAAGATCATCCAAGTTTGGTAAATTACCTGACTTCAAGTGAAATGCAAGTTAGTAGAAGCCTTGACTTTAAGTTGACAACTAATTTTCTTTACCAATTGCACTTCTGGGGCATCATTTTGTTATTTTCTTTTTAGTCTGGTAGTTTTCAGGAAGCTAGCTCTAGTTTTCCAAGAGTACATAAGTTTATAGTCGCTTGACTCTTTTTAATATGTAGAAGTTTTAAAAATATCATGTTAAGGCGAACCATCAAACTTGGGCAATTAGTTCCTTATTTAATACATTGTTTTACAAAAAGCCTTATAATAAGATGTTGTGGTCGTTCATGGTTGCAAAGGTTTGTACTAGCTAAACCAATTTCTAGCTTGTTGAAATACCAACTCATGTCTTGAGTTAGTATTGATATAATTAACCTAGTTTTGCTAGATAGAGAGAGAAGAAGCATGTTATATGTGCTTCTTTGGTCAACATGGAAATTTTCTTGTTTAGGGATTGGGTTAGTTGGTTTCACGCTATATGTATGTGTTTATGATTTTAATGTTTCTTAAATTCATATAGCAATTGTCTTTTATAAAATTACAAATTGCTTGTGGTACAGCTAACCTTACTTATGTACGGAGTGTTGGGTTGTTAGAAAAAACACTTACAAAAATTTAGTATAGCAGTTATGAGAATGTTAAGAATGTGCAGAGTTATTAGAAAGGATATAGTAAATCATGGAAGCTCTAGTAAATAGATAAAGCAGGGAGAATTAGTTGTGATTGTATGGACATGTTTGAAGGCGATTGATTCTATAGTTAGAATAGTTTAATCTCTTAGAATGAAGGTGTAGGAGGTAGAGAAAGTTCCAATTAAAGTGTTAGACAAAATACAATACAAAATTATTTTATTGATTTAAATATTACTAGTGAGATAGCCTTGAATAGAGGACAATGGAGGGACAAGAATAATGCAGCTATCCCCAAATTGTTGGGATAAATTATTAAACACAACTTGATGTTGAATTGCTAAAGATGATTAATTTAATTTCCAGTGCTAAAGGTATGTTTTAGTTAGATTGCTTGATTACATTGATTATTTTAGTATATTATATAGTAGACACACACTCACATTTTTTTTTGACTTGTTATGTATATTATTGTTGTTATAATATTAGTTCTATCTATCTTATTTCTCTCTTTCTATATAGATACACATCACCCACATAACCATTTAAAATATCAGACTGCATAAGTTAACTTGAAACACATTTTCTCCACATGCTTTTATGGATAAAACCTTTATTTCATGGTTCTGTGTTCAGTTTGCAGATGGCTAGATATGATAGTTTGTTTTTGTTGAAGGTAGCATTGACATGCAAATAAGGATTTACAATTGAGCAAATGCTGATATTATTATTTTTTTCTGAAATCACTTAGGCTATTCTTATGGGTGAACCAAGCATTGTTGAAGCAGCTGCTTCCTTGCTCAAGGCTATTGTGACTAGAAATCCCAAGGCAATGGTTCGATTGTACAGCACTGGTGCCTTTTATTTTGCTCTAGCTTATCCTGGATCAAATCTTCATTCAATTGCACACCTCTTTTCTGTGACGCATATCCACCAAGCATTTCATGGTGGAGAAGAGGCGGCAGTATCCTCATCGTTGCCCCTAGCAAAAAGAAGTGTACTGGGTGGGCTTCTTCCAGAATCCTTGTTATATGTACTGGAGCGAAGTGGACCAGCAGCTTTTGCGGCAGCAATGATATCTGATTCTGATACTCCAGAAATTATATGGACACATAAGATGCGAGCAGAAAACCTAATCCAACAGGTCAACCATATGAACTTCATGTTTATTGTATAACTTGATTTGCTTGACATTGTTTTCTTTGCCTTTCCTCTATGTTTCCAGGTTTTGCAGCATCTTGGAGATTTTCCACAGAAGTTATCACAGCATTGTCATTCTTTGTATGATTATGCCCCTATGCCCCCAGTAACTTACCCAGAATTAAAAGATGAAATGTGGTGCCATCGTTATTACCTCAAAAACTTGTGTGATGAGATTAGATTTCCCAAATGGCTCATTGTTGAGCATATTGAATTTTTGCAATCACTGCTGGTTATGTGGCGTGAGGAATTAACTCGACGTCCAATGGATCTTTCAGAAGAAGCGGCATGCAAAATATTAGAGATCTCCATGGATGACATTGTCATTGATAAGAACAGAAAATCTTTAGAGACTGCAAATGGTAATTTGGGCACATCAAGTCAGATTGAAAACATAGATGAAGAAAAGCTTAAACGGCAATATCGAAAATTAGCAATAAAGTATCATCCTGACAAAAACCCTGAAGGGAGGGAGAAATTTGTTGCTGTGCAAAAGGCTTATGAAAGGTTGCAGGTACATGAGTTTTACCAGATCCGTCTATATACTTTCTTATAGCTTGTCCATCATATTAGAAGTGCTATAGTAAGTCTATTTCAGGAAGTGTTTATTCTGGAATATACACAAAAACAAGATTACTGAGATGTTGATGTCTCTGGCTTTGTGATGTAGTATTTTTCTATTAACAAGAAAAAAAATTCATGTGAGAAATTTATGTTCCATAGTTTTTGAAATCTGTATAAATTGATACTAATAATTGGTATCTTGTCCTTGTAATAGTATGGAGTTTATAAATGAAATATAGGTAGTTGTATGCTTATATTAGATTATGTTAATTGAAAAGGTTAAAGCACTTGAATGGATTTCTAATGCAATTGTCCTAGAATTCTAGATGTGGAATCAATGCAAGAATGCTGAGAATCAGTGGTTTGGATTATTCTATGATAGGAAGAAGTAACAGATGTTTACTTGATGCTTGTAGGCAGCCATGCAAGGATTGCAAGGTCCACAACTTTGGAGGTTGTTACTTTTGTTGAAAGGGCAGTGTATCCTGTACAGACGATATGGTGATGTCTTGGAGCCATTTAAGTACGCTGGTTATCCTATGTTGCTCAACGCTGTTACCATTGATAAGGATGATAACAATTTTCTCTCATCAGAAAGGGCCCCTCTACTTATTGCAGCTTCTGAGCTGATTTGGCTGACGTAATTTATCTAATTCTGTGTCTTTTATTCTCATCTACATCTATCTTCTTCTGTTTTTTGCTCTTAAGATTATTTCAATCTGAACATCAGGTGTGCATCATCTTCACTAAATGGTGAAGAGCTTATCAGAGATGGTGGTATTCCCCTCTTAGCGACCCTTCTTTCCCGTTGCATGTGTGTTGTTCAACCCACAACACCTACAAATGAACCATCTGCCATCATTGTTACAAATATAATGCGCACCTTTTCTGTCGTGAGTCAGTTTGAAATGGCAAAGGCTGAAATGCTTAAAGTTGGAGGTGTTATACAAGATATCGTGCACAGTACTGAACTAGAATTTGCTTCAGCAGCTGTCGATGCAGCTCTCCAGACTTCAGCTCATTTATGTGGATCATCTAGATCACAGGATGCTTTACTTTCTGCTGGCCTATTGTGGTATTATTTCATTCAAAGTTCCTTCTATTCATTTCATTGAATTAGTGGAAGTAATGTTAATATTTTAAGTTTGTCCAATTTCATTCTCGGAATAAGTTGATGAGTTATTGACACCCCCATGAAGTAAGATTTAGTGGTAGCGATAGATTTTTATTTTAATTCATGGAATCAATTCTTCATTTTTCAGGTATCTATTACCACTTCTTCTACAGTATGATTCTACAGCAGAAGAGAATGCTTTGAACGAGGCTCATGGTGTTGGTTCTAGTATTCAGATTGCTAAAAATATCCATGCAGTACTCGCAAGTCAGGCCTTATCAAAACTATGCGGTGTTTCTGAAGATGGAGTGCCAACCCCATGTAATGATTTAGCTGCTAATGCACTCAAGGGTTTACTTACACCTAAGCTCGCTAACATGCTTAAAAGTCAGGAACCTAGGGATCTCCTGTTAAATTTAAACGCAAATTTGGAAACTCCAGAGGTAAATTTTCTTAACGCTCTAACTTTCTTTGCATCTTTAATTTAATTGAATCTGTGATCCTAATACAAGTTCGAGTATCTAGTAAACTGGTTCCACAACTTTTTACAATATTTTTTATTGAAGAATTGGTTACCTTGAAATATTTTACTCTCTTATATTGTTGAAAATGTATTTAATCTAATAATCATTGATAATGTTGTCAGTATTGAGTGAAGCTGACTTCTGCTCGTACTCTAGTTCCGCATGAGATAGTGTAGGGAGTTTTCAAGTGCTTATGCAAGGGGGCACACCCTCCAAACTGAGTTGCCAGTTTTTGGGGCAAGTCATTCTAGGCTGGATATGCTTCTCCCTCATCAACATGGTATCTTGCCTACAGTTGATTTGCTCAAGAATGAAGGGCATTTTGCACATTAGTCTAATTGACCTCTGCTCAAACTTTAATCTCACATAGGATGTTTAAGTTCAGGTCTCCCTCTTTGGCTAGTCATTTTTGGCTAAACGGGGGTTTTGCTCCTTTCAGCAGAGTGTCTCATTCCTTTTTCTTTTCTTTCTTTTTTCCATCTACAGAAAAGCCCAGTAGGTCTAAATATTTTTATAATACAAAATGTTTCAAGTAGGACATCTTTTTCTAGATTAAAGCTTGCTTTATATATATATATATATATAGAGAGAGAGAGAGAGAGAGAGAGAGGGTTGTTATCCTACTTACCTTATGGTGCTCACCTTGTGAGCATCATGTGTAATTTTTTTTTTAAATTTCTTTAGCTTAAATACTATAACCTAAATTATGAACCCTAAGCTCTAAAAAAAAATATACATGGTGCACATGAGGTACATCAAACATGTTCTTACTTTATATGGAAGATTATTTAGACCCAAATGATGCATCAAAGTGTTGGGTAGTCAGAAAAATTACATATACAACAAACTGTAGTGTAGCATAGATGGATTGTTTACTTGTTAGAAAAGTAAAATAAATAACATTACTATTTGCGAGTAATTTAGTTTCAATAGAGGATACATTCAGAGAACAATAATAAGTGTTGGGTTCTAACTATTTGGAATCAACCACATGGATCTTATAATGCCCATATTTTCTAATATAGTTTCACTAAGCAATATTTGCTATTTCTTCATCCCTCACATCTTTGATTCTAATTGGTTCAGCTTGGTTAACTATATAATGTATGCATCTTCAGACATGTCCATACATTGTAAGTTACACCTTTAAGTTATATATACATATATATAATGTATGTATGTATAGAGATGTGATATGCTGGGCACCTCCTGTGAGCACCCAGCATGCGACAGAGGGGGGCAGTGGGGCCCACGTAGGGGTGCCCCCCTGTCGCATATGCTGGGCATGCATGGTAGGCGCCCAGCATATCACATCTCTGTATGTATAATATGTATAAATATATATATAGTGACTCTACCTTTTCAATATCCTTTCCTCTGCTATACTGACTTCTTTGTACGTTTGGTTTTATCATTGCCCAACATAAGACAATATAATCAATCATTTGAAACACTTATGAAGATTTACTTTCCATCAACTTAATTATTATATAATGTCTTTTGACTTTTCATATCTTCAGTTTTAGTTCTACTTAAATTTAAATATTTAATTTCTATAGCTTCTCATGTTCAAATGATCCCATAAAAGAAATTGTATGGATTGATTCAAGGTTATTACAGCAACATGTGTTATTTTTGCCTCATTATTGAGTTAAATGGATGGATGAAGTCTGTCTAGCCAAAATCAAATAGTTGGGGCTTATCAATTGTCATAATTTTTGCTTCCTTGGATTAGCTTGAGGCAATAGTTTGACTGGGTAGATTGTGTCTAAATGAATGGTTCAGGACAGGGAGCCACTAGTTTGCTTGGCATGCTGGGGACTACACTAATAGAAAGGTCATAGATTCTACTGTTAGATTAGCATTAGGACAGGGAGCCACTAACTGATCCGAGGAAATATTGAATGTTTGGTGAGTAAACTATCTCAGATTCACCAGACACAACATCTCATTGTTATTGTGATCAACCAATTTTAAAAGAACCCACATCATGACTAATGCATAACAACCCTAAGAATCCAGAAAGCTATTTTGTTTCGTGATTGAGGTTATCTCTACATCTGGATATTTTGTTTTTTTGGGGAGGTAATCCAATTTCTTAGAAGAGCAAGAAATAAATTGTTGTTGCTAGATCATGTGCAAAGTTCAGAGTATAGAGGCATGCCCTTAATAGCATGTGAACTTATCTGGTTAAACAATTGACGATGGAGTCATTGTATGCACCTACAAAACCAATGAAGCTTTATCTCACCAATTCTGCTCCTATGAGCGTAACTTGGAACCTAGTGTTTTATGAAAGAATAAAACAAAGATTGATTGTGATTTCATCTTAGAAAAGGTGTAGTTAGAGGAAATCACCACTTCATTTGTCAATTTTAAGAGAGCCTAAAGTAGAATACATCTATAAAAGTTGAGGTTCTACAATATTTTCAAACTACGCGCGCACACATTGATAGTTAGAAGGGTAGATTGATTGTCATTTCATCTGAGAAAAGGTGTAGTTAGAGGAAATCACCACTTCATTTGTCAATTTTAAGAGTGCCTAAAGTTGAATACATCTGTAAAAGTTGAGGTTCTACAATAGTTTTAAACTATGCGCGCGAGAGAAGGGTAGAAGGAGGCTACCTAGAGCATCCTATTAGAAATAATTCCCTTTTCTTCCATAACGTTAAACAAAACCACAGCAAACTACCATCCATATATTTTCAGTAAATCAATCATAAATAATAAATGTAGAGATTTAACTGATACCATACACTCATTCAACTAGGTAATGCCAAATCGACTTGTTTAGGAATGTCAGAAGAATTGCTTTTATGCTATCTTCATAATTAACTAGATTAAAGGAAAAAAATATGTTTCAGACCTCTGAATTAGTTAAGTTTATTTGGTGATTTATTTTGAGTCAGATTTTTTTATTGGTATTATAACTGCTCTTAGTTCTCCTGCCATCATATAAAACACATGCTATTTGCCATTGCTATTTGTTATCATTTATTTCCTTTGAGTTTCATAACTGTCGGTATGTTTTATGGTTAATAAATATATACAACACCTCTTGCAGATTATTTGGAACTCTTCCACTCGAGCTGAATTGCTCAAGTTTGTGGATGAACAGCGGGCTAATCAAGGCCCTGATGGTTCATATGATTTGTCAGAAACACAATCTTTCACTTATGAAGCTCTATCAAATGAGCTCCATGTTGGCAATGTTTACTTGAGGATCTACAATAATCAGCCGGACTATGATATAGGTGAACCGGAGCCTTTTTCTGTTTCTCTTCTGAAATTTATATCAGAACTGGTGCATAATCTCAAGGAATCAGATGTACCTGCTGATTGTAAAGTAGATAATAATTCTTCATCTCCTGAGCCATCTGAGCATCAAAATGATACAATGAATATGATAGCTAATGAAGGTAAAGCAGATGCATTGAACATTGATGAAAGGAGAGGGAAACCTGAAGTAATAATGAACCTTCAAACTGGGTTGACGTCTCTTCAGGTATGGGTACACCAAGTGACATGTTGAAGCATTTGAGCTATTCGATATATATTAGTTACCATTTTCTTCTTGCTGCAGAATTTACTGACAAGCAAACCTGGTTTGGCTTCCATGTTTTCTACCAAAGAAAAGCTTGCACCTCTGTTTGAATGCGTCACTGTTGATATTCCACTTAAAAGCAATATTCCTCAAATATGTCTTACAGTGCTTCTGCTTTTAACAACTCATGCTCCTTGCCTGGAAGCTATGGTTGCAGAAAGGGCTAATGCAATTCTTTTATTACAGCTACTCCACAAAAGTCCTGCTTGCAGGGTAGGGGCTCTTGCTGTCCTCTATTCTTTGGCAAGCACTCCTGAGCTTGCCTGGGCTGTAGCAAAGTATGGTGGAGTTGTGTACATTCTTGAACTTATCTTGCCAAAGCGTGGTAAGATCCTATCCCCATCTCTCCTCACCACCACCACCCTACATTTTTATTACTGAGAACATTTTTTTTCTACATGACATTCATCTATTTTTTCTCTTTTTCTTATCAGCGGGAATCACAATCATCCTTGTATTACTGAGAACATTTTTTTTTTTCTAAATGACACTAATCTTTATTGAAGGGGAGCCTTGGCGCAACGGTAAAGTTGTTGCCATGTGACCAAAAGGTCACGGGTTCGAATCCTGGAAACAGCCTCTTGCAAAAAGCAGGGTAAGGCTGCGTAGATCCTTCCCCGGGACCCCGCATGGTGGGAGCTTCGTGCACCGGGCTGCCTTTTTTTTAAATGACACTAATCTTGATTATACTTGCCACTAGCATTGCATGAATTCAAAGTACAATTATTGGTGTGATGCAAAAAATGTGAAATCTAAGAATTGATGTAGTGACACTCGGGTGGAAAGTTTTTCTGGATTAGTGCATGCTTCCTTTCACATTCTTCCTCATAGACACCCTCATTTTCTGACCACCATTTGTGCTATTTTACATATTATCCTTTTAAATTTGAAATATTTTGTCTAGGAGATGACATGAAAATGTTATACGACTATAAGAAGGTGGATAAAGATACTGTTACTTCTGAAATAAATCTGTCTGCTAAAATGCTATGTTACTCAGGGTCAAGTATGAGTATTTGACATGCGTGTGGATCTAAGTGTCTGCTAAAATATAAGTGTGACACATCCATCTTTAAAAATTTTAAGACGTCTCAACTATTAAATGTCAACTCACGCCGTGGGCGTCAGACATGGGATGGAGGGGCTAAATGAAGAGTCCCAGTATTAGGGCTAAAATGTACTATTATTGTCAGTCCAATAATGCTTTTTGTGATGTAAGAGTATTTCATTTTTATTTTTCATCATCCACAAATATCTCAATATAGAGGAAATGCTCTATGAGCACTGTTTTTTGGATAACATTGGAGAGATAATCATATACACCCACGCTTGATACTTGGCTATTTATGGTGCAAGAGTTGCCATGTCTCTTGAGACATTTTACCTGAACTTTTCATCAATCTAGATTTCTTGCAGAGCATCAGTCTTTATCTGTTATTTGAATGGTAGGTCTTGGAATCCTCAGATGTGCAAATTTATGTTGCAATAACTATGTATATTTCTGATGGTAGTTTCATTTTTTCCAGAAGAAATTCCTTTCCAGCAAAGAGCCGCGGCTGCATCCTTGTTGAGCAAGCTTGTTGGACAGCCAATGCATGGCCCTAGAGTAGCTATAACACTAGCAAGGTTTCTACCAGATGGCTTAGTATCATGTATCAGGGATGGACCTGGTGAAGCAATAATTTCGGCTCTTGAACAAACAACAGAAACACCTGAGCTTGTGTGGACACCAGGTATGGCGGCTTCTCTTTCTGCACAATTGTCAACTATGGCATCAGATCTCTACCAGGATCAAATGAAAGGCTGCCTTGACGATTGGGATGTTCCTGAGCAGGCATCAGGCCAACAGGCCATCAGAGAACCTCAGGTAACCATAAAGTTCATGTATTCTATTGGTTTCCAGTTATAATTATGTTTTACGTGGATGCAGGTTGGTGGTATTTATGTAAATATATTCTTGAAAGATCCTAAGTTTCCTTTGAGAAACCCAAAGAGATTCCTGGAAGGACTATTGGATCAGTATATTTCCTCAATTGCTGCCTTCCATTATGACCCAAGATCTGTTGATCGTAAACTTCCTACAACACTGTCTGATGCAATCCTCTCATTACTACGCGTACACCCTGCCCTTGCAGACCATGTCGGTTATCTTGGATACGTTCCGAAATTAGTTGCTGCCATGGAGCATGAAGGAAGCCGAAAAAAGATGGCACCTATAGAGTTGAATAATAGCAATGATGGTTATGAAGAAACAGATAGACAAACAGACTCCAGTGGTCGGACTCTTCAAGAAAATATACGCCATGGTTGTTTATGGATACTGCACCAGTTGGCAACTAGTACAACTTGTGCAGAAGCTATGGCGACTACTAGTGTTGGGACCCCTCAGGTACAGAATGTAAATGCATGCTAATAGCTAGGCTGCTCATAAGCATTGATGAACTAACTAACTAACATGAAACACATTATTTATTATGGTTGATAGTTGTTATCTATTTTATTGTGCTTTATATTCCCTTCAATTTCCATTTTTTAATTCGTAATTCTAGCCTTCTGGGATAACTATTTCACAAAGTTTATGAAATATCAAAATTTTATTTGCAATATATACACACTTTTTGTTAGGCCTTGTATCTAGATAGGCATAGTTCCTACTTCCTACAACGTTCTTGGATCACTACTGTATATTTACAACACGTTGTCATCTTTGATATATTAAAACCCCTCCTTTAACTGAGGAAAGATATTCATTAAGATCTGGTAGACATTTAGCACTCCCATTTTTATTCTTTTCTTTGTTAGTATGTATAGCTGATTGTTTGGCAAATGTTGAGAAGCGCGGTCAATCAGTGAAACCTGTTGGTTTAAACAACTAAATATTCTTTGTTTCTACATGATTAGTTAGAGACATTTCCAGTTGGAATATACTCATGAAAAAAATTAGTTTTTCACAAGATTTCTTGCTTTTTGCAATACTTAAGGTTTGTTTTACATTTTATTTTAAACCTTTTTTTTTGCAGAATTGCAACTTTCCTAATAGGTATATAGTGCATTTCTGCTGTTTGTTTATTGATTTTTTAATCCTTTTTTTCTTTAAGGTTGTGCCTTTGCTCATGAAAGCAATTGGATGGCAAAACTGTGGTTTAGTAGCTTTGGAAACATTAAAGCGTGTCGTTGTTGCTGGAAATCGTGCTCGAGATTCTCTAGTCGCACAGGCACTGAAGTAAGTTTCAGCAAAATTAGTTACATTTTCCTCTTCTTTCTGTAAGGGCTGCATTAACATCAACCAACATGATTCAGCTAGAGCAAGCTTTCTTCCATGATATAGAAATGAGTACTAATAAATCAGTGAATGCATTTCAATTGGGTTACTCTGTATAAACTTTGTCAGGTTTACTTCTGGAATATTTTTTTCATCTAAATGCGATGGAAAACTAGCTGATTGGTCTTTCTTTTGGCTGCACACTGGAGTTATATAATTGTTTCTTTTAGTAATTGTCGATATAGCCTTTTGAAATACCACCAACTCCAATAATATCTTCCTTAGACAATGTTACAGATGTAATCTTATACAGATAATGCATATAATGCCAAATTGTGTGCCAAGACAGGCATTCAAAAGCCAAAGAATTGTAAAACTACAATATTAAGTAATCTTTCTAGTACATTTCATATTTTCTATACTGTTGTATAAGTCAAAAGAATGTTTTTAAATTAAAATTATAATCCTTCAGTTTGATTCTAGTGTTTTTTTCGTTGCACATTTGTTTTTCACATTAAGATCCCAAACAGTTGGGAAAAACATGGCTTGTGTTATGATAATGGCATTTGATTTTCACAAATGTTACATAATGAAGGCTCACTACTAGAGGCCAGACAATATTTTCAACAAATAACTGGACAAACTCATCCATTTGTTTGCTTGATTACTTTGTTTATCAGATTGTTCAGGAACCTGCTCAAATGACATTATCTGTTATCTGAACATAGGATGGAAGATGTCGATATGAATTACTATTATGTGATGTACCTTTAATATGTTGTCTTTTTTTTTTTTTTTAAATAATGTTATCTAATAATCTGTTTTTGCATGTATGCTGTAGGATTGGTCTTGTTGAGATACTTCTTGGCCTTCTTGATTGGAGAGCTGGTGGACGACATGGATTGAGTGCAGAAATGAAGTGGAGTGAAACTGATGCTTCAGTTGCTCGAGTACTTGTAGTAGAGGTTTGGTTGCTGAAAGCCCTGTGTCATTTTGTTGATATCTGAGTGTTCCTCTGCAGGAAGGGGCCATTTGGTTGCCTGCATATAGCATCTGCATCAAATGGCCTATTTCTGCCCTGTTATCTACAAATGGATCTGCCATTCAAAATGGTAGCAGATTCTATTTGCAATCTGCAACTAATCTAAAAATATCTTAAGGATAAAGTATCATAAAAAATAAATAGAAAAAATGTATATATATATCCTACATCCTAATTTGGTTGTAATTAAAATACAAGAAAGATATAGTATCTAATACAAATTTTGAATAAAAAGTGTTTAATTTTTCTAATATTAAACTAAAATAATTAAAGTACATTCCAAAAATATATATTGATTTGTATTGTGTAGGAGGATTCATATAGCCGACTCCACATAGTGGATAAATGCTTGGTTGCCGTTGTTCTAGTATTGCAAAAATTATATCATGCATCTAAAACAATTATAATGGACTTACAGTTGTGTTATTTAAAAAATTGTTTTACAAAATCGCAATGGCATTTGCAGAAAATCAGACAGCTTAACTTCATATGCCATTTGCTTATGGTTGCTGATTGCATACATAACCAGTTACAAGGCAATCAAATACTCTGGAAGTTACACATTTTTGACCTTATAATAATTTTGGATGCAGCTGAAACCACTATAACTACTTAGGTTTGACTTTGCACCTATAATCTTTTAACTAAAGGATCGTTGAGAGTCATCAGATCCTGCTTATATTTTGTATCAACTTCCACTGGTGGAAGTTCAAATGTTCAAAACTTCAACAAGCGTTTGAACAGAAAAAATAAATATACTGGGATGTTGTTATTGGCAAAGAATGTAGACAGAACATTCTCACGCTTTAATACTAGCCAATTTTACTCAAATCATTTCATGGTTCTATTTATATATCAGGGGAACAATATAAGTTGTACACCGATTTCACATGCCACTTGCTTCTGTAGATTCCAAGTCTTAATAACAAATATTTTTGCGATACAAGAGAACTGATGTCTAATTGAAATTTGATACTTTGATTTGTGTGATTTGATCCAGGTTTTGCATGCTTTTGCCACTGAAGGTGCCCATTGCTCTAGAATTCGAGAAATCTTAGATGGTTCTGATGTAAGTTCACTTATCTATTTGTCAATATTTCACTTTACCATTTACTCTTTTTTTATACAACATTCTACACTTTCGTAATGTCCCGTAGGGCTACCAGGATAACTCTCTCTCTCTCTCTCTCTCTCTCTATATATATATATATAGTCTGTGTTACTTGGACTCTGGTACGAGTATTGACATGGGTATGTAATTGAATGTCTGACATGGCTATTTTTAGAATTTTTTACAAGTGATTGATAGAAATGTTAAGTGTCCACTTGGAGTGAATATATCCAAGTGTTGGGTAGCCAATATGGGTGTATGGATGAGGTAGATGAAGAGCCCTGCATATCAAAATGTTTATAGTAATATTCTTCACTCTCATTTCCCATGGTACAACAAAGTTTCTCATTCTTTCAATACCAGCGTATTATGAGATTTAGGAATGCAATTGTAATCTCTCAGTTGTATATAAGGCAAAATGAACCAGTCGTGGATGCTTGAGTTGATATACCATGGTGATGGTCTTGTGGTAAGGATCTTAATTAGGTGCTGGCATGTTTCAACAACTGCAAATCATCCAATATCCATGTGTGAATTTAAGACCCTTCTATGTCAACAAAGACATCAGTTCTGTTTTCTGATGCCTGCTAAAAGGGATTACTGTAGGTTTTATCACCAAATATTTGCAACAAATTTTGAACTACTAGAATATTTAAAATTAGTAGAGGGAAGAGACTGATCCTGAGTTGGAGCTTGATCAATAGTTTTATCAACGGTGTTGTGTAATAACCTTCAATCAAAACTTCTGTTACATTGGTCAGAAGGAGATGCATTTTTTGTCCAAAGCTGCATGATTTCTGTTCCTTCATGTATTGAAGCACATTAGCAGGCAAAGAAAAGAATATGTATTCTCCTATTCTAGATTGGTAGACGCCTCATTCAAAAGTTGAAAAAAGTTGTATGTATTGGTCACTTGGTGTGAGTAGATAGCATCTCAATGGTTGAATAGCTGTTTGAAAGCCTAGAATATGTATTATAAGTACCTAGATACATATTCGACATTGACAGTTGGCACTTGGCAGTATATCAATGAGTGATCTTTGAAAGGTATTCCAAAGTTCATAGATACTTCCAAGATGTAAACATATAAACAAAAATTGACTCTAGAAGTTATTTGAAGCTGCCACTATTTTCCAACCTTACAGATTGGCAGTTTTGCTTGAATACTTGTGGACAAAGGATACAAAACCAATATTTTGACAAGGTCCAGAAGGAAGATGCTTGTGAAACATAAATCTATAAAATTAAGCTGGAAACTTTCAGGTGTTAATTTATTTTTCCATCCATTGCTATCAAATCACGGAAAGGTATAGCTACACACAATATTGATGGTTGCAAGATGAACTAGGCAGTTTCTATAGTTCGTGGGAATGTGATGGTTTCAATCTTGAGCAATGCAATTAATGTTGGTACAAGTTGATGCCATTTTACATGACTAGGAAAGGAGAGGAAGATGTGGTGATCAAAGAGGCAGTGTGGCATCATGAAAACCCATTTCATGAAAAAAGTATCATATATAGTATATTGTTGAGGTCTGCAAGAAGCCACAAGGCCCTCCCCCATACATTTTGCCTTGTTTTGTTGACTTCTTATGTTTTTTTCACCCTAGCAGAGATGGTGTCTGACCTTGCTTGTTCTCTTTGACTTGGTGCCTTGATTTGGCAATATTCACCCTCTATATATTGTTGGGGTTGCAAGGTTGCAAACATAGTCCCACATTGAAAACACATGGAAAAGATCATGGGTTTATAAGAGAAAGATATCTCCATTGGCATGAGGCCTTTTGGGGAGAGCCCAAGAGCAAAACCATGAGGGCTTAGGCCCAAAGTGGACAATATCATGCTATTGTGGAGATATCTAAATTCTTTTCGATCCTACAATTGGTATCAGAGCCCGAACTGCCAGAAGGTTTAACCGCCGACTGTGCACAAGAGCTATGGTCTGATTGAGCCATGTGAGTACAATATTGACCTCGAACAAAGAAAGTGGGGGCTCCTATATTCGGATCAAAAGGACCAGACACCAGGCAAGAAGTCCTAGTTGCGACTAGGCAAGGAAGTCCTAGTAGGTCGGGTGGACCGAGGGGCAAGAAGACCTGGTGGGTCGAGGATCAGACGTGGGAAGCCTATGGTCCTTTGTTTGAGGGGGGGATTGTTGGGGTTGCAAGGTTGCAAACATAGTCCCATATTGGAAACACATGGGAAAGATCATGGGTTTATAAGAGAAAAGATAATTCCATTGGCATGAGGCCTTTTGGGTAAAGCCCAAGAGCAAAACCATGAGGGCTTAGGGCCCAAAGTGGACAATATCATGTCATTGTGGAGATATCTAAATTCTTTTCGATCCTACAATATATTGTTGGGGTTGCAAGGTTGCAAACATAGTCCCATATTGGAAACACATGGGAAAGATCATGGGTTTATAAGAGAAAAGATATCTCCATTGGCATGAGGCCTCTTGGGTAAAGCCCAAGAGCAAAACCATGAGGGCTTAGGGCCCAAAGTGGACAATATCATGTCATTGTGGAGATATCTAAATTCTTTTCGATCCTACAATTGGTGAAGGTTTAACCGCCGACTGTGCACAAGAGCTATGGTCTGATTGAACCATGTGAGTACAATATTGACCTCGAACAAAGAAAGTGGGGGCTCCTATGTTCGGATCAAGAGGACCAGACACCAGGCAGGAAGTCCTAGTAGGTCGGGTGGACCGAGGGGCAGGAAGTCCTAGTTGGACCAGACACCAGGCAGGAAGTCCTAGTTGCGACTAGGCAAGGAAGTCCTAGTAGGTCGGGTGGACCGAGGGGCAAGAAGACCTGGTGGGTCGAGGATCAGACGTGGGAAGCCCCGGACTGCCAGAAGGTTTAACCGCCGACTGTGCACAAGAGCTATGGTCTGATTGAACCATGTGAGTACAATATTGACCTCGAACAAAGAAAGTGGGGGCTCCTATGTTCGGATCAAGAGGACCAGACACCAGGCAGGAAGTCCTAGTAGGTCGGGTGGACCGAGGGGCAGGAAGTCCTAGTTGGACCAGACACCAGGCAGGAAGTCCTAGTTGCGACTAGGCAAGGAAGTCCTAGTAGGTCGGGTGGACCGAGGGGCAAGAAGACCTGGTGGGTCGAGGATCAGACGTGGGAAGCCTATGGTCCTTTGTTTGAGGGGGGGATTGTTGGGGTTGCAAGGTTGCAAACATAGTCCCACATTGAAAACACATGGAAAAGATCATGGGTTTATAAGAGAAAGATATCTCCATTGGCATGAGGCCTTTTGGGGAGAGCCCAAGAGCAAAACCATGAGGGCTTAGGCCCAAAGTGGACAATATCATGCTATTGTGGAGATATCTAAATTCTTTTCGATCCTACATATATGTGGAAGATTGTGTGAGCGTTTAAATATCTTTAATCTGTTATTCAACGACGATACATCCTCACATAAAGCAAGGAATAGGATTGAAATTTTGTGTGATGCTGGGGTGTCACAGCTGAAATTTTCTATTTTGAGAAAAAACTGTCACGAAACTGGGAAGCATATGCGATGCATACCTCAAACTCTTTGTCCCTCATTGTTGCTCACCATCGGCAGTCACTTGCCATTGACTCACCACTGCTAGTTTTCTTCTCTGCTGCAGGCGACAGCAGAGGAGATCAAGAGAAGACCCCAACAACAGAAAAATTAACCAAACCTAAACCTGTTAACCAGTAACTCATTACGTAATCTAGCAAAGATCAAAGGTGTGAATTTGATCACATTGTGGACAAATATGGAGAAGTTCTAACCATGTTCATGCCCTTCACAATCGCATCAATTACTTACAAGGAATGATTGATTTTACACAGGGTAAAGCAATGTAATTTAGTTGCACAGCACTTGAGACAAAGCAATGGAGTACTAGGCATATTTCCTTCAGTCATCAGCTGTGAACTCCGTGGAGAGGGTGTTAAAACCAACAAACACCCATACCCAATTGGAATCGTCATGCTACTTCTACAAGACAAGATCATCTAGAGAACACTGATATTAAGTAGTTTATCCAGTTTTCTTTTTGAGAGCTCTGAATAGGCTCATCCTGACAAAACTTCTTTTCACCAAAAACTTGTAAATAATCTTTTATGCTGGAATATATTTGCCAAAGAAAATTCTAGCTCACTATGCTGGAAGTGTATCATTTGTTTCTCCTGTTACAGCACTGCTTTCTTTTGCCTAGTTTAAATACCACTAGTCTCCTAGAAATGATTCAAACATATGGCTTATTTCTGTTTTGTGTTTGTATAACATGTGGCTTCTGGATTTTAGCTGATAACATCTGAATAATAGATAACCTTGTTAATTCGAGCCCTACAGGAAAATTAAATCAACTAAATAGCAGAAACTAAAAGTGTTACAGCTTTACAAGGTAGTGGCAAATGAGATCTTGTCTAGGAGAGATTGCTGTAATTGCTTCGTGTTACTTTTATTATGAAAATCAGTTTTATAAGATTTTCTGGAAACTTATTTATCAGCTATCAACTTTAATTTCTGCTTCGTCAGGTATGGAGTGCTTATAAAAATCAAAAGCACGATCTTTTCCTTCCTTCAAATGCCCAGTTCGCTGCTGCCGGTGTTGCTGGGCTCATTGAGAGTTCATCATCAAGATTTACATATGCACTTACTGCTCCACCTTCCCAGTCAATCCCTTCTATTGCAGCTCCAAATTCTAATGAAAGAAACAACCACAGGTCCACATAGAGAGAGACATTTGCTATGGTAGCAATGACTTCCCATCAGAATTACAGTTTTTCCAGCTCCTTTTTGTTACCCCAAATAGTAAATAGTGTACAGCATCTTGATACTTGAAGGAAAGAGTCAAATTTCATTTATTTGGTTGTACAAATTGGCTCCTATCGGTCATTATACCTTGTCTGTCTATATGTAGTCACGGAAATAATTGAGGTTTTTTTTGGTTGGGCCTTGTCAATCATTTTGAGGTGAGGTTGCATTCATGACTGGATAATTTTGAGTTTTTCCTGAGTAATAGAAAAAGATAGCGATAGAAAAACTATTGGTCTGTGTGGGGCTTTGGCGTGCAAAATTTAGTACCAAGTAGCCATCCAAATGCCTTCTTGAGCCATTGTTTAAGGTCTTTCTGTGCACTGTGATTCTGTATTTTCTCATTGAAGAAATCTGCATGATAAAGTTGTTTTTTCATCTTCGCCTTGAATGTATTTCTACTAACGCCTTAGTTTGGCCAGTTCAGTAAAATGTATACTCTAGTGTGGGTCTGTATACTCGGCCAATTATATTTTCTACTATTTGCTCCATTTAGTTTCCAAAACATTCATTCATTCATTCATCTATAGAGCAGTGCCATTATTTGTTTTCTTTTTCATCTTTTGCCAGAGAATAATCTGAAAGGCATGCACCATCTCAACTACTGGAACCTTCTTTTTTGTACTCTTTGCTTATCTCAAATCATCATATTGAGAAAAATATTCACCAAGTCTTCAAATTTTTTCAGAGATATTATCCTGTCAGTTAGGGTTTAATCTAACTTAAGATGAGCCACACACATTTGTTTATTTTTTCAACATTAATAAAAAATTAGAACAAGATAGAAAGGAAGCTGATTATAGCAATGAGCTGAGGATTACACCATGGTGGATGACATCTAAAGGTAATTAAAGAGAGAGTGTGGCCCCTCAGTCTTTTGGCTCTTTTTTTGTTTTTTTCTTTTTCTTTTTCATTTCTTTTTAACTCTGTGGCCTTCATTGTGTGATGTTGGCATGCTTGTCTTCCAAAAGAAAAGACAGGAGGAATCCACGACTAACAAGGTTAACTATCTTTTGAGCATTGACTGAATCTAGTGTCCTTATCTAATCAAGGACTGGGTTAGTTCTTTATCTTTTGTTGAATGAAAATTTGATGTGAATTTTCATGAAGAGCATAAGATTTTATAGAAATAGAGACTAGATGTCCTCTTCCACAATTACTCGCCTACCGATGGTTTTGTAGAAGGGAGAGGCCATTTTAAAAGCAAAGAACAACGCAAACATCACGGTTGGGCCGACAAAGTACCCCACTAGCCCTACCCCAATCGGTCCGTAAGGGTAATCTCAGAAGCACAGCATCAAGGCATCAGCAATCGATCCCTGCAATGTTGACATATTGATCAAATCACAATACTCTTCGTAATTTTTTAAAAACATTTTTATCGTAATTTTTTTTCGCCTTCCGTTCCATTATTTCTCTGTGCGCTATGTACTTCTAGTTTGCTTGATCAAGTTTTGAGAGAAGTTGCTTGTTGGATGGTGATACGGGAAAATTTGGAACCTTTCAGTTGAATATTTCTGGAATGCTGACGGTCAAATGCTACTCGCCTTTTCCATATCAAGTTGAAGATATGTTGGTCAAAGTCAGAGGGTATCAGTATAATCCCGATGAATACCTGATGCTTAGTCAGACGAGAGCAGAGAATATTAGAATGGTAGAAGAAAGAGCCTCCTCTCTCTTTGGATTATCTTTTTTTTTGTAAAAAAAATTAATTCAACTTACGTCCATTGAGTTTAGAGATGACCTCTCCGACCCCAATAAAATTTTGGATTATTAATCCTTGTAATTAAAGGCGGTAGCTACTAAGAACAAAAAGTTAGTGAAGTTGCTCTATAATATTTGCCCCCGTAGAGAACTTCTCGGTGTAGTTCTCTTATACTCTAATGTGAGGACTGAAAATAGGATTAGGAACATGAAATTCTCTTCTATCAATCCGAGCTTGGATAACTAACATTAGCGCAAATTGAGATGATATTAAAGGAGAAAGGGGAACAAAACATGAGCAATCTGGGCCCTTTTTATTATTTTCAACTTTATTTATTAATTTTCACCCCTAAATAATCAACCTTTTGCGTTCCTTCCCTTTGATCTTAGTAATTTACCCTCTCTTTTTTCCCCGAGTAATGGTACATCAACAGTATATTGGTGCAATTTTCCCTGGGTCAAAGATTGATTAGGTTGACTACGTTTGAGTTAACTCAAGCTTGAATCGTGATGTTTGAATTTTGACGTTTGATAATGTATAAAGCTTATAGTTGTAATTGTCTGTTTGGGAAGATTGTTGGTACAATTCTCCTCTAGTCAAGGGTTGACCAGTTTGATGTGAAGAAGAGTCAAGTAGGTCAACGTTGACCAGATACTTGACTAGGAAGTCTAATGGGAAAGTTGACAGAAGATGAATATCCAAGTGGGTCAGTATTGATCGGACATTTGGTTGGGAAATTCTGGTGAGTGAAGTCAGGTGAAAGCCCTAGTGAGTGAAGCTAAGCAGAAAGAAAATCCTGATGAGTGTTGTGAAAGTCTTGGTGAGTGAAGTCAGACATGTGGAAATCCAGGTGGGTCAAGGTTGACTGGAAACCTGATGATTGGAAGTCCAAATAGGTCAAAGGATTGACCAGATATTTGACACAAGGAGAAAATACTAAATGGGTCAAAGGATTGACCAGACACTTAGTGAAGAAGTCCCAACATGTCAAGGTTGACCAGATGCTAGGCAAAGAGGAGTTCTAACAGGTCAAAGTTGACCGGATGTTGGGTAAATGAACCCTAGACTTCGGTTGGAAAGTTAGTATTTAGTAATCGACTAAGTTAGTCGATTACCATAGCTTAAGGGACTAAGGTAATCGCTTAAGCTTGGAATCGTGAGAAAAGCCTCCTAATCGATTAATGTAATCGATTAGAATACCATAAGCAATTAGGGTAATCGCTTATAGTGCCTTCTGCGTCAAAAAGAAGAATCTGTTCGAAGCTTAAGCGATCAGGGCGATCGCTTAAGTTGGATTTCGTGGAAGGCATAGAGAGTTCGGTAAGCGATTAAACAAGAAGGCTTAATCGCTTATGGGACTTCACGCGATTGAACAAAGGGTTGCTAAATCGATCTGTCTAATCAATTCAACAATGCCTAATCGACTAGAGTAGTCGATTAAGGTTGAAAATATAGCCGTTTATATAGGTTGCTGACGTGGTAATCGATTAAGGGGTCTCTTAATTGATGAAAGTGCCAACGATAACCCTAAAAAAGGGTTTTTTGAGCATTGTTCTCAGTAGTGCTTACACGATTATTCTCCACACATTTTGTCGAATCTTAAGCTTTGGAAGATAAGTGTTGTAGCACTTTTCAACTGGTCCAGAGGCATCCACAAGCAACAAGAGATCAAGCAAGAAGATGTCTTGAGTTATATGTTTACATTTACTTCTTGTTTAGAGTTGTATTCTTATTCTTGTGTTGTACAAGGCTTTTTCGCCTCCAATTATTCTGAGAAGGAGTTGTTTTCATAGTGGAGAGTGCGTTATGTATGGATATTTGGATTAGTCACCTCTTCTTGAGGTGGATACCAAGTAAATCTACTTGTTAGCATTGGAGAGCTTGACTTCGATTCTATTCGCTGCAAATCAACATCTACGAAGCAAGCAAATAAGCGCAACAAGCTATTCACCCCCTCTAGCTTCGAAGTATTCCAACAAGTGGTATCAGAGAGAGACTGCTCTTCACCGGAATCATCATTGAAAGAGCAACGAGCTAGAGGAATAAGTTGAAGCCAAATTTTATCAAGTCAAAGACTTCATCACAAGAGCTCAACTTCAAATGAATTTTCAAGATGGACTCGGATTCGACACAAGGACACCTCCACCATTCACATCAACAAGCTTCGATCTTTGAAAATCAAGGATAAAAAATTTCTTGATGGTGGAAATAGAGTAATGGCTTGCTCTAATAGAAGGATTCGAAGCTCCAACAAACGATAAGGGCAAGCTCATTAATAAGAGCAAATGGAGCAATGAGTAAATTCAAAGGTACGAGGCAAATGACAAAGTAATCAAATTATTAGTTAGTTTATTGCCTAGAACTATTGTGTGCAAAATCAGAGATTATAAAGATGCCAAGGAGCTTTGGAGCAAGTTGACAAAAATCCATGAAGAACCCTCCACTACACCAAATCAAGAAGAATCCAAAGAGGGTAATTCATTGGATCACCAAGAAGAAGAAATTGAAGAAGGTTCATCCTCAAGAGAGTGCAATGACAAAAACAAAGGAGTGTACTGTTAGTTTTTGAGGGATGTCCTAAGACAATCGCCTTATGATTTTTACTATTTATTTGATAAATATAGAGTCACTATTTGGGTGCATATTCTTTATGTATATGATTGGATCTTAAACTCACATACTGAATGCCAACAATACATTTCATAGCATGAGAGAACTTGTGATTGAATCATAACTTGTGAGTATCTCTACATATGCAATTATGAATGTATTGGAATATTCTCTAGTTGATGAATTGATGAGTTCGGATATCATCAATTCTAATAGACTAGCACGGGTTATAATCGGTCTAACCAAGCAGCTGTTTCTCACTTGTTGGAGATATTGGAATGCTAAGAGTTAAACGTGGATGCTAGTTATGGTAACTAGTTTATTGGAGTGACCTACTGTAAGACTTCATATGATTCTCTCTATATATAGATATGTCAATAAAGTTCTTACTGTAACTCGAGTGCAAGTTTTTTTCAACTTGAGATATACAAGTCACATTGATCATGGAGGCTTATACTTTGACATCTTAAGCAAGCATCTCCTTGAAGATGTAGACCCGGGATGATTGAGTATAAGTCGAAGTGCCCGAAGGTATTTGGATAGCCCACAGAGGATTCACCGCTCTTTGCGAGGAGACGTATACCTTATGACCACTTGTTAGGATTATTACTCAAAGTCTTTGGCTAAAGCATCACATGTTAAGAGTATGAGACTCTTATACACATGTTAAAGTAATTTGAATCCACAGAATGAGGAAGTATTACTCGGGCTAGGTGTGACGTAGTCAGCCTAGTGAGGACTGACACATAGACCATGTCCTAAATCAAGTGGGTATGAGACGAGTGAAATGAATATAGCATGACTTATTGTAGTTGCTGAAAGGTTTAGAAGTGGTCCGAGATCAACCTATGATTTTCTGGTTAATTGAGGATCATAGTGTACTATTAGGTGCCACTCATAATCGTTCCATAATTGATGGTTAATTATGGATGACTAACATAACCGGAAACCTATAAGGTTACATGTACTACGAGTTTATTTAAGAGACATAAAATAAGTTTGAGAATTGGATTATCAGATTGAGAGAGATTAAGTCTGGTTGGACTAGACGAGGGCAAATATGAAATCAAAATGGTGCAACGGAAGGGCATATGATTCATATCTTTTGAAGACGAGTTGGACAGCCTTTGGTTTAAATTAATAAACCAAATTTGTTTGATTCTTTAATTAAAAGAGTTCTTGATTTTGAACTAAATTTAAGGTTATTGGTGTGGATGGTAAGTTTTTGGATTTGATCCAAACTAATTAGAAATATATATATTTTGATATATATATTTAAGAGGAGATAATATATATATATATATATTGTGATATTGAGAAGAGAAAAAAAAGACGTATGATGGATTTTTGAGAAAAGAAAAAAAGGGGTTTTCTTTTCTCTTTCCCTCTCGTGTTTTCCCTTTGCTGCTTTGTTCTCACGTCGCTGAACGGAAAAGGCTTTGCTCTTTTCTGCATCATCGCCGCCGATGAGCTTCGCCGGCCAGCGTCTGACGCTAGTTGGTGGCCTTCTCATCGACTAATAGCTGCCCACACCAGTGGAGATTGCCGTCGCCGCCCAAACTACAAGAGGTGGTGCCTCTTGCTATCCGCCACCGCACGCCAACGAGCAGTGGGGGTTTCCATCACCGTTGGTGAACATATTTGACCGACAGACATCCGACCTCCTTCCGTCAGCTCACCGCCAGCCAGTGGAGGCTTTTGCTGTCGACTACAGCCACCGACAGCGACTTTGTCATCGTCGGACAACAACTTTGTGATAGTTGCTCACCAGTTGATTTGTGCCGCTTGGTTGCAATTGTTACCTGGTATAAATCGGATTGTGATCCCTCTCTCGGATCTAACCGTCTCCTACCTTTCGCTAGTACTGAAGCCGAGACACGACTTAGACTTATTGAAGTCATCTCGAAGATAGCTTGGCATGGATACTAGTAGAGGCGAGGATTCAGAGCATCGCTTGGTTGATCTCATTCCCACTTGGATCATCCGATGGAATCTTTTACGCATCATCCATCAGGTATACCTAGTGTAAATTTACTTTTCATAAAATTTTAATTATGCGATCATATCTGACATGTTATATCCTTGTATATGTGTGATGTGTGTGATATAATAATTAAGAATTATTATTATTTTAATTTTCCACTGCGCATGTTTACGAAACGTGTTCTAACATGCACCCGCGTCGGGTTACCCAACATGTACTCCTTGTTTCAACTGCATGAGGATGAAGATACCTCCACTTCTAGGATGAGGGGGAGCGTGGATCATCAATGGAAGATCAAGAAGAAGTCTCATCATCTGGATTAAATGAAGAAAGTGTCACCCCTACAAGTAAAGGTATAGAAATTTCAATTGTTAATAATAAATATCATATCATTTGTTTTGAGTGTAGGGAAAAATGGCACTATAAGAGTAAGTGTCTCAAATTGGTCAAGAAGAAGGGTTAAGTGGTACTCGAGGCTAAGGAGAAGCCAAAGAAGGTCGGTCCCGTGGTACACAAAGGCAAGAAGCACATTATGTGCTTCTCTTGTAATCAAAGAGGACATTATCGGAGTCAATGCCCCAAAAGGGAAGAAATTGACTAAGCTTAAAGGAGGAAGCATAAGTCAAGGGGGAGCTCTCAAGAGCAAACCCAAGGTATCATTTATTGAAGCAATTCCTTTAAGTAATGATAAAAAGTATGCTAGGAATAATTTATATCATTTTAATACTATTTATCATGAAAATAAGAAGCATGATAGGGCTAAAGAAAAATACGTAGCTTATCATGTGGAAACTACCTTACCTAAGGCTAGGAAGATAGATAACTTAGGCAATAACTCTAAGGATTTTAGTTATATGACTAAGAAAAAGAAAACTTAAGGATTTAAGGGAAAATTGAAATTTGAGTAATTGAGGGAGGAGAATCAAGTCTTGAGGTAAAAATTTTAAAAATTGGAGAGGACCCTAGAAAAATTAACAATTAGTGTCAAAGGGTCAAAGAAGTCAAATCTAGGTCAAAATAGGCAAGAATCATTCAATGGTAGGAGAGGGTTGAGTTACAAATCTAAATCCAAGAAGGATATGCCTTCTTATCATAAAGTTCCATATAGCTATGAGATTAACCCTAGGTCAAGTGGTCAAGTCAAGGCTACAAGGGAGGTCATTCCTAGAGTTAACTTTGCAAAAACCAATGTGATCAAGGTTTCTAAGAAGTCTAAAAAGGTCATTAAGAAGGTATCAAGGGAAGTCATCTCTAGTGAATACCTAGAACACCTAAGGAGCACCAATTAATTTTGGGTTCCTAGGAGTGTGTTTTCTACACCCTAGATGAGTTTAGAGAGTGTCAACTCTAATTAGAAGGGTAGTTAACCCAACTTTGAAGAGGTTGACACTTGGAGGATATTTTTAAAGTAGTTGTACTTCTTGAAAATGAAAAGGTTAAGTGTTTACTCTTTAAAAGAGTAAAATGTGACAAAATTTGAAGATTTGAGCTTAATTAAAATTAACACAAATAGGAAGAGTCAAAGAAAATATCAACTTGGGAGTTTGCCATTTTCTTAAGGAGATGAGAGTAATCTAGGATTATTTTTAAAATTTAGTAAATAATTACGGATATTTAAATAGATAATCTAGGTATATTGCTTATACTAAATTGCTATGATTGTTAGCCTATAATATGCCATGACATCATATTTTGCATTCATTTTTGTTATAAAAACCATACATATATCATGTAGCTAAAGAGTTTTTCTTTTGGAAGATATTTATTTTGATGTATATCATAAATCATCATGCATTATTTTAAATTCCTTATAATTAAGGACAATGACATTTATCAACAAGTGACATCATAGATGGATGATCAAATTCTACAATGCCTAGATAGATATGCATGATCCTATAGATTAGGGCAAAATCAAAATCTACATCTCACAAAGATCATAAGGTAACTTGTATGTGTTTTAGTGCACATTAGAAACAAGTGAGATGTTAGGAGGATGTGTAAGTACCTGTGGAAGTTTTAATGTGATTAAACCAAGTCAAGTTAGGTCTTGTTATGTTTTGATGCCCTATGTTTAAGTGTGTAGGAACTTAGGAGCACAGGAAGTCAAGCAAAAGACGCAGCTAGAGAGAAGGATGACACGAGAGAGAGTCGACGAGTTTGGTGTTAGAGTGTATACTAAAAGCCTAGCTTTTTGTAAACATTTATTTTTGAAATAAAGAATCACATCGGTCAAATGTCTACATTTATATGCTAAGTGTAGTTGTTCAATTAATTTATATTGTAGATAACATGGTGTGTGGTGTCACACACAGAAGATCATGTTATCAATTCCTTATAAATTATAAACAGTAGCTCATTAATAAGATGGAAAGGAACAAACCATTGGAATAGTCGTAGTGTAATTTGGTATTAGTTTATCTTAACTATAAAATTACACTAGTACACTCAGAGTGTATTGAGCTAGACCATTTAAGGTAAGTTCTTTTTATACTGACTGAATAAAAGAACAAGACCTTTGTTATTATGGAAGTGTGTGCTCTTAATCCTGATATAATAACAAGCACATATATCTAGTATTTATTTCTTTGACTTATCAAAGGGTGAGATTTAGTTCGATAAATCAAGAGGCCTGATAAGTTAGGAAATGATATTATTTATAGTGTGTGTTGTTGATTATAGAAGGAAACTATGTCCTAGTAATCTATGTTGATGATGCCCCCAAGAGGAGCTCATAAGGATTGTCATGTAAACCCTGCAGGTGGACTTAGTCCGACATGACGATAAGGTTGAGTGGTACTATTCTTGGAGATAGATATTAATTAAGTGAGTTGTCAATAACTCATTTAATTAGTGGACATTCTATATCTTAAACACAGGGAGACTAACACACTCATGATAAGAAGGAGCCCAAAATGTAATTTGGGATTGGTGCGGTAGTTCAATAATAATTCTTTAGTGGTATGAATTATTATTGATGAAATTAAGTTGGGTGTTCGGGGCGAACACGGGAAGCTTAATTTCATCGGGAGACCAAAACCAATTCCTCCTCTTGGTCCCTATCGTAGCCTCTTATTTATAAAGTGATATACCCACATATACCCACCTTCCTACCCAACCTTAGGTGGCCGGCCAAGCAAGCTTGGAGTCCAAGCTTGGGCCGACCAAGCCACAGGTTGAGCCAAGTAAAGGTGGCCACCCATATCTTGGAGTCCAAGCTTGGTGTGGCCGACCATATAAAATAAAAGGATTTTATTTTTAAAATCTTTTCTTATGTGGATACCATGGTTTTAAAAGAGAGTTAAAAATTTAAATCTTTCCTTTTTATAGTTTTCTATAAAAGATTAAGTGAAAGGTTTGATATCTTTCCTTATTTGTAGTTAAAAGGAAGATTTTAATTTTTGATAAAACTTTCCTTTTTTGCAACCATTCTCATAATTTAAAAGAGAGTTTTAAAATTAATTCTTTCCTATTATAGTTTCTACAAAAGATTAAGAAAAGATTTGATATCTTTCCTTATTTGTACATTGAGAGGAAGATTTTAATTTTAAAGAAAACTTTCCTTTTTGGAAATCATTCACATGTTTTAATAGAGAGATTTTAATTTATAAAATTTCCTTTTATAACCAACCATGAAGGGAAAAATTATTAGAGAAATTTTTATTTTAAAAATTTCTGGAAACAAATAAGGAAGTTTTAATTTTGTGTTTAAAACTTGCCTTATTTGGAGCACATGAGGTGGCCGACCATGTAAAGGGTTAAAAGGAAATTTTAATTAAAATTTCCTTATTAACCAATGGCAAGGAGAATAAGGGAATTTTAATTATAATTAAATTTTCTTATATGCCAAGACCAAGGAATATAAAAGAGAGGGTAGAGGTGCCTCACCTCACACAACATATCTTCTATTCCTCTCTCTTTTCTTCCTTGGTGTGGCCGACCCTATCATCTCTTCCTCTTTGTTGGAGTGTATACTTAAAAGTTTAGCTTTTGTACACTTTTCTTTTGAAATAAAGAATCACATTGGTCAAATGTTTACATTTATTTGTTAAATGTAATTGTTCAATTAATTTATATAGTAGATAACATGGAGTGTGGAGTCACACTTAGAAGATCATGTTGTCGGTTCTCTATAAATTATAAACAGTTGCTCACGACTAAGATGGAAAGGAACAAACTATCAGAATAGACGTAGTGTAATTAAGTATTAGTTTATCTTGACTAATAAATTACACTGATACACTTTAAGTGTATTGAGTATGATCATTTAGGTAAGTTCTTTTTATACTGACTTAGTAAAAGAACTAGACCTTAGTTATTATGGAAGTGTGTGCTCTTAATCCTAATATAATAACAAGCATGTATATTTAATATTTATTTCTTTGACTTATCAAAGGGTGAGGTTTAGCTCGATAAATCAATATGCCCGATAAGTTGGGAAATGATATTACTTATAGTATGTGTTGTTGATTATAGAAGGAATCTGTATCCTAGTTATCTAGGTTGAGAATGTCCCCAAGAGGAGCTCATAAGGATTGCCATGTTAAACCCTGCAGGTGGACCTAGTCCAACATGATAATAAAGTTGGGTGATACTACTCTTGGAGCTAGATATTAATTAAATGAGTTGTCAGTAACTCACTTAATTAGTGGGCATTCGTAATCTTAAACACAGGGAGACTAACACACTCATGATAAGAAGGAGCCCATAATGTAATTTGGGATTGGTGCGGTAGTGCGGTAATAACTCTCTAGTGGAATGAGTTATTATCGATGAACTTGAGTTGTGTGTTCGGGGCGAGCACGGGATACTCAAGCTCATCGGAAGGCCAAAACCAATTTCTCCTCTAGGTCCTTGTTGTAGCCTCAATAAAGCCTCAAGTCCATCCAAAGAAAAGCCTATCTTGGTGTCCAAGAAGGGGCCGGTTCATTGCTTGGTGACCAAGTAATGGCCGGCCACATATTCTCTAGAAGTGGCCGGCCCTTGCCTTGGGCAAGGGGGCCGACCGCAATATTTAAATTAGGAAGGTTGTTTTTGAATTTTTAAATTTCCTCAGATATTTACAATTTGTAAAAAGAGAGATTTTAAAAATTTATAAAATTTTCCTAATTTAAATTAGGCCACAAGGTTTTAAAAGAGAGTTGTAAAATTTATAAACTTTCTTTTAAAAAGAAATATTATTAAAGATGTTTTAAATTTTAAAACTTTCCTTTTAATATCCACATTAGAAAAAAAGGAGAGTTTGTAAAATTTCATTAGAAGTTTTCTTCTTTTAAATTTTATAAAAATTTTTTCTTTCTTTCCCTTTTAATAAGTGGCCAGCCACCTTGCTTGGTGCCCAAGCAAGGGGCCGGTCAAATAATTAAACATCAACAAATAGTTGTTTAATTAATAAATAAATCTAGGATTGATTAATTAAAAGGAAAGAAAAAGAAAAATTAAAAGGAAATAGGAATGAGTTTAATTTTTTATAAAACTCTTTCCATAATTTTCCGTTGGGAAACTAATATAAAAAGGGGGGAAGGGGAGGCATTGAAAAACATAACAATTGATATTGTGTTGTTGGAGATCATCAAGTGGCCGACCCCTCTCCCTCTCTTCCCTTTGCTCTCTTTTGCTCCTTTGTGGTGGTGGTGGCCGAATTCTAGAGAAGGAGGAGAAGCTTTCCGGGTGGTGTTCGTCTTGGAGGATCGTCGCCCACACGACGTCTAAGAGGAGGCGAGGGATACGGCAGAAGATCTCGAGGTTTTTAGCATACAAGGAAGAGGTATAACTAGTATTTAATTTTCACATCATACTAGTTAATTTTTCTTTGTATAAATACCAAATACAAGAGGCATTCGATTCTTGTTTTTCGAATTTAATTTCGATGTTGTGTTCTTTTTTATTTTTTCCTTGTGATTTGATTGTTTCTTTTGGTTAACCTAGAGTTATATAAGGAAATTAAATATTAACTTTCCTTAAAAGGCTTTGTCTAGTCGGTGGTGGTTGCTGCCATATCCAAGAAGGCCAAGTGCCTCACCATGCAGCACTGGAAGCCAATTTTGGAAACTAATATTTAATTGAATTTATAACCTAGGTGATTTGGATCAAACGTGTTAAGTTCCGCAGGAGATCCAAATCTAAACCTAAAAGAACATATAAGTTAAACTTGGAATCAAACGTGTTAAGTTCCGCAGAAGATACAAGTTTAACTTAAAAGAACACATGGTAGCTAGGAAAGGTTCAGATCACGTACAAAATTTTTGTACAGTGGAGCTATTGGGTTTTCCGAGTAGCAACCAACACTCTCTTCTTCTAGTGGTCGAACCTATCATCCTCTTGGAGCTTGTTTTGGTGGCCGGATTTGCTTGGTGAAGAAGGAGAAAAAGAAGACTTTGTTTCCTAGTTTTCCTTGGAGCTTGGTTGGTGATCGAGACTTGCTATCTCTTGGAGAAGGTTGCTTGGCCGAAACTTGGAAGAAGGAAGAAGGAGGCTTGGTAGATTCTCATCTCGGTAGATCGTTGCCCACACAACGTCCAAGATAAGAAGAGGAATACGGTAGAAGATCAAGAGGTTGTTGTTTACAAAGAAAGGTATAACTAGTAATTCTATTCCGCATCATACTAATTTTCTTTGTATGGATTTTGAAATATCAAACACGAGAGGCATATGATTCTAGGTTTCAAATTTGTGTTTCGAGTTTGTATTCTTTTCTTTTCTTTTCCGATCTTGTGATTCGATTGTTCTTATTGGTTAAACCTAGGGTTACTATAAGGAGATTGAATATTGAATTTCTTTAAAAGGCTTTGTCAAGGAGGTGGTGGATGATCCCATAACCAAGAAGGCCTAGTGCCTCGCCATGTTTAACCTGGAAGCCAATTTTAGAAATAAATATTTAATCAACTTTGTAACATGGGTGGACTTGGATTAATAATGTTAAGCATCGTTTACGATCCAAGTCTAAACCTCTAAGAACAGATAAGTTAAATTTGGAATCAATAATGTTAAGTTCCGCTTGTGATTCCTAATTTAATTTCTAAAGAACACAATAGGTTGTTAGGAATGGTTCAGGACTTGTACAAAATTTTTGTACAGGGGAACCAGTATGATATTCCGCATAGCAACCAACAATTGGTATCAGAGCTAGGGTTTGCCTCTGTGTGTTTGGTTTTCAGTTTAATTATGCACATGTTATACATAATTTAGGCAGGATAATAGTAGGATGTGTTAACTCTATGGTTGCAGGCTCCAACTATTATGACTTATATATATTGTGTGTGATTGGACCCTTGGACATGTCAAGAGCATTTTTGTGTGTGCATGATTGTATGTATTAAATACAGCAGGAGCTGTATTAGTTTTAGGATTTTACATTTTTGTTTCGATCTAGATTACATGTACATTCCTTTATGGAATATAAGATTGATATATGTAAAATTCTATTTTTGTCATGGATCGTATCCTTGCAAGGCGTGGTACTTTTTGTGGACCAGAGGCGCATCAGAAAAAGAATCAAGATAAATATGACGACTAGACCCGATTGCGGTGGCTAAAGATGGCGGTAGCTAGGGTTGGCAGCACACGGAGGACAGTGATGGAAAAGACCATAATAGTTAGAAAATTATTTTCCCATATTTGTTGCTTTATTTACTGTGATGTGTGCTTGCATAGTTAAAATTCCTCACCTTAAATAACTAAGTGGGAGAGGGATTAGTAAATAAATTCCACGGTCTCCATTACTGGTTTGTAAGTGATGCGACAAACTTGCGTGTTGGCTCTGAGTGCCTCCCTCCCCATCGGATGAGTTTGTTTGCAGATCACTAGATCAAACTTCCTTTATGGATGGTTATAGGAAATTATTTAGGATGTGTGTGATCTTCTCCAACTGAAGGGGCACAATTCTATTTAATGGACTAAGTATTAAGTAATGGTATACACTTAGGTACATTTAATAGTATCCTCCCCAACGGAGTCACTGCTATTATTTGTGTGACCAAAGGAATACCAACTATTAATTTTATTTGTCATAAAGTTAGGATGACAAGATAATAAAATTAATGGGTAAGACGCTCCTCTTACAAATGTTGAATTTGTATACGTCCACACTAACGTGACATGCAAAATTCACGGTGTTGGTAAATTTAAATAATATTGTTTGAGGAATCAATATTATTCTAAATTTAGAGTCTTGACCAAAAGTTTTTTTTTTGTGATTCTTAGGATGACTTTCAACCCACTGGCTATTATACTGAAAGAGAACAAACATACTAGTCCCAATTACATAGATTGGAAAAGAAACCTGGACATTGTCCTAATTGCTAAATGCTATAAGTTTGTATTATTAAAGGTATGCCCTAATGTGCCTAATAGTGATTCTATTGAAGAGGAGATTGAGTATCATAAGAAATGGGTCAAGGCAGATGAGATGGTACGGAGTTACATTTGTCTTTTATATTAAATGTGCTGCAACATCAGCATCAGACCATGCCTACTGGCCATGACATGATGTACAATCTCAAGGAACTTTTCGGACACTAGAATCAGGCTGACAGGCAAGACTGTATGATCTCTAGGTACTGGACTAAAAGTAGGAATGAAGAAGCTGAAAGGCAAGTGCTTCATTTGCAAGCAGTCTGGACATTTATAGGTGGGCTGTCCTCGTAGGAAGAGAACAATATAGGTATATCTTATTCTCTGGTAGTTGGAACATGTTTAGTGGTGTTATCTACCGAAATCTGGCGTGTAGATATGATAACCACTGATCATGTCTGTAAATCATTGCAGGGGTTCCAGGAAATCCAACAACTACACGAAGGAGAAATCACTGTATACATGGGCACTGCTACAGAAGTAGCAGCTGTTGCAGTGGGAGATGTTTATAGGAATAAAATATTGATTTTAAGAAATTATCTTTAAGTACCAAGTTTTAGAAAGAACTTGATTTCAGGATGGATATTCTATCTATTTATGATAGCAAAGGTATTATCAAGATAAATAGGGAAGTTATCTGTTCTGGTACATTGGTTGACAATTTATATAAATCTAATAACTCCCACGATGCAACAAATGGAAATTAATAACACATCTTCTAACTCTAATAAGAGAAAGTAACCTTCGAAAATGAACCGATCATATCTTTGACATCTAAGGCTTGGTCATATGAACTTGAGTAGGATTCAAAGGGTAATAGCCGATGAACTTTTGGGTTCATTTGTGTTGGAAAACTTTCCAACCTGCGAGTCATACTTGGAAGGAAAAATGACCAAGAGACCTTTTAAGGCCAAGGGGTATAGAGCCAAAGATGCGTTAAAACTGGTTCATTCTGATTTGTGTGGTCCTATGTCTATCCAGGCAAGAGGTGGTTACGAATATTTTGTCTCTTTTATAGATGATTATTCGAGATACGGATACATTTACTTAATGCGCCACAAGTCTGAGTGCTTTGATAAGTTCAAAGAGTATAGGGATGATGTGGAGAAACATCATGGTAAAAGTATTAAGACACTACGGTCTGATCGTGGTGTCGAATACCTCTTTGGAGAATTTAGGAATTACTTATTAGAGGCTGAGATTCAATCCCAATTGTCTACACCTGGTACACCCCAATAGAATGGTGTGACAGAATGAAGGAATAGGACTCTTATGGAAATGGTTAGATCGATGATGAGTTATTCAGAATTACTAAATTCATTTTGGGGATATGCTCTGGAAACAGCAGTATACATTCTGAATATGGTTCCTTCTAAAACAGTACCCTCTACTCCATGGAATTATGGAATGAGCGTAAACCTAGTCTGAGTCATATCCGGATTTGGGGTAGTCGAGCACATGTGCTGAAGGGAGATACTGACAAGTTGGAATCACATACAAAAGTTTGTCTGTTTGTGGGATATCCTAAGGGAACGAAAGGTGGTTTGTTTTATAATCCTAAAAATCAGAAGATCATTGTAAGCACCCATGCTCGGTTTTTAGAAGAAGATTATGTAATAAACCATAAGCCCATGAGTGAAATTGTTCTAGAAGAAATTAGAGAGGACACGCCTAATTTAGTACAAACAGTGTAAGATGAAATATTACAAGAAACTACAACACGTATCACAAAAGATACACAACAACAGACAGTGCCTCGTCGTAGTGGGAGGGTTGTTAGGCAACCTGAAAGATTCATGTTTTTGGGAGAGTCGTTGGACTTGGTCCCAGGTAAACATGAACCTGATCTCAGAACATATGACGAAGCACTCCAAGATATAGATGCAGCATCTTGGCAAAGAACGATGAATTCTGAAATAGAATCTATGTATTCTAATAAGGTCTGGGAGCTTGTAGAACTACCAAATGATGTAAAAGCTGTTGGATATAAGTGGATCTACAAAAGGAAAAGAGGGATAGATGGGAAGGTGGAAACCTTCAAAGCAAGGCTTGTAACGAAGGGGTATACTCAGAAAGAGGGAATCGATTATAAGGAAACCTTTTCACCAGTAGCTATGCTTAAGTCTATCCGGATACTCTTATCTATTGCCACTCATATGGATTATGAGATTGGCAAATGGATGTCAAGACAGCTTTCCTTAATGGAAGTCTTGAAGAAGACATTCATATGTAACAACCAGAAGGGTTTATTGCAAAGGGCAAAGAACATCTAGTATGTAAGCTCAGTTGGTCTATTTATAGACTGAAGCAAGCTTCAAGGTCTTGGAACATCCGGTTTAATGAAGTAATCCAGTCATATGGATTAACTTTATTTGTCTTGGCCTTTATTTGATTTACCCTAACTTAAATTGGAATTTCTCACATCAAAAAGGAGAGATTATAAGTACCCTGCAAAAGTTTTGATGTGATCAAACCAAGTCAAATTAGGTCCGTTATGTTTTGATGCCCTGTGTCTAAGTGTGCAAGAACTTAGAGCACGGGAGGTCGAGCGAAAGACACAGTTAACGAGAAGGATGACACGGGAGAGAGTTGACGGGCTCGATGTGTCTGAGGGACGAGGTGCTATGGAAGAGTACACTAGTGGATGAGAAGGAAGCATGCAACGTTTTTGAGGGACGAGAGTCGGAGCTGAAGGTTACTTTAGAAGGTCGGAAGATGAGTTTGGATGAATCCTATTTTGGAAGGATGAAATCACCCAAGCGAGTGGAACTGGAGCGAAATACCCGGACACAAGCGAGCCAAAGACCAGGACAAAAAAGTCAACATGATGCTGACTTTTTGGTTCCGGGTGCCCGGAACCCCTCTGGGTGCCTGAAGTTAGAAACTTAGCCAAACGCAACGTGGCGCGAGCCGTCACGATGGGGGTAAAATTTTATCCTCCTCTAAGCGCCTGGAACCCTTCCAGGTGCCTCCATTCCAGGCACTTTGATCAGGGCTATAAATATATCCCTGATCCTAGTAGTCTGGAATCACTTGTATACGAGTTTCTTTGAGTGTTCTACTACTTTGTGTGCTTCCAACGATTGTAAGAGGCTTCTCCGTCTATGACAAAAGGAGAATTTGAGTAGTGCTTTAGAGTCTTGGATTAACAACCTTCCCGGTTATAACCAAGTAAAAATCGGTAGCCTCTTATTTTTATTAGTTTATCAATTCTTTTTATACAAGTGTCTTATTATTTCAAAAGATCGAGAAAGTTTCTATTTTCATTTTTGAAGGGTAATTCATGTTGGGGCAATTTCCCTAGGTCAAGTTTGACCAGTTTGACTAAGCTTGAGTTGAGTCAAGCTTGAGTCGGGATTTGAGTTTTGATATTTAACAATATAAGGAGATTGCTGGAGCAATCATCCGGTTATGGAGATGGGCAAAGGGTTGACCAGGTTGATGAGAATACAAGTCAAGTAGGTCAAGGTTGACAGGAGACTTGACTGGGAAAGTCCTAACTGGATGTTAGGCATTGAGAAAATCCTAGTGAGGAGCTAGGCAGGAGAAAGTCCTGGTGAGGAGCTAGGCAACGGGAAAGTCCTAGTGAGGAGCTAGGCAGGAGGAAGTCCTGGTGAGGAGCCAGGTAATTGGAAAGTCCTGGTGACGAGCCAGGCAGTTGGAAAGTTCAAGTGTTATCTTGGCAAAGGTTGTAAGTCCAATCACGTGGTCTTGGCAAGGTAAGTCCTAGTGTGACTAGGCAAGGAGAACCCGACAACTAGGATGAGGCTGAAGAAAGCTCTTGAAGGCAAGGCGTGAAGGATGGGGAGATATCTGAGGAACGCATGGCTGATGGAGGAGGCTAGAAGGCTAGTTCGAGGTTGGTTGGGTATGGTCGAATGCTAGGCATGATGTACCAACAGGTCATGGATTGACTGGATGTTGGTTTTAGGGGGCTTTGGACTTGAATGGGCAAGTCCACAGGAGCTGGATCGATCAACCGATCGATTGGATCATGCCCAATCGATCGGTTGATTGATTGGGAGAGCACCCGCGACAAAGGTCTCTTCCAATCGATCCATGAATCGATTGGGAGCCTTTGCCGATCGCACAAAAAGCCTCCCAATCGATCAGCTGATCGATTGGAGGCTCCAATCGATCGGCCCGATCGATTGGGAGGTTGGATTTTCATGCGATATCTTTGGAAATCGCACGAAACATAGTGAATTGATTGGGAAATTGATTCAGGGGATTTCAGAGAGCACAGAGGCATTCTCGATCGATCGACCGATCGATCCAAAGCATCCTCAATCGATTGGGAGCAATCCAATAGATTGAGATTCTACCGTTGGCACAGATAAAGGCATTGGCGTGCGATTCCTTCGGCAAAACTTCATTCCTTTCTACACGAGCTTGCAAGGGTGATTTCCACAGCTTCTCCACAGCTCTCTCCGCTAGTCTTGAAGATTCTTGGAGGCATGTCCAAGTCAAGAGGCGAGTTACGATAAGAAGAAGAAAAAGCTAGGGTTTTATTGTATAAAATCTTGTAAGAGTCATTTGTATTTGGCTTCCTTCTTACTTATTGTTGTATTGTGAGCTTGTAAGACTTCTTCGCCTTCGGTAGTTACCATAAAGTAGGGTTTTCATAGTGGAGTGTGTGTGAGTGTGTAGATCCTTGGATTAGTCACCTCTTCTTGAGGGGGATACCAAGTAAATCTACGTGTTAGTGTTGTAGTGTGTTGTCTCTTATATTTTCCTCTGCACATCATCACAAGAAGCAAGCAACGACAAGCACGAGATCGCGATGAGCTATTCACCCCCTCCCCCTAGCTACATTTCGGTCCCAACAATTGATATCAGAGCGAGGTTGCTCTTCTACGGACTAACCGCCAAGAGAGCAAGAAGTTAGAGGAAGAAGAAGATGGAGATTGAAGGACCGCTCGGATGGGATATCCGAATTCCACCTCCTTATGACAAAGAAGACTTCAATTATTGAAGGACGCGGTTGGAAACTTGGTTCCAAATAGATTGAAATCAATGAGTTGCATTGGAGGATCCATTTGAGGCTCCCAAGGACAAAAAGGGGAAGCGCCTCCAACCTCGACATTGGACTGAGGAACAAAGGAAGCAAGCGGAGGCGGATAAGGAGGTAACAAAAATTTTGCTAAATTTATTACCCTCTAATGTAATTTTGAGTGTAGGTGAATGCATGAGTGCAAGTGATCTTTGAAAAAAGATCATTGCATATCATGAGAACCCTACAACATTCCAAGGAGTGGAGGAGCCCAAGAATACGAGCTCATTGATCCAAGAAGAGAAGGACCAATTCGATGTTGACACGAGTACAACTTTTGAGGAAGAAAAAGGAGAGGAGAAGGAAGAAGATGAGAAATCTTCTACATCTTCAAGAGAGGAAGAGGTGGAAACATCCACATCCTCAAGTGAAGAGGAGATAGAAGATGAGGCAACCTCCACGTGTCAAGTTACATCAAATGGAGGATTGAGTGCTACTCCTACAAGCAAAGGTATAGAAATTTCCTTTGTAAATAATAAAAATCATATCAATTGCTTTGAGTGTAGGGAACATGGGCACTACAAGAGCAAATGCCCTAAATTGGCTAAGAAAAAGGGCCAAGTGGTACCTAAGGGCAAGGAGAAGCCTAAAGAGACCGCCCCCAAAACAAAGAAGAGCAAGGAGCACATTGTGTGCTTCTCATGCAATAAAAAAGGACATTATCAGAGTCAATGTCCAAAGGGGAAGAAAATAACCAAAGTCAAAGGAGGAAGCACAAGTCTAGGGGGAGCTTTCAAGGTAAAAGCCAATGAATCATTTAATGAATCTATTCCTTTGACACATGATAAAAAGCATGCTAGAAATAATTCTTATCATCTTAATGCTATTTATCATGAAAATATGAGGCATGATGGCTTTAAGAATAAATATATTCCTCCTCATGCTAGATTTACCACACCTAAGGTTAGGAAGGTAAATAACAACTTAGGTAATAACACCAAGGATTTTAGATATATGCCTTAGAATAGAAATGATCAAGAATTTAAGGAAAAACAAAATCTAGAGATTTATGGAGGGAAAACCAAGTCTTGAGATCAAGACTTGATAACTTAGAAAGAACCCTAGCAAGAATGGAAAATATGCTTAAGGGTCAAAATGAGCATAACCTAGGTTTAAGGAATCAAGAAACATCAAATGGTAAGATGAGTTTGGGATACAAACCTAAATCTAGTAACCATAAAGGTTTAGGATACAAACCTAAAACTAAGAAGAATGTTCCTTCTTATCATAGGGTTTCATATAACTATGGAACCAAACCTAGGTCTAGTGGTTAAGCCAAAAATACTAGGGAAGTCATCCCTAAGAGTACTTTTGTCAAGACCAATGTGACTAAGACCTCGAGGAGGTCTAACAAAGTCACAAGAAGGTCACAAGGGAAGCTATTCCTAAAGTTGACCTAGTAGAAGTGACCAAGACTTCTAAGAAGCCTAGAAAGGTCCTTATGAAGGTATCTAGGGAAATTATCCCTAGTGAGTACCTAGAGCATCCAAGGAGCACCAATAGATTTTGGGTTCCTAGGAGGATATTCTCTACACCCTAGATGAGTTTAGAGGGTGTCAACTAAAATTGGAAGGGTAGTTAACCAAACTTTGATGAAGTTGACACTCAAAAAGCATTTTCAAGGTTATTATTAACCTTTGAAAAAGAAGTGAATTATCATTTACTCTTGGAAAGAGTAACATGTTCCAAAACCCAAGAAAATTGGATTTAATTTAACTTGGCACAATTGGGACAACATAAGAAATACCAAATTGGGATTTTGGTATTTTCTTAAGGTAATTAAAGGAAAATCCTAATGTAAGATGTTTACTCTTTGGAAGAGTAAAATGTGTGAAACTTTGATGATTTGAACTTAATTTAAATTGACACATTTAGAAAAGGATAAGAAATGTCAAGTTGGGATTTTGACATTTTCTTAGAAGATTAAAGGCGAATCTAAGCCTTAATTTGATTTTATTTACTCTTCGAAAGAGTAAAATGTGTCATACTTTGAGGAATTTGTTTAATTTAAAATGGAACAAATTTAGAAAGGGAAAAGAAATATCAAAATTGGGTTCTGGCATTTTCGTGGGAAATCATGGGAAATCTAGGGTTAAATTTTGAGTTAGCTAGGGTTAAGAATACTTAGATAGGTAATCTAGGTAAATTTTATTTATGCTAACTTGCCATGATTGTTTTCCCATCATATGCCATGACATCATATTTAGTATTCATATTTTATTATAAAAAATACAAAAATACCATGTCATGTCATACATACATCATGTAGCTATAGCATGCCTTTCTTTTGAAAAGTACTTATTTTGATGTATGTCATTAATCATCATGCATTATGTCAATTTCCTTGTAATTAAGGACAAAAGGCATTTATTATGTATGGAAGTGTCCCAACAAGAGGGGTCATATCAAGTGACATCCTAGATGGTTGATCATGATTTTTACAATGCCTAAATAGAGATGCATGATTCCTTAGTTTAGAGAAAGACCAAATATACATCTCTCAAAGAACTATAAGGTGACATGTATGTATTTTAATACATGTTAGATACAAGTGAGATGTTAGGATGGTGAACAAAACTCAAAATATTGATTTAGTGCATCTTGTTGAGTTTTAGGTTCATCAAAACACATAGTTGTATATTTTCCAATCATTGGGAAAGCTAATGTACAAGTCATATGCATTGAGCCCAAGGAATATGGTTGGATATTGGTTTTGAAAATTATTTTAAAATACTTTTGGAAAACCTTGGTGAAGACTATCTTTTGATAATGATCATCACTGAATAGTTAGACACAAACTTGAAAAAAAATACTAAAGTTTTTACAAGTTTTCAAGTTTGTATCAATCTTTGAAAATAAGAAGTATTTTCATAGAAAACTATTTTTTTCTTGATAATATATACCCTAAGTAACATCTACATAAAATTTCACGATTTTTGGAATTTTGTAGAATTTTGTAGAATTTTTGAAGTTGGTTGAAGTCAACTTTCAGACATATCAGGCATTCAATCGATCACTCGATCGATTGAGCTACCTCAATTGATTGGGTGATCGATTGAGAAGGCGTTTTACGCGAACAGAAACGTAGTGGATCGATTCACTGATCGATCCACATTGCTTCAATCGATCCATTGATCGATTGAAGTGCAAGTTTTGGCTGAAAAAGGCCATTTTCAACTTTTAAACCAACTTTAGTCTATAAAATCTTTCCTAATCCCTTAAAATACATTTGTATACATTTAAGGAGAGTTTTCTTGATGAGAACAGGTATGGATTGGTTAAGATAAATCAAAGTGAAGTTTAGGATGGGGTTTTAATTTCAATTTCGAATTTCGGAACTTCAAAACTTCAAGTTTTGATTTTCAAGGGTCATTAGCCATTCCTAATCCTTTAGAATACACTTGTATACATTTAGGGGGAGTTTTCATGATGAAAGTAAGTATGGATTGGTTAAGGTAGACTTAGGTGAAGTTTAGGTTGGGGTTTAGTTTCATTATTGAATTTTGAACTTCAAAACTTCAAGTTTTGGTTTTCCTAATTGTTTAGGAACTCCAAGTCATTGTTGGTGAAATGACAGAAGTTTGACCATGTTTTTAGGGGGAGTTACTCCTTGAATGCATGAAAATTTATTTTCATGGACCTTAGAAGGGGGTTAAACCTTCGTGATGGATAATACTCAAGGTCGAGTATTGGGGAACAATAGAAGATTGGTTATCTTCGTTGCTAGGATGATAAATGCTCTCAGATGTGCATTGTGGAGTAGATTACTACTCAAGGGGGAGCATTGAATACAATGAATGGAAGTTTCATTGAGAAGTTGATGCATGCTCTAGGATGAGCAGTGTGAAGTGAAGTAGAGCTCAAGGGGGAGCTTTGGCGGCAATGAAGAAAATGAGATCTTCATTGTGGGGTTGTTAACAACATATGAGGTTGTAAACAACGTAGAGTTACCTCTTATGGAGAAGAGTTTATTTTCAGTTTTTGATGTGTGATAAAGGGGGAGAATGGAAGGTTAAGTTAGACCTTCATCTCAAGCAGGGAGAGTTTGCCCCCTAGGAAAGGGAAAGAATGAAGAAAACCTTCATTCATACCTTGTCATGAAAGGGTTAAGACTATGGGATTTAGCCTTGTGATAAAGAAGAGGTTAAGACTATGAGATTTAGCCTTGGTATAAAGAAGAGGTTAAAACTATGGGATTTAGCCTTGGTATAAAGAAGAGGTTAAGACTATGGGATTTAGCCTTATGATAAAGAAGAGGTTAAGGCCATGGGATTTAGCCTAACTTAGAGGTATTGTCAAACATCAAAAAGGGAGAGATTGTTGGGGCAATTTCCCTAGGTCAAGTTTGACCAGTTTGACTAAGCTTGAGTTGAGTCAATCTTGAGTCGGGATTTGAGTTTTGATGTTTGACAATATAAGGAGATTGCTGGAGCAATTGTCTGGTTATGGAGATGGTCAAAAGGTTGACCAGGTTGATGAGAATACAAGTCAAGTAGGTCAAGGCTGACAGGAGACTTGACTAGGAAAGTCCTAACTGGATGTTAGGCATTGCGAAAGTCCTAGTGAGGAGCTAGGCAGGAGAAAGTCCTGGTGAGGAGTTAGGCAACGGGAAAGTCCTAGTGAGGAGCTAGGCAGGAGGAAGTCCTGGTGAGGAGCCAGACAATTGGAAAGTCCTGGTGAGGAGCTAGGCAAGTGGAAAGTCCTGGTGAAGAGCCAGGCAGTTGGAAAGCCCAAGTGTGATCTTGGCAAAGGTTGTAAGTTCAAGCATATAGTCTTGGCAAGGTAAGTCCTAGTGTGACTAGGCAAGGAGAACCCGACAACTAGGATGAGGCCGAAGGAAGCTCTTGAAGGCAAGGCGTGAAGGATGGGGAGATATCTGAGGAACGCAAGACTGATGGAGGACGCTAGAAGGCTAGTTTGAGGTTGGTCGGGTATGGCCGGATTCTAGGCATGATGTACCAACAGGTCATGGATAGACCGGATATTGGTTTTAGGGGGCTTTGGACTTGATTGGGCAAGTCCACAGGAGCTGGATCGATCAACCGATCGATTGGATCATGCCCAATCGATCGGTTGATCGATTGGGAGAGCACCCGCGACAAAGGTCTCTTCCAATCGATCCATGAATCGATTGGGAGCCTTTGCCGATTGCACCGAAAGCCTCCCAATCAATCGGCCGATTGATTGGGAGCCTCTAATCGATCGGCTGATCAATTGGGAGGTTGGATTTTCATATGATATCTCTGGAAATCGCACGAAACACAGTGAATCAATTTGGCAATCGATTCAGGGGATTTCCAGAGAGCACAGAGGCGCTCTGGATCGATTGGCTGATCGATCCAAAGCCTCCCCAATCGATTGGGAGCAATCCAATCGATTGGGATTCGACCGTTGGCATAGATAAAGGCATTGACGTGCGATTCCTTCAGCAGAACTTCATTCCTTTCTGCACGAGCTTGCAAGGGCATTTTCCACAACTTCTCCACAGCTCTCCCTACCAGTCTTGAAGATTCTTGGAGGCCCGCCCAAGTCAAGAGGCGAGTTACGACAAGAAGAAGAAGAAGCTAGGGTTTTATTGTATAAAATCTTGTAAGAGTCATTTGTATTTGGCTTCCTTCTTGCTTATTGTTGTATTATGAGCTTGTAAGACTTCTCCGCCTTCGGTAGTTACCGTAAAGTGGAGGGTGTGTGAGTGTGTGGATCCTTGGACAAGTCACTCTTCTTGAGGTGGATACCAAGTAAATCTACGTGTTAGTGTTGTAGTGTGTTGTCTCTTATATTTTCCACTGCACATCATCACAAGAAGCAAGCAATGACAAGCACGAGATCGCGATGAGCTATTCACCCCACCCCCCCTTCTAGCTACATTTCGGTCCCAACAATTCACCCCTCTTGCCTGCCACACGAGTCCTATCAGGATGAACAAAACTCAAGATGTTGATTTAGTGAATCTTTTTGAGTTTTAATTTCATTAAAACACATAGTTATGTGTCATCCAATCATTGGGAAAGCTAATGTACAAGTCGTGTACATTTAACTCAAAGATTATGGTTGAAAATTTGATTTTGAAAATGATTTCAAGGATACTTTGGAAAATCTTTGTCAAGACTATCTTTTAATAGGAATCACCATTGTATAGTTAAACATAAACTTGAAAGAAACATTGAAGTTTTCAAGAGTTTCTAACTTTATGTCAATCTTTGAAAATCAGATATATTTTCTTATAAAACTATTTTGCTATGATAGTATATGCCTTAATAATGTCTACAAGAATTTTCACGATTTTTATAATTTTATAAAATTTTTAGGGCATTTATGAAATTCGGTTGAAAGCAATTTCAGAAATTAGAAATGGTAATTGACTAGGATAGTCGATTACCACATCCTAATCGATCAGGTCAATCTATTAGACGAATTCTCGTGAGCACAGTGGCTCACGGAATCAATTACATCAATCGATTAAGATGTTTAATTGACTACGTTAATCGATTAACACTAGGGAATTGATTAAATCCCAACTTTAATCGATTATGGTTGGTCTTAAGTGACTAAGGACTTGGTTTAAGCGCTTAAGATTTTATTTTCAGCTTAAATAAATTTATTTAAGATGAATATACCGTGTTTAGTCGTGTTAACCATCCCTAACCCTAGGAAGTGCTTAGATAAGCATTTAAAGGTAGTTTTCTTGTTAAAACAAGAAAGGATTGATTATTTCAAAGTTGGATTTTGAACCTAAAAACTTCAAGTGTTGGATTTTCTAAAGGTTTAGAAATTCCAAGTCATTGTTAGTGTAATGACAGAAGTTTAGAACATGTTTTGAGGGGGAGTTACTCCTTGAAAACATGGTTTACTTTTATTTGCAAATAATGAAACAATGGAAGGTGGAAACCTTCATTGTTATACATGCTCAAGGTTGAGCATAGGAACACAATGTAAGATTGGAAATCTTCATTATAATCGGCGAATACTCTAAGATGAGCATTTGAGAGTAATGAAGGGTATGAGACTTTTATTATAGTGTTCTCAACAACAAGTGAGGTTGTGAACAACGTATGGATAACTCTTCAAGGGGAGAGTTTTTGATGTGTAACAAATAGGGAGAATGTAGGATTTAAGTTAGGCCTTCATTAACCAAAGAGAGAGTTTACCCTCTTGGAAAGGTAGAGAATGAAGGAACCCCTCATTCATGCTTTGACATGAAGAAGAAGTTAAGGCTATGAGATTAGCCTAACTTAAACGTATTGCCAAACATCAAAAAGGGAGAGATTGTTGGTGCAATTTTCCCTGGGTCAAGGTTGACTAGGCTTGAGTTGACTCAAACTTGAATTTTGATGTTTGGATTTTGATATTTGACAATGTATGAAGATTGTAGTTGCAATTGTTCATTTGGGGAGATTATTGGTGCAATTCTCCTCTGGTCAAGGGTTGACTAGTTTGATGTGAAGAAGGGTCAAGTAGGTCAACGTTGACTAGATACTTGACTAGGAAGTCCAATGAGAAAGTTGGTAGAAGATCAAAATCCAAGTGAGTCAGTATTAATCGGACACTTGGTTGAGAAATCCTGGTGAGCGAAGCCAGATGAAAGCCCTAGTGAGTGAGACTATACAGAAAAAAATCCTAGTGAGTGAAGCCAAGCAGTTGTGAAAGTCTTAGTGAGTGAAGCCAAGCAGTTGTGAAAGTCTTAGTGAGTGAAGCCAGACATATGGAAATCCAAGTGGGTCAAGGTTGACCGAACACCTGGTGATTGGAAGTCCAAGTAGGTCAAAGGATTGATCGAATATTTGGTACAAGAAGAAAAGTCCAAGTGGATCAAAGGATTGACCAGTCACTTGGTGAAGAAGTCCCAGCAGGACAAGGTTGACCAGATGCTACACAAAGAGGGGTTCCAACAGGTCGAAGTTGATTAGATGTTGGGTAAAGGAACCTTAGACTTCGATTGAGAAGTTAGTGTTTAGTAATTGACTAAGTTAGTCGATTACCATAGCATAAGCGACTATGGTAATCGCTTAAGCTTGGAATCACGAGAAAGACCTCCTAATCGATTGGTGTAATCGATTAGGATACCCTAAGTGATTAGAGTAATCACTTATGGTGCCTTCTGCGCCAAATAGAAGGATCTGTTTGAAGCTTAAGCAATCAGGGTGATCGCTTAAGTTGGATTTCGCGGAAGGCATAGAGAGTTTGGTAAGTGATTAAGCAGGAAGGCTGAATCGCTTCCGGGGCTTCTCGCGATTGAACAGAGGGTTTGTAAAATACCAAAAAAAAAAAAAAGGCAAATAACCATAAGGAAATTTTTTAAAATTTTCAGAAATTTTCTGGGAATTTTTCGGAGGTCGTATGATGTCGGTTACGGGGATAAAAACTGGGCCCGGGAAAGCCTGTTTAAGGTACCCCATTTAAACGAGCAAAAGTTTGGTTTTCTTTTCCTTTTAAATTTTCTTTTTCTTTCCTCTCCTGCCGAACCCGCATATCGAGTCGTTCCCCGACGCCGCCCTTCCTTCATCTTCTCCATGCCGTTACCTTTTCCTAGCCGACGACGCCGCCCTCGCATCGGTTCCTTTTCTCCTCCCCTCGCGTACAAAATCATCGGCCGAGGGAAGCTTCGAGTCCTCCCTTTTCCCTTCCTCCTCTCTTCCCCAATCTCCCCTTTGCTCACACGCTCTGCCTCTCTCGCGGACGACTCGACGCCGAGGTCGGAGGAGACTCGTCACCGGAGATCGACAATGCTGAGGAAGTCCAAGCCGAATCTAGGAGGGGATTTGTTGGTTCGACACCACTGGATCGATTAGGTGCCATCACCCGATCGCCGGCAGAGATTGGGGCTCAGAGCATAGAGGTGAGGAGCTAGCTTCACCCAAATCTTGCGATGTCTAGAGCGTGATCCGGCGACAAGGCCGATCTTTCTTCTTCCGTTGATGCTCACCATCGCTGTGCCCTAGCGCAGTATCCGATCCTCCTTTCTGTTTGTCAACAAGAATCTCACCGTGCCCTAATGGCGATCTTGGAGGTTGTTGCTGGATTGGTGTGGAATTGTTGATCTCTTCTCTTGATCCGAAATTCTGTTCTGTGGGGTTTGCGTTTGGTTCTGACAGCGCTCCAATTAGCAGCTCCCTTTTTTTTCGAACATCAAGAGGGGCTGTGAGTTTGAGGTAAGGGTAGGAATTTGATACGTTTTGTAGTTAGATGTTTATGTGTAAAGGGAATTAGGTTTGGATTTAATCTAATGGGTGATTGGGGATTAAGTAACTAACCCTAATTAACTATTAGATTTAAATAGGTAGATTGAGGTTATGTTGATTAGGGTTTTACCCTAAAATTTGTCTTAGGGATTTTATTTAGCAATTCTTATGATTTTAGCTAAATAAAATATGTGTAAATTGGTGACACAGGACTCTGATTTGAGACGAGCATCTCAACATCGGATTTGACTGGATTGGACCTTCTATTTGAGGCGGGTACCTTGACTTATCTTTTAGATAATGTTTTGTTGATATGCTTAGTAGATTTTAACAAATAGTAATAATTATGTTTATATCTACATCGGTATGTCACTATTTGTTTCCGAGCATGTTTTGTTTGTTACCTGTTTAGCATTCATGCCCTTGGTTATTATTTATGTTATAAAGGTAGTGACATACTATGCCATGTGATATACCGGACTAGTATTTACCATATCTGACCTGTGTACCTAGATCTGTTTATTTGATTTATTTATTTTTGGTACATATTTTATGGAGGTAGATATGGTCAAGATTTGTATACTTAGTGTCATGCACCATCTCGCATGATTGCATGCTGCGCGATAGTCTGCTCTATTATTACTGAGCATATCGCCAGTTACATGGATCTGCACACACAACCACTCATGGGTTAGTGATTTTTTATTCAGGCAGGGTGTGTTGTAGTAGGTTGCTCTGTTTGGCTTCGTTGTTCGCTCATGGGTAGTGTGATGTAGCGTGGTAGCCGGCAAGGATCCCTCCTCTGGATTGTTTCAAGGAGATGAGGGCATTGCGCTTCCCCATTTATGATTTGGGGTAGGAGGATAGGTGTACTTCGATAGCATCCCTTCCACTCGGTCACTCATCAGGAACAGTGATGACAGAGTGCATGGTTATCACAACCCTACCCACTTGGTCTCACCATCGTGTGTGCGATGACTGACCAGGACATGTCATTAGCATCATATGCATGATGCATTTATTGCTTGTGTTTGCTGCACTTATTTTCTGCATAATGGATGGATGCATATGATTGACATGCATACAGGGACATGTATTTTCAGTCTGACGACCTTGTTATCCTAATAGGAGGTCCTGGTGAGTACAGTTTCTCCCTTATCTTCAGTTGTGCATTGTTTCATTACTTCTGGAGACTGTACGCATATTTATTACTGCTGGTTATTATTTACTATACATGTCAACTATGTATCCGCTGAGTGTTGGACTCATTCCCCTTTATTACCATTTCAGGTTGAGCCTGTCCGGAGGAGTTCCAGTCGCTAGTTCCCCCTTTAGGTTGTGAGGATTTCCATTTTGGATCTTCTTTTTGGTTTCTAATTATGTTATCGTCTACGTTTACCTTTTGGTACTTCGATCTTGTATGATCCCTTATTATCGATGAGTTTTCGTTTGGATGTATGCTGGTGATTTGAGTTTTATGGGTGTAGTTGAGTATGATATAAGATTTGAGTTTTATGGGTGTAGTTGAGTAAGATATTTGAGATGATTTCCTTATCATTACTTATGTCTGGTCTATTATTATTAAACTGCGTGGGTGCTTGCTTATTTTCTTTATTGTATTGTTCCGACCGTGTTGGCCGAGGTATATGTGGCCCTGAGGGCATTGTAGGAAGTTTCATATTGTCACCTGTATAGGGGAGATGCTACCGAAATTTCTTCTGGCAAGGACTACCTGTTGGGATCCTTTGGATGGCTAGAGAGGGGGGAGTGAATAGCCTCCACCAAAATCTTAATCTTTTCACAAAAATTCTAAGCGAGTTTGTTAGCGCAGCGGAAAATAAGCAAACAAAAAGAAATTATACGAGAAAAGAACCAAGCACCACTAACACAAGATATACGAGGTTCGGGGATAACTTGCCCCTACTCCTCGGCGTGTCCGTAAGGTGGACGAGCCCTTGATCTTCGGTAGATCACACCTCGGATGACTCCGGCTAATGAAGCTCTCCTTCTCGGTGGAGAAACCTCTCCACAAAGTCTTCGAACAGATTTAAAATGAAGCACACAAGACTTATAGATCACAGTGGCTCAAAGAAAATCGAAGTAAGCTCACAGCCACGAAGATGATGAAGACAGAGTCCAAGAACACAGCAAGCTCTCAACCGAAACACACATAGCTTTTCACTTGCTTCTTGTTCTCTTTACCTTTCCAGCATACACTGCTTCTTATGTGTCTGCATTCGATCAGCCTGCACCGGATCGCTGCCAACCTGCACCGAATCCCTGCTGCAAGCTACGGCGTCGCCAATCGCTTCTCTTCCTCTTCTGATTCTCTGAGCTCACACCAATAGAACCACGGTCTTCACTGGTGCCTCTGAGCTCGAACCAATCACCAGGAGTTAAGCCAATCGCCGCCTGATCACTGCCAGAAACACAGCCAATCGCAACCTGTAGCCGTTGCTGCTTCAAATGCATTTGACGCAGAGAAAGCAGTGGAAAGATCCTTTGTCTCATTCCTTTGATGAGGCTTAATTTGAAACTAAGCACTGGTATGGTATCTGCAACCTGTATCTCCAAAAGACTCACAGCAGAAGGTTAAACAGAGATGGGCAAAAAGAAGTGCGAATCAGAAAATATCAGAGAAAGCGCATGCACAATGAACTTAACTGTGGATCGGTCAGCAGACCGATCACAGACCCCTGGACCGATCAGACAACAACCTGATCGGTCTAGGGCTGGTCTGATCGGTCGTGACGACCGATCAGATTTGATGTGGATCGGTCCATAGACCGATCCAACTCCCTTTTCCCTTCCGCGATATTATCACCTGATCGGTCCACAGACCGATCAGATTGCACTCAGTGTGCTACTGAGTGCTTCCTGATCGGTCCACAGACCTCAGTGTGCTACTGAGTGTTTCCTAATCGGTAACCAGACCGATCAGAAAATTTAGTCTCACTAGATCGGTCTGCGGACCGATCAGTCATCCAAAGTATCATTGGATCGGTCTGTTGACCGATCCAACGCCTATGTGATACTAGGATTGGTCCGAGAACGAGCTACCGAGCCCTCTCTGACCTAATCCAGTCCAGAGAACGAGCTCCCGAGCCCTCTCTGACCTAGTCCAGAGAACGAGCTGCCGAGCCCTCTTCGACTTCGTCTGGTCCAGAGAACGAGCTACCGATCCCTCTCTGACCTAGTCCGGAGAATGAGCTACCGAGCCCTCTCCGACTTTGTCCGGTCCAGAGAACGAGCTACCGAGCCCTCTATGACCTGATCCGGAGAACGAGCTACCGAGCCCTCTTCGACCTAGTCCGGAGACCGAATTACCGAGCCCTCTCCAACTTCGCGTGCCAAGTTTCCAACTTGGACTTTTCCCTTCCACATGATCAACCTTGATCAGTAATCAATCCGAGTTCAATTAACATCTGATACAAACTTAAATTAGTGTCAACATCAAAACAACAGCCAGGTCAGACTGTATCAACAATCTCCCTCTTTTTGTTGTTTGACAACATGATTTAAGTTTAGATCAGGAATGTTCTTATTTTCATAATTTTCGGGGAATCAAGATCCTCCCCCTAACATGAATACACCACGATGTAAGGAAGTCAATAACGGGAATCAAGATCCTCCCCGTTATCTTCTCCCCTAAAATCAAACCTTCATACATCTCTAAACTTAGATATCCTCTCCCCCTTTGTCAAACACCGAAAAGGTGCGAATGGGGTGATAAGACTCAAAAGACTCCCCCTTAACCCATACTGTCTTTTTCTTAATGCACCTAGAATTCCCTCTAAGTGTATTATGAGACAGTAATAAAGAAATAAGAGGCAGTCAAGACAAAGCATATGAACAGCATATCAATAGCCAATAGGAAATGACACATAAAGAAAAACAGGAAAATGAGCAGCATAAATAGATGAAATAAGCAAATATCCAGGTCATACAAAAATATCCAACAAAATAGCATCCAAAACACAGACAGTCAAAGTGACAAACAGAATGTATCAATCAATGTCCTCAACACGAGGAACATCATCATCATCTGCGGGAGGCACGTAACCTTGAGGCGGCATGCTGGAGCTCAAAGGTGGATGGCCCGAGAAATGCTGCGGAGGTGGGTAGTTGGCCATCCAGCCCAGAAGCAGCTGCTGCGTCACCATCTGCTGACTGCGTAGATCATCATAGCGCTGGTCGATCCGAACGCGCAGTCCATGGAGCTCAGCAGCAAGTAGCTCATCGTGCCGATCGAAGCGGCTCTCCAGCTCCGCAATCTGCCATCGCAGGTCAGGGTCGGCCTCATCAGCAACAGGAGGAGGAGCAACAACCTATCGAGGAAGTGCCCGTGGTAACTCTCCCAGACCTCTCCCATCCTTCCATCGAACAGTCCCATCCTGTCCCAAGATACCGGACTTGGAAAATGGCCGTTTCCCAAGTCTGCAATCCTGTCTGACCATCTTCACTATCCTACCCTTAGACACATCTATCAGAAGGGCCTCGAGCCAATATGTAATTATATGCCCATAAGGCATATAAATAGTGGAGCTGCTAGGCTGAGTATATGAGATGATCGAAAAATAGATTCTCGACATGATATCAAAATCGAGACGCCAACGCAAACCATAAAGCATCAGGCAGTGGTATGGTCGGATCTCTACTAGAGGTTTGGATGTGATTGGAAGAAGACAGTTTGTGACTATCTTAAAAAGAATATATTCATGAGGAGATAGTCTCAGAGCCGCAAAAGTAGGAAACTCGATATCCAACTCATCCAGTCCATCCGGTCTAGGGTGTCCAAAGAAATACTCATAGATAGTGTCAGGTGATACATCAAGTGGAGGAGGTAACGGGTCTGGTAAATCAGGATAAATGGGAAAAGGATCTCCTGAACACATTTGACAACCTAGATACCCAAAGAATTCTACGACGGAGAAATCGATAGTTCTCTTAGCGACTCTGGTTCTATAAGCACCATCACTGGTCTGATGAAGATTGTTGTAGAATTCAGATACTAGGTCATAGTTGATGTCCCTTTCTAGGTAGACTAACGAGTCAAGTTTATAATAAGCCAGGGTTTCGGATACAGAGGGACAAAACTCATCCATGTACTTTCGATCCACAGATCGACATGGGAGTAGCTTGAATGTCCTCTGTTGAAACGTTTGTTCAAACTGTCGGTTCGGGAATCTCGAAGAAGAAGAAGGTTGAGGTCGGGAGGGTGCCTGGGACTTGGATTTCTCAGCAGATGACTTAGAAGTACCCTCACCGGCTGATTTCTTCCTAAATAGGCCAAAAATGGGACATGATCGGGACAAGTGAGAGTGCACGGGAGCCCCAAATAATCAAGTACCGAGACAAGAGACAATATACAGATATTCAGTGAGAAATGAAACCAAAATGCTAACAATGAACAGATTTCGGGAAGGAAAAAGGAGTTACCTGGGCGCCATTTGTAGCTTTCGGAGAAGGTGGAGAGAAGAATCGGGACTGAGGAGAGTGCTGAGGAGAATGTCGGCTAGGGTTCTTTGGCGTGAAATGAGAGGAGAAAGGGTTGGGGGAAGTTAAAGAGGGTGATCAGATCAAAAGATCGGACGGTTGTCAGGAGAAATCCTGACCGATCAGGGAATGTCCTGATCGGTCAGGGAGTGTCCTGATCGGTCGTGGAGACCAATCAGGTATCGAACAGAGAGGTCAAATGAGTCTGGAACTCTCCTGATCGGTCGGTAGACCGATCAGGATGATATCATGCGTATCAGAATGGCCTGATCGGTCCCTGGACCGATCAGTAAGCTATCAGAGAGTATCAGATTACACAGATAGAGTTTTGGCGCTCCTGATCGGACTGTGGACCGATCAGTGTCTGATAATACTGAAATTCTGATTTCAGTAATTTCAGTAACTGAAATTTTGAGCTGTTGTCTATCGAGAATTCTGAAAAGTTCAGAACTCAAGAATTCAGAACCTCCCAAATTCATAACCTAGAACCTAAGAATCAACACCCACAAATATATTAAAAAAAAAATGAGCTCTTATGATCTGAGCTTGTTTAGAGCCCGAAAGTTTCAGACTTTAAAACCAAAAACTCAGACATTTGGAATCTTAGGGTTCCATTCTCAGAAAACCTTATAAAACTATTACCTATAGTGAACCAAGGTATTAATTAAGACTTAGGATTGCTATGATCAGTTTCAAATTTGTTAAAATATATCCAAGTTGCTATTATTTCCTTTAACAACCTATCTTATTATCAATCAAAGTCATGAAATGAGTCAAACAACAATATCAATCAACACATCAACCATCAACCATAATTAGATAATTTCTAGGCAAAAGTCCAACCAAGATTCCTTGGTTGGAATATATGAGTAAGATCTAGGAACCAAATACACATGAATTATGTAATGGTCTTCCCCATACTCAATTTATGTCTCTTCAACCTAATTATTCAAGGGATGCATGATACATTTTGAATAATTTGGCTGATCCTAGCATCTCACCCCATTTCTAGCAAACAAAAATATTTTGTTAAACCTTATAGTTTGTGTGAGATGTTCCCAAGTTGCCCAAATTAATTTCCCAATTTCTCTTGTCATTTTAATGGTCCTTATTGATCATGATGTGGTCAAAATGACTTATTGAGCCAAACACATTCCCAATTCCCTCCTTAAATGACTAAATTCATTTTCCAGAAGGGGTTTGGTGAAAATATCGGCTAGGTTTGACTTTGACTCAACATATGTGAGTGCAATGTCTCCCCTAGCTACGTGATCTCTAATGAAGTGATGACGCACTTCAATGTGTTTGGTCCTAGAATGATGGACTGGATTTTTCGTTAGGTTTATTGTGCTAATGTTGTCACACAACACTTGCACTCCCTTATACGAAAGTCCATAATCTTCTAGAGTGTGAATCATCCACAACAATTGTGATACACTCTCCCATGGCAATGTATTCAGCCTCGGTCGTGGAGAGAGCAACACAATGTTGCTTTCGACTTGACCAACTAACCAATGATGATCCTAAGAATTGGCAACCCCCACTAGTGTTTTTCCGATCCAATTTGCACCCAGCATAATCGGAGTCGGTATAACCTATCAAGTCAAAAGACTCAGTATGAGGGTACCAAAGACCTACTCTAATTGTGCCTTTAAGGTATCTTAGAATTCTCTTAACTGCAATTAAATGAGATTCCTTGGCACAGACTTGATATCTAGCGCACATGCCCACAGCAAAGAGTATGTCCGGTCGACTAGCTGTGAGATATAGAAGACTACCGATCATGCTTCTATATCGCGTTAGATCAACTGATTTTCCACTCTCATCATTGTCCAGACGAGTGTTTGTCGCCATTGGAGTGGACACTTCCTTAGAGTCACTCATGTTGAATTTCTTGAGCATTTCTTGAGTGTATTTCGTCTGATGGACATAAATGCCATCTCGAGTTTGTTTGATTTCAAGTCCAAGGAAGAAAGTCAATTCTCCCACCAGACTTATCTCAAACTCACTCTCCATGTGAGTGATAAATTCATTCAAATAGTCCTTGTTATTTGAGCCACAAATTATGTCATCGACATACACTTGGGCTACAAAAATATTTTCACCATCTCTACGCAGAAATAGTGTTGGATCTATTTGACCTCTCACAAAACCCTTTTCTAGTAGGTAAGTTGACAACCTTTCGTACCAAGCTCGAGGTGCTTGTTTAAGCCCATAAAGAGCTTTCTTGAGCTTGTACACGTGGTTTGGAGCTTCGGTATTCACAAACCCTGGTGGTTGTTCAACATAGACCTCTTCTTTGATGAATCCGTTTAAGAAGGCCGATTTAACATCCATTTGATAGAGCTTGAAACCTCTATGTGCAGCAAAAGCTAGCATTAAATGAATGGACTCTAATCGTGCCACGGGAGCATAAGTCTAATCATAATCGAGGCCTTCGACTTGACTATAGCCCTTGGCTACAAGTCTCGTCTTGTTCCTTACGACTTCTCCCTTTTGGTTTAACTTAGTTTTGAAGACCCATTTAGTTCCAATAATGGTGGTCTTCTTAGGTCTAGGAACTAAGTCCCACACTTGGCTCCTTTCAAATTGACCTAACTCATCTTGCATAGCTATGATCCAGTCAGGATCGTGTAATGCCTCATCAACTATTTTTGGTTCAATTTCTGAGATCAAGGCGACCTCATTAGACTCATTTCTAAAGAATGATCTAGTCCTAACCCCTTGTTGGATGTCTCCCACAATCTGGTCTTGGGGATGACTAGAGGCTATCCTAGATTGCCTTGGTATTGGCGGTGCCTCATGAATGGTCTCACTAGGCACAGGCAGAGACTCAGTATCAGGCAAATGATCAGCCTGAGCCCTTTGTTGCCTTTGCTCATCGTCATCAGAGTCAACCTCGACTCTTTCTTCATTTTGATCATTCAAACTTAGATTTCTAAGTTCAAGTTGAATTTCTCCTACATCCCTTGATTGATCATTCGATTTAGGGATTTCTTCAAATGCTACATCTGAGGACTCTTCAATCAATTTAGTCATATTGTTGTAGACTCGATAGGCTTTGCTGAAGAGAGAGTACCCGACCAGTATCCCTTCATCAGCCTTAGCCGTGAACTTTCCAAGATGATCCTTGGTGTTCAAGATAAACACCTTACAACCAAACACCCTAAGATGTTTAATTGTAGGGGGTTTCCCAAACTAAAGTTCATGAGGAGTTTTACCTAAAAACCTATGTATCAGGACTCGGTTTTGCACATAGCAAGCTGTATTCACAGCTTCAGCCCACAAGTAGCTCGGTAGTGAGTACTCATTGAGCATGCTTCGTGCAGCCTCTTACAAAGCTCGGTTCTTTCTCTCCACAACCCCATTTTGATGTGGGGTCCTTGGAGTAGAGAACTCATGCCTATATCCTTTTTCTTGACAAAACTCTAAAAATCTATGGTTTTGAAATTCTCCACCATGATCACTTCTAATTGTTTTAATTGTTGTTGATTTTTCATTTTCAGTTCTTCTACAAAAAGAAATAAAAATATCTATGGTTTGATCCTTATTTTTCAAAAAGAAAGTCCATGTGTATCTAGTAAAATCATCGATAATCACTAAACAATATCTACTACCATTCAAAGAAATGACACTACTATAATCAAACAAGTCCATATGCAGTAAATCTAAAACAGTAGAGGTACTTACAGCGCTTTTACCTTTATGAGTTGCTTTTGTTTGCTTACCCTTTTGACATGCATCACATAGTTTTGTCTTTTGGTACTTGATGCTTTGGCTAATACGCCCAAGGCTTAGTATGATCGGTAGGTAACGATTACCAATTACATCTCTATGCAACTCTTGTTTATAGAATCAATATCCGCATTTATATTAAAACTCGAGTTAGCTTTGGCTAATACGCCCGAGAGTTAATATAGATGTGATTTTGACCTATCTTTTCCAACCGTTGGAATAATGCCTATAGTTGACTCGATCCAACCGAGTAACTAGGAATACTCAATCTAATTGAGTTTGTATTCACCCATGCGTTGATAGGCGGGACCAAGATTGTCCCTCCGTACCCTACCAAGATAATATGTATTGCTCTGCTTTGGCAGATTCAACAATACATGTGATCGAGGTAGTGATAGGTATCATGGCACGGTTAGGCATTTAGAGTTGGTTCGATCTAGATCTAATCTAATCGAGAAGGATGCATCTTGTGCACGACTTAGATCTAATCTAATCGCAAGGGTGCATCATGTGCACGACTTAGATCTAATCTAATCGTTAAGGCACTAATTAATTAATTAACTATTAAACATGCATCAGATACATAATAATTAATTAATTAATCTATTTGTGATTTAGTCATGGCCCTACTACGATCTTCTCAAGCCAATGAGAAGATCGAATGGTCAACCTAGGGTCAACAACTTCTCCAAGCTCCTCCCTTTGACCACCTTGTGTTGCTCGTGCCCGCCTCGGAACTCCGTCTCGTGTGGACCCTCCACCGCTCCAATTTGTACATTACAATTTGAAAATCGAGTTACATTCGAGTCTAAATCTAATTTACAATAAGAATAAAAGACGAGGCACGACGCGCAGGTCACGAATAATAAAATAAATACAACACGCGAAAACACATCACGGCACGCAGGCCGTATTATGAATTATAACACAACCAATCATATTGGGTTTTGGGCCATGACTATGACAAAATTAATATATAATTCAAAATTATATATTTTCTTATTTTCTGTAATTTTAAAAATAATTTTTTTTACAATTTTACAAGTAAAATTTCCCGGCGGTCCCATTTAGCGGTTTCGGGCGCAATCGCGGAACGGATCCCCTTGCGGGGCCCAGGGGCAGCGCCCCTACCCGCGATCTAACCATCGCGAGGGTTCCTTTGCGATCCAACAGCGCCTAAACCCGCTGTCCCAAAACGATTTGGGCCGAGACATTACCGTTTCGGAAAAATCTTCCCGACGGGTTCGTTTTTAGCGATTTCGGGTGCGATCGCGGAGCAAATCCCCTTGCGGGGTTAGGGGCAGCGCCCCTACCCACGATCTAACCATCGTGAGTTGCTCCGTTGTGATCTAAAGGCACCCGAGTCTGCTGTCCCAAAAGATTTTGGGTCGAAACGAAGCCGTTTGGGAAAATTCTTCCCGATAGCCGAAGCCTACAAGTGCCGAGACACTTGTGCTTCGCCTATAAGGAAAAATTACCCATAAAAACATAAAAATTGAATTTTTACAGAAAATCACAGAAGTTTTTTTTTGTTTTCCAAAAACCAAAAACTAACTCGTACAAGTCTTTGCACGTGGCTCTGATACCACTGTTGGGTTCTTCGAGCCGCGAAAACCGCTTTTTCGCGTCGCGGAAACCCCGAAGGACCCAAAGCCGTAGATCCGTGCAAAGATTCGTATACAAAATTCGAAAAACTATTTCTTGTACGAGTTCAAAAACTGATCTACTACTTAGATCTACGAGAAAAATGTTTACCCTTGTAGCGATGCCCTTCGCGTTCCCGCTCGTCCAAATGATGCCGGATCTCAAGATCGTCAAGCGCCGGTCCTCTAGAAGTATCCACACGGACACACTAGATGGAGATGACCAAAAACCAAGGTGTGCTAGCACCTATGTGGTTCGGCCAAGGGAGGCGGAGAGGGAGAGCTTGAGAGGAAGAACACAAGGAAGAAGAAGAAGTTACACCACTTGAATGGGAAAAAATGAAATTCACACCCAAAAACCAAGTGGCCGGCCACTTTCAAAAACTCACCAATTAATTGCATTAATTGCAATTAATATGAAACCATTACCAATTAATTGCATTAATTGCAATTAATATGAAACCATTAAGAGAGTGGCTTTGTAACTTCCATGAGGTGGCACCCATGATGATGTGGAACATCATTATTGGTCCACCTAATGCCAACTCACCAATGAGGTGGCAAAAGGTCAAGTCAAAATTGACCTTTGGTCTTCCTTTCTCAAGTCAAGTCAAACTTGACTCAATCTCTACCATGGTGGATCTAATCCAACCATTTGATTCGAGCCAACTTAATATAATGAATCTAATTCATTAAATTGAATTGATTCAATGAGTCAAATCTAAATTAGACTCATTTAACACATGAATCAACTTGAGTCGAACTCAAGTTAGCCCAATTAGGATTACTCTTAATCCAATTTGATTCGTCAAATGAATCTAATCCTCTTGGTTCATCAAATGAACCTAATCTCCACCTAATTGTCCTAAGTGTGTGACCCTATAGGTTCTTGTAATGTTGGCAATGCCCTAAACCCATTTAGGAGCATAAGTAATGAGCGGTATCTAGCAACACATCATTACTACCCAAGTTACAAGAATGTCGAGATCCGACATCACCTTGTGACTACCAATTGTGACTACTCACAAAATAATGACAAGTGTCCTTCTATCCTAGACATCTAGATTGATCAATGTGAGGCATAGACCGTGTCATCCTCTAATCAATCTAAATCTTGAACTCCAAGTAGACTCACTCGATCAAATGAGCTCAACATCTAATGTTGACTCATTTGGGCATTGTAGGAAGTTTCATATTGTCACCTGTATAGGGGAGATGCTACCGAAATTTCTTCTGGCAAGGACTACCTGTTGGGATCCTTTGGATGGCTAGAGAGGGGGGAGTGAATAGCCTCCACCAAAATCTTAATCTTTTCACAAAAATTCTAAGCGAGTTTGTTAGCGCAGCGGAAAATAAGCAAACAAAAAGAAATTATACGAGAAAAGAACCAAGCACCACTAACACAAGATATACGAGGTTCGGGGATAACTTGCCCCTACTCCTCGGCGTGTCCGTAAGGTGGACGAGCCCTTGATCTTCGGTAGATCACACCCCGGATGACTCCGGCTAATGAAGCTCTCCTTCTCGGTGGAGAAACCTCTCCACAAAGTCTTCGAACAGATTTAAAATGAAGCACACAAGACTTACAGATCATAGTGGCTCAAAGAAAATCGAAGTAAGCTCACATCCACGAAGATGATGAAGACAGAGTCCAAGAACACAGCAAGCTCTCAACCGAAACACACACAGCTTTTCACTTGCTTCTTGTTCTCTTTACCTTTCCAGCATACACTGCTTCTTATGTGTCTGCATTCGATCAGCCTGCACCGGATCGCTGCCAACCTGCACCGAATCCCTGCTGCAAGCTACGGCGTCGCCAATCGCTTCTCTTCCTCTTCTGATTCTCTGAGCTCACACCAATAGAACCACGGTCTTCACTGGTGCCTCTGAGCTCGAACCAATCACCAGGAGTTAAGCCAATCGCCGCCTGATCATTGCCAGAAACACAGCCAATCGCAACCTGTAGCCGTTGCTGCTTCAAATGCATTTGACGCAGAGAAAGCAGTGGAAAGATCCTTTGTCTCATTCCTTTGATTTGACTTAATTTGAAACTAAGCACTGGTATGGTATCTGCAACCTGTATCTCCAAAAGACTCACAGCAGAAGGTTAAACAGAGATGGGCAAAAAGAAGTGCGAATCAGAAAATATCAGAGAAAGCGCATGCACAATGAACTTAACTGTGGATCGGTCAGCAGATCGATCACAGACCCTTGGACCGATCAGACAACAGCCTAATCGGTCTGAGGCTGGTCTGATCGGTCGTGACGACAGATCAGATTGGATGTGGATCGGTCCATAGACCGATCCAACGCCCTTTTCCTTCTGCGACATTTTCTCCTGATCGATCTACAGACCGATCAGATTGCACTCAGTGTGCTACTGAGTGTTTCCTAATCGGTCTACAGACCGATCAGATTACACTCAGTGTGCTACTGAGTGTTTCCTAATCGGTAACCAGACCGATCAGAAAATTTAGTCTCACTAGATCGGTCTGCGGACCGATCAGTCATCCAAAGTATCATTGGATCGGTCTGTTGACCGATCCAACGCCTATGTGATACTAGGATTGGTCCGAGAACGAGCTATCGAGCCCTCTCTGACCTAATCCAGTCCAGAGAACGAGCTCCCGAGCCCTCTCTGACCTAGTCCTGAGAATGAGCTGCCGAGCCCTCTCCGACTTCGTCTGGTCCAGAGAACGAGCTACCGATCCCTCTCTGACCTAGTCCAGAGAACGAGCTACCGAGCCCTCTCCGACTTCGTCCGGTCCAGAGAACGAGCTACCGAGCCCTCTCTGACCTGATCCGGAGAACGAGCTACCGAGCCCTCTCCGACCTAGTCCGGAGATCGAGCTACCGAGCCCTCTCCGACTTCGCGTGCCAAGTTTCCAACTTGGACTTTTCCCTTCCACATGATCAACCTTGATCAGTAATCAATCCGAGTTCAATTAACATCTGATATAAACTTAAATTAGTGTCAACATCAAAACAACAGTCAGGTCAGACTGTATCAACACTACCTAGGGCGTGATAGGGTTGCTGAATCGATCTGGCTAATCTATTCAGCAAAGCCTAATCAACTAAGGTAGTCGATTAACATTGAAAATATAGCTAATTATACAGGTTGCTGGCCTGGTAATCGATTAAGGGAACTCTTAATCGATTAAGGTGCAACAGTAGAAAATGGTTTTTCTATTGGTGCAGTTTGTACTAACGGTTTAACTCAGATTTTTATGAATGACAAGTGAGTTAAGTTATGTGCTTTGTGATCTAATTGTGTTACCAAGTGTACAGGAATTGACAAGTTTAATGGACTAGACACCAGGCTGAAATCTAGCTAGGTCCGCGGGATTGGATAGCTGGTGCGAAGTCCAGAAAGGTCAACGAGTAGACTCGATATCTGGCAGGAAGTCCGGTTTGGTCCGCGGGACCGAATAACCGACACAAGTCCAGTTGGGTCTATGGATCGGATAATTGGCATGAAAACCTGGTGGGTCAGAAGACTAGTCTAGCCAACTGTAAGATGGTAAGTAAAGGTAAGTCACTGGAGGAGAGTGACTTTGTGAGAACGCGTCTCGGTTGAAGGGAAGTAGGCGTTGGTCCAGGTTAGGCCCATTTTGAATCCCAAATCTGAGACCTTGACTAATTCTTGGTCCTGGGAGGAAAGGAACTAATTACTACTTCTTATTTTTCACTATGCTAACTTTATTTTGCAGGTTAGATGTTTTAGTTTTCGACTAACACAACTTGCAGGGCAAAAGGAGCAAAAAGCCTTCAAATGAACAATACTCGAAGGTGCCTTCGCATTGTTCATGGAAGGTGCCTTTAATGGCTTGAAGGTGCCTTTCGCATGATAGAATTCATATCTCGTCGTGGATAGAAGCCGGGCGTTTGGGTTCAAATTTCTTGGGTTGGAGGTGCTTTCAATGGCTATGGAAGGCACCTTCCAAGTTCTTTATAAGGATGCTCGCCCAAAGCTTCAAACACAACACTCATACGAGCTTCTACGCATCTAAACAGCTGTTTGACTGTATCAGGTTCCTGCTACGACTCTATTGTGAAGCTGCTGCGCCCGACTACTGTTTCGAGGATTTTTGATTGCGGTCGGCAGATTGACAGACGAGCTCTCTCACATCTAAGTGTTGGTAACATAATTATTTCCTTGTACTTAATTATTGCAAAAGAACAAGTGTAGTGCATTGCACTTGTTGTAACTTTCCTTATGCTCAATTTCCTCTTTTGGAGGTACTAGAAGAGGTATTTTAGTAGATTACTGATAACTATGATTTGACTATATTGTTTTAATTCATAATGTATATTTTTCATGATCTTTTCATAGTTTAATCTCACATTTACATCATATCTCATAATTGTATATGATTTTGGACCTAATTGTAAATTAGCCTATTTTCATGGTATTTGATGCTAATATTTGTTTATTATTTTGTAGGCATCAAGGGTTTTTGGACTTGGATGAATTTGAACTGAATTCGTGCTCGAATCGGAGTTTTAATGAGACGGTCAAGCTCCAGAACATTCGTAGCCGTTCATTCAAGATTTGAGCATATCTACACCATCCGTTGAGAATCTGGTCCATCAGACCTAATGAGGAGCATATCTGAGCCATTGATGAAGATCTGAAAGTTTTGATCCAGATCTGAATTCATCCAGCCGTTGATCAAGACCCAAGAAATCTGGACCGTCCAATCAGATCTGAGGAGAGGTTTAAATCCCGCAAGAAGCTACAGTGCACAGACAAGCTCGGTTCCTCACGACATTGCTACAGTCCTTCTTCTTCGCGTGATGGCTGAGGCTCCCGTTCACCATCTCCCGATCCAGATTTTGATCCCGTCTTCAACAACGAATTCAGGAATCTCTCGGCAATCAGCGAATGAAGCTCAGAACGCGATCTATGGGTGTTCTCTAGATCCGCGATGATTTCTTCCTCGATCTGTTTCCTCCTCAGATTAAAGGGCGTTCTCTAGATTTGAGGCTTCCAGACATTGTGGAGGCTAACTGGAGTTCTCTTGAAGCTTCTGCAATCGTTCCGCTTCCACATCAGCTCGGAGTTGTTGAAAATTGGACCGATCACCCGATTGAAGCTTCGATTGTCACTTTCATCTTCTGTTCTTCACGCAACAGGACCACCGGCCAGAAGGGCGTTCTCTGCGGCTTGGAGGTCCTTATTCATTGGCTGAAGATTCCAGATGATGTTGTTGAGAGCTGCATGGGTGTTCTCTGAGGCTCCTTCGCAGATCAGCGATGAGAAGGAATCTGGTCTTGGATTTGGAGTTTGTGAACGTTTACTTTACTTGCAATTTGCTTTGAATTGTTCAATACATGCATTGCTCAGATCTTATGATCTGATTTACTGCGTTGCAATTTACATTTGATTTATAAGCTTGCTATCTTAATTCTTTGAATCTCTACAATACAAAATCTGCACAACTACTTAATGGTTTTCAATTTGTGTTTGTCTTGTTTTGGGAATTTCAGTTAATGCTAGGTATTCTTCATCATTTGAGTCTTGGTCAGACTCAACTTCAGGTTCTCGTTTAGTTCTGGTCTTTTCTTTTGATGTTCTTGTAATAAATGCAACACCTGATAGATCGGAAACTTGCGATAGAGGGGGGGGGTGAATATCGCATTTTAAAACTATTATTTATCCTTTTTTAAAACAAAGTTAAGCAGCGGAAATTAAACAAAGAGACACGCTCTTTTACTTTGTTCGGAGCCTAGCTCGACTCCTACTCGAAGGCCCGCGGTCCTTGACCGCACCGATGGGCAAATCACTATAACCCTTCTCTCCGAAATCCTCGGAGAGAAGCAGATCGTACAAGTACAATAGAATAAGATAGTAACAATCCTACTATCTTATTGAAATTAAGTGCAATATGAAAATATACCGACAATTATGTGTATAGGTTGAAGCTCGGTCGGTACTTCTGGACGGAATAGATTTGCAGAGTCGATGAGGACTCGCAGAGAGAAGACTTGGAGATGATCAGAAGTTCTTTCTGACCTCTGTCTTCGAGCCTGTTTTTATAGGTGTACTGGAGGTTCGGTCGACCGATCCCACTCCCTTCCTTCCTGGTTGAAGTTCGAAGCTGGCTCGATCTTTTGCATTTACTGGCCTTTAATGGTTCGGTCGACCGAACCATCTTTTCGGTCGACCGAACAAGCCTTTTCCTTGTTTGTCGAAATCTGCCAGAGATCTTCTTTTAATGCTGTTTAATGCTGATTGGATCGGTCGACCGGTCCTCTGGTTCGGTCGACCGATCAACCTTTTTTCCTTTCCTGCTGATCGCTGCTGATGATCTGGCCTTTGCTGAGTCACCCTGGTTTGGTCGACCGATCTTACTTTTTGGTCGACCGATCATGCTTTGACCGGACTCTGGTCTGATCTGTTCTGAACTGAATTACTGCTTTGAGTTTGCTTTGTTCGGTCGACCGAACCACTGGTTCAGTCGACCGATCCAGTCAAACCTGCAGCACAATGTTACGAAAAAACTTTCCAGCAAAACAGATGTTAGAGCAATAATATAAAGTAGGAATAAAATGTAAGACAGTAGAATTGTCTTGATCTCAACTTTGAAACCTTCCCGGTTTCTTCAGTTGGATCAACGACCGAAGGTTGTTCCCTTCGGGAACTTGACCTCACTGTCGCTCCTCTAGTTTTTTACCTCAACCTACCTTCCAAACTTAGATCCTCCAGATCTAGTTTGGACTTTTCACTCAGCCTTGATCGGCTCCTCAGGACTTTTCCTTTTGATCTTCGGTCCTCCAGACCTCTCGATCACACCGCCAAGCGTCGGGTCCCCTTGACCTGCTTGGACTTGCACCTGGATTCCACGATCTGCTAAGATTTCTCCGCCTAGCCTCCAGCTAGGACTTTTCTGGTTGAGTAAACATCCTGCACACTCAGTCAATTTGTTAGATCATAACAAGACTTAACTTGAACCTTTGACAACATCAAAACTCAGGTTTGATTCTGGTGCAACATGCACCAACAATCTCCCCCTTTTTGATGTTTGGCAATCAAGGTTCAAAGTTAAGTTTAAACATATGCAACAAGTAAATAAACAAACAATTTAACTTTTCTCCCCCCGAGTTAAACAACTCCTCCTGAATTCACTATCTCTCCCCCTTTGACACACATCAAAAATAGGGATAGACTCAAAAATCAAGTAAAATTTTGACCTTAAAGTTTTGCTAAGTAAAAATGATGAAATTTTGAAAAAATTTTACTAAGTAAAGTAAATTTTGAAAAATTGTTGAAAAATTTTACTAAGTAAAAATTTAAACATATTACTAAATTTTGAAAAACTTTACTAAGCAAAATAATTTTGAAAAATTTACTAAGGAAGTTAAACTAAAAAATTTGAATTAAATTTTGAAAAAAAATAAAAAATTTGCTAAGTAAAAATGATGAAATTTTGAAAAATTTTACTAAGTAATGTAAATTTTGAATAAAATTGTTGAAAAATTTTACTAAGTAAAAATTTAAACATATTACTAAATTTGAATAAAATTTTGAAAAACTTTACTAAGCAAAATAATTTTGAAAAATTTACTAAGGAAGTTAAACTAAAAAATTTGAATTAAATTTTGAAAAAAAATTGCTAAGTAAAAAATAATTTTGAAAAGGATAAAAATTTAATTAAAACTTTTACTAAGTCAATAATAATTTCAAAAAAAATTGAAAGATTTAATAAGTTAAAAATTTATGAAAAAAAAATTGTAGTAATGGAAAGAGCAGTTAAAATTTGGAAAAGAATAAATTTTTGAAAAACATTTTGAAAGTTTTATACTAAGTAAAAAAAATTTGACAAGGATATAAACTTAAAAATCTCGTTTTGAAGGTTCCCCTAAAATTGACAAATTCCTAAAAGTCCAAGCATAGGTAGGAAAACTAAGGAAAATTTGTCCTTATGATGAAATGTCCAACCTTTGTTCAGGGCTAACTACCACAAGATAGTAGCTGATGATTCAGGTTGGTTAATTTGAGTATTTAGTACTAACTAGGTTTTTACTAGCTAGTTAACTCAAATTGATTCATGTATGTTATTTAAAGCCCAGATTTATAGCAATGCACTGACATAAGCATCTGAAATCTAGGGCTAGGTCCTAAGCATCTCACCCATTCTAAGTTATCAAACAAGGGATCCTACTGTGCTTGTGAGATGCTGGCTCCTAGAACTATAGGATCATGTAGTCTACGGTAGATCCTAAGCTACTCCAGAAAATTAAAATATTTTAAAAAGAGTTTTGAAAACCAAAAATTTGAAAGGGAAGTTTTACAAACGTAATAATTATTTTTTTAAAAAATAAAATAAGTAATAATTTTCAAAATAAAAGAACCTATTCTATAAAACACATACCAAAAGACATTAATAACTGAAAAGTACTGAAGATTAAATTTAGTCATAATCCAAGTTACAATAAGTCATAAGTAATAAGTCCTAAAATCACTCATCCTCATCCTTATCATCTCGATAATAGTCAAACATCCTTCGCTGCTCCTTCTCTAAAGCATCAGTACGATCCATCACCTCTTGACGAAAATATGCAATTTGCCCCTGAAGAGAGTTGTACTGATCATCCATTTTTGTTTCCAAGGAGTTAAATCGACTAAAAATATCATCTCGCAGACGGGTAAAGAAGTCACTAGTTGGAGGAGGAGGAGCATATGAACTGCTCTGAGGAAAATCAAAGTAGGGTGTCATAGCAAAACCTGGATCAATATATACTGGAGGAGGTGCAGTAACTGGGACCGGATCATCTTCAGTAATAGGATCTTCGACAGCCGGTGGAATGTAGTGTGGATGAGTCTGTTTATACACAAGACCCTCGTCGCTAGTCTTAATCTCAGCCAAGGACAACTGCCTAACCCCGACAAGATTAAAATATGATAACTAAATCAACTCACCCCGATGAAGCAATATAGGCAGTAAGAACATGACACTGGATCATATGAACTTTATTCGAGGTGTTATACCCTGAATAATAGATAATGGATCGGAACACCCAGTAACCTAAGTCAAACTCTAGTCTATGTCGTAATGCATACATCAGAAAAAGATGGATTGGTCGTAAAACACCCTGATCTTTAGATGACAGGGGATGAATGCAGGAGACAACCATCTTATAAAAAGCATTGTCTTTCGGACTCAGTGGTACAGTAGACATCTTTTTAGGACGTGGTCCCTCAAAGAAGTCGGCATACATAATATCAAGAGTAAGATGTGCAAATGGAGCAGGTAATGGATCTGGAATAGAAGCACTGAAAAAGATACGATTAACCGATGGTCGTATCCGTAAAAACCTAAGAAACATATCCAGATCAAAGAGCATCTCTCTAGTGGCGACCCAAGTCCTATAGTGATGAGGATCAAGCTCGCATAAGTTGTGGTAAAACTCTGAACAGAGAATAGGATTGTATGCATACCTACAAAAGATAATGCTATCAAGTTGATAGTTTTGATTGATCTCTATGACTTCAGGACAAAAAGTTTGGTAGAATTGGAGATCTAGACAATGAGTACCTATCACCTTGAATTTTTTATTTGGAAAAGATTGACTTAACTCTTCAGTAGAAAACCTAGTCCTGACTGAGATTAAGAGAGCTAGCCTGTCTTTGCGCAATAGCTCTACTTTTTCACTATATATATAAAAAAAATCACAATAAATAATTGTGCATAAGTATTGAAAAGATTTAGAACAAAGAAATGGTTACCGAGGCATTGTCGGGCTGCTAGACAAACTGAAACCGGCGAGAAGAACTTCTTAAGCAAGGAAGAAAGCAAAGAAAAGAGATTTGTGGGATGAGGTTTCGGTTTGCCGAAATCTGTATTTATAGAGATCGATCGGTCGACCGATAAGGGGTTCGGTCGATCGATCCCTTAAATTCCTCGTCCTTTTGACCAGTAAGCAGATGTTTGGTCGACCAATAAATCGAGTCGGTCGACCGATAAATTAACTTTGGCAAGATACAGGGTAGGTGAAGAGCAGTTGAACGGATGAAAATTAATTACTTTCGGTCGACCGATTAATCGGTTCGGTCGACCGTTTCCGTTCAACATTGTTTCGGTCGACCGATAATTTTGTTCGGTTGACGGAACAAATTTTTTTTTATATTTTAATTATGTTTAAAAATAATTAATTTTACCAGTTTTTCATTAAGTCAGTAAGTTTTTTAAATTTTTTTTAAAAATTTTTTTAATTAAGTTTTAAAATAATTTTAAAAAAGTTTTTAATTAAGTTTTAAAATAATTTTTTAAAAAGGTTTTTTTAATGAAGTTTTAAACTAATTTTTAAAAAGTTTTTAATAATTTTAAAAAGTTTTTAATAATTTTTTAAAAGTTTTTAATTAAGTTTTAAAATAATTTTTAAATAGTTTTAAAAATAAGTTTTAAAATAATTTTTAAAAAGTTTTTAAATAAGTTTTAAAATAACTTTTAATAAGTTTTTAAATAAGTTTTAAAATATTTTTTAAAAAGTTTTTAATTAAGTTTTAAGATAATTTTAAATTAGTTGAAAGTTTTTTAATTAATTTTTAAAATAATTTGAATTAAGTTGAAGAAGTTTTTAATTAATTTTAAAATAAGTTTAATCTAGTTGAAAAGGTTTTTAATTAATTTTAAAATAAGTTTAATTTAGTTGAAAAAGTTTTTAATTTTAAAATAAGTTTAATTTAGTTGAAAAAGTTTTTAATTTATTTTTAAAATAATTTTAATTTAGTTGAAGAAGTTTTTAATTAATTTTTAAAATAATTTTTAATTAAGTTTAAAAATAATTTTAAATAAGTTTTTAATTAAGTTTTAAAATAATTTTTAAAAGGTTTTAAATTAAGTTTTAAAATAATTTTTAATAAGTTTTTAATTAAGTTTAAAAATAATTTTTTAAAAGGTTTTTAAATAAGTTTTAAAATAATTTTTAATAAGTTTTTAAATAAGTTTTAAAATAATTTTTAAAAAGTTTTTAATTAAGTTTTAAAATAATTTTTAATAAGTTTTAATTAAGTTTAAAAATAATTTTTAATAAGTTTTTAAAAAGTTTTTAATTAAGTTTAAAAATAATTTTTAAAAAGTTTTTAATTAAGTTTTAAAATAATTTTTAAGAAGTTTTTAATTAAGTTTTAAAATAATTTTTAAAAAGTTTTTAATTTAGTTTTAAAATAATTTTTAATAAGTTTTAAAATAAGTTTTAAATTAATTTTTAAAAAGTTTTTAATTAAGTTTTAAAATAATTTTTAATAAGTTTTTAAGATAATTTTTAAAAAGTTTTTAATTAAGTTTTAAAATAATTTTTAATAAGTTTTTAATTAAGTTTTAAAATTATTTTTTAAAATTTTTTATTTTGTTTTAAAATAATTTTTAAAAAGTTTTTAATTAAATTTTAAAATAATTTTTAATAAGTTTTAAAATAACTTTGAAAAAGTTTTTAATTAAGTTTTAAAATAGTTTTTAAAAAAGTTTTTAATTAAGTTTTAATTTAATTAGGTTTGAATTTGATAATTAGGTTTGAATTTAATTAGGTTTGAATTTAATTAGGTTTGAAAAAGGTTATTGAACCCATGCTAGTTTCAAATTTAGCTTTGGGTTAATCAAGCAGACTTCATAAGGATAAGCTTTCAGTTCAGTGGCGAGACATATGCCCTTTTTGTGTATCAACGGTGGACCACTTGCTGAAGACTTTCCAAACTGTTCCCGCCCAAAAAAATTTAATACTAAATCTTGGTCTAACTAGCCCATGTTTGACTGAGGTAGCTTCGGTCAGATCCACTAAGTCTAGTGCACCAGGTAGAATTCCATATTCAGCCTAAACATGCCTTCGACAAAGTTTCCTTGACGTACTATCATCCCAATCCATTCCGATGCTATGTTGTAGGGTTTGGTAAACCTTTTTCATCTAACCGTTCTAAGCAGAAAATAAACCTAATCCTAAGTATTGAGTTTGGTTAATCAAATTGGTTGTATTGTTTTTCTACTTGCTCCACCTGAGTCATAGCTTAGATAAGGTCTATCTAAGTAATGGATTTGACTCTTAGGGACCAAGTATAGATTTGGTTCAATTTGTTTGGTTAAAAGTTTTGTTTGAACCCATGCTTGGACTTACCTTCTAGTATTTTGACTGATTAAGGATAAATATGATTTGTTTGTTTGTTTGGATTTTTTTTAACCAAGTCTTGATTTGTTGTACACGACTCGTTGCGATCCAAGTACCATATTTAGATTCTTGGATCCCATTTCGAACCTTTCCAACATTTTCTTGAGTCGCTCGACTTGACCTTTCAAATCAGAATTTTCTTCCTCAAGTTTTTCAACTTGAGTTGAAGTTCCGACTTGAACTCGGTTAGTCGAGTCACTCAAGTTAACTTGTTGCTTAAGGTGGTCTATTTCCTTAAGTAACAAGTTATTTTGTTTTTCAGATTTCGATAATTTTTTAAACAAACATTTAACTACTTTAAGTAAATTAGACTTGGAATAAATTGTTACCATATTTGGATCTTCTGATCCGTTGTTTTTGTCGGACTCGATGTCGATCTCGGATTCATACTCTTCGTCGGACTCGGACTCGGAATCTTCGTTTCTTGCCATAAATGCAAGATGGCTCGAGTGCTTCGTTTGCTCCGCATTGGATTCGTCGGAAGAAGTTTCGTCCCATGTCGCTTGAAGAGCCTTCTTTCGTCTTGTTGATTTGGGTCTTTCTTCTTTTCGATTTGGGCATTCATTTTTGAAATGCCCCTTCTTGTTGCATCCATAACAGATCATTTCTTATTTGTTTTGGATCTGGTTTGGTGGGGTCTTTTTGGTGTTTCTTCTAAATTTCTTCTTAGTCAACAACCTTCAGACCATGTTGACTAATTCTTCTTCGTTCGTTGAGTCAGAGTCTGATTCGCTTTCTGACTCGATCTTCATTTTTGATTTTGTTTCCTTGCTTGAACCTGCATACAATGCTACACCTTTCTCGACATGGCTTGTGTTAGACTGTTTGTGTAATTCCAATTCACAAAATAACTCGTCTAACTTAAGAATTGAAAGATCTTTGGAAACTTTGTATGCATCTACAATTGATGCCCACAAAGCATTTCTCGGAAAGGCGTTCAGAGCGTACCTTATCGTGTCACGATTTTCCAAGTTATGTTTGATCAGGTGGAGGCCGTAAAGTATATCCTTCAGTCGAGCGTGTAGTTGCGAGGCCATCTCTCCAGTAAACATTTTTATATTAAATAAATTGTTTAAAAGTAAATCCCTTTTGTTTACCTTTGAGTCGTTGGTTCCTTCGTGTAGTTTGACTAGTGAGTCCCACAATTCTTTGGCGTTGTCGTAGGGACCGACTCGGTTCAACTCCTCTATTGTGAGCCCACACTGAATGGTATTGATCGCCTTGTAATTCAGTTGAGCCTTCTTGATCATTTGAGGAGTCCATTCTTCTGGTTCTAAAGTTGTTCCGTCTTTCGTCGGTAGAGTGTAACCTTTTAGGATTGTAAACCAACGCTCAATGTCGGACTTCAAGTAGCACTCCATTCTATTTTTCCAATAACTAAAGTTTTCTCCTTTGAACAGTGGAGGTCTTACAGTGTTGTAACCTTTTTGATAAGAGTTCGACATCCTTGCAAGAAACAAATTAAGAGAAAAATATTTCCAAGACTTTCATCTTGGGATTAGTAGTGCTTGAGAATAAAATAAACAAAATATTTTTAAAAGAAAAGAAAAAAGTTTTTTAAAAAATTACTTTGAAAATCGGTTAAGATATTTCAGAGCTAACCGGCTCTGATACCAATTGATAGATTGGAAAGTTGCGATAGAGGGGGGGGGTGAATATCGCTTTTTAAAACTTTTATTTATCCTTTTCTAAAACAAAGTTAAGCAGCGGAAATTAAACAAAGAGACACGTTCTTTTACTTTGTTCGGAGCCTAGCTCGACTCCTACTCGAAGATCCGCGGTCCTTGACCGCACCGATAGACAAATCACTATAACCCTTCTCTTCGAAATCCTCGGAGAGAAGCAGATCGTACAAGTACAATAGAATAAGATAGTAACAGTCCTACTATCTTATTGAAATTAAGTGCAATATGAAAATATACCGACAATTATGTGTATAGGTTGAAGCTCGGTCGGTACTTCTGGACGGAGTATATTTGCAGAGTCGATGAGAACTCGCAGAGAGAAGACTTGGAGATGATCAGAAGTTCTTTCTGACCTCTGTCTTCGAGCCTATTTTTATAGGTGTACTGGAGGTTCGGTCGACCGATCCCACTGTTCGGTCGACCGAACCCGCTCCCTTCCTTCCTGGCTGAAGTTCTAAGCTGGCTCGATCTTTTGCATTTACTGGTCTTTAATGGTTCGGTCGATCGAACAAGCCTTTTCCTTGTTCGTCGAAATCTGCCAGAGATCTTCTTTTAATGCTGTTTAATGCTGATTGAATCGGTCGACCGGTCCTCTGGTTCGGTCGACCGATCAACCTTTTTTCCTTTCCTGCTGATCGCTGCTGATGATCTGGCCTTTGCTGAGTCACCCTGGTTCGATCGACCGATCTTACTTTTCGGTCGACCGATCATGCTTTGACCGGACTCTGGTCTGATCTGTTCTGAACTGAATTACTGCTTTGAGTTTGCTTTGTTTGGTCGACCGAACCACTGGTTCAGTCGACCGATCCAGTCGAACCTGCAACACAATGTTACCAAAAAACTTTCCTGCAAAACAGATGTTAGAGCAATAATATAAAGCAGGAATAAAATGTAAGACAGTAGAACTGTCTTGATCTCAACTTTGAAACCTTCCCGATTTCTTTAGTTGGATCAGCGACCTAAGGTTGTTCCCTTCGGGAACCTGACCTTATTGTCGCTCCTCTAGTTTTTTACCTCAACCTACCTGCCAAACTTAGATCCTCCAGATCTAGTTTGGACTTTTCACTCAGCCTTGATCGGCTCCTCAGGACTTTTCCTTTTGATCTTCGGTCCTCCAGACCTCTCGATCACACCGCCAAGCATCGGGTCCCCTTGACCTGCCTGGACTTGCACCTGGGTTCCACGATCTGCTAAGATTTCTCCGCCTAGCCTCCAGCTAGGACTTTTCTGGTTGAGTAAACATCCTGCACACTCAGTCAACTTGTTAGATCATAACAAGACTTAACTTGAATCTTTGACAACATCAAAACTCAAGTTTGATTCTGGTGCAACTTGCACCAACAACACCTTTATCGGGTATGACGTTAGTCTGTTCGTGTAACTCTAGTTCACAAAAAAGTTCATCTAACTTTAACTTGGACAAATTCCTCGAAATCTTATAGGCATTCACGATGGATGCCCACAGTGCATTTCAAGGAAATGCGTTTAGAGCATACCTTATAAGATCCTGGTTCTTCATCCGGTGGTCGTTTGTGTGAAGTCAGTTGAGGATATCTTTTATCCTCGCGTGCAGCGGATTAGCAGTCTCACCTTCTTGTATTTTTATATTAAATAGTTTATTTAAGTATAGATCTCTTTTCGTTACCTATGCGTCGTTGGTTCCCTCGTGTAGTTTCATGAGTTTGCCCCATAGCTCTTTGGCGTTTTCGTGTGGGCCGACGCGGTTCAGCTCCTCCTTTATTAATCCGCACTGGATTGTGTTGAGGGCCTTGAAATTAATCTGGGCCTTCTTTTTTCATTTCCAGATTCCAATTTTGTGGGTCCATCAGAATTATGATGTTGTCGACGAGCGCCTTGTATCCTTTGGTGACGCTGAAGCATTGGTCGAAGTCGGTCTTCAGGTACACCTCCATCCGTTTCTTCCAATATAGAAAGTCATCACCGTTAAAGAGGGAAGGATGTACAGTAGAGTATCACTCATTTTGGGTCATGAACCTTGCACACAAAAGAGGAAAAGAAAAGAAAAAAAAAATCCAAGACTAGGTCTTGGATTAGTAGTGTGGGAGAAAAAGAAAAAAATATTAAGACTCAATTGGTGTTGCACTAATTCAGAGTCATTTACAATGGAAAAAAATTATCCAAAAAGGTAAGTCATTGGAGGAGAGTGACTTATGAGGACTCGTCCTGATTGAGGGACAGTAGTCGTTAGTCCAAGTTTGGTCCATTTTGGATCCATAATCTGAGACCTTAACTAGTTCTGGTCCTAGGAGGACAGGAGCTAATTACTACTTATTTTCACTGTGCTAACTTTGTTTTACAGGTTAGATGTTTTAGTTTTGGACTAACACAACTTGCAGGGCAAAAGGAACAAAAATTCTTCGGATGAACAGTACTTGAAGGCACCTTCAAGCATTGGAAGGCATCGTCGCACTATTCATGGAAGGCACCTTCAATGACTTGAAGGCGCCTTCGCAGGATAGAATTCAGACATCATCGCAGATAGAAGCCGGGTTGTTTAGGATTAGATTTCTCGGGTTGGAGATGCCTTTTATGGCTATAGAAGGTGCCTTCCAAGCTCTTTATAAGGATGCTCGCCCAAAGTTTCAAATACAACACTCATACGAGCTTCTATGCATCCAAACGGCTTTCCAACTACTCCGGGCTCCTGCTACGACTCTGCTATGAAGCTGCTGCACCCGACTACCGCTTCGAGGATTTCTAATCGCGACCAGCATACCGACACACGAGCTCTCTCACATCTAAGTGTTGGTAACGGAATTATTTCCTTGTACTTAATTATTGCAAAAGAATGAGTGCAGTGTGTTGCACTTGTTCTAACTTTTCTTGTACTCGATTTCCTCTTCTGGAGGTACTGGAAGAAGTATTTTAGTGGATTACCCATTGATAGGTCTGCGGGACCTGGGTCTTGGAGTAGGAGTCATAGAAGGCTTCGAACTAAGTAAACCGCTTGTGTTTATATGGTTTTGTGGCTTATTCTATGCTACGTTCATACTTTGATTTGAAAAACTGAAAAGACCGATTTTTGAAAACTACGTGATTCACCCCCTCTCAAGTGCGACCTGATCCAACATTTTCGAGCACTGTTCTAAGTAGCGCTTACACGATTCTTCTCTACACATTTCGTCGGATCTTAAGCTTTGGAAGACAAATGTTGTAGCACTTTCCAACTTGTCTAGAGGCATCCACAAGCAACAAGAGATCAAGCAAGAAGAGGTCTTGAGTTATAATTTTTACATTTACTTCTTGTTTAGAGTTGTATTCTTATTATTATGTTGTACGAAGCTTCTCCGCCTTCGGTTGTTTCAAGGAGTTATTTTCATAGTGGAGAGTGTTAGGACCTTGACGTTCGCTAGAGGGGGGGTGAATAGCGTCTCACCCAAAACTTTACTTCCTATAATGTTAGTGCACAGCGGAATACAAAAACAAACTAACAAATACGAAAGTTAACCTAAAAACAATAAGCAAGAAGACAACAAACCAAACACAAACCCTAACATAAGGCGTTTACGTGGTTCGGAGATAACTTGCTCCTACTCCACGGCGTGCCCGTAAGGTGGACGATCCCTCAATCCGTCGGTGGATTAGTCCCCGGCAAACTCCGGCTAGCTCAACCTCCTTGTGGGTGGAGAAACCTCACCACAACTACAACCAAGATCTCTTGGCACACAAAGATCTCTTGAGCACAAGTAGACTACTAATTAGACTTTAACCAAGTCTAATTTCGTCACCTTGGCCGGCCATACCAAGCTCCTTCTTATAGAGCTTGGAACAAATCAGCAACCTGATTTGCCCGTTACCAGTCGACTGGTCCATGCACCAGTCGACTGGTGCCAGCCCAACGGCTCTCTCAACGGCTCTTTGCTACAGTGCATCAGTCGACTGATCCATGCACCAGTCGACTGCTACAGTACCACTACAGTAACGCTACAGTAACTGCTACAGTACCGCTACAGTAAACCCCTAAAACTAGGATTTTACTTCAAGTACAATCTCTCATGCACTCGTACCCTCACGACTCATTTGACTCTTCTTTGCAGCCTTGACCTTTTGCCTTCAAGCCTACTTCCTTTGGCTCTCGTCCCTCGGATGCATCCAAGCCCGCGACTTGTCCCCAATGCCATCCTTCGCGTATGCCTCGAAGTCGCTTCCCTCGGCCATTGTCCACGGTCCCTCGGATGCTCCATCCTTCACCGGACCCGAAGCCGTCAACCTGAGTCACATGTGTCACCTGCAGTCCTGCACAACTCAAGTACACATATCAAATAACAAGGGTAAACCTAACTTAAACCCTTTGCCCAAACACCAAAACACATGGTCCCGCGGACCATTGGGATTGCTCCAACAATCTTCCCCTTTTTGGTGTTTGGCAATACATTTAAGTTAGGGAAAACAAATAGCAAATAAACATGCTAATACAATGGACTTACGATGCCAAGGCTACACACTTGGACTTACTCCGCCGAATGGACTTACGATTCCAAGGCTACACACTTGGACTTATAATGCCGAATGGACTTACGATGCCAAGGCTACACACTTGGACTTTATAATGCCTAATGGACTTACGTCGCCAAGGCTACACACTTGGCAACCGCCGAATGGAAAATGCACCATGCATTGGAACCTATGCCAAGGCTCCCCCTACACCTAGGCTCGCTCCCCATTGAGCTAGGATTTTATCACAAGGCTTTTTAAGAACCTATCATAAGGCTCCCCCTACGCAAAGGCACTAAGGTTTTCCCAACTAAACCTTACTTCTCCCCCTTTGCCTAACATCCAAAAAGTTCTCCAACAATATCCCAATTGTTGAAAACTTATCGTCCAAACTGACCCTAAACTCATGTATTTATCCTCCATAGATCCCATACATCTAAACGAGTTTATATGGTCAAGAACATCTCTGAAAAATAATATCAGGCTGGTATCAGTCGACTGCCCCAAGTGCCAGTCGACTGCCCCCTTCGACATAACCTTACAGAAGCATTCTGTGGTCGAAATCTATTGTTACCAGTCGACTGATATCATCACCAGTCGACTGGTATCGACAAAATGAGCTTACAGAGACATTCTGTGCTAAAAAATATTGTTACCAGTCGACTGGTATCTGTACCAGTCGATTGGTACCCTATTTCTGAAAAAATCAACCTTTTCAGGCCAACTTCAGAAATGCACCAGAAATTTCCTAGACCTCCAAAAATTCTCAAATTTTGTGGAGAGGTCTATTGTACCCTTGTCTACTTAGGAAAAATACATTACAAAATGTTTCTATTACCAATCCCAAGATTGACACAAAATCCAAAACTAGCTAAATGATTCAATTGAACCTTGACCTAAAGTCCTAGTTTTGGCTTCCTTTTGATGTATTTGCCCATACTAACCCACAATGCATCCCTAGCATTGGTTTATATGACATCTATACATCCAAAACCAATTATCATACTATATGACCCCCAAATGTCATATTTCTTGCATGAAACATAAACCATGTGTGCCAAATCCCTAGGTTTGAGACTCAAATCCATCTCCAAACCTTTTGGCACACTCCATGGCTCCTTTAGACTCCTAAGTAGTACTCACCTGAGATCCATTGGCCATGGATCCCAATTTGACTCTTTGAGCTCCCCCTAGAGCTCTTAGCCTTAGCCACCTCCCTAGGTGACTCATCCACAATGGTTAGGCCACATCGGTCCACCCTCGGTGACACTTGGCCTACAAACGTAACTTTCTTAACCTTGGACATCTTGTCCTTGGTTAATTTCTTCTTACCATTAAATGGCTTTTCCTTGCCATTTATTGACTTCTCCTTGCCATAGTCATATGCAACCCTAGCATAAGACTTTCCTTTAGCCTTGGAGGATTCTCCCTTGCCATGATCATTTGCCACCCTAGCATATGATCTCTTATTAGCCTTGGAGGGACTAGATCGGTATCCCAAGCCCGATCTATCATGGTTGGGTCTTTGGCTACCCAACACCATATTTAATTCCTTAGATCCAATAGTGAATATCTTAAGGTATTTCTCCAAATTATCAAGTTTTGACTTCAAAGCTTGATTTTCCCTTTCTAGGTTCCTAACCCTAGAGTCAACATGTCCACCTTGGACATTCCTAGACCTACCCTTTCTAGGCATGTGTCTCCTCTTCTTAGGATTAATGTCTTGGGTCTCCTTAGGTCTACCATTACTAGATTTATCATAAATGGGTCTCCTAGGGTTATGATCTACATTTACCCTATTTCTATTATGATATTTAAAACCAAAATTTTTCATTGCTATATAATAATAATCATTATTTTTCCTAATATGCATGGGAACATAAGAATTCGAATTTGAATTACACTTCAAATTAGGGTATACCTCTCTTACTCTTGAAGTTCCCCCTTGATTTGAACTCCTCTTCTTCTTCTTCTTCTCCCACTTCTTTTCCCACATCCTCAAATGAGCCAACTTCTTGAGTTCTCTCCTCCTTGGGCATTTGGTGTGGTAGTGCCCTATTTCACCACAAGTGAAGCATCTAATGTATTTCTTCTCCTTCTTCTTCATGGCACCATCATTCCTACAACCCAAATTAGTATCTAAAATAATTTGAGTGGGTTTAGGAGTTACCTTCTTCTTACCCAACGGACACTTACTCTTGTAGTGTCCTTTTTCATTGCAACCGAAGCAAATTATGTTGTTCTTTGACTTCACTTCGGTGGAGGTGCTCACTAGGTTTACTTCCAAGACTTCTTCTTCTTCCTCACTTGTCTTGGATTTTTCTTCACCCTTTGAGGATGTAGATGCTACCTCATCTTCCTTCTCCTCGGATGTGACTGAATTCACTTCCTCTTCCTCACTTTGTTGGTGCAACATCCCTCAGGTCAAGGTTGACCTGGTTGACCAAGTCTGAGTCTTGGTTTAGGTTTCGATGTTTGACAATGCAAGGTTGATTGAAGAAGAGTCAAGTAGGTCAGGGATTGACCGGATACTTGACTGAGAAGTCCTAGTGAGTGAAGCTAGGTAAATTGGAAGTCCTGGTGAGTGAAGCCAGGCAGAAGAAAGTCCTGGTGAGTGAAGCCAGGCAGAAGAGAAGTCCTAGTGAGTGAAGCTAGGCAGATTGGAAGTCCTGGTGAGTGAAGCCAGGCAGAAGAAAGTCCTGGTGAGTGAAGCCAGGTGAAAATCCTAGTGAGTGAAGCTAGGTGAAAGACCTGGTGAGTGAAGCCAGGCACGGGGAAATCCAGATGGGTCAAGACTGACCAGACATCTGGTGGAAGTCCAAGTAGGTCAAGGGAGTGACCAGATACTTGGTGGGGAGTCTTGGCAGGTCAAGGGAGTGACCAGATGCTAGGCATGATATACCAACAGGTCAAGGTTGACCGAATGTTGGTTTGAGAGGCTTGGGACTTGGTTTTGGGCAAAAACCAAGAGCTGGATCGATCAGTGGATCGATCCAGGCCTTTCCCAGCGAATAGAGAGCCTCTGGATCGATCAGTGGATCGATCCAGAGGTCCCAATCGATCAGCCGATCGATTGGGACGCTGCTGGTTCGCGCGATAAGCGCTGGATCGATCCAGGCGTTTTCTCCAGAGCACAGAGGCGCTCTGGATCGATCCGTGGATCGATCCAAAGCCTCCCCGATCGATTGGGAGTTTTCAAATCGATCGGGATCCGACCGTTGCGTCGTATTTGAGCTGCAGGCGTGCGATGGCTGCGGTATCTCTTCACCGATTCATTTCAGATCTTCACCAGCTTCTCCACAGCTCTTCTCAAGCTCGAGATCGCCAGTTCTTGAAGGCTCTTGGAGGTTCTTCCAAGTCAAGAGGCGGATCAAAGCAAGAAGAAGAAACTAGGGTTAGGGTTTTTTGCTCTCATTGTAAGCTTGTAAGCTTGTATTTCATTACCTTTCCCTTTCTTCTTGTATTGAGTCTTGTAGGGCTTCTCCGCCCTTGGTAGTTACCATAAAGGAGAGTTTTATTAGTGAAGGGTGTGTGTGTAGGTGTGGATCCTTGGACTAGTCACCTCTTGTGAGGTGGATACCAAGTAAACCAACCTTGTTAGCGTTGTGTGATTTGTTTCTGTATTTTCCGCTGCGCATCTTTGAAGAAACGAGCAACGCCGACGACGAGCACGCGAAGAGCTATTCACCCCCCCTCTAGCTACTTTTCGGTCCTAACACACTTGATGTTGAATTAGTCTACACATCCGATTGGTCCTTCTCCTCCTCTTGGACCACTGAGCCCTTCTCCTTGGACTCCTCTACTCCTTGGAATTGTGACGGGTTTTCATGATAGGCAATGATCTTTTTCCAAAAATCACATGCACTTGTGCATTCACCTACACTCACAATGATATTAGAAGGTAATAGATTTAACAAAATTTTTGTTACCTCCTTATCCGCTTCTGCTTGCTCCTTTTGTTCCTCGGTCCAATGTCGAGGTCGGAGGGGCTTCCCCTTTTTGCCCGTAGGAGCTTCAAATGGGTCACTCAAGACAACCCATTGATTTCAATCCATTTGGAACCATGTCTCCAACCGCTTCCTCCAATAATTGAAGTCTTCTTTGTCGTACGGAGGTGGAATTCGGATATCCCATCCGAGCGGTCCTTCAGACTCCATCTTCTTCTTCCTCTAGCTTCTTACTCTCTTAGTGGTTAGTCCGTAGAAGAGCGCCCTTGCTCTGATACCACTTGTTAGGACCTTGACGTCCCAGAGGGGGGGGGTGAATAGCGTCTCACCCAAAACTTTACTTCCTATAATGTTAGTGCACAGCGGAATACAAAAACAAACTAACAAATACGAAAGTTAACCTAAAAACAATAAGGAAGAAGACAACAAACCAAACACAAACCCTAACACAAGGCGTTTACGTGGTTCGGAGATAACTTGCTCTTACTCCACGGCGTGTCCGTAAGGTGGACGATCCCTCAATCCGTCGGTGGATTAGTCCCCGGCAAACTCCGGCTAGCTCAACCTCCTTGTGGGTGGAGAAACCTCACCACAACTCCAACCAAGATCTCTTGACACACAAAGATCTCTTGAGCACAAGTAGACTACTAATTAGACTTTAACCAAGTCTAATTTCGTCACCTTGGTCGGCCATACCAAGCTCCTTCTTATAGAGCTTGGAACAAATCAACAACCTGATTTGCCCTTTACCAGTCGACTGGTCCATGCACCAGTCGACTGGTGCCAGCCCAACGGCTCTCTCAACGACTCTTTGCTACAGTGCATCAGTCGATTGGTCCATGCACCAGTCGACTGTTACAGTAACGTTACAGTAACTGCTACAGTGCCGCTACAGTAAAACCCTAAAATTAGGATTTTACTCCGAGTACAATCTCTCATGCACTCGTACCCTCACGACTCATTTGACTCTTTTTTTGCAGCCTTGACCTTTTGCCTTTAAGCCTACTTCCTTTGGCTCTCGTCCCTCGGATGCATCTAAGCCCGCGACTTGTCTCCAATGCCATCCTTCGCGTATGCCTCGAAGTTGCTTCCCTCGGCTATTGTCCTTGCTGCCTTGTCCACGGTCCCTCGGATGCTCCATCCTTCACCGGACCCGAAGCCGTCAACCTGAGTCACATGTGTCACCTGCAGTCCTGCACAACTCAAGTACACATATCAAATAACAAGGGTAAACCTAACTTAAACCCTTTGCCCAAACACCAAAACACATGGTCCCGTGGACCATTGAGATTGCTCCAATAGAGAGTACGTCGTATGTGGATCCTTAGATTAGTCACATTTTTTTAGATGGATATCAAGTAAATTTACTTGTTAGCATTTGAGAGTTTGACTTCGATTCTATTCGCTGTAAATTAACATATATGAAGCAAGCGAACAAGCGCATCGAGGTATTCACTCCCTCTAGCTCCGAAGTGTCCCAACATAGTATGCCTTCATAATTTTCTAAATATCTAATAATTGAATCTTAATTTTGGTAAACTAATAGATGATTTTTTTAATAAATAATTGATATAGAAATATTGGGCTGAGCTATAAATATTTTTAATTTATTCTAATGGTAAATTGGATGGATCGAACGGATCACTTTAAAATTAATAGGCATAAGCCCAATTAATGTCAACTTTAAAAAAAAAAAAAACCTTTTGTTTGCATGGAAATGAAGCTTTCCTTTTTGTTCTTTTGTTTTGCGAGAGACCTTCCATTAATTGCCACCTGCCTTCTTCCCAAGTAACATGACGTCTCTAGATTCTATCCAAATTAACAGGGACAAGAACCATATCCAAGTTTGGAGTAGGTTCATTAGTCAACGCACATGCCCTAATGTGGCCAAGGAGAGAAGTCAAAATGGCTGCATGGTGGTCAACAAAAGTCAACTAGTAAAGTGAAGCCATAGTGGCTTAATTTATAACTAGATCCATTTATACTTTTCATTTGAAAAAAGGAAAAAGAGTTTAACAACTTTTTCTTTAACCATTATCCAATAAAATTTAATTTTATTAGTCTTTTTTTGAAGATTAATAATACAATTTATGAAATAAATAAGTCAAATATTTTTTTTCAACTTACTAAAAATTACTCTACCACTATTATAGCAACCTTGATATGACTAAAACGGCATAAAATAATTTAATCAAAATTACTTATAATGATATAACAATGCTAGAATAAAAATATTTTTAAAATAAAAAAGATATTAATTGTCCTTTTAATATTTTTTTCAACGCTAGGCATTTTTACCCCTTTTCATACCAAATTATTTATCATGAAACAAACTCTTAAGTTATTTATCCAAACATGATAATCTTATATTAATAAATAATCCAATTAGACCAAATAAAGACAACCCGGTCCGGCCCATTAAATTTTGACCGCCCAATTCAGCCGAACCACCACCAACGACTCTGCTTTTCGTATTTAAGCAAAAATATAGAATTGCCTTTTAGGGAAAGTATTATTATTTTTACTAGAAACAAGCGTATCGTTTACTTGTTCTCTCCGTTTCCTAACAACTTCTTCCTTCTCTCGGCCGTTCCCTCCTCCTCGTCTTCTCCGCTCGCCGGAAAACCCCCTCCTCGCCGGCGGAGGTCGGCCTCCTGCCGTGCCTCGTTTTCGGCCATTCCCTGTTCTCTCCTTTCCGAGAGAAAGGGCTTCGCTTGGCGCTGCGCCGTCTGGGTTTCGGCATTTGGTTGTTTGATTCGTTGGCGGATTGTGAAGGGTTCTAGACCAGAATCAGATTAGTATGAGATGGTAAATGGAGAAGATCTTGGGGTCCTTCGTTTGCCCCCATCCTCTTTGAATCAGACGGCGAGATTTGGATTCATCCCCTCTATTTTCCTTTTGTTTCCGCATGAGAATTATTTGGGATCTCGACTCGGTTTTTTTACATGAGCGGTATTTTATTTTTTTTCTGCTTGTTTGGTTACTGTTTAATTTGATGCGCCATTTACGAACCTAACCTAACCTAACATGGACCTGGATCTTAGGGAATATGAAGGGTTGGTCTCTGCAAATAGATTTAGTACATTGTGCTTGTACTTTCTGCTTTTGTGTCTGACTTGTTGGTTGTGGGTTGTTCTTGTAGAATTAAATCGCAATCATGAAGTTATGCAAGATTAATAAAATTAAATGCTATGAAATTGCGAGGAATAGGAGAGAAAGGGCTTTATTTTAAACCGTTTCAGGATGCTAGAGGTTGTAAAGGGGATGGGAAGTTGAGATCTTGATGAGGAATTTTATTGGGGTGGCTTTTTAACACTAGTCATTTTCCTTTCAAGTCTCATTCTGTACCTGCTTAAGTTATTGCCGGCACCTTGAACTGGGATATTATGATCTGACAGTTTATATTTGCACTCTAATTTAAATAGTTTCACACATTTGTATTTCCTTAGTTTTGTTGTGGCGCCCTTGTTGGCAAATGAAGGTCTAAGGTGGTATATTGGATTTGCTTCAGAGTTAATTGGTTGTTCTCCCCTTCGGCTGGTGTAAGATATATAATTTAGTATGTAAGATGATATATGTCTATTATGTTAACCTTCCAAAGTGAAAATCATTTGATGTGACATTTGACAAGGATTAGTTTCTTACCTGCCAAATATTTGTTGTTTTTGGTATGTTATTACAGTTATTCTAGGATTTTTGTTTTATGCCATTTGTATATTTGGATGTTCAACAGGTGGAAGGAAGGTCTTGCTTGTCTATAGTAGCAAATGATCAGTTGGGAATATTAAAGCAGAAAAGGGCTGACACTGTAAAAGAAAATATCAATGCTATTGCTTCAATGTCTAGAAGTGGAGGTGATGCTTTAAGAACTCCAGCATCTTGTGGTTCTAGACTTCATGGGAATGTCGATGTATTTTCTCATGTCAGTGGATCTTCAAAGGATGCTTTTTCTAAGCACCCAGTGAAAAAATTTGAATCGTCAGACTTGCAATGGATTGAAAACATCCCAGAATGTCCTGTCTTTTGCCCCTCAGTTGAGGAGTTTGAGAATCCACTTGATTATCTTCAACGCATTTCTTCTATTGCTTCAAAATATGGTACAATGTGATGATTTTCTTTGAGCCATTGTATTTAAAGAACTGAATGCATTATAATTTGTTGATTGCTGCACTCTCTGAAACTTGGGTCATAATTTGTCACTGTCTTTTGATGGTTGCTGAGGTGAAATGTTACTTGTCTTCTTTAGCAGTGCATATTGGAAAAATAATTATTGTTTTATACTTTTCTAACTAAAGGCTTTTCATGTGTTTTAATTGTATAATCTCACACAAAAGATTGGATAATGCAACTTTTTTAATGGCAAATTGTAATTTTGCATAGGTTGGCTTATTTATCTGTAAATATTCTAGGCTCCGAGTGTACAAGTAGAATTTGATTATATTGATGAATTTTCTATTGTGAAATTTATGGATGACAATGGAGCAGTGCAGTGGTGCGAGGTGCAGTTTTCAATTTGCATCCCTGCAGCGTATAGACTATATGCTCCATAACTAATTCTTGTGATTCTTAGAGAGCATATACATTTCTATGCCTTAGGCCTCTTTTGGTTCCTTTAAAACAAAAAACAAGACTTAGACAACATATCTCTCGAATTTGTATGATGGATTCATCTTTTGAGCTAATGTATCATAAATATAGGTTCCTTGGATTTGATAATATGTAAAAACAAAAAATGAAAATTACTATGTCTCATGGATTTGATAAAGTTAAACTTATTGCTTGGATCTCAATTCATTGATATCATGCAGGTATCTGTAAGATCATTTCACCATTAAGTGTTTCAGTTCCTGCTGGTGTTGTCTTGATGAAAGAGCTAGCTGGGTTTAAGTTTACTACTAAGGTGCAGCCTCTTCGTCTTGCTGAGTGGGCTGCAGATGACATGATCACCTTCTACATGAGTGGAAGGTCAGTAGTCTAATCATATTGGGCTCATCAATTTTTCTGTCTTGCATGTATGGTAATGGTTGATGAGTTTCAGGAAGTATACATTTCGGGATTTTGAGAAAATGGCAAACAAGGAATTCTCTCGAAAATTTTCTAGTACTGGATGTCTCCCAGCTAAGTTTATTGAAGAGCAATTTTGGCATGAAATTGCATTTGGCAAAACAGATATGGTTGAGTATGCTTGTGATATTGAGGGAAGTGCCTTCTCGTCATCCCCTAAAGATCAACTTGGACAGAGCAATTGGAACTTGAAGGTGTTGATCTATCTTGCCCTTTTATGTAGACATCTAATCCAATCATGACTTTAAACTAAATCTACCAGGATACATTACTTGTGTAATCTGGATTTGCTCAACCAATTACCTTATTATATTCTTCACTTCCAGAAAATTTCACGGCTATCAAAGTCTATTCTGCGACATCTCGTGGCTCCTATTCCAGTAAGCATTTACCTTTTATTGCAGTTTGTTTCTTCTATGTGCTCTTAGTTTCTTAAACTGTTTTTGGTCCGTGATAGGGTGTAACAGATCCCATGCTTTACATTGGGATGCTTTTCAGTATGTTTGCTTGGCATGTAGAAGATCACTATCTGTATAGGTAGCGGAATTGTGCTACCCTTGCTAGTTTTTTTGTTTGTTTCTTATCGAATCAATAGTTCTATGACTTATGCTGTGGTCTGTTCTATTCTTCCAGTGTTAGTTATCATCATTGCGGAGCTTCCAAAACATGGTACGGTATCCCTGGCCATGCTGCTCCAGACTTTGAAAAGGTGGCCCAGAATCATGTATATGGTTCTGATATTTTGCAGAGTGAAAGAGAAGATGCTGCTTTTGATGTACTTCTTAGGAAGACCACTATGTTTCCACCCATTATTCTACTAGAACGGAATGTTCCTGTTTATAAAGCTGTACAGAAACCTGGAGAATACATTATCACCTTTCCTAGAGCTTATCACAGTGGATTCAGTCACGGTGAGGAGTTTGCTCCTTTCTCCATTTTGGGTTTCGTTTTTATATTTACATTCTTCTTTTGTATGTCATTATTATTGTCAAAGAATCATTGAAATATATTCTTTCCCCTTTTTTTTCATCTCTAGGATTCAATTGTGGTGAAGCAGTGAACTTTGCAATTGGTGATTGGTTTCCTTTTGGTAATATGGCTAGCCAACGGTATGCACTTCTCAATCGAATGCCATTGCTCCCTCATGAAGAACTTCTATGTAGGGAGGCACAATTTCTTTCCAACAGATTGTCAACTTCAGATCCTAAAATCCACGTCCCTTCAACTGAAGAATCCACATCCCAGCAAAATGTCAAACTTTCTTTTATATACTTAATGCGGTTCCAGCATTTTGGCCGGTGGACACTGATGAAATTAGGATCCCGCACATGCATCAAGTTACAGAATGTATTGTGTAGCATATGCAGACGGGACTGCTATGTTTCTCATGTTATATGTAATTGCAGCAATGATCCTATTTGTTTGCGCCACGGTATGATATTGATACGAGAAGAAAACTTGATGTTATTTTCTGTGGTATAGTATAGTATAATTTATTCATCTAACCATTTTTTTGTCAAGAGAAAGAGCTCAGAAGCTGTTGTTGCAACAACAACCGCATAGTACATATGAGGGGAGACATTCTGGAATTGGAAGCCCTAGCAAGAACTTTTGAACAGGAGAATGCTATAGCTAAGGAAATTCAAAGTCTGAATCAGCAAGACGACCACCGTTATTTATGGTCACGGTCATTCTATGGCATTGAAGAGGACGGATACTTTCCTTATTGTGATATAAAAGTTGACGGTACATGTTAAATTAATATTCAAAAAATATATTCCATCAACCCACACAGTTTGTGCCAATTTGCAGCAATGATTCTAAATTTCCTTGCAGTTAATTATCAACCAGCTTCTACTGAGACTTCTGCTATCCATGATGATGATGATTCTGACTCTGGAATATTCAGAGTCAAGCGCCGGCCTTCAAATCAATCACAGAAAAGATCCATTGGTGATACACTTTGCTCAGGTTACCAGGGACACCAGGTTTGCGTTATTTTCTTGATATTTGATTCCTTCTTTCTTCCTCAGTTTCACATGCAACACAATCAATGCAGTAAGTTAATCTGCTCCTTCCTCGGGTTGCCATTGTTAATTTCTGTGTTTCCTACGAGGAAGAAGACAGAATGAAATAAGATATTGGAAAGATTTCTCCAGCACTCTTTTAAAGAGTAACATATCTAGCTGTATGTACCATTTTGGTTGTTAATTATTGTTGTGCTGTCTCCTTTGTACCTTTATCGCTTAAGTAAGACATTTATGTAACAACTTTTCTCTGCAGTGCATATTAAAATATTTTGTTTAGATTCTTATGATGGTAGTAGAAGAAACCTCAAAACAAGCAATCAGTCTTAGAAATGCAAGTCGTGCGTGCTATGAAATTTAAATGAAAGAAATCTTCCAAAGTGATGATTTTTACTAGCCTGACCTATTCTTTCTATTACAAGTGATGATTTTAAGTCAGCTAGCCATGTAAGAACAAATTATTCTTTGTTCGTGTTTAGAATCTACCTTGCCCTTTTTTAGACGTTTTTCCATCGTCCTATAAGTTTTTAGGTTAGTTTTGTGGGGACAATTTCTTGTATAAGTGTGCGTGGGGACGATTTAAAGTTGGTAGAAAATGAATGAATTTATTTTTAAGTGATCTAATTGCCTCTTTGTTCTGTTACATGATCAACTTTCTGTTTTTGGTTACTTGTGCTATTCTGATCCGCAATTCAGTTTTTCGTAGCTAATCTTGTTTTCCCAAGTTGTAAGTTGCAGTTTCCATGGACATTTGAACTTGCAGGGGTTTCAACGGTTGAAGAAGCTTTGCCCAACAGTAAGACAACTCCCTGCAGTACCATCAGGATCTAATCGATCGATAACACTAGATGATCCTACATCAGCAAGTCATGTAACAAAACACAAGCCTTCTTCAAGCCAGGCTTCTCGTGGATTGGTGCTATCAGAATCCTCCAAATTCAAAAGTGATTACTCATCACTTCACATCAGAAAATTGAAGCTGAAACTGAACCAAAACAATGAACTTCACGCACCACGATTGAAAGTTAGAATGTCACCTGCTGCTAATGGAGCCAATAGCAAAGACACCGCTACCAGCCGCATGCCTTCTGAAGTATCGCAGCGAAGAAAGCCGTAGCTAAACCAGTGCAGTAACGAGTTCAAACCTAGAGCATATCTAACTTAAGATTCTAATCAAAGCTTTTGCTCCAGCAAAGAGAGCAAAGAGTCAACCAACATATGAATCTACTAACACCCTGGAGCAAGATCAATTCACATGATTGATTTTTTTTGTGCAGACCTCCAAAGGAAGGTGATTGCACGATTGATTTTGATTATTCTCAACCACCAAATTGTATTGTGTTAGAGTCAAAAACTATCATTTGCTAATATTCCCATCTACTTTTATTCTTTTATGTGACTTAACTGCCCCCAGGATACATCTGACCTGTGTAATTTTTTGTTGATAGACTCGCTGAAGATTATTGATAAATCAATATTTTTGATAGCCTGAATGGTTTTCGATTCCAAAAAGCTAGTGAATGGATTAAGTATTTAAAGACTCCAATGGATACCCCAATTAAACTATTGTAGCGTGTTGATATTGAAGTCAAAATTCAGCTGGTGCTCCAAGAACCTGATCCATTTTGATGCATATGCGCACTGTGAATACGCATAGAGAAAACTTGTTATGAATACGAGACATATATAAGCTGCATGTAAGTGCTCTTGGTGAAGGGTTGATGTATCTATGAAATACAACCTATTATTACCTATCTCTGCCCACCGGCTTGAGAAGTCCTACCAGTGGCACCTGAAAGTAACCATTCAAACTCACAAAATATTGAACAAGCTCATTGTAGCACGAAAAAGTATTGTCACTCTACGACAAGGGCAGTAAAGTGTATGGAAAGAAAACAGACGGAGACAACTGAGAGAAGACCAGAAAGCATGCGGAAGTTGCCATTGTTCTTAGCAGACCACAACATAAAATTCCTTAAGGTAACATGTTACAGTAATGGTGCACAGGAACTACCGATACATGGTTCAAACAAGTGTTTGTGATAGCTTGCGAAAAGAAAAGGCTGGAATTTTCTCACATCATGATCCATCTTGAGACTGAGGTTGTAACTTTCGTGACCAGGATCTGTCTTTAGCCATAGGTGGTGGCTGCAGATTAGACACAGAAAAGCAAGTTGTATTAGATCGAGTATTGAAAAATGGTAGTGGCAGTTTAGCTACTCTTTCATAGTCTTGATAAAAGTGTTTGATGACATTCCCGGAAATATCATTTACCATGACAATTGGAGAAAGAGGTAAACACAATTTTTTACAGAAATTAATTTTATTTTAGGCCTGAATTGCTATAAATGTTATCAATTTAAAACAACACCTATTTGGAAAATAGAGTTTCACAAGGACTTGAACAATAAGATAGGTGACCATAATCAGAATTTTCTGCACTACGACTCCATAAAAGAACCAGATACCCATCCTCAAATATCTGGTTTCCGATTTTGGGTGGTTGCCACAAAGGATTCATAGTGCTTAATTAAAGTCAGATCTATTCCTTCGAACACAAAATCAACATACATGCACACTTATATATTTAGGAGTGTGCCAGTAGTAATCTAGGGATCAGTGAAAAGAAACCACAAAGATATTGCCCATAAAGGTGACACTTAGTTCTATAGAAACACACAAAAAACAAAAATAACCTGCAGGTTTGCCATTTTCTAAAGGATGAATATTTTCAGTTTTCCTATTCAAGTAACTCATGTCCAACTGAGTCTCTTGTAGTGGCAGATCGAGACAATTAAGTTTGGGAAAGTTATAAAACTAATTTAGAGCACAAATGGAAGGATAAACATTAACAATGGCAAAAAAATTCTTATCAGGATAAATACATTGCATCATATTGATAACAGATTATATGCCTAATTTCAAGCGAGAGATGCTTGAGATTCAAGCAAGCCTCAAGCAGGGCATGCCTCAAACTGATCAATCCAGACAATCTATATTATATATATATAATATGAAAATGAAGCGATTTGGATAAAAATAAATGAGAAACTAGGCAAACCAAAATACAAATGATTCAATCAGTTTCAAGGCACAACCAATCCTACTTAAAGCTTCAATAAAGAGAACAATTTAAATCTGGGATACCAACAATTGTTGCAGTACTTCAAAGGGTAGCCCGGTGCACGAAGCTCCTGCCGATGCGGGAGCCCGGTAAAGGGTCAGACCACATTAGGTTTATTGTATGTAGTCTTACCTTGCATTTTTGCAAGAGGCTATTTCTGCGACTCACTCGAACCCAAGGTCACATGGCAGCAACTTTACTGTTGCGCCAGGCGCCAAGGCTGCCCTTCATGTTGCAGTGCTTCAATAAAGAGAAAATGCCTAACCTTGTGTTGCAGTCTCACAATAGTCGAAACCAATAATTTGTCTCCAATTATCTGCCTTAGCTTTTTAACCAAGTCAATTCGGCTTATATTTCTCTTCTGAAGAAAGCAGAAGAAACAAAATTACATATCAAGTTTGAGTAAATTAAGAACAAATATCCTTGTCAACTGACTACCGTCAGACCTTAAAATCATCATAATGTGTGTGAACTAAATCCATGTCTTCAGGAGGCACTTTTGTTGAGATTGCTGCAAACAACACTGAAAAGGGCATCCATGGAGAAGTTGGAACTTTTGGAATTCTGCCCGCCACTGGAACCTGAGATTGATTTCCAAAATCTGGAGCTGATTGGAAAGCCTTGTCCTGAAGTTCAAAGAAATAACAACCAATACAAATAAGTAGCAACGCGCGTACTAGCAAAAAGAGAGAAAAAGTGGCAGCATGACTAAAATATGGAATCTGGTTGGGTAATTAATCAGGCATTCTAATTCATTTGATATAATATCAGCTGTAACTGCAAGTGCCCCCAAAAAGTATGATCTAGAAAAACATAAAATAGATTTCCACCATCCTCAAAACCAGCAAACAGATAAATATAAATAGCCAATATGAATATACAGGTGAAAAGATACAGACACTAGTTCAATATACGTCCATAGTTTTAGAATATGTTTTCATAACCCAATAAAGAATAATTAATTAATTAATTCTCCTAGCTCCTACTTATTAGATAAAAAAACATCTATCACATTGTACTTAAAATTTGAGATCATATAGAATACAATAGATAAAGGTGGTTGCATGCAACTCCACAATCAAAAGAAGACAAGTGTCAATTATAACATTATGCTATAAGCATAAACAATGGATTTTACAAAAAAAAAAAAGTAACAATTAGTATTCATCTATTATCCTAAATTGTATTACATATACAAATTAAATATGTAGAAGTACCATGTGAAAGTCAACGATCAACAAAAACAAAAACAAAAACAAAAACAAAATTACCTGTGCAGTGTCTGTAAAGTATGACCAGTGTATAAACGATGGATGTCACAACAAAGTAACCAATATTGACAATATCATACAGAGATACAGATATACTATAGATATCATAAAGTGTGTAATTATCATGTATAAAAATTCCTCAACATTGATCTTCTACTAAACATCCTACATAATCATTGAGAGGTACCTGTAATAAGCAGTCGGATGAACTAGAATTCTGGATGGCAAAAGCATGAGATTCACTTTCTTTCCAATTCAAAAATGCTGAAATCACATTAACATTCAAACATTACAGGTTCACCAAAAGAAGATCAAGGAAAAATATTTCACAATCATTTCCTAGTTATGTGAATACCTTTAAGTTTGTCGGTCATTTTAAATGTCACTATGTATTCTGCATAGATATGGGTATTCATATTAGTATCCCATATGATATAATGCTTTGGCTGGTGAAGATTATCTATGCCAGTGTCAAAATTATCATTAGTGGAAAGAGACTGTTCAGATCCAGGATGAATGAGTTCCACGTTCCCCATAATTATGCGGCACAACATAAGATGGATAAGACCATTTTCATTGGCGTCTGCAAAACTAGCGCTGTAGACAGCATACACAAGTGAGCTATTGTTCATAATGGGCTATTATTAAAGAAAAAATCTAAATTGACAAAGCACTTGGTGATACACCTAAGAAAAAGTTGGCAGCTTTTACAAAGGGAAATTAGTGGTAATCCTCAAGATACAGATACATGAAGAGTGTAGTCGCATATGAAGCCTTACCAGATATCAGAGCAATTCGCAGGGGCAAGATGAAGTCCATTTCCATAAAGTCGTTTCTGCACAGGTTGCTTCAGAATCCCATGAGACATCATCTCGTCCACCACATCCTTGGAGGAAGCAAGCCATGCGTAACGGACATTTGCATTGCCACGAATCTTTTTTGTGGTTTCAACGTGTGCTTTGAAGAGGTTAAATCGAACTTGGCCTAAAACATTTGTCAATGGAGTCCTATAGATTTCAACAATGTCTTTTTCGTCAATTAATTTGCCTAATCCTTGCAGTAACATTTCCTGCACAGCTCTATTAAGTTGACGCACACCGACAGGGACCTGAAGATGAGTTCCAAAATCAGGGATATCTACATGGAAGGCACAGCCCATTTCATTTTCACCCACTGCTTCAGCAAAATTATCCTGGTAAGTGGCAGAAATTTGTTCACTTTTAACCCGCTTGAAATTTTGCAAAACCTCATCATCAGCAACTGAACTTGAGCTTTCAGCTGCACTAATGGACATATGGAGATTAAAATTTTTTACATGTGCTTCATTTGGTTTAGAACAAGTATGAGCAAGATCTTCTTTGCTAGTTTTATAGCACCTATTTGAGGTGTACTGATTAGTGTATAATTCTGGGAAACAGCATTTTCCACACTCGTCAATCCAAGCTATAGGTTTCGTCAAACCAGATTGCAGGTTGATAAAAACCAAGTGAATGAAATCTAACAAAATTTGCTGGCTCTGGTAGTTTGCTTCAGTAATTGTCTTCTTCAATTTGAAATTTTCCTTAACCAAATTAACGACTTTTGCTGGAAAATCTTTCCATTCATCATTCTCATAAAGCAGCACACGCTGTGGTAACACACTCTTGGTGAAATTGCAATAACTCTTAAGAATGTGATTGCCCAGGCAGCAGCCTATGCTAGCTTTGCTCTCAGATGTCATGCAAGCTCTTGCAGAGAATTGGCCTGCAATAGGCCCATGGCCATCAGCATTGAAAGCAACAGAATAATCTCTCTTCCTCTTGAGATCATGCCTTTTCCCTTTAACCAATACCTTTCCGTTCTGGTGTTCCATTTTTACTGACAGAAAAAGCAGCAAACACCTGACTAATAATACTCTCTGGCGTACTTGTATCCACGTAGTCTGTTTAGCAATTTAATGAACAGAATTTTTACAACTTCCGACCAAGACCAGGACTAAAAATCTCATCATCGAAGCTATTGAAGTCAGCAGAGTTGTCACCAGAGGCTACCCTGCAATCCACAACATTTATCTTATTATTATTATGTGTTAAATTAATAAGGCATCAAAAGTTAAATGAAACTGCATAAAAAGAAATATTTAAAATAATGTTATGCCTCAGTAGCAACCAAAGTAGCTGTAAAGATGAAAGCAATCTAGTTTTACATGATAAAGATATCAAATAACTAGGAGTTCACAACAAATCAGCATACAGCCAAATTCTTCTCCAACTGTAATATCTCAACACCATGCCCAGTAAGGCAAAAAAATGCTTTAATCTATAATTATCAGGTCATAACACGATCTAAAGACAGCTAGATGTGGCATAAATTGTCACCATCAAAGATATACCGCATCTAGTTTCTCACAAGTTTCAACAGATCTGAGTATTATCGAATTCATGTCCACTGCAAGTGATAGAGAATAAAAACAATTCATATCTTAATCAAACACATATTCCTACCATGTAGGAGGCAGCAGCTAGAAGCGTCAGAAAAAACAGAAAAAAAAGGTTAAACTCAAAATCATAAATATAAATGGAATGAGACCAGTCACCAGATAGAAATTTAGCATACAACATAGTGGAAGTTCATTCTTTATCTCCACCAAAAAGCAACTATACTTGAAACAACAAAAAACACAAATCCGAAAACTACTTACCTACCTATAAAATTAAAGAGAATTAAAGAAAAAAGACAGAAGCCTAAAATATTGAAAATCAATCAAACAAAAAGTAAGGTAAACAAAATAACTTTACCAAGAAAGGTAGAAAATAATGATATTGAGAGAAATCGAACAGATGATACTAAAATAAACCAAAAAGTTAAGCAATTCGGGCGGTCAAGGATCATTCATGTGAATTTCCCAATAAAAATTGACCTCTCAAGCAACATGCATCAAGATCATAAAACCAATATTCGCTTCCTCGCCAGATCACTATATTTCAATCTGCTTCCAACCAGATCGTAGCTTTTCCCTTGAAAATAGCCTCAAGAAATTAGCTATAACTCATGCATCCACGTGACTCTCAACAGTATCAGAATCAATTTGTTAAAAATCCAAAGTCACAGGATCAACCACGAATAGAGCATAGAACTGCAGCGATTCGAATCCCCTTCCCCAAAAGAAGAAATAAAAACCACAAATTGAAGAAACAGACCTAAGAGTTGGATCGATACCAGGACAAGCAAAAAAGATACACAGTTAGGTGACACATCTTCGGCGGCAGAAGGGTTCTCTCTCGCATCCGATCTCGAAGGCGGCGTGTGGCTTCAGGGTTCCAGCCCTTCTCGATTTGGGAGAAATCGAAGAGAGATGACCGAGCGCGTGACGTCGACGGAGATCGCGTTCATATATCGGACGGTCGACGGTCGGCCCCCGCTTTCTTGCGCCAAACGCAAGCGAACTTTACCCCGCCGACGTACCGCGATCGGACGGATCAGATCGATTCGATGAAGGTCAGAAAGGCATGAGATTGAGCACGGACCGTTGATCGAGTCCATTTTGTGTAGCCAGGCAGGATATCTTCCACGGTCATGCAGCGTTGGATCGGCCACGTGTCTGGTTGGAAAATGACCTAAACCGACGGTTGACCATGTGAAGCAGGTGGAGAAGATTTCTACCAGAGCGTAACCGACTTAGATTTGGGCCGGCCCATTTATCGCCTATTAGGACAATGTTCAACGGCCCATATCTGCCGCTTAACCAACTTTCACGTCCACATGTCCCTCTATTCAGACATCAGCTTTATATACCTACCGGGATACCCAACCTTCCATTGAAAGATCTAGTTGGCCCCACCTAAAGTCACCGTTGATGCAGTGTACGGTAATTTGGAGACCGTGCAGAATAAGTTGCTGAAAAATGATTAGGAAAGAGAGATTTGCGACGAAGTCTTCCAACTCCACGGCGGAAAGAGAGAAGCCGCGGCGGAAGAGAGGAAGGAGAAGCAACGACGTCTGCCGTCTTCTCTTTGCTCCCAACTTCTTTGTTCATTTGCGTTGCTGCTCGGTCTCCAGGTAACTTATGTTTGTTTCAGCAGTTCTGGGTTGTTGCTTTAATATTCAGCGAGCAAACATTCCGATCGTTTGAACTACCGGAGCTTCTGTTGATATTAGTTCGTTCCTTGTGGAGGGTTCGAAAGGACTGATTTTTATTAGCTTTGGTTTTGTTAATCGACCTCTCCGCATGGCATGCGATTTGTGGGTTTTAATCTCGAGTCTGTGGGTTCTCGTCCCTTTTGAATCTGGACTTTGTTTTCGTCCATCAGTGGCCCACCCTCTTTAGAATCTTGATTGCTTGCTTATTGAGGGGAAAGATTAAGTTTTCCCCCCGGAATCAGCATTTTAATGCCTCATAAACCCTAGATGATGTGCCGTTGGCGTGCAAGTGGCAAATGCGGTTATACAGCCTATGCTCTTTCCATTTGTTGTTCCTGTTTATTATTTTGGCTCTTTACTCCCGTGTACATAAGGGAATCCAGCAAATCAGAGTGGCGTCACGTAAAATTTGTGACATTTAAAATGGATCTGGATTCCTTCCTTTTTATATATCATGGATATCGCGAATTTGTTCTTTCTTCGTGATTAAGTTTGTTTTTTTTTTTTTTGTCTTTTTTCCCCGCTTTATTCTCCAAGTACTCAATGCATATTGGAAATTTTCTTGTATTAAACTATAGGATTACAAAAATCGTTTAGTTGATTATGGTAACTTTTTTTTCTTTTTTTCAAATCAGTTGGTAAATGTTTTATTTCTGCGTCACTCAATTTTTAGTGTCTCTTTATTGTTGTATGAAGCTAAGAATGTATGACGTCGAGTTCTCTGTTGCCTTTGTTTTAATCCTAGGCTTCAATCACTGACTTTTAAGTTTAGCTTGGAGTACCAAAATGAGTGACAATTTGATGGATAAAGTCAGTTCCTTCGGGGAACGTTTGAAAATTGGTGGTGCTGAGGTGAGCAGGAAAATGAAAGACAGCATGAGCTCCATGAGTTTCAAGATGAAGGAGTTATTCCAAGGCCAGAACCAAGCTGAGAAGATCGTGGAAGAGGCAACATCGGAGAACTTAGATGGTCCTGACTGGTCTGCTAACCTTGAGATCTGTGACATGATTAACAGTGAAAATTTCAACAGTATTGACTTTATCCGTGGCATAAAGAAACGGATCATATTGAAGGATCCCAGGGTTCAATACCTTGCTTTAGTCCTTCTTGAGACCTGTGTAAAAAATTGTGAGAAGGCTTTCTCAGAGGTTGCTGCAGAGCGCATCCTTGATGAGATGGTCAAACTTATTGATGATCCTCAGACTGTTGTAAATAACAGGAATAAAGCTCTTATCATGATTGAAGCATGGGGAGAGTCTGGGGATGAGCTCCGGTATTTACCAGTCTATGAGGAAACCTACAAGGTATTAAAATTCTTTAAGAAATACATCTAGGGTACAAATATTATGCTTACTAGTTTTCTGATCTTCCATTTGTAATGCAACATTTGTAGTTTCCTATATTGCAAGTTGGGTGCTACAAAGTCTATCATTTGTCCATGACACCAGTATTCAAGAGTTTGTTCACTGCGGCTATTATCCAAATTATTTTCTGTTACTTGTTTACTGAAAATTAGATGTGCTATTTCTTGCTTCAAAATTGGTCATATTGCACTTGTCTCTACAGTACCCTTTTAAACACCTTCTGCCTGGCCTTTATCTCCAAATTGGTGGAGTTTGTAAGTTTCCTTATGTTATCCCCCGAACAACATTCAACAGGACACAGCTTTGATCATTATTCTTTTTTTTCAAAGCAGTGATACATTCCCTTCCTGCATTGCACAGATTCACTCTCGTAATCTCTAGATCGAGTTTGTAGTGCTGACAGTTACCATGGTGTTTCTGGTAATATGGACTACCTTTGCTCCTGAACTTTGGTTCATCCGTCTTCCAACAAATGCTTGATTTTGATGAAAACCAAGAGAGCTCATCCTTGGTATCTCTCTTTAGAGCATCCTTTTTAAATGCTTTTTGTAATTGATAAAAGAATTTTATGAACAATCTTGTAGTATATTCCTTCTCTAGCCATCTGGCTAATGCTGTCTAATCATTCACAAATTGATTTGTTGAGTTTTTAGATGTTTATTACTGAGCATTCCGTATTTCATGTTAGATTGAATGGTCCTGGATGTCTGATACTTTTTTTTTTTTTTTAATTTCTCGTAGAGCTTGAAATCTAGAGGTATCCATTTTCCAGGACGAGATAATGAAAGTTTAGGTTCAATTTTTACTCCACGTTCAGTTACAGAGACCGAAGCAGATGACAGTTTGTCACAACAGACTTATGACGATGTACCCACATTTAGTTTAACAGCTGAACAGATAAAGGAAACATTTGATGTTGCTCACAACAGTCTTGAACTTCTGTCAACAGTTCTCTCTTCCTCACCTCATCAAGAAGCTCTTCAGGTGAGTTAGTTTGGTAGTATATGCATATTTCCTTACACTTTCTCTTTATCTTTTTACAGTGTGTAGGTTGTGTAACGTCTTGACTATCTTGCTTCCATAAATTGTTCATCCACTTGTCAGTTTTTTTCTATAAGTAGTATATAGGCTGTTTAGTTTAGTTTAGTTTAGTTTGTCGTCTGATATTTGAGAGACGGTCTGATCATTCAATGGTGTTGCATTGTTGGAGCCTTCAAGCTCTCCTAAATACCCTCTTCCTTCTATTATTTTCCACTAATAGCAGGAAGGCACTTTCATTCTGTTGTTCTCCACTGATACTTTGTTTATGGGCAGGACGACTTGACAAAAACCCTCTTCCTACAATGCCAACAAAGTCAATACACTGTCCAGAGAATCATCGAGACCGCAGCTGACAATGAAGTAGTTCTATTCGAGGCCTTGAACATCAACGATGAGCTCCAGAAGGTCCTCTCTAAGTATGAAGAGCTGAAGAAGCCTCCGCTGGTACAATCCGAACCCGAACCAGCAATGATACCGGTCGCTGTGGAACCCGAAGATTCTCCTCGAGTCAGTAGAGAAGATGCCCTCGTCCGAAAACCTATTGGTTCAAGGACCAAGTCAAGCAGCGACGATGACGTCCTGAAGAACCTTGACGAGATGATCTTTGGCACCAAGGGAGGCAGCACATCCGAGGATCAAGATCCCAAAAAGAAGCAACAGAAGGATAATCTGATCACCTTCTAAGTATCTATCTTCCTGTTGTTTACAGGTACAAGTCTACTTCTGATGGTGTCTTGTGTTGCTTTATTTTAGAAAACTAAGGAAAAAGGAAATGTGTTCTAACTTATCCTATTTTACTTTGGTTGTGATTAGGGGTGTAAATGAACCAAGTCGCTTATAAGTTATTCGAAGCTCGATTTGATAAAAATTTGTTTGAACTCGTTTAATGAGGCTCATTAAGATAAACAAACCAAGTTCAAATTTTATAATACTCGATTTCTTAGTTCGTGAACACATTCGTTAATAAATTCATACATTAATTTTTAAATAAAATAATAATAATTTTGATATTAAATTTATAGATTTTATATTCTACTTATGAAAAATATAGATAAATATATTAAATTTATTTATTAGAATAAAATTATAAATTTTAATAAGAATATTATATATATTTTTTTAAATATATAATTTAATTTTAATGAATATTTAAATTTATAATTTATATTTATTAAGTTTTTTTTATGCTCGATAAAAGTTTGAATAAGCTCGTGAGCCATGAATATATTCGTTAAATAACGCTCAAATTCAGTTCGATTATAAACGAGTCAAATTCAAACATTTAAGAGTTCGGCTCGATTTGATTACACCTCTAGTTGTCATATATATATATATATATATACACACACACATTTGATGCGGTGAATATGGAAGGGCTTCTCAGTGGGGCCTAAGAGGCCAACATATTAGTATGGGTGCTAATCAAAGTCTAAGATGGCCTAGTAGCTGACCTAGGAGTGTTTTCTTTCGATCGGTTCTGTCGATCAGATAGATTCTCTACGGGTCCCCCCTCGATTTTGTTGGACTTGTCTTCTCTCGATCGATTTTGTTGATCAGACAAGCTCTCTAAGGATCACACTCTTGGCTCGACTCGTCTTCTCCTGATCGATTCTGTCGATTGGACAAGCTCTCTAAATTCCCCACTCTCAGCTCTATCGGATCCATCTTCTCCCGATCGATTCAGTGGATCGGACAAACTCTTTAGGGACCCCACTTCTCCCGATCAGTTTATAGTCGCCGGCGCGACTCTCGATTTTTAACGTCGGAGCTCGACGGTCTTCCGGCCGGAGGGTTTATAGTCGCCTGCGCGACTCTCGATTTTTAACGTCGGAGCTCGACGGTCTTCCGCCCGGAGGGTTTATAGTCGCCGGCGCGACTCTCGATTTTTAACGTCGGAGCTCGACGGTCTTCCGCCCGGAGGGTTTATAGTCGCCGGCGCGACTCTCGATTTTTAACGTCGGAGCTCGACGGCCTTTTAAGGTGCCGGTTTAACTCTCGATTTTAACGTCGGAGCTCGGCGGTCTTCGGAGGGTTTATAGTCGCCGTGCGACTCGATTTTAACGTCGGAGCTCCGCGCTCTTCCGCCCGGAGGGTTTATAGTCGCCGGCGCGACTCTCGATTTTTAACGTCGGAGCTCAACGGTCTTCCGCCCGGAGGGTTTATAGTCACCGGCGCGACTCTCAATTTTTAACGTCGGAGCTCGACGGTCTTCCGGCCGGAGGGTTTATAGTCGCCGGCGCGACTCTCGATTTTTAACGTCGGAGCTCGACGGTCTTTCGGCCAGAGGGTTTAAAGTCTCTGGTGCGACTCTCGATTTTTAACGTCGGAGCTCGATGGTCTTCCGCCCGGAGGGTTTATAGTCGCCAGCGCGACTCTCGATTTTTAACGTCGGAGCTCGACGGTCTTCCGTCCGGAGGGTTTAAAGTCGCCGGCGCGACTCTCGATTTTTAACGTCGTAGTTCGGCGGTCTTCCGGCCGGAGGGTTTATAGTCGTCGGCGCGACTCTCGATTTTTAACGTCGGAGCTCGACGGTCTTTCGGCCGGAGGGTTTATAGTCGCCGGCGTGACTCTCGATTTTTAATGTCGGAGCTCGACGGTCTTTTGCCCGGAGGGTTTATAGTCGCCGGCGCGACTCTCGATTTTTAACGTTGGAGCTCGACGGTCTTCCGGTCGGAGGGTTTATAGTCACCGGCGCGACTCTCGATTTTTAACGTCGGAGCTCGACGATCTTCCGATTCGGCTGACGATGCCTTATACTTGCGCTAATTTTCCGATTTTTACTCCTGCATTTCAAATATACAACCGAACGGAAAATATACAACATACATTTCATTGGCGCACCTTTCACCCCACCCGGTAAGGCTGGAGGTGGTTCGTGCTCCATGGTCGATCTAGTTGTCGCCCGTCTTCATCCTCCAGATAATAGGCACCCGAGCGGAGCTTTTCGATGACTTTGAAGGGGCCCGCCCAAGGAGCCTCCAGCTTGCCAACGTCCTCGACTGGCTTTTCTTTCTTCCACACTAGGTCGCCGACTTGGAACGCTCTAGGGATCACGCGCCGGTTGTAATTCTGCTTCATCCTCTACCGGTACGCCATCAGCCGGACGGATGCTTTGGCTCGCTCTTCGTCGATCAAGTCCAACTCCACGTTCCTCCGCTCGGCGTTGTCATCATCATAGTTCTGGATCCGGACAGTCTCTACGCCAACTTCAACCGGGATAACCGCTTCGCCGCCGTACACTAAATGGAACGGCGTGACGCCCGTTCCTTCCTTTGGAGTCGTGCGGATAGCCCATAGGACGCCTGGCAGCTCGTCCACCCAACTTCCTCCTATGTGGTCAAGTCGAGCCCGAAGAATTCTGAGTATTTCTCTGTTGGTTACTTCCGCTTGGCCATTGCTTTGGGGATACGCCACGGAAGTAAAGTGTTGTTCAATGCCATAACCTTTGCACCATTCTTCGAGCTGCTTCCCGACGAACTGTCGCCCGTTATCAGATATGAGCCGGCGAGGAACGCCGAACCGACAGATTATATGCTGCCAGATAAACTTTTTGACCATCTGCTCGGTGATCTTGGCAGTGGCTCGGCCTCCACCTATTTGGAAAAGTAGTTGACCGCCACCAGTAGAAACTTCCGCTGACCGGTCGCTATAGGGAACGGACCCACGATATCCATTCCCCACTAATTGAACAGACAGGATACCGCAGACGCTTTCATCTCCTCTGCCGGTCGGTGGGAGAAGTTGTGGTACTTCTGGCAGGAGAGGCACGTCGCGATGGTCCGAGCGGTGTCTGCTTGCAATGTTGGCCAGAAGTACCCGGCCAGCAGGATCTTTCTAGCCAGCGATCGGCCGCTCGGATGTCCCCCGCACGATCCTTGGTGCACTTCGTGGAGGATGTACTCCGCGTTCTCCGAGCTCACACACTTCAACAGTGGGCGGGAGAAAGCCTTCTTGTAGAGTTGGTCTCCAATGAGTGTGAACCGACCGGCTCTCTTCCTTAATAGCTGGGCTTCTTCCCGATTGGACGGTGTTGCCCCCGATCTCAGAAACTCCATGAATACTTTGTTCATCAAGCGCTGGTAAGTTGCTCCCGCGTTCTTCAGTCCGAACGACATCACATTGTAGCAGTAAGTGTCGTTGGCTGTAACGAAGCTGACCTTCTCTTGATCTTCTCGGGCGAACGGCACTTGATGGTAGCCCTGATAGGCGTCGAGCATGCATATCAACTCGCAGCCGGCTGTGAGTCCACCAGTTGATCGATCCGGGGCAGAGGGTAAAAATCCTTTGGGCATGCTTTGTTGAGATCCCGGAAATCGATGCAAACCCTCCACTTGTTGCCCGGCTTGGAGACTAGTACCACGTTCGCCAGCCAGCTCGGGAACTGGACCTCGCGTATGTGACCAGCCTCTAGGAGCTTCTCGACCTCCGCTCGGATGATGACATTTTGCTCGGCGCTGAAGTCCCTCTTCCTTTGCTTCACCGACCGAGCGTCCGGTCAGACGTGGAGCTCGTGCTGCACTATACTTGGCGAAATTTCGGGCAGCTCATGCGTCGACCAAACGAAGACATCACAATTTCTCTGGAGACATTTGATTACTTCCTTTTTCTGGCTTGCCTCCAGATCGGCTGCAATGAATGTGGTGGCCTCCGATCGGGTCGGGTGAATCTGCATTTCTTCTTTTTCTTCATAAACCAAGGAGGGTGGTTTTTCGGTTATGGCATTCACCTCGATCCGTGGCGTCTTCCGAGCGGAATTAGCTTCAGCTCGGACCATCTCGACGTAGCATCGCCGAGCCTCCAGCTGATCTCCTCATACTTCTCCTTCTTTATCTTTCACCGGGAACTTGATTTTCTGGTGGAAGGTGGAGACGGCCGCTCGGAACTCGCTGAGCGCCGGTCGCCCCAAGATGACATTGTATGCAGAGGGAGAGTCGACCACGACGAAGTTGGCAGTCCGCGTCCTTCTGAGCGGCTCCTCTCCCAGCGAAATAGCTAGTCGGACTTGTCCGACCGGCAGAACTTCATTGCCCGTAAACCCGTAGAGGGGGGTTGTCATGGGCAGCAGCTCGGCTCGATCAATTTGCAGTTGGTCGAAGGCCTTTTTGAATATAATATTGACCGAGCTTCCTGTATTGATGAAAACGCGGTGAATAGTATAGTTAGCTATTACCGCTTTGATGAGGAGAGCATCGTCATGTGGCACTTCGACTCCTTCCAAGTCCCTGGGCCCCAAACTGATTTCGGGCCCGCTCGCCCGTTCTTGGCTGTAGCCGACCGCATGGATCTGGAGCTGCCTGACACTTGCCTTCCTTGCTATGTTGGAGTCGCCTCCGGTCGGCCCGCCAGCGATGACGTTGATTTCGCCGTGGGACGTGTTGCTTCTATTTTCTTCTTCTCGAGCGGACGGCCTAGGCCGCTCCCTAGACACCCGGGGATAGTCCTCGTGCCTCTAAGGATGATGCCGCTGGGGAGACTGTCGCTGTCGCCTGTCGGATATACGCCGATCGGCTTCATGGTGTTGCTGTCGCCTGTCGGATGATGGTGAGCGACGACGGCTACTCCGAGGAGCGGGGTGGGCGATCAAGGGAAGGCTTCGGCAATCTCTTGTGTTATGCGTGTCAGTCCGGTGGAACGAGTAAAACATAGGGGTCCATACCTTCTTCTTTGGTTTGGGCCGCTCGGCAGCTACCTCTTAGACTACTTGGGACCTTGAGTGGTGAGGGCGGACTGCTTCGGTCCTCGGTCCTCTAGGCGGCTCCTGGCGATTGACAAGCTTCCGCTCGGCAGGGGCTAGCCGCTCAGTTGGAACTTCTTTTCTTCGGGCCGCCTGGGCTTCCTCCACATTAATGTACTCGTTGGCCCGATGTAACATATGATCGTAGTCTCGGGGCGGCTTCCGAATGAGTGACCGGAAGAAATCACCGTCCACGAGGCCTTGCGTGAACGCATTCATCATCGTTTCTGAGGTGGCCGTTGGAATATCCATGGCCACTCGGTTGAATCGTTGGATGTATGCTCTGAGCGACTCCCTGGGCTCTTGCTTGATGACAAACAAACTGACACTGGTCTTCTGATAACGTCGACTGCTTGCGAAATGGTGGAGGAAGGTCGTGTGGAACTCCTTGAAACTTGTAATGGATCTGTCCGGCAGCCTCCGAAACCACCATTGCGCCGATCCCGAGAGGGTGGTAAGGAACACCCGACACTTTACTCTATCTGTGTATTGATGTAGGGTAGCTGTGTTGTCGAACTTACCAAGATGGTTGTCCGGATCGGTGGTTCCATTGTATTCCCCGATCGCCGGGGGCACATAATGTTTTGGCAGAGGGTCCCGCAGGATGACCTCTGAAAATTGCCGGTTGATCCGTTCGGGGGAGGCGTCCGTTCGGGGAGCCTTGCCTTTTCTGTTGTCTCGCATAGGCGCCTCGTCGGATGAAGATCCTCGGTCACGATTAACTGTTGCGGCTTCAGGAGGCGTACGAAATAGGGCCCGATGAAATGGAACCGTGGCCGGGGGTGCTTTCGCTCGGCCTCCTGATGCGGACGTCGCTTGTTGCTCCATCCGCTCGGCTTGTGCCTTCTGTTTTTGTTGTTCCACAAGCTTAGCTGCTCTTGCCTCGATCAGAGCGTCGAGCTCCTCTGTGGAGAGCATCACCGTATGCGGTCGTCCAACTTTATCCATTGCTTTCGCTCGGTTGCAGGTGCGTTTCCACAGACAGCGCCAATTTGATCTTGTCCGAACGATGAATCAACGGACGCTGGGCACGTGGAGCTCTCCGAACTGATGACGTGGATTTCCGGCCGGTCGTAGGGATCTCCGGCGAACCTGCAAGGAAGTCGGGCCGGGAAGGGGTTCCCGGCGACGACCCTCCGACGCTTAAGTCAGGCAAGAGGAAACTATGAAGTGGCTTCGAATATCAGAGAATGCGTACCTCCGGCGAAGTGTGAGGACCCTTATATAGAGCTGTGAAGAGGCTCATGCACACATACCGAGGCGAATACGTGTCCTCTAACCATACCTTAGTATGGGCTTGTCAGAGGAGCTTGCCTGACACCATACTGCTACAGTCCGAGCACCTCTCTGATGGGGCAGTAGAACCTTCCGTCATAGACTTCTGCATATGGGTTAGTCGTCGAACACGCTTGTTGTCAAAAGATATCCCCCGATGTTTCCCTTGTCCTTTTGTCTCTTCTGTTCCCGCGCCGAGCGTCTGGCCGCTCGGCAGTCCCATCACGTCCGACCGGACGTAGGTACTGATCCGCTCGGGAGATTCCAAGTCGTGTGCTCGGATGAAACTGTTCACAGCATTACTACTTTATGCCTCGGCCGAGCGGGCTACCCGCTCGACCCGGCGACCCTGTTCACCATGAGCATCGGAGACCCGACTCCCCGTCGGGTTCTTTGCTTCCGCTTAGTCCCCGTTCGGCCGGTCGGCCGTTTGACCTTTGACCTACACGTGGCGTTGACTCCCCTCAAAGGGGGTCCCCCGTCCTTACTGCCAGATCATAAGTCATTTCAATTTAAGTTGTAATTCTCTCTAATTCTAATATATATTATTATGATTTATGCTACAACGTACAAGCCCTAGCTATCACAACGTGTAGCAGTTATTTTGACATTTAGCTGCTATAACGTGTAGTAGCTATTTAGACAGTTAGCTACTTAGTTGCTACAAATTAGTTAATAGACATTTATATATGTCATGTTGTTATTTTTTATATCCAGTATTATAGTTTACATGATTGATACATTTTAATGTATTATGATTTAAGTTGTAACACTATAAGAAAAAAATCATAACAACATTTTTTTACTGTTGTTGTAGCCCCTTTAGAACTATTGTTAAAGATCATGTTGTTAAAGGGGATGCTCAAAGACAACAGTTAAAAATCGTTGTCTTTAAAAGTATAGACAATAGTTTTACAAAGGTGAAAAATCATTATATTTTTTTAGATAAAAATAAAAAAATTAATATAAAATTTTCTAGTATTATAAATTATTTAAATATAAAATTTAAAATTAAAATTTAATATACAAGTTTTCAACATTCCAAAATAATATTTACAACATTATGAAAAAAATTTATAAGCAACCAACATAATAACAAGTAACGACACTAATAAAACAAAGGTAAAGCAACATATCAATATGAGATTTTCTGATTAGATGTTGATGAAGAGGCAACACTGTAACTCTTATTGCTTCTTAATCTGTTGAAGCCTCAATTTTTTTAGCTTTTCGATGTTCTTTCCAGTATCCTTGAGAACTCCTGCTCAAATAAATATATATATTGCAAATTAGAAATCATAATTGTATACCTAACATATTGATGTAAAGTCTTGTTGGTGTAACCTCTTAAGTTTCACAAATTAATTTTAACCCATCTTTGGTTTCAACACATGGCATGAAAAATGTAAAACCATAAATAAGATTATAAATCTAATAACTACAAACATCATTAAAGGATTACTATTTTAGAAAATCTAAGTAGCAACTACAAAAAGTCCCTCAATAAAAGGAACATAAACTTTAAAAATACTTAAGAGTGATGAAACATAAACTTCATATAAATGTATGTAGCAACATTAACTTAGAAAATGGACATAGACATATCAAATGGGCTGATGGAAATATAAATATTGAGCAAACTACACAAATATTTTCAAGGTATTTAAGTGTGTTTATTTTTGCAGAAAAGTAGAAAAAATTAGAAAGCAAGAAACCTATATTACCATGTTTTATTCATTCCTTGCTAAGATTTCATTATTTCCTTGCACATATCTTATTCTAGTATTCAAATTTGTAAATATAATCAATATATCTCTCAAAACTTCCTGAATGTAAAATATACAATGTAAATGAAAAAAATATACATATAATAATCCATCACAACATTAATTCTCCAACTCATTTCACCAAGACTACATAAAATATGCATATAATTATCCTAAAATTACATAAAATGGTTTTGGTTTAGTAGGGTAGTCCGATGGAGAAACAAAGTACTTTCATGTTTAAGTTCCAAAACAAGCTTCTGGAAACCGTCGTTACATGATAAATCCTAGTAAATGAGAAGTGTTTCCTAAAGAAAAGAAACATATAATTAGTGATAGTCTATGTGTAGCATTGGAAAATAAAATAAAATAAACTTGAATTACCATTACATTACATGTAGCTGGATAATCTAACTTTGAGTCCACTATGATGTGCCTCGCCATTTCCATCTTCACAAATTTATCAATATAAATATAGTAAATTTCATATATACATAATATAATAAATCATATGATATGAATCTCTATAATTGCTTTGTAACTACAAGGAAAAAGATGTAACAAAAACACACGTACAAACTTGTACCAAGAACAAGAATTTTCATGGAGATTTTTATCTATGAAACAAGTCTATTATTTTCTCTTGGAATCACAAGATCTATTACATTATCAAGCTAATGCATAGAATACCAATTTAAATGTTAATAGTTTATAAAGCATATTCATCATCAAATTTTTGTCCTCACCTTAAGAAAATCTTGAATATACTATTTTGAAGTCATGAACATGATAAGTTTTTTACTAACCGTATCAGGAATGACTGCTGTGATTAATTGAAATAACATAAATCTTTATTTTTGAAGGTCGGTTGTAGAGAGACGGGCAACGATATTTATATGAATATATGGAATTAATTAAAACCTTGTGAAGAATTGCGTTTAAACGCGAACCTTGTTTTCCTCCTTTTAGAAGCATACCATTACCACTATCTATTGAGTAAAAAAACAATCAATATAGTACGACAAAAGCAGCGACATAGATTTAAATCAAAGCAACAAACCTAGAGCATGTAATGTAACCTAAGCTAATCTATCCTAATTGCATTCAAAGGAAGGGCACAAATATAATGGATTTAAAACTAACAAACAATGCAAACAACTAACTAAAGGAATTATCAAACTAAAGTCTAATTACTTAAAAAAAACATTCCATCAAATACCTTGCAAGCATCACCGTATTTGGGTTGTTAAGGATAGATTAATTGGTGAATGACTTTATTTAAAGTGGGTGTAGTAATTTGGTTAACCCACGTCAAGTCCTCAGTGTTTGAATAAATTTTGCTAACAACAACTACGAGAAAAATGAAGCACCAATGCAAAAGCAAATCAACCACATAACTCCACATAAGAATGAATCACAACACCACATTCAGAGGTAAATCTTTAATCCGAAGACCTATAATCATTCAACACTATTGAATTCTAAAAAAATCAAAACTCTAAACAAGGGGAGAAGAATCAAAATACTAAGTCCTAACGAAATGCTTACGATGGAGGCGAAGCTTCGAAGGAGAAAATGAGTCATTACAGTAAGGTTGATAGATGAAGCTAAAACACCGTAGGCCACCGATCTACTTTCAATGAGAATCTTTCGAAATATTTGTCTCACACTTGATTTAGGGGTTAAAACTTTTGTTGGAACCATGAGGGCAAAATGGTAATTGCATAATATAATTTTACTTTCATGTTGTGCATAATAATATATATTAGGATTAGAGGAAATTACAAAATTAAAATGACTTACCATCGAATAAATTATGGGAAATGATGTTGGACAAGTTTCCTGTAAATTATATAACCAAAAAAGATAAGAAAAGATTGTTTGAAATGTCCAACTAGCTGCTACAATGTGTAGCAGTTAACTGTTAAAGTAGCTGCTACAACGTGTAGTAACTAGCTGTCGAAATAGCTGCTACACGTTGTAGCAACTAGGAATTTTATGTTGTAGCATAAATTCTAATGATATATATTAGGATTAGAAGGAATGACAACTTCAATGGAAACGACTTACCATCGAATGAAATGTGGAAAATTGAAACGACTTAAATTGACAAGTTTGTTGCAAATTATATAACAAAATAATTAAATTTTATCAAAAAAAAGATTATTAACATTATAAGATTGTATGTTGTAGGTTTCAAAAGTTCTTGTTGCATCTTGTTTACTCTTGAATGACCGGTGTATAATGCCCTTAAAACGATTAACTTGTATAGATGCTTCTATCTAGATATTATAAACACCCGGCTGACATTCAATAAAGATAACATATATTTTCTAATGTATTAATTAAATAGATCATTTAGAATCATGTATAAAAATATATTAGAATTAGAGAGAATTAAAACTTAAAATGAAACGACTTATCAAGTAGCTGATATACATTATAACAACTAAATGTCCAAGTAACTGTTACAACGTATAACAACTAATTGTCGAAATAGCTGCTACACATTTTAGTAGCTAAATATTCAAGTAGCTGTTATAACGTGTAGCAACTAAATGTCGAAGTAGTTGCTACATGTTGTAGCAACTAAATCCTAATAATATATTAGGATTAGAGAATTACAACTTAAATTCTAATAATATATTATGATTATAGGGAATTACAACTTAAAATGAAATGACTTACCATTGATTATGAAACGTAGGAAATGATGTTTGATAAATTCCTTGCAAATTTTATAACTAAAAAATGGTAAAAATAAATATTGTTTGGATTGTCCAAGTAACTGCTACACGATGTAGCAATAAGAACTTGTGCATTTTATGATAAATCTTAATAAAAAATATTGTATATAGCTGAAAAATAGACAATGGAGTGGAAAGGTTTATGATCAAAAATGGAGAGGGGTATTAAGCAAAGCAGCGTTGTCTATGTTTCTAGTGACAGTTTGGAGAGCTTCCAGCTAGATTGAGAATAAACATGCTACTATTTAGCTTGTAGTGCTATTGCTTTGCTTGCCGGCAGGAGCAAGATGGAGCAGAAGATGGTGACAAAGGAAGGAGTGAAAGTGAGGAAAATTTAGATTTGAAAAAATCAAGAGATTAAAAATTGAGGGCGGGATTTTGAATAGAGGACCGAATGGGAGAGAATAAAAGAAATTTAATAATATAAAAGAATTGAGTTGGCAACACCACATAAATACATCACTCACAGTCGGCGTAAGAGACATCAGACAATATATATATATATATATATATTTGAAAATTTTAATTGTGCAAAAAAAGTTTGCTTGATGACCTTTATTATTCATATAAGATGGACCACTGGTGACCAGATTTAATATATGAAATCTTTAATTGTGAAAAAAGGCAATTTCCCTAAATACATCACTCACAGTCGGCGTAAGAGACATCAGACAATATATATATATATATATTTGAAAATTTTAATTGTGCAAAAAAAGTTTGCTTGATGACCTTTATTATTCATATAAGATGGACCACTGGTGACCAGATTTAATATTTGAAATCTTTAATTGTGAAAAAAGGCAATTTCCCTAATGGCGTTTATTATTCATATAAGATGGACCACTGCCACTGGTGCCCATTGGAAGGGATATATTAATTGTTAACTACTCATACATCATTGTAAGCCAAGGAATCATTGATCAATTTTAAATAATAATAATAATAATAATAATAATAATAATAATATTTGGCACTAACCAAAATAAACAATTAAAATCATTTTAAAATGTTCCAAAATGGAAGACAATTGCTAGCTATTTGAAAATGAAAATTAAAGTATTTATTTAATTAACATGTGTTCTTGGACAAAAAAAAAAATTTAGAGGAATACATTACAAAAGGTAAGTGATAAAATATCATAAATATATTAAATAATATAATAAGAAGAAATAAGAATGAACGTGAAACCATACTTAAAGGAGACTTTTATATATATATATATATATATATATATATATATATATATATATATATATATATATATATAAAAGCTGGCTTTTAAATTGAGAATATACTCATATTTAATATAGGACTAGAACATGGCAAGCATAAAAGAATTTTTTTTATCGAAATATATTGCTCAGATATGTTTACTTGTGAACGATCGCACAAAGTAAACGGAGAAGATATTCAATGATTCATGATTGATCTCTCTATTAGCTCTACCGAACCCGAGTACACCATTTTCTACAAAAAATCTCTGCCGAAGTAAACATAAGAGTGAGTGTAGAAGTAAATCCAAAAGCAACGCCAAGGGTAAATCATAATCAAATGTTTACTATTTATCGATAATGTCTCCAACAATAGTTTTCTGAACCAAACAAGTGCAACAATTCAAGCAAAGCAAAGACACGTCTGCATGCGGAAGTAAACAAGGAATAGAGAAAGTCCCAATTGATTCAACTCATTAAGAAGCACTTGCGAGCTTGGCTTTCAACTCCTTCCTCAGTATCTTCCCTGTTGCTGATTTAGGAATGGAATGGATGAAGTAAACCGTCTGCAATCTCTTGTAGAACACCACCTGAAACATGTAGAGCTATCAAAATCAAGGCCTAGCAAAACAACTCTCTCTTCATGCAAATTCTTTTGTATTGACATTGCGATATCGGTTCACCTGTTTGGATATGAATTCTTTTATGGCTTCTTCGTTGATGTCGGAATTGATAGCTCGAACCACAAAAGCGGCCGGGACTTCCCCGGCTGCGGCATCCTTTTGCCTGCAATAAAACATATTGAGAAAGTACAATGTTGAATTCCCTTTGTTTTAGGGGTTAAGAATTATTGTTGAGCTTACGGGACCACGGCCGCATCGACGATCTCCGGGTGGCTAATTAGCAAAGATTCAAGCTCGGCCGGCGGCACCTGTGTTGAGTTTATGAGAGAATCAATAAGGTTATAATTTGGTAGCCATGGATGAATATGAGACTTGGTACCTGAAAACCTTTGTATTTGATAAGCTCCTTCACTCTATCCACTATGAACACCTCATCATCATCGTCGACGTATCCAATATCTCCTGTGTGCAGCCATCCCTCAATGTCGATCGTCTTCGATGTGGCATCGATATCGTTAAGATAGCCTAAAATTTTATTCTTCAGTGAGTTATATATATATAAAAAGAACAAGTCAATATGAATATTTGTACATAGTTTTATCTTATTTTACCCGAAGCTTGCTCTTTGCTAGCTATATGTGAAACTAAATTACTGGTAACATTCGACTTGGTTACCTTTCATGATTTGAGGACCCCGGATGCAGATCTCTCCGGATTTATTCCGACCGAGGGAGAAGCCCGTGTCCGGGTCTACCACTTTCATCTCGGCCAATGGCGTAGCCAGCTTGAACAACTGCCCTGGGCTAAAAATGCTAAGCCCAGTAAAACTTAACCCAGCATAGCAAGGTTGAAGCTTAAAATTACTGGACATTGCTAGGCTGAACAACTGGCCTGGGCTAAAACTGCTGAGCCCAGTAAAACTTAGCCCAGCATAGCAAGGTTGAAGCCTAAAATTACTGGGCATTACTTGCTGGGTGAGGCCTAAAATTGCTAGGCATTGCTAGGCTTCACTGGGCTAGAACCCAGCAAAGCCCAGCCCTGACTACGCCTTTGATCTCGGCATTCCTCACGACCGACCCACATGAACCCGATTTAACCGGAGTCGGATGCTTAGCAAAGGCAGGGCACATGGACAGCACTGGCCCAGCCTCGGTCATGCCGTAACCCTGAACCCAATGGATCGTAAGTTACGATTTTGGGTCGAGTCGACTGGAATGGATTGGATTGGATAGTAGTGATGAACCTGGCCGAGTATAGCTTGAGGTACTCTGTTCCGGAGCGCGTCCTCCAGCTCCTTTCCCAGCGGCGCCGCCCCGGAGAGTATGATCCTGATGGAGCTGAGGTCGTACTTCTCCACCTCGGGGTTCTTTGCCAGCGCCAGGACCAGCGGCGGCACCACTGCCGCCATCGACACTCGGTGGCGCTCGATCACCTGCAGCATCACCCCCATCTCGAACTTAGGCATCAGCACGGTGGCGGCGCCGGCCCTCAGAGAGCACAGAAGCACCGAGTTGAGCGCGAAGATGTGGAAGAGCGGCAGCACGCAGAGGACCACGTCCTCGCCGGCCTTCAGGTGCAGATTCGGGTTGTCGCCGTCCACCTGCTGCGCGATGCTCGACACCAGGTTCTTGTGCGTCAGCATCACCCCCTTCGGCAGCCCCGTCGTCCCTGACGAGAACGGCAGCGCCACCAGATCATCCACCTCCACCGCGGCCTCCTCCTCCATCTCCTCCGCCGCCCCCACCACCTCCCAGAAGCTCGTGCAGCCCGCCGGAGCCACCTCGTCAGTCGTCACCACCGTCAAACCCTCACCGATTCTCGGAAAAATCCTGCTTTTCACTCGTACGAAATCACAAACTCAACGGAAACGGAAATAGTAATTAGTTAGAATTATTACTCTTCGTTACGGAGCTTGTCGACGTAGACGGACTGCGTGACGACGAGCTTCGCGCCGGCGGCCTCGAACTGCTTATAGATCTCCGCTGGCGTGGTGAAGGGATTGGCGGTGGTGGCGGCGGCGCCGAGCATGGAGCCGCCCATGAAGGTGAATATGAATTCAGGGGAGTTCTGGAGCAGCACCATAATGACGTCACCCTTCCTGACGCCGAGCTTGGCCAGCCCGGCGGCGGCCTTACGGCACAGCCGATGGGTCTCCGCGAAGGAGTAAACCTTCCCGTCGGCGGCGGAGATGAGGCAGGCGAAATCGGCGAACTCCGAGAGCCGCTGGAAGCAGTAGGTGTGGAGGGGGAGGTAGTTGATAAGGTCGATGTCGGGCAGCCTCGACTTGAAAACGACCGTCTCCGGCGGGTGGATCGCGGCGGATACTTCCACCGGCGGCTCGGACTCATGAGAAGCGACGGAAATCATGGTCGATCTCTAAAGGCCGGAGCTACTCGGCGGCTTTGTGCATGAAAGACGAGAAAATAGTTAAAGTAGACGATGCTGTTTACTTTGAAGGAATATAAAAAGGAGAAGAGTAATTCACTGTTATTCTCTCACCCAAACTGCGTCTCTTTTGTTCTCTATTTTCTTCCTTGCAGGGAAACAGTGCATAAATCTGAGAAGAAGGCGAGATTGAATTGGGAAATGGATGGGAAGCAATTAAAGAGCCAGCTGGCTTGAGGAGGAAGGGGGAGGGGGGAAGGCGGGGAAGAGGGGTAGGTAATGAAACGGGGTAGTTAGGAGCAATAAGAGCTGGATCATCTTCCCTTCTTTCTGTCACTCATTTCTCCTGGTCCTACCTACCTTACATTGTCATGAAACCTAATTTGTATGAAAATATTAACTAATTTGATCAATTGTGTATATAGTGCAAAGAAAATATACAAGTGTGTATGAATTTTAATGGGCAGTTGATTTAAGAATATCAGCTGGATTAATGGATCACATGTTATTAATATTTTTTGATTTATCTATATATATATATATATATATATATATATATATATATATATATATATATATATATATATATATATATAGTTTTTATTTTGGAATATATTATATGTATTTTGGGTTCAAAATAATTTTAAGATTTAGAAGTTGGATTACAATGGGTGTGAGTCAATAAGATTTTTCCTCTAGGATTCAAACTTCTCTTTTAGATTATACCGTTCTAAATTAAAAATTTTAAATGTTCATGAGATATTTTATATGTATTTAGGGTTAAGATTTTAGAATTTAGGGATTGAGTTATAATGAGTTTAAGTTAATACGATTTTTTTCTAGGGTTCAGACTTCCCTTTTGGATTATAGTGTTCAAGATAAATAATTTTAGATGCTCACGCAATATAATATATGTAATTATATATTTTAGATTTATGATTTTAATAATTTTTTACTTTTAAAAATAAAAAAATAAAAAACAAAGAATCGAGCTGCCTGGATTAAATCCAGACGCCTCAACCAAAACTTAAAAAAAAATAATTCAAGGTACCTGGATTAATTTTGGGCGCTCCAAAAAATTTCTTAGAGACCATTCCGTAAAATTAACTATTTGAGTGTTAGTTGTGTTAGTGTACACGAAAGCTAACTAGTTAAAGTATCGATCTTGGCCTTCAAACTTAGTTAAATATAACTTATTACAACATGAGTGTTATTGTACAAAATAACTTCCTATTATAACTACTATAACCACGGTAGCAACTAAATAATAATAATAATAATAATAACTACAATAACAATTTGTACTGTTAGTCAATATAACTTGTTAGGTACTAACCATCTCTGTTAAGTATGAAAAAAAAACAAAAAAAGAAAATGACAACCACCATACCACTCACGTGCACACTCCCATATCTTCTCCTTTTTCTCCCTATGTTCTTCTCTTCCCCACCAAAGCTTGCAACCCCTTCTCATCTTCTTCTTTCTCTTCTCTAGCGGCGACGAATGATAGATTTCTCCCTGTTCTACTTCTCAAGCATAGCAACCCCTTTTCTTCTGATTTCTCTTCTCCTGAAAGCAACGATAGCTGCTGTTCACTGCCAACGACAAGGGTAGTATCCCTCCTCCCTGCTTCTTTTGTTGTTTTTCCAACTCACCACAGCCACCGGAGCTTCTGTCGGAGTTAGTTGAGGCCACCGACGAAAAGGAAAAGGTTCTCCTTCCTTGTTCTTTCAACATTTCAGCTATTTCATGTAAGGGATCGGTGACCGGCTTGAAGGGGGGTTGGATAGACGACACCCCTAAATAATCACTTTCTTCCTACACTTGTTAGTATGCGCAGCGGAAATCTAATACTAACTACGAATATGAAAGCTAAAGACAAAGAATAAGAAAGACAAGCAAACCAATTGACACGTCGATGTAACGTGGTTCGGAGATACCTTGCTCCTAGTCTAGGACTGTCTGTAAGATGGACGATCCCTCAATCCATCGGTGGATTAGTCCCTGACAAACTCCGGCTAGCTCAAACCTCCTTGCGGGTGGAGAAACCTCACCACAAACTCACCAAGACCTCTTGGACACAAGGGAAACTCTTGAGCACTTGTAGACTACTAATTAGACTTTAACCAAGTCTAATTTCATTAGAGATAACTAAGCTTCCAAATCTTGGTTATATAGGCCGCGGGTTGAAAACCCTGCCTACCAGTCGACTGCTAAAACTAGCAGTCTACTGCTCCACACTAGTCAAACGAACAGAAGCATTCTGTTCGCTCCTAGTAGGCTGCCCGGTCGACTGCACCAGTCGACTGATGAAAACATCAGTCGATTGCTACAGTAACTGCTACAGTAACTGCTACAGTACTGCTACAGTAACTGCTACAATACAACCCTAAACCTAGGATTTTACCTCGAGTACAATCTCTCAGCACTTGGACCCTCACCCTTAGACTCACTTGACGCTTCTTTGCAACCTTGACCTCTTGCCTTCAAGCCTGCTTCCTTTGGCTCTCGTCCCTCGGATGCATACAATCCTACGGCTCGTCCCCAATGCCATCCTTCGCGTATGCCTCGAAGTCGCTTCCCTCGACCCTTGTCCTTGTTGCCTTGTCCACGGTCTCTCGGATGCATACAAGCCCATGGCTCGTCCCCAATGCCATCCTTCACCGAACCTGAAGCTATTAACCTGAGTCACATGTATATCCTGTAGTCCTGCACAACTCAAGTACACATATCAAATACAAGGGTGAACCTAACTTAAACCCTTTGCCCAAACACCAAAACACATGGTCGCACGGACCATTGTGATTGCTCAAACATTCCCCCCTTTGGCTTGTCCTGCTCTCTCTGCCAACAATAGTAAACCCTTGTTGCTTTCATTCTCTCTTAGGTTTTTAGTAGTGACTTCTTTTCTTGATTTCCAACAACGAATAGGAGCAATCGGTTTTTCCTCAAGGTGAATCTGATATCATTTTGTTTTCTTTGTCTTGATAGCCTTTCCATAATGTTTAAAGGATAACAAATTTAGATGTTCATGTCATGATTCTTATTAGATAGTGTTTTGATTATTTGAGTTATGTTTGGTATTATGTTTGTAGACCCGAGCTCGAGTGGAGCACGGTGACCTGCCGACACTTGAAGATTTTACTATATATAAAGTGGGTAAATCTCTTTTAACTCATATAATTATCCTTTTGCATGAATAAAGAAATGATGAAATTATATATATATTTGTATAATTGTTTTCAAAAGGGAATTAAAATGATATTAGAAGTAGCGACATGGGTTAAAATAATAAAATCTTGGAAGGTAAATAATTGATATTATTTCTTGTTCACAAGTGGCTTCAGGATTAATATAGGAAGGGTTGTTTTAAAAATTAAATAAATATTCTGAATTACTCTTCTGTTGATACCTGTCTTTTTGGATTTGCTTGACCTTCTATATATACTCCATGCTTTTGATATTCTATCTGTTGATACTTGTATCTTTTTATATACAAACCCTAGGATGATAAATTAAAAGACTTGATATGAAAATGCTAACTTGATTGACCATTTGATATGAAAAGAGAATAATTATGGTAAATGGTTAAAATGGAATCATTAAAGTGAAATAAGAAAGATGGTAAATGAAGAATATTAAAAAGTAAAGGCCATGAGCCTAGCTTTATACTAGAGCTTTTTATTGGAGTATTGGACCACCCACATGTTATTGTGGTAGCGCGGCGGCCCGTGGTCCAAAGTACCTGACTGTACACCCGAGGCGTAGTGGCGTGATGTAGCCCTCGGTCAGTGTTTATTATGTATTTCATCGGTGAGGGCTGATAGCCCGTACGTCAGATAACGTATGCGACAGTCTTATACTCTAAGAAGACTTTTAGCCTATCCATATAGTATTACACTGATGATATTGGCTCCAATGATTCACTTTTTAGTTGATTTATCATATTTAGACCATTGATATACATGTTGATATTACCATGATAACTTATATATCGATGTATTAAATAATAAGATTGGACAATTGATTTTAATTGATGATAATAAATGATAAGGTGAAGATCTTAAACTCTAATATAAAAACATAACCTGATTATAGATAATGATAACCGAAGAAGATTATATACACACACACACACACTTTAAGAATAACTTAAAGTTGTAACAAAAGATTATGATTTATTCTATTTCTTTGACTTCTTAAACAGGATTAAATACATGCACATCTTTCTTGAGTATCCACTTAGCCATTTAGCTAACTTTCTATATTCCTTGGCCTCCAGTTTTACAGACACAGGGATCCTTTTTGATATTATAGTTGGTCCCATCTTTACATAGAGTTGCTCAGAGATCTCAACGTATTGATTCCTAGTTTGTTTTACTTTTGTTTCATTGTATTTACATTTTGTAATTTTATTTCATATATTTATCTGTATAGTTTTGTGGTTATATATATATATATAGTTTGATACATGTCTTGGTTATTCTATTTAGATGGTTCTTAGGATTTTTTTTATTATACTGCCACCGAGTGGGGTACCGGGAACCATACCCCTGGGGCATGATAATCTCTAAGTATGCTTTAATGCAAGTAACAAGGTTTTGAAGTATAAAAATTCAATCCAAGAAGTCTATTAATTGGGATGTAGAATAGTAGGCAAACTTTAAATGTGAAACTTAGAGCTTCACAGATTTGATTCAAATTGATATTGTAAGGTAATGCCCGATGTGATTACATGCCAAAACACATTTCATAAATATCCATAACAGAAGATAAAATAATAATTCTTAATAATTACAGTACACGCACCATACGTATACAAGGATACATATCATGCAAACATGATCGCAATATAAAATTTATGAAAAGTAAATTTACGCTAGGTATAACTGACGGATAATGTGCAATGGAAATGACATCAACTAGCAAACCTAACAGAGTTTGCATCTACTTGTATCCACGCCGAATTATTGTTGAGACGACTTCACGAAGCTATGAGTCATTCATCTCCGATTTGTACTAGCCAAGCATGAAGATGAAGTAATATGAGGGAACTCCCATGGCACGATTTGGAGAGCAGCACGACACCAAAATCGTCGGCACTTAATTCCTTGGCACTGAAATCATCAGCATTGTATTCCTCGACACTGAATTCGTCGGCACTGAATACATCGGCATCAAATTTGTCGACACCGAATTCGATGGCGGGAGATGGCCGACGGTAACTCTTTCTAGGTAAGATCTTGGGCAGTGGCTAGAAAGAGGGAGAGAGAGAAGAGAATGAGAAGAAATCCTAATCCAATTAGAGTTTTCTCTCAAAAAAATAAAAAATCACTACTCTCTTCTCCTTATAGAGGGTATTTATATACTTCTACATGACTTGCAGAGCAAGTCATCTCCCAAACCCAAAAAGAAAAGTCAACCCTATCCATTATCATTAAGATTAAGGTGGTGTTTAGTTTAGGGGTTTAGGAATGAGCAAATGAATTTATTCTCAAACCTTGTGTTTGGTTAATGGGAATGGAATTGAAATTTTGGAATGAAATTCAAAAACCTTAGGTATTAATGAAACTCACCTCCTCCCTTGGGTTTTGATGAGAATGAGAATGAGAAATAAGTTTTGGACAAAAATAACCTTAATATATTTATTCAATTTATCTTTTATATCAATTTCTCTCTCCTTATTCGCTCATCATACTTTCTCTCTCTTCATTCTATCATCACCCTTTCTCTCTCCTCAATCTCTCCCATCATACACTCCCTCTTCTCATCCCCAAGGCGTAGCACAGTTGGGGCGCATGGTTTCGTGGCAGAGAGGTCCAAGGTGTAGGGAATCGGTCGGTCGGCTAGAAGGGGGGTTGAATAGATGTGCCCCGCAAATCAATTTTTTTCCTAGGTATTCGTTAGTGCACAAGCGGAAATACAATAACAAATACAAATATGAATACAAATATAAATAAGAAAGAAATGCAAACCGCTAACACATTTGTTTACGTGGTTTGGAGATAACTTGTTCCTACTCCACGGCTGTCCGTAAGGTGGATGATCCCTCAATCCGTCGGTAGATTAGTCCCCGGAAGCTCCGGCTAGCTCAAACCTCCTTGTGGGTGGAGAAACCTCACCACAACACTTACCAAGAACACTTGGACACAAGAGAAACCTTAAACACTTAGTGACTACTAATTAGGTTTTAACCAAGTCTAATTTCATCACCTTGGCCGGCTATCCCAAGCTCCTTCTTATAGAACTTGGGAGAAAACAACCCTGCTATTTTACCGTTACCAGTCGACTGGTCCTTGCACCAGTCGACTGGTGCCAGCCTAATGGCACTCCAACGACTCTTTATCAGTCGACTGGTCCTTGCACCAGTCGACTGGTGCCTGACCGTTCGGGCACAGAAGCTCTCTGTGCTCACCACCAGTCGACTGGTCCCAGTACCAGTCGATTGGCACAACCCTATACTTAGGGTTTCCCATCCCGAGTACATTTCTCTCGCACTCAGACCCTCATGACTCACTTGACTCTTCTTTGCAGCTTTGACCTCTTGCCTTCAAGTATACTTCCTTTGGCTCTCATCCTTAGGATGCATTCAAGCCCGCGGCTCGTCCCTAATGCCATCCTTCGCGTATGACTCGAAGTCGCTTCCCTTGGATGCTCCATGCTTCACTGGACCCAAAACCATCAAGCTGAGTCATATGTGTATCCTGCAAACCTGCACACTCACATACACATATCAAATAACAAGGGTAAACCTAACTTAAACCCTTTGCCAAAACACCAAAACACATGATCACACAGACCATTGAGATTGCTCCAATAATCTCCCCATTTTTGATGTTTGGCAATACGTTTAAGTTAGGGAAAATATATAGCAAATAAACATGCTAAAAAGAAACAATGGACTTACATTGCCAAGGCTACACACTTGGACTTACACCGCCGAATGGACTTATGTTACCAAGGCTACACACTTGGACTTACACCGCCGAATGAACTTACGTTGCCAATGCTACACACTTGGACTTACACCGCCGAATGAACTTACATTCCCAAGGCTACACATTTGAACTTACATCACCGAAATAAAATGCAACATGCATTGGAACCTATCCCAAGGCTCCCCTACACCTGAGCTCCCCAATGAGCTAGGATTTTCTTACAGGGATATTTAAGAACCTATCACAAGACTCCCCCTATGTAAAGGTACTTAAGGTTTTCCCAACTAAACCTTACTTCTCCCCCTTTGCCTAACATTCAAAAAGCTCTCCAACAATACCCTAATTATTGAAAACTTATCGTCCAAACTGACCCTAAACTCATGTATTTATCCCCCATGGGTCCCATACATCTAAACGAGTTGACATGATCAAGAACAACCCTAAAAAACATTATCAGACTGGTATCAGTCGACTGCCCCTTGGTACCAGTCGATTGCCCCTATTGAAATCAACATACAGAAGCATTCTGTATTTGAAATCTATTATTACTAGTCGACTGGTATCCTATTTTTGTAAAAATAAACCTTTTCAGACCAACTTCAGAAATGCACCAAAAATTCCACAGACCTCCAAAAATTCCTAAATTTTGTGGAGAGGTCTATTTTACTAATATCTACTTGAGAAAAATACATTACAAAATGTATCTATCACCAATCCCAAGATTGATACAAAATCTAAAACTAGCTAAATGATTCAATTGAACCTTGACCTAAAGTTATAGTTTTGGCTTCCTCTTGATGTATTTGCCGATACCAACCCATAATGCATCCCTAGCATTGGTTTATATGACATCTATATATCCAAAATCAAATATCATGCTATATGACTCCAAATGTCATATTTCTTGCTTGAAACACAAACCATGTGTGCCAAATCCCTAGGTTTGAGACTCAAGTCTGTCTTCAAACCATTTGGCATACTCCATGGCTTCTCTACACTCCCAAGTAGTACTCACCTGAGATCCATTGGCCATGGGTCCCAAATTGACTCTTTGAGCTCCCCCTAGAGCCCTTAACCTTAGCCACCTCCTTAGGTGACTCATCTACAATTGCTAGACCACATTGGTGCACCTCCGGTGATACTTGGACTACAAACCTAACCTTTTTAACCTTGGACACCTTGTCCTTGGTTAACTTCTCCTTACCTTGAAATGGCTTTCCCTTGCCTTTTATTGGTTTCTCCTTGCTATAGTCATATGCGATCCTAGCATATGACTTTCCCTTAGCCTTGGAGAAATTAGATCGGTATCCCAAACCCGATCTATTGTTGTTGGATCTTTGGCTACCCAACACCATACCTAAACCCTTAGATCCAACATTGAATCTTTCTAGGGTTTTCTCCAACTTATCAAGATTTTCCTTTAAAGATTGATTTTCCCTTTCTAGGTTCCTAAACCTAGAGTCAACATGTCCACCATGGACATATATTCCTAGACCTACCCTTCCCATATGTCTCCCCTTCTTGGGATTAATGTCTCGGTTCTCCTTAGGTTTACCATTTCTAGATTTATCATGCACGGGTTTCCTAGGGTTTTGATCTATATTAACCCTATTCCTATCATGATATCTAAAATCGAAATTTTGCATGGGCATACAATGATAATCAAAATTATTTCTCCTAGCATGCATGGGAACATAAGAATTTGAATTTGACTTTGAATTGCCATTCAAATTAGGGTATACCTCCCTTACCCTTGAAGCCCCCCCTTGATTTGAGCTCCTCTTCTTCTTCTCCCATTTCTTTAGATGTGCCAACTTCTTAAGCTCTTTCTTATTTGGGCATTTGGTGTGGTAGTGCTCCATTTCACCACATATGAAGCATCTAATGTGCTTCTTCTCCTTCTTCTTATTGGCATCATCATTCCTACAACCCACATTAGTATTTAAAATAATTTGAGTAGGTTTAGGAGTTACCTTCTTCTTACCCATTGGACATCTACTCTTGTAGTGTCCCTTCTCATTGCATCCGAAGCAAATGATGTGTTCTTTTGACTTCACTTCGGTGGAGATGCTCACCAGGTTGGTTTCCAAGACTTCTTCTTCTTCACTTGTCTTGGAATCTTCTTCTATTCTTGAGGATGTAGATAACACTTCCTCATCCTCCTTCTCCTCCTCGGATGTTGAGCATGGATCAACTTCCGGTTGCTCCACCTCCTCTCCTTGAGCAATTGGACCCATTTCCTTGGGCTCTTCTTCTTCTTGTGTAAACATAGGTTCTTCCCAAGGAACCTTCTTTATCTTGCTCCACAAATCATGGGCATTCTCATATTCGCCTACACAACTCATCACATTAGAAGGCAACATATCTATTAAAATTGATATTACCTTATCATTTGCCTTTGATCGTGCGGTTTGCTCCTCCGTCCAATACCGTAGTCGGAGCTTCTTCCCTTTCTTGTCTTTCGAGACTTTGAACGGTTCCTTAATCACCATCATGATATCCCAATCCATGTCGAAGAAGAGCTCCATCTTCATCATCCAATAGGAGATGCCCCATAAGCCTCCGGCTTCATACTTCGGAGGTTCAATCAAGCCGGTCATCTCCTTGTATTTGCTCTTCTCGATGATTAGTCCGGTGAAGTGCGGCCTTGGCTCTGATATCACTTGTAGGGAATCGGTTTGCCGGCTAGAAGGGGGGTTGAATAGATGTGCTCCCTAAATCAATTTCTTCCTAGGTATTCGTTATTGCGCAAGCGGAAATACAATAATAAATACAAATACGAATACAAATATAAACAAGAAAGAAATGCAAACCGCTAACACGTTTATTTACGTGGTTCGGAGATAACTTGCTCCTACTCAACGGCTATCCGTAAGGTGGACGCTCCCTCAATCCGTCGGTGGATTAGTCCCTGGAAGCTCCGGCTAGCTCAAACCTCCTTGTGGGTGGAGAAACCTCACCACAACACTCACCACGAACACTTGGACACAAGGGAAGCCTTGAGCACTTAGTGACTACTAATTAGGCTTTAACCAAGTCTAATTTCGTCACCTTGGCCGACCATCCCAAGCTCCTTCTTATAGATCTTGGAAGAAAACATCCCTGTTGTTTTACCGTTACCAGTCGACTGGTTGTTGCACCAGTCGACTGGTCGTTGCACCAGTCGACTGGTCGTTGCACCAGTCGACTCGTGCCTGGCCGTTCAGGCACAGAAGCTCTCTGTGCTCACCACCAGTAGATTGGTCCTAGTACCATTCGACTGGTACAACCCTATACTTAGGGTTTCCCATCCCGAGTACATTTCTCTCACACTCGGACCCTCACGACTCACTTGACTCTTCTTTGCAGCTTGGCCTCTTGCCTTCAAGTCTACTTCCTTTGACTCTCGTTCCTCGGATGCATTCAAGCCCGGAGCTCGTCCTCAATGCCATTCTTCGCATATGCCTTGAAGTCGCTTCCCTCGGCCCATGTCCTTGCTGCCTTGTCCATGGTCCCTCGGATGCTCCATCCTTCACCGGACCCGAAGCCATCAAGCTGAGTCATATGTGTATCCTACAAACATGCACACTCACATACACATATCAAATAACAAGGGTAAACCTAACTTAAACCCTTTGCCAAAACACCAAAACACACGATCACACGGATCATTGGGATTGCTCCAACACAGGGTTTGATCCTCAGGGTGTTATTACCTGAGGTTAGCGTCCCAGCTATGCATTTTCAGCTTTGTACATGCATTTATCTCCCTCTATATCCGTGCTATCGACTCTAGGGGGGCCTCTGATGTGACGATTCCACATACACTCCCTCTTCTCATTTTCTCTCATCACACTTTCTCTCTTTTCATTCTCTTCCATCATACTTTCTCTCTCTTCATTCTCTCCCATCACACCCTCTCTTATTAAACATTCTCTCTCCTCATGCTTTCTCTCCCATCACACTATCTTTCATTATTTTTTCTCATCACACTTTCTCTCTCCTCAATCTTTCTCATCATACACTCTCTCTCCTCATTTTCTCTCATCATATTTTCTCTCTTTATTTTCTCCCATCATATTTTCTCTCTCATCAAATTTTCTCTCTCATCAAATTTTATCTCTCCTCATCCTCTCTTATGATACACTCTCTCTCCTCATTTTCTCTCATTACACTTTTTTCTTTTCATTCTCTCTCATCACAATTTCTCTCTCATTATACTTTCTCTCTCCTCATTCTCTCTCACCTTGCTTTCTCTCCCCTCAGGGAGGTGCAGTGGTTAAGACATGGGGTGTTGCCACATGAGGTCTTAGGGTCGAAACTCGGCATGTCCGAGCATGCCCTCTCCCATGTCTTACCACATGTACTAATGGCTAATAGCCACCTATGATTTACCTCCTCCGTATTGGCCTAGCGATGGGTTGGTGGAGACACTGGAGGCAAGTGAATCACCTTTTACCACATAATTTCTCTCCAATCACACTATCTTTCATTATTTTTTTCTCATCACACATTCTTTCTCATCATACTTTCTCTCTCATTATACTTTCCCATCACACACACTCTCTTTATTTTCTCTCATCACACTTTCTCTCTCTTCATTCTCTCCCATCACACTTTCTCTTTCATCATATTTTCTCTCTCCTCATCCTCTCTCATTATGCTCTCTCCCATCACTTTCTTTCACATCTAAATTTTTCTCTTATTTTCTCTAATGGTAAAAAAGGAAATTTTAGTTTATTCTGATAAAAAATATTCAATTAACTAAATATTATTTTTAAGAATGATATCCATGCTCATACCCATTCCCATTCCATAATACTATGATTCCCATTCCCATTCCAATTTCGATTCCTAGGAAAGAACCAAACACCACTTAAGTTTGGTTCAAAACCAAACCATCTTGGTTCATAATTAAATAAAACCCTTTTGGTTTATTATTAAACCAAGTTATTTCATAACTAAACCAAACCCTTTTTGATTTTTTATTAAACCATAATAAATCTATATCTCCTATAATGGTCATGACTCATCTGTGCTTTCGTTCTGACAAATATCTTTCCATATTTATCCTTTCTGTTTGGTCCAACCAAACTCTATCTCTCTCTTGTTTTGAAAATCTAATTCTCAAACTCATTTGAAGTCTCTAAGATAATCTCATAATGTATGTGACATTATAGGATCCCGATTATGTTGGTCGTCCAAAATTAACTATTAATTATGGAACGATCATGAGTGACACCTAGTAGTATATCATGATCCCCAATTGACCGAAAAATCCCAATTGATTCCAAAACCACTTTTGAACTCTTCAATAGCTACAATGAGTAATACCTCGTTCCTTTCACTCGTCTTTATCCACTTATTCAGGACATGGTCTATGTATCAGTCCCTACTAGGCTGATTATGTCATACCTAACCCAAGTAATACTTCATTGTCCTGTAGATTCAAATTACTCGTACATGTGTCTAAGAGTACAACACTCTTAACATGTGATGCTTTGGCTAAAAATTTTGAGTAATAATCCTGACAAGTGACCATAGGGTATGCATCTTCTTGCAAGGAGCGGAGAATCCTCTGTGAGCTATCCAAATACTTTCGGGCACTTCGACTTATACCCAATCATTGCGGGTCAACACCTTTATGGAGATGCTTGCTTAAGATATCTAAGTATAAGTCTCCATGACTAAGGTGATTGAATACCTTAAGTCGAAGGAAACTTGCACTCGAGTTGCAATGAGATTTTCATTCACATATCTATATATGTAAAGAATCATATGAAGTCTCATAGCAAGTTACTCTAATGAACTAGTTACCATAACTAACATCCACGTTTAACTCTCAACATCCTAATGTCTCCAACTAGTGAAAAATAATTGCTTGGTTAGACTAAGGAATATAACCCGTACTAGTCTCATAGAATCGATGATGTCCGAACTCATCAATTCATCGACTAGGGATTATTTCAATACATTCATAATTACACATATAGAGATGCTCACAAGTTGTGATCCAATCATAAGTTCTTTCATACTATGAATCATATTACAGATATTTAGTAAATGAGTTTAAGATCAAATCATTGTGACAAAAGGCGAATACGCTCGCCCCCAGCGCCCCCGCCAACCCGTCCCAGGGCCAACACGGAGGAGGTAAATCACGGGCGGCTACTAGCCTTTGGAATAGTGACTAGCACATAAGAGAGTCATTTACCTCGGCTTTGCAGATATTCGAATCCCAAACCTCATTGTGGCAATACCTCAGGCGCTAGCCACTAGACCTATCTGAGGGGACAGTTTAAGATCAAATCATATACATAGAGAACATGCACTCAATTAGTGAAACTTTATTTATCGAATAAATAAGTACAAATCATAAGATGATTGTCTTAGGACACATCACAAATATAACAGATATAACATAACTTGAGTTATCTCCATCTCGGCTACTAATATAAATAATTTATTATAAATTTTAAATATAATATTATATAGTATTAATTAAAAATATAATATTATAATAATGCAAAAAATTATAATTTAAATATTTCAAATAAATTTTTATTTTTTTTCAAGTTTTATGAATTTCCTTTTTAATCTCATTTTAAAAATAATTTCTATTTTTTTCTAAAAAATTGAAAAGATGATATGGTGATTTACCAAACAACGTAGCTAGTTTTGTATATTACCCAAAAATTGTACCCATTTTAGAATTGACCAAATCACGTATTCTTTCTCATTTTTTTCCTATAATACCCCCTCTTCATTTTTACTATTCATATGGGAAAAAAAATTCCAAACCACTTTATTATTTTTTTTCTAAAAAAACCTAATCTTCTTTTTTGTCTTTGTCGAAGAGTTCACTTATAGAGCGGGTTGATGGCTTACTCTCCCGCGTGTTGAGCTTCGTCTAAGAATCTATGATTGCCACATGAGGTAAGGCCGCTGTCGTTGAGGCTGCCACTATGAGCAAGATGCACCTTTGTAGCACTAGAAAAGTTGCATGGATTGCTGGCACCATCTTTCTCATCCTCATAGTTCCCCTTATTATCGAGATGGACCCTGAGCAGTAGCTGAACGAGTTAGAGATATAACAGTCGACCCTCCTAGTCATCCCCACCACCCCACCACCCCTCTATAACACTACCACGCCATCCAAGTGAGAAAAGGAATGAGATGATTATGGTCTAATCTCATGCTTAGATAGGTGGTAATAGTAATTCCTGTTTAAGGTAATGCATTAAATTTGATAAGTTAAAAATACTTAGGTGTTCTTATCTAATTGAATCTTGGATTTCATTGAAGATAACTTTCATTATTTATTTAGGATTCTCTTGAGGTTAACTAAAAATTATAGATGACCTCCTAACTGATTTGTCCTAAGACTATAGTTTTAAATTAGCTTAACCTTTTACATATAAGAATCAGTGTCAGACTTGTGATTTTGGGGCTTGAGGCTATTGAAATTTATGTTCGATGCACAATGGAAGGTGTGAAAAATTAGATTAAACAAATTTTAAAAAAATGATCACAACAAAACAATTTTGTTTAAATCGAACAAATTATCTAGTTTAATTATAAGAATTTTACAAATTCTCTTATAATTAAACATGCAAACATATGATATTTTTTTACAATTCTACAAAAGAGATTAGAATCATTACCAAAAACCTTTTAGATCTTAAGTTCGTGTCTAAGATTCATAGGTCAACAAAATTCTTTCAATGCCATAATCTTCTTAACTAATTCTTTGAATCAACTGATAGATAAAAGTATGAGCTAACTCTTTTAAACTTTCTCACAAATTAATAATAGAATTTTTCACAAAAGTTTTCAAAAAGAAGAGAGAGACTTTTATCATAAAGTGGGAGAGAGATTTTCTTTTTTACACAAAGTCTTGTTTTTTTCTCCCTTTTATATTTTATTTGTAATTAAATTATAAATAGAATATTCCCTCCAGTTAAATAATAAATAATTTTATTATTTAATAAATTTGGTGATAATCAATAATTAATTAAATTAATTACTTAAGAGTATCCATTATGATTATACGAAGATAGTTTAGGGACCATGAACTGATAATTTCAAGCTCCAATAAATTTAGCTAAAATTAATTAAATCTTTTTTAATTAATTATCTAATTTATTAACTCTAAGATTATTCTACTAAAACTAAAAATTGCATTCTTGAGAATTTTGGAATGTGTTTACTCAAAAGATCTGAACAGTTCATTGATATAATCATTACATATAGATCAACTCTCTGTTCATGGTTCACAAATAGATCTAGGTGAAATTACTGTTTTACCTCTTTGTTTGTATCTAAAACCTTAAATACCATTGATTCACTAGTGAACATTTAATTTATAATCTAATAATGAATTAGAGCGCTCAAACTATTCAGTACTAGAATCAACACTTAAAAGAACTATTTTAGCATCCTTTTGGAAGTTACAAATTCTGTATCTATAAGTCATATTTCCAGCTGAATGTATAAACGAGTCTCCAAAATGTAAGTGTTACGCCTATTATTAAAATAGGTTTTCACAAACAAATCAAGAGACATGTTAATACAAATAAGGAGTCTATGACTACTCAGGATTGAGATTAATCTATATATGATCATCTCAGTAATTTTGATTTGAGTATTTGTAATGATACTTTAAATAAAGACTCTAAAATCACATATGGTCCTTATCCTATATAATCATATTATATAACATATCACTGCTTTGTGTCACTACATTGTCTGTTCAAAGAAGACTGTCTATTCATAATGTCATCAAACTATATTAATGATTACTAATTAAAGATTCATACTTTAATCAATCATGGACATTTTAAATATATTATCTATGATTTTTATACTCTTGTATATAACAATTTTATATACTAAAGTTATAGTTTGAGCAATATATTATGGATTTTATATAGATATTTATTTTTATACAAGTAAGCATAAATCAATCAAACAATAAAATAAATATTTATTTTATTTAAATCAACAATTAATAATAAATATATATTTTATGGGCATATTCCCAACAGAGATGAGCACCAAAAATGATGCTCTCAAAGCTTGATATTCATATATTTTTCAATCAACATAAATATAACAATATTTGTAACATAAATTCTAGAAATAAAAGATAGACAAAATATAAGATTGTAAAACAATATGTCATAAGAAAATACTAATAAAGCCAAGATGATTGAAATAAAATATAAAATTCAAGTTCTGAACTAGTATATAGTCACTTGAATATTGCTCACTTCATAGTTTTAGAAGTGAAAGTATTGATTAAGTTTGCATGATTAACTTTTTCAACCACTTTTTGTGACATAGTTGATCAGAGATAAGATTTGATCAATTTTAACTTGGAAAAACTCCTTTGGAAGATGCAATTGTAACTGGTATAGTTAGAAAAATTCGATAAGTAATATAAGCATTTGAATAATAACTATCCATTTTCTTCAAATAATTCAGTACATCAATTGCTCTTTTTGATTCTCTTGGTAATGAGTGTCTTAATTGTTGCGACCTTTGACGCCTAGCTAGAGGGGGGGGGGGGGTGAATAGCCGATCACCCACGTCATTCGTTTCCTACACTCGTTAGCATAGCGGAATACAAGAATACGAGTAATACAAAAGCGAATTACTAGAAGACTATTAAAAAATACAAACAAACCACTAACACATTCATTTACTTGGTTCGAAGATTAGGGCTCCTACTTCACGATTGTCCATAAGATGGATGATCCCTTAATCCATCGGTGGATCAATCCCCAAAGCTTAGACTAGCTCGAAGCTCCTTGTCGGTGGAGAAACCTCACCACAACTCGATCAAGAACACGAGGATCACAAGAGATCTTGGAGACTCTAATTAGGGGTTAACCACCTCTAATTTCATCACCCAAGCCAACCACCCCAAGCTCCATTATATAGAGCTTGGGGAAAATAACCAAGCTATTTCTACCATTACCAGTCGGGTGATCATCTATGGAATTTGATCGTTACAACCCCAACGACTCGATATCAGTCAACTAGTATCAGGGCCATTTGATTGGTCCACTTTGATTGAGAGAACAGAAGCATTCTATTTTCTCCCGTCTGACCACCAGGCGACTGGTAAACCCTAAATCTAGGGTTTGCCCTGAGTACAATTACTCATGCACTCGTCCTTGTTCATTCAACTCTCAACCTTACCTTCTAGCCTCCTTTATTAGCCTTACATCCCTCATATGCTTTTCCATCCTTCACACCTTGCCTTCAAAAGCTTCCTTCGGCCTTATCCTTATTATCGGGTCTTCCATTGCCAAACTCGTCGCTTCGGGACTTTAACCTTACCAAGTCATACTTGGAATTATGTTGCCAAGGCTACACACTTAGACTGACACTCCAAGACTCCACTTGTACTTTCACAATTGCTAAGATCACAATTAGACTTTTCCTTTGCCAAGATCACACTTGGACTTTGCCTTGTTGTACCACATGCCCACAAGCGCATATCAAATATAATAATAATACTAACTTAAACCTTTTCCCAAACATCAAAACCTAGGGTCACACAGATTACTCCAATAATTTTTCCCTTTTTGATGTTTACTGATGTGTACAATCTGTAAGTGCATGATTATCATCAAGTAATAAAAGATATCAATCCCACAATAACTGAATATAAGCACTAGAGATCAATCATGGTGAATTCACTAAACGAGCGTTGGTTGAGAATATTGCACTAAAGAAGTAAGATTAAGAGAAAGAGACAAAAGAGAGAGAGGTTGAGAGAGAGAGTTGGTTGAGGAACTTGGTTGAGAGAAATGTTCTAGGGGTTCAATTTCATTGTGATGCTAATCAATAAACTAAGGATCACCAACTACTCATCCTCTATTCCTATGCACATGTAGGAAGCTCATTTCATTACCTACACTTCCTCGTGGTGGTCATACCAGAGTATCATTTCTATTGACATCCAATGCTATCTAATGGAAGTGATTTCTATGAGGTCTGGTTCAAGGGATACCTCTGTCACTAGGCCCCCAATCATACATACACAAGAATGTACCAAAAACTTGATAGCATGAATATAGAAACAACTCAATAAACCTAATTCTACACCTCGTAGAAAATTACTCCCCCTTTTGATGTGATGCTCTAGATGTCTGATTAAAAGGGTTACCCTTGTCACTAGGGCCCCCGGTCATACGATATAGAGAATCCCCTCTACGGGTTGAACAAAATGATACAATCATTCAACCAAATATAAGAATTAAATACAAACACATCACACACACATTTAATCGAATGATTAGAAGGCATAAGCAATGTCATATGGAAAGAAAATGGGCAAATCCAAGAGTATACATCAATTTTATATCACAATTACTCCCTTAATTCTAGAATAATGTGATTTATTCTATAACAAGGAATAAAAGAAAGTCCAAAGACAATGAAATTGTAAGCATCAAAATCCAATCTAAGAGAAGAAGGGAGAAGAAGCTTATCCGAAGTATCGAGTGGTCTTCGGATCCAATCCTTTGCTTCCAGAGTTAAGGAGGATGATCAAAAAGACTTCGGATCATTGAACGGAGTGTGGAGGGGGTGTAGATTTGAACCAAGTTGGTCTCCCAAAGGGAAGAACCTTCCTCCCTTGAAGAAGGGGAAGAACTCCCCTTTAATAGAGCAGGGCATAAGCCAGGCATGACCCATGTCACAACCATGCCTCATTGGCATGGCCATACCTTGAAGCCGTTCTATTTGGGAGGCATAGCCATGAATTTCTTTGGCTCTGCTTGCTTGGCACGACCATGTGAAAATACACGACCAGAGTCTTCCTCTTCTCTGGATGAAAGGCACGACAGTGTGAAAACACAGGACTAGAGTCTTTCTTTTCTCTGGATGAATGGTACGTTTGTGCCTTTTGGTATGGCCATGTACTATTTGCTCACTAGAGAAGGGACACGGCTGTGTGAAACTGCACGGCTAAAACTCTGCTCTTCTTCTTTCATGTCTTCAAAGCAGGTTTCACATTGTTTTTGCTCTAAAAATACATCCTGTTAACAGAAAACCAAAAAATAACATATCTCCGACAAAGAGTGTATTTATGCTAAAATACGACAAATAGGGGTGAAAAGGCATCGAACATAAGAAAAGAAAGTAAGTGAATGCGCGTTAAAACATGCATAAAAATAGATATATTCTACGCACATCACACCCACAGACTTAAACTTTTGCTTGTCCTCAAGCAAACTATCTCAATCTAGATCCATGTGCTAACATAATGCATCATAATCTCTAGTGAATCAATCCAACTCTATTTATTAGTTTCATTGGTGAGCATGATCATAGAGCAACCTAAAAATGTCCTAACGATAAGTTCTTATGCACAGTGCAATAAGTGACCTAAGCTCTTTAAGTTTCAATCTATAATCACAATCAAGTCGTCATCCAAATGAATTCCCTGTGTTCCCAGTGATAGATACTTACCTACCACACATTTGATTCATATTTCTTAATCTACCCAAGGTCTTAAAGGCATGCTCAATATCAAGAGAAATATAACATTTATTTTCCAGTAACCTAACTCGGTCTCAAAGGGGTAACTTGTTAGTTTCCACTTATGAAATTCTTCTCTCTCTCTCTTTTTTTTTCAAAGTAATTGCATTGTGCAACACTTGAATTTTTCTATCTCTTTTTTTATTTTATTTTCAAACAAGCTTACATGATATGAGCATTATCCAGTAACCAAGATGGAGTCTAAGAAATCACCATAAAAACTTAAGTACTAAACAAATAGGATCCTTAATATCATTACTATTCTAGAGTTATCTACTATTCAAGCTTAAGTAAGTGAAAATAAGATCCTTAATATCATACCAATACTCAAGTCTATCTCATTACAATGCAATACTCACTTCATATTATTAGAGATAGAAAGAAGAAATTCACCAAGTATACTAGCACTATCTCAAATAACAACATGAATCTAATATAAACGTGCTAATAGTTTTGCCATTGAATAAGCCAGTAGTAAGGTAAAGATTGATGTTCTTGATAGGCCACAAAACAACTAAAAAGACAGTTGAAGCAATAATCAAAACAATTGAAGAAAAATTAAATAACTATACTCAAAACAAGAACTGACATAAAAATAAGTAAAATAAAATTGAATTGCAAGGAAAATGACACTATGTACAATACCCCCTAAGTATAAACCTTTCATCGTCCTGATGAAATTAATACAGTGGAGGAGGTGGAAAAGGTAGACCTTGAGGAGGGGAAGGATAGGGATAGGTAGGTGGATCTCCAGATCGAGCAATACGTGGTCCAGGAGAAAATGCAGGAATTGCTAAGATGTTCATGATACTGAAAAAGAGTAGCCACTTGTTTTCTAGTGATATCCATGGAATGCCTAAAGTCATCCATCCTCCCTTGCTCAGTGTCGTAGTCTTAAACAAATTCGGCCACTTGACCTTGAAAGTTTCTCGTGAACTGAAAATGATCACAGACCTCTTGAAATTGGTCATCCAATAATTTGTAGTGGCCGTCCAAAATTTATTATTGGCACTACAACAAAAACCCTCATAGACATTGGTTTTCCACCGATGTCTATTACATTTTCGACCGATGTCTATGAAGGCGATGTAAAAGGTCTGCCATTTTAGATATCGGGTTAAAATCGATGTAGTATCACTTAACGACATCGGGTGTAAAACTGATATAATATTATATGTTAATAACACCAGTTTTGACAGCAGTATACGACCGATGTAATATTAGTTAAGGACACCGGTTTTGCTGCGGTGGAAAACCGATGTAATATAAATATTGTTTAACGACACAAATTCGATTTCTGAAATAGTGAAACACCAATATTATCACCAAACAAATCATAAAATTAAGTTAATATTATTAATTCACTAAGAAAATCACAAATAAAAATGCACCGATGTATCTAAACACACCAAGTCAATATCCATATAACCAACACATAAATATTCTTCTTACAACATAAAAAGATAATAGATATTGTGCACATCAAGTTAGTATCCACAAATTACACATAACTATTCTTCTTACAACATCAAAAAGTAATAGATAGTACACAAATATTCTTCTTACTGGTGCCAACATTATCCTTCTTGCTCTGTGCAGAGATTTAACTAAATCTTCCCCAATAGTTTTATTTGTTAATAGACAATTCTCTTTATCTATTACTGGATGGGCACCTCTGCTTGTTTGATGTCCTGAGGGTGACAACTGATTGGTGATTCTTTGTAAAGGAGGCCTCCATCTTAAAGGAGCCACCGGAGGCTTTGGGAACTTTGCAACATCCTTCTTGGTTGTCCTCTCACCATTTAATTGATTCTCCAGTTCTCTTACTGAATAGAATAAAATAGTCAATATGGATATAAAGCAGTTTGTTGCTTACATAAGGGAAATTAAAGATGCTGTAAATTCTACTCAAATAAAGATTGAAAATGAGATAAGTAACCTTTTGCTGGTATTTTTTACTTGTTTGCTCAGCTTCTTTGATCTGCACATTTGAAATAATCTGTTATAAGGCAATTGATTTGAAAGAAGCTAAATATAGTGATGCATGGTGTATAGTAGATTATTATGATTTTTATTGGAATATATAAAATAATTTATTGACACTATCTTCAAAAAGATTCTACTTATATTAACATAATAAATTTTCAAAATAACAAAATGAAAGATTCTTCCTTCATTCTTAAACCTGATTCGTGTCAAAGTGCATGTATATATACTAAAAGCTTCCGCAAGTAGGAAAGGGAACAAACAACATGATTCTATATTCTTTAATTTGATTCCTTACTATACCTTGATGCCTCTTCTTTCTACATGTTTGTGGAGTTCTACTAGCATGCCAATCCCATCACTGTCAATGGAAGTCACTCCTGTGCTCAAAAGTGCAAAAACTGGTTATTTTTATTTTACTATTTTCCTTAATTTGATATCATCTGAACCTGATAATAATTATTTTCAACAAGAAAGAAGGCTTACCGCCCATGTCCAGAATCAGATATTGCAGTGTTTCTCCCTCCTCTATCCACCTCATGATTCTGTCGGTTAATTTTATATTAAGCGATGTGGTTTAATACTCCATCAACAATAGACAATAGTGAGACTTTGCTAATCACTGCAGTTATATGTACCTTTCTCTAAGGTAGCCAGAGCTGGCAAAATAGATTGGGGAACCCAGTTTCAATATCAAAATGTCAGGGTAAGAGATTGAGTTTGGGTATTACTGCCCGTCACAGTACATTTCAGTTCCTGCTATGTTTCCGAGCCTGCAAGTGGATGGTCGAGCCACAGAGAGCAGTGCTCTCAGTGTTGACAAATCTACCTGCGACGTTAATTAAATCGAAGAATGATGATTTTGATGACAAATAGCAAAGTGTAATAGCAAAGTGTATAAATACAACCTGATTTAGATTAGGAATACTGAGAGAATGACCAAAATATAGAGAAAATATCAGTGAAATTTGTAAGGTAATAAAGTATAGTATTTCAAGTTCTCTCTGTAATCTATCTAAAACTTACAAAAATTCTATTAGTAATTTCTTGTTATCAAAGAGGTTGAGACGAGACATGCATAAGACTTACAGAAAACTAGGTGTTATGCAACTTGTATTAGAACAATCTGCCAGCAATGTGTCCTATTCTTCTACAAAACAAAATTGTTATTGTCTTCTCAGAAAATGGGATAATATGAAAGAGTACCAAAGAATTAACAAGAGATTAATAGAAGTGAACTGATAAGAGTTAAGACTACTGATTTACGAAGGAAAACATACTCATACAGAGGATCCAAATGCAGAAAATAGGAATAATCATTACAATAGAATAATCAAGTTTATCCAGTACTGCATATAATACAAATAATCATTTAAGTAATCTTCATCATGAAACCTTTGTAAACATGAATTGCTTATAAGTAACATCATAATAGAAAAAGTTTGTCTAATAGGCTATCAAGTTTAAAGCATAAAGAAATCTTAACTCGCATGCACGTCTTGTATAAACAAGCATAACATAAATATTTATCTAGTATTATCAAAACAATTCTAACAAGAACCATATACTTTATCCAATATTACATTGGATTTAGTTATGCCAATAACACATTGACAGGTTTATGGCAGACAATTTGAAAAGTTGGACAAGAAAATGTTCCATTTAAGTGAAAAACAGAGGAAATGTGAAGAGGCAGATTTAGTACAATTAAAGATCAATTACAAGATTTGACTAAGCACAGTGGAAAATATACCATGTGACATATCTGAAGTTAACTAAGAATTTAACTTGATAGGCAAATAAATTTTGACAACAAGGAGCTAAAGACAGAAACACAACCTTTTACACAAAATATGAAACTACAATAACAGAATAAAGTGGATTTTAGTATGCTCCTTGAATGAAATTACTAAACCTAAACTGGAGGCCATTACAGAATCAAGCTCTAGAAAATTTTTAAAATTGTTTCCGTGCTGAGACACAAGATGTAACGACCCGCCTCCTACTAACTAGACTGTGAGGCCGATCGTTACATTAAGCTAACTAATTCATGTGTAGAAAGCTGATCTGATGAAAATTTTGCTGAACTAATGAATATGCTTCTGTTAATCGCTATACTATCTGAACTGGATGTTTAAACTACCCCTTGAATTTCTGTGGCTATGCTAGAAGGGGTGTTCTAGGTCTTTGTTGTCATCTGGGGCTAAACTAAAGTATTTTCAGCTAATACTAGGCCTCTGATCCATTCACGGATCGATCCAGCGTGCTACTGTGCACGGAGACTATTTTGGATCGATCGGCTGATCGATCCAGTGATCGATTCAGGACCCTACTGTACGCGGGAACTAGCGTCTGGATCGATCGACTGATTGATCAAGACTGGCCAATCGATCCAGTGATCGATTCAAATACGCGCTGTACGCGGTTCAGCTCGGATCGATCGGCTGATCAATCCCCAAACCTTCTGTTCGCGACGGAACTCGGCTGAATCGATCGGCTGATCGATCCAGGTGCATTCTGTTCATGGGATAAGCTGCCCAATCGATCAACGGATCTATCGAGAAGCCTCCAATCGATCGGCTGATCGATCGGGGTTTCTGATTTCATATCAGAACCTGATTTCAGCCCTGGTTCGAGCAGAAATCTCATATACCAACTCTAAACTATCTAAAATGCATTCTACCATCAATTATCTAGCATTCTAAACATGGCATGGTGCATATTTCACTAGTTCATGATTTTTAAACAAACTGAAATGCGAAAACTAAAAATAACAAGGTTCTAATAGTTAGACTTGCTAAATCCCTGAGATCTTCATTCCAGGTTCCTTCCACACACATCTTCATCGCATCAACCTCCAGCCTCCGCTAATCCACCTTTCCGTTACCTTTATCTGCAGTATAAGGAAAGAAGTATATGTAAGCTTTACGCTTAGTAAGAAACCATCTACCTCACAAAACATGCATACGATGTAATTTATGATTTGAAAACATGCTATTTGAAATATACGCTGAACAGGTGAGAGCATGGCATGGTATCATACAACATGGAAACCAAAAACTGATCATAGAACTATCACATGTATTAATAATGAAAACTAAGCTGAAGTATGAACTGAGCTAAAACTAAAACTAAGCTAGAACTGAGTTTAAACTGTATACACAACTGATTTGTGAGTTTTGAAAACTATTTATCATAGATAGATGAAAATACATAATCATGCTGCTGTTTGGGCCCGGCAACTGTACTTGCTATGCGCGCATCCCTAACTAGACCCGGGTTTGCAAGTCCCGAATTTAGTAGGGTTTACTAGGTTATCTAAACCTAGGGACGACTGTGGGAGCCCAACCCAATGGATATCTGATCCAGTACAGTGCCACTGCTAAAATAAAATACTGGTTATAGCTAAATTTTCTTATCTTGCTATTTATAGGTTATCTGAACCTAGAGCTAGGTTATCTGAACCTAGAGGCGATTGTGGGAGCCCACTCATTGGACCGTAGTCCCATATAAGTTGTAGAAAAAATTGCATATACTAATTAAATGCTTCTATCGCATTTAGCTAAACTATTAAAATGCCTAAGTCGCATTTTAATTGTGCTGAACATACTATCGGGCACTTGGCGTGAACTGTTGCACACCCTATGTGCCAAAAATCCATAAACTACTAAACTAAAGCATGAAATCATACGAAAGCTACTTATACTACAGGTGAGGGGTTTCTTACCTCCTGCGTTAGTTTTCTTACGATTCTAATCGCTAAATTTCCGGAGAAGACGATCCTTTCGACGATCTTCTCGCGTTTATGCATTCCTCTCGCGAAGGGGAGCGTCCCCGTATCCAAGATGTCACTGGAAGAATCCCTTGGGACCATAGGGATGGAGCCCTAGGCGTGCTTGTGGTTGGCGCCGAGAAGGGGAACGGGAGAAGAGAGGGGCGGTGTGACTAGGGTGAGGGAGTGGAGAAGTTGCGTTAAAAAATAAAATTCCTCACTTAATTCCCTATTTATATTAAGTGGTAATTTCGGCCCAACTTACACATAAATATTATTGGTCCCCTTTCCTTTCAGCACGGCCCTGCTGGGTTCACTTGGTTACTAGAGTCCACCATAAGTCGTAGGACCCAATAGGTTTCGGGTTCAATTTCCGCGTAGGCTGTTTTACGATTTTATTTATTTTTGCTACTTCTGCTACCCTAAAAATTCTGTAAAAATATCCTAAAATTCCAGAAAAATACTAGGATATTTATAAAAGTATTTTGAGAATTTTTGGGCGTTACACAAGAGCATAATTCGCATCCAAATTCTAGAAATACTATACAAGATAAGAAACAATCCCGTGGCCTGAAATCGCCTTTCTCTTGCAAAAAGGGATAAGGAAGGGATAAAGAAATGCTTTTGAAACTCGCACTTGAGGTCGTCTGGGTTGGTGTATGTGGACGACAAACAACACTGCAACCTTCGGTTTTGACAAAAGTCACATGGTCAAAGTTGCAGACTCATCAATGGAGACTCCAGAACAATGTCCTTAACCTTTTAGATTGTCTCCCCCCTTTATCTGCAACTGAATTTGAGTTACTGAGATCCTTTTGCATAGTCCTCAACTTGGATGGACTATTTCTCCCTCATCATCGCCCAAAACAAAACAAACAAAGCATGTTTGTGCCACTCCCAAAACCACAGACGGAAGACAAAAAGATCAAATCTTTGTAAGACAAGGGTTGATTACCTGTAGTTAAGCCAGGCGTGAAGGACGAAGTGAGTGGCGAACCTCTGGATAGGGGAAAGCAAGTCAAGCCGCGAGATTTTGAGATCGAAGCACCTGCGAATCAAAGGCGAAGAATGTCACAGATAGTAGGACGCCTGGATAGTTAAGAATGAGAGAGAGAGAGAGACGTGGGGATGAGCCGATATGGTGAGAGGCGGCGAAAGGAAGAGCTTGAGCACTGACCGTGGCCATAGAAGGAAGATAGAGGCGCAAAGTTAGTAACTCCTAAAAGGAGGATGCAAAGGATTAGGGTTTCGATTTATGGTGGGCGAGGAGAAGCCCAAAAGAAAGCGCGCTAAGAAAGTCCGCCATAATTTTGGTTCATAGACACTGGGTTTTAAAAACCACTGTTAAAATCAGTGTCTATTAACGAAAAAAGGCGCTCATAGACATCGCCTAAAAAACAGATGTCTATGAGCAAAAATCTGTGCTCATAGACACCGGTTTTTAGAAAAATCGGTATAAAATACTCAAAGACATCGATTTTTGCTTAAAACCGTTGTTGTTCTACCGATGTCTATGAGGGTTTTTCTTGTAGTGTGGTTACTATGTTTCTCATGAAGTGAATCCAAATATACACAAAAATCTGAGAAATAAAATCTAGAAGGGCCCATACCATAGACAAAAGAATGTCTAGCAGGTTTTGGATATCCGGATGCTGCGGTTGTCCAGATGATCAGGGCTCAATATACTCTACAAGGGTGGGGGAAAACTCGGGGGCTATGTTTGTGATTACCCTAGTTGGCGGGGTTGAGAAATGTGGTACGCTTGGGGTAAGGTAGAGGTAATGGAAAACCATCCCTCTTAGGAAAGGCGAAGTCATTCTCATCCCAACATATCATTCTCATGGCAAGACATGTATCAAAATCAATTTTATGATTGCCATGAACAATGTCTAGACCATCCAGTCTACAATCCAAATTTATAGCTATCTGGGTTATCAAACCGCTAAAAACAATCCATCCTAAGGCTGCCTTCCAGGATTTCACAAGTGTTTACAAAAAGAAGAATCCAGTGCCAAAATTAATTTTATGAAGCATGGCCAAAAAGAATAAAGCTCCAGTTTTCTAACTACCCCATAACTTTCTCCTCTAACAAAGATAGTCTTGCTCATTCCACGGTGGAGGTAATGGAAAATAAGGTTTTGCATGTTAGAAGCTTTAGATCTAGAAGGGTCGTAAGGTTTACTCAAACCGGTAATTGAGCTCCAAAAGGAATTGCTATCAAATTTAGAATCAAACTTGTGTGATCTCCCTATAGGTAGGCCAAAATAATGATTAAAGTCACTAAGAGTCCACTGAATCTCCTTATTCATCAGTCTAAAATTGATATTGCTAATATAATCCTCATCATTGGTAAAATGAATCTATATGGAACTCAAAATTTCAAGAGTAAGACAGGGATATGTTGATTGATGTGAATACATCATATCATTCCAATCAAAAATACTAATCAACCAATCTACATCTTCTTTAATTCCTAGATCTTCCATGGTAGTAGGGTCTAAGTATCTAGTGCAAATAATTTTACGGGTAATGAGAGAATCATATCTAGATTTTTACCCATTGTTTCTAAAAGTAATACCATATTCATTATCGTTACTTTCATCACGTGCAACCTGTTTTCCTTTTCTTTTGGAACTAGCATTCTCTTTGCCTTATTTATCTTTCCCTGGATCATTTCCTCTACTAGATCCTCCACTTCCACATTGAATTCTTTTCAAAAGATGAGATATAATTAAAAGACAAGTGATGGAGAGTGATTATTGAAGAAGAGAGGGGGGGGGGGTGCTCTTGAAGAAATTAGGAAAGATCTTGAGGTGGAGAAGAGAAGATCTTGGATGGAGAAGAGAAGATCTTGGAAGAGAAGAGAACTTTTAGATCTAGATCTAGATCTTGAGGAAAAGAGATTTGAGAATCTTGGAGGGGAGATTTTCATATGAGGATAAAGAAGAAGAAGAGGATTGCTTGGACTTGAGTAGAGAAGGAGGTTGGCATGTGAAAATAAGAGAAAGAGTTGAAGAAGAGGAAGAGAATTGGGGTGGGGGGGGGGGTGGGGGTGGCAGTGGACACGACCACACCTCGGTCGTGTCTTAAAGACACAACTAGATTGGCACGGCCGTGTCAACATGACACGACCGTGCAGTACTTTGTTTTTTTTGAAGCACAGGTTAGACATGATCATGTCGAGATGACATGGTCGTGGCTTGTATGCTCTTGGCCAACTCCACAAGATCGTGTTAAATGACACGACCATAGTCTTCTTTTCATTGGTTAACATCACACGACTGTGTCAAATGACACGACCTCTCCTTGCTTCCCCTCAGTTGATTCCACACGGCCATGTCAAAAGACATGGCCACGACTTGGATCTCCTCTGGAGGGTAGACACGCCGTGTCTAAGAGACACGGCCTGGACACTGGTGTGTGCATTTCTGAGTTCTTCCATGGCCTTCCTTTTTCTGTCTTCACTGGCGCCTCCACGCCCATGAGAGGTTTATGTCCAGCTCATGACAGACATAATAAACCTGGGGGGGGGGGGGGGAAATTAAAAATGTATTAAATAAACTGGAAAAGAAAGAAAAATGCAAGTAAATGAGAAATAAATCCTTGGGTTACCTCCCAAGCAGCTTTTATTTTTTGTCTTTAGCTCGATCCCATTTCATATCAAGTTGGAGTTTCATCCATAGAGGGACGACTTTTCCCTCCAAAGGTTTGTGCTTCTTCCTCTTTCTTCATTTTTGCTCTTGCAGGGCAGATGTACTTTTCATTTTTAATTAGAGGCTTTCTCTCAATACTTGCCAGATCATGAACAACATCTGACGCGACCTCCCATGAGAATGGAACTTCCATTCCTTAATTTGGAATGCATCGATCTTGCTACAATCACTTAGAAAAAGAGAGATATGGTTAGGAGATTTAGATAAATCAAATTTTAGCCTTTCCTCACCTATTACCATAGATAACTTATCATTTTTAACATCAATAATAGCTCCGGTGGTGGCAAAGAAAGTCTTCCCAAAATAATTAGGATCTTAGGATCCTTCTCCATGTTTAGCACAATAAAATCGGTGGGTATGATACAACAACCCACTTCTACTAGTACATCTTCAATGATACCCATAGTGTACCTGCATGAATGATCAGCTAGCCGTAGTGCTATTGCAGTAAGTTTAAAGTTTTTAAGACCTAATTTATTACAAATCAAATAAGGAATGAGGCTAACACTTATCCCCAAATCACAAAAATCTTTATCTATGATTGCAGTCCCTATGGTGCAAGGAATTGAGAAGCTTTATAGATCTTGAAGCTTCAAGGGAATGGTGTTCAGAAATAAAGCGCTACACTCCTCTGTAAGTGCCACAATCTCGAATCCTTTTTTCTTCCTTCGGTTAGACATAATCTCTCTCAGAAATTTGATGAACTTTGGCATTTGGTGCAATGCATCAATCAACATACTTCAATGCAAAGTTCTTTGACCTTCTCTAAAAATCTTCCAAATTCTTTGTCCTTTTTAATGATGGACAATCTTTAGGGGAAAGGAATTGGTCAACTTTGAATTTCTGGTGGAGGAAGCTCTTCAACCTTCTCTGCACTCTCCTCCTCATCTCGTGTGCCATTGGGTTGTGATGAAGAAGGAGAGGGAACTCCAAGAATATCAATTCCCTCATTAGGAGCAGTCACTGGGAGATCTCCTAAGGTCGGTCCACTTCAAAGCTCAATTCTATTACAGTGTTCAATTGGGTTCACATTGGGCTTGCTTGGAAAAACTTCTGGTGCTCTTGAAGAAGATGAAGTTATCTGTGTAATTTGGTTATATTGAATCTTCTAGTGTTTTTAAAAATTTTCATCCTTTGAGTGAGCTGCTCGATTTCATTTTTCATTTCCATTTATACTGCATGGACTTCTTCAAGTAGTTTTTCTAATCGGTATTGTTGATAGCCTTGTTATTCTAATTGTTGTTGTTGATAACTCTGTTGTTGCCCTGGTTGGTAGCTTTGCCTTTGACCCATATGTTTCCCCTGGTCTTGATTATTTTTGTAGGAAAAATTTGGGTGGTTTCTCCAACCCTGATTGTATGTGTTGGAGTACGGGTTGTTTTATCTTGGATTGAAGCTTACTATAACATCACATTGCTCAAATTGTTTAATCTAAGAAGAGATGGCCCCAAGTGGGTGAGCTTCTTGTGTATGTTCCGTACTACCACAAAAATCACAAATTCCTACTATGGTATTCACCGTACCAGTCCCCATTGATTCGAGCTTCTTTGTTAATGCATACACTTTTGCTGACATTAATGTAAATGCATCCACCTCAAACTTGTCCGATGCCTTTATCGGGTTTCCAGGGAAAGAGCTTCTGCTTCGCTCAAATGCCCATTGATGGTGGTTAAGTATGACACTTTCAATAATTTCTTCGGCTTCATCTAAACCTTTGTTCATTAGTGTGCCATAAGCTGTAGAGTCTAGAGACACCTTAGTATGATAGTTGATATAGTTATAAAATGTGTGGATAACTAACTATTTTTCTAGCCCATGGTGAGGATACATTATGGGCATGTTCTTAAATCTATCCTAGGCTTTATATAAAGATGCTGTGTCAACTTGCTTGAAGCTGGTTAGCAGATTTTGCATATATGCTATTTTACTTGGTGGATGGAACTTATCAAGGAATAACTGCACACATTGCTCCCATGAAGTAATATTGTTGGCTTGCAAAGAAATGAGCAACAACTTGGCTCTATCCCTTAGAGAAAACTTGAATATCATTTATCTTATTGCCTCTATTGGGACCCCATTCATCTTTATGGACTTGCATATCTCATAAAAGACTTTCAAGTGTTGGTTTGGATCTTCATATGGTCTGCCCCCAAATTGATGTTGTTTTACCATCATAATTATTGTAGACTTAATCTCAAAATTATTGGCTTCAATAGCTGGTCTAGTGATGTTAGACCGAAGCTCACATGTATAAGGCACTGTGTAATCTTTAAGAGGTTTGTTTACTATTTAGAGAAATTTCTTGTTCTTCTTGTTGTCTCTGCAGCTTTCTTATTCTTTGGAAGGTTCTATCTATCTTAGGATCAAGTGACAATAAATTCCTTGCAGGATTATATCTTTGCATACAAGAGCAAGATACTCGGAATCAAATTTTCTGAGATTCAAAAATGTAGAAATTGAATTATAGAAAAATATAGAGTGCTCAAATTGAAAAACAAAAATTAAAGTACAGAATTAAAATAAAGAAATAAAATTACAGAAATAAAAGTAAGAAAATATAAGATATATGTAAAACAGAAGTGCAGAAATATTTACAAAAATGGAAAATAATGTCTAGTCTAACTCAAGTGATTATCAACTAATATTATATGTGTAGTCCTCGGTAACAACACTAAACAATTGATATGTACAATCTATAAATGCACGGTTGTCGTCAAATAATAAAAGATATCGATCCCACAAGGATTGGATATAAGCACTAGAGATCAATCACATCGAATTAGCTAAGCGAGTGTTGGTTGAGAATCTTGCACTAAAGAAGTAAGATTGAGAGAAAGAGGAATAAAGAGAGAGAGAGTTGAGAGTTAGATGAGGAACTTAGTTGGGAGAAATATTCTAGGGGTTTGGTTTCATTGTGATGCTAATCAATGAACTAAGGATCACCAACTGTGAGATACAATAACTAAATAATAAGTATTATTGGAGAAAAAACCTTATTAGATTTTTTAGGATTTTTTAGAAATTTTTTGAGATTTAAACAGAGGTCTTATCACACGTTTAAGGGGATGATTCGATTAGGCCTAAAGAAAACCTATTTGGAATATCTATTTAAGTTGTGAGTTGATTAAAATTATTAATATAAGGTTTTAATTAAAAACCCTAAGTTTATTATTCTTCTCCCAATTTCTTCGCTCGATCCCTTTTCCTTTCTTCCTCACATCACATCTCCACCATCGCCATTTCCCATCGTCGATGCCGAGCTCTCGTGACCTCTCCACACGCTGACCCCACTATCGCCAGCCATCCGCATGAGACCAAAGGCAACGTAACAATCATCGTCTATGCAAGAGGTGACACTTTCAGTCTGGTGATGCCGCCCCATCCTCCAATTGTGCAACCTCCTCCTAGTGCCGACTGTCATCTACGTCACACTGCTCTTCGCCGAGGCAGTCCTGGGCCAGCATTACTAGCCAAAGCAATGGACAGGGCCGAGCTATTACAGCCGGCTAGCCCTTTCTCATGATCTACTCGACGCTGGCCACTGCTTCTTTCTCTCCACTCCCCAGTGGTAGGATCCCCCTCACCTCGACTTCTCCCTTCTATGTTGACCATCGAATTTCTCTGTCAGACGTCGTGCGACCAACCTAGCCATCACCTATGCCCGATCCCGATCAGCACTGCCAGATGCTGTTGGATGCCATTGATCCTTAGTTCTAACCACCATGGTAGTCCAGTGGTTAAGGACGTGTGCTTCTATCGCCAGTAGTATACTTGATCTCTCGGTTGCTCATCTCTTTGTTGGCAGGGAGAGCTAACCACGATGACTTAGAGTCGCCGGTGCTGGTGTACCCATTATTCAGTTGCCCCTTCTTCTCTAGAGCTCCTTGCCCCGACCACAACAAGGAGTTAATAGCTTCCATTAGGATATTGGTGTCCAATTGCTTGGCTGGCCAACAAAACTTTGACCATCACTATTTGTCAACCATCTCTTCCTAGGTTAACTCTGGTCGTAAGCCACCAGTAGCTACCATTGCATTTGGTGAATAGTAGGGACGAATTTTGGCTACAATTAATCTAATTAGTAGAATATATTAATTAGAGTTGATTGATGATTCGGATGATGTTTCTAATTTGATTTGGATTTAGGTTAGCTCTTTGGATGCATGATAGGATTTCTAATCTGTATGGTGTTACAAGACTTTGATTAGAGATGAGAATGTTAACGTGGGAGTTATTCCGACACGAGCTACATATTAAAGGTGGGTACTTTTTCCTTGGCCCTTATAGTTTATTGAACTTAGTGCATGGATTATTTGATAGATTAGGTTGTTTTATTTTGACTCCACTCGTATTTTATCTGTGTTTAATATTTATATGCTTGATCTTTGAGATGATCTCTTTATTATCTATACAGTCTCACCGTTTGATATTCCTATTCTGTAGGGTACACACGTGTATGGTGTGTATGATAGGAATTTACATTAGGTTTGTTTATATGTAGTAGCATACACATGTGTATGATAGGTACTATAGGAGTTATCATGCTGATTATACATATGCTATTGTGCACATGTGTATAGGTGTTGCTGCATATTGTATATCTTATTGGTGGATACTTGTTGGATCTTTTCATTCATATAGGTATATATGATTGATGGATCATGTTTCTGGATATATGTGTGTTGAGTGTGCACACATGCCTGATATGTTTTATTAGAGGTATCTTATTGATTATATCTATTTTGTATGTGCACACGTGCCTAGTATATTTTATTGGAAGTATTATGTTGATTATACTCATGCCGTATGTACATATATGTCGGGTAAGTATTATTAGAGGTGTCATGTTGATTATACCTATGTTGAGTGTGCACCCAGATAGTATTATGGGAGGTAGCTGGTTGATTATACTATGTGATATGTGCACATGTGTCTAGTACGTTTAATTAGAAGTATCATGTCGATCATACCTATGCTATGTATGCTCACGTGCATGTTATGTGTGCACGTGTGTCTGGTGTATTATTAGTAGTATCATGTCGATTATACCTATGTTGTGTGTACTCACGTACCTATCGTGTGTGCACGTATGTCTGGTGTATTATTAGTAGTATCATGATGATTATATTTATGTTGAGTTCCTACACTATGTCGTTGTCTAGATATCTTGTTAATTAAGTCTCCTACGAGTGGGTGACTGACTATGATATTGAGAGAGAGTTAACAGTGACCTGTCAACTAAGTCTCCTATTAGCGAGTGACCCACTACGGTGTTGAGAAAGTTGACAGTAATTGTGATATGTATACTCTGTCAATTAAGTCTTCTATGAGTGGGTGACCGACTATAATATTGAGAGACTTGACAGTGACCTATCAACTAAGTCTCCTACTAGAGAGTGACCCACTATGATGTTGAGAGAGGAGTTGACAGTGGAGTTGATATGCTTGCTGGGTTGTTATACCCTTGGCTGCCCATAGTGATCTGTGGTAGAGTGATCTCACGCAGCCCGTAGCTAGAAAGCTACTTCCTATCTACTCACAGTGATTTGTGGTATAGTGATCTCGCGTAGATTGAGACCTTGATATTTTGGACTGCCCACAGTGATTTGTGGTAGAGTGATCTCGCGCAGTCCCTTGCTAGATAGCTAGATATCTTGGTCACTTATAGTTCTTGTGGTGGACCATTTCTCCCACGTATGATGGTTTGCTTGTGGTTTTATCCTTGGTTTATTTGAAAGCGCTGAAATTCTATTCTGTTTCAATTTCCCTGTACAAAAATTGTACAAGTACAGAACTTTTCCTAGCAACCTGCATGTTCGATCAGATATATGTTTAACCAATCAAGCAAGCTCTTGACAGATCAAATCACACCTTGATTGAAGTACAAGATCACTGGCCTCTTGTGTTGGTATTCAAGATCGATACAAAGAAAACTAAACTAATAACACAGTGGAATCAAAGAACTAATTGTACCTTTCTCTTGTAGCCAAAGACCTCTTGATCTTCTGTTGTATTCCTCTCCTCTTCTTGGACGTCGTGTGGGCGACGATCTACCAAGATAACAAACACCCTTCTCTTATTTGTTTCCAAACCGCCGACCACCAAGAGAATAGCTAGGATGGGGCGCCTTCTCCTCTTCTTCTTCTTTTCCAAGCCACTACTCACAAAGGAAAGCAAGAGGAGGCGCCGACCCTAGCAAGGAGGAGGCGCCAGCCCCTAGCAATTAGGTGGAGGCAGGGGCGTAGCTAGGATTTTTGATTAGGAGGGGCAATTTTTAAAAATTCATGAAACGAGAAAGGAATAACTTACAACTCTTGGAAGATCATTGCTTTTGAGAAAAATAAATAAGATAAAATAGAGAGGAAGAAGTAAAAAATGGAGAACTTTACTTTCTTCGTTAGCATTTCGATGAGCTCGACAGCAACACAAAGAAAACAAGGTAAGACAAAACATGACTATTTTGTTGTGCCAATAAAATCCTAAAAAATACCAAAAGAGGAAGAAGATTGAGGGTTGATGGCTACTTGATCTTGTTGCTAGAAGAGGGTAGCAACTGGTGTTATATTTCTTGCTTGCAGGAGAAGAGAAATGAGAAGAAAAAAAGCTCTTGTGCTTCAGAAGAGGAGAGGAAAAAATTATAAGTTTACCAACGTTGGAGAAGAGAAGGAGAAGAAGTAAATGAGGAAGAAGAGGAAAAAAAAAATAAAAGAGAGGAATGGGTGAAGGGGTTGCATATGGTACGGCAGAGATGTAACATGCATCGGGAGAAAAGGGAGAGAAAAAATGAAAGGTTTCGTCAAAAATATCCTAATTCAAATCAATTAAACTTGGTTAAATATTAAACTTGGTTCGGTCATAACTCAACTTCAAATCAATTTCAATTTGAACTAACATAATTTTTATATCCATATCTACCCGTTGAATTTAGTTCAAACTCGATACAATTTTTATTTAGCTTCCTTATTTTGTGCCCTACAATTTAATTCATCCGTTTATTATTATATATTTTATTTTTAAAAATCAATACTTAACATTTCAAATTGTGATATTTCCTCGTAGAAGTGGTACCAATGGATAACTTAGGTCATGAATTTTCCAAATATGTGATCAATTTCAGTTTTCGACATTAAATGATGCTAAATCAACTACTCAAAGTGACGATTTGAGAGGGGGCGGTCGCACCCCCTCTCCTTAAGGTGGCTACGCCCCTGGGTGGAGGTGGCGCCGACCCTAGCAAGGAGGAGGAGGTGGCGCCGGCCCTAGCAAGGAGGAGGAGGTGGTGCCGGCCCTAAGAAAGGAGGAGGAGGTGGCGCCGACCCTAGGAAAGCAAGATTAACCAAAACCTTACATGGATGGATGAATGCGAGACTTTATATAGAGGGTACAACAGGGATCTAGAGGAGGAATTGATTTAGGCCTCCTGATGGGCTTGGGCTTCCTGTGTTCGGCCCGAACACTCAACTCAAGTCTATCAATAATAATCCATACCACTAAAGGGTTATTATTGAACTACCGCACCAATCCCATATTATAATATGAGCTCCTTCTTATCATGAGTGCGTTAATCTCCCTGTGTTTAAGATATTATATGTCCGTTAATTAAATGAGTTACTAACAACTCAATTAATTAACATATGATTCCAAGAGTAGTACCACTCAACTTTATTATCATGCCGGACTAAGTCCACCTGTAGGGTTTACATGATAATCCTTATGAGCTCCTCAAGGGGACATCATCAGTCTAAATAATTAGGACACAGATTCTTTCTATAATCAACAACACACTATATAAACAGTACTATTTCCCAACTCATCGGGCCTATTGATTTAACGAATAAATCTCACCCATTGATAAGTTAAAGAAATAAATACTAAGTATACGTGCTTATTATTATGTAGGGATTAAGAGGATGCACATCCATAATAACAGAGGTCCTGTTCTTTTATATAGTCAGTACAAATCAAACAACCTCAAATGGTCCAGCTCAATACACACATAGTGTACTAGTGTAATTTTATAGTCAAGACAGACTAATACCAAATTACACTACAACCATTCCAATGGGTTGTCCCAATCCATCTTGGTTGTGAGCTACTATTTATAATTTATAAGGAACTGATAACATAATCTCCTGTGTGGTACCATACACCATGTTATCTACAATATAAATTAAATGGACAACTGCATTGACATATATATAAATATAAATGTAAACATTTGACCAAAGTGATTCTCATTTCAAAATATTTCAAAACAGATGTTCATACAAAAGCTAGGCTTATAGTATACATCCCAACAATCTCCCACTTATACTAAAAGACTATGCTACCATAAATGCTGCCATACATCTGATTCATATCCCCTCAACATGCCTATTAAAATCTCTCGCCGGAAGGGCCTTAGTGAAAGAATCTGCCAGGTTATCTACTAATGTAATCTTGGCAACAACAACCTTTCCTCATTTTATGATGCCTCGTATCAGGTGGTACTTGCGCTCAATGTGTTTACTTGCCTTATGGGCTCGTGGTTCATTCGAGTTTGCTACTGCACCACTATTATCAAAATAAATTGTGATAACTTTGGGCAAACCAGAAAACACATCTAAGTCCATAAAGAAGTTTCTGAGCCATACAACTTCTTTGGCTGCCTCAGAAGCTGCCACATACTCAACTTTCATGGTGGAGTTTGAAACGTATTTCTGCTTAACACTCCTCCATGCTATGGCTCCACCTCCCAAAGTAAACACATACCCCGAGGTTGATTTACTATTGTCCCTATCTGATTGGAAGTTTGAATCCATGTAACCCACAGGGAGCAAATCATCTGCCTGGTAAACCAGAATATAATCTCTAGTTCTTTTTAGGTACTTTAATATATGTTTTACCACAGTCCAATGTCCCGGTCCTGGGTTACTTTGATATTTGCTAATTATGCTCATGACAAAACAGATATCAGGTCTCGTACATAACATCGCATACATTAGGCTTCCTACAACCGAAGCATAAGGAACTGCCTTAATCTCCTCTATCTCCTTTGGTGTCTTAGGGCACATCTTTTTAGATAAAGGTACTCCATGCCGAAAAGGTAGGAAACCTTTCTTGGAGTTTTGTATGCTAAAACGAGCTAGTATAATATCGATGTATGAAGGTTGGGATAAACACAACATTCTTTTCTTACGATTCCTTATTACTTTGATCCCAAGAATATGTCCATATTCTCCCAAGTCCTTCATATCAAACTGCTTGGACATCCATACCCTTACTTCTGACAATACTTTGACATTGTTGCCAATGAGCAAAATGTCATCTACGTATAGTACAAGAAATACCACTATATTTTCGTCACTTTTCTTGTATACACAATACTCATCTGGAAACTAAATGAATCCATGAGACTGGATAACTTCATCAAACCGGATGTTCCAAGATCTCGAAGCTTGCTTCAGTCCATAAATGGACCGATTGAGCTTACATACAAGATGCTCTTTGCCCTTCGTAATGAATCCCTCTGGTTGCTTCATATAGATGTTTTCTTCAAGACTTCCGTTAAGGAAAGCTATCTTGACATCCATTTGCCAAACCTCATAATACATATGAGCAGTGATAGATAAAAGAATCCGGATTGACTTAAGCATGACTACCCGTGAAAAAGTTTCCTCATAATCGATTCCCTCTTTCTGAGTATACCCCTTTGCAACAAGCCTCGCTTTAAAGGTTTCCACCTTCCTGTCTGTTCCTCTTTTCCTTTTGTAGACACATTTACATCCAATGGCTTTTATACCATTTGGTGGTTCTACAAGCTCTCAGACCTGATTAGAATGCATAGATTCTCTTTTAGAGTTCATTACACTTTGCCAAGATGCTGCATCTTTATCTTGGAGTGCTTCATCATATGTCCAGGGATCAGCTTCATGTTTACCAAGGATCAAGTCTGAAGACTCTCCTAAAAACATGAATCTATCAGGTTGTCTAATAACCCTCTCACTATGACGAGGCACTACCTATAATTGTGCATCATTTGTGACATGTGTTACAGTTACTTGTGGTATCTCATCTTGTATCGTTGGTACTAAAGTAGAAGTATCTTCTCTTATTTCCTCAAGAACAATTTTACTCATGGGCTTGTGGTTCATTACATAGTCCTCTTCTAAAAATCGGGCATTGGTGCTAATAATGATCTTCTGATCTTTAGGACTATAAAACAAACTACCTTTCGTTACTCTAGGATATCCCACGAACAAGCGAACTTCTGTATGTGATTCCAACTTATTAGCGTCTCCCTTCAGCACATGTGCTGGACTACCCTAAATCTGAATGTGTTTCAAACTATGCTTATGCTCATTCCACAATTGTGTGAGAGTAGAGGGTACTGACTTAGAAGGTACTATGTTCAGAATGTATGCCGCTGTTTCCAGAGCATATCCCCAAAATGAATTTGGTAATTCTGAATAACTCATCATTGATCTAACCATTTTCATAAGAGTCATATTCCTTCATTCCACCACACCATTCTGTTGGGGTGTACCAGGTGCAGACAATTGGGATTGAATTCCGACCTCTGATAAGTAACTCCTAAACTCTCCTAAGAGGTACTCTCCACCACGATTAGACCGTAGTGTCTTGATACTTTTACTATGACGTTTCTTCACATCAGCCTTGTACTCTTTGAACTTATCAAATCACTCAGACTTATGGCGCATATCTCGAATAGTCGTCTATAAAAGAGACAAAATATTCGAAACCACCTCTTGCCTGGATAGTCATAGCCCCACACAAATTAGAATGAACCAATTCCAACACTTCTTTGGCTCTATACCCCTTTGTCTTAAAAGGTCTCTTGATCATTTTTCCTTCCAAGTAAGACTCACAAGTCGGAAAGTTTTCCACTACCAATGAACCCAAAGGTCCATCGACTATTAACCTTTGAATCCTATTCAAGTTAATATGATCCAACCTTAGATATCAAAGATATGTTTGGTTCATTTCCGAAGGTTGCTTTCTCTTATTAGAATTAAAAGATGTGTTATTAATTTTCATTTGTTGCATCGTGGGAGTTATTGGATTATGAGTATACAAATTGCCAACCAACGCACCAGAACAGATAACCATCTTATTTTTCTTGACAACCACTTTGTCATCAAAAGAAACAGAATATCCATCCATAAATAATTTAGAAACTGAAATCAAGTTCTTTCTAAAACATGGTACTTAAAGATAATTTTTCAAAATCAAAGTTTTATTCCTATCAAAAGATAAATAAACATCTCCCACTGCAACAGCCGCCACTCTCATAGCATTGCTCATGTAGACGGTGATCTCCCCTTCATATAATCGTCTAGTTTCCTAGAACCACCGCAATGAATTACAGACATGATCAGTGGCTCCCGTACCTACACACCAGGTATCGATAGATAACACCGCTAAACATGTTTCAACAACTAATGAATAAGATATACCTTTATTGTTCTCCTTTTTGCGAGGACAGTCCACCTTTCAATGTCCAAACTGCTTGCATGTGAAGCACTTGCCCTTCGGCTTCTTCACACCTGCCTGCGGCCCAGGCCCTTGAGGTTAGATCACTTTCTTTGCCGAACCAACTTGTTTCTTATTCTTCTATCTGCCTTTCGGCTTAGAGGCAGAAACGTTTTCAGTAATGTAAACTTGAGAACTTTGACGAAATAACCCTTCTACCGCTTGGAGTTCTGTCAGAAGTTTCACCAATGAATAAACCCTTTTGTTCATGTTGTAGTTCAGGCGGAACTGCTCATAACTCTTGGGCAGTGTTTGGAGAATGATATCGACCTGGGTTTCTCCATCGATTTCAGCTCCAAGGACTTCCATCTCATTCAAATGAACCATCATCTTGAGGATATGATCCTTTACGGGTGTCCTCTCAATCATGGTGGTCGTCATTAAGTTTCTCATGGCCTCCTGCCTGGCAGCCTGATTCTGGTGTCCAAAGTGTTCCTTGAGATTGAGCATCATGTCAAAGGTAGTGGGTATGACCTGATGCTGATGTTGCAGCACATTTGACATAGAAGTCAAAATGTAATACCGCGCCATCTCATCTGCCTTGACCCATTTCCTATGTCTCTCTATCTCCTCTTCACTAGAATCCTTATTAGGCACGCTAGGACAGACCTCAAGAAGTACGAACTTGTATTTTTCAGCAGTTAAGACAATGTCCAAGTTCCATTTCCAATCAATATAATTTGGACCAGTAAGTTTATTTTCTTTTAAAATAACAACAAGAGGATTGAAAGCCATTTTGAAATCCTGAGAATCATAAAATAAAATATTTGGTCAAAACTTTAGAATTTAAAATAATATTGATTCCTCAAACAATATAATTTAAATTCACCAACACCTCAAAACACCGTGAATTTCGTATGCCACGATAGTGTGGACGTATACTAATTCAAACATTTGTAAGAGGAGGTTTTATCCATTAATTTTATTATCTTGTCAACCTAACTTTATGATAAATAAAATTAATAGTTGGTTCACCTTCAACCCCACAAATAATAGCAGTGACTCCGATGGGGAGGATACTATTAAATGCGCCTAAGTATATACCATTACTTGATACTTAGTCCATTAATTAAGATTGTATCCCTTCAGATGGAGAAGATCACACATACCTAAAAAATTTCCTATAATCATCCATAGAGGAAGTTTGATCTAGTGATCCGCAAAGAAACTCATCCGATATAGAGGAAGACACTTAAAGCCAACGCGCAAGTTTGAATGCATCACTTACAAACCAGTAATGGAGACCAAGGAATTTATTTAAATAATCCATCTCCTACTTAGTTATTTAGATTGAGGAATTTTAACATGCACACACATCGCATCACATAAAAATAACATATAAAGGCAATAAATATGAAAACAAAATTTTTAACTATTATGGCCTCATTCATCACTGTCCTCCAATATGTTAGTTAGAGCCCTAGAGCCGATCATTTGATGATTGTTGTATGGACTCGTTGTATCATATTCTTATGTATATATAAAGGCATTTGTTTATGGTTATTATGCTTACTTGTATTGGTGCCAAATAACTAAGTATAATAGCGTCCTTGAGTAGAAAGTTCTTACCTATATCAATCGATTGGTTGAATTGATAGTGAGATGATATAGAGAGCACTACTCTTAATCATTCCTAGTCAAGTATTAACATTCAGAGACAATGTTAATGTGACGAGACTAGCATGTAGGTCAACTCGATGACTTGATCTCACAAGTCATGGATATGGAGATATCAAGTTGACACATGGGTATGCATTGGAGAATGTATCTTGAATTACCCGCCATGAGAAAATATCATGGATCATTATATGAGTGTCATATACTTTCTCATGTGGCTATTAGTATGACTATTAGTCCTTGGACCTGAAGTCACCATGGTTCCCTACATAAGGAGTTACATACTTTGGCTTCGTCAAACGTCACCCGTAATTGGGTGGACTATAAAGGCGATTACTGGGTATATAACAAATTATGCGAAGGGATGTGAGTGATGTAGATGGGATTTATCCCTCCTATATGACGGGAATAACATCATTATTCTTGATAGAGTGAGACCACTAAGTGCATGCCCATGCCCAAATGAGTCAATATGAGATGTTGAGCTCATTTGATTGAGTGAGTCTACTTGGGATTCAAGATTTAGATTGATTAGAGGATGACACGGTCTATGCCTCATATTGATCAATCTAGATGTCAAGGATAGAAGGACACTTGTCATATATTATGAAGGGTCACAACTAGTAGTCACAAGGTGATGTTGGATCTCAACATTCTTGTAACTTGGGTAGTAATGATGTGTTGCTAGATACCACTCATTACTTATGCTTCTAAATGGGTTTAGGAGCATTGCCAATGTTACAAAAACCTATAGGGTCACACACAAAGGGTAATTAGATGGAGATTAGGTTCATATGATGAACCAAGAGGATTAGGTTCATGTGATGAACCAAATTGGATTAAGAGTAATCCAAAGGAAACTAATTGAGTTGGACTCAATTTGGTTCATGTGTTAAATAAGTCTAATTTGGACTTAGACTCATTGAGCCAATTTAATTCAATGAATAGAGATTCATTAGATTAAAAATGACTTGAACCAATGGTTAGATTTGATCAACCATGGGAGAGAAGTGGTCAAGTTTGACTTGACTTGAGAGGAAGATGAAAGGTCAAGTTTGACTTGACCATTGACACCTCATTTGTGAGTTGGCATTGAGTGGGCTAATTATGATGTGCCACATCATCAAGGCTAGGACATGTGTGTGCCACCTCATGAGAGAGATCAAGAGTTGTGACTCTTGATATCCCATGGAGGTTTAAAAGCCTTCTTGAAGTGGCCGGCCACTTTTCTCAAGGGTGAGTTTCATTTTGGTTTTGTAACCTCCTTCTTCTTCCTTATCTCATCTTCTTCTCCCTCTCCTCCACCTTGGCCGAACCTTCAAAGGTGCTAGCACACCTTTTGTTTGGTTTTTCTCCACCTAATCGTTCGTGTGGATACGTATAGAGGAGTGTCCACTTGAACACTCTCGAGATCCGGCAAACTTGGACGAGCGGGATAAGCAAAGGGCTTCGCATCAAGGGTAATCTTTCTACCATGTAGATATAGAGTAGATCTAGGTTTAGAAACTCGTACACGTAAAGTTTTTGAAATTATTTTCTTCGCACGGATCCGGTGGCATGGGATTTCGAGGTTTTCGCAACGCAAAAAGCGGTTTTTACAGCTCGAAAATCCCAACAGTGTTATCAGAGCCACGTGCGAAGCGTGTATGAGTTTTGTTTGTATTTTTATGAAAAATTACAGATCTGTAAATTTCTGTAAGTTTGTGATTTTTATGTATTTTATGGGTATTTTTCACGTAGAAATGAAGTAACAAGTATTTGGACACTTGTAGGCTTCGACGACCGAGAAAAACCTTCCGAAACGGCAAGGTCTCGCTCAAACAAATTTATTTTTGTTTGGGACAATGACTTAAGATGCTGTAGGATCGCTTTAGAACACTCGCGATGGTTATATCGCAAGTAGGGGTGCTGCCCCTAACCCCGCAAGGGGCTTTGTTCCGCGATTGCGCCCGAAAATCGCTAATCGGGACCGCCGAGAAGTTGCGACTCATAAAATCATAAAAATATTAGAAAAATTATAGAAATTTATGGAAATCACATAATTTATAATTATGTATCATTTTGTGATGGTCATGGCCCAAAGAACCCAATTTGATTGGAAATATGTGTTGTAATTCATAATATGACCTGCGCGCCATTTTGTGTGTTTGTGCGTGTTGTACTTGATTTGCGACCTGCGCGTCGTGCCCTTCTATTTATATTCCTGTTGTAAAATAGTTTTAGACTCAAATGCAACTCGAGTTTCACCTTTTTGTAATGTACAAAATGAGGCGGTGGAAGGTCCACTCGAGGAGGAGTTACAAGGAGGGTGCGAGCAACACATGGCGGTCAAAGGGAGGAGCTTGGAGAAGCTATTGACCCTAGGTTGACCAACCGATCTTCTCATTGGCTTGAGAAGATCGTAGTAGGGCCATGACTAATCACAAAATTTAATTAATTGCTTGTGTGTGTATGTGATGCATGCTAGATTAGTAATTAATTAGTGCCTTAACGATTAGATTCGATCTAAATCGCGTACTTGATACACATCAACGATTAGATTCACTACAAGAAAAAAGTCAAACAACAACGGTTTTTCACCGTTGTCGTAGGCCATTTTGAACTGTTGTTAAAGGCCGTGTTGTTAAAAGGGGTGGCAAAAGACAACAGTTTTTAACCGTTGTCTTCGAAGGCAAAGACAACATTTTTTACAACGATGAAAAACTGTTGTCTTTTCCTTCAAAGACAACAGTTTTTCACCGTTGTCTTTGAGCGTCTACCTTTAATAACAGGGTCTTCAACAACAGTTTTAAACTATCTACGACAACGGTGAAAAACCGTTGTCTTTTTTAGAAAAAAAATAAAAAAAAATTAATACACAATTTTCCAATATTATAAATCATTCAAAATACTAAATTTCAAAATAAAATTTAATATACAATTTTCTAACATTCAAAAATAATATTTATAACATTCTGAAGAAATTTCATAAGCAACCAACAAAATTTCATAAGCAACCAACAAAATGATAACATTTTTAAAACAAAGGTAGAACAATATAACACAAGATTTTCTACTTAGATGTCGGTGAAGAGGAGGGATTGCAACTCCTAGTGTTCCTTAATTTGTTAAAGTCTCTTCATTTTTTTAGCTTGTCGGCATTCTTCCCAATACTCTTGAGGACACCTAAAAAGAGCAGAATGAAATTATACAATCCTGTGCACAAGAACTATGTAATTCTAAGTGGTGGATCATGTCTGTCACAAGTTCGCCACTAATTTTTTTGACCATTATGCACAGATTGTAGACAAGCATGAAAATAAGCAGAACCATAAATATAAGCGAATAAAGGATACCTTTCAATCTTCGAAATCTTCTTTTCTGGTTGGCCCGTCTCCTTTTCCTCTCTTTTGTTAACTCTGCCTCTTCTTTGATGTTTCCTTTTCCATGAAAAATCTCCTCAGGGGCAAGCATAACTGCATCTGAGACGGCCAATGGAGCAACCTGCAAAACCATTGTATTTCAGTGACTCGAAACTGTTTTTACCATAAACTAAAAGACAACTCCAAAAGATATTTTTACCTCTTCCATTGCTAGAGCAGGTACATTGACTTGTATAGACATATCCTCAATAACCTACATCATAACTTATGGTCAATCAAGAAATAAATACTAAAATATGAAGTCACAAGAATATGAAGTCACAAGGAATACAGAATATGAAGTCACAAGACTGAAATACTAACTAAGATCAATAAGTTGTCAAATTTTGTATCAATGATGGATTCCTTCTGAATTGAGCATTAAGCTTCATTCCAAACAAAAAGAGAAAAAGAATGACTATACAATAGGTATTACCTTCTTAATAGAGAGAATTAAATTGTGGATGAATCTAGGTGCAGTGCAGTTGATTCCAATAGCAACGACTTTGTTGCATGAATAAGCCAGAGAAACACATTCAGCCATAGAATCTCCACTAACAACATTGATCCCATCCTTCGAAGTGAAAGAAAACCAAGCTGGAATTTTTGTGTCACACTCCAAAAGAAGTTCAACATATGCCTGTAAAAGAAGTCATAATTAGGATCCACTAAAAGGAACATCTTGAGCAAAATAAGAATCTCAAGTCTAGGGTTCCACTAAAATCAAGCTTCTTAATATTTGCAGTAGATTCTTGTAACAAACTCTATTATGAATTTCTGTTTTAGCTAAATCCTATCCAAAGCCTCAACTATTTGTGCCATTTTACTCTTTGGTATTGAGTACCCCAAGTACCTAAATGTGCAACGAAGGAAAAGCAGGAACCATTGCTTAGCTCTACAAATACATCAAAAGATACTTGAGCTTCAAGTTTATTTGGAATTGTTTCAAAAGCAATTATATCAGCTCTAGCTTCAGAAAGAACCTCAAGCCTTCTCCTGTGAAAATCTTTGACGATTTCCACAGTAATTTCTTGGCCATAGTTTCCACTACAAACAGAACAATCACATGATCATCTAATGAAGACCTCCATATCATACTGTAGTCCCGAGCAGCATTAACAAGATGCACCTGTACTCAGAACCATCTGCTAGATATGCTCCATAGCTTCCTATTGATGCAGCAACCAACACAGGACGCTGCTTCAGGTTGATTGCGCCCTCACTGAATCCATAGCTTCCTATTGATGCAGCAACCAATAGCAGGAGGAGGGGGGCACGATTTTTACCGTAGCCTTCGAGGTTCTATAAAATTCACAACTCGCTATAGCATATTTATAAATTATAGAAGCATAATGAAACGATCCTAAAAAACCCAAGATACTACAAAATACACTACAGAGGTGAGAGTGGCACTGTTCCGAAAAGCAACGACCTGTCTCTTTGCCCTCCCGCTTAAAATGCTTGGGGGCGAGTAAGAGTTGTCAGCAAGAACGCGCAAGTTATGACTCTGACAAAGTAGATGTCAGCTTAGCTCTAGATCAATATAAATGAAGAAAACAGACAGTACAAAGAAGTAACAAAATCTTTCTCTTTTCAAAGAAAGAGCATAATGCAACTAGAACAATACCAAACAAGCATACCTGTGAAGAAAGTGGCTAATCTTTTGAGACGACTGCACAATATATAACGTGTTGACCCTTATCCTCCACTTGGATCCTTCCACACTTCACAGCATTTACCTATCCAAAGTAAGCAAGGTTCACACCTCACCATGAAAAATCATAATTTATAGCAATAGAAGAACAAACGCTTCCTCATCAACAACACTGATAGGGCTTCATAAAATTTAGTCACGAACCCTAACTAATAGTCAAAAAAGAGAAGGAAACTCATTCTGCTTGTCATCATCAAAAAGCCACCGCATGTATAAGAACAAGAAGACAAAAAAAAAACATTTTTTTGTGAAATACATAATAGTCATAAGGGCGCCTTTGAACTCCTCCGCAAAGAGATCCACAATAGTCTTGCCGGCCCACCTGTTCTTAACCTATATTGACTCAAGCGTTAGCTCAAACTTACGTGAAGCATCAAAATGAAAGAATCGAGCGAAGAAAAGGATACAGGTCTATTTTGTTTATGTGCTCGTCGTCCCCCTCATCATCGAGATGGACCGAAAAAAAGATCCAGCATCCATCACTATCTGAAAACAAAGACAGTTTTTTAAGTCATAAAAACTGTAATGGAAGAAGAATGATGGTACAAAAGAGCAAGTTAATCACAAAAAGGGCAAGATAAACTAGCAGATTGCATATCTGTTAAGAATAACACTTCTATTCTTAATGAGCAAAGAATTCATCTAACAGTATACTCACTGCCGCACAATACAGGACACCCAAATGCTAATTATTAACAGATCAGCAATCAAGATCAATTGTTTAGGCAATCGGAGGATAGCATCAAAATTCATCTATCTTTTACCCTAAATCTATGTTCGTCAGAAGGAGTCACTGAAAACAACCAAATGGGATCACCCTCCATGAAATCCAAAACATGATTCAAATCAACATGAAAGAAAACTGAAGTATTTGTGGCTCATCAAACAAAATCTGACTACCTTAAAGCCAAACGAAGCATGGGGTTGGATCACTTCTATCTCAGGCGTGCGCTTTTAGGAAGGCAGGGTCGCCGGGGGGGCACCGAGGAGGGTGGACTGCTGCATCTCCAGATCGTTGATCTGCTACTCTCGGTCCATCTCGATGATGAGGGGGACAACGAGCACGAGGAAAAAAAAAGGAGAAGGGGCAACAGGTTTAGGGCTTGGAGAGGAAGGAGGAAAAAAAACGTGAAGTAGGTGAAGAGATCATAGGTTGGACGAAAATCCTTAGGGATCGAGAAGGTAAAGGGGGGAATGCGGCGGCAAAAAATTTCGAGGAGAGGGAAAGAAAAAACGCGGCGGTAAAAAATGACGAAGGGAAAAAACGGCGAAGGAAAAAAAATAAGAGTATTCAACAACACTTAATAGACAACGGTTTTCAAAAACTGTTGTCATAATCCTAAAAAAAATGCACATAGACAACAATTTTCAAAAACTGTTGTCATAGCATTTAAAAACTGTTATCGTAGACCTAAAAAAACATAAATAGACAATGGTTTTTAAAAACCGTTGTCGTAAGAAAAAAAAACTACTAAAAGACAACAGTTTTTATTAAAATCGTTGTTAAAAGGTAAAAAGACAACAGTTTAGCATAAAACCGTTGTCGTTTGAGTGTTGTTGAATGAACATTTTCTTGTAGTGATTAGATCTAAATCGCGTCAACTCGAAATGCCTACCATGCCATGATACCCATCACTACCTCGATCATATGTTGTTGTTGAATCTGCCAAAGCAGAGCAACACATATTATCTTGGTAGGGTGCGGAGGGACAATCTTGGTCCCGCCTATCAACGCATGGGTGAGTACAACTCAATTAGATTGAGTAACTAGTTAACTCAATTGGATCGAGTTTAATTATAGACATTTTCCAATGGTTGGTAGATAGGTCAAAATCACATTTATATTAATTCTTGGGCGATTTAGCCAAAGCTAACTCGAGTTTTAATATATATGCGGATCTTGATTCTATAAACAAGAGTTGCATAGAGATGTAATTGGTAATTAGTTACCTACCGATCATACTAAGTTTTGGGCGATTTAGCCAAAGCTAACTTAGGGCATAGTATGATGTGGATCTTGTCCCGCACGAATTATAGTTGGTAAGAATCTAGTAGGTGTGGTTTGACCACGTCCATGACTTGATTCTACAAAAGTTCTATAATTCAGTGGGAGCATCATTTAATTAAAGGTCTAATTAGATGATTAATTAGAATATGATATTTATTTTCTGCATTTTTCTGTTGTAGATCACCATGTCGTCAAACACGAACTCCTTCTCCCTGCGTTCTGTCCTCGATAAGGACAAGCTCAATGGAGCTAACTTCCTGGACTGGTACAGGAACATGAGAATAGTTCTCACTCAGGAAAGAAAACTGTACGTCCTGGAGTAGCCCATTCCCGAGGCACCTCCTGCCACTGCCACGCGAGCTGATCGAGATGCTTACAAGAAGCATCAAGATGATGCATTAGATGTATCATGTCTTATGCTCGTTGCCATGAACTCTGAGCTTTAGAAGCAACACGAGTTGATGGGCGCTTATGATATGGTCGAACATCTTTGTCAACTATATCAAGGACAAGCGAGGCACGAGAGATTCGAGATCTCTAAGGCACTGTTTCAGTGCAAGATGCAAGATGGGACTCCTGTAGGCCCATATGTACTCAAAATGATTGGGTACATAGAAAACCTACAGAGGTTGGGATTCCCACTTGGCCAAGAGCTGGCCACTGACCTGATCTTGCAATCCTTGCCAGATAGCTATAGTCAATTCGTTCTAAATTATAACATGAACGAAATTGATAAGCTACTGCCCGAGCTACTTAGCATGTTAAGAACTGCTGAGCTTAACCTTAAGAAGGTTAAACCTAATTCCATTCTGATGGTACAAAAACATAAGGGCAAGGGCAAGCCCAAAGGTAAGGGAAAGTTCCAAGCCAAGGGCAAAGGCAAGGCACTGAAACCCAAAGGAGGGGTTGCCAAGGATGCTACCTGCTTCCACTGCGGTCAAACCGGGCACTAGAAGAGGAACTGCAAAGTGTATCTGGAAGATCTTAAGAAGAAGAGAAGTGAGACTTCCACTTCAGGTATATATGTTATAGAAGTCAATCTATCTATTTCTTCATCATGGGTATTAGATACCGGATGTGCTTCTCATATTTGTACTAAGGTGCAGGCGCTGAGAAATAGCAGGGCATTGACGAAGGGCGAGGTGGACCTACGCGTAGGCAATGGAGCACGGGTTGCTGCTGTTGTTGTAGGAACTTATTCTCTATCTTTGCCCTCTGGGGTTGTACTAGAATTGGATGATTGTTGTTATGTGTCTGCTCTGACTAAGAACATTATATCAGTTTCTTGCTTAGACAAGAAAGACTTTTCATTTATAATAAAGATCAAATATTGTTTAGTTTATTTAAATGATATATTCTATTGTAGTGCACCTCTGATGAACGGACTATATATTCTAGACCTTGAGAACCCTATCTATAACATAAGTACCAAGAAGTTCAAGTCAAATGACATGAACCAAACCTATATCTGACACTGTCGCTTAGGTCATATAAATGACAAACGCTTATCCCAGCTTCATAAAGATGGTTTGCTGGACTCATTTGATTTTGAATCATATGAGACATGCGAGTCATGCCTACTGGGCAAGATGACCAAGATTCCCTTTAGTGGACACAGCGAGAGAGCGACTGACTTGTTAGGACTTATACATAGTGATGTATGTGGACCTTTCAATGTCACTGCTAGGGGTGGTTATAGATACTTCATTACATTTACTGATGATTTCAGTAGATATGGTTATGTGTATATTGTTAGGATCCTTCGTACGGAGGCTAGAGAGGGGGGGTGTGAATAGCCGACCCCAAATCGTCGCGTATCTACAAAACGTGTTAGCGCAGTGGAAAATAAACACAAAAACGAAAAGGAAAGAAGACAAACCTCAAACAAACTGATGTAACGAGGTTCGGAGATAAACTCCTACTCCTCGGCGTGTCCGTAAGGTGGACGAAGCCTATCAATCCGTCGGTGGATGAGTCCCCGGAGAACCGGCTAATAAATGCTCCTTGTGGGTGGAGAAACCTCGCCACAATACTTGTAACAACAAGAGAGGAGTACAAGGAAAGCAAGAAGCAAATACAAACAACAATATGAATGCAACACTCGCTTGCCTTCTCTGTCGATCAGAGGCGATGAAGCAGCAACTTCACAACCCAAATGCAGCAGCTGATCGACGACTGGAAGCTCACGCGAAGCTTCGGAAGTTAGCTCAACAAAGCTCAGAATCTCAGAGCACAGAAGCAGAAGCTTCAATCCAATGGAAGAAGAACGAGAGCGAAGAAGAAAAATGTAGAAGCTCTCAGCCTCCTTTTATACCTGCGGAGAAAGAAGCACAGAAGAAATCTAGCCGTTCCGTTCCGTCCCCGATCGGTCCATGGACCGATCAGAAGACGATCGGTACGATCGGTCCAGGGAACCTCTGATCGGTCTTGGGGACCGATCAGGGGTTGATCGGTCCCTAGACCGATCAGCCCCTCTTGCGCCTCGCTCTGTTCGGCTTCGATCGACTCATGGTCAGCTATCAGACAGCACAGTCGATACTGGCACGTCTTGATCGGTCACCGGACCAATCAGTATTCAGCTCACCGGATCGATCACCGATCGATCCAGCTCATGGTTTTCGCCAAACCAAGTCCAAACCAACATCCGGTCAATCTTGACCTGTTGGTACATTGCGCCTAGCATCCAGTCACTCCCTTGACCTGCTAGGACTCCCCGCTAAGTGTCCGGTCAATCCCTTTGACCCACTTAGACTTTTCTCTCCGTACCAAGTATCCGGTCACTTCTATGACCTACTTGGACTCCCCATCACCAGATGTCCGATCACCCTTGATCCATCTGGATTTTCCCTTGCCCGGCTTCACTCACCAGGACTTTCACCTAGCTTCACTCACTAGGGTTTTCACCTGGCTTCACTCACCAGGATTTCCAATCTGCCTGGCTTCACTCACCAGGACTTCCCAACTGCCTGGCTTCACTCACCAGGACTTTTCCAACTGCCTGGCTTCACTCACCAGGACTTTCTAACTGCCTGGCTTCACTCACCAGGACTTTCACTTTCACCTAGCTTCACTCGCTAGGATTTTCACCTGGCTTCACTCACTAGGACTTTCCACATCCGGTCCAGAGAACGAGCTACCGAGCCCTCTCTGACCACAGTCCAGAGAATGAGCTACCGAGCCCTCTCCGTCTTCCCATGTGCCAAGCTTCCATACTTGGACTTCTCCATGCCAAGTCTCCATACTTGGACTTTCTCCCGTGCCAAGCTCCCTGCTTGGACTTTTCCGAGTCAGGTCAACTCACCTCGGGTCAACCAGGTCAACCTTGACCACGAGTTGCACCCACAATCTCCCAAGCTTGTATCCTTGTCAAACATCAAGATACAACTTTTCTGTTCACGTCAAACATCGTCATAACTCGTCAAACATCAAAACATAACTCGAGTCAAGTCAACTCGAGTCTGGTCAACCAGGTCAACCTTGACCTAAGGTTGCACCAACATATATGATGACACATAAGTCAGAATCCTTTGAAAAGTTTAAAGAATTCAAGAATGAAGTATAAAACCAGCTTGGCAAGAGTATTAAGATACTTCGATTAGATCAAGGTGGTGAATATCTTAGCCATGAGTTTCGTGACTATCTAGCTGAGTGTGGGATTCTATCTCAACTCACTCCTCCTGGAACACCATAGTGGAATGGTGTATCCGAAAGGAGGAATCATACCTTATTAGATATGGTACGGTCTATGATGAGTCACACAGATCTTCCCATGTATCTTTGGGGTTATGCTCTAGACACAGCAGCCTTCATTCTCAACCGAGTTCCATCTAAGGCTGTAATAAAGACACCATATAGGATATGGACTGGGAGAGATGCCCAGGTGTCTTTTATGAGGATTTGGGGTTGTGAGGCTTACGTTCGACGTTAAGTCTCGGACAAATTGGGACCCAAATCCGATAAGTGCTATTTTATTGGATATCCCAAGGAAATGAAGGGATATTACTTCTACATTCCCAGTCAACACAAGATAGTTGTGGCTAAGACTGAGGTATTTCTAGAAAGAGATTTTGTTTCTAGAAAGACTAGTGGGAGTACGTTCGATCTTGAAGAAGTTCAAGATGTTGACCATAGCACTAAAGCCTCGATGGAAGTTGAACTGGAACCACAAAGTGTTGTGGATGATGTTATTTCACAAGGAGTTGAGGAACCACTGTTGGGTTTTTCGGGCCGTGAAAACCGCTTTTTCGCGTCGCAAAAACCCCGAAACCCCAAGCCACGGATTCTTGAGAAGAATAAAAGTTTCAAAAAATAAGAGTACGAGTTTACTAACCTATAGATCTACACTAGAACTATATGTTAAAGAGATTTACCCTTGATGCGTGCCTTTTCGCGAATCCCGCTCATCCTAGGTGCCGGATCTCGAGAGTGTCAAATTAGACACTCCTCTAGAAGTATCCACACGAACAAGTAGGTGGAGAAAAACCACACAAAAGGTGTGCTAGCACCTTTGGATGGTTCGACCAAGAAAGGAGGAGAGGGAGAGGAGAAAGAACTCTAGGAGGAAGAAGATGAGAATAATGTGCCTTGAATGAAAATGAAATTCCATTCACAATCAAAAGTGGCCGGCCACCTTAATGGAGTGTAACTCCTTTTTTTTCATTAAATGTGGAGGGCCACATTAAATTGCAAGAGAATTTGTAACCCCCATTAGGTGGCACACACATGTGCTAAACATGATGATGTGGCACATCATCATTGGCCACTTAATGCCAACTCACCAATGAGGTGGCATAAAGTCAAGTCAAACTTGACTCTTCATCTTCCTCTCAAGTCAAGTCAAACTTGACTTAATCTCTCTCATGGTTGATCTAATCCAACCATTTAATTCAAGCCAATTTAATATAATGAATCTAATTCATTTAATTAAATTGATTCAATGAGTCATAATATAAATTAGACTCATTGAACACATGAATCAACTTGAGTCCAACTCAATTAGCCCAATTAGGATTACTCTTAATCCAATTTGATTCATCACATGAATCTAATCCTCTTGGTTCATCATATGAACCTAATCTCCATCTAATTGTCCTTAGTGTGTGACCCTATAGGTTCTTGTAACGTTGGCAATGCGCCTAAACCCATTTAGGAGCATAAGTAATGAGCGGTATCTAGCAACACATCATTACTACCCAAGTTACAAGAATGTTGAGATCCAACATCACCTAGTGACTACTAATTGTGACCCCTCACAATATATGACAAGTGCCCTTCTATCCTAGACATCTAGATTGATCAATGTGAGGCATAGACCGTGTCATCTTTTGACCAATCTAAATCTTGATCTCCAAGTAGACTCACTAAGTCAAATGAGCTCAATATATCATATTGACTCATTTGGGCATGACCATGCACTTCGTGGTCTCACTCTATCAAGAATATCGATGTCTCTCCCGTCATATAGGAGGGACAGATTCCATCTACATCACTCACATCCCTCTGCATAATTCATTACATACCCAGTAATCGCCTTTATAGTCCACCCAGTTACGGGTGATGTTTGACGAAACCAAAGTACATAACTCCTTATGTAGGGATCCATGGTGACTCCAGGTCCAAGGACTAGTAGTCATACTAATAGCCACATGAGAAAGTATATGACACTCATATAATGATCCATGATACTTTCTCATGGCGGGTCATTCAGTATACATTCTCCAATGCATATCCATGTGTCAACTTGATATCTCTATATCCATGACTTGTGTGATCAAGTCATCGAGTTGATCTACATGCTAGTCTTATTGCATTAACATTGTCCCTGAATGTTAATACTCGACTAGGAATGATTAAGAGTAGTGTTCCCTATATCATCTCACTATCGGTTCAATTAACCGATTGATATAGGTGAGAACCTTCTACTCAAGGACGCTATTATACTTAGTTTATTTGGCACCAATACAAGTAAGTATAATAACCAAAACAAATGCCTTTATTTATATAAGAATATGATACAATAAGTCCATAATACAATCATCAAATGATCGGCTCTAGGGCTCTAACTAACAACCACAACCAGTTCGAGTAGACCTACCTCTTCGCAGATCTGATAGGGTACGTTGTCAGCCTGAGAGATACTCATTTCTCTTGTCTGACCATGATGACATTGTGCTCATTGAGGATGAGCCTATCTCCTATCAAGAAGCTGTGATAAGACCAGATTCTGAGAAATGGTTAGAGGCCATGAGATCCGAGATGGAATCCATGTACACTAACCAAGTATGGACTTTGGTTGATCCACCTGAAGGGGTCAAACCCATTGGGTGTAAGTGGATCTTTAAGAGAAAGAATGACATGGATGAACTTATTTATAAGGGTCGCTTGGTAGCTAAAGGTTTCAAGCAAATTCATGCTATTGACTATGATGAAACATTTTCTCCAGTAGCGATGTTTAATTCCATTCAGATCATGCTTGCTATTGTAGCATACCACGATTATGAGATCTGGCAGATGGATGTCAAAACCACATTTCTGAATGGAAACCTGCTTGAGGATGTGTACATGACACAACCTGAGGATTTTATAGATCCACAGCATACAGGCAGAGTATGCAAGCTGCATAGATCCATTTATGGACTAAAGTAAGCTTCTCGGAGCTGGAATCTTCGATTCGACGATGCGATCAAACAGTTTGGTTTCATCAAGAATGAAGATGAACCTTGTGTTTACAAGAAGGTTATAGGGAACACAATTGTCTTCCTTATATTGTATGTGGATGACATACTACTCATTGGGAAAGACATCCCTTTGCTGCAGTCTGTCAAGACTTGGCTAGGGACTTGTTTCTCAATGAAGGACTTAGGTGAAGCATCCTGCATTCTAGGCATACAGATTTATAGAGATAGATCTACGAGATTGCTTGGCCTAAGTCAGAGTACATACATTGACAAGGTATTACTTCGGTTTGCCATGCAGAACTCCAAGAAGGGATTTCTGCCGATGTCACATGGTGTGAGTCTTTCGAAGACTCAAAGTCCTTTTTCTAGAGAGGAGAGAGACCGCATGGATCAGATCCCTTATGCTTCAGCCATAGGATCTATCATGTACGCCATGCTATGTACTCGTCCTGATGTCTTGTATGCTTTGAGCATGACGACCAGATACCGGTCAGATCCAGGTGAAAGTCACTGGATAGCGATCAAGAATATTCTTAAGTACTTGAGCAGGACTAAAGAATATTTCTTGATATATGGAGGCGATGATGAGCTAGCTGTAAAGGGTTACTGTGATGCTAGATTCCAAACTGATCAAGATGATTATCGATCACATTCTGGGTTTGTGTTTTGCATAAATGGTGGTGCTGTATGCTGGAAGAGTTCGAAGTAGGACACAGTCGCTGATTCTACAACTGAGGCTGAGTATATTACTGCATCAGAAGCAGCAAAGGAGGCAGTTTGGATCCGCAAGTTCATTACTGAGCTTGGGGTGGTTCCTAGCATAGCTGATCCCATAGAGCTCTATTGTGACAACAATGGAGCAATAGCACAAGCTAAGGAACCTCGCTCACACCAGCAGACCAAACACATACTACGGCGCTTCCATCTCATTCGAGAGATCATCGATAGAGGAGATGTGAAGACTTGTAGAGTACCCACTGAGGCTAACATCGTAGATCCCTTGACCAAGGCTTTGGCACAGAGAAAGCATGATGGTCACACTAGGTCATTGGGCCTTAGAGCCTATACTGATTGGCACTAGTGCTAGTGGGAGATTGTTAGTTAGAGCCCTAGAGCCGATCATTTGATGATTGTTGTATGGACTCGTTGTATCATATTCTTATGTATATATAAAGACATTTGTTTATGGTTATTATGCTTACTTGTATTGGTGCCAAATAACTAAGTATAATAGCATCCTTGAGTAGAAGGTTTTTACCTATATCAATCGATTGGTTGAATCAATAGTGAGATGATATAGGGAACACTACTCTTAATCATTCCTAGTCAAGTATTAACATTCAGGGACAATGTTAATGTGACGAGACTAGCATGTAGGTCAACTCGATGACTTGATCTCACAAGTCATGGATATGGAGATATCAAGTTGACACATGTGTATGCATTGGAGAATGTATACTGAATGACCCGCCATGAGAAAGTATCATGGATCATTATATGAGTATCATATACTTTCTCATGTGGCTATTAGTATGACTATTAGTTCTTGAACTTGAAGTCACTATGGTTCCCTACATAAGGAGTTACATACTTTGGCTTCGTCAAACGTCACCCGTAACTAGGTGGACTATAAAGGCGATTACTGGGTATGTAACAAATTATGTGGAGGGATGTGAGTGATGTAGATGGGATCTATCCCTCCTATATGATGGGAGTGACATCATTATTCTTGATAGAGTGAGACCACTAAGTGCATGACCATGCCTAAATGAGTCAATATGAGATGTTGAGCTCATTTGATTGAGTGAGTCTACTTGGGATTCAAGATTTAGATTGATTAGAGGATGACACAGTCTATGCCTCATATTGATCAATCTAGATGTCAAGGATAGAAGGACACTTATCATATATTGTGAAGGGTCACAACTAGTAGTCACAAGGTGATGTTGGATCTCAATATTCTTGTAACTTGGGTAGTAATAATGTGTTACTAGATACCACACATTACTTATGCTTCTAAATGCTTCACATTAAGGGTAATCTTTCTACCATGTAGATCTAGAGTAGATCTAGGTTTAGAAACTCACACACGTAAAGTTTTTGAAATTATTTTCTTCGCACGGATCCGGTGGCATGGGATTTCAAGGTTTCCGTAACGTAAAAAGTGGTTTTTGCGACTCGAAAATCCCAACACAATATGCCGCCAATGGATCAAGCCGTCGTGTCTATCTTGCTTTCTTCTTCGCCATGCCTCCGATTCTCAAAATAGCACTACGCATAGTAAGGATACAAGCCACAACAAAAAGAAATAAAAATTTACATTTATCGATCCTATATTCCACAAAGGAATTTACATGTAATCTAGATCGAACATAATGTAAAAAATAATACAACAACTGGCTGTATTTAATTATTACAATTATGCAAAACACAAAACAACCTCGACATGCTCGAGGGTTCAAATCATACATCAACACACAGCCATAATAGTTGGACCTAGGATTCCTGCAACCACAAAGTTAATCTTTCTTGCACATCTTACTATTATTCTGCCTAAACTTATATATGAGCCATGCATAATTTAACCAAAACCAATCACATAGAGCCAGAAACCTTGCTCTGATACCACTTGAAGGCGCTGGGATTTCCTTCTGTTTCAATTTCCCTGTACAAAAATTATATAAGTACAGAACTTTTCCTAGCAACCCGCATGTTCGATCAGACATGTGTTTGATCAATCAAGCAAGTTCTTGACTGATCAAAGCACACCTTGATCAAAGTACAAGATCGCTTGTCTCTTGTGTTGGTATTCAAGATCGATACAAAGAAAACTAAACTAATAACACATCGAAATCAAAGAACTAGTTGTACCTTTCTCTTATAGCCAAAGACCTCTTGATCTTCTGTTGTATTCCTCTCCTCTTCTTGGACGTCGTGTGAGCGACAATCTACCAAGATAACAAACACCCTTCCCTTCTTTGTTTCCAAACCGTCGACCACCAAGAGAATAGCTAGGATGGGACGCCTTCTCCTCCTCTTCTTCTTTTCCAAGCCACCGCTCACAAAGGAAAGCAAGAGGAGGTGGCGACCCTAGCAAGGAGGAGGCGCAGACCCCTAGCAAGGAGGTGGAGGTGGCGCCGACCCTAGCAAGGAGGAGGAGGTGGTGCCGACCCTAGCAAGGAGGAGGAGGTGGCGCTGGCCCTAGCAAGGAGGAGGAGGTGGTGTCAACCCTAAGAAAGGAGGTGGAGGTGGCACCGACCCTAGAAAAGCAAGATTAACCAAAACTTTACATGGATGGGTGAATGCGAGGCTTTATATAGAGGCTACAACAGGGATCTAGAGGAGGAATTGGTTTAGGCCTCCTGATGGGCTTGGGCTTCCTGTGTTTGACCCGAACACTCAACTCAAGTCCATCAATAATAACCTATACCACTAAAGGGTTATTATTGAATTACCGCACCAATCCCATATTACAATATGGGCTCCTTCTTATCATGGTGCGTTAATCTCCCTGTGTTTAAGATATCGTATGTCCATTAATTAAACGAGTTACTAACAACTCAATTAATTAACATCTGATTCCAAGAGTAGTACCACTCAACTTTATTATCATGCTGGACTAAGTCCACCTACAGGGTTTACATGATAATCCTTATGGGCTCCTCAAGGGGGCATCATTAGCCTAAATAATTAGAACACAGATTCCTTCTATAATCAACAACACACCATATAAATAGTACTATTTTCCAACTCATCAGGGCTATTGATTTAACGAATAAATCTAACACATTGATAAGTTAAAGAAATAAATACTAAGTATACGTGCTTATTATTATATAGGAATTAAGAGGACGCACATCCATAACAACAGAGGTTATGTTCTTTTATGTAGTCAGTATAAATCAAACAACCTCAAACGGTCCTGCTCAATACACATATAGTGTACTAGTGTAATTTTATAGTCAAGATAGACTAATACCAAATTACACTACAACCGTTCCAATGGTTTGCCCCAATCCATCTTGGTTGTGAGCTACTATTTATAATTTATAAGAAACTGATAACATGATCTTCTGTGTGGCACCACACACCATGTTATCTATAATATAAATTAAATGGATAACTGCATTGACATATATATAAATAAAAATGTAAACATTTGACCAAAGTGATTCTCATTTCAAAATATTTTAAAACAGATGTTCATATAAAAGCTAGGCTTATAGTATACATCCCAACATTATTATACCTTAGGTTGCCCACAGTGATTTGTCGTAGAGTGATCTCGCGCAACTAGTAGCTAGAAAGCTACTTCGTGTCTACCGACAGTGATTTGTGTAGTCCCTAGCTAGATAGCTAGATGTCTTGGTCACTTGTATTTCTTGTGGTGGAGTATTGCTCCCACATATGATGGTTTTCTTGTGGTTTTATCCTTGGATTATTATATCCTGGCTTGCCCACATTGATAAGTGGTAGAGTGATCTCACACAGACAGAGATCCTGACATTTCAGACTGCCCATAGTGATCTATGGTAGAGTGATCTCGTGCAGTCCCTAGTTAGATAGCTAGATGTCTTGGTCACTTGTGGATTATTTATGGTGAAGCATTTCTCCCACATACAATGGATTGGTTATGATGGAGCATTGCTCTCACATATGATGGATTGGTTGTGGTGGAGTGTTGCTCCCACATATGATAATTGCTTGTAGTGGAGCGTTGCTCCCAGATATGATGTATTCTTGTGATGGAGCGTTGCTCTTACATTTGATGATCTATTATGGTTATATATACTGACACATGCTTAGGTTTTGTGGTATCCATGTTACTTATGTTAGTGATGCATGTTGCATATATTTGAGATCTTGCCATGATTTATACATGTATATTTATCATACATGGATATATTGTTATACATATATTGCCTAGGTGTTAAGTAGATCTATTGCCGATCCTTAGTGATTTACTGATCGTTATACCATGTGTGTTGTAGGATCATTGTGCTAGAGGGGGGAGGGGAGGGTGAATAGTGCTAGTGACTTTTATGTTTTTCACAAAACACAGAATGTACAGTGGAAATAAAGAAACACAATCGCAAACACAAGTAATTTTACTTGGTTCAGAGCCTATGATGACTCTTACTCCAAGGCCCACACTCGTTGAGTGTTTACTTTAGGCTATTCACTATCAATTTGTAGAATTACAAAGATGCGTACAATTACAATGAGATTAATAATTAAGTGCTATAAATGAAAGTTATACCGATGACTTAGAGAGTTAGAGTTTCGAGATTTCAATCGTTGGAGCAGCATTACGACTTTGTTGATTTGTCTTTTGATTAGTACGCAATAGAGAGATAGTGATAATGTGTTTTGAATGACTATCCCTGAAGTGTTGGTTGAGGCCTTCTTTTGTAACCGAGTTGAGCCTGATCTGATCCACTGATCTCGAGATTAAATTTCATAACATGACATTTATTGGTCGACTGATCCACCTTGATTTGTTGACTGATCCTTTTGTATCAGCTTGACCTTCCTTCTAGATGCTTCCACTTCGGATGAGATTTTCATTTGGTCGACCGATCCCACCATTCGGTCAACTGATCCTACTATCCTCACTGACTTATCTGGTCTGATCAACTCACTGATTATCCACCGTTTGATCGACTGAACCTCCTTGTTCGTTCGATCGATCCCTCGGTCGAAACCTCATCATGAGTTAGAATTTGATCTTTTTGTTTAGGGTTCAGTCAACTGATCCGGATGTTCGGTTGACAGATCCAGGAAAAAATCTCAGGGTTTGGTTGACTGATCTCGATGTTCGATTGACCGAAAAGGTAAAATCCTAACCTACAAAATGTTTGTTTTCCTATAAAATAGTGTTAGAATAAATAAGAAAATAGTATATAAAAAGTAACTTTGATAGCTTCTAGACTATTGACTTTGAGTTTTGCTGAAACTCTAGATCTGACCGACACCGACTGTTCCCTTTTCGGGGAACGCACCCTCACCTACTCATCTCAAGAGACATTATCTTTTACCAGATCTATCTTCTAGAACATCTAGACTTTTGCTTAGCATCCGAGACTTCAGGACTTTTCGCTGAAAATTCGATCCCTAACCCATCCAGTCTTTGGCCTGGAGTTCACGACCCCCAGGACTTCCATCTAGAATCCGCGACCCTAGGATTTCACCCAATGTCCTTAACCTGCCAAGACTTTGCCCAATCTCCTGGACCAGGACTTCATTGCCTAATCGCAGCTAAGAACTTCCACCTACCTAGCCTTAACTAGGACTTTCCTTTGCCTAAGATCACTTAGGACTTTCCTGCACACTCAGTTTAACTTGTTATATCATAAGACAACTTAACTTTTAACTCCTTTGCCATTATCAAAATATAGGTTCGATTGACTAGTGCTCACTGCACCAACACTCCGTCCTTTTTTGATTATGGCAACCTGGTTCAAAAGTTAACTAAAACAATATAGACGTATAAGGGAAAAAATGCAAGGGGAAAAATATAGTATTTTTAATACTAAAGCAATTTAAGTACAAGAAACTTTTTAAGAATAAGTTCGAGTGTTAAAGTAATTTTTAATGGAAAGATTAAGAAAATAATCTTTTCAATTTAGTAATTTAGCTCTCCTTTAATTTATCACCCCCTTAACTTTCTCTCTCCCTTAACTTTTGACCATTCTCTCCCCCTTTACCATTCATTAAACATAATTTAGGGAGAAAAATTACTTAATTTCAAAATTAAACATTTTAGTTTTTTAAATACTTAGTTTTTGTGAAAAAGTTTAAACTTGAAAAAAAAACTTATTCTTTGAAAAATACTTTGAAATAATCTATGCTTTTGAGATAGTAGAATTTTACTTTAAAAAACTTTGAGAAGGAGAGTAATTTTTTTTTTAATTCGGAAATTTAAATAGAGTACTTAGTTTAGAAAAAAAAAGATTACTTGAAGAAACTAACTGGGTTTCAAACAAAACTATTTTTTGAAAATACTTAATATTTTTATAAAATCCTTGAAAAAGAACTTGATTTTTGAAAATACTTCACTTTTGAAGGATATTTAAGTCTGAATCATATTTTAAAATTAATTAAAATTTAAAAATTAATTAAAATATAGAAATTAATTGATATTTAAATATAATTAATACTTTGAAGTTAATTAAAATTAGAAAATTAATTGTGATTTAAAAATTAATTAATATTTAAAAATAATTAAAATTTGAAATTAATTAAAATTTAAAAATTAATTATGGTTTAAAAATTAATTAATATTTGAAAATAATTATGATTTTGAAATTAATTACAATTTAAAAATTAATTATGATTTGAAAATTAATTAACATTTGAAAAATAATTAAGATTTTGAAATTAATTAAAATTTTAAAAATAATTATGATTTGAAATTAATTACATTTGAAAATAATTAAGATTTTGAAATTAATTAAAAAAATTATTTAACATTTTAAAAAATTATTTAACATTTTAAAATTAATTAAAATTTGAAAATTAATTTGATTTGAAGATTAATTAACATTTAAAAAATAATTAATATTTTAAAATTAATTAAAATTTAAAAATTAATTATGATTTGGAAATTAATTGACATTTTAAGAATAACTAAGATTTTGAAATTAATTAAAATTTGAAAAATAATTTTTGATGATTAAATTATGTTTAATTTGATTCGGTTTAGTTTAGTTATGTTTGATTAAATTTTAGTTAAGTTTGATTAATTTAAATTATATTTGCTTTAATTTAAATATTAAGTTGGATTTAAGCTTTAATTAACTAATTTTAAACTTAAATCCATCTCCCTTTTTTCAAATTGTCAATCAAGGAACTTTATTTGTTGTATGAGATGGTTAATTTTATCTTCTGTTTTGATTAAAATATTTTTGATTAAAATCTAAGGATTGATTTACATTTGAATTTGAATGAGGTTTAATAGTTAATCAATTAAACATCTATTTTAATAATTGACTTCCAGACTGTGGTGAGGCACTAGGCCTTTTTGGGTATTGTAGCAACAACCACTTCTAAACAAATTCTTTTAAAGAAATTAAATATTTAATTTTTGTTCTAAAAAATCCTAAGTCAAACTGGTCAAGTGTTAAGCAAGCCTAAGTCTTTATTTACCATAATCAATGCATGTATAAGGAAAGTGGTAAAGCAAACATCAAACAAATTTATTTAATAAAAATGATCTTTCTATTAACTCCTCTTGGATCGTAGCCTAAATGAGGTCTATTAAGGTAGTGAATTTGATCATTGAGAATCCAATACTGAGTAAGTCCAACTTGATTAATCAAGTTAAACTTAGGAACTCATGTTTGGGTTAGTTTTCTATTTGGTCATTTCACTAAGGATAAATATGATTTGAATCAACGTTTGGTCTTATATCCGAGTCCGGATCGATTGTATATGACTCTTTATTTCCTAAGGATCAAATCAAGATTCTTGGAACGCAAAGTGAACCATTCCAACGAGTCCTTGAGTTTCTTAACTTGACTTTTCAAGTTGAAATTTTCTTCCTCAAGTTATTGGACTTGAGTTGAAGTTCCATCTTGAATAGATTCGGTCAAGGAGCTTGGGTTAGTCACTTCCTTGAGGGCTTTGACCTCCTCTTAGAGTGACTTGACCTGGAGGTTGAATTTAGCCAACTTTCTAGAAAAGTAGAAAATTAAATTATGTGATCTAATTAAAAAATACTTACAGTGGATTGGGAACCTTCTGAATCAGATATGGATCCGTGGCTTCACTCAAACTCACCTTCTAATTCTAGCTCAGACTCAGTTTTGGTAATGTAAGCCTGTATTGGTAGAGTAAGGAAGCTCGCTTGCTCGTGTTCTTCGTCGGAGTCTTCTGAGGATTTAGACCATGTTGCTTTCAAAGCCTTCCTTCTATGCTTCTAGTTTGGATATTTCATCTTGTAGTGCCCCTTCTCTTGTTGTAGTCGTAGCAGGTAACTTCAAACTTGGCCTTTGTATTCGATTGAGTCAACTTCTTGATCTCTTGTTTGGTGAAGCTCTTCTTCTTCTTGTATAATTTTTGTACTAGTTTCACAAGCTCGACGGTGATTTCATTGTCGTCTTCTGAGTTTGATTCATCTTCGGACTCTGGTTTGGTCCGACGGTTATTCCTAGACTTCTTTGTCTTGCTTATACCTACAACCAACACAATACCTTTCTTAGTCGGATGTGCATTAGTTTGTTTGTGAAGTTCAAATTCACAAAATAACTCATCTAATTTAATTAAATAAAGGTCCTTAGATACCTTGTAGGCATCTACCATTGATACCCACAATGTATTCCTCAGAAAAGCATTTAGAGCGTACCTAATGACATCGTGATTCTCCACTTTTTGTTTGATCGCGTGGAGGCTATTCAGAAGATCTTGGATGCGAGTGTGTAACTGGTTTGCCGTCTCACCTTTCTGCATTTTAATGTTATACAATTTATTAAGAATTAAATCTCTCTTTCTTACCTTTGTGTTAGAGGTTTCCTCGTGCAGTTCAATGAGTTTTTCCTACAATTCTTTTGCGCATGAGAAAGAGCCAACTCGATTCAATTCTTCTTTGGTTAGGCTGCATTGGAGAGTACATGTTGCTTTTGCATCCGCCTCAATCTTCCTCTTTGTTGGTGCGTTCCAATTGTAGCAAGGGATGAGTACTTCATCTTCTGTGGGAAATGTGAATTCAATTTAGATTATGATCCATATTTCCACTTGGGTCTTAAGATGGTACTCCATTCAACTTTTCTAGTATCCAAAGTTCTCATTGGCGAAAAGAGGCGGGCGAGTGGTATTGTAGCCTTTTTGGTGGGCCATGTAAAGTCTCACATAGAAAAAATAAGAAAGAAACTTGTTCCAAGACTTGGTCTTGAATTAGTAGTGCGGTATGAAAAAAGATAATAAAACTCTAGTGGTGTTTGCACTAACTTAGAGAAATGAAAAAGTCGATTGTGAAAAGAAATCTGATCGAAAGGGGTGATGGCACTTATTTCGAGGGACTCCAAAAATCTCTAAGATTCAAAATCATGAAAAAGGTGTATAGTGGTTTCACCAATACAAAGTGATCCCCCTCTGATACCAATTATAGTATCGTTACACTAGAGGGGGGTGAATAGCGCTCGTGACTTTCACGTTTTTCGCAAAACACAGAATGCACAGCAAAAATAAAGAAACATAATCACAAACACAAGTAATTTTAGTTGGTTCAGAGTCTATGACGACTCCTACTACAAGGCCCACACTCGTTGAGTGTTTACTTTGGATAATTCACTATCAATTTGTAGAATTACAAAGACACGTACAATTACAATGAGATTAATAATTAAGTTCTATAAATGAAAGTTATATCGATGACTTAGAGAGATGTAGTTTCAAGCTTTCGGTCGTCGGAGCAGTGTTACGACTTTATTAACTTGTCTTTTGAGTAGAAGGCAATAGAGAGTTCATGAGAATTTGTTCTAAATAACTATGCATGAAGTCTTGGTTGAGGCCTTCTTTTATAGCCGAGTTGAGCCTGATCTGATCCACTGATCTCGGGATCAAGTTTTGCAACTTGACTTTTATCGACCGATCGGTCGACTGATCCTTCTGTATCGGTCTGACTTTCCATACAGATGCTTTTACTTCGGATGAGACTTCATTCGGTCTATCGATCTCACCATTCGGTTGACTGATCCTACTATCCTCACTGACTTATCTGGTCTGATCAACTTGCTGATTATCCACCGTTCGGTTGATTGAATCTCCTTGTTCGGTCGTGTAATGACCCAATTTTCCTCATTAGGAGTCCTAAAAGTGCTTTAAAATATTTAGAAATACTTTAGAAAAATTCTAGAGATTTTTAGAAATTTTTAGAGTATTTTTATGGAATTTTTGGAGGTCGTTTGGTATTTTTACTAAAAGAAAGAAGTTGTGACAAAAAAATGTCCAAGCCGAGGCTCAAACCGGCAACCCCTGACCCGAGTAAAACCCAGCTAATCAACTGGGCTAGCAGTTGTTACTTAATCAAATAAAGGGAGAATTTTATTTAATGAGTAGAAGTTAATAACAAGAATTAATGGACAGAAAATGGTTGCAGCCGAGTTTCGAACCCGCGAGCCACACCTTAAGCAGAACGCAGCCAACCAACTCTTCCGCACGTATTTCGTGAAAAAGTAGGGTGCGAAATATTCTTAAGCAATGGTTAGTAATAAAAATAATCCTAGGTTATAATAAGAGGTTAAGTTAAGAGAGGAAATTATTTCTCTCGATCCCTCTCCCCTTCTCTCGAGTTCGACGGCGCGGTTCTTCTCGGCGAAGACGCAGCGAGCAGCCCGACGTCTCCGGTGGCCGGCGAGGACCTTTCCCGTGAGATCTTCACACTCTCGAGACCCCTTCATCGAGGAGAAGGTGTAGACGCAAGAGATCACTGAGATCCTCACCTCTCCGAAACCCTAGAAGCTTCTTGGTCAGCTGTGAGTTCAAGAACGCAAGGTAAGTCGCTTACTCACCTGCGGTAAGGGTAGCTCTCAAATTCATTCTTTGATTTTGGTAAAGTTTGTAGCTTTGGAATTTTCTGCCATGGTTCTGAATAAGGGAACGAATTGTGGTTTTGGGATGTAGTTTTTTTGAAGCATGCTCGGATCAAGGTGGAGTTGTGATTATAGTCTTCGAATTTTGTTGCTCCTTTAAGGCATAAGCTGTGAATGAGTTCTATATAGGTTTGATTATAAAGGTCAAGTTGTGAATAAGCTTTGTAGAGGTTTATGTTTTAAGTTTTCAGCAAGCCTAATTTGGTTGGTCTTGTGTTAATTAATGAAGATGATCATCCTCTGGAAGCTTATTGCTAGCTGTTAGTCTCTAGTTTTTTTTCTGTCCGTTTGGGTTTACTTCAGGTTGATCTGATAAACATGTACAGCCAGAACTTCTTTTATGTTTCCTTGCCGTGGCATTAAGTTTTAGGTTTAGTATAGAGCATTTAAATTCAGATTTGGCTTTTCATTCTGCAGGTTTAGATTCCGGTTTGAACAGCCCTTATGTTTTTCCTTGTTACCATACTACTTGTTCAAAATTCAGATTTAGGTTTCCAATCTGTAGATTTAGTTTTCGGTTTGAGCTTATGGTTTAGTAAATCAGTTTAGATCATGTTGTAACATGTGTAAAGATCTCTATCGCTCTATAAAAGTATAAGCTTTACATGAGTATCAAGCTTTAACAGATTTTTAGTGTTGAATAGCTATGTATAGCATTTTGTTTCTCTGGTTGCTTGTGACCTTAAATAGATTTAGTTTTGAGACGAAGTATAGAGCAAGAACAGATTAGAAGACCACAGTATTACCTCAAACATTGTAGTTAGATTTCTCTTGTTAAAGCATGCTGTTCGGAATTTAATGTTTGGATGGTTGAGACAGAATTGAAGTGATTAAAGGGCTTGCTATTGTGATTTATTCATAGAGATGGGAATTTTCCGATGTCTTAGAAATTGCTATTCCATAGTTACCTAATGTTATTTGAATTTTTAATAAACTGTTAAGTGATACCATGAGAATAATCTATATGAAGTCTTCTCTGAATCTTTCAATTGATGTGGGTATGAGATCTGAAAGTTCACATTAATTGTAGGTCTTTAGCTGATTTGCAATTAACCGGACATGAACAGCCTAGTCTTAGGAGAATTCGGTCGAAAGTTGTTTAGCTTGAATGTAACATCTAGATTTGTATTAGGTAGAGCAGATTTTATTAAGAACATTCAAGTGCAGATTCGTTAGGCTCATAGTGCAGTTTTGATTAGCATAGTATCCAATTTTCTGTTAATTTAGTATGCAGAATTAAGCCTAATTTGGTATGTAGATTTTTATTTAGTAGTATAGTAGTATAGTGCAGAATTTGTGTTTACAGCAAGCATGAACAACTCTATTTAGAGCTTAGAACAACCTTTCTTTCTTTGTATTTCTGCCGGCCTGAACAACTTTACTTGAAGCTTAGAACATCCCTTTCAATTTGCAGGATAAGCAAGTGCAAATTCAGTTTCGAGTTAGTTTTCTTTGCTGCTGTACAAAACCCGAACTGCCTTTTATTCCAAGTATATGTATATATATATATAGATTTATCTTTAAGTTTTTAGTTTTCCTTGGTTCTGTTATTAGGCAATGAACATAGAATGACTTGGATTAAGTATTGGTTTATTAGGCTAATTGGAGGTTGATCCGACAGTGATTTTGGTTTGTTTTATGATGAAGTAGGTAGAGTAATCTCTTAGTGCAGAAGTGTGAATGAAAGAGTGATGAGGAGCATATGTAATATGTTGTTTTGGTGAGTATCATGTATTAAACTAAAGATGATTTGAATTGAGGTAATGAATTTAACAGGTGAGAAGTATGTGAGTAATTTAGATATGCAAGTAGTAACCTTAGAGTAGAAGTTTAGTTTAGAAGATGAGAAAAGAGATTTAAATGTTACATTAATTCTGAGCATGATTTCTACTCTTTCTCGATGACTCTAAATGTTGGTACAATACTTGTTTAATGACAAAATCTTTCTTCTAGATAGAGTAATGGTTGATTTAGATAATTCTTTATCATGACTAAATGAGCAAGATTGTAGAATGAGTAGAGTTGAAGTTTACCTCATGTTAGCTGAATTTGTGCAGTTGTGATCCATCGATTTTACGATATTTGAATGTTATAGTACTATTGAGGTTTAATGTAGTTGCTTCACCTAACTGCTTAGGAGGTTTGGAATTATGGAACAACTAAAGCTGTAGTCTTTATTTTTTAAAATAAAGATAGTTTATAGAAAGCATTGTAGAACAAGGCTTTAGATTTCTTTTAAATATGTATGATTGTGTGTTACCTAGTTGATTTCACTTATAGATGCATATTTAAAAATACCCTAACAGTATTTTGAGTTTAAGAAAAGTATAAGAAAGATAAAGAAAAGAAAGTAAAAGGCCAAGGCTTAAATAGATCCCAAAGTCAAGACTTTAGGGATTTTGGCACACCAGGTGCTTATTAAAATGCCAAAGCATTATATTTTAGAAGTATTAAAGAATAACAAGTATAAGGAAGTTATAGTTAAAAAGAAAATAAGTATTTTACTTTTTAATGGCATGTACCGGACACAAGGTCCATTGGGTGGGCTCCTAGATCGCCCCTAAGCACAAGATCGCCTAGAAGTACCTTAGTAGTTTCGGGATTAGCTACCTCGACTCATATTAAGGATGCACGCAAATTGGTACAATGCCGGACCCAAGAGAAGTTGATTATTATTTTAAAGTAATAAAGTATAAGTTTTGAAACAAATGAGACAAGCATCATTTATGCTTAGAATAAGTAAGTTTAGTTCTTTTGAATTCTAGCATGCAGTATTAGTTTTGTTTGTTTCTTGATTTGATATTTAGCATGATTAGCTTTATCTACCAGCATGCAGTTTTATCCTTGTATAGCATGATTAGCTATTGGAATTACATGAGTAGTTTCCTTAGCTTTTCTTTGCTATTAGTTTGACATGAGTAGTTATGTTTATGCTTTATTTTCTTTTAGAGCATATAGTTTCTAGTTCTTTCTGTATACATGCATATTCGTGTTTTTGTGAGTTAGATAGCACTTACTAAGAAAATTTTGCTTATAGATTGCACTTCCTCTTACTGCAAATACAGGAAAGGAAAAGATATGGAAAGGAAGGCGACAAGGAGGTGTTCGAAGGATGTGTGATGCCAGGACTATGGAAGCCTTGGGACTAAGAAAGAAGTTTTCTTTTAGTTTCTATTGTCTTTTGCTATGTTAGAAGTATTTGAGATAGTGCATGATATTTTGATGTGATTAGGACATAGTAGATGAATTGTGATATGGTGTGATGAGTTGTGATATTGTTTTCTTTATTTTGGATTTATTATACTGCGTGGTTGATTGATATGTGTTCCAGCCGCTTGTGGCTGAGTATATATTGCATGTATTGTTGAATATGGTCACCGGTACAGGGGAAGCTCTGTCGAAATTTTTCGGTAGGGTTTCCATGTGATTTTTAATCATACCGGTTAAGTAGAGTTAGTAGTTAAGTAACGGTCATCCTTAGAGAGTAGTAGTAGTAAGAAGGGTGGTCGTTACAGGTCGACTAAACCTCCCTATTTGATTGACTGAACCTCCTTGTTTAGTCAACCGATCCCATGGTTAAAACCTCATTGTGAGCTAGAATCTGATCTTTTTTCTTGGGGGTTTAGTGTCACGCCCCGGAGGAGTCCCTGTCCAAAGAAATTTCGGCAGCATCTCCCCTGTACTGCGGACAATCTGAAACTTTCTACATATCCATATACCTCAGCCACATGCGGCTGGAATAACAACGATAATAAAATACAACACACAGGCATTCCACGCAGTTTAATAAGAAATAAACAAATCAGTAATACCATGACTCGAAAACAACCCTACTCCACTACACTCATAAAACTCAAATCCGATTTTTCCTACTCCACTACACTCATAAAACACAAATCCGACGAACTCACTTCTTTTGCCATCCAGACAGGCATGTAGTAAAACAAATCCAAACCATACGAAAATTCATCAATCATAAGAATCCATACAATATCCAAGTATCAAACAACCAAGTCTAAACATAGTCAAATAAGAAGAAAAACTAAAAAAAAAAAACAAAAAGTCAACAAGTCCTCGTGGTCTGCAGGGGACCAGCAACTGGAACTCTCTCCTGACAGCATCAACCTGAAAAATAACAACAATGGAGGCGGGGTGAGTCCAACACTCAGCAGGTACAACTGTACTAACCAGGACCTGGGTATAAGGACAAACAGTCCGAGAGGTATAGAAATCCTGTATGCATGTCAAACATAGGCATCCAAACAATATGCAACATATAAATGCAGCAAACACAAACACAAGCAATAAATGCATCATGCATATGATGCCAATGATGCATCTTAGTCACCCCTGACACCAGTCAACCATCTCACACACAATAGTGAGGTCGAGTGGGTAGGGCTGTGATAATTGTGCACTCTGTCGTCACTGCTCCTGATGAGTGACCGAGTGGACGGGATGCTGTCGGAGTACACCTATCCTCCTACCCCAAATCATAAATGGGGGAGCGCAATGCTCTCAACTCCCGGTACACGATGACGGGGAGGAATCCCTGCCGGCTACCACGTTGTGTCACACTACCCATGAGCGGACCAATGGAGCCAAACAAAGTCCCTACTGCAACACACTCTGCCTGAATCGACCACTAACCCATGAGTGGTGGTGTGTGCAGATCCATGTAACTAGCGATGTGCTCAACAATAATGGAGCGAATTATCGCACAGCATGCAATCATGCGAATGGTGCATGACACTAACCATGTAAATATCCTGAGCTAAACCATATATATATAGAAGGTGCACCTTAGGTCAATGAATCAAATCAAAGGTACACAGATAAAACAAGGTATAAAACCTAGGTCCTGAACATAGTGAAGCATGGTATATCACTACCCCTATAAACATGTATAAGCAGGTAAGGAATACATGAGATGCAAAACAAGCAATCAACCAAGCATGTAATAAGTATTGGGTAGTGACTAACCGAAACAAATAAGAAACATAATTATTGCAATTTGTTAAAATCACTACTATGTATATCAAACGACATAAAGTCAAAAGTACCCACCTCCAATAAGAAAGGTCCAATCAGTCCAAATCCGAACGTCGAGAAACTCGTCTCGCGTCAAGGTCCTGTGATAAATCCTACAATTTAGCTAAGCATAAACAAATAGCTAAATAAATTCCTAATCCATCGACCATCTATGGTTAGTTTCATTAACCCTAATTACACCATCAATCAAAATCAACCAACATATTTGATTGTATTCATTAAGCCTTACCTCTGGATCAAACAAAAGGAAGATCACAGCGGTTAGTGCTCTCTACAACAATGTCTGCAAAGGAAGTCACCATATAAGGTCTACACAGGATTTAATATAATTAACCTTATGCTTACATAACAAAAGTAATACCAATAGCTCAAACCATCGAAATCATCAAATTCATCTTCCCAAACTCACCTCAACAGATTCCTAATTCTTCAACCGAGACCTCCAAGCCATAGACTCAAATCAACTCTTACCCAAAGATGAAGTGGTTGATGGTGGCTACAATGGGTAGAGCTAGGCACAGCCCAGGAAGTCTTCGGCAAATCTAGGGCAGATCCGGTGAAGACTCGGCTGTACCAGGAGATGTCGGACGGCTAGGGCACAGGGCTAAGGTAGAAGAAAGGGACCTGCTCTGCTCGACGATCAGAGATAGGGCTCGCGGTGGCCGGCTGTCGGCGCCTGAAACCAAAGAGACAGAGAAGCCTCACGTCGCCGACGGCAGAGGGAAAAAGGAACTCTACGGGTGCGATCAGCGCTAGGGCTCGGCACAGAGGAGGCGACCGTTGGCACTTCTCCGGGCGGCATTGGGTGTGGTGGCGGCGCGAGGTGGCTAGGGTAGAGGCGTCGGTGTGGGCGCTAGGGTCGGTGATCCGCGTCGGCTGGCAGCAGTGTCGGCTGTAATCGGACGCGAGGGGGAGAAAAGAAGAAGAGAAGAGGGGAGAAGAAAACCGCTGCGGCGGTTAGGGCAAGGAAAGAGGAGGCGTGCGGGGGATAAGAGAAGGAACGACGAAGGAAAAATAAGAAAAGAAATAAAAGAACAAGGAAGAAAAATCAAATATTTCCTCCTTAAAATCGGGTAGCCAAAACAGGCTTTCCCAGGACTCTGTTTTTTTTATATCCCCGTAAACTCGTCCATACGAGCTCCAAAAAATTTCTGAAAAATTTCCTAAAATTTTGAAAAATTCCCTTATTATTATTCGCCTATTTTCGGTATTTTACATTTGGTCGACTGATCCAGATGTTCGGTCGATCGATCCAGATGTTCGGTCGATCGATCTAGGCAAAATCTTTGGGTTAAGTTGACTGATCCAGACATTCCATCACCAAACAAGGTAAAATCCTAACCTATAAATTGTTAGATTTCCTGCAAAATAGAGTTAGAATAAATAGACAAATAGTATATAAAAAGTAATTTTGATAGCCTCCGGACTGTTCGATCCTTACTTTGAGTTTCACTGAAACTCTAGGTCAAACTAACGCCTATTGTTCTATCTTCGGGGAACACATCTTCACCTACTCCTCTCAGGAGAAATTATCTTTTTCCAGACCGGTCCTCTAGACCGTCTAGACTTTTTCTCAACATTTGAGACTTCAGGACTTTCCACTGGACATCCGATCCCCGACCTGTCCAGTCTTTCGCTTGGTGTCCGCGACCCCCAGGACATCCACCTATAATCTGTGACCCTAGGATTTCGCCCGATGTCTTCAACCTACCAAGACTTTGTCCAGTCTCCCAAACTAGGACTTCGTTGCCTAACTACAGCTAGGACTTTCCACTTGCCTTGTAACATCGCGGCCCGAGCGGGCCCCACTTGGATCGAACCGGGAACACCACCAGAATTGCCCATCGGGTTGATGACTAGCTCGACAGACCACCGGAGGTCCTTTCAGCGTACTTTGTCCTCACTTGCATGCACCCTGGAAAACTTCCCAGGAGGTCACCCATCCTCAGATTTCTCCATGTCAAGCACTCTTAACTTTGGAGTTATTTAAGTTTGGACTTTCGAAAAGGAAGGTGCACCTTGGTGATATGGATAGTACCATCTAACCTTTTAAGCCATACTTAACCAGAATCTCAAAACTGGGGTATTACAATCACCCCCACTTAAAGACACAACATCCTCGTTGTGTAACCATGAATCACATGTTACGAACCGCAAGTGCACGGATTAGTCGTCAGTAATAAAGATTATCGATCCCATGAGGACTGGTTATAAGCACTAGTGATGACACACTTAGGATTAGCTACATTATCGATGGTTGTAAGTAATCTTAAGAAAAGAGATTGGGAAGCGGAAACGAGAACTAGCAACGAGAAGTAATCAAATTAGTTTATGAGAGTTCCAGGAGTTCGGTTTCATTGTGGTGGTATTGATGTATCACATACTATCCTATATTCATTGTCCATCAGCATGCATTCACCAAAAGTTAAAGCAACTATCCCTAAGCACCAAACAAAGACGATACCTATGAAATCCTATTACGGTTAACCCCTGTCACTAGGGTGCCTTGGTAGATCATAAGGACGCAACTCTAATTGGTGTTATTAAGGATATAATTAAGGAGCTTAGTTTGGTCTCTTACTTCCTTGTGGAGAAGTTGCCTCTCCTTTCAAGGAAGTACCCTAGATGTCCGTGAATGGGTTACCCCTGTAACTATGACCCCTCGAGTGTACAATCTAAGATATTCCCTCTACGAGGTTGGAAATTCCTACACAATTAATCAACACGATATAGAGATCGAGTAGTCGAAACAAAGCAAGCGAAATCATCCAATGAATATAAGCATAGTACGAGTCTTACATGAAAACCAATCCACAATTACTCCCTTATCCTAGAACAAGGACTCTACTCCATAGACGCCTGAGAAAAACCCGAAGACATAGTGTCTTTAAACATACAATTCTCAAACACGAAGAGAGAAAGAAGAAGTATGCTTATCCAACGACGACGAGTGATCTTCGGATCCAATCCTTTGCTTCTGGAGTTGATGTGGTGATGAAAGATCGCTGGATCGATGTCCTGGACAGCGTGAAACAACACCAAAGTGATTCTACTGTTGACGGCTCGCTTCCCAGCTCCCCCCTTCCTTTGAGGAAAAGGGTTAAAATCCTTTTATAGGCTAGAGCGTGGCTAGGGCACTGCTGTGGTGGCATGACCGTGTAAGGATGGCACGACCGTGCCCTTTCTGGTCTCTGGCTGCGCTGCATGGCCGTGCCAATTGGCACGACCGTGTGAACTCCGGGCTCAGCTCTTAGGACACGACCGTGTAGGATTGCACGGTCGTGTGCTGCTTGGTTGCGATCATGGGGGGCACGACCGTGCAGGGTTGCACGACCGTTCCTTGCTTGGTTGCTAGTTATGAGGCACGACCGTGCAGGGTTGCACAACCATTCCTTGCTTGGTTGCTGGTTGTGAGGCACGACTGTGCAGGGTTGAGTGGCTGTGCTCTGATCCCTCTCTGGATTGGCCACACGGCCATGCAAGGTTGCACGACCGTGCTCTCTGCTTTATTCCTATGCGTCGACAATCACCATTTTTACTCCAAAAGTTTTCCCTGTCAACACAAAACCAAACAAAGAGCAGATATCCGAATAAAAGAGTATATATGATGAATACATGATAAAAGAGGCGATCATGCAAGTAATATATACGTATAAAGCAAGTGAATGTGCATTAAAGCATGCATAAACGATCATAATATTTACGCACATCACACCCCTAGACTTGAACCTTTGCTTGTCCTCAAGCAAAACGCTATATAAACTATGTTCATGAGCACCTGGCAGTATTTCATAATCCCTAGTGCATTCTGTTAAAGTGTATACTAAAAGTCTAGCTTTTTGTATAAATATTTAAGAATCACATTGGTCAAATTATCTACATTTACTGCTAAGTGTAGTTGTTCAATTAATTTATATTGTAGATAACATGGTGTGTGGTGTCACACACAGAAGATCGTGTTATCGGTTCTTTGTAAATTATAAACAGTAGCTCACGACTAAGATGGATAGGAACAAACTATTAGAATAGTCATAGTGTAATTAGATATTAGTTTATCTTGACTAATAAATTACACTAAGTACACTCCAAGTATATTGAGTAGGACCATTTAAGGTAAGTTCTTTTTATACTGATTTAATAAAAGAACAAGACCTTAGTTATTATGGAAGTGTGTGCTCTTAATCCTAATATAATAACAAGAACATATATTTAGTATTTATTTCTTTGACTTATCAATGGGTGAGATTTAGTTCGATAAATCAATAAGCTCGATAAGTTGGGAAATGATATTACTTATAGTGTGTGTTGTTAATTATAGAAGGAAACTGCGTCCTAGTAATCTAGGTTGAGAATGCCCCCAAGAGGAGCTCATAAGGATTGTCATGTTAAACCCTGCAGGTGGACTTAGTCCGATATGACAATAAGGTTGAGTGGTACTACTCTTGGACTAAGATATTAATTAAGTGAGTTGTCAGTAACTTATTTAATTAGTGGACATTCGACATCTTAAACACAGGGAGACTAACACACTCATAATAAGAAGGAGCCCAAAATGTAATTTGGGATTTGTGCGGTAGTTCAATAATAATTCTTTAGTAGTATGAATTATGATTGATGAAATTAAGTTGAGTGTTCGGGGCGAACACGGGAAGCTTAATTTCATCGGGAGACCAAAACCAATTTCTCCTCTCGGTTCCTATCGTAGCCTCTTGTATATAGAGCATTATACCCACCTATACTCACCTTCTTACCCACTCTTTGGTGGCCGACCAAGCTAGCTTGGAGCCCAAGCTAGGGCCGGCCAAGACCCAAAGATTGAGCCAAGTAGGGGTCGACCAATGCTTGGAGCCCAAGCATGGTGTGGCCGGCCCTAAGCAAATTAAAAGGATTTTTATTTTAAAAATTTTTCTTATGTGGATTCCATGGTTTTAAAAGAGAGTTTAAAATTTAAAACTTTCCTTTTATAACTTTCTACAAAAGATTAAGAAAAGATTTGATATCTTTCCTTATTTGTAGATTGAAAGAAAGATTTTAATTTTGATAAAACTTTCCTTTTTTGTAACTATGTTAATGATTTAAAAGAGAGTTTTAAAAATTATAAATATTTCCTTTTATAGCTTTCTACAAAAGATTAAGAAAAGATTTGATATCTTTCCTTATTTATAGATTGAAAGGAAGATTTTAATTTTCATAAAACTTTCCTTTTTTGTAAACCATGTTCATCATTTAAAAAGAGAGTTTTAAAATTAAATATTTTCTTTTATAAGTTTCTACAAAGGATTAAGAAAAGATTTGATATCTTTTCTTATTTTTAGATTGTAAGAAGATTTTAATTTTTAAAGATAACTTTTCTTTTTGGAAATCATCCACAAGTTTTGATAGAGAAATTTTAATTTATATTTCCTTTTATAACCAACCATGAAGGGATAAATTATTAGAGAAATTTTTATTTCTGGAAACAAATTTGGAAGTTCTAATTTTGAGATTAAAACTTGTCTTGTTGGGAGAAATTAGAAGGTGGCTGGCCATATGATCTAAGAAAAGAAATTTGATTTTAATCAAATTAAATTTTCCTTTTCATGGCAAAGTAATAAGGAAGTTTTTATTTAAATTTTCCTTATTTTCCATTACCAAGGATTATAAAAGTGGGGGTAGAGGTGCCTTCATAAAAAAAACAACTCTATTCTATTTTTCCTCCCTCTCTTCCTTGGTGGTGGCCGACCCTAGAGTTGCTTCCTCTTCTCTTCTCTTCTCTTCTTCCTTAGTGGCCGGTTTTCATCTCTCTTGGAGCACTTGTTGGTGGCCGGTTCTAGCTAGGAGAAGAAGGAGAGAAAGGAGGCTTTGTTTCTTGCATCCCTTGGAGCTTGGTGGTGGTGGCCGAAATTCTACATCCTTGGTGGATTATTGGTTTGGCCGAAACTTGCAAGGAGGAAGGAGAAGGGCATGGGTGGTTCTCATCTCGGTAGATCGTTGCCCACACAACGTCCGGGATAAGAAGAGGAATACGGCAGAAGATCAAGAGGTCGTTGCATACAAAGGAAGGTATAACTAGTAATTATTTTTCGCATGATACTAGTTTCTCTTTTGTATGAATTCCAAACACAAGAGGCATTAGATTCTAGTTTTTCGAATTGTAATTCGAGTTTGTGTTTTTCTTTATTTTTTGAATTTGTGATTCGATTGTTCTTTTTGGTTAAACTTAGAATTATATAAGGAAATTAAATATTAGCTTTCCTTAAAAGGCTTAGTTTAGGCGGTGGTGGATGCTCCCATACCCAAGAAGGCCATGTGCCTCGCCATGCAGTCCTGGAAGCCAATTTTGGAAATTAATATTTAATTGAATTTATAACATAGGTTGATTTGGATCAATAGTGTTAAGTTCCGCTTGCGATCCAAGTCTAAACCATTAAGAACAAATAAGTTAAATTTGGAATCAATAATGTTAAGTTCTGTTTGCGATTCATAATTTAACTTCTAAAGAACACAATAGGTTATTTAGGAAAGGTTCGACACTTGTATAAAATTTTTGTACAGTGGAATCGGTACGATCTTCCTAGGACCAACCATCATTTGCTATCAGAGCTAGGGTTTGCCTCTGTGTGTTTGGTTTTCAGATAGATTATGTACATGTCATACATAATTTAGGCAGGATAATAGTAGGATGTGCTAACTTTATGGTTGCAGGTTCCAACTATTATGACATATAGATATTGTGTGTGATTGGACCCTTGGACATGTCAAGGGCATTTTATTGTGTGTGCATGATTGTAATATTAAATACAACAGGAGTTGTATTAGCCCTAGGATTTTACATTTATGATCAATCTAGACTTGATGTACATTCCCTTGTGGAATATAGGATCGATGTATGTAAAATTTGATTTTATTTTTGTTGCGGATCGTATCCTTGCGAAGCGTGGTGCTATTGGAGGACCAGAGGCACAGCAGAAAAGGAAGCTTGATGGACCCGACGGCATGAACCCTAGGGCTGGCAACATACGAAGGATAGTGATGGAAAATGTCATAATAGTTGGAAAATTAATTTCCATATTTATTGCTTTATTTACTGTGATGTGTGTGTCCATATGATATGTGCTTGTTATAGTTAAACTTCTTCACCTTAAATAACTAAGTAGGAGAGGAATTTTTAAATAAATTCCACGGTCTCTATTACTGGTTTGTAAGTGATGCAACAAGCTTGCGTGTTGGCTTTGAATGCCTCCCTCCACAACGGATGAGTTTGTTACGGATCACTAGATCAAACTTCCTTTATGGATAGTTATAGGAAATTATTTAGGAGCGTGTGATCTTCTCCAACTGAAGGGGCATAATCCTATTTAATAGACTAATTATCAAGTAATGGTATACACTTAGATGCATTCAATACTATCCTCCCCAACGGAGTCACTGCTATTGTTTTGCGGGATCAAAGGAATACCAACTATTAATTTGTCATAAAGCTAGGTGAAACTCTCTTTTTACAAATGTTTGAATTTGTATACATCTACACTAACATGACATGCAAAATTCATGATGTTTGAGGTAATTTTGTCATAAAATTAGGTTGATAAAATAAATTGGGTAAAACCTCCTCTTACAAACAAATGAATTTGTATACGTCTACACTAACGTGGCATACAAAATTCATGGCGTTTGAGGTAATTTAAGGATGACAAGATAATTAATGGGTAAGACCCTCCTCTTACAAATGTTTGATTTTGTATACGTCCACACTAACGTGGCATGCATAATTCCCGGTGTTTGAGGTGTTGGTGAATTTAAATAATATTGTTTGAGGAATCAATGTTATTTTAAATTTAAAGTTTTGACCAAATATTTGACCAAAGACAAAACCAACTATTAATTTTATTCGTCATAAAGTAAGGTTGACAAGATAATAAAATTAATGGATAAAATCTCCTCTTTGAATTTGTATACACCCACACTAACGTGACATACAAAATTTATGGAGATTTTTAAGGAATTGGTCTTGACCAAATATTTTTGTGATTATTAGGATTTAAAATGTTGGTCAATCCCCTAGCTGTTATACTATAGGATAGACTTAGTGGTCCCAATTATAATGATTGGAAATAAGACTTGGACATTAAGGTGGACTGTCTTCTTAGAACTAAGAACAATAAAGATGTATTTTATTCATTAGTTGTTACATGTTTAGTGGAGTTATCTACCGGTGCCTGGTGTGTAGATACGGGAACCACTGATCATGTCTGTAATTTATTGCAGGGGTTCTAGGAAACCCGACGACTATATGAAAGGAAAATCATCGTCTACATGGGCACTACTACAAAAGTAGTAGTTGTTGCAGTGGGAGGTGTTTATCCTCTTAAAGGAATAAACTTGGATTTTGAGAAATTGTCTTTACGTACCAAGTTTAGAAAGAACTAGATTTCAGTTTCTAAACATGATATTCTGTTTCTTTTGATAACAAAGTTGTTATAAAGGAAAATAGGGAAAATATCTGTTCTGGTATGTTGGTTGACAATTTATAAATCCAACAAATTCCACGATGCAACAAATGTAAATTAATAACATATCTTCTAACTTTTAAAAGAGAAAGTAACCTTCGGAGATGAACCAATCTTATTTTTGACATCTAAAGCTAGGTTATATTAACTTGAGTAGGATTCAAAGAATAATAACCAATGAACTCTTGGGTTCATTGGTAGTGGAAATCTTTCCAACCTATGAGTCTTACTTGGGGAAAAATAACCAAGAAGCTTTTAAGTATAAGGGGGTATGGAGCCAAAGATATGTTGGAATTGGTTCATTCTAATTTGTGTGGACTATCCAGGCAAGAGGTTGTCTCGAATATTTCGTCTCTTTTATAGACGACTATTCGAGACACGGGTACATTTACTTGATGCACCACAAGTCTAAGTGTTTTGATAAGTTCAAAGAGTACAAGGCTGATGTGGAGAAACGTCAATATAAAAGTATCAAGACACTACAGTGAGATTGTAGTGACAAGTACCTCTTAGGATAGTTTAGGAATCACTTATCAGAAGTCGGGATTCAATCCAAACTGACTGCACCTGGTATACTCCAACAGAATGGTGTAGTAGAACGAAGGAATAGGTCTCTTATGGAAATAGTTAGATTAATGATGAGTTATTCAGAATTACCAAATTCATTTTTAAGGATATACACTGAAAACGGAAGTGAACATAGTACCTTCTAAGTCAGAACTCTCTACTCTCATAGAATTGTAGAATGGGTGTAAGCATAGTCTACAGCATATTCAGATTTGGGGTAGTCCAACACATGTGCTGAAGGGAGACACTGATAAGTTGGAATAGGAGTTTACTTGTTTGTGCATTATTCTAGAAAAATGAAAGGAGGTTTATAGTCCTTAAAATCAGAGGGTCATTGTTAGAACCAATGATCGATTTTAGAAGAGGACTAGGTAATGAACCACAAACCCATAAGTAAATTTGTTCTTAAGAAAATAAAGGGCATGTATAATCTAGTACCAACTGTACAAGATGAAATATCACAAGAAACTACAACATGTATCACAAATGATACACAACCAAATACAGTGCTTCGTCGTAGTGGGAGGGTTAGAAGGCAACCTGAGAGATTCATATTTTGGGAGAGTCTTTGGACTTGAACCTTGGTGAACATGAACCTAATTCCCGAACATATGACGAAACACTCCAAGATAAACATGCAACATCTTGGCAAAGAGCAATGAATACATAATTAGAATATATGTATTCTAATAAAGTCTGGGAGCTTGTAGAACCACCAGATGGTGTAAAAGCCATTGGGTGTAATTAGGTCTACAATAGGAAAGGAAGGATAAATGGGAAGGTATAAACTTTCAAAGCAAGGCTTGTTGAAAAAGGGAAACCTTTTACCGGTAGCCATGCTTAAAGTCTATCCGAATTCTTTTATCTATTGCTGCTCATATGGATTATGAGATTTGGCAAGTGGATGTCAAGACAGTTTTCCTTAACGGAAGTCTTGAAGAAAACATCCATATGAAGCTACCAGAGGGGTTCATTGCAAAGGGCAAAGAACATCTAGTGTGTAAGCTCAATCAGTCTATTTATGGACTGAAGCAAAGCTTCAAGGTCTTGGAACATCCGGTTTAATGAAGTAATCCAGACCTATGGATTTGTTTAGTGTTCGGATAAATCTTATGTATACAAGAAGTGTGATAGGAAACGTGGTGGTATTTCTTGTACTATATGTAGATGACATTTTTGATAGTTGGAAACAATATCAAAGTGTTGTCGGAAGTAAGGGTATGGTTGTCCAAGCAATTCGATATAAAGGATTTGGGAGAATGTGCACATATTATTGGGATCATGAGATCACAAGAAAAGAATGTTGTGTTTATCCCAAGCTTCATATATCGATACAATCCTTGCTTGTTTAAGTATGCAAAACTCCAAGAAAGGTTCCTTACCTTTTTGGCATGGAATAGCTATATCTAAAGAGATGTCTCCGAATCAAAGGAGATAGAGGACATGAAGGCAGTTCCTTACGCTTCGGTTGTAGGAAGCCTAATGTATGTAATGTTGTGTACGAGACTGGATATCTGTTTTGCCGTGGGCATGGTTAGTGTAAAGCCCAGGAAAAATTCCCGAATTTATTTTATAATTTTTCTATGATTTTTGTGAAATTTTTAGATATTTTTTCGGAATTTTCCGAGTAGCGGAAGTGGCAAAAGTAATTGGAACCGTAAAATAGCTTAGGCGGGAATCGAACCCGAGACCTATGGTTTACGGATAAGTTTAGTAACCGGTGAACCCTGCAGGGCCGTGCTGAAAGAAAGGAGAACCAAATATATTTATATTAGAGTTGGGTTCATTAAACCACTTAATATAAATAATAAACTTAAGATGGAGTTGGGTTATTTTATTTTGGTTCGGCAAATCCCTCTTCACCGAGACCATTCACGCCGCCCCCTCCTTTTCTTCCTCCTTCTCTCGGCGCCACATCAAGGAAAGGCTAGGGCTTTCTTCCTAGGGTCCCAAGGTTACCATCCGGCAACGATTTCAACACAAGGAAGTTCCCTCCGCGAGTAGAGCACGTGGACGTAAGCGGTTCGTCGAACGGAGCAGTTTTCCGGAAAACCTAGCGGATAGAATCATAAGAAAACCTTGCGATTGAGGTAAGAAACCCCTCACCTACAGTATAATTGCTCTCGCTTGTTAGTTTTGGCGTTAGTTCAGTAGTTCTACAGTTTTCAGTTTTAGGGTGTGCTTTTAGTGCACACCAAGCATTCGGTAGAATGCCCAGTTCAGAAGGATGCACCAGTAGGCATCCTAACAGCATGTAAAATGTATTAGAAACATTTTATTCAGCTTATTACCAGTTATTACAGCTATATGGATCAGATATCCATTGGGTGGGCTCCCACAGTAGCCTCTAGGTTCAGATAACCTAGCTCTAGGTTCAGATAACCTAGAACAGCAAAGTAAAATAAAACAGTATTCAGTATTTTACTTTTATTCAGTTGGCACTGTACTTGGATCAGATATCCATGGGCTGGACTCCCACAGTCGTCCCTAGGTTCAGATAACCTAGTAACCCTGCTAGATTCGGAACTTGCAATCCCGGGTCTCGTAGGGATGCGCGCACAGTAAGTACAGTTGCCAGGGCCCAACAGCATGTTTAGTATTTTCATCTATTATATGTATAGTTTTCAAATTTGAAACTAGTGATGAGAACACTAATTTAGCTTTCAGTTCAGTTCAGGTTCAGTTTACATGATTTGAGTTCATGTACAGATTTAGATATATGCATGACTAGTTCAGTTTCATACTCAGTTTATAAGTGTGCCATGTTCAGTTTAAAGCATGTTCAATTTATATGCTATACATGTTTCAGTTCCAGTTTATGCTTTTATATGCCATGCCATGTTGCCATGCTCAGTTCAGTTTTCAAACAGCATGTTTTAAAAACATAATCGCATCGTTGCATGTTTTTGTGAGGTAGATGGTTTCTTACTAAGCTTCTTAGCTTACAGATGCTACTTTTCTTATACTGCAGATACCGGTAAAAGAAAAGTGGATTAGCGGAGGCTGGAGGGCGATGCTACGATGATGTGTGTGTGCAAGGGGTTTGGAATAAAGATCCTTGGGATCTACACGCTTTTATTTCAGTTTTAGTACTTAACATGTCTAGTTTTATGACTTAGTCTTGTTACTAGGTGTTATAGCTTAGTAAACTATGCCTTGTTTAGGTTATCATGTTTAGAATGTTAGTATTTACATGCTAGAGTGTTTTTCATGTATCTAGATCTTGTGTATGTGATTCTTGGCACGAATCAGTGCTGGAAATCAGAAATTCTGATTTCGTTTCAGACTATCAGAGCCTGGATCGGTCAGCAGACCGATCCAGTGCCGTTTATTCTCCTGGATCGGTCAGCCGACCGATCCAGATGGATACAGTAGCCTACTGTATCTCCCAGGATCGGTCAGCCGACCGATCCAGATGGATACAGTAGCCTACTGTATCTCCCAGGATCAGTCAGCCGACCGTTCCATCCGCGAACAGAGAGTTCGGGACGAAATCAGCGGTCACTGATCGGTCAGCCGACCGATCAGTGAGCAGCTGGATCGGTCGGCAGACCGATCCAGCCAGCGTTCCTGTGCGCGATCAGTGAGCCACTGATCGGTCCGCCGACCGATCAGTGAGCAGCTGGATCGGTCGGCAGACCGATCCAGCCAGTGTTCGCGTGGGTGTCAGTGGATCGTTCCACGGACCGATCCAAAGCTCCAGTTTCACCTCCTCAGTATAGCTATGAATATCTAGAAGGTAGTTGGATATGAAATCTCACTCTCACAGAGTTAACAGATGCAACTACAATAGTTTAGTAAAATTTTATTTTACCCAGTCTTCCGCACAGTACAACACAGTAGTTTCAATAGTTAATGTAGCGATCCGGCTCACAGCTTAGTACCCAGGAGTTGGGTCGTTACAGTTAGCAAATATCAAAGTAACCCTGGACAAGGACATTGGACTGCCATAGCATATATTAAAGTACCGTAGAGGGACTAGAAATTATATGCTGGCTTACCAAGCAAATGATTTGCTCCCTGTGGGTTACACGGATTCTGGCTTCCAATCAGATAGGGACAATAGCAAGTCGACCTTGGGGTTTTGTGTTTATTTTAGGAGGTGATGTTGTAACGACCACCCTTCTTACAACTCTACTACTCGCTAAGATGATTGTTACTTAACTATTAACTCTACTTAACCGGTGTGATCGAAACCACGAGGAATCCCTACCGAAAAATTTTGACAGAGTCTCCCCTGTACCGGTGACCATAAACATCAATACATACACAGTATACACAGCCACAGGCGGCTAGAACATATATCAAACAACTCACGCAGTAAATAATCCAAAACAAAAGAGAACTATACCAGAAATCATCACACAAGATCACAATTCATCTACTATGTCCTAATAACATCAAGATAACATATACCATCCCGAATACTTCTAACATAGCAAAAGAAAAAGAAAACTAAAAGAAACTCCTTTCTAGTCCCAAGGCTTCCATAGTCCAGGCATCGCACATCCACCACACATCTCCTTGTCGCCTTCCTTCTGACTATAGCTTCCCTTTACTTTTATCTGCAGTAAGAGGAAATGCAATCTATAAGCAAAATTTACTTAGTAAGCGCTATCTAACTCACAAAAACATGAATGTGCATGTATACGAGAAGAAACTAGAAACTGAATGCTTTAAAAGAAAATAAAGCATAAACATAGTTGCTCATGTTAATCTAAAAGCAAAGAAAAGCTAAGGAATCTACTCATGTAATTATAATAGCTAATCATGCTATACAAGGATAAAACTGCATGCTAGGAATAAAGCTAAACATGTGAAAGCTGCTCATCCAATAGGTAAACATGAAAAACTACTCATCTACTAGATAAACATGGTAGAATAAAGAACTAAACTTGTTGATTTTTAGAACTATATGAAACTTATTTCATTTGTTCAAAACTTATACTTATATACTTCAAAATAATAATCAACTTCTCTTAGGCCCAAGCTTAGTACCAAAGCGCGCTCCCTAATAGAAACTGGGGTAGCGAGCCACCAGTCCTACGAGGGTAAAGACCTCGGTCTTACCAGGGCCAAGACCTCAGAATTGGTCACCTGGATTTATTTAACGACAACCTCGGAAGTCGGGTACTAGCCTCTTAAAAATAAAATACTTATTTACTTCTTCTTTAAATGTCTTGACATTTTAACAAGCACCTTATGTGCCAAAAATCCCTAAAGTCTTGACTTTGGGATCTACTTAAGGCCTTGACCTTTTTCTTTCTTTTCTTTATCTTTCTTATACTTGTTATCTTTTAACATTCTTATAATAAAATGCCTTGGCATTCCTTCTAGCACTTGGTGTGCTGCAGATTAAAATTCCAGAATTTGGAATCCCATAGAACCCTTAATCTTGTTTTTCTTACAGCACACATTATAGCAAGGAAAGTCTAAACTAAATGCTATATGTATATGTATATATATATATATATATATATATATATATATATATATATATATATATATATATATATATATATATATATATATATATATATATATATATATATATATATATATATATATATATATTTGCTACTTCTGACGATCCACGTCTAAAAGAAAAAGGGAAACAAAATAAAAAATCTGTTCATGTACATCTAAAAGCAAGGGTAAACAAAATCAGCATACTACACTTATAAACATCTGCACTTAAGCTCAATAAAATGCTTATTCAATTCTACAACTACAGTGCATGAATAAAGTCTAATAGCAAAACAAGGAAGACTACTCATATTCATAACAATGAAAGCTACTGGTACTCAACTAATAGCAATGAGAGATGTATATGTCCAGTTAATTGCATTTGAACTAAAATCTGAAAAACTAACATAAAATGAACCACTTAAACACATGCTGTTCATGTCATTCTAATGGTAAAGAGGACTGGTCATGCTCAACTAATAACAAATAAAAGCTGTACATGCTCATTTAATAACAATGAAAGCTACTGGTGTTCAACTACAACATTGAAAGGCTGTACACACACAAATAATAACAAATAAAAGCTACTGTTAAGGAACCAAATGAAAAATAAAACAGAAACTGCATTCCTTCATTTGTTGTGCACGCCTATTGCAGCACCAAGAAACTAGAAGCTTAATCAAAAATAGAAATATGTACTCATTGCATGGCACAAACCCAAATCCGAACAGCAAGCTTAAGGAATTGTTCATGCCTTCTTTTCCTAACACCAAACTGATTTGCACAGCAAGGTTACCAACCCGGATTACTCAACAATAAGGTGATCTCATATTCAACCTAGCAGATTCAGAATTAATGGTCATGGCAGTAACCACTACAAGCAACCCGAAACCACAGCTCTTCCCCTGTTCAAGGTCAGTTGCCCTATATCAAAAGGAACAAACGTGCCTAGTTCATACCATTAGTTCCCCTCTTTGAAGTACACGGCAGTAAACACACAAGCAAGTTCACAACATGCTTCAAAAATCAAAAGACACAAGGAAACATCAAACGAATCCAGAACCACTCTTACCGCTGGTGAGTAAGAGACTTACCCTTCATGTTCTTGGACTCACAGCCGAAAGGGAAGAGGTTTCTAGGGTTTTCGGCAGTGACTACTTCATGATCCCTTCGTATCTTCGTGCTCCCCTCAGCGAGACGATCACAAATCCATGAAAAACCCTGGGAGGAACCCCTTTGCCGGCACCGGAAATGAAGCCCTAACGCGGCTTCGTTTTCGCCCGAAAGAGAAGAATCACGCGGCGTCGCGTGTGAGGAGAAGAAAAACCCGATCGAGAGGAAATAAAACCTATTCCTCACTTAACTTTTCTTTTATACCAAAGTTTATTTTCGATTTCTAAAATATCACTTAACTACTATTGGTTTCAGTTTTCTTCAAGAAAACAATCGCATGCTCACTTGGTCAGCCTGGACAGGTAAAGGCCTAGTTGAGTCGGAGGTCGCCGGGTCGAGCTTCGGCTTAGCCATTTTTCTGCAACCTTTTTAAACCTAAGGTATTTCTGTATCAATTAGAATTTATATACATCTCGTTCCATAATCGTTCATGAAACACTTGCAGAACAGTTGGCTAGCTGGGTTTGGTTGGGGTCCGAGGTCTTCGGTTCGAATCTCGGCTTGGACATTTTTTGTCAAAACTTCTTTCGTTTAGTAAAAATATCAAACGACCTCCAAAAATTGCATAAAAATACTCTAAAAATTTCTAAAAATCTCTAGAATATTTTAAAAGCATTTCCAAATATTTTTAAGGACATTTAAAACTTGAAATAGGGAAAATTGGGTCGTTCTAATCCCCCATTCCTTATAAAAAGTTCGTCCCCGAACTTAGAATAGTTCTGGATATTTCTGTCTCATACTGTCCTCACGCTCCCAAGTGACTTCCTCGTGCTTCTGGTTCTGTCAGATGACCTTCACTAGTGGCAATTCTTTGTTTCTTAGTCTCTTGACTACTCTGTCCACTATCTATATAGGTCTGCTCTCGTAGCTAAGATCCTCTTGGATCTGCACTGACTGAAACTCAATCACTTGGCTAGGGTCGTGGAGACACTTCTTTAGCATGGAGACATGAAATACATTAGGTATTGCTGACATGTCTTGTGGTAAGTCCAGCTTGTAAGCTACTTTCTCAATCCTCTCTATGATCAGGTAAGGTCCTACATAACGAGGACTTAATTTTCCCTTCTTGCCAAATCTCATCACTCCCTTCATAGGAGCAACCTTGAGAAAGACTGAATCCCCTACTTGGAATTCAAGTGGCCTACGGCGTGTGTCAGCATAACTCTTCTGTCTACTCTGGGCAGTCTCAATTCTCTGTCTGATCTTCTGGATAGCCTGAGTGGTCTCATCTATCATCTCCGTCTGGATGCCCAGCTCTACTTCCAATTCTCTTCTTTCACCTGCTTCTTACCAGCAAATGGGTGATCTGCACTTCCTACCATACACCGTCTCATAAGGTGCCATCTTGATGGTGGCCTGATAGCTATTGTCGTAGGCAAATTCAACTAAGCAGAGATACTTGCACCAACTTCCCTTAAAATCTAGTGCACAAGCCCTGAGCATATCTTCTAAGATCTGATTTACTCGCTTTGTCTGTCCATCAGTCTGAGGATGGAAGGCTGTGCTGAACTTGAGTTTGGTGCCTAGTGCAGTCTGAACACACTCCCAAAAGTGAGAGGTGAAATGCCCATCTCTATCAGAAATAATAGATTTAGGAACTCCATGAAGTCTGATCACTTCCTTGACGTACATTTGTGCCAACTGCTCTATAGAGTGGAACACCTTGATAGCTAGAAAATGGGCAGACTTAGTCAATCTGTCCACTACTACCTATATTGCGTCATATCCATTTGTAGTTCTTGGAAGACCTATTATAAAGTTCATAGATATGTCTTCCCACTTCGACTCTGGTATCAGAAGAGGCTGTAGAACTCCTCCTGGTCTCTGGTGCTCTACTTTGACTCTCTGACATGTCAGGCAGGTACTGACATATTTAGCTATATTTCTTTTGAGTCCAGACCACCAGAACCTCTGTTTCACGTCTTGGTACATCTTGGTAGAACCAGGATGCATGGAGTAAGGTGTACTATGAGCTTCTTCTAGAATCTTCCTCCTTAATTCCTCATCATTGGGAACACAAAGACGGTTCCCCTGATAAAGAACTCCACTGTCTGATACTCGAAACTCTGTATCTTCTTCTTTTTGTATCCCTTGCTTGATCTTCTGGATATCTGGTTCTTCCCTTTGTTTTCTCTGTATATCCTCAAGCAGGGTTGACTCTAAGGTCAATGCAGAGAGTTGCCGATAAATAACTTCAAGTCCGAAATCTGACAACTCCTTCTGCAGTGGCAGGGCTAATGATGACAATACCACCAGGGATGCACTGGATTTTCTGCTTAGTGCATCTGCCACCTTATTAGCTTTGCCTGGGTGGTAGAGGATTTCACAGTCATAGTCTTTGACCAACTCCAGCCACCTATCCTGTCTAATGTTTAAGTCCTTCTGAGTGAAGAAGTACTTAAGACTCTGATGGTCTATGAAGATTCTGCACTATACTCCATACAAGTAATGTCGCCAGAGTTTTAGTGCAAAGACCACAGCTGCCAGCTCAAGATCATGAGTGAGGTAGTTCTTCTCATAGTCTTTGAGTTATCTGGAAGCATAAGCTATAACTTTTCCTTCTTGCATGAGAACAGCTCCTAGGCCCATCTTGGAAGCATCACTGTAGATGTCAAAACTCTTGTCACTTTCTGGAACTGTTAGGACGGGAGCACTGGTCAGTCTCTTCTTTAGCACTTGGAAACTCTACTCACATTTGTCTGACCACTTAAACTTCTTGTTCTTCCTGGTTAAGGCCGTTAGTGGAGAAGCTATCCTGGAAAAGTCCTCCACGAATTTCCTGTAGTACCCAGCTAAACTAAGGAAACTCCTGATCACCCTGGTGTTCTTGGGTCTCTTCCAGTTGTTGACCGCTTCTATTTTGGCTGGATCTACTTGAATACCTTCTTTAGAAATTATGTGACCTAGAAACGCCACCTGATCTAACCAGAACTCAAACTTTGAGAATTTAGCATACAGCTGCTTCTGCTGTAGGGTCTGCAGTACTATTCTCAAGTGTATGTCATGCTCCTCTGGGGTCCTTGAATAGACTAGAATGTCATCGATGAATACGATGACAAATTTGTCAAGGTATTCTCTGAACACTCTGTTCATTAAGTCCATGAAGACCGTTGGTGCATTAGTCACACCAAAAGGCATGACTACAAACTCGTAGTGTCCATATCTGGTCTTGAAAGCCGTTTTGGGTATATCCCTTTCTTTCACTTTCAGCTGATGGTACCCAGAGCGTAGGTCTATCTTTGAGAACACTGTCGCCCCTCTCAACTGATCAAATAGGTCGTCGATCCTGGGAAGGAGGTACTTGTTCTTGATTGTCACTTGATTCAGAGCTCTATAATCTATGCACATCCGCATAGATCCGTCCTTCTTCTTGACAAACAACACAGGAGCTCCCCATGGTGAATGACTAGGGTAGATGAAGCCTTTGTCAAGCAGCTCCTGAAGTTGTTCTTGCAACTCTTTCAGCTCCGTTAGAGACATGCGGTATGGAGCTTTGAAATTGGCTCCACTTCTCTGTTGGGAGGTAGTCTAGGTAGCCCTTCTGGAAATACCTTTAGATACTCACAGACTACCCGAACATATTCCTGCTTGGGTCTTTCTTGTTATCTTTGTCCTTTCAGTTCTGATTACTTGACTGGGGTCTCTGTTTCCCCACTATCTTGTATTCGATCTTGACTGACTTGTGTTGCATTTGTTGTGCCTTGATGCTGTTCAAATAGTGCTCACTAATACCCTGCTGACTAGTTCTTCACCAATCTGTGGTCGGTGAGTTTCATTACTCACATTAAGTGCTATTTCTGGTCTCAGCCTTCGGAGCATCAGTCTGACTCATTCTTTCTCTGTACTTATTAACTCTAGGCAAAGACGAGCTAGCCTGTCGAATCCTTTGACCTCTTCTTCTACTGGTAGGTCACCTTGTCTAAATTCTATAAGCTCTTCATAATGTTTATTGGTGATCCGTTGACGGAAGAATTCTTCGTAAAACTTTATCTCGAAGTCAACCCAGCTCATCTGGTTGACTGCTCTCTTACTCTTAACTGGCTCCCACCACATACAAGCATCTCCAGATAAGTAGAAAGAGGCACACTTAACCTTCTCGACTTCTGGCCAGTCAAGAAGCTCCATTGTGCTCTCAAGTGTCTTGAACCAAGCCTGGGCATCCCAGGGTCAGTCGTGCCTGAGAAACTTTCTGGCTTCAGCTTTAGCCACTGTATCAGGGATGCTTCTTGTCTTCTAGGTGTTGTGGCGACTTCCAGGGCAACTGATGGGACTTCAGTCACCACTGGGGTCTCCACATTGATGGTTGGGGAGTGGGAGGAGCTGGCTTCTAATTGGCCATCAGATTGGCAATCACCTGTTGTTGCTCTGCTACTTGTCTCTGAAGTTGAGCAACAACTTCAGATAGATTAGGCCCAGTTGTTCTGGGGTCTTCGTTCTCCTGAGCTCGGTCCTCAGTACGAATGGTACGGGGATGTCCTCTTCTTGACATCTAGTTATGCAGAGAAAAACTTGATATCTTCTCTATCCTTTCTAAAAATACTTATGTATATGAATAAAAGAGAAACAAAACTTCTATCTTACTAAAGCATATATAAACAATTACTCTATACTGCAAATAATAAAGAAAGCATAAAAGGAAAAACTTAAATACTTTCTTACTTGAAAACGGCAAGGATGATGCTGATGTGTGTGATGCTGGAGAATGAGACCTGCTCTGATACCAACTATAACGACCACCCTTCTTACAACTCTACTACTCTCTAAGGTAACCGTTACTTAACTATTAACTCTACTTAACCGGTGTGATCGAAACCACGAGGAATCCCTACCGAAAAATTTCGGCAGATTCTCCCCTGTACCGGTGACCAAAAACATCAATACATACACAGTATACACAGCCACAGGCGGCTGGAACAAATATCAAACAACTCACGCAGTAAATAATCCAAAACAAAAGAGAACTATACTAGAAATCATCACACAAGATCACAATTCATCTACTATGTCCTAATAACATCAAGATAACATATACCATCCCGAATACTTCTAACATAGCAAAAGAAAAAGAAAACTAAAAGAAACTCCTTTCTAGTCCCAAGGCTTCCATAGTCCAGGCATCGCACATCCACCACACATCTCCTTGTCACCTTCCTTCTGACTATAGCTTCCCTTTACCTTTATCTGCAGTAAGAGGAAATGCAATCTATAAGCAAAGTTTCTTAGTAAGCGCTATTTAACTCACAAAAACATGAATGTGCATGTATACGAGAAGAAACTAGAACCTGAATGCTTTAAATGAAAATAAAGAATAAACATAGCTGCTCATGCTAATCTAAAAGCAAAGAAAAGCTAAGGAATCTACTCATGTAATTCTAATAGCTAATCATGCTATACAAGGATAAAACTGCATGCTAGAAATAAAGCTAAACATGTGAAAGCTGCTCATCCAATAGGTAAACATGAAAAACTACTCATCTACTAGATAAACATGGTAGAATAAAGAACTAAACTTGCTGATTTTTAGAACTATATGAAACTTATTTCATTTGTTCAAACTTATACTTATATACTTCAAAATAATAATCAACTTCTCTTGGGCCCAGATTTAGTACCAAAGCGCGCTCCCTAATAGAAACTGGGGTAGCGAGCCACCAGTCCTACGAGGGTAAAGACCTCGGTCTTACCAGGGCCAAGACCTCGGAATTGGTCACCTGGATTTATTTAACGACAACCTCGGAAGTTGGGTACTAGCCTCTTAAAAATAAAATACTTATTTACTTCTTCTTTAAATGTCTTGACATTTTAACAAGCACCTTATGTGCCAAAAATCCCTAAAGTCTTGACTTTGGGATCTACTTAAGGGCTTGGCCTTTTTCTTTCTTTTCTTTCTCTTTTTTATACTTGTTATCTTTTAACATTCTTATAATAAAATGCCTTGGCATTCCTTCTAGCACTTGGTGTGCTGCAGATTCAAATTCCAGAATTCGGAATCCCATAGAACCTTTAATCTTGTTTTTCTTACAGCACACAATATAGCAAGGAAGGTCTAAACTAAATGCTATATATATATATATATATATATATATATATATGCTACTTCTACCCATCCACATCTAAAAGAAAAAGGGAAACAAAATAAAAAATCTGTTCATGTACATCTAAAAGCAAGGGAAAACAAAATCACCATACTACACTTATAAACATCTGCACTTAAGCTCAATAAAATGCTTATTCAATTCTACAACTACAGTGCATGAATAAATTCTAATAGCAAAACAAGGAAGACTGCTTATATTCATAAAAATGCAAGCTACAGGTGCTCAACTAATAGCAATGAGAGCTGTATATGTCCAGTTAATTGCATACGAACTAAAATCTGCAAAGCTAAGATAAAATGAACCACTTAAACACATGTTGTTCATGTGATTCTAATGGTAAAGAGGACTGGTCATGCTCAACTAATAACAAATAAAAGCTGTACATGCTCATTTAATAACAATGAAAGCTACTGGTGTTCAACTAAAACATTGAAAGGCTGTACACACACAAATAATAACAAATTAAAGCTACTGTTAAGGAACCAAATGAAAAATAAAATAGAAACTGCATTCCTTCATTTGTTGTGCACGCCTATTGCAGCACCAAGAAACTAGAAGCTTAATCAAAAATAGAAATCTGTACTCATTGCATGGCACAAACCCAAATCCGAACAGCAAGATTAAGGAATTGTTCATGCCCTCTTTTCCTAACACCAAACTGATTTGCACAGCAAGGTTACCAACCCCGATTACTCAACAATAAGGTGATCTCATATTCAACCTAGCAGATTCGGAATTAATGGTCATGGCAGTAACCACTACAAGCAACCCGAAACCACAGCTCTTCCCCTGTTCAAGGTCAGTTGCCCTATATCAAAAGGAACAAACGTGCCTAGTTCATACCATTAGTTCCCTCTTTGAAGTACACGGCAGTAAACACACAAGCAAGTTCACAACATGCTTCAAAAATCAAAAGACACAAGGAAACATCAAACGAATCCGGAACCACTCTTACCGCAGGTGAGTAAGCGACTTACCCTTTGTGTTCTTGGACTCACAGCCGAAAGGGAAGAGGCTTCTAGGGTTTTCGGCAGTGACTACTTCGTGAGCCCTTCGTATCTTCGTGCTCCCCTCAGCGAGATGATCATAAATCCATGAAAAACCCTCGGAGGAACCCCTTTGCCGGCGCCGGAAACGAAGCCCTAACGCGGCTTCGTTTTCGCCCGAAAGAGAAGAATCGCGCGGCATCGTGTGTGAGGAGTAGAAAAACCCGATCGGGAGGAAATAAAACCAATTCCTCACTTAACTTTCCTTTTATACCAAAGTTTATTTTCAGTTTCTAAAATATCGCTTAACTACTATTGGTTTCGGTTTTCTTCAAGAAAACAATCGCTTGCTCACTTGGTCAGCCTGGACAGGTAAAGGCCTGGCTGAGTCGGAGGTCGCCGGGTCGAGCTTCGGCTCGGCCATTTTTCTGCAACCTTCTTAAACCTAAGGTATTTCTGTATCAATTAGAACTTATATACATCTCGTTCCATAATCGTTCATGAAACACTTGCAGAACAGTTGGCTAGCTGGGTTCGGTTAAGGTTTGGTTCGGGTCCGAGGTGTTCAGTTCGAATCTCGGCTTGGACTTTTTTTGTCCAAACTTCTTTCGTTTAGTAAAAATACCAAACGACCTCCAAAAATTACATAAAAATACTCTAAAAATTTCTAAAAATCTCTAGAATATTTTAAAAGCATTTCCAAATATTTTTAAGGACATTTAGAACTCAAAATAGGGAAAATTGGGTCGTTACAATCCCCCATACCTTATAAAAAGTTCGTTCTCGAACTTAGAATAGTTCTTTCTCATACTGTCCTCACGCTCCCAAGTGACTTCCTCGTGCTTCTGGTTCTGCCAGATGACCTTCACTAGTGGCACTTCTTTATTTCTTAGTCTCTTGACTGCTCTGTCCACTATCTGTGTAGGTCTGCTCTCGTAGCTAAGATCCTCTTGGATCTGCACTGACTGAGACTCAATCACTTGGCAAGGGTCATGGAGACACTTATTTAGAATGGAGACATGAAATACATTATGTATTGCTGACATGTCTTGTAGTAAGTCCAGCTTATAAGCTACTTTCCCAATCCTCTCTATGATCAGGTAAGGTCCTACATAATGAGGACTTAATTTGCCCTTCTTGCCAAATCTCATCACTCCCTTCATAGGAGCAACTTTGAGAAAGACTGAATCCCCTACTTGGAATTCAAGTGGCCTACGACGTGTGTCAGCATAACTCTTCTGTCTACTCTGGGCAGTCTCAATTCTCTGTCTGATCTTCTGGATAGCCTGAGTGGTCTCATCTATCATCTCTGTCTGGATGCACAGCTCTACTTCCATTTCTCTTCTTTCACCTGCTTCTTGCCAGCAAATGGGTGATCTGCACTTCCTACCATACAACGCCTCATAAGGTGCCATCTTGATGGTGGCCTGATAGCTATTGTCATAGGCAAATTTAACTAAGCAGAGATACTTGCACCAACTTCCCTTAAAATCTAGTGCACAAGCCTTGAGCATATCTTCTAAGATCTGATTTACTCGCTCTGTCTGTCCATCAGTCTGAGGATGGAAGGCTGTGCTGAACTTGAGTTTGGTGCCTAGTGCAGTCTGAACACACTCCCAAAAGTGAGATGTGAAATGCCCATCTCTATTAGAAACAATAGATTTAGGAACTCCATGAAGTCTGATCACTTCCTTGACGTACATTTGTGCAAACTGCTCTATAGAGTGGAACACCTTGATGGCTAGAAAATCAGCAGACTTAGTCAATCTGTCCACTACTACCCATATTGCGTCATATCTATTTGTAGTTCTTGGAAGACCTGTTATAAAGTTCATAGATATGTCTTCCCACTTCCACTCTGGTATCAGAAGAGGCTGTAGAACTCCTCCTGGTCTCTGGTGCTCTACTTTAACTCTCTGACATGTCAGGCAGGTACTGACATATTTAGCTATATTTCTTTTGAGTCCAGACCACCAGAACCTCTGTTTCACGTCTTGGTACATCTTGGTAGAACCAGGATGCATGGAGTAAGGTGTACTATGAGCTTCTTCTAGAATCTTCCTCCTTAATTCCTCATCATTGGGAACACAAAGACGGTTCCCCTGATAAAGAACTCCACTGTCTGATACTCGAAACTCTGTATCTTCTTCTTTTTGTATCCCTTGCTTGATCTTCTGGATATTTGGTTCTTCCATTTGCTTTCTCTATATATCCTCAAGCAGAGTTGACTCTAAGGTCAATGCAGAGAGTTGCCGATAAATAACTTCAAGTCCAAAATCTGACAACTCCTTCTGCAGTGGCAGGGCTAATGATGACAATACCACCAGGGATGCACTTTCTGCTTAGTGCATCTGCCACCTTGTTAGCTTTGCCTGGGTGGTAGAGGATTTCACAGTCATAGTCTTTGACTAACTCCAGCCACCTACGCTGTCTCATGTTTAAGTCCTTCTAAGTGAAGAAGTACTTAAGACTCTGATGGTCTATGAAGATTCTGCACTATACTCCATACAAGTAATGTCTCCAGAGTTTTAGTGCAAAGACCACAGCTGCCAGCTCAAGATCATGAGTGGAGTAGTTCTTCTCATAGTCTTTGAGTTATCTGGAAGCATAAGCTATAACTTTTCCATCTTGCATGAGAACAACTCCTAGGCCCATCTTGGAAGCATCACTGTAGATGTCAAAACTCTTGTCACTTTCTGGAACTGTCAGAATGGGAGCACTGGTCAATCTCTTCTTTAGCTCTTGGAAACTCTGCTCACATTTGTCTGACCACTCAAACTTCTTGTTCTTCCTGGTTAAGGCCGTTAGTGGAGAAGCTATCCTGGAAAAGTCCTCCACGAATTTTCTGTAGTACCCAGCTAAACCAAGGAAACTCCTGATCTCCCTGGCATTCTTGGGTCTCTTCCAGTTGTTGACCGCTTCTATTTTGGCTGGATCTACTTGAATACCTTCTTTAGAAATTATGTGACCTAGAAACGCCACCTGATCTAACCAGAACTCGCACTTTGAGAATTTAGCATACAACTGCTTCTGCTGTAGGGTCTGCAGTACTATTCTCAAGTGCATGTCATGCTCCTCTGGGGTCCTTGAATAGACTAGAATGTCGTCGATGAATACGATGACAAATTTGTCAAGGTATTCTCTGAACACTCTGTTCATTAAGTCCATGAAGACCGCTGGTGCATTAGTCACACCAAAAGGCATGACTACAAACTCATAGTGTTCGTATCTGGTCCTGAAAGCCGTTCTGGGTATATCCCTTTCTTTCACTTTCAGCTGATGGTACCCAGAGCGTAGGTCTATCTTTGAGAACACTGTCGCCCCTCTCAACTGATCAAATAGGTCGTCAATCCTGGGAAGGGGTACTTGTTCTTGATTGTCACTTGATTCAGAGCTCTATAATCTATGCACATCCGCATAGATCCGTCCTTCTTCTTGACAAACAACACAGGAGCTCCCCATGGTGAATGACTAGTGCGGATGATGCCTTTGTCAAGTAGCTCCTGAAGTTGTTCTTGCAACTCTTTCATCTCCGTTAGAGACATACGGTATGGAGCTTTGAAATTGGCTCCACTTCTCTGTTGGGAGGTAGTCCAGGTAGTCCTTTTGGAAATACCTTTAGATACTCACAGACTACCCGAACATCTTCCTGCTTGGGTCTTTCTTGTTATCTTTGTCCTTCCAGTTCTGATTACTTGACTGGGGTCTCTGTTTCCCCATTGTCTTGTATTCGATCTTGACTGACTTGTGTTGCATTTGTTGTGCCTTGATGCTATTCAGATAGTGCTCACTAATACCCTGCTGACCAGCTCTTCACCAATTTGTGGTCGGTGAGTTTCATTACTCACATTAAGTGCTATTTCTGGTCTCAGCCTTCGGAGCATCAGTCTGACTCGTTCTTTCTCTGTACTTATTAACTCTAGGCAAAGACGAGCTAGCCTGTCGAATCCTTTGACCGCTTCTTCTACTGGTAGGTCACGTTGTCTGAATTCTATAAGCTCTTCATAATGTTTATTGGTGATCCGTTGATGGAAGAATTCTTCGTAAAACTCTATCTCGAAGTCAACCCAGCTCATCTGGTTGACTGCTCTCTTACTCTTAACTGGCTCCCACCACATACAAGCATCTCCAGATAAGTAGAAAGAGGCACACTTAACCTTCTCGACTTCTGGCCAGTCAAGAAGCTCCATTGTGCTCTCAAGTGTCTTGAACCAAGCCTGGGCATCCCAGGGTCAGTCGTGCCTGAGAAACTTTCTGGCTTCAGCTTTAGCCACTGTATCAGGGATGCTTCTTGTCTTCTAGGTGTTGTGGCGACTTCCAGGGCAACTGATGGGACTTCAGTCACCACTGGGGTCTCCACATTGATGGTTGGGGAGTGGGAGGAGCTGACTTCTGATTGGCCATCAGATTGGCAATCACCTGTTGTTGCTCTGCTACTTGTCTCTGAAGTTGAGCAACAACTTCAGATAGATTAGGCCCAGTTGTTCTGGGGTTTTCGTTCTCCTGAGCTCGGTCCTCAGTACGAATGGTACGGGGATGTCCTCTTCTTGACATCTAGTTATGCAGAGAAAAACTTGATATCTTCTCTATCCTTTCTAAACATACTTAAGTATATGAAGAAAAGAGAAACAAAACTTCTATCTTACTAAAGCGTATATAAACAATTACTCCATACTGCAAATAATAAAGAAAGCATAAAAGGAAAAACATAAATACTTTTTTACTTGAAGACGACAAGGATGATGCTGATGTGTGTGATGCTGGAGAATGAGACCTGCTCTGATACCAACTATAACGACCACCCTTCTTACAACTCTACTACTCTTTAAGGTGACCGTTACTTAACTATTAACTCTACTTAACCGGTGTGATCGAAACCACGAGGAATCACTACCGAAAAATTTCGGCAGAGTCTCCCCTGTACCGATGACCATAAACATCAATACATACATAGTATACACAGCCACAGGCGGCTGGAACATATATAAAACAACTCACGCAATAAATAATCCAAAACAAAAGAGAACTATACCAGAAATCATCACACAAGATCACAATTCATCTACTATGTCCTAATAACATCAAGATAACATATACCATCCCGAATACTTCTAACATAGCAAAAGAAAAAGAAAACTAAAAGAAACTCCTTTCTAGTCCCAAGGCTTCCATAGTCCAAGCATCGCACATCCACCACACATCTCCTTGTCACCTTCCTTCTGACTATAGCTTCCCTTTACCTTTATCTGCAGTAAGAGAAAATGCAATCTATAAGCAAAATTTCTTAGTAAGCGCTATCTAACTCACAAAAACACGAATGTGCATGTATACGAGAAGAAACTAGAAACTGAATGCTTTAAAAGAAAATAAAGCATAAACATAGCTGCTCATGTTAATCTAAAAGCAAAGAAAAGCTAAGGAATCTACTCATGTAATTCTAATAGCTAATTATGCTATACAATGATAAAACTGCATGTTAGGAATAAAGCTAAACATGTGAAAGCTGCTCATCCAATAGTTAAACATGAAAAACTACTCATCTACTAGATAAACATGGTAGAATAACGAACTAAACTTGTTGATTTTTAGAACTATATGAAACTTATTTCATTTGTTCAAAACTTATACTTATATACATCAAAATAATAATCAACTTCTCTTGGGCCCAGGCTTAGTACCAAAGCGCGCTCCCTAATAGAAACTGGGGTAGCGAGCCACCAGTCCTACGAGGGTAAAGACCTCGGTCTTACCAGGGCCAAGACCTCGGAATTGGTCACCTGGATTTTTTTAACGACAACCTCGGAAGTCGGGTACTAGCCTCTTAAAAATAAAATACTCATTTACTTCTTCTTTAAATGTCTTGACATTTTAACAAGCACCTTATGTGCCAAAAATCCCTAAAGTCTTGACTTTGGGATCTACTTAAGGCCTTTGCCTTTTTCTTTCTTTTCTTTATCTTTCTTATACTTGTTATCTTTTAACATTCTTATAATAAAATGCCTTGGCATTCCTTCTAGCACTTGGTGTGCTGCGGATTCAAATTCCAGAATTCGGAACCCATAGAACCCTTAATCTTATTTTTCTTATAGCACACATTATAGCAAGGAAAGTCTAAACTAAATGCTATAGATATATGTATATATATATATATATATATATATATATATATATATATATATATATATATATATATATATATATATATGCTACTTCTGCCCATCCACATCTAAAAGAAAAAGGGAAACAAAATAAAAAATCTGTTCATGTACATCTAAAAGCAAGGGAAAACAAAATCAGCATACTACACTTATAAAAATCTGCACTTAAGCTCAATAAAATGCTTATTCAATTCTACAACTACAGTGCATGAATAAAGTCTAATAGCAAAACAAGGAAGACTGCTCATATTCATAACAATGAAAGCTACTGGTGCTCAACTAATAGCAATGAGAGCTGTATATGTCCAGTTAATTGCATACGAACTAAAATCTGCAAAGCTAACATAAAATGAACCACTTAAACACATGCTGTTCATGTCATTCTAATGGTAAAGAGGACTGGTCATGCTTAACTAATAACAAATAAAAGCTGTACATGCTCATTTAATAATAATGAAAGCTACTGGTGTTCAACTACAACATTGAAAGGCTGTACACACACAAATAATAACAAATAAAAGCTATTGTTAAGGAACCAAATGAAAAATAAAATAGAAACTGCATTCCTTCATTTGTTGTGCACGCCTATTGCAGCACCAAGAAACTAGAAGCTTAATCAAAAATAGAAATCTGTACTCATTGCATGGCACAAACCCCAATCCGAACAGCAAGCTTAAGGAATTGTTCATGCCCTCTTTTCCTAACACCAAACTGATTTGCACAGCAAGGTTACCAACCCGGATTACTCAACAATAAGGTGATCTCATATTCAACCTAACAGATTCGGAATTAATGGTCATGGCAGTAACCACTACAAGCAACCCGAAACCACAGCTCTTCCCCTGTTCAAGGTTAGTTGCCCTATATCAAAGGGAACAAACGTGCCTAGTTCATACCATTAGTTCCCCTCTTCGAAGTATACGGCAGTAAACACACAAGCAAGTTCACAACATGCTTCAAAAATCAAAAGACACAAGGAAACATGAAACGAATCCGGAACCACTCTTACCGCAGGTGAGTATGCGACTTACCCTTCGTGTTCTTGGACTCATAGCCGAAAGGGAAGAGGCTTCTAGGGTTTTTGGCAGTGACTACTTCGCGATCCCTTCGTATCTTCGTGCTCCCCTCAGCGAGACGATCACAAATCCATGAAAAGCCCTAGGAGGAACCCCTTGGCCGGCACCGGAAACAAAGCCCTAACCCGTCTTCGTTTTCGCCCGAAAGAGAAGAATCACGCGGCGTCACGTGTGAGGAGAAGAAAACCCCGATCGGGAGGAAATAAAACCTATTCCTCACTTAACTTTCCTTTTATACCAAAGTTTATTTTCGGTTTCTAAAATATCGCTTAACTACTATTGGTTTCGATTTTCTTCAAGAAAACAATCGCTTGCTCACTTGGTCAGCCTGGACAGGTAAAGGCCTGGCTGAGTCGGAGGTCGCCAGGTCGAGCTTCGGCTCGGCCATTTTTCTGCAACCTTTTTAAACCTAAGGTATTTCTGTATCAATTAGAACTTATATACATCTCGTTCCATAATCGTTCACGAAACACTTGCGGAACAGTTGGCTAGCTTGGTTCGGTTAAGGTTTGGTTCGGGTCCGAGGTCTTTGGTTCGAATCTCGACTTGGACATTTTTTGTCAAAACTTCTTTCGTTTAGTAAAAATACCAAACGACCTCCAAAAATTACATAAAAATACTCTAAAAATTTCTAAAAATCTCTAGAATATTTTAAAAGTATTTGTAAATATTTTTAAGGACATTTAGAACTTGAAATAGGGAAAATTGGGTCGTTACAAAAGTCATATGTATGGAGGTGTGTTAAGCATAGGTGTTTTTCGAACTCCACCATAGAAGCTGAATATGTGGTAGCCTCTAAGGAAGCCATAGAAGTTATATGGCTCAGAAATTTCATGATGGACTTAGACATGATTTCTGGTTTGCCCAAAAGTTATTACTATTTATTGTAATAATAGTGGTATAGTAGCAAACTCGAAGAAACTATAAGTCCATAAGGCAAGTAAACACAATAGAGCGCAAGTACCACCCAATACGAGACATCGTATAATGAGGAGAAGTTGTTGCCGCTTAGATTGCATCAGGTGATAGCCTGAGAGATCCTTTCACTAAGGCCCTTAAGGCAAGAGCTTTTGATGGGCATGATGAAGGGTTGAGAATGAGATGTATGACAAGGTATATGGCAGCATAGTCTTTTAATATAAGTGGGAGATTGTTAGAGTGTATACTAAAAGTCTAGATTTTTGTATAAATATTTAAGAATCACATTGGTCAAATTATCTACATTTACTGCTAAGTGTAGTTGTTCAATTAATTTATATTGTAGATAACATGGTGTGTGGTGTCACACACAGAAGATCGTGTTATCGGTTCTTTGTAAATTATAAACAGTAGCTCACGACTAAGATGGATAGGAACAAACCATTGGAATAGTCGTAGTGTAATTAGATATTAGTTTATCTTGACTAATAAATTACACTAAGTACACTCCAAGTATATTGAGTAGGACCATTTAAGGTAAGTTCTTTTTATACTGATTTAATAAAAGAACAAGACCTTAGTTATTATGGAAGTGTGTGCTCTTAATCCTAATATAATAACAAGCACATATATTTAGTATTTATTTTTTTGACTTATCAATGGGTGAGATTTAGCTCGATAAATCAATAAGCCCCATAAGTTGGGAAATGATATTACTTATAGTGTGTGTTGTTGATTATAGGAGGAAACTGCGTCCTAGTAATCTAGGTTGAGAATGTCCCCAAGAGGAGTTCATAAGGATTGTCATGTTAAACCTTGCAGGTGGACTTAGTCCGATATGACAATAAGGTTGAGTGGTACTACTCGTGGACTAAGATATTAATTAAGTGAGTTGTCAGTAACTCATTTAATTAGTGGACATTCGACATCTTAAACACAGGGAGACTAACACACTCATAATAAGAAGGAGCCCAAAACATAATTTGGGATTGGTGCGGTAGTTCAATAATAATTCTTTAGTGGTATGAATTATTATTGATGAAATTAAGTTGAGTGTTTGGGGCGAACATGGGAAGCTTAATTTCATCGGGAGACCAAAACCAATTCCTCCTCTCGGTCCCTATCGTAGCCTCTTGTATATAGAGCATTATACCCACCTATACCCACTTTCTTACCCACTCTTTGGTGGCCGGCCAAGCTAGCTTGGAGCCCAAGCTAGGGCCGGCCAAGACCTAAAGATTGAGCCACGTAGGGGTCGACCAATGCTTGGAGCCCAAGCATGGTGTGGCCGGACCTAAGCAAATTAAAAGGATTTTTATTTTAAAAATTTTTCTTATGTGGATTCCATTGTTTTAAAAGAGAGTTTAAAATTTAAAACTTTCCTTTTATAACTTTGTACAAAAGATTAAGAAAAGATTTGATATCTTTCCTTATTTGTATATTGAAAGGAAGATTTTAATTTTGATAAAACTTTACTTTTTTGTAACCATGTTCATGATTTAAAAGAGAGTTTTAAAAATTATAAAATTTTCCTTTTATAGCTTTCTACAGAAGATTAAGAAAAGATTTGATATCTTTCCTTATTTGTAGATTGAAAAGAAGATTTTAATTTTGATAAAACTTTTCTTTTTTGTAAACCATGTTCATGATTTAAAAAGAGAGTTTTAAAATTAAATATTTCCTTTTATAAGTTTCTATAAAGGATTAAGAAAAGATTTGATATATTTCCTTATTTGTAGATTGTAAGGAGATTTTAATTTTTAAAGATAACTTTCCTTTTTGGAAATCATCCACATGTTTTGATAGAGAAATTTTAATTTATATTTCCTTTTATAACCAACCATGAAGGGATAAATTATTAGAGAAATTTTTATTTCCGGAAACAAATTTGAGAGTTTTAATTTTGAGATTAAAACTTGTCTTGTTGGGAGAAATTGGAAGGTGGCCGGCCATATGATTTAAGAAAAGAAATTTGATTTTAATCAAATTAAATTTTCCTTTTCATGGAAAAGGAATAAGGAAGTTTTTATTTAAATTTTCCTTATTTGCTAAGACCAAGAATTATAAAAGAGGGGGTAGAGATGCCTTCATAAAAAAAAACATCACTATTCTAATTTTCCTCCCTCTCTTCCTTGGTGGTGGCTGGCCCTAGAGTTTCTTCCTCTTCTCTTCTCTTCTTCATTAGTGGCCGGTTTTCATCTCTCTTGGAGCACTTGTTGGTGGCCGGTTCTAGCTTGGAGAAGAAGGAGAGAAAGGAGACTTTGTTTCTGCCATTCCTTGGAGCTTGGTGGTGGTGGCCGAAATTCTACATCCTTGGTGGATTCTTGGTTTGGCCGAAACTTGCAAGGAGGAAGGAGAAGGGCTTGGGTGGTTCTCATCTCGGTAGATCGTTGCCCACACAACGTCCGGGATAAGAAGAGGAATACGGTAGAAGATCAAGAGGTCGTCGCATACAAAGGAAGGTATAACTAGTAATTATTTTTCGCATGATACTAGTTTCTCTTTTGTATGAATTCCAAACACAAGAGGCATTAGATTCTAGTTTTTCGAATTGTAATTCGAGTTTGTGTTTTTCTTTGTTTTTTGAATTTGTGATTTGATTGTTCTTTTTGGTTAAACTTAGAATTATATAAGGAAATTAAATATTAACTTTCCTTAAAAGGCTTTGTCTAGGCGGTGGTGGATGCTCCCATACCCAAGAAGGCCATGTGCCTCGCCATGCAGTCCTGGAAGCCAATTTTGAAAATTAATATTTAATTGAATTTATAACATAGGTTGATTTAGATCAATAGTGTTAAGTTCCGCTTGCGATCCAAGTCTAAACCATTAAGAACAGATAAGTTAAATTTGGAATCAATAGTGTTAAGTTCTGTTTGCGATTTCTAATTTAACTTCTAAAGAATACAATAGGCTGTTTAGGAAATATTCGACACTTGTACAAATTTTTTGTACAGTGGAACCGATACGATCTTCCTAGGACCAACCAACACATTCACCTAATTCTATCAACTGGTTTCATTGATAAGCATGATTGTCGAGTTACCTAAGTATGACCTAAGCATAAGTTCTTTGTGCTCGGTGCAATAAGTAGCTCAAACTCTTCATGTTTCAATTCTCTGTCCTAGTTAAGTCGTCATACAATTGAGTTCCTAATGTTCCCGGTGATATACACTTACCTGCCACACACTTGGTTTATTTTCCTTAATTTACACAAGGTCTCAAAGGATACTATCCAGAATCAAGAGAAACATAACATTCATTTCCCCAGTAACCTAACTCGGTCTCAAAGGGGTGAATTGTTAGTTTCCACTCACGATAACTATTTTTTATCCCTTATTCATTTTTTTTAGTCATTATTTTTTTTGTGCTATAGTGTAGCACTAATCACACATGCAGGATGCATATGTTGGGATTTAGATTTTTCCAAATGAGTTTCCATGATCCGAGGTCATCCAGTAACCAAAATGTAAATAAGAAATCACCATGGGAACAAAAGTACTAAACAATTTGGATGAATTATAACTATTCCAAAAATATTTCTACTATTCAAGCTTAAGTACTTAAGTGTAGTGAAAATAAGATCCTTAAGGTTAGGCCAAAATTTATACCAAACTCTGTACAATACTTATCTTATTTCATGCTACTAGAGATAGAGAAAGGAGATACGCCAAACATACTAACACTATCTTGACAACACATGAACCAAGAAAATGCTAGATATTTTGCTATCAGACAAGTAGCAGAAAAAGTAGAAGGTTTGATGTTCTCAGATATGCCTCAAAACTAGAAATATAAACTCATAAAATGCAAATAAACAAAACAAAGTGCAAATGAGATGCAGATAAAAATATGAAACTAGTAAAATGTGAATAAATAAAACAGACTAATAAGATATGCAAAACAAAATAAAATGCAGAAAGATAAGAAAACTTGACTCAACTCAGACTGTGCAGACAAAACACCCCCCCAGACTTAGACTTTTCATATTCCCGATGAAATCAAAATGGTCGATGAGGCCGAAGGCCGGGGAGGTCTGGAAGCTCAGGGTATGTCTCAACTACCCATCTCAAGTCCTTTACCCGTTTATGATATGCGAACACCTCATCGATATTACTTTGAAAGTTCCTCATATACCACCTAAAATCCTCATTCCAAACCATTCTCTTTCTATGAGCTTCCATAAATTCAAGCATTTGTGTGCATAACTCTCTCTCACTCTTAAAACAGTCCTGTAGTTGCTTAAATTGCTCGTCCTCCATGCAAAAATTCCTAGTAAGCAATCCATTATTTTCTTCTAGATCATTATGAAGAGAGTCAATGATAGGGCTAAACTCTTGGAAATCAAATCACAAAATATCCCAATTAACCGAAGGCATATTTCTAGGAAGGGAGATTGGCGGTGGGTAAATCTGTTGCTTTGCTAAGGTCAAATGCCAATTCTCCTTAACATGGATCGTGGTCAAAGCCGGGTTGGGCAATCTTAGGGGAAAACCATCCTTAATCACAAGACTATACCCATATGCCTCTCGGCGAATCAAACGAGTGGTTAAACAAAAATTTAAATCCATTCTATAGACATCTTAAATCATTTCAAGATCACTCAGATCATAGTCCAATACCATTGTAATATGAGCAAGCAATTCACCTAAAAAAATAGGGATAGGGGAGTAAATTTTTCCTAATTTTACCAAGTGCTTCAAAAAAAAATATCCTGAATTAATAGACACATTTTCTATCATCCCCCATAAACAATACAAGTTTGAAAATCTTACAATTCCATCTTTACCGCCCCTTCCAAATATCATGTTCTCATCATCATATGGATATATCAAAAGATTGGGTTTATGATACTACTACCACTAGAAACATGTGGATTAAAGCAAGACTCTCCACCAATTTACTCCCATAAATTCAATTTTAAAAAAGCAGGTAGGATTATGTATGTTCCATCCCTAGGCAAATCATAGCATATGTTAAAATCCTCAAGACTCCATTCATAGTCATAATTAAATAAATGAAATTTTAATTTCCCTCCTCCTTGAACATTATCAATAGTAATGGAGCTTAAAATTTCCAAGACAATATGAAGATAAGTTGGATATCTTAGGGCCATTATGCTAGTCCAACCTATTCTATCAAGCAACCAATCAATATCATTTTCAAACCCCAATACTTCTAAAGTTTCTCGGTCCATAAACCTAGTGCTCAAAATGGAACGTTTAGATAAAGAACGATAACGATGCAATTGATCATCATTAGAGAAAGTAATGCCAAAGTTGTTCGATATACCTTCGAAGCGTGCATTCTCCTCGTTTGAGACGACCAATACTTCTTTCCTTTTCCTTTGATGAGAGTTCCTTTTGACGAAGTTCGTCATCATGGATGATCGATTGGAGTGAGATAAACATGGGGAAGGAGTGGTAACACCTTGGGAAGTTGGAGGAAGAGAGGAAAGAAAGGAGGTATGGGGAAGAGGGTGAAGCTGGCGGCACGGGCGTGCAAGCCTTCGCACACCCATGCCCTAATAAAGGAGGGGTTTGGGTTGGGCCGTGTAGGGTTGGACGACCCCTTCACGGTGATTCTGCACGGCCGTGCCAATCGGCACGACCTCCTCTTTTCTCCCCTCGGCCAAAGTCGTACGACCGTGCCAATTGGCACGGCCTGAGTTTTCTCCCTCTCTGGTGATCTCGCATGATCGTGCCAAATGGCAAGGACTGTGCTCTCCTCTTCTCTGCCTAGGCCACACGGTCGTGCCAATTGGCACGACCCGTGGCCTTTGATTCTCTGTCGGCATCGCACGACTGTGTGGGGTCACACGACCGACTCCTTTAAGCGCACGGAGACTCGCCTTTCGCCATTTTGGTTCCTCTGATGCCTCCACACCCATGAAACGCTTACGGCCAGCTCGTGAAGGCTCTGCACATCCTGAAAACGAATGCCCAAAAATGAAGAAATGATAAAAGTACTCAACTGAACTTACTAGAACTAGAACAACGAACTAGAATGAAAAACCCTTGGGTTGCCTCCCAAGAAGCGCTTGTTTTAGGTCTTTAGCTCGACCCCGTTTTAACTCATTCAGGTGGGCGTGGATCTGAGAAGTATATCCACATATCTTCCTCTGCCGGCATATCGTGAAGGTATTTTTTTAAACGCTGCCCGTTTACTTTAAATTCTCCACGCTCCTCGCTCCAAATGTCAACAGCTCCAAACGGGTAAACCTTTTTGATTTGGAATGGTCCTATTCATCTCGATTTTAACTTTCCAGGAAAGAGCTTCAATCTTGAATTAAACAATAACACTAAGTCCCCTTCCTTGAATTCTCTTCGCATGATATGTTGATCATGCCATCTTTTTGTTCTTTCCTTGTAGGATTTGGTGTGTTCATAGGCATCCATCCTCAACTCATCAAGTTTGTTTAATTATAGTTTCCTTTTATCTCCTGCTAACTTCAGGTCCATGTTAAGCTGTTTTATCGCCCAGTAAGTCTTGTGTTCTAATTCTACTAGAAGATGACACGGCTTCCGATACACAGGTCGAAATGGGGTCATACAGATTGGGGTCTTGAAAGCAGTACGGTATGCCCATAGAGCATCATCCAATTTCAATGACCAATCTTTGCGGGAATTGGACACTATCTTTTCTAATATTGCTTTGATCTCCCAGTTGGAAATCTCAGCTTGTCCATTGGTCTGGGGATGGTAGGGTGTTGCTACTTTATGGCTAACTCCGTATTTTTTCAGCAAAATTTTGAACTATTTTTCAATGAAATGCGAACCCCCGTCACTAATAACTGCCCTAGGCACACCGAACCTTGGAAAAATCACTTTTTTAAACAGTTTAATTACTGTTTTGGCATCACTGGCATGAGAGGTTATGACTTCTACCTATTTCGATACATAGTCCACCGCCACTAGAATATAATTGTTTCCATATGATGAAGGAAAGGGTCCCATGAAGTCTACTCTCCATGCATTGAACAATTCTACTTTGAGGATGCAATTCAGTGGCATCTCGTTTCTCCTAGTGATGTTCCCAGTCTTTTGACATTGGTCGCAGGACTGCACAAAATTTTTCGTGTCTTTGAATAGAGTTGGCCAAAAAAATCTTGCTTGTAGAATCTTTGCAGCTGTTTTTGACACTCCCAAATGTCCACTGTAAGATGATGAGTGACAGTGAAATAAAATATCCTTGATCTCGTCTTCCGGTACACACTTTCGGTAGATTGTATCTCCGCATTTCCTGAAAAGCGGTGGCTCTCCCCATATGTAGTGTTTGACGTCTAAGAAAAACTTCTTCTTCTCCAGCAAGGTGAATTTTGGGGGAAGTACTCCACTTGCAAGATAGTTAACAAAATCCGTATACCAAGGAACTCTCTCAGAATTTACTGCCAACAGATGCTCATCAGGGAAAGCATCATTTATAGGCGGATCAAAACCCACATCTTTCTGCCTATTTGGCCATACTCGGGATGGATGATCTGCCACAACATTTTAAGCCCCTTTCTTGTCTCTAATTTCCAAATTAAATTCCTAAAGAAGCAAAATCCACCTAATCAAATGAGGTTTGACATCTTTCTTATTAAACAAATATCTTATGGCAGCATGATTAGAATATACTATCACTTTTGAGCCCACTAGATAGGACCTGAACTTGTCGATTGCAAACACTATGGCCAACAATTCCTTTTTAGTGATAGAATAATTCATTTGGGTTGCATCCAATGTCTTGCTTGCATAGTGGATTGCATGTAGTACTTTGTCCTTTCTTTGTCCGAAAACTGCACCCACTGCAAAGTCACTGGCGTCGCACATGATTTTGAATGGAAGTTCTCAGTCTAGAGCTTGAATTACAGGAGCTGAGATGAGAGCACTCTTGATTTTCTTAAACGCCTCGTTGCAGTCATCGTCAAAACAGAATTCAACATCTTTGATCAACAGGTTAGTTAGTGGTTTGGAGATTTTTGAGAAATCCTTGATGAAACCCCTGTAAAATCCCGCATGCCCTAGAAAGCTCCTAACCCCTTTTACGTTAAGAGGCGGAGGTAGTTTCTCAATTGTCTCTATTTTAGCTTTGTCTACCTTAATTCCTCGTTCTGAAATCTTATATCCTAAAATAATTCCCTCTTTGACCATGAAGTGGCATTTTTCCCAGTTCAGAACTAAGTTCACATCTTCACATCTCTGGAGAACTTTAGAAAGATTCAAAAGATAGGAGTCGAAGTCATTCCCATAGACTGAAAAATCATCCATGAATACCTCCATAATCTTTTCTATAAAATCTGAAAATATTGCCATCATACATCGCTGAAATGTAGCTGGTGCATTGCAGAGTCCAAATGACATTCGTCGATAAGCATAGGTACCAAAAGGGCATGTGAAGGTGGTTTTTTCCTGATCTAGGGGATGTATTGGAATTTGAAAGAAGTCAGAGTAGCCATCCAGATAGCAAAAGTAGGAATGTTTTGCCAATCTTTCTAGCATCTCATCAATGAATGGTAAGGGGAAATGATCTTTCCTGATCTCTTTATTTAGCTTCCTGTAATCAATACACATCCACCATCCTGTAACTGCCCTTGTTGGAATCAATTCGTTGTTTTCATTTCTAACCACCGTCATTCCCCCTCTCTTGGGGACCACATGGATTGGACTCACCCATTCACTATCCGATATAGGATAAATAATTTCAGCATCAAGAAGTTTCAATACTTCTTTCTTCACAACTTCTTTCAAATTCGGATTTAATCTTCTTTGATGGTCAATCGAATTTTTGTATCCTTCTTTGAGCAAAATTCTGTGCATGCAGATCAAAGGGCTGATCCCTTTAATGTCATCAATGGTGTATCCGATTGCTTTTCTGTGTGTTCTCAGCTCCTTGATCAATTTCTGTGTCTCCGTCTCAGTCAAATTTGCATTAATTATCACTAAAAAGGTGGAATCTAGACCAAGGAATGTATATTTAAGGTTAGGCGGTAGTGGTTTTAACTCCACTTGAGGTGGTACAATCTCAGGCAAGGCTGGTTCCTGTTTTAATAACCGTATTTCCTCATTTACCATGACTTCTTCTGGCGCTCTCTCAATTTCTTGATCCATTCTCTCAGTATCATCATCACCATCCAAGTCCTCCTCCATAAATGATGCTGAGGTAGATATCGAACCTCCTAGTGATTTTAATAAGACCTCTCCATACCAAGGAAACATTTTTTGTACATCCTTGTACAGCACACTGATGGATTCCTCTTATTCTTCCTGAACCTAATTCCCTGCGTGTCTTAACTTGTTTCATCCATTGGCACTCCCATATCCTCTCCTACTTCGATCGGGTGTAGAGATAAGTTTAGGACATCTTGTCCTGACCACTCACTGAGATTTGATACCACCATATGTATTATTTCTTGTGCTTCATCCAAACTTTTTTTCATGAGTGCCCCTCAGCCGCTATGTCCAGAAGGCTCTTGTTCTAGAACGAAAGTCCAATGTAAAATACGTGAAGGATCAACCAACTCTCAATACCATGATGTGGGCATTGATATAGAATTGATAGGTACCTATCCCAAGCTTGATGCAATGCTTCTTCGTCACGTTGCTTGAAGTGCAGAATCTGATCCCTCAACTGAGCGGTCCTTTTCGGGGGAAAGTATTTATTTAAAAATTTCCTCTCTAATTCATCCCATGACCTGATGCTTCTTAGTTGCAGAGTGTTGAACCAAACCTTCGCATTACTTCTGAGGCTGAATGGAAAAGCTATAAGTTGTATTGAATTAGCCAGAACTCCCTCAACTCTCAGTGTATTGCAATTACTGTGGAAATCTAGGAGATGCAAGTAAGGATTTTCTGAATTTAATCCCCCAAACTGATTTTCTTGAACTTTAGAGATGAACGAAGGTCTGAGCATAAAATTCTTTGTAGGGATTTCTGGCAACACAATGGGTCCTAGCTCTTTAGCAGACTTCAGTGCTCCATAATCCTTTAATGGTATTAACATCATGTCCTATCTGAATAGATTTGGAGTGCGAAATAGATAGACATGTAGGGTAGTTGAATCTCCTGCAAGGTCAACTCTTCACATGCAAAAACAAAATATGAAATATAGTAAAGAAGAAGAGATGAAATAATATTATTTTTGATATTTTAATAAAAATGCAGAAGGTAAATAAAAACAAGAATAAAATTATTTATCTCTAAATGTAAAATATAAGAAAAAGGAAAGATAAAGAAAAAGAAAACAAAGTCTAGTCTAATCTAATATGATTATCACTAATGTTGTAGACACAATCCCTAGCAACATCTCCAAAATTTTGTTATGAACCACAAGTGCACGGATTCATCGTCAGTAATAAATATTATCGATCCCACGAGGACTGGTTATAAGCACTAGTGATGGCACACTTAGGATTAACTACACTATCGATGGTTGTAAGTAATCTAAAGAAAAGAGATTGGGAAGCGGGAACGAAAACTAGCAACGAGAAGTAATTAACTTGGTTTATGAAGGGTTCCAGGAGTTCAGTTTCATTGTGGTGGTATTGATGTATCACATACTATCCTATACTCATTGTCCATCAGCATGCATTCACCGGAAACTAAAGCAACTATCCTTAAGCACCAAACAAAGACAATCCCTATGAAATCCTGTTACGGTTAACCCCTGTCACTAGGGTGCCTCGGTAGATCACAAGGATGCAACTCTAATTAGTGTTATTAAGGATATAATTAAGGAGCTTAGTTTGGTCTCTTACTTCCTTATGGAGAAGTTGCCTCTTCTTTCAAGGAAGTACCCTAGATGTCCGTGAACGGGTTACCCCTGTCACTAGGGCCCCAAGGGTGTACAATCTAAGATATTTCCTCTACGATGTTGGTAATTCCTACACAATCAATCAAAATGATATAGAGATCGAGTAGTCGAAACAAAGAAAGCGAAATCATCCAATTAATATAAGCATAGTACGAGTCATACATCAAAACCAATCCACAATTAATTACTCCATCATCCTAGAACAAGGACTCTACTTCATAGACGCCGAAGAAAAACCCAAAGACATAGTGTATTTAAACATACAATTCTCAAACACGAACAGAGAAAGAAGAAGTATGCTTATCCAATGATGACGAGTGATCTTCAGATCCAATCCTTTGCTTCTGGAGTTGATGTGGTGATGAAAGATCGCTGGACCGATATCCTGGATGGTGTAGAATAGCACCAAAGTGATTTTCCTGTTGACGGCTCGCTTCCAGGTCTCCCCCCCTTAGGAAAAGGGTTAAAACCCTTTTATAGGCTAGGGTGCAGCTAGGGCGTTGCGACGATGGCATGACCGTGTAAGGATGGCACGACCGTGCCCTTTCTGGTCTCTGATTGCGCTGCACGGTCGTGCCAATTGGCACGACCGTGTGAACTCTGGGCTTGGTTCCTAGGACACGACTGTGCAGGATTGCACGATTATGTGCTGCTTGGTTACGGTCATGGGGGGCACGACCGTGCAGGGTTGCATGACCATTCCTTGCTTGGTTGCTGGTTGTGAGGCACGATCGTGCAGGGTTGCATGGTTGTTCCGTGCTTGGTTGCTGGTTGTGAGGCATGGCCATGCAGGGTTGCACAACCGTGCTCTGATCCCTCTCTGGATTGACCACACGACCATGCAAGGTTGCACGACCGCGATCTCTGCTTTGTTCTGGTGCGTCGACAATTATCGTTTTTGCTCCAAAAGTTGTCCCTGTCAACACAAAACCAAACAAAGAGTAGATATCCGAACAAAAGAGTATATATGATGAATACATGATAAGAGAGGTGATCATGCAAGAAATATATATGTATAAAGCAAGTGAATGTGCGTTAAAACATGGATAAAAGATCATAATATTTACGCACATCATCACACTACAGACAAATCCCAGAATCTCCCTCGCTAGGTGGTGCCCTGGGTGCTCCTGCCACAGGCGAACTCACGGTCGCAAGGTTGCTCTGATACCATCATAAATTGTCACGCCCCGGGGGAGTCCATGCTAGAATAAATTTTAGCATTATCTCCCCTGTACGAGTGACAATCTAAAACTTCCTACAACATACTCATACTCGGCCAATATGGTCAGAACAATAAATATGATAACATACCACGTAGTTTAATAGTAAAACTAAACTAATACAATGATAAGGAAAACCATCTCAAAAATCGTACTCCCCTACACCCATAAAGCTCAAAACTTATATCCTACTCAATTACACCCATAAAACACAAATCACAACGACGCAAATAAAATCAACTCACCTTTTTTGCCATCTAGGTAGGCATGTAGAAGAACATATCCAAATAAATACAAAAAGAAAACCCATCGACAAATAAAAGACCATACAGTAATCCTTAGAACAAAACTAGTACAAGTCTAAAACATAGTCTATATAACATCATAAGAAAAACCAAATGACCAATTAAATATCCTTACGATCTATAGGGGGACTAGCGATAGGAGATCTCCGGACAGCCTCAACCTGAAATAGTAACATCAATGGGTACTAACATAAAATAAAAAACAGGTAAGCAAAATTAAGCATGTAACAGGTATCCGACAGTGACAAACCGATACAGATATGAAACATAATCATTATTACTTGTTAAAAAATTACTATGCATATCAAATGACATATCAGAATAGATAAGTCAAGGTACCCACCTCCAATAGAAAGGTCCAATACAGTCCAAATCTGACGTCGAGATGCTCGTCTTGCGTCAAAGTCCTGTGTCACCAATATATATATATATATATATATATATATATATATATATTATTTATCTAAATTCATATAAATAGCTAAATAAAATCTCTAACACTAAATTAGGGCAAAACCCTAATCAACACATAAACATAAACCTAATTCACACTTAACCAATTTGTATCAAACTCCCCTACACCTTACCTCACTGCTCTAAAGCTTCTGTCGACACATTAATTAGAGGTTGTTTTGTTGCTACTAGCAACAAGAAAAGTTGTTGGATCAAAGAAACCACAGCAAGCCCTATTGGAATTCTTCCCCACTGTCGGATTAAGATGAGGACATCACAAATCAACAATACCTAATTACAGAATACAATGCCTTACCTCCCATATCATAGTTAGGGCACCGACTCAGGAAAATCCAGAGGGGGAAAAGAAGGCTCGATCACTGACCCTTTGAGTCCAGATAGCCCTTCCACTCCGGCGATCAGTGGTGGCTCCAACTTGATCCAATGGCGCCGAAGCAAACTAGATAAGGTACCGGTGGCGCGAAGAAGAGGAGGATCGGGTGAGGAGAGAGCGGCGTCGGCTATGGGAGAGGAGTGCTCGGTGATCGTCGGCATCGACTCGTCCGCGCGAGAGGTAGAAGAGAGGCTTCAGTGCTGCTCGACGTCGGGAGAAGGAGAGGAAGAGGAAGGGGTTCGAGCGAGGGGAGAAATATGGGGAGATAGAACCGTCGCTTGTGGTTAGGGCAAGGATCGGGCGTGAGAGGAAGCTCAGCGCGAAGAGGCGTCGAGTGAGGGCTCAGGCACGCGGGGGAGGAAACGAAGAAAAAGAATAAAAGAAAAAGGAAAGAAAAAAAAAAGGAAAATCCAACTCTTCCTCGTTAAAACTGGGTAGCCTAAACAGGTTTTCCCGGGCCATATTTGATCCCCTTAAACTCGTCATATGAGCTCCGAAAAATTTCCAGAAAATTTGTAAAAATTTCAGAAAATTCCCTTATGGTTAGTTGCCATTTTTCGGTATTTTACATTAATAAATTGTCACGCCCCGGGGGAGTCCATGCCAGAAAAAATTTCGACAGCATCTCCCCAGTACGGGTGACAATCTGTAACTTCCTACAACATACCCATACTCGGCCAACACGACCAGAACAATATATATAATAACATACCACGCAGTTTAATAGTAAAACCAAACTAATGCAACGATAAGGAAAATCATCTCAAAAATACTACTCCACTACACCCATAAAGCTCAAAACTTATATCCTACTCAACTACACTCATAAAACACAAATCACAATGACGCAAATAAAATCAACTCACCTCTTCTACCGTCCAGGCAGGCATGTAGCAGAACATATCCAAATAAATATAAAAGAAAACCCATCGACAAATAAAAGAGCATACAGTAATCCTTAGAACAAAACTAGTACAAGTCTAAAACGTAGTCTATATAGCAACTCTTCCTCGTTAAAACTGGGTAGCCTAAACAGGTTTTCCCGGGCCATATTTGATCCCCTTAAACTCGTCATATGAGCTCCGAAAAATTTCCAGAAAATTTGTAAAAATTTCAGAAAATTCCCTTATGGTTAGTTGCCATTTTTCGGTATTTTACATTAATAAATTGTCACGCCCCGGGGGAGTCTATGCCAGAAAAAATTTCGACAGCATCTCCCCAGTACGGGTGACAATCTGTAACTTCCTACAACATACCCATACTCGGCCAACACGACCAGAACAATATATATAATAACATACCACGCAGTTTAATAGTAAAACCAAACTAATGCAACGATAAGGAAAATCATCTCAAAAATACTACTCCACTACACCCATAAAGCTCAAAACTTATATCCTACTCAACTACACTCATAAAACACAAATCACAATGACGCAAATAAAATCAACTCACCTCTTCTACCGTCCAGGCAGGCATGTAGCAGAACATATCCAAATAAATATAAAAGAAAACCCATCGACAAATAAAAGAGCATACAGTAATCCTTAGAACAAAACTAGTACAAGTCTAAAACGTAGTCTATATAGCATCATAAGAAAAACTAAATGACCAATTAAATATCCTCGTGATCTGCAGGGGGACTAGTGACTGGAGATCTCCGAACAGTCTCAACCTAAAATAGTTATATCAATGGGAACTAACATGAAATGTAAAACAGGTAAGCAAAAACAAGCATGTAACAGATATCCGGTAGTGACAAACCGATACAAATATGAAACATAATCATTACTACTTGTTAAAAAACTACTATGCATATCAAATGACATATCAAAATAGATAAGTCAAGGTACCCGCCTCCAATAGAAATGTCCAATCCAGTCCAAATCTGATGTCGAGATGCTCGTCTCGCGTCAAAGTCCTGTGTCACCAATATATATATATATATATATATATATATATATATATATATATATATATATTATTTAGCTAAATTCATATAAATAGATTAATAAAATCTCTAACGCTAAATTAGGGCAAAACCCTAATCAACACATAAACATAAACCTAATTCACACTTAACCAATTTGTATCAAACTCCCCTACACCTTACCTCACTGCTTTAAAGCTTCTATCAAGAGCATAATTAGAGGTTGTTTTGTTATTGCTAGCAACAAGAAAAGTTGTTGGATCAAAGAAACCACAACAAGCCCTATTGGAATTCTTCCCCACTGTCGAATTAAGATGAGGACATCACAAATCAACAATACCTAATTATAGAATACAATGCCTTACCTCCCATATCACAGTTAGGGCATCGGGTCGGGAAAATTCAGAGGGGAAAAAGAAGGCTCGATCGCTGACCCTTTGAGTCCGGATAGCCGTTCCATTTCGACGATCAGTGGTGGCTACAACTTGATCCAGTGGCGCCGAAGCAAACTAGGTAAGGTACCGGCGGCGCGAAGAAGAGGAGGATCGGGCGAGGAGAGAGCGGCGTCGGCTGTGGGAGAGGAGTGCTCGGTGATCATCGGCGTCGAGTCGTCCGCGCGAGAGGTAGAGGAGAGGCTTCAGCACTGCTCAGTGTCGGGAGAAGGGATGGAAGGGGTTCGGGTGAGGGGAGAAATAGGGGGAGATGGAACCGTTGCGTGCGCTTAGGGCAAGGATCAGGCGTGAGAGGAGGCTCGACGCGAAGAGGCGTCAGGTGAGGGCTCGGGCACGGCGAGGGGGGGGGGGGGGGGGGAAACGAAGGAAAAGAATTAAAGAAAAAGAAAAGAAAAAGGAAGGAAAAAAAAATCCAAATCTTCCTCGTTAAAACGGGGTAGCTTAAACAGGTTTTCCCGGGCCCATATTTGATCCCCTTAAACTCGTCATACGAACTCCGAAAAATTTCTAGAAAATTCTGAAAAATTCCCTTGTGGTTATTCATCCTTTTTCGGTATTTTACATTAATAAATTGTCACGCCCCGAGGGAGTCCATGCCAGAAGAAATTTTGGCAGCATCTCCCCTGTACGGGTGATAATCTGTAACTTCCTACAACATACTCATACTTGGCCAACATGGCCGGAAAAATATATATGATAACATACCATGCAGTTTAATAGGAAAACTAAACTAATGCAGTGATAAGGAAAATCATCTCAAAAATCCTACTCCACTACAACCATAAAGCTGAAAACTTATATCCTACTCAACTACACCCATAAAACACAAATCACAATGACGCAAATATAATCAACTCACCTCTTCTGCCGTCCAGGCAGGCATGTAGTAGACCATATCCAAATAAATATAAAAGAAACCCCATCGACAAATAAAAGACCATACAGTAATCCTTAGAACAAAACTAGTACAAGTCTAAAACGTAGTCTATATAGCATCAAAAGAAAAACTAAATGACCAATTAAATATCCTCGTGATCTATAGGGGGACTAGGGATTGGAGATCTCTGGACAGTCTCAACCTAAAATAGTAATATCAACGTGTACTAACATGAAATGCAAAATAGGTAAGCAAAAAACAAGCATGTAACAGATATCCGGTAGTGACAAACCGATACAGATATAAAACATAATCATTACTACTTGTTAAAAAACTATTATGCATATCAAATGACATATCAAAATAGATAAGTCAAGGTACCTGCCTCCAATAGAAAGGTCCAATCCAGTCCAAATCTGACGTCGAGATGCTCGTCTCGCGTCAAAGTCCTGTGTCACCAATATATATATATATATATTTTATTTAGCTAAATTCACATAAATAGCTAAATAAAATCTCTAGCACTAGATTAGGGCAAAACCCTAATCAACACATAAACATAAACCTAATTAACACTTAACCAATTTGTATCAAACTCCCCTACACCTTACCTCACTGCTCTAAAGCTTCTGTCGACAACATAATTGGAGGTTGTTTTGTTGCTGCTAGCAACAAGAAAAGTTGTTGGATCAAAGAAACCATAGCAAGCCCTACTGGAATTCTTCCCCAATGTCGGATTAAGATGAAGACATCACAAATCAACAATACCTAATTACAGAATACAATGCCTTACCTCCCAGATCACAGTTAGGGCATCGAGTCGGGAAAATCCAGAGGGGAAAAAGAAGGCTCGATAGCTGACCCTTGGAGTCCAGATAGCCCTTCCACTCCAGCGATCAGTGGTGGCTCCAACTTGATCTGCTGGCGCCGAAGCAAACTAGGTAAGTTACCGACGACGCGAAGAAGAGGAGGATAGGGTGAGGAGAGAGCGGCGTTGGCTATGGGAGAGGAGTGCCTGGTGATCGTCGACATCGAGTCGTCAGCGTGAGAGGTAGAGGAGAGGCTTCGGCGCTGCTCGGCGTCGAGAGAAGGAGAGGAAGGGGTTCGGGCGAGGGGAGAAATAGGGGGAGATGGAATCGTCGTGTGCGGTTAGGGCAAGGATCAGGCGTGAGAGGAGGCTCGGCGCGAAGAGGCGTCGGGTGAGGGCTCGAGCACGCGGGGGAGGAAATGAAGGAAAATAATAAAAGAAAAAGAAAAGAAAAAGGAAAAAAAAAAAAGAAAAATCCAACTCTTCCTCGTTAAAACGAGGTAGCCTAAACATGTTTTCCTGGGCCCATATTCGATCCCCTTAAACTCGTCATACGAGCTCCAAAAAATTTCCAGAAAATTTCAAAAAATTCTGAAAAATTCCCTGATGGTTATTCATCCTTTATTGGTATTTTACATTAATAAATTTTCATATCCCGAGGGTAACATCTCCCATGTACGGGTGACAATCTGTAACTTCCTACAACATACTCATACTCGACCAACACGGCTGGAACAATATATATGATAACATACCACACAGTTTAATAGTAAAACTAAACTAATGCAACGATAAGGAAAATCATCTCAAAAATCCTACTCCACTACACGCATAAAGCTCAAAACTTATATCCTACTCAACTACACCCATAAAACACAAATCACAACGACGCAAATAAAATCAACTCACCTCTTCTACAGTCCAGGCAGGCATGCAGCAGAACATATCCAAATAAATATAAAAGAAAACCTATCGACAAATAAAATACCATACAGTAATCGTTAGAACAAAACTAGTACAAGTCTAAAACGTAGTCTATATAGCATCATAAGAAAAACTAAATGACCAATTAAATATCATCGTGATCTGTAGGGGGGCTAGCGACTCGAGATCTCCGGACAGTCTCAACCTAAAATAGTAATATCAATGACTACTAACATGAAATGCAAAACAGGCAAGAAAAAATAAGAATGTAACATATATCCGGTAGTGACAAACCGATACTGATATGAAACATAATCATGACTACTTGTTAAAAAACTACTATGCATATCAAATGACATGTCAAAATAGATAAGTCAAGGCACCCGCCTCCAATAGAAAGGTCCAATCCAGTCCAAATCTAATGTCAAGATGCTCGTCTCGCGTCAAAGTCCTGTGTCACCAATATATATATATATATATATATTTTATTTAGCTAAATTCATATAAATAGCTAAATAAAATCTGTAACACTAAATTAGGGCAAAACCCTAATCAACACATAAACATAAACCTAATTCACACTTAACCAATTTGTATCAATCTCCCCTACACCTTACCTCACTGCTCTAAAGCTTCTGTCGACACATTAATTAGAGGTTGTTTTGTTGCTGCTAGCAACAAGAAAAGTTGTTGGATTAAAGAAACCATAGCAAGCCCTACTGGAATTCTTCCCCACTATCGGATTAAGATGAGGACATCACAAATCAACAATACCTAATTACAGAATACAATGCCTTACCTCCCAGATCACAGTTAGGGCACCGAGTCGGGGAAATCCAGAGGGGAAAAAGAAGGCTCAATCGCTGACCCTTGGAGTCCGGATAGCCCTTCCACTCTGACGATCAGTGGTGGCTCCAACTTGATCTGATGGCTCCAACTTGATTCGGTTGCACTGAAGAAAACTAAGTAAGGTACCGACGGCGCGAAGAAGAGGAGGATTGGGTGAGGAGAGAGCGACGTCGGCTGTGGGGGAGGAGTGCCCGGTTATCGTCGGCGTCGAGTCGTCCGCACGAGAGGTAGAGGAGAGGCTTCGACACTTCTCGGCGTCGGGAGAAGGAGAGGAAGGGGTTCGGGCGAGGGGAGAAATAGTGGGAGATGGTGTTAGTTAGAGCCCTAGAGCCAATCATTTAATGATTGTTGTATGGACTCGTTGTATCATATTCTTGTGTATAAATAAAGGCATTTGTTTTTGGTTATTATACTTACTTGTATTGGTGCCAAATAAATAAGTATAATAGCGTCCTTGAGTAGAAGGTTTTTACCTATATCAATCGATTGGTTGAATCGATAGTGAGATGATATAGGGAACACTACTCTTAATCATTCCTAGTCAAGTATTAACATTCAGGGACAATGTTAATGCGACGAGACTAGCATGTAGGTCAACTCGATGACTTAATCTCACAAGTCATGGATATGGAGATATCATGTTGACACATGGGTATGCATTGGAGAATGTATACTGAATGACCCACCATGAGAAAGTATCATGGATCGTTATATGAGTGTCATATACTTTCTCATGTGGCTATTAGTATGACTATTAGTCTTTGGACCTGAAGTCACCATGGTTCCCTACATAAGGAGTTGCATACTTTGGCTTTGTCAAACGTCACCCGTAACTGGGTGGACTATAAAGGCGATTACTGGGTATGTAATAAATTATGCGGATGGATGTGAATGATGTAGATGGGATCTATCCCTCCTATATGACGGGAGATACATCGATATTCTTGATAGAGTGAGACCACTAAGTGCATGGCCATGCCCAAATGAGTCAATATGAGATATTGAGCTCATTTGATTGAGTGAGTCTACTTGGGATTCAAGATTTAGATTGATTAGAGGATGCCACGGTTTATGCTTCACATTGATCAATCTAGATGTAAAGGATAGAAGGATATTTGTCATATATTGTGAAGAGTCACAATTAGTAGTCACAAGGTGATGTTGGATCTCAACATTCTTATAACTTGGGTAGTAATGATGTGTTGCTAGATACTGCTCATTACTTATGCTTCTAAATGGGTTTAGGAGCATTGCCAACGTTATAAGAACCTATAGGGTCACACACAAAGGGCAATTAGATGGAGATTAGGTTCATTTGATGAACCTAAAGGATTAGGTTCATGTGATGAACCAAATTGGATTAATAGTAATCCAAATTGAGCTAATTAAGTTGGACTCAATTTGGTTCATGTGTTAAGTGAGTCTAATTTGGACTTAGACTTATTTAATTAATTTAATTCAATGAATAGAGATTCATTAAATTAAAATTGACTTGAACCAATGGTTAGATTAGATCAACCATGGGAGAGAAGTGGTCAAGTTTGACTTGACTTGAGAGGAAGATGAAGGGTCAAGTTTGACTTGACCATTTGCCACCTCATTGGTGAGTTGGCATTAAGTGGACTAATGATAATGCTCCACATCATCATAGTTGCTTAAGTGGGATGCCACCTCATGGGAGTTACCAAGATTTGTGACTCTTGGTATCCCATGGAGTTAAAACTCCTTCATGAAGTGGCCGGCCACATTCATTCTTGTGTGGGAGTTTTCATTTTGTGGAGTAACTCCCATCTTCTTCCTCATTGCTCTCTTTTCTTCTCTCCCTCTCCTCCTCTTTGGCTGAGACTTCTTGGAGTGCTAGCACACTCAAGATTTCTTCTCCATCTCTTGCTTGTGTGGATACACATAGAGGAGTATCTACTTTGATACTCTCTAGATCCGGCGAACCTTGGACGAGCTGGATTAAGCGAAGGGCTTCACATCAAGGGTAAATCCTTATCTTATAGATCTAAAGTAGATCTAGGCTTATAAAACTCGTACGTGAATGTTTTTACAAAATTTTATTTCTTCGCACGGATCCATGGCATGGGAATTTCGGGGTTTCCACAACGTAAAAAAGCGGTTTTTGCGTCCCGAAAAATCCAACAGTGGTATCAGAGCCAAATGCGAAGCTCGTACGAGTTTTATTTTGTATTTTTATGAAAATTATAGATCTGTGAATTTCTGTAAATTTACTATTTTTAAAGATTTTATGGGTATTTTTCTCGTAGAAGCGAAGCACAAGAGTTTAGACACTTGTAGGCTTCGACTACCGAGAAAATTTTTCTGAAACGGCAAGGTTTCGCCCCAAATCATTTTGGGACAGTGGGCTAAGGCACTGTAGGATCTCTAAGGAACACTTGCGATGGTTATATTGCGGGTAGGGGTGTTGCCCCTGACCCCGCAAGGGGCTTTGTTCCGCGATTGCGCCCGAAAATCGCTAAACGGGACCGCCGAAAATTTTTACTCATAAAAATTGTAAGAAAAATTACAGAAATTTATAAAAATTACATAATTTAGAATTATGTATTATTTTTTGATAGTCATGGCCCAATAGACCCAATTTGATTGGATATTGTGTGTTGTAATTCATAATACGGCCTGCGTGCCGTCATGTTATTGTGCGTGTTATATATTTGATACGCGACCTGCGCGTTGTGCCTTTCTATTTATTTATTCCTGTTGTAAATAGTTTAGACTCAAATGTAACTCGAGTTTCACTTTTTGTAATGTACAAAATGAAGCGGTGGAAGGTCCACTCGAGATGGAGTTACGAGGAGGGCGCGAGCAACATAAGGTGGTCAAAGGAGCTTGAGAAGCTGTTGACCTTAGGTTGACCATCCGATCTTCTCATTGGCTTGAGAAGATCGTAGTAGGGCCATGACTAATCATAAAATATTTAATTAATTGCTTGTGTATGTATATGTGATGCATGCTAGAATAGTAATTAATTAGCGCCTTAACGATTAGATTAGATCTAAATCGCGTACATGATGCACCCTAACGATTAGATTAGATCTAAATCACGTATATGATACACCTCGTCGATTAGATTAGATCTCAATCGTGTCAACTCGTAATGACTACCATGCCGTGATACCTATCACTACCTCGATCACATGTTGTTGTTGAATCTGCCAAAGCAGAGCAACAGATATTATCTCGGTAGAGTACGGAGGGGCAATCTTGGTCCCGCCTATCAACGCATGGGTGAGTACAACTCAATTAGATTGAGTAACTAGTTAACTCAATTGGATCGAGTTTAACTATAGGCATTATCCAATGGTTGGTAAATAGGTCAAAATCACGTTTATATTAACTCTTGGGCGTATTAGCCAAAGCTAACTCGAGTTTTAATATAAATGTGGATCTTGATCCTATAAACAAGAGTTGCATTGAGATGTAATTGGTAATTAGTTACCTACCAATCATACTAAGTCTTGGGCGATTTAGCCAAAGCTAACTCAGGGCATAGTATGATGTGGATCTTGTCCCACACGAATTCTATAATTCAGTGGGAGCATCATTTAATTAAAGGCCTAATTAGATGATTAATAGAATATGATATTTATTTTCTGTATTTTTTTGTTGTAGATAACCATGACATCAAATATGAACTCTTTCTCCCTGCGTTCCATCCTTGAGAAGGACAAGCTCAACGGAGCTAATTTCCTGGACTGGTACAGGAATCTGAGAATCGTTCTCACACAAGAATGTAAACTGTACGTTCTGGAGAAGCCCATTCCGGAGGCACTTCCTGCCACTGCCACGCAAGCTGACCGAGATGTTTACAAGAAGCATCAAGATAACGCATTAGATGTGTTATGTCTTATGCTCGCGACCATGAACTCTGAGCTTCAGAAGCAACATGAGTTGATGGGTGCTTATGATATGGTTGAACATCTGCATCAACTATATCAAGGATAAGCGAGGCACGAGAGATTCGAGATCTCTAAGGCACCGTTTCAGTGCAAGATGCAAGATGGGATTCCCGTAGGCCCATATGTACTCAAGATGATTGGGTACATAGAAAACCTACAGAGGTTGGGATTTCCCCTTGGGCAAGAGCTGGCCACTGACTTGATCTTGCAGTCCTTGCCAGAGAGCTACAGTCAGTTTTTCATGAACTACAACATGAACAAAATTGACAAGCCACTGCCTGAGCTGCTTAGCATGTTAAGAACTGCTGAGCTCAACCTTAAGAAGGTTAAGCCCAACTCTATTCTGATGGTTCAGAAACATAAGGGCAAGGGCAAGGCCAAAGGCAAGGGAAAGTACCAAGCCAAGGCCAAAGGCAAGGCACTGAAATCCAAAGGAGGGGTTGCCAAGGATGCTACCTGCTTCCACTGCGGTCAGACCGGGCACTGGAAGAGGAACTACAAAGTCTACCTGGAAGATCTTAAGAAGAAGAGAAGTGAGACTTCCACTTCAGGTATATATGTTATAGAAGTCAATTTATCTATTTCTTCATCATGGGTATTAGATACCGGATGTGCTTCTCACATTTGTACTAATGTGCAGGTGCTGAGAAATAGCAGGGCATTGACAAAGGGCGAAGTGGACCTACGAGTAGGCAATGGAGCATGAGTTGCTGCTGTTGCTGTAGGAACTTATCATCTATCTCTGCCCTCTGGGCTTGTATTAGAATTAGATGAATGTTGTTATGTGCCTGCTTTAACTAAGAACATCATATCATTTTCTTGTTTGGACAAGAAAGGTTTTTCATTTATAATAAAGAACAAATGTTGTTCAGTTTATTTAAATGATATGTTCTATTGTAGTGCACTTCTGATGAACAGACTCTATATTCTAGATCTTGAGAACCCTATCTATAACATAAGTACCAAGAGGTTCAAGTCAAATGACATGAATCCAACCTATCTCTGGCACTGCCGCTTAGGTCATATAAATGACAAAGCTTATCCCAGCTCCATAAAGATGGTTTGCTGGACTCACTTGATTTTGAATCATATGAGACATGCGAGTCATGCCTTCTAGGCAAGATGACCAAGACTCCCTTTAGTGGACATAGTGAGAGAGCGACTGACTTGTTAGGTCTTATACATAGTGATGTATGTGGCCCTTTCAATGTTGCTGCTATAGGTGGTTATAGGTACTTCATTACATTTACTGATGACTTCAGTAGATATGGTTATGTGTACTTGATGACACATAAATCTGAATCCTTTGAAAAGTTCAAAGAATTCAAGAATGAAGTACAAAACCAGCTTGGCAAAAGTATTAAAATACTTCGATCAGATTGAGATGGTGAATACCTTAGCCATGAGTTTCGTGACTATCTAGCTGAGTGTCAGATTCTATCCCAACTCACTCCTCCTGGAACACCACAGTGGAATGGTGTATCTGAAAGCAGGAATCATACCTTATTAGATATGGTACGGTCTATGATGAGTCACACAGATCTTCCCATGTATCTTTGGGGCTATGCTCTAGACACAGCAGCCTTCATTCTCAACCGAATTCCATCTAAGGATGTAATAAAGACACCATATAGGATATGGACTGGGAGAGATGCCCAGGTGTCTTTTATGAGGATTTGGGGTTGTGAGGCTTACGTTCGACGTCAAGTCTCGGACAAATTGGGACCCAAATATGATAAGTGCTATTTTATTGGATATCCCAAGGAAACGAAGGGATATTACTTCTATATTCCCAGTCAACACAAGATAGTTGTGGCTAAGACTGGGGTATTTCTAGAAAAGGATTTTGTTTCTAGAAAGACTAGTGGGAGTACGTTCAATCTTGAAGAAGTTCAAGATGTGAACTATAGCACTGAAGCCTCGATGGAAGTTGAACTGGAACCACAAAGTGTTGTGGATGATGTTGTTCCACAAGGAGTTGAAGAACAACAACCAGTTCAAGTAGACCTACCTCTTCGCAGGTCTGATAGGGTACGTCGTCAGCCTGAGAGATATTCATTTCTCTTGTCTGACCATGATGACGTTGTGCTCATTGAGGATGAGTCTACCTCCTATCAGGAAGCTGTGATGAGACCAGATTTCGAGAAATGGCTAGAGGCCATGAGATCTGAGATGGAATCCATGTACACTAACCAAGTATGGACTTTGGTTGATCCACCTGAAGGGGTCAAACCCATTGGGTGTAAGTGGGTCTTTAAGAGAAAGACTGACATGGATGGACTTATTTATAAGGGTCGCTTGGTAGCTAAAGGTTTCAAGCAAATTCATGGTATTGACTATGATGAAACCTTTTCTCCAGTAGCGATGTTTAAGTCCATTCGGATCATGCTTGCTATTACAGCATACCACGATTATGAGATCTGGTAGATGGATGTCAAAATCATGTTTCTGAATGGAAACCTGCTCGAGGATGTGTACATGACACAACCTGAGGGTTTTGTAGATCCACAACATACTGGCAGAGTATGCAAGCTGCATAGGTCCATTTATGGACTAAAGCAAGCTTCTCGGAGCTGGAATCTTCGATTCGATGATGCAATCAAACAGTTTGGTTTCAATAAGAATGAAGATGAACCTTATGTCTACAAGAAGGTTGTAGGGAACACAGTTGTCTTCCTTATATTGTATGTGGATGACATACTACTCATTGGAAAAGACATCTCTTTGCTGCAGTCTGTCAAGACTTGGCTAGGGACTTGTTTCTCAATGAAAGACTTAGGTGAAGCATCCCGCATTCTTGGCATACAGATCTATAGAGATAGATCTAAGAGATTGCTTGGCCTTAGTCAGAGTACATACATTGACAAGGTATTACTTCGGTTTGCCATGCAGAACTCCAAGAAGGGATTTCTACCGATGTCACATGGTGTGAGTCTTTCGAAGACTCAAAGTCCTTCTTCTAGAGAGGAGAGAGACCGCATGGATCAGGTCCCTTATGCTTCATCCATAGGATCTATCATGTACACCATGCTATGTACTCGTCTTGATGTCTCGTATGCTTTGAGCATGACGAGCAGATACCAGTCAGATCCAGGTGAAAGTCACTGGATAGTAGTCAAGAATATTCTTAAGTACTTAAGAAGGACTAAAGAATATTTCTTGATATATGGAGGCGATGACGAGCAAGCTGTAAAGGGTTACAGTGATGCTAGCTTCCAAACTAACCAGGATGATTATCGATCGCAGTCTGGGTTCGTGTTTTGCATAAATGGTGGTGCTGTGAGCTGGAAGAGTTCGAAGCAGGACACAGTAGCTGATTCTACAACAGAGGCCGAGTATATTGCTGCATCAGAAGCAGCAAAGGAGGCAGTTTGGATCCGCAAGTTCATTACTGAGCTTGGGGTGGTTCCTAGCATAGCTGATCCCATAGAGCTCTATTGTGACAACAATGGAGCAATAGCACAGGCTAAGGAACCTCGCTCACACCAGCGGACCAAACACAAACTACGGCGCTTCCATCTCATTCGAGAGATTATCGATAGAGGAGATGTGAAGATTTGCAGAGTACCCACTGAGGCTAACATCGCAGATCCCTTGACTAAGGCTTTGGCACAGAGAAAGCATGATGGTCACACTAGGTCATTAGGCCTTAAAGCCTACACTGATTGGCACTAGTGCAAGTGGGAGATTGTTAGTTAGAGCCCTAGAGCCAATCATTTGATGATTGTTGTATGGACTCGATGTATCATATTCTTGTATATAAATAAATACATTTATTTTTGGTTATTATACTTACTTGTATTGGCGCCAAATAACTAAGTATAATAGCGTCCTTGATTAGAAAGTTCTTACCTATATCAATCGATTTGTTGAATCGATAGTGAGATGATATAGGGAACACTACTCTTAATCATTCCTAGTCAAGTATTAACATTTAGGGACAATGTTAATGCGATGAGACTAGCATGTAGGTCAACTCGATAACTTGATCTCACAAGTCATGGATATGGAGATATCAAGTTGACACATGGGTATGTATTGGAGAATGTATACTGAATGACCCGCCATGAGAAAATATCATGGATCATTATATGAGTGTCATATACTTTCTCATGTGGCTATTAGTATGACTATTAGTCCTTGGACCTGAAGTCACCATGGTTCCCTACATAAGAAGTTGCATACTTTGGCTTCGTCAAACGTCACCCGTAACTGGGTGGACCATAAAGGCGATTACTAGGTATGTAACAAATTATGCTGAGGGATGTGAGTGATGTGGATGGGATCTATCCCTCCTATATGACGGGAGAGACATCGATATTCTTGATAGAGTGAGACCACTAAGTGTATGGTCATGCCCAAATGAGTCAATATGAGATATTGAGCTCATTTGATTGAGTGAGTCTACTTGGGATTCAAGATTTAGATTGATTAGAGGTTGACACGGTCTATGCCTCACATTGATCAATCTAGATGTAAAGGATAGAAGGACACTTGTCATATATTGTGAAGAGTCACAATTAGTAGTCACAAGGTGATGTTGGATCTCAACATTCTTATAACTTGGGTAGTAATGATGTGTTGCTAGATATCGCTCATTACTTATGCTTCTAAATGGGTTTAGGAGCATTGCCAACGTTATAAGAACCTATAGGGTCACACACAAAGGGCAATTAGATGGAGATTAGGTTCATTTGATGAACCTAAAGAATTAGGTTCATGTGATGAACCAAATTGGGTTAAGAGTAATCCAAATTGAGCTAATTAAGTTGGACTCAATTTGGTTCATGTGTTAAGTGAGTCTAATTTGGACTTAGACTCATTTAATTAATTTAATTCAATGAATAGAGATTCATTAAATTAAAATTGACTTGAACCAATGGTTAGATTAGATCAACCAAGGGAGAGAAGTGGTCAAGTTTGACTTGACTTGAGAGGAAGATGAAGGGTCAAGTTTGACTTGACCATTTGCCACCTCATTGGTGAGTTGGCATTAAGTGGACTAATGATAATGCTCCACATCATCATAGTTGCTTAAGTGGGACGCCATCTCATGGGAGTTACCAATAGTTGTGACTCTTGGTATCCCATGGAGTTAAAACTCCTCCATGAAGTGGCTGGCCACATTCATTCTTGTGTGGGAGTTTTCATTTTGTGGAGTAACTCCCATCTTCTTCCTCATTGCTCTCTTCTCTTCTCCCCCCCTCCTCCTCTTTGGACGAGACTTCTTGGAGTGCTAGCACACTCAAGATTTCTTCTCCATCTCTTGCTTGTGTGGATACATATAGAGGAGTATCTATTTTGATACTCTCGAGATCCGGCGAACCTTGGACGAGCAGGATTAAGCGAAGGGCTTCGCATCAAGGGTAAATTCTTATCTTGTAGATCTAAAGTAGATCTAGGCTTAGAAAACTCGTACGTGAAAGTTTTTACAAATTTTTTTTTCTTTGAACGGATCCGTGGCATGGGAATTTCGGTGTTTCCGCAACACAAAAAAGCAGTTTTTGCGGCTCGAAAAACTCAACAGATGGAACCGTCGCGTGTGATTAGGGCAAGGATTGGGTGTGAGAGGAGGCTCAACGCGAAGAGGTGTCGGGTGAGGGCTCGGGCACGCGGGGAGGAAATAAAGGAAAAGAATAAAAGAAAAAGAAAAGAAAAAGGAAAGAAAAAAAAAAGAAAAATCCAACTCTTCCTCGTTAAAACGGGGTAGCCTAAAATGGTTTTCCCCGGACTATATTTGATTCCCTTAAACTCGTCATATGAGATTTGAAAAATTCTCAAAAATTTTCTAAAAATTCTGGAAAATTCCCTTATGATTATTCGCCTTTTTTTGGTATTTTACATTCTCCCCCAATAATAAAAATTTGGTCTCCAAATTTCATTATTTACCATCAGCAAGTACTAGCAAAAGATAAAGAGTATAAATGCTGGACGGAAAATTAACCCACATACCTCAAGTAAAAGGATGGGGGTATCAAGATAGAATCGTATCCTTGAGCTCCCAGGTAGGCTCCTCGTCCGAATGATGCTGCCATCTGACTTTAACCAGTTGGATAGTCTTGTTCCGCAGCTGACGCTCTTTCTAGTCCAAAATCCGTACCGAAACCTCCTCGTAGGTAATGTTAGGTTGAATAGGAACTGAGATATCTGTCTGTACATGTGTTGGGTTGGATATATATCTCCTCAGCATTGACACATGGAATACGTCATGAACGCCTGCCAGGGACGGTGGTAGTGCCAGACAATAAGCCACCGCTCCAATCCTCTCCAAGATCTGGAAAGGTCTAATGTATCGCGGAGCTAGTTTACCTCTGAGGCCAAATCTCTTCACCCCTTTTGTGGGTGAGACTCGTAGAAAAACATGGTCACCTATAGAGAACTCCAGGGGTCTCCGTCTCCGATCAGCATAACTCTTCTGGCGGTCCTGTGCCTCTGACATCCTCCGTTTGATAGTATGGACCAACTCTGCCTCATACTGAGCTCTATGAGGCTCTAGCAACTGGGCTTCCCCAACCTCATTCCAGAGGGTGGGTGTCTGACAAGACCTACCATACAACACTTCAAACGGTGCCATCTGGATAGCTGAATGAAAGCTGTTGTTGTAGGCAAACTCTACAAATGGAAAATGGTCCTCTCCAACTGCCTCCGAAATCCAATACACAAGACCTCAGCAAGTCCTCTAGAGTCTAAATGGTCTACTCTAACTGTCCATCTGTCTGCGGATGGAAAGCTGTACTGAAATGAAGCTGAGTGCCCAAGGCCTACTACAGACTCTACCAGAACTGGGATGTGAACTGTGGGTCTCTATCCGAAATAATACTCAAAGGAACTCCATGTAATCTGATGATCTCTCGACAATATAGATCTGCCAATCAATCCAGGGAATCAGTCTTCCAGATCGCTAAGAAGTGCGCGGATTTGGTTAATCGATCAACGATTACCCATATCGGGTCATGGCCTCGTCGTGTCCTAGGCAAACCCACCACGAAATCCATGGTAATGTGTTCCCATTTCCACTCAGGAATAGGAATCCGTTGAAGTAATCCGGCAGGTCTCTGGTGCTCAGCCTTCACCTGCTGACAGATAAGACATCTAGCTACAAATTTTGCGTTGTCTTTCTTCATATTGTTCCACCAGTAGGAACGCCTCAAATCTTGATACATGCGGGTCCTGCCTGGGTGGATAGCAAATCGGGAGCGATGAGCCTCCTGAAGTAACTCCTCCCTGACTGGGTGAGATGGAGGCACGCATAATCAGCCTTGGAAATATATAATACCCACATCATCTCGGGTGAACTCTGACTGCTGTCCGGAAGCTATCTGACTGCCAATGAACTGAAAATGCTGATCATCGGCCTGGGCCTCTCGGATCCTCGTCCTGATCGATGACTAAGCAACCATAATAACCAAAACACCTCGCTTTGTCTATCCCTGCTCCTCAAGGCCCAACTCGGAGAAACCCTAAATCAAGTCCATGACTGAAGCTCGATGGCAAGCCAAAGTCCCTCTGGACTTCCTGCTGAGTGTATCGACAACCACATTAGCTTTCCCTAGGTGATAGCTAATGGTACAATCATAATCCTTTAGGAACTCCATCCATCTCCTCTGTTGGAGATTAAGTTCCTTCTAGGTGAAAATATATTTGAGACTCTTATGATTCGTGAGAATCTGAAAGGTAATGCCGTACAGATGATGTCGCCAAATCTTCAAAGCAAAGATGATGGAGGCTAACTTCAGATCATGTACAGGGTAGTTCTTCTCATGCTCCTTCAACTAACGAGAAGCATAGGAGACTACTCTACCGTGCGTCATCAGAACAGCGGCCAAACCTTGAAGAGATGTGTCAGTGTAAAGTACGAATCCATCTTCTCCAGCGGAAAAAATCAAAACTGGAGCCGACACTAATCTCCGCTTCAACTCCTGGAAGCTAGTCTCACAGGCCTCGGACCATGTGAACTTCACGCCTTTCCTAGTTAGGTGTGTCAGTGGCATAGCTATGCAGGAGAAACCCTCGACAAAACGTCTGTAATATCTTGCCAGTCCCAAGAAACTACGGATCTCCTGTACTGATTTCGGCTACTCCCAGCTGGTGACAACCTCGATCTTCTGAGGGTCTACTGAAATACCTCGGCTAGAGACCACGTGACCCAAAAAACCGACTGAAGATAGCCAGAAAGCACACTTGCTGAACTTCGCTTATAGTTGATGTCGTCGAAGAGTCTCCAAGACTGTGCGAAGATGCTGTGCATGTTCCTCCTCGAAATATGAGTAGACCAATATGTCATCGATGAAAATGATAACAAACTGATCAAGATACTCCAGGAAGACACGGTTCATCAGATCCATAAATACCACTGGAGCATTGGTGAGCCCAAATGCAAATGGCATTACCAAAAACTCATAATGGCTGTACCTGGTACGGAATGCTGTCTTCTAAATATCAGATTCTTTGACTCTCAGCTGATGATATCCGGACCGCAGATCAATCTTAGAATACACTGAGGTACCTCTGAGCTGATCAAACAAATCCTCGATCCATGGTAAGGGGTACTTATTTCTGACGGTCACTGCATTCAGTTGTCTATAATCTATACACAACCTCATAGTACCATCCTTTTTCTTGACAAATAATTCCGGAGAACCCCACGGAGAAGCACTAGGGCATATAAATCCCCTGTCTAAAAGCTCCTGGAGTTGAACCTTCAGTTCGTTCAATTCTTTTGGTGTCATACGGTAAGGAGCTTTCGATGTCGACGCGGTTCCCGGAATCAACTCAATAGCAAACTCCACTTGCCTTTAGGGAGGAAAACCTGGTAGTTCCTCTGGGAATACATCCGGATACTCTCGGACTACTGGAACATCGGAGAGTTGAGAACTGCTTTCGTCTTCAGTATGAATCAAAGATAATAGAAAACCCTGACAGCCATGTAACAATAGCTTCTGAGCCTGAATCACCGAAATAGTCGATATGCCGTCGTCTCTGATGTCAGTGAAATCCCACGATGGTTGGTTTAGAGGCCGGAATGTGACCACCCTCGTCTGACAATCAACAGTGGCATGATATGCTGACAGCCAATCCATACCAAGAATAATATCAAACTCGACCATTTCTAGTACCAAAAGATCTACCGTAAGTATCTGGTTGCCAAAGTCTAATGGGCAACCTTTGACCTCCTGGATGACGTCCAAAGCATCACTAGACGGTAGAGAGACGGTCAGTTGTTGTGGTCTGAAGGTGGGTAATCTACCAATCTCATTCATAATGGTACGGGATATAAAAGAATGCGAGCTACTAGTATCTATCAACATATTAGCAGATAAGACATAAATGGAAATCGTACCGCAGAAAACGGATTCATCGGCCCGCTGCGCATCCTCTCTGGTAATCGCGTGTATCCGTCCAGTTTTTGGTGGAGGTGGAGGTGGTAGCGCTGCTAGCAGCAATTGCATCTGAGCAGGAGTCGGCCATTGAGGCGGTGTTGGATACGGGGCCAGAGGTGGAAGAGAGGACTGTGATTGATATTGTACTGGTAGCTGGGACTACGTCTGGTACTGAACCAGCGGCTGGGGCTGTAGATACTGGACTAGGGGCTGAGGCTGAAACTGATATGGAGATCCCACGACAGAACTCTATGGTACTATGAGGTCACTGGGGTGCTCCTGTCTATACATGCCATAAGAAGTAGCTGCAGGGGGAGCTATCCTCTGCTGGCGATGCGAAGATTGGGCTCTTCGCCCTCTTCGATGAGTCCCGGACTGACTGAGTTGAACTCCATGACCAGAAACTCTAGAAGCAATATGTTGAGCCTTCAGCAAACAATCTCAGCTCAGGTGCCCAGGTAGTTTGCAATAATAGCAAACTGAATATCCCAGAGAGCAGGCTGAGGTGATGTGGTCTCTGGACCCACATCTGGTGCAGCGAATGTCGCTGGCAGGTTATTCCGGTTCTGCTGAGAAGACTGAAAACGTCCTGATGTAGATCACCCTGACTTTTGAGGCTGACCGGATGCCCCAGAAGTACCCTGACCTGGCCGACCGCGACCACTTTATTGCTGTTCGGTAGCCTGTGGTGGCTGAATATGCCTGATGTCTGATTAGTCTGTTTCTTTCTCTTATCCAGGTACGCTCTCTAGTGAGCTGACTCTATCATCAGGGCTCTGTCCAGTGTCTCTATGTAAGATGAGTTACCAAAATTGGCAAACTTTACTTCTAGATATCCATCCAGTCCCTGAATAAACTACTGCATACGGGAATTATCCTCAACAACTAGTTCTGGACAAAATCTGGCCAACCGATTAAACTTGGCATTGTACTCTGTCATCGAGCGGTTGTTCTGTCGCAGACTCAGAAAATCCTGACGGCGAGTCATTTGATATGCCCGTGGGAAGTAGCGGCTCTCAAAAGCCTCTCTGAATCTGGCCCAGGTGATGTTTTGCTCTCCTATGATGGAACGCTGCAAAACCCACCAGGTGTCGGCCTTATCCCGTAAATGGAAAGCAGCCAGCTCTGCTTTCTCCCACTTAGAGCAAGCCATGTAGAAGAAGATCTGTTCCATGGTCTCTATCCAGGACTGGGCCACACTCGGATCAATCCCTCCTCGGAATAGTGTGAATTGACTCTTCATCGACTCTGCCAATGCTGGGATCCAGGCTCATGCTGCGACAATATCAGTGAGGTGGGTAGGGATCGACGCGGGAACTGGTGGAATCCCTGGAGCTGGTGCTACAGGTAGTACCGCTGGATAGATCGAGGGAGGTAGTCCCGGTACTACTGTATAAACTGGGGCATATACCACTGGTGGTACTGCAAGATTGATATGAGTGGCCACAGCTGGAGGTATGGTAGGTGGTGGTATCGGAAATAGCGCAACCGGTACCGCTGGTGCGGGTGCTGGGTACACTGTAGGCACTGGAAGCATAGGTGCCACTGGTGCCGGGTACATGGTAGGTCCAGGAGGTGGTGGTGCCGGGTACGCCGCAAGCTCTTTTGGTGGAGGTATCGGGTTTTCCACATGTGGTACAGTGTGTATGGTATGGGTGGGTACCTCCAACGAAGCCACTGGAGTCTGAGATCCCGACGCACCGGCAGTATCTTGAGTGTTAGGATCCTTCGTACTCGGCTAGAGAGGGGGGGTGTGAATAGCCGCCCCAAATCGATCGCGTTTCTTCCTACGATTAGGTTAGTGCAGCGGAAATACAAATAGAAACGAAAGGAGAAGAAAATCAAACCTTAACACAGCGATGTACGAGGTTCGGAGATGATACTCCTACTCCTCGGCGTGTCCGTAAGGTGGACGAGCCCTATCAATCCGTCGGTGGATGAGTCCCCGGAGAACCGGCTAATACAATATACTCCTTGTGGGTGGAGAAACCTCGCCACAATATTTGCAACAGCAATAGGAGTACAAATAGGAACAAGAAAACAAGAACAGAAATGTAAACTACACTTGCTTGCCTTCTTGAAGTCAGCCTGGGGAAGCAGAAGCTTCTCGGATCCAAGCCTAGCTAGAAAACCAAGAACAGGGAAGCTCACATGAAGCTTTAGCACCCAACGAGCTCAACAAAGCTCGAAGAAGGAGAAGCGTAAGCTTGAGCAGAGAAAAACTTCCGTAAGGAAGAAGTAGAAACTCGAGAAGCCCTCGGCCCTTTATACTGCGAAGAAAAGCAGTGAAGAAACTAGCCGCTATGCAGCTAGAACCGATCGGTCTACGGACCGATCAGGCCGATCGGTCCCCGCATCGGTCGCACGTAACCTTCGCAGTACTTCGATGCGTGGACCGATCGAGGCATCTGGATCGGTCCACGCATCGATCCCAACTCGGCCGTGCTTCGCGACGCCGTCTCGATCGGTCCCTCGGGACATCGATCAGATGGCGACGGCCTGGACCGATCACCGCTGCTTCTTTTCACCTCTGTTGCTGATCGGTCCACCGATCGACAAGAACGAACAGAGCTTCGGTATCCGATCGGTCACGGACCGATCGAGCAAGCAGTATCACCGATCGGTCGGTGACCGATCCGAGCTTGTTTTTGCCCAAACCAAGTCCCAAGACTTCCAAACCAATATCCGGTCAACCTTGACCTATTGGTACTTCATCCCTAGCATCTGGTCACTCCTTGACCTGCTAGGAACTCCACCAAGTGTCCGGTCAATTCCTTTGACCTACTTGGACTTTCCAACACCAAGTCCGATCATCCCCGATCCATCTGGATTTTCCTTGCGCTTCACTCACGGACTTTCACCGGCTTCACTCACCGGGATCCTTCCGCCTAACATCCTAGTTAGGACTTTCTCACCGCCTGCTTCACTTACGGGACTTTCCCACCGCCTCGGCTTCACTCACGTGACTTTCCACACCGCCTAACATCCCGCTTAGGACTTTCCCATTCACCTAGCTTCACTCACCAGGATTTTCCAATGCCCGGCTTCACTTACCAGGACTTTCACCTTCACCTAGTTTCACTCACTAGGATTTTCACCTGGATTCACTCACCAGGATTTCCCGACTGCCTGGCTTCACTCACCAGGACTTTTCCCCGTGCCAAACTCCCTGTTTGGACTTTCCCCGTGCCAAGTCTCCATACTTGGACTTTTCACGTGCCAAGCTCCCTGCTTGGACTTTTCCAGTGCCAAGTCTCCATACTTGGACTTTTCCAGTGCCAAGCTCCCTGCTTGGACTTTTCCGTGCCAAGTCTTCATACTTGGACTTTTCCCAAATCAGGTCAACCAGGTCAACTTTGACCTACGGTTGCACCAATAATCTCCCAAACATCTATTCTTGTCCCACATCAAGAATAGAACTCTCTCACGAGTGTCAAACATCAACATGCAACACAACTAGGTCAACCTTGACCTAAGGTTGCACCGATAATTTTCCCAAGTCAAACATCAAAATACAACTCGAGTCACGTCAACTCGAGTCGGGTCAACCAGGTCAACCTTGACCTAAGGTTGCACCAACAATCTCCCCCTTTTTGATGTTTGACAAAACTCATAATCAAGTTAGGTTAACCCGATAACCTAAACTTGGGTTCTCCAATAATTCTCCCCCTTTTTGACACACATCAAAAAGAATTCCAATGTTCTACCTTGAACATTCCTTGACATTCTTCCCCTAGCTTAGGTTAACCCGATAACCTAACTTGGGTTCTCCAATAATTCTCCAATGAACACTCTCCCCTTTTTGACACACATCAAAAAGAAAAGGAGAGTATCAAGGTCAAGAGTTTCTTCCTAATGAAAGTCCCATACCTTTCATTGAAACTCTTAATTTCCCCCTTGATACTAAACTCAACAATCAACTTAGTGATAACCCCATATCACTAATCCTCAAAAGTCTTAAGGAGTAAAAACTCCTCCTAAAAGTCAACTCCCCCTTGACAATTAGGTAAAACTCCCCCTAAAGGTCAACTCCCCCTTGACCATTGCACCAACAATGTCTTGGAGAGTTTCAAACCCTTAGAAACCTAAACCACAAACTTTCACAGCCGGAATTTCAGATATACAGTTGAAATTCAGCTTTTGGCACGCCCTGATCGGTCACCAGACCGATCAGGATCCCATTGGATCGGTCCCCAGACCGATCCACATTCACTGGGATCGGACTGCCTCACTGCCTCTTACTGGATCGGTCTCCGGACCGATCCACACTTCCCTGGATCGGTCCAGTGACCGATCCACTCCTTCCTGGATCGGTCCAGTGACCGATCCAAGATCCCTTATCAGAATTCCTGAATTTTTACCCGAAATTCAGAAACCCATAAACAATTCCAGAAAATTTCAAAAATTATGAAACTTTGAGGATACACTCCTCATAACATATACTATCAAGGAAAAATAGTTTTCTATGAAAATAACTTCCATTTTTCAATCTTGATACAAAGTTCAAAAACTTTGAAATAGTTCAAGTTTAACTCAACTTTGTATCACAATGTTCAATGATGAATGCTATCACTAGGAAAGCTTCATCAAGGTTTTTCAAATCAATTTTAAAATGCTTTTAAAACCATTTGAATTTAGGACCATAATCTTAGGGCTAGATGTACATGACTTGTACACAAGCTTTCCCTATGATCCTCCTTTTCTTGAATTAGGCTCATCTAGGTACAAAAACTATGCACCTTGATCCTAACTCATGATCCTAATATCTCACACACATCTAAGGTGTATCAAACCACATTCAAGTCAATTTGATGTGAGATATGGGTTAAGGTCAACTTAGGCTAAGTTCTCATGCATTTTCTAAACATCAATTTGATCTCAATATCAAATTATATGTTTGTCCTTAAATCAATTTCATTGATTATAATGCAAGAGATGATGACATGGCATATAATGATATCATAAGTAAAAACATGTGCCAATGTCATGATGTCATGGCATAATGTTTGAAACTAAACTAACACATGACACATAGATAACCTAAGCATTATCATGACATATCAAATGATAATAAAATGAATATGATGTCATGGCATGGCATATGGCAACCAATCATGGCAAGTTAGCACAAATAAAATATCTAAATTCCCTATCTAAGTATCCTTAATCACTTAGCTAACTTAAATTCTAATCCTAGATTGCCCAAAGTGCTCCAAGAAAATGTCGAAACCCAAATTGGCATTTCTTGATCTCTTGTTTGATTTATACCATTTAAAATTTTACAAGAGTAGCACTTCTAAATTAAGGCCCGGATTGCCTTGATTACCTAAGAGAATATCAAAATCCCAATTTGATATTTTTCTAGGTTTTTCCAAATTGTGCCAATTGAGATTAAAAATGAGATTTCCAATCTTTAGGCACATTTAACTCTTCAAAGGAGTAAGTGATAATTCATTTCATTTTCAAAGATTCACAAAACCTTGAAAATGCTCCTTGAGTGTCAATTTCCTCAAAGTTGGGTTAACTACCCTTCTTATTGGAGTTGACACTCTCTAACCCATTTATGGGGTAGAGAAGATGCTCCTAGGAACCCAATACCTATTAGAGCTCATTGGGTTCACTAAATATTCACTAGGGATAACTTCCCTAGCAACCCTCCTAATGACCCTCTTAGGCTTTAAAGCCTTGGTCATTTGGGTCTCATCAAGGTCAACTATAGGGGTGACTCCCCTTGTGACCTTGGTAATGGTCTTCCTAGCCTTAGGTTTTGTTCCATAATCGAATGGAACATTATGATAAGTGGGCTTGACCAATTGGGACTTAGGTTTGTGACCTAAACCTTTCTTGTCCTTGGACATTGGTTTTTGACCCTTAAACCCTAGAGATGACTTCTCTATGTTTTTAAGAGCCTTTTCCAAATTATCAAGTCTTGACCTCAAGACTTGATTTTCCCTCTCTAATACCTCAAGTTTTAATTTGTCATTTTCTCTTGAGATATTCCTAGGCATATGTCTAGTCTTCTTGGGATTTCTACCTAGGTTTTCCTTAACTTTAGAAGCGTTAATCCTAGGGTTGGTATTTCTAGTGTTATCCTTACCTAGGCTAACATGTTTAGCTCCTAAGCACATGTATTGGTTCCTAAAGTTAACATGCTTATCATTATTAACAATTGCAACAAAACTACTAGCATGAGTTTTATTAGAATTGCAATAATGAACCTTAGAGGTTACCTTAGGATTTGCCTTAGCTCCCCCTATCGTTGTGCCCGGTCTCTTGCCCTTGTGAGGTTGCCTCCCCCTCGGACAATGGCTCCTATAGTGTCCCCTTTGCTTGCATTGGAAGCACACGATGTGCTCCTTGCCCTTGCGTTTTGGGACTCCGGCTTCCTTGAACTTTGGCGCCGGTGGAGTCTTTCTTACCCTCTTTGGACACTTACTCTTGTAATGTCCATGTTCCCTACACTCAAAGCATATTATATGTAACTTATTTGAAATTGAAATGCTTGAGTTACCTAGGTTTGGGGATGGGTGTGAACTCTCTTCCTCATCCCTTCCGGAGGTAGATGTCTCTTCTTCTTGCTCCGAACTTGAACAAGAGGAACTCTCCTCCTCTTCTTCCTTGGATGTTGAGTAGCCCTCAACTCCCAATTCGCTCCCTCCATGATGTGAGCTTCTTGGCTCACTTAGCTCCTCTTCATGGCTTGAATTTGAGCTCTCCTCATGGAACTTTGCTAAGTTGTTCCACAATTCCTTGGCATCGTTGTATCTACCTATCTTATGCAAGATATCACTAGGTAATGAAAATTCAAGAATTTTCGTTACCTCGTCGTTGATTGTGGATTGGTGGATTTACTCTTTCGTCCACTCCTTCTTCTTGATAGGTTTTCCTTCCTCATCCATCGGTGGGGAAAACCCTTCTTGTACACAAAACCAATTTAACATATTAGTCCTAAGAAAATACATCATCCTTACCTTCCAATATGTGAAGTTGTCGTGAGACTCGTAGAAGGGTTGAATCGTGACATCTTCTCCATAGAGATCCATCTCTAGCCCGTGCTCCCCCGGGTGTTGATCCGTCGAAGAGCAACCTCGCTCTGATACCACTTGTTAGGATCCTTCGTACTCGGCTAGAGAGGGGGGGTGTGAATAGCCGCCCCAAATCGATCGCGTTTCTTCCTACGATTAGGTTAGTGCAGCGGAAATACAAATAGAAACGAAAGGAGAAGAAAATCAAACCTTAACACAGCGATGTACGAGGTTCGGAGATGATACTCCTACTCCTCGGCGTGTCCGTAAGGTGGACGAGCCCTATCAATCCGTCGGTGGATGAGTCCCCGGAGAACCGGCTAATACAATATACTCCTTGTGGGTGGAGAAACCTCGCCACAATATTTGCAACAGCAATAGGAGTACAAATAGGAACAAGAAAACAAGAACAGAAATGTAAACTACACTTGCTTGCCTTCGTAAAGTCAGCAGGAACAGCTTCTCGGATCCAAGCCTAGCTAGAAAACCAGCAACAGGAAGAAGCTCACGCGAAGCTTTAGCACCCAACGAGCTCAACAAAGCTCAGCAAGAAGGAGAAGCAGAAGCTTCAGGCAGGAGAAAAACTTCCAGAAGGAAGAAGTAGAAACTCTGTAGAAGCCCTCAGCCCCTTTATACCTGCGAAGAAGAAACAGTGAAGAAACTAGCCGGTGCGTGAAGCAGAACCCGATCGGTCTACGGACCGATCAGTTCGGCCGATCGGTCCCGGACATCGATCGGCCGCACGTAACCTTCATGCGTACTCGATCGTGGACCGATCAGTATCTGGATCGGTCCACGCATCGATCCCAACTCTGCTTCGCGACATCGTCTCTGATCGGTCCCGCATCGATCAGATATGATCGATGCGTGGACCGATCACCGCCTTCTTTCGCCTCTGTTGCTGGCGATCGGTCACCGATCGACAAGAACTCTTGACCGATATCCGATCGGTCACCGCACGATCGAGCAACAGTATCCTGGATCGGTCGGTGACCGATCCGAGCTTGGTTTTTGCCCAAACCAAGTCCCAAGACTTCCAAACCAATATCCGGTCAACCTTGACCTATTGGTACTTCATCCCTAGCATCCGGTCACTCCCTTGACCTGCTAGAACTCCTCGCCAAGTGTCCGGTCAATTCCTTTGACCTACTTGGACTTTCCAACACCAAGTCCGATCATCCCTGATCCATCCGGATTTTCCCTTGCCCGCTTCACTCACGGGACTTTCACCGCTTCACTCACCAGGATTTTCCACCGCCTAACATCCTAGTTAGGACTTTCTCACCTGGCTTCACTTACTGGGACTTTCCCACCTGGCTTCACTCACGGACTTTCCACACCGCCTAACATCCCGTTAGGACTTTCCCATTCACCTAGCTTCACTCACGAGATTTCCCAATGCCCGGCTTCACTTACCGGACTTTCACCTTCACCTAGTTTCACTCACTAGGATTTTCACTGGATTCACTCACCAGATTTCCACCGCTGGCTTCACTCACGGGACTTTTCCCCGTGCCAAACTCCCTGTTTGGACTTTTCCCGTGCCAAGTCTCCATACTTGGACTTTTCACGTGCCAAGCTCCCTGCTTGGACTTTTCCAGTGCCAAGTCTCCATACTTGGACTTTTCCAGTGCCAAGCTCCCTGCTTGGACTTTTCCGTGCCAAGTCTTCATACTTGGACTTTTCCCAAATCAGGTCAACCAGGTCAACTTTGACCTACGGTTGCACCAATAATCTCCCAAACATCTATTCTTGTCCCACATCAAGAATAGAACTCTCTCACGAGTGTCAAACATCAACATGCAACACAACTAGGTCAACCTTGACCTAAGGTTGCACCGATAATTTTCCCAAGTCAAACATCAAAATACAACTCGAGTCACGTCAACTCGAGTCGGGTCAACCAGGTCAACCTTGACCTAAGGTTGCACCAACATTGAGTTTGTCCCTGACTGATAGGCTCAACCCCAGTAGGTATCTCTGGCAAGTCCAGAGATTCCAAAGTCCTCTTACGTGGTCGTCCAACACCACGTCTCGACGCAGCTGCACATGTAGATCTCCTCATATCTATTAAGTTATAACTCAGATATTACTACAAGTATAAAAATTATAAAATTACCTTTATACCTATTTGTCGTCTGGAGATGTTTCGTCGCTGTCCAGTCCCCATTTTATAACCTCAAAATTCCATACGAGAAAATCAACAGAAATCTATACAAATCCGAAAGATAAATAAATACCCAAGTTAACTATCAAACTTGGGCTAACTCTCAAATCCAGAACACGAAAAGCAAGTATCGTAACCCGCTCTAATACCAAATAAATTGGTATCAGATTATTTTGAAAATCCAACACAAAAAAATTTGACTCGCCATAACTAAAAATACGAAAAACCAAGCATCAGAAACCTAGCTCTGATATGCCTAGCCTCAACTAGGACTTTCCTTTGCCTAAGATTACTTAGGACTTTCCTGCACACTCAATTCAACTTTTTCGATTTGTCATTATCAAAATACAAGTTCAATCACCTGGTGCTCCCTGCACTAACATATGTTAGACTAGTACTAGTTTGTGTGTTTATCATATCATATATATGATCATGTTCTTATTTCCCTATTGAGACTATATATCCTTGATCGCCTTACATATTGTCCATGTACTATCATTTGTCTATTACCTGCTGAGTTATCCAGACTCACCACCCCATTTACTGGTTTTTCTTTCGCCAGGTAACATGTAGATATTTGAGGAGTTGTTTGGAGGATCTTGGCTACCAGTCCCATGTCACATATGAGATTAGCTTTCTATACTATTTTGTATTACGCTATTTGTACTTTGTATTTGGTCTTGGTATTGTATTATGTTGTCTTGTTTATAGTTTTGAGCCTTATGTCCGCTTTATTTATTTTGGGTTTTATTGTGGTGTAAGTCATGCCGACATGCAGTTAGTCTATTATCTTGTGTGGTTTGTATTTGGATCAGCCGTGTAGGCTGTGTAGTTTTATTATCTTCTTTCGTTCTATTTCTATTTTAGTTATGTGGGATGCTTATATAACTGTGTGGTTATGATTATTTCCAGTCGTGTGGATTTCATATACAACTACTTAGTTGTATTTATTTTCCAGCCGCGTGGGCTGTAGATATTTTTCTTGTACAACCATGTGACTATGTATATAGGTTTCAATTGTCACTGTTACAAGGGAGATATTGTCCGATTTTCATCAGACAACCTTACCCTCGGGGTGTAACACTAACTACTCATCCTCTATTCCTATGCACATGTAGGAAGCTCATTTTGTTACCAACACTTCCTCGCGGTGGTCATGCCAGAGTGTCATTTCTATTGAAATCCAATGCTACATAATAGAAGTGATTCCTATGAAGTCTGGTTCAAGGGATAACATTGTCACTAGGGTCCCCCAGTCATACATACACAAGAATGCACCAAACACTTGATACCATGAATATAGAAACAACCCAATAAGTCTAATTCTACACCTTCTTATAGAGAATTACTTCGCCTTTCGAGGCGATGCTCTAGATGTCCGGTTAAAAAGATCACCCTTGTCACTAGGGCCCCCTAGTCATACGATTTAGAGTATCCCCTCTACAGGGGTGAACAAAACTATACAATCATTCAACCAAACATGAGAATTAAACACAAACACATCACACACATATTTAATCGAATGATTACAAGGCATAAACAATGTCATATGGAAAGAAAATTGGCAAATCCAAGAGTATACATCAATTTCACATCACAGTTACTCTCTTAATCCTAGAATAATATGATCTACTCCTTATCAAAGGAAGAAAGAATCTAAAGACAATGAAATTGTACGCATTAAAACCCAATCTAAGAGAAGAAGGGAGAAGAAGCTTATCCGATAAGTCGAGTAATCTTCAGATCCAATCCTTTGCTTTTGGAGTCGAGGAGGATGATGAAAACGACTTTGGATCATTGAAGGAAGTGTGGAGGGGGTGTAGATCTGAATCAAGTTGGTCTCCCAAAGGGGAGAAGCTTCCTACCTTGAAGAAGGGGAAAAAATTCCCTTAAATAGAGTAGGGCATGGGCCAAGCATGACCCATGTCACAACTGTGCCTCATTGGCATGCCCATACCTTGAAGTCGTTTTGTTTGGGAGGCACGACCGTTCCTTTTGGCATGACCGTGCCTTTCCTCGGCTCTGCTTGCTTGGCATGGCCATGTGAAAACACACGGCCAGAGTCTTCCTCTTTGTTGGACGAAAGGTACGGTCGTGTGAAAACACACGGCCAGAGTCTTTCTTTTCTCTGGACGAATGGCATGACTGTGTGCTGCTTGCTCACGAGAGAAGGAACATGACCGTGTGAAACCACATAGCCGAAACTCTACTCTTCTTCTTTTGTCTCTTTGAAGTAAGTTTCACACCATTTTCACTCTAAAAATATATCCTGTTAATAGAAAACCAAACAATAGTAGATCTTCGACAAAGAGTATAATTATCCTGAAAATACGACAAATAGGGGTGAAAATGCATCAAACATAAGCAATGAAAGCAAGTGAATGTGTGTTAAAGCATGCATAAAAATAAATATATTCTATGCACATCATTTGACAACCCATTTAAGTTAGGGAAATAATATAGCAATACATATGCAAATAAATATACAAATCAACTCATTCATAAATCATGAAACCTAATCCTAGGCTCCCCCTTCACCTAAGCTCCCCCTTGTGCGAGGATTTTTCGCAAAGTTAAACTTCTCCCCTTTGCTAATAAATAAGCAATTTATTCATGCTTATATCATGGAACCTAATCCTAAGCTCTCCCTTCACCGAAACTCCCATTTGAGTTAAGATTTTTTTGCAAAGGTATTTAGGTTTCCCACTTAAACCTAAACTTCTCCTCCTTTGCCATACATCAAAAAGAGCTTTAACAATATCCCAATTATTAGACTTTTTAACCTTTAATGACCATAATTATCATGTATTAATCTCCCATAAGATTACATACAAGTTTAACATCCTTTTGGTAATTTTCTATTACTGAAAAATAATTTTAGCCTGTATCAGTCGACTGCCATAGGCCCTAGTCGACTTCCCTCATCAAAAGAGCTCACAAAAACATTCTATGCTTGAAAAACACTGTTACCAGTCGACTGACACCCTATTTCAGCCCTAAATAATATTCTAAATCTAATTTCAGAAATGCATCAAAAATTCCACAGACCTCTAAAAATGTTCAAATTTTGTGGAGATGTATGTTTTACCAATGTCTACTTGGAAAATATATATATATATATAAATATATTGATCATAGATCTAAAGATTGACACAAAATCTAAAACTATCTAAATGGTTCAATTGAATCTTAGTTGGTTGGTCCAAGGAAGATCGTACCGGTTCCATTGTATAAAAAATTTTATACAAGTGTGGAACCTTTCCTAAACAACCTATTGTGTTCTTTAGAAATTAAATTAGGAATCGCAAACGGAACTTAACATTATTGATTCCAAATTTAACTTATCTATTCTTAATGGTTTAGATTTGGATCGCAAGCAGAACTTAACACTATTGATCCAAATCAACCTATGTAACAAATTCAATTAAATATCTATTTCGAAAATCGATTCCCAGGACAAACATGGTGAGGCACATGACCTTCTTGGGTATGGGAGCATCCACTGCTGCCTCGACAAAACCTCTTAACGAAATTAAATATTTAATTTCCTTAAATAACATTAGGTTTTACCAAAAAGAATAATCGAATCACAAATTTGAAAAAACAAAAAAAACACAACTTCAAAACAAATCCGAAACTCTAGAATCATATGCCTCTTGTGTTTGGAATTCTAATAAAGAAGAACTAGTATGATGCGGAAAATAATTACTAGTTATACCTCTTCTTTGTATGCTAATAACCTTGAGATCTTCTGTCGTATTCCTCGCCTCCTCTTGGACGTCGTGTGGGCGATGATCCTCCAAGATGAACACCACCCAAAGCTCCTCCTCCTTCTCTAGTATTTGGCCACCATCACCACCAAGGAACAAAAGAGAGCAAGGGGAAAAGAAAGAAGAGAGGGGCCGACCACAATGAAGAGCTCCAACAAGAGAATAAGAATTGATTTCTCATGAGGTCTCCCCTCTCCTTCTTTTATATTACTTGCCCAAGACAAATAAGGAAAGACTTTTACAAAAATTAAAATCTTCCTCTTGTTTTTTATTTTTCCTTTTTATTTTTCCTTTTCTTTCCTCTTGATTGATTCAATCATCAATCTTTGATTGGTTTAATTGATTGGCCGACCCCTTTCTTGGGCACAAAGCAAGTGTGGCCGACCCTAAGAGGAAGGAAAAATAATTTTGTAAAAATTTATAAGCAAAGAAGGAATGCTCTTATAAAATTTTACAAGCTCTCTTTTAATTTCTTAATGTAGATGTTAAAAAAGGAAAGTTTTAAAAAATTAAAACCAAGTTTTAAAATTTAAAACTTCTCTTCTAAAATTTCCTTTTTTAACATGGTTACAAAAATAGAAAGTTTCAAATTTAAAACTCCCTTCCTTTTTTTCTAAAACCATGAGGATGGTTAAAAAAGGAAAGTTTTAAAACTTTAAAACTTTTTTTTAAAACATGTGACCTAATTCAAATAAGGAAAGTTTTATAATTTTAAAATTTCTCTTTTAAAAACTTGTAGATATCTACAAAGAGAAGATTTTAAAAATTCAAAATACCCCTCCTAGTTTGAATTATGTGGCCGACCCCCTTAATGAAACATATGGCCGACCACCATAAGGAGAACATGGCCGGCCCCTTTGGCTTGGTCACCAAGCCATGGGCCGACCCATTCTTGGTCACCAAGATGGGATTTTCATGGGTGGATATAAGGCATTAATGAGGTTACGACAGTGACCTAGAGGAGAAATTGGTTTTGGCCTTCTGATAAGCTTGAGTATCCCGTGTTCGCCGCGAACACACAACTCAAGTTCATCAATAATAACTCATTCCACTAGAGAGTTACTATTGTACTACCTCACCAATCCCAAATTACATTATAGGCTCCTTCTTATTATGAGTGTGTTAGTCTCCCTGTGTTTAAGATATCGAATGTCCATTAATTTAATTGAGTTACTGACAACTCACTTTAATTAATGTCTTAGTCCAAGAGTAGTACCACTCAACCTCATTGTCATGTCGGACTAAGTCCACATGCAGGATTTAACATGACAATCCTTATGAGCTCCTCTTGGGGACATTCTCAACCTAGATAACTAGGACATAATTTTCTTTTATAATCAACAACACACACTATAAGTAATATCATTTCCTAACTTATTGGGCCTTTTGATTTATCGAACTAAATCTCACCCTTTGATAAGTTAAAGAAATAAATACTAAATATATATATGCTTATTATTATATTAGGATTAAGAGTACATACTTTCATAATAACTAAGGTCTAGTTCTTTTATTAAGTCAGTATAAAAAGAACTTACCTAAAATGGTCCTACTCAATACATTAGAGTGTACTAGTGTAATTTATTAGTCAAGATAAACTAATACATAATTACACTATGACTATTCCAATGGTTTGTTCCTTTCCATCTTAGTCGTGAGCAACTGTTTATAATTTATAAGGAATTGATAACATAATTTTCTGTGTGTGACACTACACACCATGTTATCTAGAATATAAATCAATTAAACAACTACACTTAGCATATAAATGTAGATATTGACCAATGTGAACAACCGGTACCGTTGGTATAGGTGCTGCTAGGTACACTATAGGTACTGGGGGTACAGGTGCCGCTGGTGTCGAGTACACGGTAGGTCCAGGTGGTGGTGGTGTCGGGTATGCCGTAGGCTCGGCTGGAGCAGGTGCGGGGTATGTCGGTGGCACCCCTAGTGGTACCGTAAATACAGTAGGGATGGGTACAACTAGTGCAGCCGAGGTAGGTACCTCTAAAGGAGCCATCGGGGTCTGAGAGCCCGACACGCCGGTAGTATCCTGAGTCTGTCCCTGTCTGACAGGCTCAACCCTAGTAGGCATCTCTAGCAAGTCCAGAGATCCCAAGGTCCTCGTACGTGGCCGTCCAGCACCACGTCTCGCAGCAATACATGTAAATCTCCTCATATTTGTTAAGTTATAACACAAATATCACTACAAATATAAAAACTATAAAATTACCTTTATACCTATTTGTCGTCTGGAGATGTTCCGTCGCTGTCCAGTCCCCCTTTTACTTCGGAATTCCGTACAAGAAAACCAACAGAAATCCATACAAATCCGAAAAATAAGTACCCAAGTTTATTCGCAAACTTGGGCTAACCCAAAAATCCAGAACACCAAAAGCAGGTATTCGTAACCCACTCTGATACCAATAAATTGGTATCAGATAAATCTCGAAATCCATAACACGATATACAAACAAGTATCTCTAACCTGGCTCTGATACTAAATAAATTGTCACACCCCGGGGGAGTCCCTGTCCGAAGAAATTTCGGTAGCATCTCCCCTATACAGGTGACAATCTGAAACTTTTCTACATCCATAGTCATACACGGCCAACACGGCCGGAACATATGTATATAACAACAAATAAATAAGCAAACAATCACACCATCCACGCAGTTAAATAGTGAACTAAAGCAAATGATAAGTAAACATCTCAAATCATTCTACTCAACTACACTCATAAATCACAAAACCGATATTCTATTCAACTACACTCATAAAGCACAAAAACTCAAGGACGCAAATAAAGTCAACTTACTGCTTCGTCGTCCAGGCAGGCATGTAGAAGATCATATCGAAAAAAAATCCATCGACGAGTAAAAATCCATACAAGATCCAAAGTATCAAAACAGAACAAGTCTAAACATAGTCTAATAAAGAAAAAAACCAAAAGACCAACAAACGTCCTCGTGGACTGCAGGGGACTAGCGACTGGAACTCTCCGGACAGCATCAACCTAAAAATAGAAACGGAGGAGGGTGTGAGTCCAACACTCAGCGAGTAACAACTAATATGCATAATAAAGAAAATAACAGCTAGCACTAATCATGCGTACAGTCTCCTGATACAAGAAGGATAAATGCAACTGAAACAAGCAGGAGAAAACTGTACTAACCAGGACCGGGGTATAAGTATAACAGGGTCATCAGACCGAGAGGTATCAAAATCCTATATACATGTCAAACATATGCATCCATCCAAATGCAACATATAAGTGCAGCAAATACAATCAGAAAATACATAAATACATATGATGCCAATGACATGGTCACCCCTGACGCCAGTCAGTCATCTCACACACAATGGTGAAACCGAGTGGGTAGGGCTGTGACAACCATGCACTCTGCCATCATTGCTCCTGATGAGTGACCAAGTGGACGGGATGCTGTCGGAGTACACCTATCCTCCTACCCTAAATCATAAATGGGGGAGCTCAATGCTCTCATCTCCCGGTACACAATGACGGGGAGGAATCTCTGTCGGCTACCATGCTACGTCACACTACCCATGAGTGGACCAATGGAGCCTAACAAAGTCTAACCGTCTGTCGGCTACCACACTGCTACACTAAACCAGTGGAGCCTAACAGAGAAGAACTATCTGCCGGCTACCACGCTGAGTCACCAGACTAGCGGAGCCTAACAGCAGAACTGTCACACACCCTGCCTGATAAAAACCCGTGAGTGGTGGTGTGTGCAGATCCATGTAATTGGCGATGTGCTCAACAATAATAGAGTCGACTATCGCACAGCATGCAATTGTGCAAGATGGTGCATGACACTAAGCATGGAAATATCCTGAACCTATCCATAGATATAAAATGTGTACCCTAGCATCAATGGATCAATCTGAATATCTAAGGTACATAGGTCAGATAAGGTATCAAAAACCCTAGGTCCTGAACATAATAAGTAACATGGTTGTGTCACTACCCCTATAAGCATGTATAATCAGGTAGGTACTAACATGAAGTGCATAACAAGTAAACAAACAAGCATGTAATAGATCAGGTAGTGACCAACCGAAGCAGATAAGAAACACAATCATTGCTATTTGTTAAAAATATTACTATGCATATCAAATAACATAAAGTCAAAGTACCCGGCTCCAATCGAAAAGATCAATCCGATCCAACTCGGACGTCGAGATGCTCGTCTCGCGTCAAAACCTTGAGTCGCCAATATATATACATTTTATTTAGCTAAAATTTAAAGAAATGGCTAAATAAAATCCTTAAAGCTAAATTAGGGTAAAATCCTAATCAACCTAACCATCGAGTATAATTCACCTACAACAAAAAAGATCATACCTAATGAATATCAAGTTTGAAACATGAACTATAATTTACCATGTATCAAGAGCGTGCCAACTCAATCCACACACCAAACCCTTACCTTACGGCTGCTGGAGCAAGATTCTGCTAGAGAACTTCTCTGCTAGAAATAGAGGTTATTGTTGGAACACTTCTCTTCTGGAAACAGTAGTTGCTGCTTGAGTAGGAACCCACCGACTGGTCCAAACAAGATCATGAACTGAGATCAATAACAGAGATCAAGCCACAACCCTAATTCCACACCACACATCTTACCTCCAAAACCAATTAAGGCTCGGCTGAACCTGGTGGCCGGTGACAGTGAGGTGCAGAGGTGCGGCGACGGCTGTGAACCCAAAACTAGGGCACGAAAGGGGGCAGATCAGGAGAGACCAGTGAGTGGTGCTCTGCCGGGATGCGTCCGTGCAGAGGTGGCCGAGGAAGAGAGGGGAAATGGGCGGCGCCATCAAGTGGAGGACGAAGGGATCCGGAGAAGGGCTCGGCCGGTGGTGGCTCGAGCGTTGTAGAGGGCAGAGGGAAGGTGGAACCCGGCGACAAGGTGGTGATCGGCGCTGGGGTTCTTGTGGCCGGTGATCTGTGTCGACGCACAGATCCAAAGAGGGGAAGGGCAAGCAAGAGCTTGGCCGGCGTCGCGAGAGAGTGAGGGAGGAAGGATCGGGAGTGCGAAGAAGAGAAGGGGATCGACAAACCCTCGGTCGTAACTTTAATCGCGAGGAAACCGTCGCGTGCGGCGGTTAGGGCAGATCTGCATTGGGGACTGCTCAGCGCGAGTAGGCGTCGAGTGAGGGGCTCGGGCACGCGGGGGCACGTGGGGAGGAAAGGAAATGGAGGAAAGAAATAAAGCAAATAAAATGGAAAGTAAAAGAAAATAGGAAAAGAAAAAAATAAAACTTTTCCTTATTTAGTGGGGTAGCCTAAACAGGCTTTTTCGAGACCCAAATTTTATCCCTGTAAACTCGTTCATACGGTCTCCGAAAAAATTCTATAAAAATTTCTAAAAATTCTGGAAAATTCCCTTATCATTATTTGCCATTTTTTGGTATTTTACACTTCTTTTCCTCCAATCACACTTATTCACTCTAATAATGCATTTATTTATATCATCAGAACCATCTTGATTTACTGGTAGAAATCCATAACTATCAATTTCATCAAGAACTTCACCTAACTTTGATACTAGTGGACGTTTCCTAACCACTTCATTCCTTTTGAAATTTCTCTTATTTTTTCTGAATGGGTGATTAACTGGTAATTTTTTTTGATGATTATCAAACTAGGATAGCTTTCCATTGCAAGGCAATGAAAATATATCAAACTCACTCATGCAATGTGGACATGCTAACTTGCCAGCTATGTTTCATCCTGACAACATTGAGTATGTTAGAAAATCACTAATTGTCCATAACCAAGTAGCATGCATTGTAAAGTTTGATTTACTTGCAATGTCTTAAGTCTTAGAACCTACATTCCATAAATGGTTTAGCTTAGCAATCAAAGGTTGTAAAAAACATCTATTTGCCCTTTTGGATTCTTAGGACCTGGAATAAATATAGTAAGAAACATGGATTTATCTTTCATACACATCCATGGAGGTAAGTTATATGGTGTTAATATAATTGGCCAAGATGAATATTATTGTCCATAACTTTCAAATAGTTGAAATCCATCTGCAAAAAGTCCAAGTCTCACATTACGCTATTGCATTGCAAAATAGGAAAATATTGTATCAAGATGTTTCCACACAGGTGAGTCACAAGTATGACATATTATATCTCTTTCGTGTACATGGTTTTGATGCCACCTCATGTGGCTTGCTGTTGCGGCAAATGCATATAAGCATTGGAGCCTAACAGTTAACGGAAAGTAATAGATGACTTTCAAGAAAATATTTTTCTTCTTCTTCTTAGACATGCGACTACTCTGCTTATAACAAGGGTGATTACACATTCTGCATTCAATCAGTTCGCTATCTTTATTCCAAAAGATCATGCAATTATTGATGCAATAATGAATCTTCTCTACTAGTAAACCCAAACCTCTAATCATTTTTTTTGTATTGCAGAAGCTATCAGTCATGCAGTTATCAACGGGGAGCAACTCTGACATTAATTGACACATTTCATCATAACATTGTCAAGAGAAATGATGTTTTACCTTCTTGTTTAGTAATCTTGTGGTAACTAATAGTTGAGAATGGCTAGAAGGAATGCCTTCCCAAAATTTTCTCTCACTAGCCTTTAATATGTCATACATTTTCTGAACTTCGGGCATATGTGTTTCCTCTATATTTTAATTGATCATATGCATTCCTTATGTTGTAAAATATTAATTGCATTGCATTCATATGCTTTGATGATTCCTCTGAAGTAATCAGGCAGGATGACGAAGTTATAGAAGGTCCAATTTATTCATGTAAGATACAAAAATTAAATAATAAGTTTTATTAAAGAAATAACCTTATTGGATTTTTTCAAGAATTCTTAGAAATTTTTAGGATTTAAATAGAGTTCATATTACTTGTTTAAGGGGATGAATTAAATAGACTTAGAGAAAGCCTGTTTAGATATCCCAATTAAGTTGGGAGTTAATTGGATTAATTAAACTAAGGTTAAAATTAATTAACCTAAATATATATTGTTAAAACCTATGTTTCCTCTATTTCATTCTTCTTCTCATCGAGCCTTCTCCTGGTCCTCTCATTTCGCCGCCCTAATCACCTTTGCCACTGCTCAGTAACGCCATTGCTAGGGGGAAGGAGCCAATGCAAGGGGGGCAAGGCTACCACTAGTGAGGTCACCACCCCTCTCTCTCTCTCTCTCTCTCTCTCTCTCTCTCTCTCATAGGACACATCCTTCCCATTGCCCTAGCTCTAATCTACCATATCCCCCTTTCTCCTTAGTCTCTATCACCCACGCATCTCCGAAGATGTTGCACCTCTGACCGTCTTGAGGATGACTTTATCGTCCTCCTCGTGGACATATGAGTTGAGCTCGATGAGAATTCATGTGTTGCCTCCCTCCACATAGGCAAGGTAGCATAGAAGAAAGGTGATCATGAGCGCCACCCACTAAAAGTAGAAGACGATGAGATCGAGGCCGCTAGATCCAACCACCATAGTCGGATGCCACTTCCCTCTCCCATTTTCCGACCCATCATAACTTGTCGAGTGAGGCACCACCACCTGTTGCTTCTGATCCATCGCCACTGATCTTCTCCCATCACCCCATCATCGTTGTTCCATTATCGTCGCTCTATCCCCTTCTTTGGTCAGATGTGGGCGGCCACAGGCAGTCACTGCGACCAGAGTGCTGCTTGATGGATTTTTCCCTTTGCATTTTCACCATTGCTGTGATAGTTGTTGTGGCTACCGCCGAAGAGATGGGACAATGATGAGTTGACATCGCCGACCATAGTGAGAGCTACCACTTGTCAACTTTCTAGGTGTGCCGGGCCAAGAAAATGAGTAAGCCACCGCTGACCCTTTTTTGGGGTGTCGATCTCTCTGTACACCGGTGGCTTGCCACTGTTCACTGATGATCTAGAGCTCCGACCATGAGCCTCCACCAGCCAGCACCGGACTAGGTAAGGATTTGGGTTAATTGATTTGACTTGGGATTTAGGTTAGCTATTGGATTCATTATAGAATTGGCTAATCTATTTTGGGTGTTGTAGGACCCTGATAAGAGACGAGCGTCTCAACGTGGGGAGTTATCTAACATGAGCTACATTTAATGCAGGTACTTTTTCCTTGGCCTCTATAGTTCATTGAACTTAGTGCATGGATTGTCTGATGGATTAGGTTGCTTTATTTTGACTCTACTCATATTTTATCTGTTTTTGATACTTATATGCTTGATCTTTGAGATGATCTCTTTATTGTTTATATAGTCTCACTGTTTGATATTTCTATTCTGTTGGGTATACACATGTATAGTGTGTACAATAGGAATTAGCATTAAGATTGTTTATATATATTAGCGTATACACATGTATGGTAGGTACCATTGGAGTTATTATACTGATTATGCATATGCTAGTGTGCACATGGGTATAGGCTTTGCTAAATATTATATATGTTGTTAGTGGATATTTGTTGGATATTTTTATGCATATATGTATATTTGATTGATGGATCATATTTTTGGATATATGTGTGTTGAGTGTGCACACGTGTCTGATATGTTTTGTTGGAGGTATCTTATTGATTATATCTATTTTATGTGTGCAAACGTGTCTGATATGTTTTATTGGATGCATTATATTGATTATACTCATGTTGTATGTACATACATGTTGAGTGAGTATTATTAGAGATGTCATGTTGATTATACCTATGTGGTATTGCTGGTTGCTACTCGGAAAATCCAATGGCTTCACTGTACAAAAATTTTGTACGTGATCTGAACCTTTCCTAGCTACCATGTGTTCTTTTAAGTTAAACTTGTATCTCCTGTAGAACTTAACACGTTTGATTCCAAGTTTAACTTATATGTTCTTTTAGGTTTAGATTTGGATCTCCTGCGGAACTTAACACGTTTGATCCAAATCACCTAGGTTATAAATTTAATTAAATATTAGTTTCCAAAATTGGCTTCCAGTGCTGCATGGCGAGGCACTTGGCCTTCTTGGATATGGGAGCAACCACCACCGACTAGAAAAAGCCTTTTAAGGAAAGTTAATATTTAATTTCCTTATATTACTCTAGGTTAACCAAAAGGAACAATCAAATCACAAGGAAAAAAGAAAAAGAACACAACATCGAAATTAAATTCGAAAAACAAGAATCGAATGCCTCTTGTATTTGGTATTTATACAAAGAAAAATTAACTAGTATGATGCAGAAATTAAATACTAGTTATACCTCTTCCTTGTATGCTAAAAACCTCGAGATCTTCTGCCGTATTCCTTGCCTCCTCTTAGACGTCGTCTGGGCGATAATCCTCCAAGACGAACACCATCCGGAAAGCTTCTCCTCCTTCTCTAGAATTTGGCCACCACCACCATAAAGGAGCAAAAGAGAGCAAAGGGAAGAGAGGGAGAGGGGCCGACCACTTGATGATCTCCAACAACGCAATATCAATTGTTATGTTTTTCAAGGTCTCCCCTTCCCCCTTTTTTATATTAGTTTCCCAACGGAAAATTATGGAAAGAGTTTTATAAAAATTAGACTCATTCCTATTTCCTTTTAATTTTTTCTTTTTCTTTCCTTTTAATTAATCAATCCTAGATTGATTTATTAATTAAACAACTATTTGTTGATGTTTAATTATTTGACCGGCCCCTTGCTTGGGCACCAAGCAAGGTGGCCGGCCACTTATTAAAAGGGAAAGAAAGAAAATTTTTTTATAAAATTTTAAAAGAAGAAAACTTCTAATAAAATTTTACAAACTCTTTTTTTTTTCTAATGTGGATATTAAAAGGAAAGTTTTAAAATTTAAAACCAAGTTTTAAAATTTAAAACATCTCTAATAATATTTCTTTTTAAAAGAAAGTTTTATAAATTTTACAACTCTCTTTTAACACCTTATGGCCTAATTTAAATTAGGAAAATTTTATAAATTTTTAAAATCTCTCTTTTTACAAATTGTAAATATATGAGGAAATTTAAAAATTCAAAAACAACCTTCCTAATTTAAATATTACGGTCAGCCCCCTTGCCCAAACCAAGGGTTAGCCACTTCTAGAGAATATGTGGTCGGCCATTGCTTGGTCACCAAGCAATAAACCGGCCCCTTCTTGGACACCAAGATATGCTTTTCTTTGGATGGACTTGAGGCTTTATTGACGCTAGAACAAGGACCTAGAGGAGAAATTTGTTTTGGCCTTCCGATGAGCTTGAGTATCCCGTGCTCGCCCCGAACACACAACTCAAGTTCATCGATAATAACTCATTCCACTAGAGAGTTATTACCGCACTACCACACCAATCCCAAATTACATTATGGGCTCCTTCTTATCATGAGTGTGTTAGTCTCCCTGTGTTTAAGATTACGAATGTCCACTAATTAAGTAAGTTACTGACAACTCATTTAATTAATATCTAGCTCCAAGAGTAATACCACTCAACTTTATTGTCATGTTGGACTAGGTCCACCTGCAGGGTTTAACATGGCAATCCTTATGAGCTCCTCTTGGGGACATTCTCAACCTAGATAACTAGGACACAGATTCCTTCTATAATCAACAACACATACTATAAGTAATATCATTTCCCAACTTATCGGGCATATTGATTTATCGAGCTAAACCTCACCCTTTGATAAGTCAAAGAAATAAATATTAAATATACATGTTTGTTATTATATTCTGATTAAGAGCACACACTTCCATAATAACTAAGGTCTAGTTCTTTTACTAAGTCAGTACAAAAAGAACTTACCTAAATGATCCTACTCAATACACTTAAAGTGTATCAGTGTAATTTATTAGTCAAGATAAACTAATACTTAATTACACTACGTCTATTCTGATGGTTTGTTCCTTTCCATCTTAGTCGTGAGCAACTGTTTATAATTTATAGAGAACCGACAACATGATCTTCTAAGTGTGACTCCACACTCCATGTTATCTACTATATAAATTAATTGAACAGTTACATTTAACAAATAAATGTAAACATTTGACCAATGTGATTCTTTATTTCAAAATAAATGTGTACAAAAGCTAAAATTTTAAGTATACACTCCAACAATCTCCCACTTATACTAAAAGTCTAAGCTGCCATATCTATTGCCATACATCTGATTCCCATCCCCTCCACATGCCGATCAAAAGCTTTCGCCGGAAGGGCCATAGTGAAAGGATCTGCCAGGTTATCTGCTGATGCTATCTTGGCGACGACAACTTCTCCTCGCTTGACGATGTCTCGTATCAGGTGGTACTTGCGCTCTATATGTTTACTTGCCTTATGGGCTCGTGGTTCCTTCGAGTTTGCAACTGCTCCACTATTATCACAATAAATTGTGACGATCTTGGGCAAACCAGGAATCACATCTAAGTCCATTAGGAAGTTCTTGAGCCTTACAGCTTCTTTGTCTGTCTCAGAGGCTGCCACATACTCAGCGTTCATGGTTGAGTCTGAAAAGTATTTCTGCTTGACACTCCCCCATGCAATGGCTCCACCTCCTAGAGTAAACACATAGCCTGATGTAGACTTACTATTGTCCCTATCTGATTGGAAGTCTGAATCCGTGTAACCCACAGGGAGCAAATCGTCTGCTTGGTAAACTTGCATATAATCTCTAGTCCTTCTCAGGTACTTCAATATATGCTTTACAGCAGTCCAATGTCCGTGTCTAAGGTTACTCTGATATCTCCTAACCATTCCCACGGCAAAACAGATATCATGTCTCGTACACAACATTGCATACATTAGGCTTTCCACAGCTGAAGCATAAGGAATTGCCTTCATGTCCTCTATCTCCTTTGATGTCTTTGGAGACATCTCTTTAGATAAAGCTACTCCATGCCTAAAAGGTAAGAAACCTTTCTTGGAGTTTTGCATGCTAAAACAAGCAAGGATTGTATCTATGTATGAAGCTTGAGATAAGCACAACATCCTTTTCTTGCGATCCCTTATGACTTTGATCCTAAGAATGTGTGCACATTCTCCTAAGTCTTTCATATAGAATTTTTTGGACAACCATACCTTTACATCTAATAATACTTTAACATTGTTGCCAATTACCAAAATATCATTTACGTATAGTACAAGAAATACCACCACATTTTCATTACACTTCTTGTATACACAAGACTCATCCGGACACTGAATAAATCCATATAACTGGATTACTTCATTAAACCTGATGTTCCAAGATCTTAAAACTTGCTTCAGTCCATAAATGGATCGATTGAGCTTGCACACTAGATGCTCTTTGCCTTTTTTAATGAACCCTTCTGGTTGCTTCATATGAATGTTTTCTTCAAGACTTCCGTTAAGGAAAGTTGTTTTGACATCCATTTACTAAATCTCATAATCCATATGAGCGGCTATGGATAAGAGTATCAGGATAGACTTTAGCATAGCTACCGGCGAAAAAGTCTCCTCATAATCGATTCCCTCTTTCTGAGTATACTCTTTCGCAACAAGTCTTGCTTTGAAGGTTTCTACCTTCCCGTCTATCCCTCTTTTCCTTTTGTAGATCCACTTGCATCCAACGACTTTCACACTATCTGGTGGTTCTACAAGCTCGCAGATCTTATTAGAATACATAGACTGTATTTCAGAATTCATTACCTTTTGCCAAGATACTGCATCTATATCTTGTAGTGCTTCGTTATATGTCCAGGGATTAGGTTCATATTTACCCCGGATCAAGTCCGAAGACTCTCCCAAAAACATGAATCTCTCTGGTTGCCTCACAACTCTCCCACTACAACGAGACACTATCTGCGGTGTGTATCATGTGTGACACGTGTTGCAGTCTCTTGTGGTACTTCATCTTATACTTTTGGTACTGAAGTAGACGTGTCCTCTCTAATTTCTTCTAGAACAATTTTACTTTTGGGCTTGTGGTCCATTATATAGTCTTCTTCTAAAAACTAGGCATTGGTGCTAACAATGACCTTATGGTCTTTAGGACTATAAAATAAACCACCTTTCGTTCCTCTAGGATAATCAACAAACATGCAAACTTCTGTATGAGATTCTAACTTATCAGCATCTGCTTTCAGCACATGTGCTAGACTACCCCAAATTTGAATATGTCTTAGACTGGACTTTCACCCATTCCATAATTCTGTGGGAGTAGATGATGCTGATTTAGAAGGTACTAAGTTCAGAATGTGCGTTGCTATTTCCAGAGCGTATCCCCAAAACAAATTTGGTAATTCTCTATAACTCATCATCGATCTAACCATCTCTATAAGAGTCCTATTCCTTCGTTCTGTCACACCATTCTGTTGGGGTGTACCAGGTGCAGACAATTGGGATTGAATCCCGACCTCTGATAAGTAATTCCTAAACTCTCCTAAGAGGTATTCGCCACCACGATCAGACTATAGTGTTTTGATACTTTTACCAAGACGTTTCTCCACATCAGCCTTGTACTCTTTGAACTTATCAAAGCACTCAGACTTACGATGTATCAAGTAAATGTATCCGTATCTCAAATAATCATCTATAAAAGAGACAAAGTATTTGAAACCACCTCTTGCCTGGATAGACATAGGACCACACAAATCAGAATGAACCAGTTCTAACACATCTTTGGCTCTATACCCCTTGGCCTTAAAAGGTCTCTTGGTCATTTTACCTTCCAAGTAAGATTCACAGGTTGGAAAATTTTCCAACTCTAATGAACCCAAGAGTCCATCGGCTATAAGCCTTTGAATCATACTTAAGTTAATATGACCAAGCCTTAGATGCCAAAAATATATTTGGTTCATTTCCGAAGGTTCTTTTCTCTTATTAGAGTTAGAAGATGTGTTATTAATTTCCATTTGTTGCCTTAAGGGAGAAATTGGATTTAAAGTATATAAATTACCAACCAATGCACCAGAACAGATAATAACCCTATTTCTCTTTATAACCACATTGTTATTGAAAGAAACAGAATATCCATCCAAATACAGTTTAGAAACTGAAATTAAATTCTTTCTAAAACTGGGTACATAAAGACAATTTCTTAAAATCAAACTTCTATTCTTATCAAAAGATAAGTAGACGTCTCCCACTGCAACAGCCGCCACCTTAGTAGCATTGCCCATGTAGACGGTTATCTCTCCTTCAAATAGTCGTCGGGTTTCTTGGAACCCCTGCAAAGAGTTGCAGACATGATCAGTGGCTCCCGTATCTACACACTAGGTGCTAGTAGATAACACCGCTAAACATGTTTCAACTACTAGAGCATGAGATATACCTTTATTGTTCTCTTTCCTACTAGGACAGTCCGCCTTCCAATGTCCTGACTGCTTGCAGATGAAGTACTTGCCCTTTGACTTCTTCATTCTAGCTTTTTGTCCTGTACTCTGAGGTTTATTCACCTTCTTTACTGAGACAGCCTGTTTCTTCTTCTTCTTGCCTTTCGACTTAGAAGTAGAACCATTTTCAGCATAGTGAATATGAGAATTCTGACAAAATAACCCTTCTGCTTCCTGAAGTTCTATCAGCAGTTTCACCAATGAATATATCATTTTATTCATATTATAGTTCAGACGAAAATATTCAAAACTTCTGGGTAGCGTTTGGAGAATGATATCGACCTGGGTTTCCCCATCGATTTCAGCTCCAAGTACTTGTATCTCGTTTAAGTAAGCCATCATCTTGAGGATATGATCCCTTACGGGTGTCCCCTCTGACATGGTGGCAGTCATTAATTTTCTCATTGCCTCTTGCCTAGCAACCCAACTCTGGTGTCCAAAGAGTTCCTTGAGATTGTTCATAATATCATAAGCAGTTGGTAAATCTTGATGCTGATGTTGCAGCACATTTGACATTGAAGCCAAAATGTAACACCGCGCCATCTCATCTGCTTTTACCCATTTCCTATGATACTCAATCTCCTCTTGGGTAGATTCACCATTAAGCGTATTAGGGCAAACCTCTGACAGTACAAACTTATAGCCCTCAGTAGTAAGAACAATGTCGAGGTTTCTTTTTCAATCTATATAGTTTAGATCAGTAAGTTTGTACTCTTTCAGTATAGTATCCAATGAGTTGAAAGGCATCCTAAGAATCACAAAATAAACTTTGGTCAAGACTCTAAATTTAAAATAATATTGATTCCTCAAACAATACTATTTAAATTAACCAACACCTCAAATCACCGTGAATTTTGCATGCCACGATAGTGTGGACGTATACAAAATCAAACATTTATAAGAGGAGGTTTTACCCATTAATTTTATTCTTGTCAACCTAACTTTATGACAAATAAAATTAATAGTTGGTTTTCCTTCGGTCACACAAATAATAGCAGTGACTCCGATGGGGAGGATACTATTAGACGTGCCTAAGTATATACCATTACTTGACACCCAGTCCATTAATAAGATTGTGCCCCTTCCGATGGGGAAGATCACACGCTCTTGATTAATTTCCTATAGTCATCCAAAATGAAAGTTTGATCTAATGATCCACAAACAAACTCATCTGATATAGAGGAAGGCACTCAGAGCCAACGCGCAAGTTTGTTTGCATCACTTACAAACCAGTAATGGATACCGTGGAATTTATTTAAAAATCCCTCTCCCACTTAGTTATTTAAGGTGAGGAATTTTAACTTATGCAAGCATACATCACATGCATACACACACATCACAGTAAATAAAAGCAATAAATTTAGAAATTAATTTTCCAACTATTATGACCTTTTCCATCACTGTCCTCCGTGTGCTCCAACCCTAGCAGTTGCCATCTTTAGCCACCACCATCGGGTCCAGTTGTTGCATCTATCTTGCTTCTTATTCCGCTGCACCTCTGGTCCTCTAAAAGCACCACGCCTCACAAAGATACAATCCGCGATAAAAATAGAATTTTACATATATCGATCCTATATTCCACCAAGGAATGTACATGTAATCTAGATCGAAAATAAAATTCTAAAATCCTAGGGCTAATACAGCTCCTGCTGTATTAGTTACATACAATCATGCACACATAAAAATAATGCCCTTGACATGTCCAAGGGTCCAATCACACACAACATCTATAAGCCATAATAGTTGGAGTATGCAACCAAAGAGTTAGCATATCCTATCATTATCCTGCCTAAATTATGTATGACATGTGCATAATTAATTTGAAAACCAAACACATAGAGGAAAACCCTAGCTCTGATACCAATTGTTGGTTGGTCCTAGGAAGATCGTATCGGTTCCACTGTATAAAAAATTTTATACAAGTGTCAAACCTTTCCTAAACAACCTATTGTGTTATTTAGAAATTAAATTAGGAATCGCAAACGGAACTTAACATTATTGATTCAAAATTTAACTTATATGTTCTTAATGGTTTAGATTTGGATCGCAAGTAGAACTTAACACTATTGATCCAAATCAACCTATATTACAAATTTAATTAAATATCTATTTCGGAAATCGATTCCCAGGACAAACATGGCGAGGCACATGGCCTTCTTGGGTATGGGAGCATCCACCACTGCCTCGACAAAACCTCTTAATGAAATTAAATATTTAATTTCCTTAAATAACATTAGGTTTAACAAAAAAGAACAATAAAATCAAAAATTCAAAAAACAAAAAAACACAACTTCGAAACAAATTTGAAACTCTAGAATCATATGCATCTTGTGTTTGGAATTCTAACAAAGAAGAACTAGTATGATGCGGAAAATAATTACTAGTTATACCTCTTCTTTGTATGCTAATAACCTCGAGATCTTCTGCCATATTCCTCGTCTCCTCTTGAACGTCGTGTGGGCGACGGTCCTCCAAGATGAACACCACCCAAAGCTCCTCCTCCTTCTCTAGTATTCGGCCACCACCACCTCCAAGGAACAAAAGAGAGCAAGGGGAAAAGAAAGAAGAGAGGGGCCGACCACAATGAAGAGCTCCAACAAGAGAATAAGAATTGATTTCTCATGAGGCCACCCCTCCCATTCTTTTATATTACTTGCCCAAGGCAAATAAGGAAAGACTTTTACAAAAATTAAAATCTTCCTCTTGTTTTTTCCTTTTTATTTTTCCTTTTCTTTCCTCTTGATTGATTCAATCATCAATCTTTAATTGGTTTAATTGATTGGCCGACCCTTTGCTTGGCCACCAAGCAAGGGTGACTGGCCCTAAGAGGAAGGAAAAATAATTTTGTAAAAATTTATAAGTAAAGAAGGAATGCTCTTATAAAATTTTACAAGCTCTCTTTTAATTTCCTAATGTGGATGTTAAAAAAGGAAAGTTTTAAAAAATTAAAACCAAGTTTTAAAATTTAAAACTTCTCTTCTAAAATTTTCTTTTTTAACATGGTTACAAAAATAGAAAGTTTCAAATTTAAAATTCCCTTCCTTTTTTTTCTAAAACCATGTGGATGGTTAAAAAAGAAAAGTTTTAAAACTTTCTTTTAAAACATGTGGCCTAATTCAAATAAGGAAAGTTTTATAATTTTAAAATCTCTCTTTTAAAAACTTGTAGATATCTACAAAGAGAAGATTTTAAAAATTCAAAATACCCCTCCTAGTTTGAATTATGTAGCCGACCCCCTTAATGAAACATATGGCCGACCACCTTAAGGAGAACATGGCCGACCCCTTTGGCTTGGTCACCAAGCCATGGGTCGGCCCCTTCTTGGTTACCAAGATGGGCTTTTCATGGGTGGATATGAGGCATTAATGAGGCTATGACAGGGACCTAGAGGAGAAATTAGTTTTGGCCTTCCGATGAGCTTGAGTATCCCGTGTTCGCCTCGAACACACAACTCAAGTTCATCAATAATAACTCATTCCACTAGAGAGTTATTATTGCACTACCGCACCAATCCCAAATTATATTATAGGCTCCTTCTTATCATGAGTGTGTTAGTGTCCTTGTGTTTAAGATATCGAATGTCCATTAATTTAATTGAGTTACTGGCAACTCACTTTAATTAATGTCTTAGTCCAAGAGTAGTACCACTCAACCTCATTGTCATGTCAGACTAAGTCCACCTGCTGGGTTTAACATGACAATCCTTATGAGCTCCTCTTGGGGACATTCTCAACCTAGATAACTAGGACACAGTTTCCTTTTATAATCAACAACACACACTATAAGTAATATCATTTCCCAACTTATCCGGCCTTTTGATTTATCGAACTAAATCTCACCCTTTGATAAGTTAAAGAAATAAATACTAAATATATGTGCTTATTATTATATTAGTATTAAGAGTACACACTTCCATAATAACTAAGGTCTAGTTCTTTTATTAAGTTAGTATAAAAAGAACTTACCTAAAATGGTCCTACTCAATACACTTAGAGTGTACTAGTGTAATTTATTAGTCAAGATAAACTAATACCTAATTACACTACGACTATTCCAATGCTTTATTCCTTTCCATCTTAGTTGTGAGCAACTATTTATAATTTATAAAGAACTAATAACAGGATCTTCTGTGTGTGACACCACACACCATATTATCTACAATATAAATTAATTGAACAACTACACTTAATAAATAAATGTAGACATTTGACCAATGTGATTCTTTTATTTTAAAAAATAAATGTTTACAAAAGCTAGGCTTTTAGTATACACTCTAACAATCTTGACCTAAAGTCCTAGTTTTGACTTCATCTTGATGTATCTGCTCATACTAAACTATAATGCATCCCTTGCATTAGTTTATATGACATTTATACATCTAAACCTAATTTTCATGCAATATGAATTCCATTTCATATTGTCATTCATGAATCACATTCCAAATGTGTTAACCTACTAGATTAGTGACTCAAGTTCATCTCTAATCCACTTTAGCACATTGCATGACCCATCTAGATTCCCAAGCAAGGTCCACTTGAGATCCATTGACCATGAGTCCCAACTTGACTCCTTGAGCTCCCTTAGAGCTCTTAACCTTATCCACCTTTCTAGGTGACTCATCCACTATGGCTAGACCACATTGATACATCTCAGGTGACACTTGACCTACAAACCTGACCTTCTTAACCTTAGGCACCTTGTACTTGATTAATTTATCCTTATCCTTAAATAACTTTCCCTTTCCATTTCTTGACCTCTCATTGCTATAATTATATGTCACCATAGCATATGACTTTTCTCTAGCCTTGTAGGATTCCCCCTTACCATTTATACTTGCAATCATTGCATGTGACATTCTTTTGGCCTTAGGAGACTCTACTATGATATATCTGTCAAAGTGCTCCATGGGTAACTTCCCCTTACCCTTATTTGATGAAGTCCGGTATCATAAATCGGATCTATCACCATTGGATCTTTGACTATTCAACATCCTATCAAGTCCTTTAGATTCATTAATGAATCTACCTAGGACTTTTTCTACTCTATCAATCTTCTCCCTCAAAGCTTGATTTTCAATTCTAGGTTTCTAACCCTAGAATCTGTAGGATCGAAAAGAATTTAGATATCTCCACAATAGCATGATATTGTCCACTTTGGGCCTAAGCCCTCATGGTTTTGCTCTTAGGCTCTCCCCAAAAGGCCTCATGCCAATGGAGATATCTTTTCTCTTATAGACCCATGATCTTTCCCATGTGTTTCCAATATGGGACTATGTTTGCAACCTTGCAACCCCAACAATCCCCCCCTCAAACAAAGGACCATAGGCTTCCCACGTCTGATCCTCGACCCACCAGGTCTTCCTGCCCCTCGGTCCACCCGACCTACTAGGACTTCCTTACCTAGTCGCAACTAGGACTTCCTGCCTGGTGTCTGGTCCTCTTGATCCGAACATAGGAGTCCCCACTTTCTTTGTTCGAGGTCAATATTGTACCCACATGGCTCAATCAGACCATAGCTCTTGTGCACAGTCGGCGGTTAAACCTTCTGGCAGTCCGGGCTCTGATACCAATTGTAGGATCGAAAAGAATTTAGATATCTCCACAATAGCATGATATTGTCCACTTTGGGCCTAAGCCCTCATGGTTTTGCTCTTAGGCTCTCCCCAAAAGGCCTCATGCCAATGGAGATATCTTTTCTCTTATAAACCCATGATCTTTCCCATGTGTTTCCAATATGGGACTATGTTTGGAACCTTGCAACCCCAACAGAATCCACTTGTCCACCATGGACACTCCTAGATCTACCCACCTTCCTAGGCATATGTCTCCCCTTCTTGGGATTAATGCCTTGGTTTTCAACTACTTTCCTCTCCTTAGGCAAAGTAGTTTGGTTCTTGTTAGGTCTAACATTTTCATATGGTTTCTTAGGATTATTAATTATGTTAACCCTATTCCTATTATTATACCTAAATTCATAATTATTCATGGGTAAATAATCTATATTATTTCTAGCATGTATATCCCTAGAACTTGAATTAATATCTGAATTAAAGTTCAAGTTGGGTATACCTTCCTACCTACCATTAGAGCTCCCCTTTGACATAAGCATCCACATGGCTTCATTCTCCTCCATTGCTTCAATTGCTCCATCTTCTTGAGCTCTCCCTTCCTTGGGTACTTTGTGTGACAGTGTCCCCATTGACCACATGTGAAGTATCGAATATGCCTCTTCTCCTTGGCACCATCACTACAACCCACATTAGTCTTCAAAAAAACTTTACAGGGTTTACCTCCTTTACCTTCTTGAGCAATGGACACCTACTATTGTAATGCCCCTTCTCACCACATTCAAAGCACTTGATGTGAGCTTTAGTTCTCTTCTTGATAGTTGAGGTTGAGGGTTGAGCTTCCAAGATCTCCCCTATCTCGGACTTTGCTTTCTCCTTCAAAGACATTGATGGTTCTACTTCTTCCTCCTCCAAAGATGTGGCCGATTCCACTTCTTCCTCTTCATCTGATGTTGGAAACATATGAACATCTGATTGGTCTTTCTCCTCCTCTTAGATCAATGAGCCCTTCTCCTTGGGCTCCTCCACTCCTTGGACTTGTGTATGGTTTTCATGTAGAGCAACTACCTTGCTCCATAGATCATGAGCACACTTATACTCACCTACACGTGATAATATTAAAAGGTAATCAATTCAATACAATTTTAGTTACCTCCTTATCCATCTTCGATTGTTTCCTTTACTCTTCAGTCCAATACCGAGGTCAGAGACGCTTCTCTTTCTTGTCCATTAGAGCTTCAAAAGGAAATTCCAATGCGGTCTAATGGTCCCAATCCATTTGGAACTAAGTTTCCAACCGCTTCCTCCAATACTCGAAGTCTTCATGACCATATAGAGGTGAGATATGGATATCCCATCCTAATGGTCTTTCCAACTCCATCTTCTTCCTCTAGCATTTGCTCCTTCCGATGATTAGTCCTTCAAGAGCGCTCCTCACTCTGATACCAATTATTGGGACCTTTGATGCCCGGCTAGAGGGTGTGAATAGTCGATCACCCACGTCGTTCGCTTCCAACATTCATTAGCACAACAGACTACAGGAATACGAGTAATACAAAATCTAACTACTAAAAGACTATAAAGAAATGCAAACAAACTGATAACATGTTTATTTATGTGGTTCGGAGATTAGGGCTCCTATTCCACGACTACTCATAAGGAAGTACGATTTGTCAATTTGTCGGTGGATCAATCCCTCGAACTCCGGCTAGCTTGAACCTCCTTATCAATGGAGAAACCTCACCACAACTCGATCAAGAACACGAGGATCACAAGAGAGCTTGGAGACTCTAATTAGAGGTTAACCACCTCTAATTTCATCACCCAAGCCAGTCACCCCAAGCTCCATTATATAGAACTTGGGAAAAATCACCAAGCTATTTCTACCATTACCAGTTGACTGGTCACACCGTCAGTCTATTGATCCTCTGTGGAATTCAACCATAACAACCCCAAGAGCTCGATACTCGACCTTGCCTTCTAACCTCCTCCATCAGCCTTGCGTCCCTTAGATACTTTCCCATCCTCCATGCCTTACCTTCAAGGGCTTCCTTTAACTTTGTCCTTGTTGTCGGGTCTTCGATTGCCAAGAGCTCCTCGCTCCAGGACTTTAACCTTGCCAAGTTACACTTAGACTTACGTTGCAAAAATTGCACACTTGGACTTACATCGCCAAGACTCCACTTGGACTTTCACCATTACTAAGATCACACTTGGACTTTTTTTTTGCTAAGATCACACTTGAACTTTTCTTTGTTGTACCTACATCTTGCACACTCACAAGCATATAACAAATACAACAATAATTCTAACTTAAACCTTTGCCCAAATATCAAAACCTAAGGTCACATAAATTGCTCCAACATTAATAACTTTAGTTCTAGATATAAATCTAATCCATCAACACTAGAGTGCCCATCATATTTTAAAGAATCTTGAAGGTTGACTTATGAGTGCAAGAGACCATCATCATCAATAGACTTCAATCTCTCCAAACAAAATAAAAACCCTAATGTTTCTTAATATTTTTGGATTGTTCAAACTGAGTTTAAAGTGTCATGCTCTGGAGGAGTCTTTGCCCGACAAATAGACTGTTGGTGTGGGAAGCATTCGATAGTCGAACCTGTGTTTTGATTATGTCAAAAGGTTCAAAGTTAAGTTATTTTGTTATCTAACAAGTTCGATGAGATTGCAGAAAAGTCCTAAGTGTACTTAGGCAAAAGTCCTAGCTGCGATTAGGTGTGTGGAAAACCCTAGGAGGTGGTAACCGAAGGCAGAAAGTCTTGGCGGGTCGAGGGCTTGGGGAAAAAGTCCTAGAGTCGAGGACTCTAGGTGAACGTCCTAGTGTCACAAACCAGGTGAAAGAATGGGCGAGTTGTGGAGCGGACGTCCAGCAGAAAGTCCTAGAGCCTTAGGCGCTGAGCAAAAGTCTAATTGGTCTGGACGATAAACTGGCAACAGGTAAACTCCCCTAAGTGGAGTAGGTGATGATGCATTCCCCAATGAGGGAACAGTAGGCGTCGGTTCGACCTAGGGTTTCTAGTCAAGAATCTGAAGTTAGAACTGGACAGTCCGAAGACTGTCAAATATGTTATTTATCATGTCTAACTTTGTTTTGTAGGGTATGGTTAGTTTCTTAGACTAACGTATTTTGTAGAAAGTGAATTGGACATGTTTGCCTCGGGTGACCTGGAGAACCAACCTCACAGCAAGATGTGGGGGTGCCCTCATGGAGCTTGAGGGTGCCCTAGACATTGGCGTGAGGGCACCCTCCATGCGGTTGGAGGCGCCCTCGTGCGGATAAGCAGCGAAGGTCAGAGCTTATCTGCGTGCGGTTGACTCGGCGGGTTGGAGGTGCCCTCAATGAGGTTGAGGGCACCCTCCACAATCTATTTAAGATGGATTCGACCAGCAACATAGAAATAACACAATTTGACAACCCTTCTTCTGTGTGCTACTCAAAAGACGATCCGACAAAGCTGTAACAAGACTCCGACGACCAGAAGCACGAAGTTTACTATTTTCATTGTCAGTATAGATTTTGTTATTGCTTTAATATTGTACTTGAAATTGTAAATAATTTTCAAGCTTATAGTGATTGCCCATTGAAAGCGATCAACGATCATAGAACTTGGAGTAGGAGTCACCACAGGCTCCGAACCAAGTAAATCTTGGTGTTTGCATTATTTCTGTGTTTGTGTTTTATTATTTCCACTATGTTTTACTCTTAGTTTTCCAAAATGAAAGTGAACGCCACGAGCTCTATTCACCCCCCTAGTGCTTTCAATCCAACAATTGGTATTAAAGTGGAGTCGCTCTGAATCGGTACAACCTTACGCCTTTCATTTTTTTTCCCTCCAAAACACATTTTAAAAAATTCATTTTCATCTTTTCACTATTGGTTGGTATTAGCGAAATATCACATTTTTAAAAATTTGTAATAATATTTTCTTAATATTTTTTATATTTTATTAATATTTTATTTTTTTTGCTATTTCTATTTTTCTCTCCCACTACTAATCCAAGACCAAGTCTTGGAATATTTGGTTCATTTTCATTTTTGTGTGCGAGATTTTCTTCTACAATAGCCTACCAAGATTGGAAAAGCATCGCATGCCTACCACTCTTGTCCAACAAAAATTTTAGATACTGGAAAGACCAGATGGAGCACCAACTAAAAACCCAAGTGGAGATATGGACCATAGTCTAGATTAAATTTATTCTCCCCATTGAAGAAGGTGTACCCATCGACTATGACAAGTGGGAAGCACAAACAAGAAGAAAATTCAAGGCAAATGCAAAGCAACATATACTCTCCAATGCAGACTAACAAATTGAGAGCTTGATCGAGTTGGAAAGTTCAATAATGCTAAGGAGCTTTGGGAGAAGGTGATCAAGCTTCATGAGATTTCTTCCGAACCATAAGACCAAGTCGAACCTGAGTTCGAATTAGAGTATGAATCTCCAGAGTTAACCTCTCTAATGGCCAAAGAAGAGATAGTTGAATCTGAGTCTGAATTCTAGATGGCAACAGTCAAGGGTGGGAATCCTATCATGGATCTAAAAGGTAAAATTGTAAATTCAAATTGTAAATTTTACATAACCTATTTTAAGTGTAGGGAGAGAAACAAGTGTCCTACTTGTAAGATTCGGCCGATACAATCAAAGAAGAAGGAGAAATCGATCTGGAAAGGAAAGAAGCACATTGAATGCTCCAAGTGCAAACGAATGAGTCACTGCAAAAGTAAATGTCCAGAAAGAAGACCCAAAAATTCAGGGGGAGAAATCAAGGTAAGTAAATTTACATTACATAAAAATCTAATTTTTGTAACGCATGTTTGTCCCCTAACTAATTCCACTTACTCTAGTCTAGATTTCTCTAGAAAATTAGATATGCATGCTAATAATACAATTAATAAATTTGATTCAAATCTAAATAAGAATAACTCAAAATTATTTAATAAGAAATTAACTTTTAGAAAATTAAACAAACAAAGTAATATTTTAAAAGATAAAATATATAAGTTAGAAAAGATTATTAATAATTTAACTAATCCATAAAATCTAGACTTGGGTTACAAGTCTAAGGTAAAAATTAAACCCTATAAATCAAGCTATAATCAAGTACCTTTTAATTATTAAAACTAAACTTAAACTAAAGTAAATCTAACTTAAATCTAAACTTAAAAAAACAAAAATCTAACCTAAAATAAAATCTAATCTAACTTAAATCTAACCTTGAATTTAATTAACTTAGATCTAAACTAAATCAAATTAAAACTCAAAAGTTAACTTAACAAATAAATTGCTTAACTTGGTTGATCCATGCAAATTACCATGACCATGCATATGCTAAATTGATAAATGTCAATCATGATTATTAATTGTATAATCTAGAATAGTTAGATAAGGACTTAGGCGTAATTTACACTTGACTAGTTAGCTCTAGGGATTTCAAAAAGAAAATTAAATATCCAATTTCTTTGAAAGGTTTTGTTTAGAAGTGATGGATGATCCCATACCCAGGAAGGCCTAGTGCCTCTGTAACAACCCAAATTTCCTCATTACGAGTCCTAATAGTGCTTAAAAATAATTAGAAATGCTTTTGAAATATTCTAGAGATTTTTAGGAATTTTTAGAGTATTTTTATGTAATTTTTGGAGTTCGTTTGGTATTTTTACCAAAAGAAAGAAGTTTCAAAAAATAAAGAGGTTCAATCGAGGTTCGAACCCGCGACCTCCGACCTGATCCGAGACTTAAGCGAAGCATGATGACCAAGAACCCAGCAGGGCCGTGCTGATAAAAGAGATAGCGAAAATAATTTAAGTAGTAGTTGATAACAGAAATATTTAGGTATTAAAGGGAAATAAGAGAGGAACCTAGGTATTTTTCCCGTGCCCTAAACTCTTTCCCCTTTTTCTTCTGCATGCGACGGTGGTGCTCGAGCGGAAAACAAAGGGAAGTTAGGGCTTCTCTCTGGCGACCGGCCTAGGGAGATCTCCGAGTGATTTCACCACCATCACGATCCTCTCATCGAGGAGAGCTTGTGGGCACGAAGAGGAGCCGAAATCTCGAGTTCTTCGAAACCCTAGCAGCCCTTTCGTTCGGTTGTGAGTCCAAGAAACCAATGTAAGCGCTACTCACCTGCAGTAAGGGTAGTTTCGAGCTTTGATTTAGGTTTCCTTTTGGCTTTTGAAACATGCTGTTAAGAATTGTGGATTGCTAGGGATATGGTTTTCTTTTGGGGCTTTCGGATTATGCTATGCAGAATTTGTTTCTTAGAGGCTTAAAGGTAGTTTCGGAGATTTGATTTTCCCTTATATTTTGTTGAAGCATGCTTGAAGAATCTTGTTGCCATATGTAAACCCTAAGATCTGTTGCTATAAGAATGGGTGTTGTATTAAATTCTTTAGGTGTAAAGAATTATTTCAAGAATTTCCTTCTGCATTGCATTTTCTGCTGCAGCATGGTTTTGTTTTCTTTAAATTTCTGTTGCTCTACAAAAGTTTAGGTTGCGAACAAGGTTACATGAATCTTTAGCTTCAGCAGGTTCTAGTCTTGTTCGTGTTAAACATTTGAGATGAAGATAAGTTTTATATGGGTTTTAAATTCCAGCAAGTGTCAATTTGTTTATGCTACGCATGAGATAGGAACAACCTCATTTGGAGCTTAGAACAACCCTCATTCCTTTTGTGTTCTTCACGGGCAAGAACAACCCTTTTGTCATTAATTCTTTAAACTGCAGTTTTGGGTTCCTTAGTTGTGTAGATTAGAAACGCAGTGCAGATTTTTGTTAGCATAGTATGCAGAATTTTGATTAGCATAGTATGCAGAATTTTTGTTAGCATAGTATGCAGAATTTTGATTAACATAGTATGCAGAATTTTGTTAGCATAGTATGCAGAATTTTGATTAGTATAGTATGCAGATTTTTGTTAAGTTAGCATGCAGATTTTCGTTAAGCTTTGTATGCAGATTTTTGTTAAAGCTTTGTATGCAGATTTTTGTTTAAGCATTTCAATGGTAGAATTTGTTTAAACATTTCAGTTTTTAAAGAAGCATTCTTTTATTAGAAGTATTAACAAGTATAAGTATTTTACTTGAGAAGGCTAGTACCCGACTTCCGAGGTTGTCGTTAAACAAATCCAGGTGACCGTTTCCGAGGTCTCGGCTCTGGTAAGACCAAGGTCTTTACCCTCATAGGACTGGTGGCTCGCTACCCCAGTTTTTATTAGGGAGTGCGCAATGGTACTAAGCCTGGGCCCAAAAGATTATTATTTTGAAGTATAAAAGTATAAATTTTAAACAAGTGAAATAAGGTTCACATAAGTTTAAAATTCAGCAAGTTTAGTTTTCTTTTATGCTAGCATGTTATTAGATGAGCAGCTTTACATGTTTAGCATTTCAGTATGTTTTGTTTCTTTTGCTATTAGATGAGCATGAGTAGTATGTTCTTTTAAAGTATTCAGTTTTTAGATTTCTTCCTATTCACATGCATATTCGAGTTTTGTGAGTTAGATAGTGCTTACTAAGTAATTTTGCTTATAGTTGCATTTCCTCTTATTGCAGATAATGGAAAGGAAAAGCTATAGCGAAGGATGACGACAAGGAGGTGTGGATGGATATGTGATGTTTGGACTATGGAAGCCTTGGGATTTAGTTTAATAATTCATTAAGACTTTGTATTCAGAATATTGGAACCATTCTTTCATGTTGTTAGATTTGCTCATTGGATATGTTATGTTTAGAACTCTTTCTTTTAATTGCTATGCACATTGGTTTATTATCTGAGTTGTATCATTGTTGCATGCTTGTGTAGATTTATATATATAGTTTCTAGCATGTTCAGATTGATGTATAGTTTTAGTTGCGAACGTATGCTTGAGTAGTATGTTTTCCGCTGTTACATATTGTATGCTTTGAGTTTTGAGAGTTTTAAGCATAGATAATTTCATGTGAGCAACATTAGTTAAGCATAGTTAGTAGTCCAGTAGCGCTCCACCCTCACATACTAGTAGTGAGGAGGGTGGGGTGTTACAAAGTTGGTATCAGAGCAGTCTCCATTCTCCAGCATCACACATCAGCACCAGCCTTGCCGTCTTCAAGTAAGAAAGTATTTAATTTTTTTTAGTATGCTTTCCTTATTCTTTACAGCAAAGAGAAATTTTTAGAAGTATTTGATTTTATGTGCAGAATAGTGAGGTGTTTAGAAGTGCTTACTCATAAATGTTTAAAGTCAGGAATTTTGCTTAGTTTTCTCTCTCTACATAACTAGATGTCAAGAAGAGGACGTCCCCGTACCGCTCGTACTGAGGACCCAGCATAGGAGAACGAAGAGCCCATAACAACTGAACCTGATCTCTCTGAAGTTGTTGCTCAACTCCAGAGACAAGTGGCAGAGCAGCAACAAGTGATCGTCAATCTGATGGCTAATCAGCAGCCAGTCCCTCCCACTCCAACTATCAATGTGGAGACTCCCTGACTGAGGTTCCACCAGCCGCCCTAGAAGTCCCCACAGCACGTAGAAGATAGGAAGCATACCTGATACAATGGCTGAAGCTGAAGCCAGAAAGCTTCTCGGGCAAGACTGAGCCCTGGGATGCTCAGGCTTGGTTCAAGACACTGGAGAGCACCATGGAGCTTCTTGACTGGCCAGAAGTCGAGAAGGTCAAGTGTACCTCTTTCTGCCTATCAGGAGATGCTCGTATATGGTGGGAGAGAGTTAAGAGCAAGAGAGCAATCAATCAGATGAGCTGGGATGACTTTGAGACAGAGTTTTATGAAGAATTCTTCCGCCAACGGATCACCAATAAACATTATGAGGAGTTTATAGAATTCAGACAAGGTGACCTGTCAGTGGAAGAAGCAGTAAAGAGATTCAACAAACTAGCTCATCTCTGCCCAGAGCTAGTGAGTACAGAGAAAGAACGAGTCAAACTGATGCTCCGAATGCTGAGGCCAGAAATAGCACTTAACGTGAGTAGTGGAACTCACCGACCACAGACTGGTGAAGAGCTGGTCAGCAGGGCATTAGTCACTGAGCACTATTTGAACAACATTAAGGCACAACAAATGCAATTCAAGCCAGTCAAGATAGAGGACAAGACAGCAGGGAGTCAGAAACCTCAGGCAAGTAAGCAGCATTGGAAGGGCAAAGATAATAAGAGGAAATGGTGGAATACAGGAGGCAGCCAAAAGGGAGGTCCTACAAACAAGCAGGCCAAGTTCCCTCCCTGCCCTAAATGTGGGAGACTACATCTAGGAGCCTGTCTTGTGGGTATGACTGGATGTTATTCGTGTGGTCAAGAAGGACACCTAGCTAAGGCATGTCCTAACAAGCTCAAAGCACCTCAGCAACAGGCAGCGCAATACGGGAACAAGCCTTAATTACATTACATGCCTGTAACTTTGGATGGACCTCAGCTCGGTCAAGGAAGGTTGGAAGCCCCACCAGTTCCAGTCAGTGCCAGAGTATTCTTCCTCACTAAAGAGGAAGCTGCTAGTGCCTCTACGGTCGTAACAGAGAGCATGAACTCTAAATTTTTAACGACCCTACCTTCTGGGGAAGTCATGGAATCCAACCAGTAGCTTCGGGCTGTACCAGTCAGAATTTCAGATCGAGAGCTATATGTTGATCTAGTGGTCCTTGCGATGCAAGATTTCGATGTCATTCTAGGTATGGATTTCCTCAGCAAGTATAGTGCTTCGGTGGACTGTCGTAGAAGGAAAGTAATTTTCAGCCCAGAAGGTGAACCATCCTTTGAGTTCACGGGAGTGCCGAAGAGGAAGACCCAGAAATTCCTCTCTTCCCTAACAGCTCACCAGATGTTAGCTAAAGGATGTACTTGTTTTCTTGCGTACATTGTGAATGCAGAAGAACAAGAAAGACCCAAGCAGGAAGATGTTCGGGTAGTCTGTGAGTATCCAGAGGTATTTTCAGAAGAGCTACCTGGACTACCTCCCAACAGAGAAGTAGAGTTTGAAATTGAGTTAGTTCCTGGTACCGGTCCAATTTCAAAAGCTCCGTACCGGATGTTTCCAGCAGAACTGAAAGAGCTACAAGAACAACTTCAAGAGCTACTTGACAAAGGTTTCATCCGTCCTAGTCACTCACCATGGGGAGCTCCGGTGTTGTTCGTTAAGAAGAAAGACGGATCTATGCGAATGTGCATAGATTATAGAGCGCTGAACAAAGTGACAATTAAGAACAAGTACCCTCTTCCCAGAATAGATGATTTATTTGATCAGTTAAAGGGGGCAACAGTGTTCTCTAAGATAGATCTGCACTCTGGGTACCATCAGTTGAAAGTGAAAGAAAGTGATATACCCAGAACAACTTTCAGGACCAGATACGGACACTACGAGTTTGTAGTCATGCCTTTTGGAGTGACTAATGCACCTGCGATCTTCATGGACTTAATGAACAGAGTGTTCAAAGAATACCTTGACAAGTTTGTCATCGTGTTCATCGACGACATTCTAATCTATTCAAGAACCCTAGAGAAGCATGACACGCACTTGAGGATAGTACTGCAGACCCTTCAGCAAAAGCAGCTTTATGCTAAATTCTCGAAGTGCGAGTTCTTGTTGGAGCAGGTGGCGTCTTTAGGTCACATCATTTCTAAAGAAGGTATTCAGGTGGATCCAGCCAAAATAGAAGAGGTCAACAGCTGGAGTAGACCCAAGAACGCCAGGGAGATCAGAAGCTTCCTTGGTTTAGCTGAGTACTACAGGAAATTCATGGAGGACTTTTCCAGGATAGCCTCTCCACTAACAACCCTCACTAGGAAGAACAAGAAGTTTGAATGGTCAGACAAATGTGAGCAAAGTTTCCAAGCATTGAAGAAAAGACTGACTAGTGCTCCCATTCTGACTGTTCCAGAGAGTGACAAGAGTTTTGACATATACAGTGATGCTTCCAAGATGGGCCTTGGAGCTTTTCTCATGCAAGAAGGGAAGGTTATAGCTTATGCTTCCAGACAACTCAAAGACTATGAGAAGAACTACCCCACTCATGATCTTGAGCTGGCAGCTGTGGTTTTTGTACTAAAACTCTGGCGACATTATTTGAATGGAGTTCAATGCAGAATCTTCACCGACCATCAGAGTTTGAAGTATTTATTTACCCAGAAGGATTTAAACATGAGACAGCGCATGTGGCTAGAGTTGGTTAAAGATTATGACTGTGAAATCCTTTACCACCCAGGTAAAGCTAACAAAGTGGCGGATGCACTAAGTCGAAAGTCCAGTGTAACTCTGATGTCCTTGTCATCATTAGCACTGCCACTGCAGAAGGAATTGTCAGATTTTGGAGTTAAAATTATTTATGGGCAACTCTCTGTATTGACCTTAGAGTCAACCTTGCTTGAGGATATACAGAGAAAGCAAAGTGAAGATCCAGATATCCAGAAGATCAAGTGAGGGATACAAGAAGAAGAAAATTCAGAGTTTCAGGTATCAGACAGTGGAATCCTTTATCAGGGGAGCCACCTTTGTGTCCCCAATGATGAGGAATTGAGAAAGAAGATCCTAGAAGAAGCGCATAGTACACCGTACTCCATGTATCCTGGTTCCACCAAGATGTATCAAGATTTGAAGCAGAGATTCTGGTAGTCTGGACTCAAGAGAGATGTTGCAAAATATGTCAGTACCTGCCTGACATGCTAGAGAGTCAAAGCAGGGCACCAGAGACTAGGAGGAATTCTACAGCCTCTCCCAATACCAGAGTGGAAGTAGGAAGAAATATCCATGGACTTTATAATAGGTCTTCCAAGAACCACTAATGGATATGATGCGATATGGGTGATAGTGGACAGATTGACCAAGTCTGCCCATTTTCCTAGCCATCAAGGTGTCCCACTCTATAGAGCAGTTGACATAGCTATATGTTAAGGAAGTGATCAGACTTCATGGAGTCCTGAAGTGATCAGACTTTATGGAGTCCTGAAGTCTATTGTTTCTGACAGAGATGAGCGCTTCACCTCTCATTTTTGGGAGTGTGTTCAGAATGCATTAGGCACCAAACTCAAGTTCAGCATAACCTTCCATCCCCAGACTGATGGACAGACTGAACGAGTAAATCAGATTTTAGAAGACATGCTCAGGGCTTGTGCATTAGATTTTAAGGGCAGTTGGTGCAAGTATCTGTATTTAGCTGAATTCGCCTACAACAATAGCTACCAGGCTACTATCAAGATGGCACCTTACGAGACACTGTATGGCCGAAAGTGTAGATCACTTATATGCTGGCTGGAGACTAGAGAAAGAAAAGATATGGAATTAGAATTGGGCAGGCAGACTGAGATGATAGAAGAAACCACACAGGCTATCCAGAAGATCAGACAGAGATTTGAGACTGCTTAGAGCAGACAGAAAAGTTATGCTGACACACGCCATAGGCCACTTAAATTCCAAGTAGGGGATTCAGTCTTTCTCAAAGTTTCTCCGATGAAGGGAGTGATGAGATTTGGCAAGAAGGGCAAGTTAAGTCCCCGCTACGTAGGACCCTACCTGATCACAGAAAGGATTGGGAAAGTAGCTTACAAGCTGGACTTACCTCAAGACATGTCAGCAATACATAATGTATTTCATGTCTCCATGCTAAAGAAGTGTCTCCATGACCCTTGTCAAATGATTCAGTCTCAGTCAGTGCAGATCCAGGAGAATCTGAGCTATGAGAGCAGACCTACACATATAGTGGACAAAGAAGTTAAGAGACTAAGGAACAAAGAAGTACCACTAGTGAAGGTCATCTGGTAGAATTAGAAGCACGAGGAAGTTACTTGGGAGCGTGAGGACAGTATGAGATAGAAATATCCAGAATTATTCTAAGTTCGAGGATGAACTTTTTATAAGGTATGAAGAAATGTAACAACCCAAATTTCCTCATTACGAGTCCTAATAGTGCTTAAAAATAATTAGAAATGCTTTAGAAATATTCTAGATATTTTTAGGAATTTTTAGAGTATTTTTATGTAATTTTTGGAGTTCATTTGGTATTTTTACCAAAAGAAAGAAGTTTCAAAAAATAAAGAGGTTCGACCGAGGTTCGAACCCGCGACCTCCGACCCGATCCGAGACTTAAGCGAAGCATGATGACCAAGAACCCAGCAGGGCCATGCTGATAAAAGAGATAGCAAAAATAATTTAAGTAGTAGTTGATAACAAAAATATTTAGGTATTTAAGGGAAATAAGAGAGGAACCTAGGTATTTTTCCCGTGCCCTAAACTCTTTCCCCTTTCTCTTCTGCGTGTGACGACGGTGCTCGGGCGGAAAACAAAGGGAAGTTAGGGCTTCTCTCCGGCGACCAGCCTAGGGAGATCTCCGAGCGATTTCACCACCATCACGATCCTCTCGTCGAGGAGAGCTTGTGGGCACGAAGAGGAGCCGAAATCTCGAGTTCTCTGAAACCCTAGCAGCCCTTTCGTTCGGTTGTGAGTCCAAGAAACCAATGTAAGCGCTACTCACCTGCAGTAAGGGTAGTTTCGAGCTTTGATTTAGGTTTCCTTTTGGCTTTTGAAACATGCTGTTAAGAATTGTGGATTGCTAGGGATATGGTTTTCCTTTGGGGCTTTCGGATTATGCTATGCAGAATTTGTTTCTTAGAGGCTTAAAGTTAGTTTCGGAGATTTGTTTTCCCTTATATTCTGTTGAAGCATGCTTGAAGAATCCTGTTGTCATATGTAAACCCTAAGATCTGTTGCTATAAGAATGGGTGTTGTATTAAATTCTTTAGGTGTAAAGAATAGTTTCAAGAATTTCCTTCTGCATTGCATTTTCTGCTGCAGCATGGTTTTGTTTTCTTTAAATTTCTGTTGCTCTACAAAAGTTTAGGCTGTGAACAAGGTTACATGAATCTTTAGCTTCAGTAGGTTCTAGTCTTGTTCGTGCTAAGCATTTGAGATGAAGATAAGCTTTATATGGGTTTTAAATTCCAGCAAGTGTCAATTTGTTTGTTCTACGCATGAGATAGGAACAACCTCATTTGGAGCTTAGAATGTAACGACCACCCTTATCACTACTATACTACTCTCTAAGGGTGACCGTTACTTAACTACTAACTCTACTTAACCGTATGATCGAAATCACGATGAGTCTCTACCGAAAAATTTCGGCAGAGTCTCCCCTGAACCGGTGACAATAATCATCAATACATGCAAAATAAACCATCAGCCACATGCGGCTGGTATATATACTTCACAACCACGCAGTAATATGACACAACAACTTAAAAAAAAAACTATTCTAGCAATAGCAAATGAATAAAGCTCTAACAGTGGAAACAACCAAACTAACAATGCGGAATAGACTCAATTAGCAACATAAGAAAAAGGAAACAACTCTTTAACAATCTCAACTTCTCTAACAACATTAAAGAAGGACTCTAAACAACTTCTTAGCCAAGTCCCGAGGCTTCCATAGTTCAACATCACACACCATCCCCACCATCTTGTCGCCTTCTTCCTTATACTTTAGTTTTTCCTTTATCTGCAGTAAGAGGAAATGCAAACTATAAGCGAATACTTAGTAAGCGCTATCTAACTCACAAAAACTCGAATATGCGCATGTAAATACAAAAGATACTGAAACTGAAATGCTAAAATGAAGGCTACTCATGCTCATCTAATAACAAAGAACTAGAAATAAGAATCTATACTGCTCATGCTGCTCATGCTAGAATCAATAGCAAATGGAATAGATCTAAGACTCAATACTGCTCATGCTCGAAATAGCAAAGAAAAGCCTAACAAGAAAGGAAAGACTAAACAGCATAGGGAAGTCTAAACAACATGCTAGAAATAAGACTAATCATGCTCAATAAACTAATAAAGGAAACAAATAAAACTAATACTGAATGCTTAGAATTCTAAAGAACTAAACTTACTGATTCTAAGTATCTTTGAAGTTTGTTTCATTTGTTCCAAAAACTTATACTTTAATACTTCAAAATAATAATAAACTTCTTCTTGGGCCCAGACATAGTACCATCTTATGCGCGCTCCCTAATAGAGACTGTGGTAGCTAGTCACCAGTCCTATGAGGGTAAAGACCTTGGTCTTACCAGGGCAAGACTTTTGAATTGGTCACCTGGATTTGTTTAACGACAACCTTGGAAGTCGGGTACTAGCCTCTTCAAAGTAAAATATCTTAATTACTTTTTCTTTAAATGTCTTGACATTTTAACAAGCACCTTGTGCGCCAAAATTCTTAAAGTCTTGATTTTGAGATCTACTTAAGGCCTTGGCATTTTTCTTTCTTTTCTTTATCTTTCTTATACTTTTCTTAAACTCAAAATACTGTTAGGGTATTTTTCCATATGCATCTATAAGTGAAATCAACTAGGTAACACACAATCATGCATATTTAAGGGAAATCTAAAGCCTTGTTCTACAATGTTGTCCATAAACTATCTATTAGCAAATCTGCACTACTAAAGAAACTAAATACTTAAAGCGAATCTACACTACAATGCTTAACAAAATTCTGTACAGCAATGCTTAACAGAAATCTGCTTTGCAATGTTAAATAAAAAAAAATCTGCACACTAATGCTTAATAAAATCTACACACTAATACTTAGTAAAAATCTGCACTACAAGGAGATCTAAACTGCACTAAAATTCTGCACTACAAGGAGATTTCAACTGCATTAAAATTCTGCACTTCAAGGGGATCTAAACTGCACTAAAATTCTCACATGGCAATTATAAACCTAGAATTTCATATTCTAGTAACCGGCTGAGACCAAATGGAATCCTTGATATTGACACATCCAAGTACTTTAATTCTGAACATCAATTATGCCATTAAACTTATGGTCAGAAAGGAATTCTCAGTATAAAATCTATATTGATCAACATATAAATCTCTTTTCTCATCTTCTAAACTAAACTTCTACTCCGAACTTAGTACTTGCATATCTAAATTACTCACATACTTCTCACCTGTTGAATTCATTACCTCAATTCAAATCATCTTTAGTCTTAATACATGATACTCACCAAAACAACATATTACATATGCTCATCTTCACTCTTTCATCCACACTTCTGCACTAAAGAGATTACAATACCTACTTCATCATAAAATAAACCAAAATAATTGTCAGATCAACCTCCAATTAGCCTAATAAACCAATACTTAATCCAAGCCATTCTATGTTCATTGCCTAATAGCAGAACAAAGGGAAACTAAAAGCTTAAAGAAAAATCTAACTATATACTTGGAATAAAAGGCAGTTCGTTGCATAGATATATATATATATAAACTAAAACTAAAAATCTACATCTGAAATGTTTTCATGAAATCTGAAACTAACATGCTAAACTTAAAACTATAACTGCAGATTAAAGGATCACTAACAAAGAATCTAGTAGCATGTTAAACAATTGATAACAAAAGGGTCTAATTAAGCCACAGTAAACAAACAAAAGAAACCAAAGTTCTACTAATAAGGAGAAATTGTCACTGAAAACCTAAATTCGAATCTATTCTTCGTGCTTACTACCTAGAACAAAAAAAGACCGAAATCCAACTACAAAGCTTGAGGGAACTACCCACATACTTGAACTTTATCATTCATGATCCTTCTTTGGAACTCACGGCAGCAAACCCATCACAATAACGTTCACAGTATAATTTGAAAACAAGAAGAAGCAAGGTTCAAAACCTAACTCCAATCTGGTTTGAATTTCAACTCAGCTTTAAAATCAACTCAAATTTTGCTAATGAAAATCCAGCAACTTCACACGACATGGAGTAGCAACAACATCTAGGCTTGAAATAGAACTACAACGAAACGAGCAGACCATTTAAATCAATCCAGTACTTTCATATGACATGGAGGAGCAAAACAACTATGATCAAGGCATACACAACCAAATCTGTCAAGGAATCTGAATCAACCTATGAAACTAGGTATATGGTAGATAGTTAATGAATCCAAAAACTTAAGGCAATTCAACTAGTAGTGAGTTGAATTAAATCCAGTAATAAAATGTATACTCCCATATCAACCTATGAAACCAAATTTGAATTTCCAATACAAGCCTGCAGGAAACAAACCGCATACTTAACCTATACCAAACATCCTCTTCCTTTCTTTGGGGTTCTCGGCAACAAGCATGAATTCATAATCTTAATAGCACAATACAAAAAAAACTCAAAGAAAACTCCAAATCAAAACTATCCAATTTGTTAAATCCCAAATCTCACAATTCTGCATCAAACTTCACGCGGCAACAACCTTCAAAACTAACCGAAACTTGAAAGGCTTAAAACGAACTGACTGTACACATTGTGATAGCAACAAATAAAGACTATCTAAATATAAGGTGCAGATTATAAGAGCTGGGGAGTTTAACTACATGCTTAGTTCATTCAAATCTCTTCTTATTCTCATTATAAAACTCACGGCAGAGGAAAAAGGAAACCAAATCCTTTGCATATCACAATTCTGTACAATTCATTCCGAAAACTCAAAGAAAACACTAAATCAACTCGAAACTACTCTTACTGCAGGTGAGTAGCAACTTACCTTTGTTTCCTTGACTCACAGTCGAAGGAGAAGCCTTCTAGGGTTCGGAGAAGTGAAGATCTCGGCCACTTCCTCACCTCTATGTGCTCTCCTCAACAAGGTGATCTCGATGGTGTGAATGGCTCTCGGAAAACTCCCTCGATCGGCCGCCGAAGTGAAGCCCTAAGTCCTCTTTTGTGTTTCCGTTCGAGCAGAGAACGACGTCGGGAGAGAAAAGGAGAGGTAGGGTTTTTGGTCACCGGTAATCAAGCCCTAAGTTCTCCCTTTATAACTCCAATATTTCTATTAACTACTATTGCTTTTATATATTTCACTTCCCTTCTTATTAATAACATCCGCGTGAACACTTGGTTGGCTGCATTCTGCTTAAGGCTCGGCTCGTGGGTTCAAATCTCGGCTGCAACCATTTTCTTCCTATTATTTCCTGTTATTAACTTCTACTACTTATATAAATTCCGTTCTCTATATGTTCACGAAAAGGTCGCGGAACAGTTGGCTAGCTGGATTCGGTTAAGGCTCGGTTCAGGTCTGAGGTCCACGGTTCGAATCTCGACTTGAACATTTTTTTGTCAAAACTTCCTTCGTTTAGTAAAAATATCAAACGACCTCCAAAAATTGCATAAAAATACTCTAAAAATTTCTAAAAATATCTAGAATATTTCTAAAGCATTTTTAAATATTTTTAACCACTATTAGAACTCTAAATGAGGAAATTTGGGTTGTTACATAGAACAACCCATTCCTTTTGTGTTCTTCACGGGCAAGAACATCCCTTTTGTCATTAATTCTTTAAACTGCAGTTTTGGGTTCCTTAATTGTGTAGATTAGAAACACAGAGCAGATTTTTGTTAGCATAGTATGCAGAATTTTGATTAGCATAGTATGCAAAAATTTTGTTAGCATAGTATGCAGAATTTTGATTAGCATAGTATGCAGAATTTTGTTAGCATAGTATGCAGAATTTTGATTAGCATAATATGCAGATTTTTGTTAGGTTAGTATGCAGATTCTCGTTAAGCTTTGTATGTAGATTTTTGTTAAAGCTTTGTATGCAGATTTTTGTTTAAGCATTTCAATGGTAGAATTTGTTTAAACATTTCAATTTTTAAAGAAGCATTCTTTTATTAGAAGTATTAACAAGTATAAGTATTTTACTTGAGAAGGCTAGTACCCGACTTCCGAGGTTGTCGTTAAACAAATCCAGGTGACCGTTTCCGAGGTCTCGACCCCTGGAAAGACCAAGGTCTTTACCCTCGTAGGACTGGTGGCTCGCTACCCTAGTTGCAATTAGGGAGCGCGCAATGGTACTAAGCCTGGGTCCAAAAGATTATTATTTTGAAGTATAAAAGTATAAATTTTAAACAAGTGAAATAAGGTTCACATAAGTTTAAAATTCAGCAAGTTTAGTTTTCTTTTATGCTAGCATGTTATTAGATGAGCAGCTTTACATGTTTAGCATTTCAGTATGTTTTGTTTCTTTTGCTATTAGATGAGCATGAGTAGTATGTTCTTTTAAAGTATTCAGTTTTTAGATTTCTTCCTATTCACATGCATATTCGAGTTTTGTGAGTTAGATAGCGCTTACTAAGTAATTTTTCTTATAATTGTATTTCCTCTTACTGCAGATAAAGGAAAGGAAAAGCTATAGCGAAGGAAGGCGACAAGGAGGTGCGGATGGATGTGTGATGTTTGGACTATGGAAGCCTTGGGATTTAGTTTAATAATTCATTAAGACTTTGTATTTAGAATATTGGAATCATTCTTTCATGTTGTTAGATTTGCTCATTGGATATGTTATGTTTAGAACTCTTTCTTTTAATTGCTATGCACATTGGTTTATTATCTGAGTTGTATCATTGTTGCATGCTTGTGTAGATTTATATATATAGTTTCTAGCATGTTCAGATTGATGTATAGTTTTAGTTGTGAACGTATGCTTGAGTAGTATGTTTTCCGCTGTTACATATTGTATGCTTTGAGTTTTGAGAGGTTTAAGCATAGATAATTTCATGTGAGCAACATTAGTTAAGCATAGTTAGTAGTCCAGTAGCATTCCACCCTCACAGACTAGTAGTGAGGAGGGTGGGGTGTTACAGCCTCGCCACAGCTTGGAAGCCAATCATTGAAATGTATATTTAATTGACTAATTGAAAACCTTAGTTTAACTCAAATGTAAATTAATCCTTAGATGATAACCTAAATTAAAGATTAATTTAACCATCTTACAAAACTATTAAGGTTCCCTGAGTGATAACCTAGAAAATGATGAGATGGACCTAGGTTTATAATAGTTAACCAAATCCACACTAATTAATTCAAATTAATTAATTTTGAAAAATTAATTTAAAAAGGTTAATTGTTTCAAATTCTAATTATTTTCAAAATTCCAATTAATTTCAAAATGTTAATCTTAATTTCAAAATATTAATTACTTTTAAATCATAATAATTATAATTATTTTTAGATTATGATTAATTTTAAAATCATTATTTTCAAAATTATAATTTCAAAATCATAATAAATTAAAAAGATAATTATTTGATTATTGACTTTCAATCATAATTAAATTATTAAAATTTTAAAATCTTAATTATTTGTTAATGATAATTACATATTTAATTTTTCAAAATCTTAATGATAGTTAATATGTAAGATTATAATTTCAAACATTAATATATTTTCAAAATATTTAAAAATTTAAATGTTATTCATATTTTAAATTCAAACTCATTGAAAATTTAGACTTATATTTTAAATCTAAATTTCAATAAAGTTAACTCCGTCTCACACATACTCATAAAACTAAACATGCTTGATAACCTAAAATGAGTGAGATAGAAAATTAGGAAAATAAATAATAACTTTTATGTTTTTATACACATGCTTTGACTCAGTATTTCTTATTCTTAGCATTAATTAAGGTGGAGTGTAAAGAAATTTAAATACTTTAATTTTTATTATTTTTCAAAGCTAAAAAGTTTGAAATATTTCTGAAAAAAGGAAGTTTTTTTAAACTCAGTATTTGGCAAAAGTTTTTATCAAAAATTTGTAAGTACTCCTAATTAAGTTTTTTAATTTATCAAAATCTTTTTGAAAGCTAGGTTTTTAATTAGCTTATTTTGAAAATTAAGCTTTTTATCAAAGTTTTTTTAAATGCTAAATTTTGAAAGCTAACTACTAAATTTATTAAAAAATGTTTAACTTATTTTGAAAACTAAGCTTTTTATCAAAGGCTTTTTAAAGCTAAGTTTTGAAAGTACTAAATTTATCAAAGTTTTTTTTAATCTAAGTATTTTCAAAACTAAAAATTTAGCTACATCTTCTTTGGAAAGGCTATGACAATTTCAAAATTTATGTTTATCTAAGTTTTTTTTGAAAAAGCTAAGTACTTTAGCTAAGTTTTTAAAAGAAATTATATTCAAAGCTAAATTTCGCTGAGTGTTATCCTTCAGAGGGAGCTTAAAGTTAAAAAGAATAAATTTTTTTACAACTCTCTCTCTACTTAATATGCTTTTTGATTTTTGTCAAAGGGGGAGAGAGAAGTCAAAGTTAATAAAATTAAGAATTTAAAAAAAAGAGGAAGCATAAGGGGGAGCATAAAGTTTTTTTCAAAATTATTGTGTTTATGCTCATGATAGAATTTTAAAAAAAAGGACGAAGCATAAGGGGGAGCACAAAGGTTTTTTTTTTTAAATTATTGTGTTTATACTCATGATACTTATGCTTAAATTCCTTTACTTTATTGTTATATTTTACTTAACTTTGAACCGTATTACCATAATCAAAAAGGGGGAGATTTTTCGTGCGGGAAGCATGCGACAGTTGAACCCGTGTTTTGATTATGTCAAAGGGTTCAAAGTTAAGTTATTTTGTAATCTGACAAGTTCGATGAGATTGCAGGAAAGTCCTAAGTGTACTTAGGCAAAAGTCCTAGCTAACGTTAGGCAGGTGGAAAACCCTAGGGGGTGGTAACCCTAGGTCCTAGGTAGTGGTAACTTTAGGCGGAAAGTCTTTATAGGTCGAGGGCTTCAGGAAAAAAAGTCCTAGAGTTGAGGACTCTAGGTGAAAAGTTCTGGTGTCGCGAACCAAGTGAAAGACTGGGCGGGTTGTGGAGCGGACACCCAGTGGAAAGTCCTGGAGTCTCGGGCACCGAGCAAAAGTCCAGTTGATATGGAGGATCAACTAGTAACAGGTAAACTCTCTTGAGTGGAGTAGGTGAGGACGTGTTCCTCGGTGAGGGAACAATAGGCGTCGGATCGATCTAGGCTTTTCGGTCGAAAATTCGAAGTCAGAACTGGGCAGTCTGCAGACTATCAAATATGTTATTTATCATGTCTAACTTTGTTTTGCAGGGTATGGTTAGTTTCTTGGACTAACATATTTTGCAGGAAATGAATTGGACGTGTTTACTTCGGGTGACCTGGAGAAGCAACCTCGCAGCAAGGTGCGAGGGCACCCTCATGGAGCTTGAGGGCGCCCTAGACACTGGCGCGAGGGCGCCCTCATGGAGCTTAAGGGTGCCCTGGACACTGGCGTGAGGGCGCTCTCCATGCGGTTGGAGGTGCCCTCAAGCGGATAAACAGTGAAGGTCAGAGCTTATCTGCACGTGGTTGACTTGGCGGGTTAGAGGCACCCTCAATGAGGTTGAGGGTGCCCTCCACAGGCTATTTAAGATGGATTCGATCAATAGCATAGAAACAACATAATTTGAGAACCCTTCTTCCGTGTGCTGCTCAAAAGATGATCCGGCAAAGCTGTAACAAGACTCCGACGACCAGATGCATCAAGTTTACTATTTTCGTTGTCGGTATAGATTTTGTTATTGCTTTAATATTGTACTTGAAAGTGTAAAGAATTTACGAGCTTATAGTGATTGCCCACTGAAATCGATCAACGATCGCGGGCCTTGGAGTAGGAGTCACCACAGGCTCCGAACCAAGTAAATCTTGGTGTTTACATTGTTGTGTTTGTGTTTTATTATTTCCACTGTGTTTTACTCTTAGTTTTTCGAAACGAAAGTGAAAGTCATGAGCGCTATTTACCCCCCCCCCCCCCCCCCTTTCTAGCACTTTCGATCCAACACAGACAACATCTCCCATGTAACGATGATAATTGAAACTTGGATGCATAACCACATAGATGTACAATAATAATAACTACAACCCACACGGCTAGAAAACAAACACAACTACGCAGTTGTATATGCAGCCCACATGACTAGATATAATCATTGCCATATAGTTGTATAAGCAGCCCACACGACTGTACTAAAAATACAGCGGAAGATAAAAGGAAAACCCGTAAACCAAAAATAACATATTGCTATCCGGCTAGGATTTACACAACCTCAACAAAGCAAATACAAGACACCAAATAGCAAAAGTCAAAAATAAAATTGAATTATACAATGCCAAGTCCACAAATTCGTAATGCTAGTAAAGCAGGAAAAAAAATCAAAAATCGTCCTTGGATGTGACGTGAGATCGGCAGATAGGATATTCCAAGTGACTCCACAATTATCAACCTACTACTTGAGGAAAAGATAGTACACAAATGAGGTGGTGAGTCCGGATCACTCAGCGGGTAATAGACAAGATAATACATATATAAAACATAGAGATCAAAGTATACAGTCTCAGTAGAAAGGTAAGAACATGATCATACTGACATAATCAAAGAACCAAAACATAATTGACATAATGAATACACATACCCAATATAGAACTAACACATACACATAGTGTTCAGTAAACTCACTAGGGATCAGCAACAGATCTGCTCGTAACGGTTGAGCAATATAAGCGACAACATATACATGTAGAATATATGAACTTGTATGAACCATGACAACCAAATGCAACAATCATATCACAAGCAAATGCAAGATATCACAATCACATGTAGCTAGTAACTACTAGATATGTATGCAAATATATCTCCATGAGATGCATTGCGCATCATATGCATATGCATGTATGCGCCACTCCTACACTCCGCTCATAGCCGCCACTACATCTGAGTGACTGAACGGGTAGGACTATGACAACTGCTCACATCTCCAAGCTACCACAACATCAATGTGGTCGAGACAGGCAGGATGCATAGTAGTTATCTAGTTACATAACAAAGAGGGTATTATCTGCGTGACTCCATGCCACCACTACACAGAGTGGTCGAACCAGCACGACAGGACAAGCTCCACTCCAAGCTACTACTCCACCCTCAAGTGGCCAAATGATCAACTAAAAATGACTGACAACCTGCTCAGCCATAAGGGAGATATTTGATTGTCAGCATACAATGCAATGATGAACATGATGTAATAATCATGATACAAACAGTCATCATCAATGCAAAAACATAATCAACATAAATACTTCCAGTATATAATCCATCAAACACCTATGTATATCTATAGGTATGGGTAGATCCAACAGATGTCCACTAAATATCAAATATAGTAAGTAGCAACACCTAAAATACACACTAGACACGAATGCACCCTACAACATAGGTATAATTATAATGATATCTCTAATATCACAACAAATACATATGATCACCAACATAAGTATTATCGACATGATCCATTGAATAATACACATTAGACACATGTGTACACATAACATAGGTATTATCAACATGACTCCTTTGATAGTAAACATTGGACATGTGTGTACACACGACATGCAAATGCATAGATAACATGATCACTCCTATAGCACATACCAATCATGTGTACACTCAATATCATATGCATAATCAACATATTAACTCAGTCAACAAGACATCCTCCTACAGTACATACTCTACATGTGTGTACACAATAGAGTATAAATATTCATAGTCAAGATTATATATAAAATAACTAGATCATTCTAAGATCAAGCAGATAAGTATCAAGTAGGATAACAAGTAGATAGATTTAAGGTAAAATAAAATAATCCATCAATAAAAAAATAATCATGCACTAAGTTCAATGAATTAAAGAGGCCAAGGAAGAAATACCTGCCTTTATCTATCGATTGTGCTAAACAATGCCACATCAAGATGCTCGTCTCGAATCAAAGCCTTAGAAATCACATGATGTACAGTTTAACTAACCACATATGTCACGCCCCCAAAGAAGTCCTTACTGAAAAATTTCGACAACATCTCCCCTGTACCAGTGACAACCTGAGGCATAAATATATACAAAATACATCAGCCACATACGGTTGGAATATACACACAACCACACAGTTAATAATGTAGCCTACACGGCTAAAACATAACATAACCACGCAGTTAATAATGCATCCCACTCGGCTGAAACATATTACAACGGAAATCACAAAATAATGAACATGAAACGAATAAAATAACTAACTGCGAGCCGGCTCGGCTTGACACAACATTACAAAACCAATACAAGATACCACAAGACAAAACTCCAAGTCGACATCGAATTATTACAATACCAAGATCACAAAACCAAAACACAAATAGCAAAGGAAACCAAAACTAGAAGATCATCCTCAGATGTGACGTGGGATTGGCAGACAAGACCTCCAAGCGACTCCATAAGTCCTTTACCTGCTACCTGGCAAATTAAATCAATTTACGGGGTGGTGAGTACTAAGACTCAGCAGGTAATAGATAGATAGTGAATGAACATAAATAAAGAACTAGAGATACAAAGGTATACAGTCTTGTAGGGAAAATAGTAGATACAACTATGATATCATAATAAGTGTCCATACCTGAAACCATATCCTAGGCTAGTAATAGAAGGTTAGGTGTAGCAAAGACCTGCTACAGTATTGCTCATAACTACATAGGTAACATGTGAGATATATACATATTACTAATAAGCAAACTAGTGTCTAAACCCATACCTCATGTATATATCTATATCTCAACCTATATGAGCATATTAGCATAAGTAAGCAACAACAACATAAATAAGCAACAGCAGCATAAGTAAGCAATTGCAGAATAAGTAAGCAATAGCAGCATAAGTAAGTAACAACATCAGCAGGTATAATAATAATAGTATATGCACGGATGGTCACTCTCGCCCACCCCCCTGTACCATGACCTCTGTATTGTCTAGAGGCCGGGACAATGGCAGACTATACACCACTCCAGCTACCACTACTCTTGAGTGGCCAAGGGGACAGTTGCATAGTAGCTAACCAGCTACGTCTGCGACGGGGGTCCCTGCTACTTGCAACTCCAGCTATCACTATCCATGAGTGAGCGAGTGGGAGCACGTCAGGACAAGCGGCACGCTTCATCTATCACTAGCCATGAGTGGCCGAGTGTGCAACCCTGGCTAACAACCCTCTCAACCACAAGGGAGACATGGTCACCGGTATGCATGCAATGACATGATGCGTAAAATGCAGCAGTCATCATATATATATAAACAGAAAATAAGTATGCTACATGAAGCAAGCATGCTCTATAAGGTATGTCAACATACAACATCCAAAACAAGTAATCATGGTATCTAGTATCTGGTATCCAATATCTAGTATCTGGTAACTGGTATCTGCTAAATATCATGGATAACAACGAGAGACTGTATAGATATAGAAATGAGTAGCTCAAAGATTGAGTGGATAAGCTTCAAGCACAAGAAAATACGAGTGGAGTCAAAATGAATACAGTAACTATATGAATTTTTTAGCTCATGCACTAAGATCAATGTACTAAATAGATAAAGCAAGAAGTACCCGCCTTTAACTGTAGATCGTGTCTAGAAATTCCACGTCGAGACGCTTGTCCCGAATCCAAGTCTTGTGATCACATAGTATATTTAGCTAATTTCATAGAAAATAAATAACTAAATAACTCCCCCCACCTAATTAGAATGACTCCAATAATCCTCAATCAACACAGTCCTTCCCTTTTGATGATCAACTTACGATTAGCAATATGATCATCCCTAATAAATCCAAGGATTAAATCTAATCCAACATGAATCAATTGTACTTAATTCATCTCAATAAGAATTTACTAAGCTTAATTCATAAACCATCACAACCACCATAGATTAAGCATTCCATAATCACATTAGGTTAGGTTAAACATGAATCCATCATAACTCACCCAAATCTCAGATGCTCCCTTGATGATTCACTGCCGAAGAAATGCTCGCTGTCGAGGATTGTGGTTGGAACAAGATAGAGTTGTTTATTGCCATGTCAAATTCCCTACACACCAATCATCACAACCATGTCCAAGCATTAAACCCAATTCAGCACCCTAATATTAGATCAAGCTTAAACTGAACTAAAACATGTATACCTCATCAACCGCAACTGATTCGTGGAGCTAAAGCTTGACCTGGTTACTGCATCGGAATCCCTAAATAAGAAAAAGACAGAACGAAACCTCTGACCAAAACAGAGATCGACTGAAGAGATCAAGTAGCGATCCATCATATCCATGTCGAAATCCAATCAAGAAGAAGGATGCAGCAATGAACTAAAACTAGGGCTCGCACCTGGTCGCGATAGTTGGACACAAGAGAAGACTGCAACAAGATGTCAAGGACAGGAGAATTGGAGCTGCGATATTCGACAAATCGGAGCTAGGGCACAACCAACAAATCGAGAGAGAGAGAGAGAGAGAGAGAGAGAGAGAGAGAGAGAGAGATGTGGTAAGCCGACCCTCGGATAATCGCGACACTGGGCTTAACCGACAACTACAGCTGTGGAATGGCATCTGGCAGTGGCGTGAGGAGGCACGGTCGGCCATCTAGGGCAGAATCATGAGAGGAGAAGGGAGGGGATCGGGATAAGTACCATTGCTAGGGCTGAATCGGCGATAGGCGGCGATCAGCGACGTCAGGTGACAATGAACGATCGGCCCTTAACACACGGTGAGGCAGCGAAGCCGTGTCAGCACCGGCGATAGTAGATGTGGTGGAGAAGCTGGGAGGGAGGATGTGCCGGCGAGAACAAGGAAGGGGAAAAGGATCGGGGAAAGAAAACTCGGGCGGAGGAAATGAGGGAAAATGGGGAAAAATAAAACTTATATACTTAGCTTAATTAAATCCGACTTTAGTTTAAATTAATTAAATCTAAAGTTAATTCCTCAATCCACTCCCACTTAAATGATGTTCCAAACATGCCTCTTCTGTACCCCGAATCCATCCCCTCAAAATGGGTCATACGGACCCCTTTTAAATTCCGAAAAATTTCTAAAAATTTTTGAAAAATCCAATAAGATTATTTCTCAAATAACCTTATTATTTATTTTTTATTTGGGTGTCGTATTTTACATTCTCCCCTACTAATAAAAATTTGATCCCCAAATTTACTGGCCAACTCAGGAATCCTCATGTAAGAGGAACAACCAAACAATATACTTATATACCACCCCATCCAAGTATCATAACAAATCTCCAACCGTAAAAGATGACTTTGGGTTATGTACTCATCCTGCTTCCGCTACTCCCACACCGCTACCTAACCAACTGTGGATAAATCAACTACTTCCAAAATCCATAGCATACATTATCAGCAAAACCTCTAACGTCCATATAATGTGCTCAGACTATCCATCTATCTGAAGGTGAAATCCTCTACTACAACAAAGCTCCATACTGACGATCTGCTACCAATTCTGCCAGAAACGTGAGGTGAATCATGGATCTCAATCCGATACAATACTCAGAGGTATGCCATAAAGTTCGGTAATCTCTATACAGTATAACACTACTATTCGAACCAAAGAATCCATCCCTCGAATCGATGAAAAGGGAGTAAATTAGTCAACCAAATAATGCTTACCCAAATCACATCATATCCTCTCCGTGTCCTGGGTAATCCCACATCAAAGTCCATCATAACATGCATTCACTCCATTCCAATATCCGAATCTACTGAAATAATCCTGCTAGCCTCCAATGTTCAGCCTTCACCTGCTGACAAACTAGACATCAAGCTACAAAATCTGTGATGTAATACTTCATGTCGTTCGACCTATCAGAATGCTTCAAGTCTCTATACATCGGGTGTTACCCGAATGTATTACAAATCTATATCAAGGTGTTTCCTGCAATAACTCCTCCCGGATAAGAAGTGACTCAGGAACCCACATAACCTCCCACAGAAATAAAGAATCTCATTCCTGTTACACGAGAATTCTATCTACTGGCATAAGACTACTCTGCTCATGCTACATCGAAACTACACCAAACGACAAATACGATACATCTGTGTAGAGTATAAATCCATCTACACTAGAAAGTAACACTAAGACGAGTGTAGTTATCAGCTTTTCATTTCAACTCCTGAAACTAGTCTCGTAAGCATCTGTCCAGGTAAGTTCTATACCCTTACTAGACAGTCCAGTTATGTAACGCCCACCCTTCTTACCCAACCAAAGGTGGCGCTACGTTCTTATACTACTTACGTACATGCTTTAGTTATAACAGCGGAAGAATAAAAACTTTAAAGAATTTAATTTATTAAGCATAATATCACATATTCTGATTTGTTCAAATGTGCATATGTTGATTCTATAACTAATCATATTAATTTGTCCGGATCGTTCTTTGCCGAGCCACCACCACACACATCACTATCTGCTCCTCCTGTTGCTCCTCTAGCTTATCCAGCTTCTTTATCTGCGGTACAAGGAAAGTAAGCTATGAGCACTCATGGCTCAGTAAGTTCCTTTCCTACTCACTAAAACCGAATTCATATCATTGCATATCAATATCATGCGAGGTATCATAAGCATACAACATACAAGGGTATCATATTCATAGTCATATCATAATATCACGTGACATAATATCTAATCATCAGATAATTCAAGCACATATGTAGGCAATGTATCATGAATTTGAAAACTTATACTTATAAGTACTTGAAATTAATATCATCATTAGAGGGGATCCCGGTTTGTACATACATCATGCTGCGCTTCTTAAGTAGGTCCAAGGTAGCAAGTCTTGAACCCTACCATACATACATACTAGGCCCGAGTCTTACTCCATCGACCTAGGGCATTCAAAAGCCCATTACTGACGAGGCTCGAGTCTTATTCCATCGACCCCGGGGCGTTTTCGGAGCCCACCCTTGGTACAAACCATACAAAATAACATATCATGCATAACTATCATATCATGTCCTTAACAATCTTTCATGCATTTCCTTTTTCGTTTCTTTTCATTATGTATAGCATTTCCTTATGCTATCACATATCATGGCATATTACATAATATAATTTCATTCCTTCATTATGTATAGCATTTCCTTATGCTATCACATATCATGGTATATTACATAACATAGTTTTATTTCTTCATTATGTATAGCATTTCCTTATGCTATCACATATCATGGCACATTACATAACATAGTTTTATTTTTTCATTATGTATAGCATTTCCTTATGCTATCACATATCATGGCATATTACATAACATAGCATTTCTTCATTATGTATAGCATTTCCTATGCTATCACATATCATGGTATAGAAAATCTATCATGTAGTGTAGACTTAGTTACACCTCACTAGATCTCGGAAGCTCTTCTTAACCGAATTTCCTCAAACTTGTTTCTAGGTTTTAAAATCCTCATAAAATCTGAAAAATATATATAAAGCCTTGTACCACAGGTGAGGGGAAGCTTACCTTCTTCGCTTAAGTTTCCTAGAGTTGAGAACATGCTTGGACCTTTCTTCCTTGCTTGCTTTGCTCGGCACCAATGGAGGAGAGGAGTGGCTAGGTCTTTTGGTGGAGAGGAGGAGGAAGAAGAGGCTTCTCTTCCTCTTGTGTTGCTCGGCAACAACAAGAAAGAAAAGAGGGGGAGAGTGAGGAGGAAGAAGGTGTTCTTCCTCTTGTGTTGCTCGGCAACAAGAAGAAAAGAGAGGAGAGTGGGTCTCGGCACAAAGGGAGGAGAGGAGGATGAGTGGGTTGAGGATGAAGTTGAAGTCCCCCCTCCATGCCTATTTATACTAAGATGAGGGGAGGAAACTTGACTTGATTCATCCTCCCTATTCATTTCTCCCCTTAAATGACAAGAATATTCTAGAGAGATGCCTTTTGAGTTCTCTCTTTTCTTTCCCTTAATTTCTCTCTTTTCTCTCCTTTAATAAAATTTTCTATCTCTCCTCTTACAATATCCTCTTCTATCCCACTTGGTTAACACATGCATGCATCCACAAGAGAACCAAGGATCAAAACTTGGTTATGCATATTTTTACTTCTTTTTACTTCCTTTTCTTTTAAGTAAAAAGAATCCTTTCTTATTCTTAACTACTTAGTCCTTTCTCTCCTTATCAATAATTCTCCTATCCTCTTTGGTATCCTATACATGTTCCTTACAAGAGATCCAAGGTTCAATCTCTCTTCTAACGTTTTATTTTCTTTTGTACATAATAATTCATATATTACCCTATTATGCATTATGCATAAATATTTCATACATGTATTCATATTTCTTCCTTTTGTCTACATTAATTCCATACATTATAAATCATGCATAGATGATTTATATTCTCAACTTTATTTTCTTTCATAATCATCTAAATCCTTCCCATCGTAACATTCAACGTAGACTATCTACACATTCTTTTCATTATATTCGTACTCTCATTGCCCTTACTTTATCTAGGCTTTCTAGGGGTGTTACAAGTTAACAACATAATAATGTTGGAGAAACTCTCAACCAATCTTCAGTAATATCCAGTCAGACCAAGAAAACTGCGAATCCTTGTATAGACTACGACTACTCCCAACTGGTAACAACCTATATCTTCTATGAGTCCACTGATATGCTCCTGCTGGAAACAATGTGTCCCCAAAATTACCACAGAAGATAGCCCATCATACGCATTTGCTAAACTACGGTTAGAGATGTTCTCGTAGAAGCATCTCTAGAATTATGCGAAGATAGCATTTGTGATCCACCTCGAATCGGTCATAAATCATAGTATTGTCACTAAAGACCATATCAACTAATCCAAATACCCTAAGAATACCAAATTCATCGACTCTATGGAAATATTTAGGACACTGTAAGCCTAAATGACAATATCAAGGACTCATAGCATCCGTACAACAGACATATTCAAAAGTAAGACCACTAGCAATAAGTTTCTAATCTGATCATCAACTAAAATCACCAACTCCATAAATATCGAGACATTCTACTCCTCATATCACTATCAACATCAAGCACCAAATAATAGGCTACCAAAACCAATATCCTCTAACAGAATATCAGAAAACAACCTATCACAACATCTGATATCACAATATCCATCAATCTCAAACCATCCTCAACACCAATCAAACCTGATAATTTTCATGTAACCAATTCTCATCTTGGTACACTATCAAGATGTATAAGTATATCATCATCCTACCAATGGTGTATAACTACTGAAGTCTAAGGGATATCCCTTGACTTCCTGATCGATAATCAACAACTCTCCAAGCAGTAGAGATACGATCCATCCAAAAGATATGAGTATAAAAACTCTACCCATCAGAGAATATCACCACAAATCTCATAATCATACCTGTAAATGTCTTTTGACAAATGTCGATAAAATATCGAACCTCCTGATCTAACATATAAACTTCAAGACCTTTAGTAAATGATTGTGTGGTCAAGGTCTTGAGCTATTTATAGAGACAATGTTAGCTAAGTCGACTAACCATTGTCTTACAATACATCATACTACGTTTGCTCCACTTGAGGTTCAATAACCTCAAGTGACGAGCAATGCCCACCATGGTAGAGGAGTACTATCAACAAATAACTAACCAACATAACTATTAATCATCGCTTTACTCCTCGAAGATCATCATCTGAAACTTTCACTCGATAACGGTGGAACTTCATAGGTGTTAATCAACTAACATCATGTTCTCCACATAATTAAGGGTCATACATCTCTAGGTATCATTGAGGATATCTAATCATATCCGATTGGTCCATGAGTCAGAATCTCCCACGAAAGAACATTAGGAGAGTCGGCTAACCATTGCCTTATTAACCATCATGTCTCTCAAGGAGGTAGAGAAGAACTCTCTCTCAAAATACCTCAAGATATTCACCAAGGAATATCTTGTTCCCAAAATTTGTCTCCTGCATCTTCCTTCACGTGGTGCTTGATCACGTAGAGAATACATAGCTAACATCACATATTTTTTTTCATACTAATACAAGTCATATATCTGAATGTACTCACTATTTCATACACCTATATAATAGATGTATCCCGCAAGTGTTAAGCAGCTAGCTCTATACTTTTCCACATCAGTGGGGGCATCTATCCAAATGTATCCTCTAGGTCATCCTACCAGGTACATATAGTACATGGTCAAAGTCCCCATGGAGTATGATACATCGATCATCTACAGACTAATCAAACCAACAATGGTATGCGACCAATTCAGTCCATTCTACGTCTGTACAAATCATGTATTCAAATGTGTCTTCCAGGTTATCTAACCAAACAAAAATAATCCAAAGGCCAGAATCTTCATGAAATAGTGGAATTCGGTCCCCTACTGACCAAACTAATAAAAATACACAGTACTCTACTAACTACACCGGCAAGAATGGATCAGTCTTCTACTGATCAAGTCAACAAAGGTAAATCAGTCCTCTACTAACCGAAACATCAAGAGTAAATTGGTCCTCTACAAACCGAACCAACTAGGATAAATCGATCCTCTACTACCCAAGTCAATAAGGGTAAATCGGTTCTCTACTAACCGAAGCAACATGATATTTAGCAGATACTGTACAATACCACTAGTGATAACAGAGACTAATAATACTGGTGGTATGGTAAAAGAAATCCCATGAGACTGTAATCCCTAATCTCTAGCAGTGTTTGATGGATCTAACTAATGACTGACATAACATAAATCATACATGGTATAAACAACTAGTCAAGTAACAACAGTAGTGTATGATAACAGTATACAACATACCTCCTATAGCTTGGAGATTCCTGCCACTGCCAGGTCCCAAAACTCGAAAAGTCACATCGAGAACCAAATCATAAAAACCCAAAACACAGAAAAATAGGCCTCATAAACCTATGGCTCTGATACCAATAAATTATCACACCCCCAAAGGAGTCCCTACTGAAAAATTTTGACAGCATCTCCCTTGTACCGGTGACAATCTGAGGCATACATACATACAAAATACGTCAGCCACATACGGCTAGAATATACACATAACCACGCAGTTAATAATGCAACCCACACGGCTGAAACATAGCATAACCACGCAGTTAATAATGCAACCCACTCGTTTGGAACATAGCACAGTGGAAATCACAAAATAACGAACATGAAACGAATAAAACAACTAACTGTGAGTCGGCTCGGCTTGACACAACATTACCAAACCAATACAAGATACCACAAGATAAAACTCCAAGTCAACATCGAATTATTACAATACCAAGATCACAAAACCAAAACACAAATAGCAAAGGAAACCAAAACCAGAAGATCATCCTCAGATGTGACGTGGGACTGGTGGATAGGACCTCCAAGCGACTCCATAAGTCCTTTACCTACTACTTGGTGAAATAAACCAGTTTACGGGGTGGTGAGTACTAAGACTCAGTGGGTAATAGATAGATAGTGCATGAATATAATAAAGAACTAGATATACAAAGGTATACAATCTAGTAGAAAAATAATAGATACAACTGTAATATCATAATAAGTGTCCATACCTAAACCCATATCCTAGGCTAGTAATAGAAGGTCAGGTGTAGCAAAGACCTGCTACAGTACTGCTCATAACTACATGGATAACATGTGAGATATTTACATATTACTAATAAGCAAACCAGTGTCTAAACCCATACCTCAGGTATATATCTCAACCTACATGAGCAAATTAGCATAAGTAAGCAACAACAACATAAATAAGCAACAACAGCATAAGTAAGCAGCAACATCAGCAGGTATAATAATAACAATGTATACATGGATGGTCACTCCTGCCCACCCCCCCTGTACCATGACCTCTGTATGGTCGAGAGGCCGGGACAATGATAGACTGTACACCACTCCAACTACCACTACTCTCGAGTGGCCGAGGGGACAATTGGATAGTAGCTAACTAGCTACATCTGCGACGGGGGTCCCTGCTGCTTATAACTCCAGCTATCACGACCCATGAGTGAGCGAGTGGGAGCACGTCTCGACAAGCGGCACGCTCCAGCTACCACTAGCCATGAGTGGCCGAGCATGCGACTCTGGCCAACGACCCTCTCAACCACAAGGGAGACATGGTCGTCGGCATGCATGCAATGATATGATGCATAAAATGCAGCAGTCATCATATATATATAAACAGAAAACAGGTATGCTACATGAAGCCAGCATGCTCAGTAAGGTATATAAACATACAACATCCAAAATAAGTAATCATGGTATCTAGTATTTGGTATCCAATATCTAATATCTAGTATCTGGTAATTGGTATCTGCTAAATATCATGGATAACAACTGTTGGGTGTTACTCAGAATTTCGTTCTATTTCCCTTGTAAAAAAAATTTTATACCAGCATAGAACTTTTCCTAGCAATCCATGTGCTTTTCAGAAGTTGAACTTGGATTCTAAACAAAACCTAACATTATTAATCCAAGTTTAACTCATGTGTTCTTCAAAAGTTAAACCATATTACAGAAGTTGATTAAATATCTATTTCAAGGATTGGCTTCCAAGTCGTTGGCGAGGCACTCGGCCTTATTGATTATGGGATCATCCACCACTTCCTAGACAAAGGCTTTCAAAGAAATTGAATATTTAAGCTCCTTACAGTAACCTTAGGTTTAACTACAGAGACCACAATCGAAGCACAAGATCGAAATACAAAATCTATACACAAAATCGAAACACAAAGTCGAAACACAAAATCACTAGCCTCTTGTGTTGGTATTTCAGGATCCATACAAAGAAAATAAAACTAGTTGTACGCTTCTTTATAGACAAAGACCTCTTGATCTTCGGCTGTATTCCTTTCCTCTTCTTGGACATCGTGTGGGCGAAGATCTACCATGACAAAAACACCCGAACCCTTTTTGTTTCCAAGCCGCCTACCATCAAAAGATGCAAAGAAAAGGGATGCCTCCTCCTTCTTATTCTCCTCCAAATCGCCGGCCACCAAGGTGCTTTATCTCTTCGTTTTCTTTTCCTCCAAGCTCCGGCCACCAAGAGAAGATGGGGCGCTGGCCCTAAAGGGAAGAAAGGGAAGAAAAGGAAGTGGGGCGCCGACTCTAGAGGGAAGAAAGGGAAGAAGAAAAGGATGGGGTGTCGACCTTAAGGGAAAGGAGAGGGTTTTTAGTTGTGGAGAAAAACTTATCAATTCTTAATTTATTGATTGTTGTGGCACAACCTCCTCTCCTTTTATAACCCTTTGCGCCAGATAAAAAAAGAGAAAAAGTAATAGAATTTTTGTTTAGATAAAATCTCTAGAAAAGAATTAACATAATTCTTTTTAGAAAAATTTCTTAGGAAAGAATTAATATAATTCAATTTAGAAAATTTCTAAGAAAAAATTAACATAATTCTTTTTAGAAAAAATCTCCAATTCTGTTGAGAAAAAAAATCTCCCTTTTCATAACTCCTTTTTTTCTTTTTTTTTTTCTTTTTTTCTTTTCTTGTGGTTTGGCTAGCCCCTTGCATGGGCACTAAGCAAGGCTTGGCTGACCCTTATCTTGGGCACTAAGCCAGGCTTGGCCGGCCCCTTGCTTGGGCACCAAGCAAGGATGTGGCCAACCCCTTTCTTGGGTAGGAAGCAAAACCGAAACGGGTGAATGCAAAGCTTTATAGAGGCTACAATAGGGACCGAAAGAAGGAATTGGCTTTGACCTCTTGAGGGACTTGAGCTTCCTGTGTTTGACCTGAACACCCAACTCAAGTTCATCAATAATAACTCATACCACTAAAGAGTTATTATTGAACTACCACACCAATCCCATATTATAATATGGGCTTTTACTTATCATGAGTGTGTTAGTCTCCCTGTGTTTAAGATATCGTATGTCCGTTAATTAAATAAGTTACTGACAACTCACTTAATTAACATCTAGCTCCAAGAGTAGTACCACTCAACCTTATTATCATGTCGAACTAAGTCCACCTATAGGATTTACATGATAATCCTTATGAGCTCCTTAAGGGGGCATCATCAACCTAAATAAATAGGACATAGTTTCCTTTTATAATCAACAACACACCATATAAATGGTACTATCTCCCAACTCATCGGGCCTATTGATTTAACGAATAAATCTCACCCGTTGATAAGTCAAAGAAACAAATACTAAGTATACGTGCTTGTTATTATATCGGGATTAAGAGAATGCACATCCATAATAATAGAGGTTCTGTTCTTTTATGCAGTCAGTATAAATTGAACAACCTCAAATGATCCTACTCAATACACACATAGTGTACTAGTGTAATTTTATAGTCAAGACAGACTAATACCAAATCACACTACAACCGTTCCAATGATTTGTCCCTATCAATCTCAGTCGTGAGCTACTATTTATAATTTATAAGGAACTGATAACATGATCTTTTGTGTGACACCACACACCATGTTATCTACAATATAAATTAAATGGACAACTGCATTTAACTAAATGCAGATATTTGACCAATGTGATTCTTATTACAAAATAAATGTTCATATAAAAAGCTAGGCTTTTAGTATACATCCTAACAACAACGAGAGACTGTATAGATATAGAAATGAGTAGCTCAAAGATCGAGTGGATAAGCTTCAAGCACAAGAAAAATACGAGTGGAGTCAAGATGAATACAGTAACTATCTTAATTTTTAGCTCATACACTAAGATCAATGTACTAAAGAGATAAAGTAAGAAGTACCCACCTTTAACTATAGATCGTGTCCAGAAATCTCACGTCGAGACGCTCATCCCGAATCCAAGTCCTACGATCACATAGTATATTTAGTTAATTTCATAGAAAATAAATAACTAAATAACCCCCCCCCCCCCCAACCTAATTAGAATGACTCCAATAATCCTCAATCAACACAATCCTTCCCTTTCGTTGATCAACTTACGATTAGCAATATGATCATCCCTAATAAATCTAAGGATTAAATCTAATCCAACATGAATCAACTGTACTTAATGTTAGAGTGTATATTAAAAGTCTAGCTTTTTGTATAAACATTTATTTTGAAATAAGAATCACATTGGTCAAATGTCTACATTTATATATTAAGTGTAGTTGTTCATTTAATTTATATTGAAGATAACATGTTGTGTAGTGTCACACAGAAGATCATGTTATCAGATCCTTATAAATTATAAATAGTTGCTCCCAACCAAGATGGAATGAGACAAACCATTGGAATGGTTGTAGTGTAATTTAGTATTAGTTTATCTTGACTTTAAAATTACACTAGTACACTCTGAGTGTATTGAGCAGGACCATTTGAGGTTCTTCTTTTTATACTGACTGTTAAAAAGAGCAAGACCTTTGTTATTATGAAAGTGTGTACTCTTAATCATGATATAATAACAAGCACATATACTTAATATTTATTTCTTTAATTTATCAAAGGGTGTGATTTAGTTTGATAAATCAATAGGCCCGATAAATTGGGAAATGATATTATTTATTTGGTGTGTTGTTGATTATAGAATAAAACTGTGTCCTAGTAATCTAGGTTGATAATGTCCCTTTGAGGAGCTCATAAGGATTGTCATGTAAACCCTGCAGGTGGACTTAATCCAACATGATAATAAGGTTAAGTGGTACTACTCTTGGAGCTAGATATTAATTAAGTGAGTTGTCAGTAACTCATTTAATTAGTGGGCATTCGATATCTTAAACACAGGGAGACTAACACACTCATGATAAGAAGGAGCCCATATTGTAATATGGGATTGGTGCGATAGTGCAATAATAACTCTTTAGTGGAATGAGATATTATTGATGAACTTGAGTTGAGTGTTTGGGGTGAACACGGGAAACTCAAGCTCATCGGGAGACCAAAATTAATTTCTCCTCTCGGTCCCTATTGTAGCCTCATATTTATAAAGCCTTATATCCACTTAGAGCCAAGCTTCTTACCCATCTCTTGGTGGTCGGCAAAGCTAAGCTTGGAGCTCAAACTAGGGTCGGCCAAGCCAAAGGATGGAGCTAAGATTAATGGCCGGCCAAGCTTGGAGCCCAAGCAAGGTGGCCGACCACATTAAATTAAAAGGGTGTTTTAATTTTTAAAATCTTTCCTTTTGTGGAAGCCATGGTTTTAAAAGAGAGTTTTTAAAATTTTAAATCTTTCCTTTTATAGCTTTCTACAAAGGATTAAGAGAAAGGTTTGATATCTTTCCTTATTTGTAGTTGATATGGGTTAGGTTTAGTAGGTCCCTGGTGAAAAAGGGGAAAGGAGATAGCAGAATTAAGAAGACAGGTCAATATCGACCGAATTATATCTTGATGAAGGAGGACCAATACCGATCGAGATATGCAACACAGGAGGAAAGTTAATATCGACCAAGATATACCTTAAGGGAAGTAAGCCAATATCGACCGATATATACCTCAAAGGAGGTAGACCGATATCGATCGATACATACCTCAAGGAAAGTAGGCCAACATCGGCCGAGATATACCTTAGGGGAAGGCAGGTTAATATCGACCGATATATACCTTGAGGAAAGTAAGCTAATACCGATCGAGAAATACCTTGAGCAGAGTAGGCAAATATCGGCCGGGATACATCTTAGGAAGGATAAATCAATATCGGTCGGGTTTTCACGTTTAAGATAAAAAGCCAGGATTATTTAAGATGGCATATCTAGAATTAGTTAAGTATACATAATCGCCCGAGAATGAAAAGATCCAAAGCTTTATATTATTGAGCGATTAGTTGAACGATAATAATGAATCGACCGAACAAGGTCTAGGTTTAATCTTCGGTCAATACAAAACATAGTATGATACCAAGCTGTCTACAACATAATAAAGACAGGATGGACAAGTAGACTCATAATTAATTTAATAAAGATATTTGTATGTGATTGAATAACAGGTTTACCTATTTGACGGGAAGTGTGTTTCCAGACTTTTCTATAGGTACTAGGTGACAAAGAAGGTACATTTGGGGTACAAAAAAGATTCCTTAAAAGTCATTTACCATAAGTACACAACTTACATCATCTCATAACAAACTTTAACAAATCGGGGTCCACTTCATGACTACGGAGGCTATATGAAGTGGTATAAAAAGGGAAATCCTCTCCGTTGGCCAAGCAAGTTCACATTATTGCTCACGTTCACAACCCTAGTTTTCAACTATTGTTCATCTTCTTCTTCCCTCTTCCACACAAGGAGAGATCACTGACTTGAGCGTCGAAGGGCCTAGCCAGGGATTCCCACCCCAGTCTTAGGCTACTGACGATAGCGTTGGTTGGTCTCTTGTGCGCAGGAAGCTTTGGAAGCTCCGGATCTCAGTTTTTTTTAGTCAGATTTCTCTCTCGTCATTGAAGCTTCGCACGAGGAGGGCATTCTGTGATTTTATTCTCCCTGATCCGCACTGGGTTTCTCAGATCGGTATCCAGTCAGGTAATACTCTTCATCAGCAGTAGGTTTTCTCCCTAGCTTTCCATTTTGTCAAGTTCTCAGACAAGATCAAATTTGGCGCAATCTGTGGGAACTTTACCTAAATCTGAGATTACAAGATGGAAGAAGCTGGAAAATCAAATCTACTCACTATTAGCCGCGAAGATCTAGATTTTCGCATTAATACTCATGTACATAAAGCTTTGCAACAACAACAACAATAACTTCAAGCTCATATTGGGGCCACTCTGCCGGTAGCTCATAATCCGGCGATTTTGACTACTGAACACCAGAGGGGAAAGGAGCTAGAAGAAGAGGAACATGTATATTTCCCTCCGGCTACAGTTTCCTCGACTAGGCGTCCTCGAGCCTTCCTTCGTACTCCTTTAGAACAGGGAGGACAAAAGCCTATATTTCAAGAAGCCTCTGGTGAGGCACCAGACAGGGAGAAGTGCAAAGTTAAGATGATAGCTAGCGATAGCTCGCCGGAAAGAATCATTTCTCCGTTCTCTCAAAGTGTACTGGATGATCCGCTTCCCAAGTGGTATCAAAATCTTAAGATCGGCGTGTACACTGGGACTACAGATTCGAAAGATCATTTGTTAAAATTTGAGAATGTAGCACTATTATAGTAATATTCTGATGGAGTGAAATGTCGGATGTTCCTCACAACACTCGGAGGAGCCGCACAGTGGTGGTTTAAGAGATTGCCAGAAAAATCTATTCGAAAGTTCAAGGACTTTAAGAAGGTTTTCTTACACCATTTCTCTAGCAACAAGAGGTACCATAAGACTCCCTGGAGTCTATTTTCAATTAAACAAGCATCTAAGGAGTCCATTAGGGCCTATATCAAAAGATTTAATCAGATGGCTATCGATGTACCCAACACTACTACTGAAATATTAATAAGTGTTTTTTCTCAAGGTCTGAATGAAAATGATTTCTTTAAAGATCTAGTAAGAAATCCTCCTATCAATTTTGACTCCTTAATCGAGCGTGCCACTGAATTCATTAACGTTGAAGAAGCTCAAGCTGCCCACAGAAAAGAAGGCACTACTTCTTCTCCTACTCCTGTTAAGGAGAAGGCTCCTGCTCCTGTCCCTCCGCCTAGAGGACCTCGAGCAGTTCATCCACCTCATCATCATCCAGAATATTGTCTGCAAGCAGTACAACATGTGGAGATGCAACAAGAAGTACCAATAAGGTGGTGCATATATCATAAAACCAGCAGTCATCATATAGAGGACTGTTTTGTTTTGAAAAATAAGAGAGCAAACAGGGATCGTTATCAAAGGCAAAATTATTATCGGCAACAATACCCCAGACAGTAAAGTCCACTCAAACTGGAATATCGCCCAGTCGAGCCCCAACAAGGTGCATTACTAACCCCGGCCGGTACAAGCCAGGTACCCGAGAAAACTCAGCCTGACGTCATGATCGCTCGGCAAGAAGAAAACAGGAGCAATGCCGCCCGAGGCAACATTAATATGATTGCGGGTGGGCTTACTGATGGAGATTCCAACAGGGCCAGAAAAGAACATGCATGGAGACTTGAAATACATGCCGTAGGGTGCAGCATGGAGAGAGCAGCTGGTCCAGAAATCAGTTTTGGGCCGAGAGACCTCGAGGGAGTAGAAATACCCCATGATGATGTATTAATAATTAAGGCTGTGATATCTGATTATGCTATTTCTCGTACCTTCATAGATACTGGTAGTTCTGTGAATATTATCTTTAAGAAAGCTTTTGATCAACTGCAGATTGACCCGAGTGAACTTCAACATATGGTAACAGCTTTATATGGATTCACTGGTAATGAAGTACAACCGCTTGGTCAAATAAAATTGGTCATATCCCTAGGGGAAGAGCCTCTTATGAGAACAAGAAGATCCTACTTTATGGTGGTGGATGCCTCCTCCTCCTATAATGTGATACTGGGTCAGCCAGCCTTAAATGAGTTTAGGGCGGTCGTTTCTACTTTCTGTCAAAAGATTAAATTTCTTGTTGATGACCAGGTCGGAGAAGTGCGGGTTGATCAGAAGACAGCTCGAAAATGTTATGTGGAGATCGTCCGAACTGAAGCCAGCGCTGCTCGGAAAATCCCAAGAATGGAGGTTAATGCCATTCAGGAAAAGTCATCTGTTCTGGTTTATGAAGAAAAGGAAGAAGTCCAGATACAAATCGGTCGACCTAAAGCTACTACTTATGTCACGGCCGATCTTGATCCTACATTGAAAGCCGAGCTGGTTCAGTGCTTGAAGAAAAACAATGATGTCTTCGCCTGGACGCTTAAAGAAGTCATGGGTGTTTCCCCTTCAGTCATGGAGCATTCTTTGCATGTTTTCCCAGATGCCCGGCTGGTCATGCAAAGAAAAAGAAATTTCAGTGTAGAACAAAATCAGATCATCAAGGAAGAAGTGACTAAACTCATGGAAGCTGATTACATCAGGGAGGTACAGTTCCCTAGCTGGCTAGCTAATGTGGTCTTGGTCTCTAAGCCAGGCAACAAATGGCGGGTATGTATTAATTTCCGTGATCTCAACAAAGCTTGCCCGAAAGATTATTATCCGCTACCCCGAATCGATCAATTGGTAGATTCTACATCTGGGTGTGAATACATTTCTATGTTGGACGCTTATCAGGGTTATCATCAGGTCCCCTTAGCTAAGGAGGACCAAGAGAAGGTCAGTTTCATAACATCTGAAGGTACTTATTGTTATAATGTTATGCCCTTTGGACTAAAAAATGCAGGTGCAACTTATCAAAGGCTTATGAATAAAGTCTTCCAGAAACAGATTGGAAGAAATATGGAAGTATATGTCGATGATATCTTGATTAAGTCTCTTCAAGCTATTGATCCATGCAGGGATGTAGAGGAGACCTGCAAGACATTGAGGCAATATGGGCTCAAGCTAAACCCAGGCAAATGTTTATTTGGAGCAAAGGGAGGAAAATTCCTGGGCTATATGGTGTCCGAGCGGGGAATAGAAGCCAACCCAAGAGTCAAAGCTCTGCAAAACATAGAACCACCACGCAACATGAGGGAAGCTCAAAGACTCACCGACCGGATTACAGCCTTGTCTAGATTTATTTCAAGGTCGACCGATCGTAGTCTCCATTTCTTCAAGATACTTCAGAAGGCTAACAAAGTTCAATGGGATGAAGAATGTGACAAAGCTTTTCAAGAGTTGAAAGACTATCTGTCCACCCTTCCTGTATTGGCTAAGCCTATAGTAGGAGAGACCTTGTGGGTATATCTCTCGGCTAATGAAAATGTTGTAGACTCTGTGTTAGTTAGACAGGAAGGGAAAGAGCAACACCCTGTGTATTTTTCTAGCCATTTATTAAAAGGAGCCGAGTGTAGATATACTACACTCGAAAAGTTGGCTTATGCATTAGTGTTGACTACCCGGAGGTTGCGCCCATATTTTTTAACACACACAAGTATTGTGTTGACTAACAGTACTCTCGAGCGGGTGTTGCTTAACCCGAAGGCATCGGGTCGATTGATCAAATGGACGATCGAACTTAGTGAGTATGACATACAATATCAACCTCGCTCGGCCATCAAGGTACAAGCTCTAGCAGATTTCATTATAGAAGTTCAAGGCCCTGAAGAAGAAAATACTTGGAAAGTTTATGTGGATGGATCATCAACTAGACAAGGTAGTGGAATTGGTATTCTCCTTATATCTCCAAGGGAAGATAGACTTTAACTTTCTGTCAGGCTGAATTATAGAGCTACCAACAATGAGGCAGAATATGAAGCATTGATAGCTGAATTACAAGCTGCTCGGCATATAGGGGCAGATCGACTTCTCATTTATTCTGATTCTCAGTTAGTAGCTCAACAATTATCAGGTAACTTTGAAATTAATAATGATAGGCTCAAGTTATATGCCGAGGCATTTGATAAATTGAAGTCTCAATTTCAAGAAGAAAATATACAAAAAGTTCCTCGATCCGAAAATCAAGTAGCCGATGAATTAGCTAAATTGGCCTCTGCTATAACACCATGGAATCTGGATCAGCCAGTGGAGCAGACCCTATTAATATCTTGTATTGAAAGACAAGATGAGGCAGAAATACAAGGTGACTGGAAGATACCAATCATATTATATTTGCAGCAGGGCATTCTTCCGAATGATGTAGAACAAGCAAGGGCATTTAAGAAGAGGGATACTCAGTATACTATGATAGGGGAGCAGTTATATAAAAGAGCTTTCTCCAGACCGCTACTTAAGTGTATTGGCACAGAAGATGTACAATTTATCTTGCAAGAGGTTCATCAAGGCTCTTGTGGTAGTCATATAGGGGGGAGATCCTTAGCTCGCAAAATTTTACTAGCAGAATATTTCTGGCCTACTCTACATGAAGATGCTAACAAATTGGTAAGAACTTGTATTTCTTGTCAGAAATATCAGAATATTCCGCATCATCCTACGTAATTATTAAGAACTTCTATAGTCTCCTACCCTTTTGATCAATGGGGCATGGATATAGTAGGCCCGTTTCTTATGACAACTGCACAAAAAAATTTTTTATTAGTAGCAGTGGATTATTTCTCTAAATAGGTAGAAGTAGAACCACTTGCTAGGATTACTGAAGATGCAGTTATTAAATTCCAATGGAAAAATATCATATGCAGATTCGGTATTCCTCATAAATTAGTTTATGATAATGGAAGACAATTCCAAGGAGACAGAATCTTAGATTGGTGCAAAAGTTAGGGTATTATTCAAGCATTCACCTCTGTGACGTACCCACAGAGTAATGGTCAAGTAGAGGTAACCAATAGAGAAATTATAAGAGGTTTAAAAACCAAACTAGATCATGTCGGAGGCAGCTAGGTAAACAAATTACCCAGTGTTCTTTGGGCATATCATACTACACCTCGGGAAGCTACAAGGATCACTCCTTTCTAACTGGTTTATGGGGGTGAAGAAGTAATTCCAATTGGGGTGGGGGTAGAATCTGACAGAAAACAGTTATATGATGAAGATAACGTTGATCAACGACTCATGGAGTTGGATCTAATAGAGGAAATCAGAGACAAAGCTGCCACTCGTCTCACATCAAATCGACAATGAATGAGGTAAAATTATAACAGAAGAGTCATTCGAAGATTTTTTCAAGTGGGAGATCTAGTATGGAAACGTGTTAAGCCTGTTGGGGATATTAGCAAGTTAGCACCGCAATGGGGAGGACCTTACAAGGTGGTAGAAAAACTGGCATCATGCTCATATTATCTCCAGGACACTGAAGGAAGAACTCTTGACCATCCCTGGAGTGCAAATCATTTACAGCCCTACCGAACTTAACAGGCTCATATCATTCAAGAATATGACTAAGAGAACAAATCAAAATTACTTGAAGCGGTTTCCCTACGAACAAATGACAAGTATGCTCATAGTTTATGTACTTTATTCAACTAGATAAATATAATGTAGGCCGAATATCGCCCAAGAAATAAATATGGCTCAAATAGCATGATGATTAGTAAGCAAACACTTCTAATTTGTTCAAGCGACCGTCAATTGGGTGCTTTAAGAAAGAACCTATCAGTTTTCCTTAAGAAAATCTCAAAGACATTAAACCACCACAAGGTTAGTGCAAGCATTTTAGTTTTACACAAAATATAGTCGATCGGGAAATCTCATGAAGTAACTTGGATGGGTCTTCACGGGAGAACTGGAGACTTTAAACTATCATAAAAGCATAGTCGATCGGGAAATCTCCTGAAGTAACTCGAACAAGTCTTTATGGGAGGAACCGGAGACTTTAAACTATAATAAAAGTATAGTCGATCGGGAAATCTCATGAAGTAACTCGGACGGGTCTTCATGGGAGGAACCAGAGACTTTAAACTATCATAAAAGCATAGTCGATCGGGAAATCTCATGAAGTAACTTGGACGGATCTTCACGGGAGGAACCGAAGACTTTAAACTATCATAAAAGTATAGTCGATCGGGAAATCTCATGAAGTAACTCAGACGGGTCTTCATGGGAGGAACCGGAGACTTTAAACTATCATAAAAGCATAGTCGATCGGGAAATCTCATAAAGTAACTCGGACGGGTCTTCATGGGAGGAACCAGAGACTTTAAACTAACATAAAAGCATAGTCGATCAGGAAATCTCATGAAGTAACTCGGACGGGTCTTCATGGGAGGAACTGGAGACTTTAAACTATCATAAAAGCATAGTCGATCAGGAAATCTCATGAAGTAACTCGGACGGGTCTTCATGGGAGGAACCGGAGACTTTAAACTATCATAAAAGCATAGTCGATCAGGAAATCTCATGAAGTAACTCGGACGGGTCTTCATGGGAGGAACTGGAGACTTGAAACTATCATAAAAGCATAGTCGATCGGGAAATCTCATGAAGTAATTCGGACGGGTCTTCATGGGAGGAACCGGAGACTTTAAACTATCATAAAAGCATAATCGATCTGGATTATATTGTCAGTAGAAATTTAGAGTTATGCGGATTTTTTTCATAAAAATCATTTGGTATTACACTCCAGACCAAGATTCAGGGTTCGAGGGGGATTCTGTATATACATATAATCTTGCAAAATTACATTCCCTATCTGAAGTCCTGATCTAAAATTACTCGGAATGTTATACTCAACTGAAGCACAGAAATTCCATGAAGTTCCTCATATAAAATCGCTCAGAATTACATGCTTTTCTAAGATATTACCAATGGAGGAATTTATCCAAACAAGATCTAATTCCAAGGAATAAGGGAGGAATTCTTGAATGAGATAGTACTTATTCTTAGTTCTTAGAAGCATTTCAAGGGAAGCAATGTCAAGCTAACACAAGCCAGGAAAAATAGGTAAGTACAAAATTTTCTCTTAATATTGTAGCTACTTAATTACAGATCTTTTAATTACAAGTCTTTTCATTACAAGTATTCTAATTGTAAGTCTTTTAATTATAAATCTTTTTAAATACATAACCATGCTTACTCAAAATGACTTGTTAAATCTTTGGGTAATTCTTTGTTGAGTCTGCGACGGTTTATGAATAGAGGAGGAGGTTCTCTAGGTAAATAATCACCCTCTCTCAGTTGTTGAAGAATCCCTACCACAGAATGATTTAAAGCCCCTACGATTTGACGAACATATTCTTTAACAAACGCCGGAGACCTTAGATAAGTTAAGCGTCTCTCTTCCCATCGGGTTTCCTAGCAACTTGATCTTTGAAAGTGTCTTTCTCCAATTTAAGTTGTTCCAGTTCCTTTCAAAGTGAGGATATTTCATCATCTTGGGCCTTTCTTTGTTCTTGCTCTTCTAGCAAAGCGAAATCTCTTGATGCTGATTCTTGAGCCTGATCAGAAAGACATACATTATGAAGCCTCTCCACTTTCTCTAAAACAAGGCTTTTATGAGAAACATCTGAAAGGGCTTTGTCCTTCAGAGCAATTTTCATCCGTAGACCAGATTGTAATCGATCCACTTATAACTCTAAGGTACTCCTTTCAAGCTCTTTGTTTTTCAATGACTGCTGTAACTCCTGTAATTCTTTCTTCATAGCCTCTATTTGTTGATCTTGCGAGGCTACTTTCTTGCGTAATTGAGAGAGCTTAATGTGAGAAGGAGGAATATTGGCTTGTAATGTCTCTACATGAGCCTTTAACTTGCCATTTTCCCTTTCTAAGGCAATAACTAACTGGTCCAGATGAAAACTTGAGGCGAGAAACTAAAAATAATAATACATTTAGTGAAAGCAATAAGAAGTTAACAATATATAATGAAAAATACTTACAACAACAGCTTGGCGACTATGATGGTCGGCACGACTGGAGATACTAGTACCTTTTAATAAATCTTGGCTATGCAACCAAGACTCAGACAGTGGGCCTTGCAGTTGTAAAAAACCGTAACCAGGAGGGTCCGAAGTTTGTCCCATCTGAGAGGGAAGACTTATAGCTTGTTTAAATAAAGGCGTGGAGGTAGAAAGAGAAGAGGGTCGTGTGGAAGAAGAAGGAAGAGGAATGAGAGGAGTAGTAGAACTGGGAATGATAGAGGATGAGCTAGAAGGGAAAGAAGTAGTGGAAACAAGAGCAACAGAGGAAGAACTAGAGGGGATGGAAGGTGGTAATGCAAGAAGAGTTGATTCAGTTGTTGAAGCACGGATTGCTGATGGCCCTGCACTTGGAGAAGATCTCCGGCAAGGTGTTTGTTTAGCTGTGGCCCAGAAGCTAGAGGAGGCAAGGCCAATGCAAGAGGTTGAGAGGATACAGAGGGGATAACAACCCTCTCAGAAGCAGAAGAAGTTGAAACAATAACAGAAGAGGAGGGGATGAGTAGAGCCGGTCTCATCATCCTAAGAGAAAGATTGGAGATAATGTGGGTAGGGGACATGGGTGCCTTACCTCTCTCAAAAGAAATAGGCACCGGAATGAGGGGAGCTTGTACAAAGGTACCAAAGAGGTCGCTAAAAGGAACATCCTCAGTAAGCCTGGGTTTCTTGACTAAGGTAATAAAAGGTTGTTCCTCTTCCTCTTCCATAGCTGCAACATCTTCCGTTTCTTGCTCTTCTTTAGACAGCAGACCCAGGGTAGAGGAAGTAAGATTAGTTCGACGAGCTTGTAGCCATTTTTCTCCGAGATTATTCAGAAAAGACTTAGTCATAGTAGTGTTCTTATACATGAAAGTCGGAAGAAGAGCATCAGCTGAAACATAATAATTGGGCGTCATTATAGAGGATGATTAGCAACCAATTGATAAATATAGTTCAAAATATTTAGACATACCAAAAGAGACATTCAGGGGAGTGTCAATGTTACTTTTTCCAAAGGGAAACATCAAACCCTCCATGATCAAGGATGGTAAGTTGAATTTTGCCCCCTTCATTTTGGATAAAGCTAAAGAAACAGAGGGATCATTGAGGAGATTGTCGGTACTAGGAACTGGAGGGAGATCATATATCCATTGGATAGGAAAAGGAGGAGAAGAAGGGAGACGCATAAAGAAAAATTTGTGACGTCATTCCCCTTGAGGAGGAATTCGGTTGAACAAAAAAGCCTTAGGGCGAGACTGAAATTTGAAGACACCGATATCTACTTGGCGCGGAACGAAGAAGTGATGAAAAAGATGAGGGGATAGAGGAAAATCTAGCAGTTTAGACACCCTGACGAAACTCATAAGGATAGAAAAAGACTGAGGGATGAATTGATTAAGGGGAATATTAAAGTAGTTACTAATGTAACGCCCGCCCTCCCTGCTATCAACAAGGGACGGGGCTACGATACTCTACGTACGTATTACAGCGGAAGACTTAAAATTATTTTTCTTAACTTAATTAAAACCGAACTACCCTAACATGGTTTCATAACATGATAACAAAATAAATAAAAACTTAACATCAAGTCACCCATATTGTATTACATTTCACAAAACCAAAGCATAGTTCTTAAAGGTTTTAAAGCAGGTTCTTAATTAGTTGCCTAGCCACTGCCACACACATCTTCGTTGCCCCTCCTGCTGCTCCTTTAACTCATCCAGCTTTTTCCTTTATCTGTGGTACAAGGAAAGTAAGCTATGAGCACTCATGGCTCAGTAAGTTCCTTTCCTACTCACTAAAACTAACAATCAGTACATAATCAAATAATGTCTCAACTTAACATGATCTCAACTAGTCATGGCATAACATATCATACTCTTTAAGCATATCATGCAACATAACAAACATTATAACTAGTCATGGCATATCATCTCTTAAAGCATAGCATGAAACATAACATAATCATATCATGGCATATCATCTCTTAAAACATAGCATGAAACATAACATAATCTTATCATGACATATCATCTCTTAAAACATAGCATGAAACATAACATAATCTTATCATGGCATATCATCTCTTAAAACATAGCATGAAACATAACATAATCATATCAGACATATCTTAAATCATAGCCTCAACACAACATAATCATAGATTTTATGCATCATGATTTTAAAAACATGTATCCGAAAAACATGTGTATGTCTCATGATCTTTTAAAATCATTTTCTTCTTACATATATATACTTGAACATAATATCAACATATTTAGGTCCTCGACTTGTACCATACATACATAACATAGATGCGCGCGTCCTAAGTATATCCAAGGTAGCAAGTCTTGAATCATACTAGGAACTAGGTCAAGATCACAAAGCATGGCCTAGGGGCGTATTAGAAGAGTCCATCCCTTATTAGCCTAGATCACAAAGCAAGGCTTGGCCTAGATCACAAAGCAAGGCCTAGGGGTGTACTAAGGAGCCCATCCCTTATTAGCCTAGATCACAAAGCAAGACTTAGCCTAGATCACAAAGCAAGGCCTAGGGACTGATTAGGAGTCCACCCTTGGTACAAGCCTTACAAAGTAAAATAGCATGTATAAAAATGCATCATTTAGTCACATAGCATAGCATAAAAGTATGCATCACTTAGGCATACATTATGTCATAAAAGTATGCATCACTTAGGCATACATCATATCGTAAAAAGTATGCATCACTTAGGTATACATCGTGTCATAAGAAAGTATGCATCACTTAGGCATACATCATATCATAAAAAGTATGCATCACTTAGGCATACATCATGTCATAAGAAAGTATGCATCACTTAGGCATACATCACATCATAAAAAGTATGCATCACTGAGGCATACATCATGTCATAAGAAAAAGTAGGCATATTTTTAACACATAGCACATCATAAAAACATGCATATTCTAAGTACATAGCATATCATTAAAGCATGCATATTTCTACTCACATAGCATATCATAAAAGCATGCATATTCTAAGCACATAGCATATCATTAAAACATGCATATCCCTATCCACATATCATATCATAAAAAGGTATAAATCATAAGCATACATGGTTAAGCATAAGGGTATATCATGTGATTATACTATCATAAGAAACATGGTAACATAGTTAACTTGGGTTCTAAGCTTCCTAAACCCTTGGGTTCCTATCATGGCCGAACCCCCTTAGGTCTCAATTTAGGTAAGAACAACCTCCAAGCATGTGAAACCTTAATTACCATTACATGAATTTCATAGGAAGCATTATAAGTATGATTTACTTGGTTTCTAAGTTCTCCAAGTCCTTAAACTCATGTGGCCGAACCCTATCAGTATATAAACAAGGTCCCAAATGTCATGAAAGTATGGAAACCTTAAACCATATTTATAGCATTTTTTTCCAAATAGCATAGTAAGCATATTGAGCTAGTTCCTAAGTCCTTCAAGCCCTTAATGTATGTCTTGGTCAATCTTTTAACAAGTATTCATTAGGGCTAAAAACAAACATACAAGCATGTGAACTTGAACTAACATCATGTATAAATTCATAACAAGACATCATACAATAGGTATGGCCGAAACTTACCCTAGCCTCATTTAGGTCACTAAACAACATATAGTATGAGAACTTTGGTTTTCTACTTATCATATTTCATGTAGAGTGACATAAGCATATTTAATTTTTGTTCTAGGGTTTCTAGGGCATTTATCCCTTCATGGCCGAAACACACAATGATCCATTTAGGTCATGGAAAAATTATACAAATATGTGACACAATCAACACATTATCATATTTTCATAAGAAGCACTTTTAACACATTTGGTTTCATTTCTAAGGCCTCTAGGTCTTTTAAACCCTACTTGGCCCAAACTCACAGAATATAAACTTGCTTCAAATAGCCTAAAAGCATGAGAAATTATACAAGTTTCATAGCATGTATATAAAGACAAGCATAATAAACATACATGTGAATTGTGTCTTAGGCTTCCTAGGTTTCTTTCCCTTTTTCTTTTATTTTTCCTTATGGATGAAACCTACCAATCTCTAAACTAGGTTTTAAGTGGCCTAAAGCATGGAAAACCTAAGTAAGTTTCATGGCAAAAATTACTAAGAACATCATATACAAAGTTGATTCATAAACAAGCTAGGACCCTTGTGATCTTACATGTCATATATCATGTAACTAATTTTCTATAGTCAATTTAAACATAAGAGCATTAAACAACTTTCATATCATAATATCACAGAGGTCTTGAGCATATTAGAATTTTGTTCAAGCTTTTCTAAACTATCCATCTTATCATGGCCGAAAATCTAAAATAAGAGTTCATGAATTTCTAGCAATGTACAACATGCAATTCTTTAAGAGAACTCTATATTCTATCATACAAACATGGTTATTTAAATTTAAAGGTCTTCCTAACCCTAAGCCCTTTTCTTGGCAGAAACATATAAATGGATTTCTTTGGTTCTAAGTAACCTTCAAGCAAGAAAACCAATAAAAAACCCTTAGTAGTTCATGGGAGAAATTTTGTACTAGTTTAGTTAAACAATATTTTTCCCTAACCTCCTTAACATATTTTTGGCCGAAATTCTGGGGTTAGGTACTCCTCTGATCAAACATCATTTAAGTATAAAAACATGAAGAAAATCCTTCCTACATAGCATAGAAAGAATATCATGAAATAAGGACTTGTTTAAACCATCCTAGATTTGAAAACCCTTTCTTTAGCCGAATTTTCTTAAATTCTTTTCTAGGTTTTCTAATTCTTATAGAATCCGAAAACCACATAAAAGCCTTGTACCACAGGTGAGGGGAAGCTTACATCCTTTTCGCTTGTGGATCTAAGGTATGGTGAAGAAGAAGTAGCCTCTTCTTCTAATTCCTTTCCCTTGATTCCTTTGCTAAGTCCTCCTTGTATCTTAGGCTTTCTTAGGGAACAAACTTGGCTTTGGGGCCGAAGATGGAGAGGGGACTGTGGTGTTCTCGGTGAGGGAGAGGATGAATGAGAGAAAATGAGAGAAAAATAATTTTCTCTTTTCTTGCTCCCTTTTATGTTAAGGGGGAAGAAGTAGCAAAATTGATTTTTGCTTTCCTTCTTCCTTAACCCATTTTCTATTTTTATTACATTTATTTTATTTTCTATTTATTCTCACCATTCATGATAAAATAAGGGGAATGAATCCCTTTAATCCCTTCTTTAAATTTTCGGCAAAATGAAGAAGGAAAGAGGGAGAGAATGAAGGAAGGCAAGTTGCCTTTCTCTTGCTCTTTTCTTATTTTCTCTTCTTAGATCTTTACTCCTATCTTTATCATGGGTTTCCCTCCTTTGTTATCAACATCTTCTCTCTATCCCAATTGGTTTCTACTAATTAATTCTATGAAATATAATATAAGAGGTTCATGGTTCAATCCTTGACCTCCTCTTCTTTTTATTTCATTTTATTTCTTTTTGCTTCAACTCACTTCCTATTATTTTTCTAAGGAAAAATCCCACATTCATATATTTATCTTACTAGCTTAGTGGGTATTACAACTAACATCACGAAAAAAGGGATGAAGAGGAAATCGAAAACCTTGTAGAACTTGGTCCCGAAAGATAGATATACACCCCAGAGGAGGAAGATGTGGGCTATCCTGTGGGGTAGGGCGAACTATATAGGAAGGAAAACCGTAGCTCACTTGTAAATCCACCTCCTCTGGCTCTATAAGGTCAGAAGCGCACGAAAGGAACCATGCAGTGGAAGAAATGGCCATGGCAGAATAACAGAAGGGAAGCAAACAAAGGAGAAGGTAGGGATATTCAAAAAGAAGAAGATAGCATCTCAAACCTCCTTCTTTTTTCCTCAGGCCCCGAAAGCATAAGGGTATATAAAATAATAATATCAACGGCAGTTCGCGTAGAACTTAAGTATAAAAGTGGGTATAGAGAGAAAAAGTATGAATCCAATAAGGAAGAATACCTGGAATCATAACCGTCATAAAGAGGTAATGTCATCAAAGGATAAAATCGAATTCAAAAAGAATGATGAATCCCAAGTAAAAGATGTTAAGTTTGGTAATCTTCCTCGGGAAACGCGACCAAGTTTTTCTCGATATAGGCTTGATTCTTAAAAGAATCAAACAAATATGGAGAAAATCGATCGGGTACTAGATTGATAAGATAATTTCAGATTATCTATTTGAGTAAAACAATAAACCCGGACAGTCATACTGGACTGGACGAGATTTAGTTAAGTATAAAGCATCAGTCGATATGTTCCCGCCTAAGGGTATATCGACCAGGTATAATAAACCAATTGATATCGAAATTATCACATCAAATAGGACTCGATTAGAAACTACCGGACGGGACTTGTAAGGATAAGTATGAATTGGTCGGTTACGATAGACCAGCCGAGATGAATACTATTCTAATATATTGATTAGAGATTTATAATGGTAAGTCAGGTGTCACTCACCATAATAAATCAGATAAAATTTGGTTAAGTATAATGCACTAGATGATATTCATAAATACAAGTATAAATCGACCGGTTATAATAAACCGAACGATATTAATAACAGTACGACAGGCCGCACTAAATCGAACGGGACTTAGTTAACTACAAAGTACCGGACGATATTTGTAAACACTAGTGTGCATCGACCGGTCATGATAGATCGGCCGAAATGGAGGATATTATAGTATATTGAGTGAAGTTTTATAGTGGCAAGCCAGGCGACATTCGACATACTTAGATAAAACAAACAACCACCACGAAAAGGAACAGATTTAGTAATAAAGATAGAAGTTTAACTTTACATAAACAAACCAGATTGTCATCACAAATTCTAGTCAACCTTACAATGATTTAAATTCGAGTAAGAAAATTACTCTATCGTTAACTGAGGAAATAGATCGGCGGGCCTGTTATCAAGAAGTTTACGTCGGTTCAAGAAATTAGGAGGGGGATTACGAGATAAGAAGTCTTCTTCTCATAGTTGCTTCACCGCTCCTTCAGCTCCGGCATTGTAGGCTACCAAAATAGACTTTATGATGGAACTATTGAACTCAGGAGAGTGGATCAAGATGGTAGCTCGCTCCTTGAAGCGGGTGTCTTCACCAGCCTTGTAGACTACTAAAGACATTTGGGAAGTTTTCAGCTCAGCGTCTTTGGTGGATGCCTCTGCTTTAGCTGTGTCCAAAGTGGTATTCAAAGAAGCTATTTCATCATCTTTCAGATGTAGAGCCTTGAGTTTATCAGCTAGTGCAGATTCATAATCAGACTTTAGCTTGTTAAGTTCAGTCGTCTGATTCTCTAATTTGGAAGTTAATTCCTTGTTGAGATCCGTAGCCGATTTGAATTGCAATTGAAGGCTTTCAATTTGAGATTCATTTTGTCTCTTGGACTCTTTTGAAACTCTAGCAGAAGACATCTCAACAACTTGTTGCTTCAACTTCTTGTTCTCATTATACAAGTGATGCATCAGCCGGGATAGACCCATATTTGCTAGCCATCGCTAGAAGCATAATAAAGGGTCACAGAATAATCAAAGATAAATAATAAATAAACATTCATAAACATATCCGGGTTTCTTTGTAAGAGAATCGATCGATTGTCTCAGGAGTACTAAGCTCCCCAAAAAGAGGATGAATTTCCTCCCAGACATTAGCATAAGAACCTCCCAGCAAGATAGGGAGGACGGGAATGGCAGAGGAGCTTATGGGAAAAGAAGAAGTTGGAATAGAAGGAGGGGCGAAAACCAGATAAGAAGAAGGTGAGGAAGGCAAAGATCCAGATTCTGGAATAGACCGTGGAAAAGTGAAAGAAGTGCCACCAGGAGAAGTGGTGCTAGAGGAAGGCGAAGAAGAGAAAACAAGAGAAGGATAAAGGTCAGCGAAAGTGGGCTCAGCAGAGGGAAGATCAGCAGAAGCAAAGTCTTCTGAGAGCAATTCTTCGGCGGAAAGGATGAGTCTCCTTTTGAGAGGAGGAGCCCTAGTAAGTTTACGCCCCGGGCGTTTGCCAGGAGTAACTTCAGCTATTGATTTACCAGAGCTCATAGGAGAAGTAAGCTCAATGATAGGAAGGGGAGTGGCTGCTGAAGGAGCAACAACCACTGATGAAGAAATGGTCGGCAAAGAAATAGCAGGAGTTTCTACAGGAAGGCCTTCGAGGACCTCAAAAACCACCTGAGAGCTGGATACATCAACCAGGGGAACCGGATCTTCGACTGGAGGCGGCGGAGTAATGGCAGCAAGAAGCTCTTATTCTTCTGCGCGAAGTGCATCCTCTTCCAGACGCAATTCTTCATCGATTAAAGCAGAATAAAAATTATCCACTATATAGAGGGAAGAAAATGTTTTAGTTAGTAAAAATCAATAAGGAAGAAGCATAATTTTACCTAAAGAGCGTTGTGTATCGAGCTTGACAGGGCTTAGACCAAATAAATACAGAAGATCGACCCGTAACCACTTAGGGATAGAAAGCCGACGACATAACAATTTTTCACAATAAACAGGAAAAGAAGGATGAAGGTGAAACTCCCTGACGTCGGGCAAGGGAGGCAAGGAGGATCTCCAGGCATGAGACCAAGGGATGGGTCCTGGAAACTTTATAAAAAAGAAACGAGATTTCCAAGTTTTGAGAGACGAAGGCATATCCTCAAAAAGGACCACCTTAGTCCGGGATTGGAAAAGGAAGACACCGGGCTCCAAACATTTTGGGTAGGAAAACATGAAAAAATTTTGGGGAGTAGGAGGAATATCTAACAGACGAAATAGCATGTAGGTGCCACACAGATAACGAAAGGCATTAGGTGTGAATTGTTGCAAGGGAATATCAAAATACTGACTCACATCAATTAGACAAGGAGGAATGTGAAACCTCAAACCCCCTATCAATTGATCCCTGAAAAACGTCACACAATTAGCGGGGGGACGGTGAGGATGATCATTTGGTTTCGAGATTAAGATGCTATATTCCCAAGGGATTTCATATTGATGGCGGATAGCAAGCCTAGCATTTTTGTCAAAGGAAGAGGAAATTTGGACATACTAAGGAGCAATCATTTCTTCAGCCATAGACAGAAGTAAAGGTTAGCAGAACAGCAAGTTTCTTACTGGAAGCAAGAAAGGAGATCGTCGGAAAGAGATGAGCGCGAGGTTTGGTCAAAGACTGCAGCAAGAGAAGAACGCTAAGGCAAGAAAGAAAGGGACAAAGTTGACAAGAAGATGAAGGGTTTAGGGTTTAGAAAATACACAACCGTCGTTAGATCAAGGCACTTTTCTTTCAATAGACGTCGAGGATTATAGAAAAGGGGCAAATGCCCGTGTGACGTAGCAGAGAGAGAAGATATATGTTACATAATCATAAAGGGGCATTTATGTTGGACGCGACAAATCGAATCATGCTGGGGTTGGAAACATCTTGTCATGCGCCTCCAACATTCTCTTACCGTTGAAAAGCCAATCACAATCAAGGAAATTCTGAGGAGAAGACGCAGTTTACTAGGTGTAATAAAGGAAGAGGGATTGAGTTTGACAAAACCCAGGCCAAGGATAAAAAATAATGAAAGTTATTTAGACATAAAGCATGGTTCGAACTAATGTTATTATAAAGCACAAACTAATATCGATCGAGGTAATTTTGTTTATAATATCGATCAGAATAACTTTATCTATAATAGATAGCATAGTATCGGCCGGGATAACCTTGTTTGCAATAAACAAGCTAATATCGGTCGGAATGACAATGTTTATGACATGTAAGTCAATATTGGTTAAGGTATTACATTTATTCTTGTGGACTAGAAGGATTCAAGAAAGTCATCCACTTCAATACAAAAGATCGTTCGATTTTACACTTGAAACCTGATCAAATACATAACATTATATTTTCCTCTCAAAACATTAAAACCTCAAAAGGTCAGCAGAAGTTACAAACATAAGCTCTCAAGATACTTAGAAGATTTAAGTCCCACCGGAGCCGAGCTTGTCAAGGCGCAGAAGTGGAAATATTTTACCTGACACGAAGGAAGCTTGCTCGGGCTGTAGAAGTGGGAATATTTTGCCCGGGACGAAGGAAACTATGAAGCAGAGTGGTCTCATGAACAAAGAGGGGCAGATTTATTCATGCCCTGGTGGAAAGGTGACTGAAGAGCCCCTTTCCTGCTGGATCCTTTTAGCTCTGCTTCTGGAGGATCCGCCTTAGCCTGCAGGTAACCTGGGTTATGCCTTTGTCACGACATCCATGGGCTATTCAGTTGGCCCTCCATGAGTAGTGGGAACCCCTCTAAAACCCGTCGGGTTTGCAGAACATGCCTTTGGCTGGAGATTCTAAATCTCAATAAACTTCATTCCTCGAGATAGTTTCTCGGACCAAAAGGTTAACTAAAGCCAAAGCTTGGGCAAACTCATATATAGATCTCATCTTGTCCAATAAGAATTGCCCCCAAAAAGGGGGATTTGGGGCCATACTCTTAGTAAGAAGAAGAGAACAAGGAAGATAAAGAAATGAGGCGAATGAAGAATGAAGAGAGGGTAATAGCCCTATTTAAAGGATCAAAAGACTCACGGGATCACTGTACTTGAGTTCACGGGATGACTATAGCAGAGGATCATGAGGCCACTACAGTACCTATGGTAGAGTCACGGGTAAAGACAGGTAAAGAGACAAAAATAGACATGTGTCTAGTCAGTTGGCTACACCTCCTTCGACTAGACTTGAGGGGGAGGCTAGTGATATGGGTTAGGTTTAGTAGGTCCCTGGTGAAAAAGGGGAAAGGAGATAGCAGAATTAAGAAGACAGGTCAATATTGGCCGAAATATATCTTGATGAAGGAGGACCAATACCGATCGAGATATGCATCACGGGAGGAAAGTTAATATCGACCAAGATATACCTTAAGGGAAGTAAGCCAATATCGACCGATATATACTTCAAAGGAGGTAGACCGATATCGATCGATACATACCTCAAAGAAAGTAGGCCAACATCGGCCGAGATATACCTTAGGGGAAGGCAGGTTAATATCGACCGATATTTACCTTGAGGAAAGTAAGCTAATACCGATCGAGAAATACCTTGAGCAGAGTAGGCAAATATCGACCGGGATACATCTTAGGAAGGATAAATCAATATCGGTCGGGTTTTCACATTTAAGATAAAAAGCTAGGATTATTTAAGATGACATATCTAGAATTAGTTAAGTATACATAATCACTCGAGAATGAAAAGATCCAAAGCTTTATATTACTGAGCGATTAGTTGAACGATAATAATGAATCGATCGAACAAGGTCTGGGTTTAATCTTCGGTCAATACAAAACATAGTATGATACCAAGCTGTCTACAACATAATAAAGACAGGATGGACAAGTAGACTTATAATTAATTTAATAAAGATATTATATGTGATTGAATAACATGTTTACCTATTTGGCGGGAAGTGTGTTTCCAGACTTTTCTACAGGTACTAGGCGACAAAGAAGGTACATCTGGGGTACAAAAAAGATTCCTTAAAAGTCATTTACCATAAGTAAACAGCTTACGTCATCTCATAACAAACTCTAACAAACCAGGGTCTACTTCATGACTACGGAGATTATATGAAGTGGTATAAAAAGGAGAATCCTCTCCGTTGGTCAGGCAAGTTCACATTACTACTCACGTTCACAACCCTAGTTTTCAACTACTGTTCATCTTCTTCTTCCCTCTTCCACACAAGGAGAGATCACTGACTTGAGCATCGGAGGGCCTAGCCAGGGATTCCCACCCCGGTCTTAGGTCACTGATGATAGCGTTGGTTGGTCTCTTGTGCGCAGGAAGCCTTGGAAGCTCCGGATCTCGATTTTCTTCAGTCAGATTTCTCTCTCGTCATTGAAGCTTCGCACGAGGAGGGCATTCTGTGATTTTATTCTCCCCGATCCGCTCTGGGTTTCTCGGATCGATATCCAGTCAGGTAATACTCTTCATCAGCAATAGGTTTTCTCCCCGGCTTTCCATTTTGTCAAGTTCTCAGACAGGATCAGTAGTTAAAAGAAAATTTTTAATTTTTGATAAAAACTTTCCTTTTTTGTAACCATCCACATGTTTTAAAAGAGAGATTTTAATTTATAAAATTTTCCTTTTATAACCAACAAGGGATTTAAAAGAGAAAATTTTCTATTAAAATTTCTTACTGGAAACAAATAAGGAAGTTTTAATTTTGTGTTTAAAACTTTCCTTGTTTGGAATACAAGGAGGTGGCCGACCATGACAAGTATAAGAGGAAGTTTTAATTTTTTATTTTAAAACTTTCCCCTTTAGTCATTGGCAAGGAATATAAAGAAGTTTTAATTATGTTTTAACTTTCCTTTTTTGCCAAGACCAAGGATTATAAAAGAGAACGAGGGGGTACCTCACCTCACAACACATCTTCTTATCCTCCTCTTTTTTTCCTTGTGGTCGGCCCTTCCTCTTCCCCTTTTCTTCTTCTTTGGGGGCCGGCGGTATCAATCCTTGTGGAAATATTGGTGGCCGGTTTATGCTTGAAGGAGGAGTAGAGAAAGGAGGCATTGTCTCCTAGCATCCCATGGAGATTGGTTGGTGGCCGAAACTCATCATCCTTTTTGAGGTTGTTGGTGGCTGAAACTTGGAAGCAAGAAGAGAAGGCTTGGGTGGTTTTCATCTTGGTAGATCGTCACCCACACGACGTCCAAGAGAAGGAGAGGAATACAATAAAAGATCAAGAGGTTTATAAGCTAGAAAAGGTATAACTAGTTTTTGTTTCTACATTATGACTAGTGTTGGGTTTTTCGGGCCGCGAAAACCCCAAAAGCCCCAGCCATCGGATCAGTACAAAGAAAAATAAAATAAAATACGAGTACGAGTTTCTAAACCTTAATCTACAGTAGATCTACAAAGGGAAACAAAGAATATACCCTTGATGCGCGCCCTACGCGAATCACGCTCGTCCAATGGTGTCGGATCTCAAGGTTGTCAAAGTAGACAACCCTCTAGAAGTATCCACACGAACACAAGAAGGAGATCACCAAACTAAAGTGTGCTAGCACCTTAGTTAGGTTCGGCAAGATGAGGAGAGGGAGAGAAGAAAATGGAGCAAGGAAGAAGATGATGGAATGAATGAGAATAATTCACAAAATGAAACTTATTCCTCCCATTCATGTGGCCGACCACATTAAGAGCATGTGTAACTCTCATGGAATGCCAAGAGTCACAACTCTTGGTAACTCCCATGAGGTGGCATCCCACTTAAGCAACTATGATGATGTGGAGCATCATCATTGGCCCACTCAATGCCAACTCACCAATGAGGTGGCATAAAGTCAAGTCAAACTTGACTCTTCATCTTCCTCCCAAGTCAAGTCAAACTTGACTTAATCTCTCTCATGGTTGATCTAATCCAACCATTTAAATCAAGTCAATTTAATATAATGAATCTAATTCATTTAATTAAATTGATTCAATGAGTCATAATCTAAATTAGACTCATTGAACACATGAATCAACTTGAGTCCAACTCAATTAGCCCAATTAGGATTACTCTTAATCCAATTTGATTCATCAAATGAATCTAATCCTCTTGGTTCATCATATGAACCTAATCTCTATCTTATTGTCCTTAGTGTGTGACCCTATAGGTTCTTGTAAGGTTGGCAATGCCCCTAAACCCATTTAGGAGCATAAGTAATGAGCGGTATCTAGCAACATATCATTACTACCCAATGTTACAAGAATGTTGAGATCCAACATCACCTTGTGACTACTAATTGTGACTCCTCATAATATATGACAAGTGTCCTTCTATCCTAAACATCTAGATTGATCAATATGAGGCATAGACCGTGTCATCCTCTAATCAATCTAAATCTTGATCTCCAAGTAGACTCACTAAATCAAATGAGCTCAATATCTCATATTGACTCATTTGGGCATGGCCATGCACTTCGTGGTCTCATGCTATCAAGAATATCGATGTCTCTCCCGTCATATAGGAGGGATAGATCTCATCTACATCACTCACATCCCTCTGCACAATTCGTTACATACCCGGTAATCGCCTTTATAGTCCACCTAGTTACGGGTGACGTTTGACAAAACCAAAGTACATAACTCCTTATATAGGGAACCATGGTGACTTCAGGTCTAAGGACTAGTAGTCATATTAATAACCACATGAGAAAGTATATGACACTCATATAACAATCCATGATACTTTCTCATGGCGGGTCATTCAGTATACATTCTCCAATGCATACTCATGTGTCAACTTGATATCTATATATCCATGACTTGTGTGATCAAGTCATCGAGTTGACCTACATGCTAGTCTTATTGCATTAGAATTGTCCCTGAATGTTAATACTCGACTAGGAATGATTAAGAGTAGTGTTCCCTATATCATCTCACTATCGGTTCAACTAACCGATTGATATAGGTGAGAACCTTCTACTCAAGGACGCTATTATACTTAGTTTATTTGGCACCAATACAAGTAAGTATAATAACCAAAACACATGCCTTTATTTATATAAATATGAATATGATACAATAAGTCCATAATACAATCATCGAATGATTGACTCTAGGGCTCTAACTAACAATTAGTTCATCCTTTTGTATAGATCTTGGAAAACCAAACACAAGAAGTTAATGGTTTTAGGTTATCATTTTTGTTATCGATTTTTATTGTTCGATTTCATGTTTCGATATTGTGTTTCTATTGAGGTCTCTATAGTTAAACCTAGTTTACTGTAAGAATTAAATATCCAATTTCTTTGAAAGGCTTTGTCTAGGAAGTGGTGGATGATCTCATACCCAAGAAGGCCTAGTGCCTCGCTATGTTTAACTTGGAAGCTGATCTTTGAAATAGATATTTGATAACTTTGTAATATGGTTTAACTTGGGAAGATCACATCGGTTAAACTTGGATTAAAAATGTTAAGTATCGTTTCCAATCCAAGTATAACTTTTGAAGAATAATTTGGATTAATAATGTTAAGCATCGTTTGCAATCCAAATTTAACTTCAGTAGAGCACATGGGTAGCTAGGATAGTTCTATGCTTCTACAAATTTTTGTACAGGAGAACTAGGACGGTATTCCTTGTAGCAACCAACACTTAATTCATCTCAATAAGAATTTACTAAGCTTAATCCATAAACCATCACAACCACCATAGATTAAGCATTCCATAATCACATTAGGTTAGGTTAAACATGAATCCATCATAACTCACCCAAATCTCAGATGCTCCCATGATGATTCACTGTCGAAGAAATGCACGCTGCCGAGGATCGTGGTCGGAACAAGATAGAGTTGTTTATTTCAAAGTCAAATGCCTTACACACCAATCATCACAACCACGTCCAAGCACTAAACCCAATTCAGCACCTTAATTTTAGATCGAGCTTAAACTGAACTAAAACATGTATACCTCATCAACCGCAACTGATTCGTGGAGCCAAAGCTTGACCTGGTTACTGCACCGGAATCCCTAATCAAGAAAAAGATCAAGAATGAAAGCTCTGACCAAAACAGAGATCGGCTGAAGAGATCAAGTGGCGATCCCTCATATCCACGGCGAAATCCAATCAAGAAGAAGGATGCAGCAATGAACCAAAACTAGGGCTCGCACCTGGTCGCGATAGCTGGACACAAGAGAAAACTGCAACAAGATGTCGATGACCAAAGAATCGGAGCTGTAGCATTCGGTAAATTGGAGCTAGGGCACAACCAACAAATTGAGAGAGAGAGTGAGAGAGAGATGTGGTAAGATGACCCTCAGATAATCGCGACACTAGGCTTCACCGGCAACTACAGCTGTGGTATGGCGTCGGACGGTGGCATGAAGAGGCACGATCGACGATCTAGGGCATAATCGCGAGAGGAGGAGGGAGGGGATCAGGATAAGTACCGTTGCTAGGGTTGAATCGGCGATAGGCGGCGATCAGCGGCGTCAGCCGACAATGAACGATCGGCCCTTAACACACGATGAGGCAGCGAAGCCATGTTAGCACCGGCGATAGTAGATGTGGTGGAGAAGCTCGCGGAGAAGTTGGGAGGGAGGATGTGCCGGCGAGAACAAGGAAGGGGGAAATAATCGAGGAAAGAAAACTCGGGCGGAGGAAATGAGGGAAAATGGGGGAAAATAAAACTTATATACTTAGCTTAATTAAATCTGACTTTAGGTTAAATTAATTAAATCTAAAGTTAATTGCTCAATCAACTCCCATTTAAATGGTGTTCCAAACAAGCCTCCTCTATACCTCGAATCCATCCTCTCAAAATGGTCATACGGATCCCTTTTAAATCTCGAAAAATTTCTAAAAATTCCTTAAAAATCTAATAAGATTATTTTTCAAATAACCTTATTATTTATTTATTATTTGGGTATCGTATTTTACAACATATGCAATAACTCGTTAAACCCAAAATCCAAAATAATTAGTAAAAACCCTAATTTAATGATTAACCTCTATCCACCCAATTCCATTGGTTGAATTAGGTTTAACTCATTATTACCAAATCCTTAATGGATCCATGTAACAATCCATTTACCACTAAGTCTACTCATCATAAATCTAAATCGATCCCAATACATCACAATATCAATCTAATGAACCTGATTAATGAACATGTAATCATCTACAATAAACCACTCAATTAATCAACCAAACCACAACATCTTATGAACTCCAAATCTACTACAAATCCAAAACTATCCAAGATTATCTACTGAGTATAACTTAATCAACTCAAATTCCAATTCCAAACACATCTCCTCATTATCAACTAGTTAATCATTCTAATACAAGTTAATCAGATACCATAATAAATTACCCCTAACCATTTCATAATCAATTCGATTAAGGCTAAACATAATTCAGTTCTAACAACTCACCTAAATTTAGAGACTTCTCTATTAATTCACGGCCTGAGAAGTGCTTGCTGTCGAGGATTGTGGCAGGAGCAAGATGGAGTTATTGATTTCCAAGTCTAGCACCCTACATAATAGTCATCTTAGCCACGTTGGAGCATTAGACCTAATTCCACATTGATCAACCTAATTCGAGATCAAACCTAATATTGACCATAACTTCTTTAAACTATAGATCTTACCTTCACTTAATCTCTGTTCTTTGCTCGAATCATTATCGCTTGCAAAGATGCTAGCCAAAATTGTGTGATTTGGGGGATTTGGCCAGGGCTTCACGTCGGACTAGAGGACAAGTCCAATACAATCCCTAGTGATATAGGGATAACTAGATTGAAGAATTTGATGGCTCAAGTAAGCCATCAACAGCTGTGGACAAAAGCTAATTGCAACTGATCTCACAAGGGGAAAGAAGATATGGAGCGAGGGAGTTTGATATCGAGCATGGGTTGGCTAGAGCAGAAGATCTCGGTGGTCGGGGTTGTGGCACGCTGGTGCGATGAGGGAGGATCGATACTAGGGTTTAGATTCCCCCCTTTTGGCCGAAGATTTGCCCGCACAAGGGGCAGCGATCTAGGGAGAAGGATGGTTGGAGTGGCACAGGCGATCGGTAGAGAAGAAGGAAGGCTCTGACCGCACAACGCCGACATGATCGAGCTGTCCACAGTGAAGACACAAGGAACATAGAGAGAGAGAGAGAGAGAAATCAGGGAAAGAGAGGAAGAGTGTCGGGATTTAAGCTTAGGTCACCGTAACGATCTATTAATATACTTAGGTTTAATTAACTTAATCTTAAGTTTACTCCTCAATCAACTCCCACTTGATAGTTATTCCAAACAGACTTTTCCTAAGCCTAATTAAGTCATCCCCTTAAACCTATCATATGACCTCTATTTAAATCTCAAAAGAAATTAAAAATTTCTAAAAAATCCAATAAGGATATTTCTCCAATAACAATTATCCTTAAATTTTCTGTATCTTACATAAAGTGAAGAAAGAGCTTGATTTGTTATAAATAGGATTAATTAACTCGAAAAGATTCTTTAGGAGATTGGGTTACCTCTTCACTATTGATCTCTTTCTTCGAATGATGTGTTTTTTCTCGAAAAATAGTTTCAATTCCAATTTCACTTGCAATATGTTCAGCTACAATCAATGGTTGATCAAATCCAAATTCTTGGAGAGAAGAAATAAGTTCCTTTAACTATCTAATAGCAACATCAATATCCATATTTACTGCTTAGAGAAACATACTAACAATGTTAATCTTATATAACAACTAGTAACAAATTACTATTACAGACATGAACTCAAAATTGATCCTGTCCGAAAGCTGAATCAACGGACGTTGGGCACGTGACGCTCTCCAAGCGGTTGACGTAGATCTACTGACTATCCGCCCGGACCTCCGGTGAACCTGCACTGAAGTCGAGCCGGGAAGGGGTTCCCAGCGATGACCCTCCGACGCTCAAGTCAGGCAAAGCTCAACAAGAAAGTGGCTCCAAGAATTGTAGAATGCGTACCTCCGGCGAAGGATGAGGGCCTTTATATAGGGCTGTGGAGAAGCGGGTGCATACATACCGAGGTGTACACGTGTCCCCAGCCCATACCCCAGTAAGGGCCTGTCAGTGAGCTTACCTGACCTCATATTGCTACAGTCTAAGCACGTCTTCGATGGGATAGCGGAACCCCCTGTCGTAAGGTTTAGAGTACGGCCTAAACATAGAACATGCCCGCTGTCAAAAAAAGATGTCCCTTGTCCTTTTCCTCTTGCTCCCGGCTGGGCACCCGGCCAGCCAGCCTCTGCCTTACGTCCGGCCGGACACCTATAGTGGTCTACTTGGGATATTCTCGGTAATGTGCTTTGTGGAGACTATTAGCAGTATGCTACCTCATGTCTTCAGCCGAGCGTGCCCTCCGCTCGGCCCTACGATCCTGTACCATGAGTGTCGGGGCCCAGCTTCTTGCTGGGGCGCCTTCTGCCATCAATTAGACACCGGTCAGCCGGCCGAGCGTTCGACCCACCCATCTCCGGTCGGCCACCTGGCCCTTTGACTTCCACGTGGCGTTGACTCCCCAGAACGGGGGTCCCCTGTTCTTACCACTGGATCACTTGCCTCCCCTTCAAGTCTAGTCGAAGGAGGCGATTAGTCCGACTGACTGGACTGCGAATTTAGTCGAGCGGTGCTTTCGTGCCATTTTCCTCCGCTCGGTCGACCACAGGGATGGCCTTGTAGTCAACAGTAACATTCCTTGAACCTCCTCGTGATCTGCGCCAATCTTCGACATTAAGGTTGAGCATGCGCTCATTAAATGCTTCGAATAGCTGACTGCTACGTGGCGCACTATCGTCATCGTACGGCGACGGCGGCGTGGTACTTTGATGGGATCGAAGCGGTTCGAAATGAACGGCGCGATGCGCGCTTTGATTCCCGTGACTTGGATCCAACGGTGGAGGCCGCCCGGCCTCCACCCTATAAAATCTTCGTTTTCTCCCCCGTCGCCTTACTCCTTCTTTCGCGTGCTCCCGGTTATCCCTCGCGTTCTAGAGCTCCGGCGATCGTATTCTCCTGCTTCCGTCGATCCCAGGTGTTCTTCCTTCGATCCTCCTTTTTCCCGTAAGATTCTCCTCTTTTCTTTCTCGTTTCCGGTGCTTTCTTTGCATTTCTTTCCCCAGTTTTCGATTCCAGGATACTCCTTTCGCTTGCTGTCGTCTTTCTTCTGCTTTTTTACCTTTTTGATTTCTCCCACTTGGACCATGGCTAGTTTTTCTCATCCTGAAGACCAGTCTCTCGGCTCATGGTACACTACCATGCAGTCACGATTCGACCAGCGTGACTTTGATGTTCTGATAGATAATTTTGAAATCCCCGACGACTTTGAACTTCTTTTAGCCGGTCCCTCCGCTCGGCCACATAGGCCGTCGCGCAGAGCTTTCTGTGTCTTCCGCGACCAGTTTACTGCTGGTCTACGTTTCCCTGTACATCCTTTCATTATAGATGTTTGTAACTTTTTCGATGTTCCACTCGGCAGTCTAGTACCTAACACTTTTCGCCTTCTCTGTGGGGTTGTTGTTTTGTTCAAAATCCACAACATCCCCCTCCGACCGGACGTCTTTTTTTATTTCTATTACCCCAAGCAGTCCGAGCCGGGCACCTTCATGTTCCAAGCTCGGCCCGGCCTAGTCTTCTATAACAAACTGTCTTCTTCCAATAAACATTGGAAGGAGTATTTTTTCTATATTCGTATGCCCGATCAGGCCAATTTCCAGACCAAGTGGCAGGTCGACCTACCCCCCACTCCTGAGCTGAAGAAGTTCAAAACCCGACCAGACTACCTCCATGCTGCAAATATGCTAGCCGGTCTGCGGCTCGACATCAATAAGCTTCTTCACGAAGGAGTGATGTACATCTTCGGCCTGAGTCCCATACGGACTCCTCTTCCGAGCAGCTTCGGTAAGAATTTAACTTGGGCATATGCTTTGATTGCTAACTGATTTCTCTTCTTTCCTTTGCAGCGGACATCGTCATGGAGTCGGTAATGGCCTGCATTTTGAAGAAAAAGGCAGCAGCGCTCAAAGCCGCGGTAGCCAGGGAGATGGAGGCTCTTGGCATCCAGCCGGTCGGCTCGCATGAAGAAGAGAGCGGGGCACACGTCGGGGAGTCGGCCGCTCAGGCTTCTCTCCCAGAGCCAGCGGCTGGGGCAACCATCAGCCAAGAGCCTTCCGCTCGGGGTGACGGCTCAGCTCCGGAAGAAGAGCAGCCTCACCCGAAAAGGCGCCGAGTGGAGACTCCAGTCCGCTCAGCCACGTCTGCTGTTCAACCCTCCGCCCGAGCCACTGCAAGTGCTCGCGGTAAGGCTCCAGAGGTCGAAGCCATTTCGTCCGATCGGACTCCTTCGGAATGGGACGAGCCGACGATCCCTCTTGAGGCCGTTCCAGTCAGCTCCCTTCCGCCCGCTCCTCAACCCGTCCAACGTTCAACCATCCGATCTCAGTTTTCGGCGCCGACCTCTGATCCTCTTCCGGCCGCCGGTCAGACGATCCCAGGTCACGGTCGCACGATACGAGTCACTCTTCATCTTCCAACTGAAGAGCTGCTGCCAGAGGCCGACCAACCTACAGCGCCCGAGCATACCATCACTTTGAAGGGCCCACTAGCTGAGATGTGGGCCGACGCTCGAGCACGCGTCGCGCTGATCTCCCTTCGAAATTTGGCCAATAGCCATATGCAGCAGGCCACGGGGGTAAGTTTATTTTCTCCCGAGTTTTGTATGCATTCCGTCCGATCGGCCAATAACAACTTCTTATTTTTGTCAGAGATGGGCGGAGGAGGTTGCTGTCTCCAACCGCCTGGCCTTGGTAGATGAAGAGCTAAGGCAACTGAAGGTGGCAGTCGGTCTGTCCGGCTCTCAGGGCCCCTCATATTCTGAGCTGCAAAAGGAGCTGAAGAAAGCCCAAGATTTGTTGGCGGCCGAGCAGAAGAAGACGGCCGATCAGGCCCACGCCTTGGCCGAGTACGAGCGACAAGTCAAGTCGCTCGACACAAAAATAACCCTGGCCACCACTCGAAAAAACACGACCATCTCCGATCTGGAGAAACAGAATGTGGAGGCTCGGGGCCTAGAGCAGAAGGTAAAGGGGCTGATGGATCAGCTCGATGGCGAGAAAGCAAGCCGCTCGGCTGACGCACTGAAGCATATAGACGAGCTGAAAACTCTTCAAGAGTCCCTCAAAGCGTCTCAATTGGCCTTCAAAGAATACCAAGAGGCCGAGCCGAGTCGGGTAGCTGCCCTAAGACAAAGCTACGTCCGCTCGCCTGAATTCTCGGAGAAAGTCTGCGAGCGGTTGTATACGGCCTTCGACCTGGCTATGACCGCCACCACTACGTATCTGAAGTCGAAGGGTCTTCTTCCGGACTCTACTGCTATTCCGGCCGGCGATCAAGTGGCGCTCCTGAACAACATTCCGAAGGACCTTTACGATTATATTGAGTAGGCGTTTTTATATGTAATTAGGCCGTTCGGCCAAAAAGGATCCTTTTTTGTACTTAAGTCGCTCGGCTTAAAGTTTTATTTTTAATGCAATGCTTTCCTTTCGCGTACTTTACCCCTTTGCTAACCAATGTATGTGTTGTCCGCACATCTATTATCAGATCTCTAGCATCCAAAAGGGATTTTTACGAAGTATTTGGCGTGACCCTTCCGCTCGGCTAAATATGTAATATTCCGCTTTGATAGCAGAGATCGCTCGCTAGAAGCCGATGAAGTACCTTTTTGATTGCCTTCTTCCGCTCGGAAGATTTATAGACGTCGGCTCGTCTCTCGATTTTTAACGTCGGAGCTCGACGGTCTTCCACTCGGAAGATTTATAGATGCCGGCTCGTCTCTCGATTTTTAACGTCGGAGCTCGACGGTCTTCCGCTCGGATGATTTATAGACGCTTGCCTCTGGACTTTAGATGCTTTAATCCGCTCGGAAGATTTATAGACGCCGGCTCGTCTCTCGATTTTTAACGTCGGAGCTCGACGGTCTTCCGCTCGGAGGGTTTATAGACGCCGGCTCGTCTCTCAATTTTTAACGTCGGAGCTCGACGGTCTTCCGCTAGGAAGATTTATAGACGCCGGCTCATCTCTCGATTTTTAATGTCGGAGCTCGACGGTCTTCCGCTCGAAAGATTTATAGACGCCGGCTCGTCTCTCGATTTTTATCATCGGAGCTCGACGGTCTTCCGCTCGGAAGATTTATAGACGCCGGCTCGTCTCCCGATTTTTAACGTCGGAGCTCGACGGTCTTCCGCTCGGAGGGTTTATATACGCCGGCTCGTCTCTCGATTTTTAACGTCGGAGCTCGACGGTCTTCCGCTCGGAGGGTTTATAGACGCCGGCTCGTCTCTCGATTTTTAACGTCGGAGCTCGACGGTCTTCCACTCGGAAGATTTATAGACGTCGGCTCGTCTCTCGATTTTTAACGTCGGAGCTCGACGGTCTTCCACTCGAAAGATTTATAGACGCCGGCTCATCTCTCGATTTTTAACGTCGGAGCTCGACGGTCTTCCGCTCGGAAGATTTATAGACGCTGGCTCGTCTCTTGATTTTTAACGTCGGAGCTCGACTGTCTTCCGCTCGGAAGATTTATAGACGCCGGCTTGTCTCTCGATTTTTAATGTCGGAGCTCGACGGTCTTCCGCTCGGAGGGTTTATAGACGCCGGCTCGTCTCTCGCTTTTTAACGTCGGAGCTCAACGGTCTTCCGCTCGGAAGATTTATAGACGTCGGCTCGTCTCTCGATTTTTAACGTCGGAGCTCGACGGTCTTCCGCTCGGAGGGTTTATAGACGCCGGCTCGTCTCTCGATTTTTAACGTCGGAGCTCGACGGTCTTCCGCTCGGAGGGTTTATAGACGCCGGCTCGTCTCTCGATTTTTAACGTCGGAGCTCGACGGTCTTCCACTCGGAGGGTTTATAGACGCCGGCTCGTCTCTCGATTTTTAACATCGGTGCTCGACGGTCTTCCGCTCGGAGGGTTTATAGATGCCGACTCGTCTCTCGATTTTTTCACTGCCGTTCGGCGAAGCTATTAGCCATCCTTTAAATTATTTTTGCTTCCTGCATTACAAGGATGTAGGCGACCAAAATATACACAAAACGAGTTACATCAGTGCACCTTTCACCCAGCTCGATAAGGTTGGAGATGATTCGCGCTCCATGGTCGGTCCAGCTGTCGCCCGTCTTCATCCTCCAAATAATAAGCGCCCGAGCAGAGCTTTTCGACGATTTTGAAGGGGCCTGTCTAGGGAGCCTCCAGTTTGCCGACGTCGCCGACCGGCTTTATTTTTTTCCAGACAAGGTCGCCGACCTGGAATGATCTGGGGATTACGCGCCGGTTGTAGTTTTGCTTCATCCGTTGCCGGTACGCCATCAGCCGGACGGACGCCTTGGCTCGCTCCTCGTCAACCAGATCCAGCTCCATGTTCCTCCGCTCGGCGTTGCCCTCATCATAATTCTGGATTCGGATGGACTCGACTCCGACTTCGACAGGGATCACCGCTTCGCCGCCGTACACCAGATGGAAAGGCATGACGCCCGTTCCTTCCTTTGGAGTCGTTCGGATGGCCCATAGGACGCCCGGCACTTGATGATATCCCTGATAAGCGTCGAGCATGCATATCAACTCGCAGCCGGCCGTAGAGTCCACCAGTTGATCGATCCGGGGCAGGGGATAAAAATCTTTTGGGCACGCCTTGTTAAGGTCCCGGAAATCGATGCACACTCTCCACTTGTTGCCTGGCTTGGAGACTAGCACCACGTTTGCCAACCAGCTCGGGAACTGGACCTCGCGTATATGGCCGGCCTCCAGGAGTTTCTCCACCTCCGCTCGGATTATGACATTCTGTTCGGCGTTGAAATTCCTCTTTCTCTGCTTCACTGGCCGAGCGTCCGGTCGGACATGGAGCTCATGCTGCGCTATACTTGGTGAAATGTCGGGCAACTCATGCGTCGACCAGACGAAGACATCATGGTTTTTCTGGAGGCATTGGATCACCTCCTCCTTCTGGCTCGCCTCCAGATCGGACGCGATGAATGTCATGGCCTCCGATCGGGTCGGGTGAATCCGCACTTCCTCTTTTTCTTCATAAATCAAAGAGGGTGGCTTTTCAGTGATAGCGTTCACCTCGATCCGGGGCGTTTTCCGAGCGACATTGGCTTCTGCTCGGACCATCTCGACGTAACATCGCCAAGCTGCTAGTTGATCTCCTCGTACTTCTCCTACTTTGTCCTCGACGGGGAACTTGATCTTCTGGTGGAAGGTGGAGACGGCCGCTCGAAATTCACTGAGAGCTGGTCGTCCCAGGATGACGTTGTATGCCGATGGAGAGTCCACCACGACGAAGTTTGCAGTCTGCGTCCTTCTGAGCGGCTCCTCTCCTAGCGAAATAGCCAGTCGAATCTGTCCAACCGGCTGAACTTCATTGCCCGTAAACCCGTAAAGGGGGGTTGTCATGGGCAGCAGCTCGGCTCGATCAATTTGCAGTTGATCGAATGCCTTTTTGAAGATGATATTGACCGAGCTTCCTGTGTCAATAAAAACATGGTGAATAGTGTAATTGGCTATTACCGCTTTGATGAGAAGAGCGTCGTCGTGGGGAACTTCCACCCCTTCCAAGTCCCTGGGCCCGAAACTAATTTCGGGTCCGCTCGCCCATTCCTGGCTGCAGCCGACCGCATGGATCTGTTGCTGCCGGACGCTCGCCTTCCTTGCTCGGTTGGAATCTCCTCCGGTTGGACCACCAGCTATGATGTTGATCTCACCTCGGGAAGTATTACTTCTATTTTCTTCTTCCCGAGCGGATGGTCGGGGGCGTTCCCTAGACATCCGGAGATTCTCCCACCTCGGAGAGCAATGCCGCTCGGGAGTTGGTTGTTGTCGCTTGTTAGCTATTGTCCGATCGGCTTCACGAGGCCTCTGTCGCCTGTCGGCTGATGGCAATCGACGACCGCCACCACTGGGAACGGGGTGGGCGATTAGAGGAAGACTTCGGCAATCCCTGCTGTTATGTGTGTCCGTCCGGTGGAAGGAACAAAACATAAGAGTCCATTTCTTCTTTGGCTTGGGCCGTTCGGCTGCTACTTCTTGGACATAAGATCTTGGATGATGCGAACGAATTGCCTCGGCCTGCGGTCCTCTGGGCGGCTGGTGAGCAATGTGAGGCTTCCGCTCGGCAGGGGGAGCCCGCTCAGTTGGGGTTTCCTTTCTTCGGGCCACTTGGGTTTCCTCCACGTTGATATATTCGTTGGCCCGGTGTAGCATATGGTCGTAGTCTCGGGGTGGTTTCCGAATGAGCGATCAGAAGAAATCCCCATCCACGAGGCCTTGTGTGAAGGCATTCATCATGGTCTTCGAGGTGGCTGTTGGAATGTCCATAGCTACCTGGTTGAACCGCTGGATATAGGCTCGGAGCGATTCCCTGGGTTCTTGTTTGATGGCGAATAGGCTGACACTCGTCTTCTGGTAGCACCGACTACTGGCGAAGTGGTGGAGGAAGGCCGTACGGAAGTCTTTGAAGCTTGTGATAGATCCGTCCGGCAACCTCCGAAACCACCGTTAAGCAGATCCAAAGAGGGTGGTGAGGAAAACCCGACACTTCACCCCATCTGTGTATTGATGTAGGGTGGCCGTGTTATCAAACTTACCCAAATGATCATCCGAGTCGGTGGTTCCATTGTATTCACCGATCGTCGGGGGCACGTAGTGCTTGGGCAGAGGGTCTTGTAGAATAGCCTCTGAAAATTGGCGGTTGACTTGCTCGGGTGATGCGTCCGCTCGGGGGACTTTCCCTTTTTTGTTATCTCGTCTTGGCATTTCATCTGAAGAAGATCCCCGATACCGATTAGCTGTTGCGGCTTCAGGAGTGCGGAATAGGGCCCGATGAAATGCAACGGTGGCCTAAGATGCTTCCGATCGGCCACCTGATGCTGATGTTGCTTGCTGCTCTACCCGCTCGGCTTGTGACTTTTGTCTCTGTTCCATAAGCTTGGCGGCTCTTGTCTCGATCAAAGCATCGAGCTCCTCTATGGAGAGCATCACCGAGTGCTGTCGTCCAACTTCATCCATTGCTTCCGATCGGATGCAGGAGCGTTCCCACAGACGGTGCCAAATTGATCCTGTCTGAAAGCTGAATCAACGGACGCTGGGCATGTGGCGCTCTCCAAGCGGCTGACGTAGATCTAATGACTATCCGCCCGGACCTCCGGTGAACCTGCACTGAAGTTGAGCCGGGAAGGGGTTCCCGGCAACGACCCTCCGACGCTCAAGTCAGGCAAAGCTCAACAAGAAAGTGGCTCCAAGAATCATAGAATGCTTACCTCCGGCGAAGGATGAGGGCCTTTATATAGGGCTGTGGAGAAGCGGGTGCACACATACCAAGGTGTACACGTGTCCCCAGCTCATACCCCAGTAAGGGCCTGTCAGTGAGCTTACCTGACCCCATACTGCTACAGTACAAGCACGTCTTCGATGGGACAGCGGAACCCCCTGTCGTAAGGTTTGGAGTACGGCCTAAACATAGAACATGCCCGCTGTCAGAAAAAGATGTCCCTTGTCCTTTTCCTCTTGCTCCCGGCTAGGCATCCGGCCGGCCAGCCTCTGCCTTACGTCCGGCCGGACACCTATAGTGGTCTACTTGGGATATTCTCAGTAATGTGCTTTGTGGAGACTGTTAGCAGTATGCTACCTCATATCTTCAGCCGAGCGTGCCCTCCGCTCGGCCCTACGATCCTGTACCATGAGCGCCGGGGTCCAGCTTCTTGCTGGGGCGCCTTCTGCCATTAGTTAGACACTGGTCAGCCGGCCGGGCGTTCGACCCACCCATCTCCGGTCGGCCACCTGGCTCTTTGACTTTCACGTGGCGTTGACTCCCCAGAACGGGGGTCCTCTGTTCTTACCGCCGGATCAAATAGGATTAATTAACTCGAAAAGATTCTTTAGGAGATTGGGTTACCTCTTCACTATTGATCTCTTTCTTCGAATGATGTGTTTTTTCTCGAAAAATAGTTTCAATTCCAATTTCACTTGCAATATGTTCAGCTACAATCAATGCTTGATCAAATCCAAATTCTTGGAGAGAAGAAATAAGTTCCTTTAACTATCTAATAGCAACATCAATATCCATATTTACTGCTTAGAGAAACATACTAACAATGTTAATCTTATATAACAACTAGTAACAAATTACTATTACAGACATGAACTCAAAATTCTCAAGTTCAAATGATGTCAAACCCTCAACTCCACTCTTTATTTTTGAGTCATCAAAATTTTTTACCAAATCAATTAAAACATCTCATATTTTCGAAATTTGATCTTTTATGGGCTTCATGCTTTCAACATGTCTTTCCCATTGTGTTTGTGATAATGGCTTGACTGTAAGACCTTGCACATGAATTTTTAAGATTTGCTACTGCTTGGTAGAAGAAGAGAATAATGAATATATGCATTGTATAAAATCAAAAAAGGACATTGCTTTTAGGACAACATTTCACCATATCACATAATGTGAGATTAAGATTGTGTCATCCACATGTAATGTAAAAATCTCTAAGATTAACTTCAAGTAATTACCTCTGTACACCCTTGTGCGTCTCTTTCATATTAGATCCATTGTCATATCCTTGACCTCTTATATTATCAATGCCAAGTTTTAGATTGCTCAAAATAATTTTAAGCTTTGTGAAAATCTCAAGCCCTGAAGTTTGATTAACTTTGAAAAATCCAATCCAAAATTCCTCAACTGCAATTGCATTTTCTAAATTATCCACATATCTAATTACAAGAGACATCCGCTCCTCATGACTTACATCTAAAGTGTAATCAAGTATGACAGTAAGTACTTTATATGTTTAATTTTTACAATAATTGAACTTCTTACTTCAGTCGTCAACATATGTATTAATTCATTTTGGATTTTAGGCCCAAGATAAGTGTATGAATCTGTCTTTCTTAAACACGCCAAAGGTGCTCCTCTATTATTAGATCAAATTCAGTAATCATTTCAATTAGCTGCAAAAAGATTATATTATTCTTAACATAAAGCTTCTCATTATCTTCCCAAAGTGCCAAGTTATTTTTCGCAATTCGTTGCACAACTACAATTATTCTTGTTTCCAATATTCTATCTCCTTGTAATTGCTACTTACATATTTTCATCAATTGTCTTTTTCTTTCGAAGTCTTCTTTCTAATTCAATCGAACTAGTCATGCAATCAATATAATCTTTACTAGTTTCATAAGATTGAGGCATCGAATAATATTCTTCCAATCTTTGTATCCTTTGTTAGCTAGATGACCAAGTTTTATGGTGGTTCTTTGTGTCTTGAATAACGTGCAATAGAAATAGAATACACTAATCATCTTTTGTTACTTTTCTCACTATTTGTCAATTGCCTCTTATAATGTGATAGATTGAAGTATCTTCCGGTGTTATCAAGAGGAAACAAAATATCATCATCCTTTTTAGGACCTCTTTCAACTAGAAAGTCCATTTTGTCTAAACACTACAACAAATATGACTTTTCACAGTGCTCAATTATGTTATCCATAGCGTGCATTGCACGCTGCACAACTGTAAACAGTTAAAAGTCATAAAATATTGGCAGCTCATGCCACACGCTGTGGTTAAGAGCATTTACAGTGCACGTTGTGTGCTGCATGCTACGGTTAAGAGCAATTGACAACATTCGTAGTGCACACGACACATTGCGATTAACAGCATTTGTAGTGCTCGTCACACATTGTGATTAAGAACATTCAAATATCACATACATATACCACACATAAATTATAATACCACATACAATTATAATACCACATACATGTATAATAGACAATTATAATACCACACACAAATTATAATACCATATTCACACAATTATAAAATCAAAACTCAAACAATTATAATATCACATTCAGCTATAAGCATCACACTTAAGTAAAATAATCTAAACTAGTAATAAAAAAAATTCAATTAGTTACATAATTTCTTTCCTACAAAAGAGTATATGACTTTAAAATAAGTAGAATCTATATCAATTATACAAAACTATAAACTTAGATAACCAAGAAACTTACTATCGCATCCTCGAGAAAAAGAAAATTTCGATAGTGTAACTCCAAAGCCCATTCCGTGCACTTTACCTCGAGTTTTCCTGCTAAATACAAGACTAATTTAATCATTAGGAATATTAGTTGTGTTGTGAGATTCAGGTGGACACTCTTCTATTTTTTTTGCTATTGTATCTGTAGATGCAATTCGACCCAACAACTCTATTAACACACCAATGAAACAACTTACATTTAGAATTACCATCGATATCTCCATAACTTACTTTCTTCAATTTTGACTACAAAACAATATAAAGTTGTTATAGGAAATTTTATACAGAATGGTAAATAGCGTAAGAACACATCAAGTTTAAATGCAAGAGTTGAGCAAATGCCAATTTGATAGTTAAACTATAAAACTAATGATAATAATTAAATAGGACATTTTTAGAGTAATTGAAACCAAGTTAGATGATAGAATTAATGTATGAAGCACACGTAGACATCCAAAGTGTCACTTAAAGCCAAATTAAATGACTATGTAGTTTAATCAACAACAATTAAATTTTTAGTTATATGGATCCTCTTACTTGATTCTAAGAAGAAAAAAATGAAAGAGTTAGAGGGACAAGACCTTGCCATTGATATCACTACCGCCACCAACATCATTCACAATACCACAACCATTGCCACCACTAGCAATCTAACTTTTTTTACAAACAAATTGTGACAACTAATATCACTATAATATAATTTCACCAACAACATAAAAATCAAAATAATTAAGACAAAATTCTTGTGTTAGGTAATCCCATCATATATGAAACATGAAAATGTCAAGTAAACTGACCTATCAAAATGTATCCTTTTCAAGCATAGCTTAAGACACCAATGAGGTTAGTACCTAGTTACCATTATGTTGGAACCTTGATCACTGGCTAGAGGGGGGTGAATAGATGGTCACCCACTTCGTTCACTTTTCTATATTCATTAGCGCAACAAAAATACACAACCAAATATGAAAGCTAACCCTAGAGACAAGAAAAAAAATAAACCCTAACATGCTTATTTACATGGTTCAGAGATGATGTTCCTACTCCATAGTTGTCCATAAGGTGGATGATCACTTAATCCATCGGTGGATTAGTCTCTGGAACTCTGGTAAGCTCAATTCTCCTTGTCAATGGAGAAATCTCATCACAAACTCAATCAAGAATTCTTAGATTGATCTAAGCTTTATAGACTCTATTAAGGATTAACCACCTCTAATTTCATCACTAAATCCAGCCAATCTGAGTTCCATTATATAGAGCTTGGGATGAAACACCCAAGTTGTGTTTTCGCCACTAGTTGACAACCATACTTACTAGTCGACTGACCTCTGTGGTATTCGATCGGCACAATCTAACGGTTCGATTCCAGTCGACTACTCACTATGGAACAATTGATTGGTCTTTATGGGCTAAGCAAACAGAAGCATTCTGTTCACTCCTAGTTGACTGGTAACTTTACCAGTAGATTGGTAACCCTAGAACCATAGGTTTGCTGGTTCTTAAACACTAATCAACTGAGATATATACTAGTTGACTGGTAAACCCTAACTTAGGATTTTATCCCAGAGTGCAATCACTCATATACTCATCCTTGCTCACAAAACCTTGACCTTGCATTCTAGGCTCCTCCATCAGCCTTGCGTTCCTCGGATGCTTCTCCATCCTTCACGCCTTGCCTTCAAAAGCTTCCTTCAACTTTGTCCTTATTGTCGGGTCTTCCTTTGCCAAGAGGCTCCTTACCTCTGAGTCTTCATCCTTGCCAAGAAGCTCCTTGCTCTCAGAACTTCACCTTGTCAAGTCACACTTGGACTTATATGGCCAAGCCTCGAGCTTGGATTTAGATCGCCAAGACTCCCATTCTTAGACTTCACCTTTGCCAAGACCCCACTTGGCCTTTTCTTTCACTGTTCACCTTTACCAAGATCCTAGTTGATCTTTCCTTACACCTATCACCTGCACACTTAACAACATATATCAAATATAAATGCAAAGTCTAACTTAAATATTTTACCCAAACATTAAAAAGAGAGAGATTGTTAGAATAATCAGTATACCCTTAGGTTTTGATATTTGAGAAAAGGGTTTAAGTTAGGGTTTGCATCTGTATTTAATATGTGTTGTTAAGTGTGCAGGTGATAAGTACAAGAAAAACCAAGTGGGATCTTAGAAAAGATGGCAGGTACAAGGAAAGGCCATGTGGGATGCATCCGAGGGACACAAGACTGATGGAGGAGGCTAAAGGCAAGGTCAATGTTGTGCAGACGAGGATGAGTGCATGAGTGATTGTACTTAGGGGTAAAATCCTAATTTAGGTTTACTAGTCGGCTGGTATATGTCTCAGTCAACTAGTGGTTGAGAACCAGCAAACCCATGGTTCTAAGGTTACTAGTCGACTGGTAAAGTTACCAGTCAACTGGGAGCAACAGAATGCTTCTGTTTGCTCAGCCTATGAAGACCAGTCTACTGATCCATGGTGAGCAATTAGCTAGAATTGAGCTATTAGGTTGTAACGATCAAATTCTATAGAAGTCCGTCGATTGGTAAGTATGACAGTCGACTGGTGGCGGAAACATAACTCAGGTGTTTCATCCCAAAATCTATATAATAAAACTCAGATTTGCTACCTTTGGTGATATAATTAGAGGTGGTTAACCCCTAATAGAATCTCTAAAGCTCAGAGCAATCTAAGAATTTTTGATCAAGTTTGTAGTGAGGTTTCTCCACTAACAAGGAGGATTGAGCTAGCAAGAGTTCCGGAGACTAATCCATCGACAAATTGAGGAATCATTCACCTTATAAACAACCATGGAGTAGGAGTATCATCTCCGAATCACATAAACAAACATGTTAGGGTTTGTTTTCTTTCTTCTTGTCTCTAGGGTTAGCTTTTATATTTGGTTGTGTGTATTTCTATTGCATTAATGAATATAGGAAAGCGAATGAAGTGAGTGACCATCTATTCACCCCATCTAGCTGATGATTAAAGTTTCAACAATTAGTATTAGAGTGAGGAGCGCTCTTGAAGAACTAACCTCCAAAAGGATCAAGCGCTAGAGGAAGAAGGCGACGATTTTTTAAAATCATTTGAAACCAACAAGTGGTATCACAATGGAGCCAAAAGGAGCACTAGGATGGGACATCCGAATTCCACCCTCATACAAGCAATGAGATTTTAAGTATTGGTGGAAGTGATTGGAGACATGATTTTTAAATGGATTGGGACCATTGGATCGCATTGGGAGAACCCTTCGAAGCTTCTTGTACCACGATATTGGACCAAGGAGAAAAGGGAACAATCAAAGGCAAACATGGAGGTAACAAAATTTTTGATAAATTTATTGCCTCCAAATGTGTTATCTTATGTAGGTGAGTACAACCCCCTTAGGATGGTCTAATGGCTAGTACATGAGGTGTTGTCACCATAATATGCCACCATTATGTAGGTGAGTACTGATAGATCGTTTGGAGCGATAGAGGGGGGGGGTGAATATCGCGCGTTTAAAACTTTTTCTTTTAACCTTTTGAAACCAAAGACGTGCAGCGGAAATAAGAAAAAGACACAATTCGGTTACTTCGTTCGGAGCCTAGCTCGACTCCTACTCGAAGGCTCGCGGTCCTTGTGTAAAATATCAGAAAATAGGCGAATTAAAGGAAATTTTTCAGAATTTTGGAAATTTTTCGAGAATTTTTCGGAGCTTGTATGGACGAGTTAACGAGGATAAAATTTGGATTCCGGGAAAGCCTGTTTAGGTTACCCATTTAAGTGAGGAAAAGTTTACTTTTTCCTTTATTTTTCTTTTATTTCTTTTCTTTATTCTCTTTTCCTCCGTTTCTCTTCTTCGCCGAACCCACGCGCGCCTATTCTCCTTGCCCTAACCACACTCGGCGGTTCCATCTCCCTCCGAGCGTTTAGGTTGTGATCAAGGGAGAAGCCGAGGACTCATCTTCGTTTTCTTTCTTCTTCTTTGCCTTCCGACGTCGATTCCTTGGCCATAGAAGCTTCGCGCGCCGGCCACAGGTTGCCAAACCATTTCCGGTCTCCCTCTCTGGATCACGGCCAACAGGGGCTCGCCGGAAGTCTGATCTCTGCCCACTGACGCCGGCTATCTTTCTCTTCATCATTTCTCCCGAGCCGCACACCGCCGGCCGCTTGTCCTCAGCAAAGCAGTGCCACACCCCTTGTGCCATTTTTCCTCTTGTGTCGATCAAGTTTCTTTGCCTAGTCGACATCATCACTGCCATCGCAAGTGCCCTAGCCGGTTCCGACGCCACTGCTGGCCACTGCCTTGTTTCGTGCTTGAGCAGCCGACGATCGCAGGGATCTTCCTCACCAGTCCCGTGCCCTGGGTTTGATTTTTTTTTCAGCCGACCTTACCTCATTTTTCTCGGAGACAAATCGATTAAGGTAAGGTTAGGTTGTTGATTAGGTTGGTGTTTAGATCTATGATTTCCATGGCTTGATATTTGTTCTTGTTCTGATCAAGGATATTATTGCTTGATACCATATTGATCTGTTCCGTGGGAAGAATTCCAGCAAGGTGTTGTTCTGTGGTTTGTTTTGGGTCCGGCAATTTTCTAACAGCGGCTACTTTTCTTCGGCAGCAACATTTCTGCTGGGAATCTAGGTAAGGTGTAGGATAACAGATTCTTGTAGTAGATTCTGTGTTGGTTGGACTATTATGATGATAGATGTGGGTTAAGTTTATATGTTGAATTAGGTATGTTGATTTATAATTTAGGGTTTTTGCCCTAGATAGTTTTAAGGATTCTATTTAGAAATTCACTGGAATTTTAGCTAAATGAATAAATCTATGTTGGATTACAGGATTTTGACACGAGACGATTATCTCGGAGTCGGATTGGACCTTTCTATTATCGGAGGCGGGTACTTTTGACTTTTTGTCTTTGATATGCTTAGTAATGAAATTAACATATTGCATTAATTATGTCCTTTATTTGTTTCGGTTAATCACTACCCAAATCTTGGTACGTGCTTGATTGATTGATTGATTTGCATCTCATGTATATTTTACCTGTTTATACATGCTTATAGGGGGTAGTGATATACCATGCTTCACCATGTTCAGGATCTAGGTTTTTATACCTTCTGTGTACCTTTGATTCAGTATGATTCGTTGACCTAGGGTGCACTTTTCTATATATATGGATTAGGTCAGGATGTTTATATGGTTATTGCCATGCATCATTTGCATGATTGCATGCTGTGCGATAGTCCGCTCCATTATTGTTGAGCACATCACCAGTTACATGGATCTGCACACACCACCACTCATGGGTTAGTGGTCGATTCAGGCAAAGTGTGTTGCAGCAGGGACTATGTTAGGCACCGTTGGTCCGCTCATGGGTAGTGTGACACAACGTGTTATCCGGCAGGGATTCCTCCCCGTCTTTGAGTACCGGGAGTTGAGAGCATTGCGCTCCCCCATCTATGATTTGGGGTAGGAGGATAGGTGTACTCCAACAGCATCCCGTCCACTCGGTCACTCATCAGGAGTAGTGACGACAGAGTGCACGGTTGTCACAGCCCTACCCTCACTTTTGTATGAGATGATCGACTGGCGTCAGGGGTGACCAGGACGCATCATTGGCATCATATGCATGATGCATTTATTGCTTGTGTTTGTGTTTGCTGCATTTATATGCTGCATATTGTTTGGATACCTATGTTTGACATGCATACAGGATTTCCTTATCCCTCGGACTGTTTGACCTTATACTCAGGACCTGGTTAGTACAGCATTCTCCTGTTTACTTCAGATGCATTTTTATCTTTCTTATCAGGAGACTGTACGCATGATTAGTGCTAGGTGTTGTTTCTTTACTTTGCATATCAATTGTACTTGCTGAGTGTTGGACTCACCCCGCCTCCATTGTTGATATTTTCAGGTTGATGCTGTCAGGAGAGAGTTCCAGTTGCTGGTCTCTGTAGACCTCGAGGATGTGATTGGTTTTTTTTCGTGTGGTTCCCTTTTCTGTTCTAGACTGTTTGAACTTGTTATGTTCTGGATTTATTTACTTATGGACATGGTATAGATTTTATTATATCGATGGATTTGGATTTGGTTTTTATTCTACTACATGCCTGCCTGGACGGCAGAAGAGGTGAGTTCGTCGGATTTGAGCTTTACGAGTGTAGTGGAGTAGGGTAGATTTCGAGTCAGAGTATTATTTTACTGTTTAATTATCTTAACTGCGTGGTTGTGACAGGCAGAGGCTGAATAAATTATATATAACTGCGTGGTGATGTTTTATTTTGTTGTTATTATTCCAACCGCCTGTGGCTGAGGTATTTGTGAGATGTAGAAAAGTTTCATATTGTCCACCGTACAGGGGAGATGCTGCCGAAATTTTCTCGGACAGGGACTCCTCTGGGGCGTGACAATTTAGTGGTATCAAAGCACAGTTTTACGATCTTTTGTTTCGTATTTTGGATTTTCGGGATTTATCTGATACTAATTTATTTGGTATCAGAGCGGGTTATGATACCTGCTTTTGGTGTTTTGGAGATTTGTTGGATACCTGTTGTTGGTATTCTAGATATTTGGGTTAGCCAGGTTTGTGAGTCAAACTGGGCATTATCGGATTGTCGATATGGTTATGTTTTGGATTTCCGTTTCGGATTTATTTGGATTTCCGACGATATGTACGTTCGGAATTTTGAGGTCAAATTGGGGACTGGACAGCGACGGGACATCTCCAGACGGCAAATAGGTATGCTGTTATTTTATGTTTGTTATATTGGTATTGATATCTGTAATTTAATTTAACAGATATGAGACGATCTACTCGTATTGCTGTGAGACGTGGTGCTGGACGACCACATGCGAGGCCCACAGGATCTCTGGATATGCCAGAGATGCCCACTGTTAGTGAGCCTGTCAGTCAGGGACAGACTCAGGATGCAGCGGGAGCATCGGGCTCTCAAATCCCGATAGCTCCTGTAGAGATACCTACTTTGGCCACACCGACGGTATCCACTCCTACCGTATTTACGGTATCATCAGGTGTACCATTGGCGTACCCGACATTTGCTCCAGAGCAGCCTACGACGTACTCGGCACCACCGCCACTTGGACCTACAGTGTACCCGACATCAGTGGCACCTGTGCCCCCAGTGCCTACAGTAGCAGCAGCTACACCATATCCGGTACCATTACCTACCGTACCTCCAGCTGCCACCACTTTTGTTCCCCAGTCAGTACCACCGACGGCTTATGCTCCGGTATATACAGCAGCATCGGGAGTTCCTCCTCCGGTTTATTCCGCGGTACCACCTGTAGTATCAGCTCCAGTGTTTCCGCCAGTTCCTGCAGCCGTCCCGACACAGCTCACTGCACGAGCTAGGATTCCAGCACTGGCTGAGTCGATGAAGACTCGTTTCACTCTTTTCCGCGGGGATCTCGATCCGAGTATGGCTCTGTCATGGATAGAGACTATGGAGCAGACTTTCTTCTATATGGCTTGCTCCGAGTGGGAGAAGGCAGAGCTAGCTGCTTACCATTTACGGGATGAAGCTAATGCCCGGTCAGTGTTCTATTATTGGTGAGCGCAACGTCACATGACCTGGTTCGAGAGGCTTTTGAGAGCCGCTTTTTCCACCGCCCTATCGATGTCTCACGAGTGATTTTATAAGTCCGAGGCGAATAATCGCCGCTGACCGAGTATAATATCTGAATTCCTCCGGTTGGCTCGTTTTGTCCAGAGTTAGTCATGGAGGACAGAACTCGCATGATGCGCTTTATACTGAGGATTGGATGGTTATCGCATGCACTTGCCGTATTAGGGATTTCATCTTACTCGATGCATTGAATCGAGCTTTGATGATAGAGTTAGCTCGGCAGACAGCATATCCGGACAGGAAAAGAAAGCATACGGGTCGGACATCGGGGCAAGTCCAGCAGACTCAGGCGACAGGACGGCCTCGAGTAGTCAGAAGGTCGTCGGTACTCGAGCGCCTCGTAGGCCTCGTAAATCGGGCGGTCTTCTTGACGCTCCGGTTTTCTCAGAATCCAACCACCTTCCGTGATACTCATTGTTTGATGTGGATCCAGAGATCACCTCACCCCGCTCTCGGGACACTTGCTTTTATTGCAAACCGCCAGACACCTGAGCCGAGATTGTCACCAAGGCTCAGACACGCTTCGGAGGGTCAGTCGAGGGATCTAGTTAGTCAAGGGCATATCGAGGAGGGCAGAAAGGCCAATCTTCACAGCGTCAGCAGGGAGCAGCTCTCTCAGCAGCAGCATTTGGCATGCTTGCACAGGAGTACTCTAGTGCTTCTGTAGCACCCCAGAGTTTTGCTCCAGGACCTTATTATCCGACTCAGGGGCAGTATCAGACTCAGTCCCAGCGCCTCAGTGGCAGGCTTCTGCTCAGCCGCAGCAGCCGCAACAGCCGCTGGCAGTGTTACCACCTCCTCCTCCGCCAGAGACTGGTCGTGTTCATGCGATTACCAGAGAGGATGCTCAGCGGGCCGACGGATCCGTTTTCCGCGGTACGATTTCCATTTATGAATTTACTGCTGATATTTTGATTGATACTGGTAGTTAGCACTCTTTTATATCCCGTATCTTTATGCGGGAGATTGGTAGATTACCTACTGTTAGGTTGCGACGATTGACTGTCTCCCTACCGTCCGGTGATACTTTAGACGTCACCCAGGAGATCAGAGGTTGCCCGTTAGACTTTGGCAACATGATACTTACGGTAGATCTTCTAGTATTGGAGACGGTCGAGTTTGATGTCATACTTGGCATGGATTGGCTGTCAGTTTATCATGCTATCGTTGATTGCCAGACGAGGGTGGTCACCTTCCAGCCTCCGAACCAACCCTCGTGGAGTTTCACTGGCATCAGAGACGACGGTATCTCGATTATTTCGGCGATTCAGGCGCAGAAGCTGTTGTCACATGGCTGTCAGGGTTTCCTATTATCTTTGATTAGTACAGACGACAGCAGCAGTTTGCAGCTCTCCGACATTTCTGTAGTCCGAGAGTATCCAGATGTATTCCCTGAGGAGCTTCCTGGTTTGCCTCCTAGAAGGCCAGTGGAGTTCACTATTGAGCTGATTCCGGGAACCTCACCGACATCAAAAGCTCCGTATCGTATGGCATCGAAAGAGTTGAACGAGCTGAAGGTTCAACTCCAGGAGCTTTTGGATAGGGGATTTATATGCCCTAGTGTTTCACCATGGGGTTCTCCAGTTCTATTTGTCAAGAAGAAAGACGGTACTATGAGGTTATGTATTGACTACAGACAGCTGAATGCAGTGACCGTCAGAAATAAATATCCTTTACCACGGATCGAGGATTTGTTTGATCAGCTCAGAGGTACATCAGTGTATTCTAAGATTGATCTGCGATCCGGATATCATCAGTTGAGAGTCAGAGATTCTGATATCCAGAAGACAGCTTTCCGTACCAGATACGGTCATTATGAGTTTTTGGTAATGTCATTTGGGCTTACCAATGCTCCAGCGGTGTTTATGGACTTGATGAACCGCATCTTTCTGGAGTATTTGGATCAGTTTTTTATCGTTTTCATTGATGACATATTGGTCTACTCTCGTTCCGAGGAGGAGCATGCACAGCATCTTCGCACAGTCTTGGAGATTCTTCGACGACATCAGCTGTACGCGAAGTTCAGCAAGTGTGCATTCTGGCTATCCTCAGTTGGTTTTCTGGGACACGTGGATTCTAGCAGAGGTATTTCAGTTCATCCTCAGAAGATCGAGGCTGTCACCGGTTGGGAGCAGCCGAAGTCAGCAGATTCTTGGGATTGGCTGGATATTACCGACGTTTTGTCGAGGGCTTCTGCTATGCCACTAACACGTCTTACCCAGAAAGGCGTGAAGTTCATGTGGTCCGAGGATTGCGAGACCCGTTGGAGCTGAAGCGGAGATTAGTGTCGGCTCCAGCTTTGGTTTTACCTTCGGAGAGGATGGATTTGTACTTTACACCGACGCGTCTCTGCTTGGGTGTCGTTCTGATGCAGCACGGTAGAGTAGTCTCTTATGCTTCTCGTCACCGAAGGAGCATGAGAAGAACTACCAGTTCATGACTTGGTCATCATCTTTGCCTTCAAGCTTTGGCGTCATCATTTATACGGTATCACATTTGAGATTCTCACCGATCATAAGAGTCTCAAATACATTTTCACCGAAGGAGCTTAATCTCCGACAGAGGAGATGGATGGAGTTCTGAAGGACTACGATTGTACCATTAGCTACCACCCGAAAAGCTAATGTGGTTGCCGATGGCTACTGGAAGTCCAGAGGGACTTTAGCTTGCCACCGGATTTCGGTTATGGATTTTTTTGAGTTAGACCTGGAGGAGCAGGGACCGACCGAGCAGGGTATTCTTGTTACCATGGTTGCTCAATCGTCGATCGTGACGAGGATCCGAGAGGCCCAGTGGTGATCAGCACTTATCGGTCAGATAGCTTCCGGGCAGCAGACCGAGTTTACACGAGACGAGGAGGGTATCATATACTCCGAGGCATTATGCGACCTCGCCTCATCCGGTCTTACAGAGCTACTCAGAGGCACACTGCGTTCGATTTGCGATCCATCCAAAGGGACCCGTATGTATCGAGACTTGAGACGCGTTCCTATTGGTGGAACGGTATGAATAAAGACATCGCGATTTCGTAGCTAGATGTCTTGTTTGTCGGCAGTGAAGGCCGAGCACCGGAGACCTGCAGGATTACTTCATTCCTATTCCCGAGTGGAAGTGGGATCACATTACCATGGACTTTGTGGTAGGATTGCCGAGGACACGACGAGGCCATGACGCGATTTGGGTAATCGTAGATCGATTAACCAAATCCGCGCACTTCTTAGCGATTCGAAGGACTGATTCCCTAGATCGATTGGCAGATCTGTATTGCCGAGAGATTATCAGACTACATGGTTTTCCATTGAGTATCATTTCGGATAGAGATCCACGGTTCACGTCTCGCTTCCGCAGTCTGCAGCAGCCTTGGGCACACGCTTCAAGATGCCTTTCCATCCACGCATGATGGACAATGAGCGGACCATTCAGACTTTAGAGGACCACGAGGTCATGTGTTATGGATTTGGAGGCGGTTGGGAGGACCATTTGTCGTTGGTAGAGTTTACCTACAATGCTTCCATTCGGCTATCCAGATGGCACCGCTGAGGCGTTGTATGGTAGACCTTGCGGACACCCGTCCTTTGGGATGAGGTTGGAGAGGCTCAATTGTTGGGACCTCATAGAGTTCAGCAGGATGCGAGTTGGTCCGCACTATCAGACGGAGGATGTCGAGGCGCAGGATCGCCGGAAGAGTTATGGATCGGAGACGCACACCACTAGAGTTCTCTGTTGGCGACCATGTATTTCCACGAGTTTCACCCACGAAAGGGGTGAAGAGATTTGGCCTCGAGGTAAGCTAGCTCCGCGATATGGCCCTTTCAAATCTTGGAGAGGATCGAGCAAGAGCTACCGATCGGCACTACCACCGTCCCTGTCAGGCGTTCACGATGTATTTCACGTATCGATGCTGAGGAGATACGTGCCCGACCCGACACATGTGCTGGCAGATATCTCAGTTCCAATTCAGCCTGACATTACCTATGAGGAGGTTCCGGTACGGATTCTCGACCGGAAGGAGCGTCAGTTGCGGAACAAGACCATCCGGCTAGTTAAAGTCGGATGGCAGCATCATTCAGACGAGGAGGCTACTTGGGAGCTCGAGGATACTATCCGAGCTCGATATCCCCATCTTTTCACTTGAGGTATGTGATTTAGTTTACCATTCAGCATTTATACGTTTTGTCTGTTATTAGTACTTGCTGATGATAGATAACGAAATTTGGGGACCAAATTTTTATTAGTGGGGGAGAATGTAAAATATCGGAAAATAGGCGAATATTAATAAGAAAATTTTTCAGAATTTTTGGAAATTTTTCGGAAATTTTTCGGAGCTTGTATGGACGAGTTAACGGGGATAAAATTTGGGTTTCGGGAAAGCCTGTTTAGGTTACCCATTTAAGTGAGGAAAAGTTTACTTTTTCCTTTATTTTTCTTTTATTTCTTTTCTTTATTCTCTTTTCCTCCGTTTCTCTTCTTCGCCGAACCCACGCGCGCCTATTCTCCTTGCCCTAACCACACTCGGCGGTTCCATCTCCCTCCGAGCGTTTAGGTTGTGATCAAGGGAGAAGCCGAGGACTCATCTTCGTTTTCTTTCTTCTTCTTTGCCTTCCGACGTCGACTCCTTGGCCACAGAAGCTTCGCGCGCCGGCCACAGGTTGCCAAACCATTTCCGATCTCCCTCTCTGGATCACGGCCAACAGGGGCTCGCCGGAAGTCTGATCTCTGCCCACTGACGCCGGCCATCTTTCTCTTCATCATTTCTCCCGAGCCGCACACCGCCGGCCGCTTGTCCTCGGCAAAGCAGCGCCGCACCCCTTGTGCCATTTTTCCTCTTGTGTCGATCAAGTTTCTTTGCCTAGTCGACATCATCATTGCCATCGCGAGTGCCCTAGCCGGTTCCGACGCCACTGCTGGCCACTGCCTTGTTTCGTGCTTGAGCAGCCGGCGATCGCAGGGATCTTCCTCACCAGTCCCGTGCCCTGGGTTTGATTTTTTTTTCAGCCGACCTTACCTCATTTTTCTCGGAGACAAATCGATTAAGGTAAGGTTAGGTTGTTGATTAGGTTGGTGTTTAGATCTATGATTTCCATGGCTTGATATTTGTTCTTGTTCTGATCAAGGATATTATTGCTTGATACCATATTGATCTGTTCCGTGGGAAGAATTCCAGCAAGGTGCTGTTCTGTGGTTTGTTTTGGGTCCGGCAGTTTTCTAACAGCGGCTACTTTTCTTCGGCAACAACATTTCTGCTGGGAATCTAGGTAAGGTGTAGGATAACAGATTCTTGTAGTAGATTCTGTGTTGGTTGGACTATTATGATGATAGATGTGGGTTAAGTTTATATGTTGAATTAGGTATGTTGATTTATGATTTAGGGTTTTTGCCCTAGATAGTTTTAAGGATTCTATTTAGAAATTCACTGGAATTTTAGCTAAATAAATAAATCTCTGTTGGTATTACAGGATTTTGACACGAGACGATTATCTCGGAGTCGGATTGGACCTTTCTATTATCGGAGACGGGTACTTTTGACTTTTTGTCTTTGATATGCTTAGTAATGAAATTAACATATTGCATTAATTATGTCCTTTATTTGTTTCGGTTAATCACTACCCAAATCTTGGTACGTGCTTGATTGATTGATTGATTTGCATCTCATGCATATTTTACCTGTTTATACATGCTTATAGGAGGTAGTGATATACCATGTTTCACCATGTTCAGGACCTAGGTTTTTATACCTTCTGTGTACCTTTGATTCAGTATGATTCGTTGACCTAGGGTGCACTTTTCTATATATATGGATTAGGTCAGGATTTTTATATGGTTATTTCCATGCATCATTTGCATGATTGCTTGCTATGCGATAGTCTGCTCCATTATTGTTGAGCACATCGCCAGTTACATGGATCTGCACACACCACCACTCATGGGTTAGTGGTCGATTCAGGCAGAGTGTGTTGCAGCAGGGACTCTGTTAGGCACTGTTGGTCCTCTCATGGGTAGTGTGACACAACGTGTTATCCGGCAGGGATTCCTCCCCGTTATCGTGTACCGGGAGTTGAGAGCATTGCGCTCCCCCATCTATGATTTGGGGTAGGAGGATAGGTGTACTCCGACAGCATCCCGTCCACTCGGTCACTCATCAGGAGTAGTGACGACAGAGTGCACGGTTGTCACAGCCCTACCCACTCAGCCTCACTTTTGTATGAGATGATCGACTGGCGTCAGGGGTGATCAGGACGCATCATTGGCATCATATGCATGATGCATTTATTGCTTGTGTTTGTGTTTGCTGCATTTATATACTGCATATTGTTTGGATACCTATGTTTGACATGCATACAGGATTTCCTTATCCCTCGGACTGTTTGACCTTATACTCAGGACCTGGTTAGTACATCATTCTCCTGTTTACTTCAGATGCATTTTTATCTTTCTTATCAGGAGACTGTACGCATGATTAGTGCTAGGTCTTGTTTCTTTACTTTGCATATCAATTGTACCTGCTGAGTGTTGGACTCACCCCGCCTCCATTGTTGATATTTTCAGGTTGATGCTGTCAGGAGAGAGTTCCAGTTGCTGGTCCCTATAGACCTCGAGGATGTGATTGATTTTTTTTCGTTTGGTTCCCTTTTCTATTCTAGACTGTTTGAACTTGTTATGTTCTGGATTTATTTACTTATGGACATGGTATAGATTTTATTATATCAATGGATTTGGATTTGGTTTTTATTCTACTACATGCCTGCCTGGACGGCAGAAGAGGTGAGTTCGTCGGATTTGAGCTTTACGAGTGTAGTGGAGTAGGGTGGATTTCGAGTCAGAGTATTATTTTACTGTTTAATTATCTTAACTGCGTGGTTGTGACAGCCAGAGGCTGAATAGATTATATATAACTGCGTGGTGATGTTTTATTTTGTTGTTATTATTCCAGCTGCCTGTGGCTGAGGTATTTGTGAGATGTAGAAAAGTTTCAGATTGTCCACCGTACAGGGGAGATGCTGCCGAAATTTTCTCGGACAGGGACTCCTCTGGGGCGTGACACCTTGACTGCACCGATGGGAAAAGCACTATAATCCTTCTTTCCGAAATCCTCGGAAAGAAGTGAATCGTACAATGGAGCAAGATAGTAACACCCTACTATCTTGCTTAAATAAAATTACAATACAAGTTTAAATTAAAATATACCGACAAATGAATTGCGGATGAAGCTTAGGTCGGCACTTCGGATGATATTACTTGCTGAGCTGATGAAGATGAGTAGCGTGAGCAGTTTGCCAAGTAGCACAAGAATTGATCAGAAAGTTCTCCCCTAGCCTCTGACTTCGAGCACTTTTTATAAGTTCCTTGAGCGTTCGGTCGACCGATCCCTCTGTTCGGTCGACTGAACCCAGTTCCATTCCTTCCTTGCCGAAAACAGAAGCTGGCTCGATCTTTTGTAGTAAATGCTCATAAATGGTTCGGTCGACCGGACCTATTTTTCGATCGACCGAACTGTCTATTTCCCTATTTGTCGAAGTCAGCTGAGATCTTCATTAATGCTGGAATTAATTCTGATTGGATCGGTCGACCGGTCCTCTGGTTCGGTTGACCGATCAGCCCTTTTTCCCTTTTCTGCTGATCGCTGCTGATGAGCTGTTCAGTGCTGAGTTAAGCTGGTTCGGTCGACCGATCCTCCTGTTCGATCGACCGATCAGGCTAAACCTACAAAACAGAGTTAAACAATATTCCTGCAAAACAAAGGTTAGAACAGTAATAATATATTATGCATGAGTAATATTAGACAGTGGAACTGTCTTGATCTCAACTTGGAAACCTTCCCGGTTTCTTCAGTTGGATCAACGACCTTAGGTTGTTCCCTTCAGGAACTCGACCTCACTGTCGCTCCTCCAGTTGCTTACCTCAACTTACCTGCCAAACATAGTCCTCCAGACCTATTTGGACTTTTGCCTGCTCAGTGTCTGATCGCCCGATCCACTAAGATTTTTCCTGCAATACTACATTAGCCAACAGTAATAATAGTAATACAGAATACAATGATAAACCTAAACCTAGATTTACCGAGATCCGCTGGTCCGGTCGACCGGAAACCATCCGATCAACCTTGCTTGGAGTTCACTCCTCCGAGACTTCTCGTTACCTAAGGTTACCACCCCCTAGGATTTTCTTCACTTGGCTTCACTCACCAAGACTTAGTATTCGGCTACCCAGGGATCAAGTCCTCCAGACCTATCCACCTGGCTTCCACGATATACTGAGATTTCCCTTACCTAGCCTACAACTAGGACTCAGTATTCGGATACCCAGGGATCAGGTCCTCTAGACATATCCACCTGGCTTCCACGATATACCGAGATTTCTCTCCTTGCCTAGCCTCCAACTAGGACTTCCCTTGCCTAGCCTACAACTAGGACTTCCCTAGATCAAATTCCATACTTAAACATATTTGTCTGACATTAAAACCATGGAGGTCGATTGCACCAACAAGTACAAGTGTGCTCATAAGCTATGGAGCAAAGTGATTTCTCTTCATGAAAACCCTACACAAATCCAACAAATGGAGGAGCTCAAGGAGAAGGGTGTATTTATCCAAGAGGAGGAGAATGACTAATCGGATGTTGAAATGTGCTCAACATCTGAAGAGGAGGAAGAAGTGGAATCATCCACATCTTTGAGGAAAGAAGTGGAATCATCCACATCTTCAAGGGAGGAAGAAGATTCCAAGATAAGTGAAGAAGATGTCTTAGAAACACAACTCTCAACTGCCTCTACTGAGAAGAGTGAGAAGACCCATATCAAATGCTTTGAATGTGGAGAGATGAGACATTACAAGAGTAGGTGCTGATTGCTCAAAAAGGTAAAGAAGGTAAATCTTAAACTCAATAAGGTTGATTTAGAAACTAATGTGAGTTGTAAGAATGGAGCTAAGAAGAAGTGGCACATCATGTGCTTCACGTGTGGTGAAAGAGGACATTACCACACAAATTGCTCAAGGAGGGGATAACTCATGAAGATGGAGAAACTGAAGCAATGGAGGAGAAATAAGCCATGTGGATGCTCTTGTCAAGGGGGAGCTCCAAAGGTAAAGGGGAAGGTAAACTCTAATTTAAAGTTTAATTCAAATTTAAATTTCTCCATGCATGTTAGAAATAATATTTTTTATTTACCCATGCATAATTATAATTTTAGATATAACGATAGGAATAAGGTTAACATGGTTGATAACCCTAAGAAATTTAATTCAAAGGTTAAACCTAACAAAAAAAAATCACCCACTTTGCTTAAGGAGAGAATGGTGATGAAAAATCTTGGTATTGATCCCAAGAAGGGGAGACACTTGCCTAGGAAGGGTAGGTCTAGGAATGCTCATGATGGATAGGTTGATTCTAGGATTAGAAATCTAGAATTAGAAAATCAAGTCTTTAAGTTAAGGCTTGAGGAATTAGAAAAAACCCTTAAAAAGATTCCATGTTAGATCTAAGAGTTTGGGTTTAGTATTGGGTAGTCAAAGACCCAATGGTGATAGATCCAATTTGGGATATTGGTCTTTATCAAACTAGAGTAAAGGGAAATTACCCATGGAACACTTTGGTGGAAATACAATAGAAAAGTCAACCAAATCCAAGGAAAAGTCGTATGCAAGAGTTGCGTATAACTATGACAAAGAGAAGTTATTCAATGATAAGAAATCTAAGGATAAATCATCCAAGGATAAAGACAAGGAGAAATTAACCAAAGACAAGGTATCTAAGATTAATAGAGTAAAGTAGTTAGGTCAATTGTCACCCGAGGTGCATCATCATGGTCTAACCATAATAGATGAGTCACCTAGGAAGGTGACTAGGGTTAAGAGCTCTAGGGGAGCTCAAAAAGTCAATTTGGGACCCATGATCAATGGATCCCAAGTGGACCTTGCTTGGGATTCTAGATGGATTATAAAATGTGTCAAAAGGTTTTAGAGATGGACTTGAGTCTCTAATCGAGTTGGTTAGCACAATTGGAATGAGATTTATGCATCAAAATTGGTTTCAGATGTATAGATTCCATATAAAGTAATGCTAGAGATGCATTATGGTTTAGTATGGCCAGATACATCAAGAGAAAGCCAAAATTAGCATTTTAGGTCAAAGTTCAATTGAATTATTTAGATAGTTTTAAATTTTATATCTATCTTGGGATCCATGATAAATTAAATTTTAATTCTATTTTTTACAATTAGAAAATGGTAAAATGGACTTCTCTATAAAATTTGAGAATTTTTGGAGGTCTAGAAAATTTCTAGTGTATTCCTAAAATTGGGTTTAGAAATGAGTTTAGGCTAAAATTTTGATGTTTGTCGACTGTTATCAGAAACTATTTGACTGGTAACACTATTCATTAAACACATAATGACTTTCTGAGATTGATTCGATATGGGCAGTCGACTAGGGACTAGCTCAGTCGATAAAGACAGTCTGAAACTGTCTTTCAGTAATAAAAAATGACCAAAAGGATGATAAACATATATGCAATCATATGGGGAATTGATACATGATAATTATGATCATTAAAGGTATAAGAGTCCAATAATTGGGATATTGTTGAAACTTTTTTTGATGTATGACAAAGGAAGAGAAGTTTAGGTTTAAGTATAAAATCTAAATACCTTTATAAGAAATCCTAGCTCAATGGGGAGCTTGGGTGAAGGGAGGGCCAAAGATTAAGTTTCATTACATATCCATGAGTAAATTGCATATTTATTTACATATGTATTATATTATTTATTTTCTAACTTAAATGATTACTAAACATCAAAATCTAATGGTACACCGATTGCTCGAATAAATTATGCTTAAATGTCTGATATAGAAACATACGAAGAAAAAGAAAATACACGCTTGTACATAATAAAAGCTTGGCAAAGATACATTTTGTCTTGTTTAATTAATTTAAGAAACTAAAGTAGGCATTTCAAGATAATTTACTGAATGAACCCATAAGTTATCAAAATAGCATTGAATTATTACTTTCTAAAAAAAAAATCTTCGGGTTAAGGTTGTTTCACTAGAATACAATTGCCACAAATTGATACAACCATTCAGGAAAGATCCAGTTACAACCATTCTAACCTTCACCGTCCCAAGATTTTTCTTCCATAGCAGCTTACGAGGAGTTTTGATCTCATGAAACCTCTTCCCATACTCTAATAGTAGTTATTCGATAGAATTGGGGAGATTAAGATACTCTATCTGTATTTTGTCAAGGTCAACACAATTACATAGTTACAGGAGATAGTGGAAATATAAAGAAAAAAAATCTAAGGATCCCATAACTAAATATTAAGTACATCTTTATTGCTAATAGAGGCATAAACCTATCATCTATAAAGTTGGATTGTAAACTACTCAATTTGACAAATAATTACAAATCTACAATGATTTATCCTAATTTCAACCCTATCTCCTGTGCTCTAGTTTCTAAGAAGTTGTATTGTCACAATGAACATATTGTCGCTGAGTTCTCTATGATTTCTTGATCTTGAAAGCAGTAAAAAAGAAGAAGTGAAAATACATAGAAAAAGGAAGTGAAAACAGCTTCAGTAAAGAACTTTATACTCAACTAATTGTATACCTGGATGGTTGGCCAAAAACTAGAAGAGATTATGGTGGAATCCAAAATGTCAAGAGACAAATGTGTTGCTTCTGGTTCAGAATATACAAAATACTCATTAATGAATAGGCAAAAAATGGTCGTGTTTATTAAAAGTTTCAGCACACAGGTAGAAGATGATGGCGGTACAGTGTCTTTAATATTAGTATTTATTTGTTTTGAATCAATTAGATCATTAAGCATTGTTTCACATTTATGCATGCTATACCCTCCTCAGAGTGTATCGGATAAGAACATATGACAAAACAATCAAGATTTTTATCAATTGAACTTTTAGAACATTAGATGGCATTGATCAATGTAGTATAATCTCCTAGACTTTGTATAACTTGATTAGGAAGGTTGCACACACCTTAAGGAGCTCTAAAGTACATATCTTTGAGTCAATATCATATTCAGATTTCTTAAGGAGCTTTTCTGCTAGCATAACATGTTCATTAATTAACTAACTAATCCTTTGAGCCAATTATGCCAACTATCATTCCAAGGATGCCAACCTTCCTTCTCCGAGTACTTTTGATGGGTCTGCCTCTACTGGATCTGGTTCCCACCTAAAAATATAAAAAGGGACGCGACTTACAAACCATAAGATAATAGAAATTAGTTGTTTTTCTTTATGATAGAAAAAATATTAGTCTATGAATCTACTGAAATAGTTGATAATTAATGTCTTTCAGCATTTATCCATGCTTGTTTATCATCAAGGTTGGTATCATCATCATAATCAGAACCTCTTAGTTCTCCGCTTCTTTGTTTAACTCTTAAGCAGACTATCACAAGAATTACCCGAACCAGTAGAATTTCTCCCTTTTTCCCTTAAGATTGTATGAGATTTAAGGAAAGGGTATTGCTAGGTATAAGAATCGAATGGTGCAGACAAAGAAAGTAGGCAAACCAGTAAGACCCACCTGGCGAAGTTTCATGGAGCGCACACTCCCTTTCTTGACGTGCTCCGAGGGAAGGGAGAAGAGCATCCTCGCCTTCACCGTGAAGCACCGCCACCAATCAAACTCCTTCATCTCAAACTCCTCTTCCATGGGGAACTCCCCTTCCTCCGCTTCCTCGACCGTGCTTGTCTTCTCTGCAATGACTTTATTAGAATTGAAACCTTGGGGCGTAGCTAGAAAATCTATTGACCCTAGGCGACTGATCTAATAAATTATATTACCAAATACTTTGAAAAATAGAAGAACAACTAAGTAGAAATGGAGCCACAATCTAGGGTTTTGGTTTCAAATTGGTTCATGCTTTACATCCCAAACTTAATATCAAAATGAACCTTATGGTGTGAAAAACAAAAACCTCAATCAATTTTGAGATTTCACTATTGCACCAATGGAGAACGATGTTTCCTGACAATAATAGCCATTCAGTTTTAGATTATGACAGAAAGAGAGAAAACTAATTAGTTATTTGAGTTTCCTATATTTTATTGGGATAAAAGAAAGTTAATAAAGGCCAAAATAATTTACCTAGAGCTTAAGCCCAATAAAAAATAAAAACTCAATACATACTACTAACTTAAAAAAAAAAAATTGCCTTTGGGGTGACTCCATCTTTGTCGAAACCCTCCCCATTCTTTGACGCCTCCCCTTGTTCTTGTCTTTGATCATGGGGGTCGTAGAGTAGGATTTGAGGGTTCCAACACAGTATCAACAGAGACTAGGAGGGGAGGGGAGGCGAGGCGAGGCGAGGCGGAGGAGTGGACGACAATAAGATGAGGAGGAGAAGTGGAGGTTGGCGAAGAGGAGGAGGGAGAGGGAGGAGGACGATGAGATTTGAGGATTGAGAGTTCAGTGGTCGAGTGAAAAAATTTCATTGCTAGATGTGTTAGATTCACTATGAAAATTAACTTGTTGTATTGGCAGTATTCACAACGTGCTTTTTTTTCTCATGCCATTGTTAATAAAATAATTTTTAAAGATATATTTTTAATAACTTGCAAAAACGTGCTTTAATATTAAATTTTAACAACGCGTATTGCATGCTATAAAAAAATATATTTGACAACATATTATTTTTAAATGTTGTTATTTGTAAAAATATTATACTATCTGTAGTACATTTAATTGGAAGCGCTGTAAAAACTATTATTGACGACACACCCTAAACATGTGTGGTTGATGACACACTATGGAAAGTCATATTGTTGTAGCTCAATTACCTGGATCATCAACATTTAAAGGAAACAATATCTCTTGATTTATATCTTCATCACTGTCATTTTCAAGCTTATTGATTTCACCTTTATCATTTTCCAATTATTTTGGGTCTTCATTATGAAGTTCATTTAATTCACTATGTTCCTGATCATTCAACTTATTTTCAGTGTCATCTTGATTCACTTGTTCTACTACTTCTGTTTGCTATGCTCTTTGGTTGCTAGTGAAATACTTATTAAGAGTTTTTGCTTGGCTTTGAATTCAAGCTTCTTCCTTTTATTTTCTTCTTCTTTTTTTCTACTCTAGATAATTGTTTTCTTATAGAAGGCATGTTTGCTAAAAGCCTAAATGTTAATATGCACCGACAGTTCATAGATTAAAATAGTTCCAACATCTAAATGTAGGAAAAATTTACCAAATCATAATACATGTAAATACCATTATGCTAAATCATAATCATATTTTTATCTAATCTTAAAAACTATGGTGGGCTTAAACAAAGAATTTGAAGATTTTGTACAGATGTCATTTTGTGTAAAATGAGAAAGTACCACATCATTGCTACAAGTATAGGTGCACTTCAATTGAATTAGACTATAGACTTCTAAACAAATTCAATCACAATGGTTATAACTCAAAAGAATCAACTATGTTAACCTTTGCCACTTTTGCAAGCTTTCAATTTGTTTCAGCCAAGATCCTTTGTTTATTTCTATTTTATTTTACATTTGAAATATTTTTTTCTAATTAATGATTGCAATACAACCATAACAAAATTAACAGCACACAACCTACCATTATCATTGACAATATCTAAATATTTTCTGCAAACAATGAAAATAGAGAAGAAATACCTGATTTTAAAATTTTGGGAGATTGAAAAAATAAATTTCAAATATGAAATATGCTTGAAGTTGAAAGAGAAGTGCTCACCCAAATGCTCCTTTTTTAGTATTCCCAATTTTGTCGAATGATGTTTAAAAGTGAGATTAAAAGAGTTTAATTTATGTACAAATAAATGGAATAATGGGCTTCAATCTCACTCATGGGTCATTAAGTAATATTCATGATGAGATGTGCATGGACATAGCTATATAGCCTATATTAGTTATTTTTTTAAAAGATTTTGGTATCTCTCAAATTTGTGAGGTGTGAAGCACTTGCCTCACATGCTACATAAAAGGTCTGGGCCTAATAACATTTGGTTTGCTATACTATTTGTTGTCAATTAGATCAAATATTTTAGTGTCATAACTTTGTTTTTGTAACATTTTCTTAACATATGCAAAAGTCTCATTAATAATATGTTGATTGTTCAGATCTAGTTTTTTTTTCTCCTTATATTTTATTATTGTTATTCAAATGTTCTAATGTTTAGAAATAATGTGGAGAAAGAATGACAATCCATTTTAGGTCCTATGAATTTATGAGGATGTAAGGAGTCTAAAGATACTCTCTATTACTTATTTCGGCTTCTCCGAAGGTGTTAAATTATTATATTTTTAGGGAGATTCTAAGGCAATAGACTTATAGTTTTACTATTTATTTGATATATATAGATTCACTATTTGAGTACATATTATATGTTTGAATAGTCTTAAACTCATTTACTGAAGGTCCGCAATACAATTCATAGCATGAGAGAATTTGTAATTGGATCATAACTTGTGATTATCTCTACATGTGTAATTATAAACATATTGGAATTTTTCTAGTCGTCGAATTGGTGCATTTGGACATCATCAATTCTATAAGACTAGCACGGTTATATTCCTTGGTTCATCCATGCATCTATTTCTCACTACTAGAGACATTGGGATGTCGAGAGTTAAACATGGATGCTAGTTATGATAACTAGTTTATTGGAGTGACCTGCTATAAGACTTCATATGGTTCTCTATATATATGAATAAGTTTGTGAAGTTCTTACTGCAGCTTGAGTATAAGTTTCCTCAGACTTGAGATATACAAGTCAACTTGGTTATGGAGACTTATACTTTGACATCTTAAGCAAGCATCTCCTTGGAGGTGTAAACCTGAGATGATTGAATATAAGTTAAAGTGCCCAAAGGTGTTTAGATAACCCATAGAGGATTCACCGCTCCTTATGAGGAAACGTCTACCCTATAGCCATAATTTAGGATTATACTCAAAATCTTTGGCCAAAGCATCACATGTTAAGAGTATGAGACTGTTATACACATGTACGAGTAATTTAAATCCAGATAATAAGAAATTATTACTTGGGCTAGGTGTAACGTAGTCAACCTAGTAGGGGTAGATACATAGACCATGTCCTTAACTAAGTGGGTATAAGACAAGAGAAAGGAACAAGGTACGCCTCATTGTAACTGTTGAATGGTTTAGAATTAGTTCTGAGATCAACTATGATTTTCTGATTAATTGGAGATCATGATGTACTACGAGGTGTCACTCATGATCGTTCCATAATTAAGTAGTTAATTATGAATGACTAAGATAAACCAGGAATCTATTGGGTCACATGCACTACGAGTCTTTAAAAGATGAAAAATAAGCTAGAGAAAAAGCTTCTTAGATCAAGAGATAAATATTTGGTTGGACCATACATAAGACAAATATGATAATATTTGTCGAAACGGAAGGGCGGATGAGCTACATCTTTTATGAAAGAGTTGGACCCTATTTGGTTTAGTCATAAACCAATTTGGTTTAGCCATAAATTGTGAATCAAACCAAGGGGTTAATTGGCTAATTTTTTATTAAAACATAATGGGTTGGATTTGGGCTTTCTAATCCAACTCATTAAAGATGACTATATATTGATATGGTTAAGAGAGAATTAACATACAATTTATTATTAGCTTGATTAGGTTTTGAAAATCTAAACCCAATACTTCTCCCTCTCTCTTGTTGTCGACCACAACAAGAGGGTCTCCTCTTGTTGTCGACCACAACAAGAGGGTCTCCTCTTGTTGTCATGAGCCACCTAAAGGAAGAAGATCTTCTTTTGCTTCTTCTTCTTCTTCTTGATCCTTCTCCTTCGCTCATGGATAATCTCTTCCGAAGGTGAAGCTTATTCTCTTCGAGTTGTCTTGAAGAACTCGGCGTGAATATGAATAGAGATGAGGTTCGATAACATGGCAAAAGGTTGATGCCCTTCTTATTAAAGGTCATCCGTAAGGTATACCTAGACTAATTATTATTCAATTTCATTTTATTTTATGATCTTGTCTGCATGATTGTATTTTGCATGCGTGTAGTGTGTGTTATATAATAAATTAGTTTATTTATTGTTAAGTCTTCTGCTGTGCATGTTTACGAAACATGTTTTTAACACACACCGCATAGACCATATCCTAATAGTGGTATCAAAGTCCGATCGTGCTTCTACATGATCATAAAATTATTTTATGGTTTGTAATTAGTGTTGTAATTAATTTTTAGGATTTTTTAGAATTATTAAGAATTTTTTATTTTTGGAAGTTTTCTAAATTGTTAGAAAATTCAACTTTTAAAAAGTTTCTGAAATAATTTTAGAAAATCAAATTTAGAAATATTATGTTAATTTAGAAATTATCATTTCTAGATTTTTTATAAAATTTTAAGAAATATTCTAATTGTAGAAAATTTCCTAATTTGTTAAATAATATCAAATTTGGAAAGATTCTAAAATTCGTTAAAATTCCAGATTTGAGATATTCTGAATTAAATTATAGGAATAGTCTTTTCTAGAATTTTTGGATTTATTTAAAATATTTTATTTTTAGAAAGTTTCATAAATTGTTAGGAAATATGAAATTTTGAATGATTTGGAAAATCACAAAAAATCCAGATTTAAATTATTCTATAATAAATTAAGAAATATTAATTATTTATTTTCTAAATTATTGGAAAATTAATTTATAAATTTATTTTAAAAATAATTAAATATCCTGATAGAAAAATTCTAGATAAGATATGTTAATTAAATTTAAAAATTATTTTCCTAATTTGATTAGATAAATCTTGATTTATTAAAATCAGATTTATAACATATTTTTATTTCCAAAATAAAATTATAACATATTTAAATTTATGTCATGTTCATGTCATATTGTATGCAATGTAAATGCATTAATTATGACATATTAGATTTTGTCATGTGTGTGATGTGATTAGATCTTGTCGTCTGTGTCATGTGTCATGTTATGTCATTGCATGCGATGTGTCGTATCATCATCTATATCATGCGTGAGATGTGTTAGATTGAGATGCACGTGAGGGGGAGTTAATCACATGGTTTTGAAAAAATTATTCTTTAAGTTTTGAGATAAAAAATACGCTGTGGAAAAACACAGAAATAAAAACAATTAAGAAGACAGAGACAGATACAGTCGGTTTTATTTGGTTCGAAACCTTCGGCTACTCCTACTCCAAGACTTAGGTCCTGCGGACCTATCGATGGATAATTCACTAAAATACCTCTTCCAGAATTGCCGAAAGAGGGGATTGAGTATAAAGAAAGTCGAAGCAAATGCAATACACGACACTTGTCCTATTGTAATAATTAAGTATAGAATTTAAAGTTACCAAACACTTTCTTTTCAAAGTCGGTTAACTCGAGCTTGGTGTTTGGACGCCTTCTTAGCGGTAGACGAGCATAATAGTGTTGTAGCAGAGTCACAATAGGAAGTCGGGGCAGTCAAGACCTCAATCAAATGCATAGAAGCTTGTGTATAAGTTATATTTTGAAGCTTGGTCGAGATGCTCTTATAAAGGCTATGGAAGGTGTCTTCTATAGGGTTGAAGGTGCTTCCAGTGTGTAAAACTTGATTCCAAAAAGAGTTGATCCTTATCGCCGAAGAGGTCAGAATCTTATCCTGGAGAAGGCACCTTTATAAGCCGAAGATACCTTCCATGAACAGTACCAAGGCACCTTCCAATGCATGAAGGCACCTCAGGTATTGTTCACTCGAGGCTTTTTGTACTCTTCTTGTAAGGAACTAAAGCGCTAAACACGCTTATGCACAGTGGAAACCATCTAGTTCCTCCAAAAGATCCATGCGAAGGGAAAGAACATATACTAAGTTTTATAAAAGAACATGAAAGGTTATACCTTTAATGCGTGCTCACGGACTCCAGACAGCTTGGATTTCAACAAGATCACACGTTCATGCCTCTACGGTATCCACATGAACAAGTATCTCTGTTTATCTCACAAACTCACAAAATGGAGAAGAAAAATTACCTAAGGTTGTGCTAGCAACCAAGCAAGGTAATTTCGGCCAAGAGGAGTAGAGAAGAGGAAGGAGAATGAATAAGTTACTCAAAAATGAGAGAAAAATTGCTTAAGTATTTTCATCCAATGAAAACACTTAATGAGCATTAATTTAATTAATGAGCCTTAATGAGCATTCACTCTCCATTAAGGACCACACTTGAAATTCTTCATTTTTGAATTCAATTTCGAAATTTGAATGACTCATTAAATTTCAAAAATTCAATGAATTAATCTCCATTAATCCTCACTTAAGTCTAACTCAAATCTAATTCACTTGAGTCTAACTCAAGTCTAATTCACTTGAGTCTAACTCAAGTCTAATTCACTTGAGTCTAACTCAAGTCTAATTCAATCGAGTCTTACTCAATTGATCTCATGCAATTTCAAATTCAATGAATCACTATTTCATTAATTTAAATTGACTCCTTGAGTCTAGTTTGAATTGTACTTAATCTAATAATTAGATCCAATTGAGTCTAACTCAATAAGTCCAATTCGGATTAGACTTAATCCAATGATTCATCATATGAACTCATCTCCAAATCTACTTGTTCTTTGTGTGTGACCCAATAGGTTCAGGTAATGTTGGTAATGTATCCAAATCAACATTTAGATACATAAGCAATGAGTGACATCTAGCAAAGCATCATTGCTACCCAAGTGACGAGAAAGTCGAGATCTGACCTAACCTGTCCGTAGTTATTATCTTGTATGACTTGGTCCCTCTATCCTTGATATCTAGATTGATCAATGAGGCAAAGACCGTGTTATACACTTATCAACCTTTGTGTTTCTTGATATCTAAGTAGATACATAATCAAATAAGCTCAATATCTCATAATTTGGAGGAAACAAATTAGGAAGTTTTAATTTTGTGTTTAAAACTTTCCTAATTTGGAGGACTTGTAGGGGTCGGCCATTAAAAGAATAAAAGGAAATTTTTATTTAAATTTTCATTTTGTTCATTGGCAAGGGAAAATAAGGAAGTTTTAATTATGTTTAAAACTTTCCTTAATTGCCAAGACCAAGGAATATAAAAGAGAGGGTAGAGGTGCCTCACCTAATAACACATCTATTATTTCTTTCCTCTCCTTTCCTTGGTGTTGGTCAGCCCTCTCCTCTCTTCTTTCTCTCTTCTCCTTTTGTTGAGGCCGGCGGCACTTGGAGGCTTTATCTCATCTTGGTGGCCGGTTGCTTGTGGAGAAGAAGAGAAAGAAAGCTTCCCTTCAAGAAGAGTTGGTGGCCAAAACTTGCAAGGATAAGAAGGAGGCTTGGGTGGATTCTCATCTCGGTAGATCGTCGCCCACACAATGTCCGAGATAAGAAGAGGAATATGATAGAAGATCATGAGATCTATAAGCTACAAAAGGTATAACTAGTTATTAGTTTCCGCATCATAAGTAGTTCATTCTTTTGTTTAGATCTTGAAATACCAAACACAAGAGGCTAGTGATTCTAAGCTATCAAATTTATGTTTCGATTTTGTGTTTCTTTTGTTTTTCGATGTTGTGATTTGATTGTTCTTAATGGTTAAACCTAGGGTTACTATAAGTAGATTAAATATTGAATTTCATTGAAAGGCTTTGTCTAGGAAATGGTGGATGCTCCCATACCCAAGAAGACCTAATGCCTCACCATGTTTAACATGGAAGCCGATCTCTAAAATTAATGTTTAATCGAATTTGTAACATGGGTGGATTTGGATTAATAATGTTAAGCATCATTTACGATCCAAGTCTAAACCTCTAAGAACAGATAAGTTGAATTTGGAATCAATAATGTTAAGTTCTGTTTGCGATTCCAAATTTAATTTCTAAAGAACACAATAGATTGTTAGGAAAGGTGCAGGACTTGTATAAAATTTTTGTACAGGAGAACCAGTACGATATTCCGAGTAGCAACCAACAATTGGTATCAGAGCTAGGGTTTGCCTCTGTGTGTTTGGTTTTCAGTTTAATTATGCACATGTCATAGATATTTTAGGCAGGATAATAGTAGGATATGCTGACTCTATGGTTGCAGGTTCCAACTATTATTGCTTATTGTGATTGTGTGTGATTGGACCCTTGGACATGTCAAGGGCATTTTATTTGTGTGCATGAGTGTATTTATTAAATACAGTAGGAGCTGTATTAGCTCTAGGATTTTACATTTTTGTTTGATCTAGACTTCATGTGCATTCCCTTGTAGAATATAGGATCGATATATGTAAAATTCTATTTTTATCGTGGATCGTATCCTTGCAAGGCGTGGTACTATTGGAGGACTAGAAGCGCAGCAGAAAAGGAAGCTCGATGGACCCGACGACATGAACCCTAGGGCTAGCAACACATGGAGGACAGTGATGGAAGAAGCCATAATAGTTAAAAAAATTAATTTTCATATTTATTGCTTTTATTTACTGTGATGTGTGTGTGCATGTGATGTGTGCTTGCATGAAAAAATTCCTCACCTTAAATAACTAAGTTGGAGAGGAATTTTAAATAAATTCCACGGTCTCCATTACTGGTTTGTAAGTGATGCAACAAACTTGCGTGTTGGCTCTAAGTGCCTCCCTTCACAACGGATGAGTTTGTTTACGGATCACTAGATCAAACTTCCTTTATGGATGGTTATAGGAAATTATTTAGGAGCGTGTGATCTTCTCCAACTGAAGGGGCACAATCCTATTTAATGGACTAAGTATCAAGTAATGGTATACACTTAGATGCATTTAATAGTATCCTCCCCAAGGGAGTCACTGCTATTATTTGTGTGACCAAAGGAAAACCAACTATTAATTTTATTTGTCATAAAGTTAGGATGACAAGATAATAAAATTAATGGGTAAAACCTCCTCTTACAAATGTTGAATTTGTATACGTCCACACTAATATGGCATGCAAAATTCATGGTGTTTTGAGGTGTTGGTAAATTAAAATAATATTGTTTGAGGAATCAATATTATTCTAAATTTAGAGTCTTGACCAAAAGTTTATTTTGTGATTCTTAGGATGACTTTCAACCCACTAGCTATTATATTGAAAGAGAACAAACTTACTAGTCCCAATTACATAGATTGGAAAAGAAATCGGGGCATTGTCCTAACTGCTGAAGGCTATAAGTTTGTACTATTAAAGGCTTGCCCTAATGTGCCTAATAGTGATTCTAGTGAAGAGGAGATTGAGTATCATAAGAAATGGGTTAAGGCAGATGAGATGGCGTGGTATTATATTATGGCTTCAATGTCAAATGTACTGCAACATCAGCATCAGGACATGCCAACTGCCTATGACATGATGAGCAATCTCAAGGATCTCTTCGGACACCAGAATCGGGCTGTTAGGCAAGAGGCAATGAGAAAATTAATGACAGCCACAATGTCTGAGGGGACATCTGTAAGGGATCATATCCTAAAGATGATGGCTTACTTGAACGAGATACAAATCCTTGGAGCTGAAATCGATGGGGAAACCCAGGTTGATATTATTCTCCAATCGTTACTTAAAAGTTTTGAGCAGTTCCGCTTGAACTACAATATGAATAAAAGGATTTATTCATTGGCAGAACTAGTGACAGAACTTCAGGCAGCAGAACGGCTATTTCGTCATAATTCTCAAATTCACTTTGCTGAAAATGTTTCTACTTCTAAGTCGAAAGGCAAGAAGAAGAATAAGAAATAAGCTGGCTCGGCAAAGAAAGTGAAACAATCTCTAAGTACTGGACATAAAGCAGGAGTGAAGAAGCCGAAGGGCAAGTGCTTCATTTGCAAGCAGTCGGGACATTGGAAGGCAGACTATCCTCGTAAGAGAGAGAACAATAAAGGTATATCTTATTCTCTAGTAGTTGAAACATGTTTAGCGGTGTTATCTACCAACACCTGGTGTGTAGATATAGGAGTCACTGATCATGTCTACAATACATTGTAGGGGTTCCAGGAAACCCGACGACTATATGAGGGAGAGATAACCGTCTACATGGGCAATGCTATAAAAGTGACGGCTGTTGTAGTGAGAGATGTCTACTTATCATTCGATAGGAATAGAACTTTGGTTTTGAGAAATTATCTTTATGTACCAACTTTTAGAAAGAATTTAATTTCAGTTTCTAAATTGTTTGTGGATGGATATTCTGTTTCTTTTGATGACAAAGTAGTTATCAAGAAGAATAGGGTTATTATCTGTTCTGGTACAATAGTAGGAAATTTATATACTCTAAATCTAATTTCTCCCACAAAACAACAAATGGAAATTAATACCACATCTTCTAATTCTAATAAGACAAAGGAACCTTCAAAAATGAACCAAACATATCTTTGGCATCTAAGGCTTGGTCATATTAACTTAAGTAGGATTCAAAGGCTAATAGCCGATGGACTCTTGGGTTCATTAGTGTTGGAAAACTTTCCAACTTGCGAATCTTGCTTGGAAGGTAAAATGACCAAGAGACCTTTTAAGGCCAAGGGGTATAGAGTCAAAAATGTGTTAGAATTGGTTTATTCTGATTTGTGTGGTCCTATGTCTATCCAGGCAAGAGGTGGTTTCAAATATTTTGTCTCTTTCATAGACGACTATTCGAGATATGGGTACATTTACTTGATGCGCCGTAAGTCTAAATGCTTTGATAAGTTCAAAGAGTATAAGGCTGATGTGGAGAAACATCATGGTAAAAGTATCAAGACTTTACGGTCTGATCATGGTGGCGAATACCTCTTTGGAGAGTTTAGGAATTACTTATCAGAGGCTGGGATTCAATCCTAATTGTCTACACCTGGTACACCCCAATAGAATGGTATGGCAGAACGAAGGAATAGGACTCTTATGGAAATGGTTAGATCGATGATGAGTTGTTCAAAATTATCAAATTCGTTTTGTGGAATTGGTACCTTCTAAATCAGTACCCTCTACTCCCATGGAATTGTGGAATGGGCGTAAGCGTAGTTTGAGTCATATTCGGATATGGGGTAGTCCAGCACATGTGCTGAAGGGAGATACTGACAAGATGGAATCATGTACAGAAGTTTGTCTATTTGTGTGATATCCTAAAGGAACGAAAGGTGGTTTGTTTTATAATCCTAAAAATCAGAAGATCATTGTTAGCACCAATGCTCAATTTTTAGAAAAAGATTATGTAATGAACCACAAGCCCATGAGTAAAATTATTCTTGAGGAAATAAGAGAGGACACTTCTACTTTAGTACCAACGGTACAAGATGAGATACCACAAGTAACTGTAACACGTGTCACAAATGATGCACAATTACAGATAGTGCCTCATCGTAGTGGGAGGGTTATTAGACAACCTGCAAGATTCATGTTTTTGGGAGAGTCTTCAGACTTGATCCCTGGTGAACATGAAGTTGATCCCTGGACATATGATAAAGCACTCCAAGATAAAGATGTAGTATCTTGGCAAAATGCAATGAACTATAAAATAGAATCTATACATTCTAATCAGGTCTGAGAGCTTGTAGAACCACCAAATGGTGTAAAAGCTGTTGGATGTAAGTGGATCTACAAAAGGAAAAGAGGGATAGATGGTGTCACGCCCCCAAAGGAGTCCCTGCCAGACAAAAATCCGACAACATCTCCCCTGTACCGGTGACAATATGAAGCATCACTACAAACCAAATATACATCAGCCACATGCGGCTGGAATATTTATATACACAACCACGCAGTTATAATAACAGCCCATACGGCTGGAATGAAACAATCACAACCACGCAGTTATATATAAGACAGCCCACAGGGCTGTACAAAACAAACCAACACAGCGGAAAACGAAGAAAACGGAAAGCCCAATACAACACAATCAACACACTGCTAGCCGGCTAGGCTTTATACAACAACCACAACAACACATACATCAACACACCAAATACAACAAATATCGAATGCAAATAAAGATATACCAAAACCCGAAACGATCGTCGGATGTGACGTAGGACCCGGCAGACAGGATACTCCGAGCGACACTCCAACCATCTACCTGAAAACATAAAGATATACATGCGGTGGTGAGTATAGGTAACTCAGCGGGTAATAGAAAAGATAGTGCATGGTCCATAAACAAAACATGGAGATCAAAAGTATACAGTCTCAGTAGGGAATAAGAACATGATCATACTCTCATAATCAATGCACCTAAACATATCTGACATAATAACTGATATATAAACTGCATAAACCACAACTAACATAATGATGGATACATACCTAACTGAATCGAATACGATGATCGATAAACTCACCGGATCTGCAATAGATATACTCGACACCTGTGCAATATAGATACGATCGCGTATACATGTAAAATAAATGGCATGATGCAGCATGACAACCAAATGCAACAACCATATCTCAATCAAGTGCAATAACGACAATCACACGCAACTAGTATCTACTAGGCATGTATGCAAATATAACCCCGGATGCACCGCGCATCATACGCAAAAGTGCATGCTCCATGGTCACCCCGCCACCTCTCCGAACACCACGACCCCTGTATGGCCGAGAGGCTTGGGTCTGTGACGACAGTACTACCCTCCAGCCCACTATATAGTGGTCGAGGCGACAATCCGCTAATAGCTATATAGCTAAATAGATCGGGGTCCCTGACTGCTCACAACGCCGGATCTCACTAAACCTCGTGACCGGGTGGCACGACAGCAGCAACTGCTCCAACTACCACTACCCATGAGTGGCCGAGTGTGCGGTCTAACCAAACCAATGATGACTCTCTCACCATAAGGGAGACAATGGTCATCGATGCAATGAATGATGATATATATATATATATATATAATCATCATCCATGCAACAACCCCAAACCTCATAAATGCCTCCAACAAGAGTATAATCGTCATGATACCTCTATGTATCCCACCAAACATATGTACCCACTACACATGTATAATCAACCAAAACTCCAATAATCCCACCAGACACATGTATACAAAAATATAAGTACAGTCACCAGGTATCCTCCAATAAAAACACAACGGACATGTGTATATACTCCGAACATACAATCAACCCAACTCCTCCAAAAGTACATGACAAATACGTATGTACACACCACGTGTAAATGCAGGTCAACAGGATGACTCCTATAACACATACCCACCTATGTACAGTCCACATCATATACCCAATCAGCATGGTAATACTAACAACCCGACAAACCCTACAAGAGATACTCTACACGTGTAATCACAACAGAGTAGATATCAAGAGTAGAGACTGTATATGAATTAAATAGATCATCTCTAAGCTCAAGCAAAAGAAACAAGCAGGAAAAACAGCAACTAAACACGATATAGGGTAAAGTAACCTAATCCGTCAAATAACAACCATGCACTAGGCTCAAAGAAAATCTACATAGAGGCAAAGGAAGAAATACCCGCCTTTAATCTGTCGATCGTGATAAGATAAATCCCACGTCGAGACGCTTGCCTCGAAACCAAGTCCTGCAGCAATCAATATGTTTATATTTTATTTAGCTAAATTCATATGAATTAATTAGCTAAATAAAATCCCTAACCCAATAGCATCACTCCAATCACATCCGATCTTTGACTAATCTCTCAAATCAACACATCATTTAATCCAATAACAAATCTCCGCATAATGATATCCAACCACAATAGCCTATCATAAAATCAAATCACCGTCATAAATCCACATCACATAACATCATCATCAACAACTACCCAAATCCATCCACATCTGATAATCCAACCAAAAATCAGCCCAATAATCCTAAGAAGGATCACATAACAACCTATATTAACCAATCACCATATCCACAAATTTCAACCTAATACAAACCTCAATCAATCCAATACATACCAATAACGATCATGTTTAAATCCACCTAGTGATCCAAATCCAATACGATATTAAATCCAACATAACCTACCCTAATTCATCCATTAATCAACCTCATTATAAACCCCTTCTAAATCCACCGATCACAATTTATCCAAGCACCCACAAATCACAAAATCTCCAACATAATACAATACCAATCCTTATCAATTCATCAACACCACATAATATCACATACTTAAACTAGTATCAATATATTCATTGATCGGATTAAGGTTTACCATGAAAACTAACCTTAATAGCCTTCTTCTTTCAATCTTCAGCTAAAGAAAGAATCACCACAGCAAATCAAGCATCCTAAATCTGTCACCGAAATTCCAGGACATAGTATCAATCAAATAGGATAACCAAGAGAGAATTCCTCCTAGTATCAATCTAAATCTACATACTTACCCTATAGCCAAGCTTGTCTGACAATCCCCCCACCATTCCAGCAGCCACCCATTGGACAATTTTGGTCGGGAATCTGGTAGAACACCCAATTTCCTCAGCTATGGATTCCGCTACCAATCTTTGATGGTCATATAGCACATCAGAGATCCATAATTTAACAAAAGGAAGGGTAAAAATAGAGAAACTCACCGTACCCTTTGTGAACCAAGAAACTCCTCTAATGGCTGCGATTTAGGGAATTCCGACCGAAATCTTCACCCTGTGCAGACGTGCAGCAACAGGGAGGCCAAAACTATGGCTAGGAGCTCCCTTCTTGGCCGGAGATCTACCCACCCGGAGCAACGACTCTAAGGGAGTAACGGTCGGACGAAACCAACCCTAGGGCGTCGCTCCGAATCTGCACAGAGAGATGGAGTGAAGTGGCGATGAAGAGGCCGGCAACTCCCTCCTTCCCACGGTGATGGTGACATCGACGATCGACCGGTGCTAGCTCTCGGCGAGTCAACGGAACACCAATCGGCGATCGGGTGTGATCGCATGAGAAGGGCATCGATGCGAAGAGGCAAAGAAAAGATCGGGAGATGAGAGGAAAAGAGACTCCACGCTTCGGGAGGAAGAGGGAGAGGAGGCTCGGTCGGGGTTACACCGATGGACGGTGGCGCACTCGGCGTCGCAGGCAGAGAAATCGCCGGAGAGGGAGGGGTTTCGGGCGGGATGTGAGGAGGAGGAGATCGGCGTCGGGTTTGGGGGAAACAGCGCTTGGGAAGGGAATTAAAGGAAAAGAAAATAACTTATAATTATAAACATTTCCTCACCTAAATAGGTCTCCCAAACAGGCCTTATTTGTACCCGAAATTGATCCCCTCAAAACCCGTCTTACGTGCTCTGAAAAATTCCCAGAAAATTTCTAAAAATTCTGAAAAAATTCTATAAGGCTATTTCCCAAATAACCCTATCTATTTAATTTTTTTTTTTTTATATCTTACATTCTCCCCCTCTAATAAAAATTTGGTCCCCAAATTTTCTGGTCAACTCAGGGATCTTCATCCAAGGATAACCTCCAAGCAACATACTCGCATACCACTCTATCCAAGTATGATGAACAAATCTCCAATCAAAAAGAATGGCTCTGTGGGTTATGAGCCCACTCTACTTCCGCTTCTCTCACACTGCCATCTAGCCAACAGTGGATAAATCAACTACCTCTGAAATCCATAATCCACCATCAATAGATTCTCCAACATCTCTATAGGGCGCTCAAACTATCCATCAGTCTGAGATGAAAATCTATACTAAAGTGAAACTCCTAATCCAAAGTCTGCTGTAACTATAATCAAAACCATGACATGAAATCACTGATCTCCATCCAAAACAATACTCAGAGGTACATCATCCAGTCTGGAAATCCCTCTAGAGTATAATCCTGCTACTCCATCCAAAAGAATCCGTCGTACATACTGATAGCTAGGGAGCAAAGTCATCAACTAATCCATGATTACCCAAACCATCATATCCTCTCCGAGTCTTGGGTAATCCCACAACAAGATCCGTCATAACATACTCCCACTCTACTCCAGTATCCAAATCAACGGAGGCACTCCTACTAATCTCTGATGTTCCGCCTCCATTTACTGACATAATAGACATCAAGCTACAAAATCCGCGATGTCTTTCTTCATGTCATTCCACCAATCAGAATGCTCCAATCTCTATACATCGGGTGCCACCCAGATGTATCACCAATCCAGATCAAGGTGTTTCATGCAGTAACTCCTCCCGGATAAGAAGTGACTCGAAAACACACACAATCTCCCATAGAGATCTATGAATCTCATTCCTATCACACGATAATTCGATATACTGGCATGAGACTGCTCCGCTCATACTATATCGGAACTACACCAACTCCCAGATACGATACATATGTGTAGAGTGCAAATCCGTCTACACTAGAAAGCATAACTAAGACGGTGCAGTTATCTAAACTGATCTCACAAACATCTATCCAGGAAAATTCCATACTCTTCCTAGACACTCCGGTCAACTGCATAAATGCTGGAGAAAACCCTCAATCAAATCTCAAGTAATATCCAGCTAGACCAAGGAAGCTGCGAGTCTCCAATATAGACTACGACTACTCCCAACTGATAACCACTTCTAATTCCCATGGATCCACTAATATCTCTCTACTAAAGACAACGTGTCCCAAAAACTCGTAAAAGACAATCACAATACGTACTACTAACTTCACATATAGATGTTTCCGTCGAAACATCTCTAGAACTATGTGAAGCTAGTGTACGTGATCCACCTCGGATCGGGAATAGATCACAACATCGCCAATAAGACAATGAAAACTGATCCAAACTCTAAAAATACCAAGTACACTGAGTCCATGTAAACATCTAGGCACGGTATGCCTAAATGGTAACACCAAGGACTCATAATGTACGTACCACAAGCTTACTCCACCATAAGATCATCAACAACAAGTCTGTAATCTAATCACCAACTACAAATCACTAAATCCATAAATATCACACAAGTGCTACTCCTCATGTCTCTATCAACCTCAAACACCAAATAGTAGGCCATCAAACCAAATATCCACCAATAGATCATCAAAAGGCAACCTATCACCACATCTGATCTCATAATGTCCACCAATCACAAATCATCCTCAATATCACTCCATCGTACCAGATAGTCTCCTAAATAAAGATGGAGTCAAAGGAAAATACCTAACCTTCAACCCCTACTACCAACAAACTAAACGTATCCAAAAAGGTCTACAAATCTCATCATCTCATCCTTTCCGATAACCAAATATCCACAGAAAAAGGATATCAATCCAAAGTCAAAGGGTCACACAATCTCCTGACTAAGAATCTACCCATCAAGAAAGTATCTACGCAACTCTCATAATCATCTCATAAATGTCCCTCGATAAAAGGTCCAACCCTCTAATCTGAGATATAGACTACCAGATCTGGTAAAATGATCACGTGGTCAAGGTCTTGAGCCACCTGATAGAGACAATGTTAGTTGAGTCGTCTAACCATTATCTTGTACCCCATCATACTGTGATTGCTCCATCTGAGGTTCAGTAACCTCCAGTATCAAGCAATGAACACAAAAATAGAGGAGCACTATAACTAACTAGCTGATCAAAATATCCATCAATCAACGCTCTACCCTTCGGAGATCATCATATGAAATTATACCTAGTTACGATCAGACCTCCTAGGTAGTACTCAACTAATACCACTTCCTCCGCACTATTATGGGGTATATATCACTAAGTACATCATGGATATCTAATCATATCCAATAGTTCCATGAGTCAGGATCTCCCATGGAACAACGATGGGCGAGTCTACTAGTCATCGCCTTACAAATCACCATGCTACCAAAAGAGGTAAAGAACTACTCTCTCCAAAACATCTCAAGGAAATCACTAAGTGATGACCTGATCTCCAAAAAAACATTCTCTGCTTCTTCCCTCACGTTGTACCGGGTCACGTAAAGGTTAAGCAGCTAACTTCGACTCTCCTACGCCAGTACAAATCATATATCCAAATGTCCTCTCCAACTCATACACCCTAGTAAGGGATGTATCTCATAAGTGTTAAGCACGTAGCTTTACACTTTTCCACACCGTGCGATATCCTATCTGAACGTACCTTCTAAGCCCCCCAACCAGGTACAGACAATCCATAGTCAAAGTCCCCATGGAATAGGATATGTTGATCCTCTATAGACTGACTAAGCCGATAATGGTATATGGCCAATTCAGTCCTTTCTACACCGGTACAAGTCAAAATATCTAACCAAGTAACATCCCAAAGATAGGAATCTCTAAAGATAGAGTAAGTCAGTCCCCTACTGGTCGGACCAACAACATAAATCGATCAACACTATCTGATCCAACAAGAGTAAATCAATCATCCACTGATGAAACTAACTAAGGTAAATCGATACCCAGCCACCAAAGTCAACCTGGGTAAATCAATCCTCTACAGACAGAACTGAAAGAATCCAAATAAGTACTCTGCTGATCGAACTAACAGGAACACAGAACCGACTAAAATAAGTCAATCCTCAACTATCCAAGTCAACAAGGGTAATAAGTCAAACCATAACTACACAAGTCAACCAAGTAAATCAAACCTCAACAGGAGTAAACCAGTACTCTACTAACTGAGTCAATATGAGTATACCAACATCATCAACTACCCAGCTAATAGTAATAGAGACTGGTATGTGACTCTAACTCTCAACCAACTCGTAGTAACAGACACTAAAACTACTGGCAGTATGATATGAGGAAATCCCCTGAGACTGTAACTCCTTGATCTCCATTAGGTCAATCGTGATCAGTGATTGACCTAACACATGCAATGCATGCTAAAATAGGCAGGTACTAACAAGAGTACTAACACATGTCATAACTAACTATCATGGGCAACAATACATACACCAACAGAAATGTATGATAACAATGCAAACATACCTCCTATAGCCTGGAGATGTCCTGCTGCTGCCTGGTCCCAAAGCCGAAAAGTCACATCAAGAAAACCGAATCACGAAATCCAAAACACGAATAATAGGCATCGTACCTACTCTGATACCAAAAATTGGTATCAGATAAATCTCAAAAATCTAAAACAAAAACAAAGCAGACATCGTGTACCACTAAAATTGTCACGCCCCCAAAGGAGTCCCCGCCGCATAAAAATCCACAACATCTCCCATGGACAATATGAGCATCACTACAAACCAATATACATCCCACATGCGGCTGGAATATTTATATACACAACCACGCAGTTATAATAACAGCCCATACGGCTGGAATGAAACAATCACAACCACGCAGTTATATATAAGACAGCCCACAGGGCTGTACAAAACAAACCAACACAGCGGAAAACGAAGAAAACGGAAAGCCCAATACAACACAATCAACACACTGCTAGCCGGCTAGGCTTTATACAACAACCACAACAACACATACATCAACACACCAAATACAACAAATATCGAATGCAAATAAAGATATACCAAAACCCGAAACGATCGTCGGATGTGACGTAGGACCCGGCAGACAGGATACTCCGAGCGACACTCCAACCATCTACCAAAACATAGATATATACGCAAGGTATAAAATCAGTAATAGAAAAGATAGTCGTGGTCCATAAACAAAACATGGAGATCAAAAGTATACACCTCGGTGGGAATAAGAACGATCATACTCTATAATCAATGCACTAAACATATCCGATATAATAACCTCGATATATAAACTGTAAACCACAACCAATATAACGATATACCTAACTGAATCGATATGATGATAACGATCAAGAACTCACGGATCCGCATAGATATACTCGACACTGCGAATATAGATACGATCGCATATACATGTAAAATAAATGACGTGTATGAGCATGACAACCAAATGCAACAACCATATCTCAATCAAGTGCAAATCACAATCACATGCAACTAGTATCTACTAGGCATGTGTATCGCGCATCAAATGCAAGCATCATAACTGCGTATGCATGCTCCATGGTCACCCCCGCCACCTCTCCGAACACCACGACCCTGTATGGCCGAGAGGCTTGTGTACTACCCTCCAGCCCACTATATAGTGGTCGAGGCGACATCCGCTAATAGCTATATAGCTAAATAGCATCGGGGTCCCTGCTCACAACGCCGGATCTCACTAAACCTCGTGACCGGGTGGCACGACAGACTAAGAGCAATCGCTCCAACTACCACTACCCGAGTGTGCGGCGCTAAACCAAACCAATGACTCTCTCACCATAAGGGTAAAATTATTTGAGATATTAAGCGTGATATATATATATATATATAATCATCATCCATGCAACAACCCCAAACCTCATAAATGCCTCCAACAAGAGTATAATCGTCATGATACCTCTATGTATCCCACCAAACATATGTACCCACTACACATGTATAATCAACCAAAACTCCAATAATCCCACCAGACACATGTATACAAAAATATAAGTACAATCAATAAAACACAACGGACATGTGTATATACTCCGAACATACAATCAACCCAACTCCTCCAAAAGTACATGACAAATACGTATGTACACACCACGTGTAAATGCAGGTCAACAGGATGACTCCTATAACACATACCCACCTATGTACAGTCCACATCATATACCCAATCAGCATGGTAATACTAACAACCCGACAAACCCTACAAGAGATACTCTACACGTGTAATCACAACAGAGTAGATATCAAGAGTAGAGACTGTATATGAATTAAATAGATCATCTCTAAGCTCAAGCAAAAGAAACAAGCAGGAAAAACAGCAACTAAACACGATATAGGGTAAAGTAACCTAATCCGTCAAATAACAACCATGCACTAGGCTCAAAGAAAATCTACATAGAGGCAAAGGAAGAAATACCCGCCTTTAATCTGTCGATCGTGATAAGATAAATCCCACGTCGAGACGCTTGCCTCGAAACCAAGTCCTGCAGCAATCAATATGTTTATATTTTATTTAGCTAAATTCATATGAATTAATTAGCTAAATAAAATCCCTAACCCAATAGCATCACTCCAATCACATCCGATCTTTGACTAATCTCTCAAATCAACACATCATTTAATCCAATAACAAATCTCCGCATAATGATATCCAACCACAATAGCCTATCATAAAATCAAATCACTGTCATAAATCCACATCACATAACATCATCATCAACAACTACCCAAATCCATCCACATCTGATAATCCAACCAAAAATCAGCCCAATAATCCTAAGAAGGATCACATAACAACCTATATTAACCAATCACCATATCCACAAATTTCAACCTAATACAAACCTCAATCAATCCAATACATACCAATAACGATCATGTTTAAATCCACCTAGTGATCCAAATCCAATACGATATTAAATCCAACATAACCTACCCTAATTCATCCATTAATCAACCTCATTATAAACCCCTTCTAAATCCACCGATCACAATTTATCCAAGCACCCACAAATCACAAAATCTCCAACATAATACAATACCAATCCTTATCAATTCATCAACACCACATAATATCACATACTTAAACTAGTATCAATATATTCATTGATCGGATTAAGGTTTACCATGAAAACTAACCTTAATAGCCTTCTTCTTTCAATCTTCAGCTAAAGAAAGAATCACCACAGCAAATCAAGCATCCTAAATCTGTCACCGAAATTCCAGGACATAGTATCAATCAAATAGGATAACCAAGAGAGAATTCCTCCTAGTATCAATCTAAATCTACATACTTACCCTATAGCCAAGCTTGTCTGACAATCCCCCCACCATTCCAGCAGCCACCCATTGGACAATTTTGGTCGGGAATCTGGTAGAACACCCAATTTCCTCAGCTATGGATTCCGCTACCAATCTTTGATGGTCATATAGCACATCAGAGATCCATAATTTAACAAAAGGAAGGGTAAAAATAGAGAAACTCACCGTACCCTTTGTGAACCAAGAAACTCCTCTAATGGCTGCGATTTAGGGAATTCCGACCGAAATCTTCACCCTGTGCAGACGTGCAGCAACAGGGAGGCCAAAACTATGGCTAGGAGCTCCCTTCTTGGCCGGAGATCTACCCACCCAGAGCAATGACTCTAAGGGAGTAACGGTCGGACGAAACCAACCCTAGGGCGTCGCTCCGAATCTGCACAGAGAGATGGAGTGAAGTGGCGATGAAGAGGCCGGCAACTCCCTCCTTCCCACGGTGATGGTGACATCGACGATCGACCGGTGCTAGCTCTCGGCGAGTCAACGGAACACCAATCGGCGATCGGGTGTGATCGCATGAGAAGGGCATCGATGCGAAGAGGCAAAGAAAAGATCGGGAGATGAGAGGAAAAGAGACTCCACGCTTCGGGAGGAAGAGGGAGAGGAGGCTCGGTCGGGGTTACACCGATGGACGGTGGCGCACTCGGCGTCGCAGGCAGAGAAATCGCCGGAGAGGGAGGGGTTTCGGGCGGGATGTGAGGAGGAGGAGATCGGCGTCGGGTTTGGGGGAAACAGCGCTTGGGAAGGGAATTAAAGGAAAAGAAAATAACTTATAATTATAAACATTTCCTCACCTAAATAGGTCTCCCAAACAGGCCTTATTTGTACCCGAAATTGATCCCCTCAAAACCCGTCTTACGTGCTCTGAAAAATTCCCAGAAAATTTCTAAAAATTCTGAAAAAATTCTATAAGGCTATTTCCCAAATAACCCTATCTATTTAATTTTTTTTTTTTTTATATCTTACAGATGGGAAGGTGGAAACCTTCAAAGCAAGGCTTGTTGCGAAAGGGTATACTCAGAAAGAGGGAATCGATTATGAGGAAACCTTTTCTCCAGTAGCTATGCTTAAGTCTATCTAGATACTCTTATCTATTGTTGCTCATATGGATTATGAGGTTTGACAAATGGATGTCAAGACGGCTTTCCTTAATGGAAGTCTTGAAGAAAACATCCATATGAAGCAACCAGAGAGATTTATTACAAAGGGAAAAGAGCATCTAGTATGCAATATCAATTGGTCGATTTATGGATTGAAGCAAGCTTCAAGATCTTGGAACATCTAGTTTAATGAAGTAATCTAGTCATATGGATTTATTCAGTGTCCGGATGAGTCTTGTGTATACAAGAAGTGTGATGGAAACATGGTGGTATTTCTTGTACTATACGTAGATGATATTTTGTTAGTTGGAAACAATATCAAAGCGTTGTCGGAAGTAAGGGTATGGTGTTGGTTGCTATGCGGAATATCATACTGGTTCCTCTGTACAAAAATTTTGTACAAGTCTTGAACCTTTACTAACAACCTATTGTGTTCTTTAGAAATTAAATTAGGAATCGCAAACGGAACTTAACATTATTGATTCCAAATTTAACTTATCTATTCTTAGAGGTTTAGACTTGGATTGCAAACGATACTTAACATTATTGATCCAAATCCACCCATGTTACAAATTCAATTAAATATTAATTTCATAAATCATCTTCCAGGTTAAACATGGCGAGGCACTAGGCCTTCTTGGGTATGAGAGCATCCATCACTTCCTAGACAAAGTCTTTCAATGAAATCTAATATTTAATTTTTTATAGTAACCCTAGGTTTAACCAAAAGGAACAATCAAATCACAAATTTGAAAAACAAAAAAAAACACAAACTTGAATCACAAATTCGAAACCTAGAATCATATGCCTCTTGTGTTTGGTATTTCGAAAACTATACAAAGAAAACTAGTATGATGCAAAATAGAATTACTAGTTATGCTTTTCTTTGTAAACAACAACCTCTTGATCTTCTATCGTATTCCTCTTCTTATCTCAGACGTTGTGTCAGCAATGATCTACCGAGATGAGAACCATCAAGACAACTTCCTTCTTCTATGTTTCGACCACCAACATTCAAGCTCCAAGGGATGCAAGAGCAAAGCCTCCTTTCTCTCCTTCTCCAAGCAAAATCCGGCCACCACAAGAGCTCCAAGAGATGGTGAGGTTCGGCCACAAGAAGAAGAAAGGAGAAGAGAATAGGGTCGACCACACCAAGGAAGAAAAGAGAGAGGAATAATAGAATATGTGTTGTGAGGTGAGGCACCTCTACCCTCTTTTTTATATTACTTAGTCTTGGCAAATAAGGAAATTTAATTATAATTAAAATCTACTTATATTCCTTGCCATAGGCTAATAAGGAAAATTTAATTAAAAATTCCTTTTAACCCATGCTATGGCCGGCCACATCACATGCTCTAAATAAGGCAAGTTTTAAACACAAAATTAAAACTTCCTTATTTGTTTCCGGAAATTTTTAAAATAAAAATTTCTCTATTAATTTTCCCTTCATGGTTGGTTATAAAAGGAAAGTTTATAAATTAAAATATCTCTATTAAAACATGTGGATGATTTCCAAAAAGGAAGTTAAAATTAAAATCTTCCTCTCAATCTACAAATAAGGAAAGATATCAAATCTTTTCTTAATCTTTTGTAGAAACTATAATAGGAAAGATTTAATTTTAAAACTCTCTTTTAAATCATTAAGATGGTTACAAAAAAGGAAAGTTTTATCAAAAATTAAAATCTTCCTTTTAACTACAAATAAGGAAAGATATCAAACCTTTCACTTAATCTTTTGTAGAAAGCTATAAAAGGAAAGATTTAAATTTTAAACTCTCTTTTAAATTCATGATATCCACATAAGATAAGATTTTAAAAATAAAATCCTTTTATTTTATATGTCCGGCCCCACCTCTACTTGGCTCAACCTTTTGCTTGGCCAGCCCAAGCTTGGACTCCAAGTTTGCTTGGCCGACCATCTAAGGTTGGGTAAGAAGGTGGATATAGGTGGGTATAATACTTTATAAATAAGAGGCTACAATAGGGACCGAGAGGAGGAATTGGTTTTGGTCTCCCGATGAAATTAAGCTTCCCGTGTTCACCCCGAACATCCAACTTAATTTTATCAATAATAATTCATACCACTAAATAATTATTATTGAACTACCGCACCAATCCCAAATTACATTTTGGGCTCCTTCTTATTATGAGTGTATTAGTCTCCCTATGTTTAAGATATAAAATGTCCACTAATTAAATGAGTTACTGACAACTCACTTAATTAATATCTAGCTCCAAGAGTAGTACCACTCAATTTCATTATCATGTCAGACTAAGTCCACCTGCAGGGTTTACATGATAATCCTTATGAGCTCCTCTTGGGGACATCATCAACGTAGATTACTAGGACACAATTTCCTTCTATAATCAACAACACACACTATAAATAATATCATTTCTCAACTTATCACACCTTTTGATTTATCGAACTAAATCTCACCCATTGATAAGTCAAAGAAATAAATACTAGATATATGTGTTTGTTATTATATCAGGATTAAGAGCACACACTTCCATAATAACAAAGGTCTTGTTCTTTTGTTCAGTTAGTATAAAAAGAATTTACCTTAAATGGTCCAGCTCAATACACTCAAAGTGTACTAGTGTAATTTTATAGTTAAGATAAACTAATATCAAATTACACTACGAGTACTCCAATGGTTTGTTCCTTTCCATCTTAGTTGTGAGCTATTGTTTATAATTTATAAGGAATTGATAACATGATCTTCTGTGTGTGACACCACACACCATGTTATCTACAATATAAATTAATTGAACAACTACACTTAGCATATAAATGTAGATATTTGACCAATGTGATTCTTTATTTCAAAATAAAATGTTTACAAAAGGCTAGGCTTTTAGTATACACTCTAACATATGGTTGTCCAAGCAATTTGATATGAAGGACTTAGGAGAATGCGCACATATTCTTGGGATCAAAGTGATAAGGGATCACAAGAAAAGGATGTTGTGCTTGTCCCAAGCTTCATATATCGATACAATCCTAGCTCGTTTTAGCATGCAAGACTCCAAGAAAGGTTTTCTACCCTTTAGGCATGGAGTATCTTTATCTAAAGAGATGTCTCCGAAGACATCAAAAGAGATAGAAGAGATGAATGTAGTTTTTTATGCTTCAACTGTAGGAAACCTAATGTATGCTATGTTATGCACGAGACCGGATATCTATTTTACCGTGGGCATGGTTAGCAGATATTAAAGTAACCCTAGACAAGGACATTGGACTGCTGTAAAGCATATATTGAAGTACTTGAGAAGGACTAAAGATTATATGTTAGTTTACCAAGCAAATGATCTGCTCCCTGTGGGTCACACAGATTCTGACTTCCAATCAGATAGGGACAATAATAAGTCTACATCAGGCTATGTGTTTACTTTAGGAGGTGGAGCCATTGCATGGAGGAGTGTTAAGCATAAATGCGTTTCAGACTCAACCATGGAAGATGAGTATATGGCAGCCTCTAAGGTAGCCAAAGAAGTTGTATGGCTCAGGAACTTCTTGATGGACTTAGATGTGATTCATGGTTTGCCCAAAATCATCAGAATTTATTGTGATAATAGTGGTGCAGTAGCAAACTCGAAGGAACCACGAGTCCATAAGGTGAGTAAACACATAAAGCGCAAGTACAACCTGATACGAGACATCGTGAAGTGAGGAGAAGTTGTTGTAGCCAAGATTGCATCAGCGGATAACCTGACAGATCCTTTCACTAAGGCCCTTCCGGCGAAAGCTTTTGATCAGCATGTTGAAGGAATGAGAATCAGATGTATGTCAGCGTTTATGGCAGCATAGTCTTTTAATATAAGTGGGATATTGTTAGAGTGTATATTAAAAGCCTAGCTTTTTATAAATATTTATTTTTGAAATAAAGAATCACATTGGTCAAATATCTACATTTATAAGCTAAGTGTAGTTGTTCAATTAATTTATATTGTAGATAACATGGTGTGTGGTGTCACACACAGAAGATCATGTTATTAGTTCCTTATAAATTATAAATAGTAGCTCACGACTAAGATGGATAGGAACATACCAATGGAATAGTCATAGTGTAATTTGGTATTAGTTTATGTTGACTATAAAATAATACTAGTACACTATGAGTGTATTGAGCAGGACCATTTGAGGTAGTTTCTTTTTATACTAACTAAATAAAAAAACAAGACCTCTGTTATTATGGAAGTGTGTGCTCTTAATCCTAATATAATAACAAGCACGTATACTTAATATTTATTTCTTTAATTTATCAAAGGGTGCGATTAGTTCGATAAATCAATATGCCCGATAAATTAGGAAATAATATTATTTATAGTGTGTGTTGTTGATTATAGAAGGAAACTATGTCCTAGAAATCTAGGTTGATGATGTCCCCAAGAGGAGCTCATAAGGATTGTCATGTAAACCCTGCAGGTGGACTTAGTCCGACATGACAATAAGGTTGAGTGGTACTACTCTTGGAGTTAGATATTAATTAAGTGAGTTGTCAGTAACTCATTTAATTAGTGGGCATTCGATATCTTAAACACAGGGAGATTAACACACTCATGATAAGGAGCCCATATAGTAATATAGAATTGGTGTCGTAGTTCAATAATAACTCTTTAGTGGTATGAGTTATTATTGATGAACTCGAGTTGGGTGTTCGGGGTGAACACGGGAAGCTCAAGTTCATCGGGAGACCAAAACCAATTCCTCCTCTCGGTCCTTGTCGTAGCCTCTTATTTATAAATTCTTATACCCACCCATACCCACCTTCTTACCCATCATTAGGTGGCCGACCAAGCCAAGCTTGGAGCCCAAGCAAGGGTCGGCCAAATCAAGCCTTGGATGGATCAAGTGGTGGCCGACCCTAGCTTGGAGCCCAAGTAGGTGGTCGGCCACAATAAAATTAAAAGGGATTTTAATTTTAAAATCTTTCCTTATGTGGAAGTCATGATTTAAAAGAGAGTTTTACAATTAAATCTTTCATTTTATAGTTTCTACAAAAGATTAAAAGAAAGGTTTGATATCTTTCCTTATTTGTAGTTAAAAGAAAGATTTTAATTTTGGAGAAAACTTTCCTTTTTGTAATCATTCACATGTTTTAATAGAGAGATTTTAATTTATAAAAGTTTCCTTTTATAACCAACCATGAAGGAAATTTTTAAAGAGAAATTTTTATTTTAAAAATTTTCAAGAAACAAATTAGGAAGTTTTAATTTTGTGTTTAAAACTTTCCTAATTTAGAGGACTTGAAGGGGCCGGCCATTAAAAGAATAAAAGGAAATTTTTAATTAAATTTTCCTTTTATTCATTGGCAAGGGTAAATAAGAAAGTTTTAATTATGTTTAAAACTTTCCTTAATTGCCAAGACCAAGGAATATAAAAGAGAGGGTAGAGGTGCCTCACCTAATAACACGTCTATTATTTCTCTCCTCTCCTTTCCTTGGTGGTGGCCGACCCTCTCCTCTCTTCTTTCTCTCTTCTCCTTTTGTTGAGGCCAACGACACTTGGAGGCTTTATCTCATCTTGGTGGTTGGTTGCTTGTGGAGAAGAAGAAGAGAAAGAAAGTTTCTCTTCAAGAAGAGTTGGTGGTCAAAACTTGCAAGGAGAAGAAGGAGGCTTGGGTGGATTCTCGTCTCGGTAGATCGTCGCCCACACGATGCCCGAGATAAGAAGAGGAATACAATAGAAGATCGTGAGGTCTATATGCTACAAAAGGTATAACTAGTTATTATTTTCCGCATCATAACTAGTTCATTCTTTTGTTTAGATCTTGAAATACTAAACACAAGAGGCTAGTGATTCTAGGCTATCGGATTTATGTTTCGATTTTGTGTTTCTTTTGTTTTTCGATCTTGTGATTTGATTGTTCTTAATGGTTAAATCTAGGGTTACTATAAGGAGATTAAATATTGAATTTCGTTGAAAGGCTTTGTCGAGGAAGTGGTGGGCTCCCATACCCAAGAAGGCCTGGTGCCTCGCCATATTTAACCTGGAACTGATCTCTGAAATTAATGTTTAATCAAATTTGTAACATAGGTGGATTTAGATTAATAATGTTAAGCATCGTTTGTGATCCAAGTCTAAACCTCTAAGAACAGATAAGTTGAATTTGGAATCAATAATGTTAAGTTCTGTTTACGATTCCAAAATTAATTTCTAAAGAATACAATAGGTTGTTAGGAAAGGTTCAGGACTTGTACAAAATTTTTGTACATGAGAACCAGTACGATATTCCGAGTAGCAACCAACAATATTTATATCTACAATATCTCACTATCAATTCAACTAATTGATATGTTGTAGATAAGAACCTACTACCCAAGGATATTATTATACTTATTCATTCAACACTGAATTGAAATAGAAAAAATAACCAACTTTGCTTTTTATTAATAATGAAATGTTATACAAAATGAGTCATTTACAATCATCTCATAATTGGTATTAGGGAAAATACTAACACTTCTTACTTTGCAAAACGTGTTAGTTCAATAAACAAAATAATAACTTGCAAGATAAGTGTTAGCATAATAATCATGAGTAATAATAATTAGCTCTTGTCCTCCCTGGACTAGGAACTAGTCAAGGCCTCAGTTTAGAGATCCAAAATGAACCTAAATTGAATTGATGCCTACTATCCCTTAACCGGGACATGCCCTCACCGAGTCACATTCCTCTAGTGACTTACCAACTTGCAGTCGACTGAATAGCCTCTTGACCCACTAGGTATTCATGCTAGTTGTTAGGTCTGTAGACCCAACTGGACTTCTGCTAGTCGTCAGGTCCTACGAGCCCAATCGGACTTCCTTCCAGATATCAGGTCAGCACTTTGATCTATCTAAGCTTTACACCAACTATCGGGTCCCGCAGACTTAGTTGGATTTCAGCCTGGTGTCAAGTCCTCCAGACCCGTCAACTCTTGCACACTTGGTTAAGTAATTAGATCACAACAATACCTAACTTAACTCGTCATTCACCAAAACTTGAGTTAGACTGTTAGTGCAAATTACACTAATAATCTTTCCCTTTTTGATACAATGACAACTTGGGTTTGATACAATGACAACTTTTTGTATATTTACTTCTTGAAACTGGGACTTCAACTTATCAAATGCCTCAGCATATAACTTGAGTCTATCATTATTAATTTCAAAATTACTTGATAGTTATTGGGCTGCTAATTGAGAGTTAGAATAGATGAGGACCTGAGCTACTTCTATATGACGAGCGACTTGCAATCCAGCTATCAATGCTTCATATTCTGCCTCATTGTTAGTGGCTCTATAGTTCAACCTAATAGAAAGTTGGAGTCTGTCTTCCTTTGGAGATTTAAGAAGAACACCAATTTCACTACCTTGTCTGGTTGAGGAGCCATCCACATAAACTTTCCAGATATTTTCTTCCTCAGGGCCTTGAACTTCTATAATGAAATCTGCTAGAACTTATGCCTTGATGGCCGAGCGGGGTTGATATTGTATGTCATATTCATCAAGTTCAGTTGTCCATTTGATCAGCCGACATGATGCCTCTGGGTTGAGTAGCACCCGTTCGAGGGTACTGTTGGTCAATACAATAATTTCATGTGCTAAGAAATATGGGTGCAACCTCCGAGCAGTCAACACTAATGCATAAGCCAATTTTTCTAGTGTAGTAATTCTACACTCAGCTCCTTTTAATAAATGGCTAGAGAAATATACAGGTTGTTGTTCCTTCCCATCTTGTCTAACTAATACAGAGCCTACAGTATTTTCATTAGCTGACAAATATACCCAGAGGGTCTCTCCTACTATAGGCTTAGCTAATCTAGGAAGAGTAGACAAGTAATCTTTTAACTCTTGGAAGGCCTTATCACATTCCTTGTTCCACTGAAATTTGTTTGCCTTCCGGAGTATTTTAAAGAAATGGAAGTTGCGATCGGCCAACCTGAAAATGAACCTAGACAAGGTTGTAATCCGGCCAGTAAGTCTTTGAGCCTCCCTCATGTTACGAGGAGGCTCCATGTTCTGAAGCGCCTTGACTTTGCTCTGGTTGGCCTCTATTCCTCGCTCGGACACCATATATCCCAAGAATTTCCCCCTTTTGCTCTAACTAAACATTTTCTCAGGTTCAGCTTGAGCCCATATTGCCTCAATGTATTGCAAGTCTCCTCTACATCCCTGCACAGATCAACAGCATGAAGAGACTTAATTAAAATATCATCAACATATACTTCCATATTTCTTCCAATCTGCTTCTGGAAGACCTTATTCATAAGCCTCTGATAAGTTGCTCCTGCATTTTTCAGTCCGAAGGGCATAACATTATAACAATAAGTACCTTTATATGTTATAAAACTGACCTTTTCTTGATCCTCTTTAGCTAGGGAGACCTGATGATAGCCTTGATAAGCATCTAGCATAGAGATGTACTCACACCTAGCAGTGGAGTCTACCAGTTGATCGATCCTGGGTAATAGATAATAATCTTTTGGGCAAGCCTTGTTGAGATCTCGGAAATCAATGCATACTCGCCATTTGTTTCCTGGCTTAGAGACTAGAACCACATTAGCTAGCCAACTAGGAAATTGTACCTCCCTGATGTAACCAGCCTCCATGAGTTTAGTTATTTCTTCCTTGATGATTTAGTTCTGCTCCGCGCTAAAATTTCTTTTCCTTTGCATGACCGGGCGGCCATCTGGGAAGACATGTAAAGAGTGCTCCATGACTGCAGGAGAAACACTCGAGACCTCTTTGGGTGTCCAGGAAAATACATCATTATTCTTCTTTAGGCATTGCACCAGTTTGACTTTCAGAGTGGGGTCAAGATCAGCCGCAACATAAGTAGTAGCTTCAGGTCGCCCAGTCTGAATCTGGACTTCTTCCTTCTCTTCATAAACCATCACAGGCGTCTTTTCCTGGATGGCATTGACTTCCATTTTTTGAATTTTTTGGGCAGCATTAGCTTCAGCCCGAACGATCTCTACATAACATTTTCTAGCTGTCTTCTGATCACCTCGTACTTCTCCTACCTGATCATCAATAGGAAATTTAATTTTTTTGACAGAAAGTAGAAACGGCCGCCCTAAAATCGTTTAAGGTCGGTCGACCCAGTATCACATTATAAGAAGACGGGGCATCCACCACCATAAAATAAGATATTCTTGTTCTCATTAGAGGCTCCACCCCTAGAGATATGACCAGCTTTATTTGACTAAGCGGTTGTACTTCATTACCCGTGAATCCATATAGAGGAGTTACCATCTGTTGAAGTTCGCTCGGGTTGATCTGTAATTGATCAAAGGCCTTCTTAAAGATAATATTGACAGAACTACAAGTGTCAATAAAGGTACGAGAAATAGTATAATTGGCTATCACGACCCTGATTATTAATGCATCATCATGGGGTATTTCTACCCCCTTCAGATCTCTAGGTCCAAAACTTATCTCTAGACCAGCTGCTCACTCCATACTGAATCCTACAACATGAATCTCCAGTCTTCGTGCATGTGCTTTTCTGGCTTTGTTAGAATCTCCATCGGTGGGCCCGCCCGCGATCGTATTAATATTACTCCGGGCGGCATTACTCCTATTTTCTTCTTGTCGGGTTGTCATGGCTTCAGAAGGAGCCTTTTCCGACACCTGGCTTGTACCAGCCTGGGTAGGCAATGTCTCTTGCCGAGGTTCGACCGGGCGGTATTCCAATTTAAGCGGGCTTTGGTGCCTGGGTACTGCTGCCGATAATAATTTTGCCTTTGGTAGCTCTCCCTGTTTGCTCTTTTATTTCTTAAAACAAAACAATCTTTAGTATGGTGACTACTAGTTTTGTGATAAGTACACCTTCTTCTTAGTGCCTCTGGCTGTTTCTCCACATGTTGTGTTGGATCGAGAAGCGCTAGGGGGGGTGAATAGCGCTCGTGGCTATTTCGAATATCAGAATCGTAAAACAATCGTTGAGTAATTAAAGCAGCAGAATAAAAATAAGCAAACACACAAGAACATAGTCGTTTACTTCGTTCGGAGCCTAGATCGACTCCTACTCGAAGTCCCGCGATCCTTGATCGCTTTCCGTAGGCAACAACTAAAATATCGTGAATAAGTACAAGGAATTAAGTACAACTGAAATTGAAGTAATACCGACAACAGAGTAATAATAAATGAGGCTTCGGGTCGTCGGCAACTGCAACAGCACTTTAGAATCGACTCTTGAGCAGCACACAACAGAAGTAAAGCTTGCAAAATTGTTGTAGAGAGCTGCTGGTCGAGACCTCTTATAAAGGATGTTCAAGGCACCTTCTACTGTTCACCGAGGCGCCTTGAATGAGCTTAGTCAGCCGCGGAGATAAGGGGTGAACTGGTCAAACCTTATCACAGATTCAAGGTGCCTTCCACTGTTCACCAAGGCGCCTTCATCTGTTCAAGGCGCCTTCCACTGTTCATCAAGGTGCCTTGAACAGCTTCTCGTAGCCAGCTCTAGCCTTGCACCCGAGGCGCCTCCAAGCTCCATGAAGGCGCCTCGGACACTGTTCATCCGAGGCTTTAGGTTGCTCCTTTGCACCTGCAAGATACATTAGTCCCAAACACTATCCTGTAACACAAAGTTAGCACAATAAATATGATAAATGAAGTATAGACAGTCTCCGGACTGTTCGAGTCTGACTTTGGGTTTCCAACCATAAACCCTAGGTCGACCCGACGCCTACTGTTCCCACTACGGGGAACGCGTCCTCACCTACTCCACTCAGGAGATTTTACCTGTTGCCAGTGTGATCCTCCAGATCGACTGGACTTTTGCTCAGCACTCGATGCTTCCGGACTTTCTGCTGGACATCCGCTTCCCGGCTTGTCCAGTCTTTCACCTGGTTCGCGACACCAGGACTTTCCACCTAGGGTTACCACCCCCTAGGACTTTTGCCTGAAGTCATCGACTTGCCAAGACTTTCCGCATAGGGTTACCACCCCCTATGACCTAGGGTTACCACCCCCTAGGGTTTTCCCTTTGCCTAACCGCAGCTAGGACTTTCCTGAAATCCTCAAGCAGACTTGTTAGATTACAAAACACCTTAACTTTGAATCTTTTGCCATTATCAAAACATGAGTTTGATCGTCGGATGCTTCCCGCACCAACAATCTCCCCCTTTTTGATTATGACAACTCAAATTCAAAGTTAAGTAAACAGACGAATTAAATGAACACTTTAACAATGGCAAATTTGCTAAGGAAAAAAATGAACACATTTAACAAAGCAAATTTGCTAAAGTAAACCCTACGAAAGTATAGCGCCAATTATATGCTCCTCCTTAACTGTTGTTCCCCCTTTAATATTCATTATATGCAAATTTGAATTTTACATTTTTGCTATTCTCCCCCTTTGCCATATATCAAAAAAATAAGTAAAAATAAGATTTTGAAAAATATTTAACAGTTTAGCTGAGTGAGAAAATATTTAACAGTTTAAATGATGTTAGCTTTTTGGAAACTTAGAAAAAGTTTCTAGAAAGTGGATCTTTTTGATAGTTTAGTAAAACAATAATTTTTTTTTTTTTTTGAAATCTTTGAAGTAGCTTTGAAATCTTTTCTCTACTTAAGAAAACAAGAATTTATAAGGTTAGATTTCAAAGTAAGCTCAGTTTTAAAGTTTTGAAAATAAAACTAAGTTCTTTGCAAGTATTGGATTTGAAGGCTATGGCTTAGAGAAAAAAACTTAGCTTAATTTTAAACAATACTTATTAAATTTCAGGGCTAGGAGGGAGCAGAGTAGCTAAAAATTTGGTTTAGGTTATTCATTCAAAGTCAGTTGGTCCTTAAGTCCAAGCATGAATCATGTTCAATAGATTAACTTACTAGGTATCAGAGCCCTAAAGATCAAACATGCTTAACTAGAAAATTGAGTATCCTTTACCAACTGTCTAACCTTTAGCTACTTGCTGATTGCCTATAGGGCAACAACTTTCACATGGTTAGTCAAGTTAAGTCAATTTGGTCTAGTTAGATTTGAGTAGAGCTGGAAGACTTGACTTGATTAATGTATATTGCGTGTTTAACGCCCAGACTCATATTGATGCACATATATAAGCATTCTTGAGTCCAGGCTGTACCCTATGCATCTCACATCATTCTATGTTTTTCAATCACAAACAAGGTATACCTAGGTGTTTGTGAGATGCTCTGGCTTAATTCTAGGGGAACAAGATTTCTAGGGGGAAAGCTTAGGCTAAGTCCAGTTTTTGAAAAGTCTAAAAAAAATGGAATTTTGAAAATTATTTTTCCTAGATTTTGAAAGATGATAAGTAAAGCCAGAATTTGTGAAACTGACTAAGCATGTAAATAAGTATATATCACTTCAAGGAAGTCTAACAAAATAAATAGGTAGTGAAGTTAAGGTGTCTATCGGCAACAATCCATAGTACACTGCATAAAAGAGTCATATCAAATAGCAGGATCATCTACTCGAGGAGCACCAGCTGGATGGACATCAGCGGAAGGTGGTGCATGGGGCTGCTCGGGTGCTAGCTGACCTAGACGTCGTATCTCGTCACGAAGAGACGTAAATCCGACAGCCATCTCGGACCGAATAGAGAGAACTATCCGTTGTGTCTGGATGGACTCGACCTCGAGTCGAGCAAGTCTGTCCTCGACGGAGAGTGATGTAGAGGTCGAAGGTCCAGCTGCGGTGGATGGTCCGGCAGACGGGGAAGGATCCGTGAAAAGATCCTCAGCTAAGAAATCAGCTCATCCTCTCCCTCGCCTGGTATATCCTCGGCTGCTGGAGCGATAGGGGCAGCTGCTGGCTGTGGTCGTCCTGTCCAAGCTAGAACTCCATCAGCTGTGATATCACCACCGGCTAGTCTACAACTACGGGATCCTAGCTCGTCATATATAGTAAGAGGAATGACTGTCCCCCTGGTCACATCTATACCCTCTATGGTAGAAAAGAAGAGTGTCAAAATATGACAATAGGGCATGTGTACTATCTTGGAAGTGACTGTCCTAGATGCATAGATAATGTTCTGGAATATATGCAAGTCTATATCGATATCTAGGTTTGATAGGTTCAAAAGTGTAATTAGCAAAGGTATCCCTAAGATGTATAGTAGGGAATCTGATATCTGCTGATGGAAGTCTAGTTGGAGTAGGATCAACGTGTCGGCGCTTCCTATTTTCAACGATTTTACCAAAAATTGACCAAAATAAGCAGAAATTTTACGTAGAATTTGATCGGGAAGGATTGGAATTATACCTAGGAGGCATTACCAAGTGTTGAGGGAAGATTAAACGGGTTGAAGGCACCTTGGATGCTAGAATCCGCACGCGGAAGACGTGCTCGGCGTCGGCAGAAAACGAACAGAAACAATCTGTTCGTTTCCTAAAGTTGGGAATTGAAGGCGCCTTAAGCATCTTAAGGCGCCTTAAGTAGCTTTTGGAGACGCCTCGAATCAATCCGAGGCGCTTTAGGTGATGCGGCGGGAACCTTCCCGCCGCACTTGGAGGCGCCTTCCCTTGTGGCAGGCGCCTCCACGAGGCGTTTTTTTTTTTATTTTTTTTATTTTTTTTATTTATTTTATTTTTTATTTTAGAGTTAATAAAATTTTAAAAAATTTTAAAGTTAATTAAATTTGAAAAGAGTTTTAAAATAATTTTAAAATTGAGTTAAAAATAATTTTGAAATTGAGTTTTAAAATAATTTTGAACTTGAGTTTTTAAATAATTTTGAACTTGAGTTTTAAAATGATTTTGAAATTTAAGTTTTAAAAATAATTTTGAAATTTAAGTTTTAAAAATAATTTTGAAATTTAAGTTTTAAAAATAATTTTGAAATTTAAGTTTTGAAATTTAAGAATAATTTGAATTGTTAAGTTCAAGTCAATTTTAATTTCTTAGTCATCTCACTCGATCTAAATTGTCAATCAGGGAACCCTATAATTGTTGTGAGATGAATTATTGTTGAATTTAAAGGTCTGGTTTAACTTTGTGTTAGATTCAGGTTTAGCTTTGGGTTCAACAAGTAAGCATTCTCTGGATAAACTTCTGGGCTATGGTGAGTCACAAGGAGCTCATTAAAGTAACCATGCCTTCGAGGTTTCCCAAATAGTCCTACCCATTGAACTTAATACTAATCCTTGGTCTAACTAGTTAGGATTCATTTAAGGGTAGCTTCGGTCAATTCCACTTGGCCAAATGCACCAGGTCGAAGCCATATCTTCCTAGACATACGATGCCCAAGCTTCCCTAACGTACTATCATCCAAAAACTTCACCAGTACTGTGGGTCAAGTTAAACCTAGCCCGTTTTAATCTAACCTTAATTACCCTGCCGGGTAATGTACTCTTGTTTTACCCATTTCGGGTAGATTAGCTTCAGTTACCCTGTCGGGTAGTTCTGTTGGAGGTGCCAGCTAGTTTGGATTCTCCATCTATTTTTGAATTTTGAATTTATAAGTTAATTTCGAATTTTTAATTTGATTTTGTATTTTGAATTTTGAATTTATAATTTAATTTTAAATTTTTAATTTGATTTTGAATTTTGAATTTTGAATTTATAAATTAATTTTGAATTTTTGATTTTGAATTTTAAATTTTGAATTTTGAATTTAATTTTGAATTTTTAATTTGATTTTAAATTTTGAATTTATAATTTAATTTCGAATTTTTAATTTGATTTAATTTCGAATTTGTTATATTGATTTTTAATTTCGAATTTTTAAATTGATTTTGAATTTTAAAATTTGAATTTATAATTTAATTTTGAATTTTTAAATTGATTTTGAATTTTGAATTTTGAATTTAATTTCAAATTTTTAATTTGATTTTGAATTTTGAATTTATAATTTAATTTTGAATTTTTAATTTGATTTAATTTCGAATTTGTTAAATTGATTTTTAATTTCAAATTTTTTAATTGATTTTGAATTTTGAATTTATAATTTAATTTTGAATTTTTAAATTGATTTTGAATTTTGAATTTTAAATTTTTAAGATCGTTTTTCTTTTAGATCCCCCTGGATCATAGCCTCGATATGGTCTATCGAGGTAGTGTATTTGATCCTTCGGAACCCAGTATTGGCCAAGTCCAACTTGATTGATCAATTTGGACTTGGGGATCCATGCTTGGACTGGTTTACTACTTTGTTTGTTTATTAGGGATAAATAAGATTTATATTTCTTTTTACTTTTATATCCTAGCCCAGTTCTATTGTAGACGGTTATTTGTGTCCCAAGAATTATGTCCAGATTCTTGGAGCCCAAAGAAAACCATTCTAAAGTATTTTTTAAATTCTTGACTTGATTTTTCAGACTCAAATTTTCTTCCTCAAGTATTTGAACTTGAGTTGAATCTTTAGTCTGAACTTGATCAGGTAAGGATTTTGAGTTAGTAACTTCTTTAAGGATAGCTACTTCCTTTTGAAGTGACTTTATCTTAAGGTTTGACTTGGCTAATTTGTGAAGTAAATAATTGAATAAATTATTAAGCCTCGGAATACTTACAGCGGAGTCTGGCCCTTCGGAAACGGATGCGGATCCGTGGCTTTGCTCGGAGTCGGCCTCTGAGTCGCTCTCGCTCTCGGATTCGATGATCTGGTCCCGGGCCACCAGTGTGAGTAAACTCGTCTGATCGAGTTCGTCGTCGTCATCGTCCTCCGAAGAAGATTCGTCCCACGTTGCTTTCAGGGCCTTCTTTCTTCTTTGCTTTCTGGCTTCCTTTTGGTTGGGGCAGTTCGCTTTGATGTGCCCCTTCTGGTTACACCCGTAGCAGGTGACTTCAAACTTTACCTTCGAGTTTGGTTAGACCTCCTTAGATTGAACTGCCTTCTTCAGATCTTTCTTGTTGAAGCCCTTCTTTTTCTTGTAGAGCTTCTTCACGAGATTCACTAGTTCGCTGGTCAGTTCATCTTCTGAATCTTCTGAGTCGGGTTCGTCTTCTGATTCCAGTTCAAATTTTCGTTGGGATCTTGGTTCGCGTGTTCGACTAGTACCTGCAACCAAAGCTATACCCTTCTCGGTCGGCTGTGCATTAGTTTGTTCATGAAGTTCAAATTCACTAAATAATTCATCTAATTTTAAGGAAGACAAATCCTTGGAGATTTTGTAGGCATCTACCATCGATGCCCACAATGTACTCCTAGGAAACAAGTTAAGAGCATACCTTATAATGTCCCTATTTTCTACCTTCTGCCTGATTCCATGAAGTGAGTTCAGAATATCTTGAATTCGAGCGTGTAACACGCTTGCCGTCTCGCCTTCCTGCATTTTTAAGTTGTAAAGTCTTTTAAGTAATAAATCACGTTTACTTACCTTGGTTTCCGAGGTGCCTTCGTGAAGTTCGATCAGTTTCTCCCACAGCTCCTTTGCGGAAGAGAACGGATCGACTCTGTTGAGCTCTTCCTTGGTAAGACCGCACTGGATGGTGCAGGTGGCTTTGGCGTCGGCTTCCACCTTTTTGATAAAGGCTGGCTCCCAGTTCTCACAGGATGTAGGCTTGCCGTCTGCATCAGTTGGTAGTTGCAGTCCCGTCTTGACTATCATCCAGGTGTCAAACTGGATCTTCAGATATATCTCCATTCACCCCTTCTAATATTCGAAGTCTTCTCCGGAAAATAGTGGGGGACGAACAGTGCTATATCCTTCTTGTTGGGTCATTTAGATCTGAAAAACACAAACAAGAAAATCTATTCCAAGACTGAGTCTTGGATTAGTAGTGCGGGACGAAGAAGAAAAAAATAACGAGCTCAAGTGGTATTGACCAACTTTGAGCAACACCGATTTGAAAAGAATTAGAATTTTAGCTACTTAGCTAATTTCTAATTGACTCCGAAAAAAAAATAAAATACCACGAAAAAACTATTTTGAATGATGGTTGCACCAATTCAAAACAACCCCGCTCTGATACCAATTGTTGGATCGAGAAGCACTAGAGGGGGGGTGAATAGCGCTCATGGCTATTTCGAATATCAGAATCGTAAAACAATCGTTGAGTAATTAAAGCAGCGGAATAAAAATAATCAAACACACAAGAACACAGTCGTTTACTTCGTTCGGAGCCTAGATCGACTCTTACTCGAAGGCCCGCGATCCTTGATCTCTTTCCGTGGGCAACAACTAAAATATCGCGAATAAGTACAAGGAATTAAGTATAACTGAAATTGAAGTAATACCGACAACAGAGTAATAATAAATGAGGCTTCGGGTCATCGGCGACTGCAACAACACTTTAGAATCGACTCTTGAGCAGCATACAGCAGAAGTAAAGCTTGCAAAATTATTGTAGAGAGCTGCTGGTCGAGACCTCTTATAAAGGCTATTCAAGGCGCCTTCTACTGTTCACCAAGGCGCCTTGAATGAGCCGAGTCAGCCGCGGAGATAAGGGGCGAACTGGTCGAACCTTATCACAGATTCAAGGCGCCTTCCACTGTTCATCAAGGCGCCTTGAACAGCTTCTCGCAGCCAGCTCCAGCCTTGTACCCGAGGCGCCTCCAAGCTCCATGAAGGTGCCTCGGACACTGTTCATCCGAGGCTTTAGGTTGCTCCTTTGCACCTGCAAGATACGTTAGTCCCAAACACTACCCTGCAACACAAAGTTAGCACAATAAATATGATAAATGAAGTATAGACAGTCTCCGGACTGTCCGAGTCTGACTTCGGGTTTCCAACCGGAAACCCTAGGTCGACCCGACGCCTACTATTCCCACTACGGGGAACGCATCCTCACCTACTCCACTCAGGAGATTTTACCTATTGCCAGTGCGATCCTCCAGATCGACTGGACTTTTGCTCAGCACTCGATGCTTCCGGACTTTCTACTGGACATCCGCTTCCCGGCTAGTCCAATCTTTCATCTGGTTCACGACACCAGGACTTTCCACCTAGGGTTACCACCCCCTAAGACTTTTTCCTGAAGTCATCGACCTGCCAAGACTTTCCGCATAGGGTTACCACCCCCTATGACCTAGGGTTACCACCCCATAGGATTTTCCCTTTGCCTAACCGCAGCTAGGACTTTCCTGAAATCCTCAAGGAGACTTGTTAGATTACAAAACACCTTAACTTTGAATCCTTTGCCATTATCAAAACACGAGTTCGATCGTCGGATGCTTCCCACACCAACATGTTGTACTTCTTGCGGGCGATATTCTGGATGACGATGAGGTGGATGAACTGCTCGAGGTCCTCTAGGTGGAGGAACAGGAGTAGGAGCCTTTTCCTTAATCGAAGTAGGAGAAGAAGTAGTGCCCTCTTTTCTACGGGCAGCTTGAGCTTCCTCAACATTAATAAACTCAGTGGCTCGTTCAATTAAGGAGTCAAAATTGGCAGGAGGATTTCTTACCAGATCTTTAAAGAAATCATTATCATTTAAACCCTGAGAGAAAGCGCTCACTAAGATTTCAGTAGTAGCATTAGGTACATCGATAGCTACCTGATTGAACCTTTTGATGTAGGCTCGAATGGACTCTATGGATACTTGCTTAATTGAAAATAGACTCCAAGGAGTCTTATGATACCTTTTGTTGCTAGAAAAGTGATGTAGAAAAACTTTCTTGAAGTCCTTGAATTTTCGGATAGACTTTTCTGGCAGTCTCTTGAACCAGCGTTGTGTGGCTCCTCCGAGGGTAGTAAGAAACATCCGACATTTCACCCCATCAGAGAATTGTTGTAATAATGCTACATTCACAAATTTCAATAGATGATCCTCTGGATCTGTGGTTCCAGTGTACTCGCCGATCTGAAGATTTTGATACTGCTTAGGAAGCGGATCATCTAGTACACTTTGAGAGAATGGGTAGATGACTTTTTCTGGTGAGCTATCACTAGTTATCATTTTAATCTTACGCTTTTCTTTGTCTGGTGCTTCGCCAGAAGATTCTAGGAACACGGGCCTCTGACTCCCCTGCTCCATGGGAGTGCGAAGAAAGGCTAGTGGATGTCTTGTCGGAGAAACTACAACTGGAGGAAAATATGCATGTTCTTTTTCTTCTGGTTCTTTTCCCTTCCGGTGCTTAGTAGTTGAAATCGTTGGATTATGAGCTGTTGGCAGGGTAGCTCCAGTATGCGCTTGAAGTTGTTGTTGTTGTTGTTGCAAGGCTTTTTGTACATGAGAATTAATGAGGAAATCTAGATCCTCACGGCTAATGGTGAGTAGATTTGATTTTCTGGCCTCTTCCATTTTGTAGTCTCAGATTCAGGTGAAGTTCCCACAGACGGCGCCAAATTTGATCCTGTCTGAGAAGCTTGACAAGGAGGAGAGCTGGGAGAAAAAACCTACCGCTGGTGAAGAATAATACCTGTAGAACAATGATCCGAGAAACCCAAAGCGGATCGGGAAGAATAGAGTCACTGAATGCCCTCCTTGCATGAAGATCCGATGACGAGAGAGAAATCCGACCGAAGATAACCCAGATTTGGAGCTTCCAAGACTTCTTGCGCACAAGAGACCAGCCAACACTATCGTCAGTGACCTAAGACCGGGGTGGGAATCCCTAGCTAGGCCCTCCGACGCTCAAGTTAGTGATCTCTCTTGGTGTGTCAGAAGGAAGAAGAAAATGAACAGTAACTGGACATTAGGGTTATCAGTGTGCGCAATGATGTGAACTTACCTCGCCAACAGAGAGGATTCCCTTTTTTATACCACTTCATATAACCTCCGTAGTCATGAAGTGAACCCCGGTTTGTTAGAGTTTGTTATGAGATGACGTAAGCTGCGTACTTGTGGTAAAGGACTTTTAAGGAATCTTTTTTGTACCCCAGATGTACCTTCTTTGTCGTCTAGTACCTATAAAATGGTCTAAAAGCACATTTCTCGCCAAATATATAACACTTGTTATACAATCACATACTGTAAATATCTTCCTGCACTGCTTTATTTGAAATATTACTTCTCTTCTGTTTCACAAGTTCTTTTAAAGTATTTCTACCTTTCCTACTCGCCCCTCCAATTTTTACTACATCATAGATAACTTAATATACTAATGTTCCTTGTATTGATCGGGGCTGAGCTTAATTAGGTTTGATCAATTATTATTACTTCTCATGAGGCTCCTTGGGCAATGCCCGTTCGTGCTTCTCTATGTTTATTATCCCAGCTGGCTCTGGGCTGTATCTTATTAAGTATGTAATTTTTATCAAGTATCTTTTCAAGGTATTATTCAGCCTGACTGATGTTTGGCTTTCCTCCTTAAAGGTATGTCTCGATCGATATTGGCTTACCTCCTTCGAGGTATATCCCGGCCGATATTAGCCTACTTCCTTTGAGGTATATCCCGGCCGATATTGGCATACCTCCTTTGAGGTATATCCCGACCGATATTGGTTTACCTCCTTTGAGATATATGCTGATCAATATTGGCCTACCTCTTTTGAGATATATCCCGACCGATATTAGCCTACCTCCTTTGAGGTATATGCTGATCGATGTGGGTCTGCCTCCTTGGAGACATATCCCGGCCGATATTGGCCTTCCTTCCTGAAGGTATATCCCGACCGATATTAGCCTACCTCCTTTGAGGTATATCCCGGCCGATATCGGCCTACATTCTCCGTTTGGTTATCTCCTTTCCCTTCCTTATCGGGGATCCATGAAACCTAACCCATATCACTAGCCTTCCCTTCAAGTCTAGTCGAAGGAGGTGTAGACGACTGACTAGACACAAGTCTGATTTTGTTTTTTCCTTACCTGTGACTTTGTCACATGTACTGACGTGACCTTACAAATTTTGTGTACAACTATCTTGTGAGCCTGAGTACAGTGATCCCGTGAACCTTAATACAGTGATTCCTTGGGTCCTTTGATCCTTTAAATAGGGCTATAATCCTCTCTTCGTTCATCACCCTTCTGAGTTCTTCTCCTTCCTTGCTAACTTTTCCTGCTAAGACTATGGTTTGGAATCCCCCTCATTGGGGGTGATTCTTGTTGGACAAGGCGAGATCTATGTATGAGTTTATTCAAGTTTTTACTTCGGCTAACTCTAGGGTTCAAGAAACCTTCCCAAAAAATGACAATTCTCGAGGATTAGATTCTCCAACCGAAGGCGCAACTGCTCTAAAGACTCAACGAGCTTCAGAGGAATTCTTCTTACTTACGGAGGACCAACCAAATAGCCCATGGATGTCTCTACGAATGCATAGCCCATGTTACCCTTGGGCTAGGATTGGTTGCTCTAGTTGCAGAACTTCGGGGCTCGAACAGGGGAGAGGCTCTTTCAGTCACCTTTGCACCATGGCCTGAATAAATCTGTCTCCTTCCCCTTGCCCTTGAGTCTTCCTACTTCATAGTTTTCTTCGTTCCGGGCAAAATATTGCCACTTCTGCTGCCCGTGGGAGCTTTCTTCGTGCCAGGTAAAATGCTTCCACTTCTGCTCCATTATAAGTTTGACCTCAGTGGGATTGAAATTTGCTAAGCATTTCGAGAGCCTATGTCTGAAATTTTTGTTGACTTTTCTAGGTTTAGTATTGGAGCGGAAATATAATGTTATGTATTGGATCAGATTCTAAATGTAAAAATAATCTCCTGTATTGAATCGGGTAGCTTTATTGAATCCCTTTAATTTCTAAGGCTAGATGTGAAGTTGTGCCCCCCAATATTCATTCGTATGTTACAGACATTGTTACTTCAATAAATATTCCCTTGTTTTATTACAGACAAGGTTGTTTCGGTTAATGTTATACTTATTGTAGCTAATCGTTATACCGACCGATATTCGCTTGTTTATCACAAATATGGTTATCTCGACCAATACTTTATCTATCATAATTAAAGTTATGTCAGCCGATATAAATAAAGATTATCTCGATCACTGCTAATTTATGCTTTATAATGATATTAACTTAGGACACGTTGTATGCCTAAATAGCTATCCTTAGTTTTTCTTGTCTTCAACCTGGATTTAGTCAAACTCAATCTCTCTTCCTTTATTATGCCCAGTAAACTATGTCTTCTTTCAAAATCTCCTTGCTTGTGATTGGCTTTTTCCCCCGGTAAGAGAATGTCGGAAGCGTATAACGAGGTGTTACCAACCCCAGCGTGATCCGATCTGTCGCATCCAACATAAATGTTTCTTTATGATTATGTGACACGTACTTTCTCTGCTACGTCATGTAAGTATTTGTCCCTTTTCTTGTAATCCTCAACGTCTATTGAGATAAAAATGTTTTGATCTAACGATAGCTATGTGTTTTTCAAAACCCTAAACCCTTTGTCTTCTTTTCAACTTGGTCCCTTCCTTTCTTGCCTTAACGCTCTTTTCTTGCTGCAGTTTTTAATCAAACCTTGTGCTCACTGTTTCCCAGTGATCTCTTTTCTTGCTTCCAGTAAGTAACTTGTCGTTCTACTAGCCTTTATTTCTATCTATGGCTGAGGAAACGATTGCCCCTTGGTATGTCCAAATGTCTTCTTCCTTTGATAAAAATGCTAGACTTACCATCCGCCGTCAATATGAAATCCCCAGGGAGTATAGCATCTTAATCCCGAAACCAGATGATCATCCTCATCGTCCTCCCATTAATAGCGTGACTTTTTTCAAGTATCAATTGATAGGAGGTTTAAGGTTTCCCATCCCTCCTTTCTTGATCGAAGTAAGCCAGTATTTTGATATCCCTTTGCAGCAGTTTGCACCTAACGCCTTTCGTTATCTGTGTGATGCTTACATGTTATTTCGTCTATTAGATATCCCTCCTACTCCTTAAAATTTCTTCATGTTTTATTACCCCAAGTGTTCGGAACCTGGTGTTTTCTTGTTCCAATCCCGGACTAAAATGGTCCTTTTTGAGGATATACCCTCGTCTCTTAAAGCTTGGAAATCTCGTTTCTTCTTCATAAAGTTTCCAGGACCCATTCCTTGGTCTTATGCTTGGAAATCCTCCTTACCCCCCTTGCCCGACGTCAGGGAGTTTCATCTTCATCCTTCTTTTCCTATTTACTGTGAGAAGTTGTTAAGTCGTCGACTTTCTATTCCCAAGTGGCTGAGAGTCGATCTTCTATACTTATTCGGCTTAAGCCCCATCAAGCCTGCTACACAAGGCTTTTTAGGTAAAATCCTGCTTCTTTCTTGTTGATTTTAACTAACTAAAACATTTTTCTTTTCTATGTAGTGGAAAGCTTTTATTTTACTTTAATCGATGAAGAACTGCGTCTGGCGGAGGATGTAATTCACGCAAAAGTAAAAGAGCTTCTTGCTGCCATCACTTCGACGCCTCCAATCGAAGATCCGGCTCCTTTAGCTGAGATACCCAGCTCTCCAGCGGTTCTTGAGGCTCCTGAAGGTCTTCCTGCAGAAATCCCTGTTGTTTCTTTGGCTGCTATTGCTTCACCAGTGGTTGTTGCTACCTCATCAGCCACCCCCCTTCCTATCATTGAACTCACGTCTCCTGGCAGTTCCAGTAAATCAATAGCCGAAGTTGCTACCGGCAAACGCCCTGGGCGCAAACTCACTAGGGCTCCCCCTCCCAAAAGGAGACTTATCCTTCCAGCCGATGAACTTGTCTCGGAAGGTTTTGTTCCTACCGACCTTCCTTCTGACGAACCTACCTTGGCTGAGCTCTATCCTTCTCTCATCTTCTCTGCCTCACCATCTTCCAGCACTAGCTCCCCTGGTGATGTTCCTTTCACCTTTCCATTGTCTATTCCCGAACTTGGATCCTTACCTTCCTCACCTTCTTCTTATTTAGTTTTTGCTCCTCCTTCTATTCCGACTTCCTCTTTCTCCGCGGGCTCTTCCACCATTCCCGTCCTCCCCATATTGCTAGGAGGTTCTTTTGCTAATGCTTGGGAGAAAGTTTGACCTATTTTTGAAGAACTTACCACTCTCGAAACAATTGATCGTTTTTCCCATAGTGAGAATCAGGTATGTCTATTAACGTCTACCTTTTATTCATCAGTGATTATATCATAACCCTTTATTATATTTCTAGTGATGGATAGAAAATATGGGCTTGTCTCGGCTAATGCACAATCTCTACAACAAGAACAAGAAGCTGAGATCCGAGAATGACAAGCGGAAACAACAAGTTAATGAGTTATCTTCTGCCACATTTTCCACTGCCTCCAAGAAACAACTTGAAGTCCAAATTGAAAGTCTTCAGACACAGTTTAAATCAGCTACGGATCTTAACCAAGAATTAACTTCCGATTTGGAGAAATGGACAACTGAGCTTGGCAAGTTAAAGGCTGACTATGAATCGGCATTGGCTGAAAAACTTAAGGCCTTGCAGCTGAAGGATGACGAAATAACTTCTTTACATACTTCCCTAAATTCAGTTAAAACCGAGGTCTCCACCAAAGAAGCCGAACTGAAGACTTCCCAAACGGCCTTGGTTGTCTATAAGGCTAACGAAGACACTCGCTACAAGGAAAGGGCCACCATCATGATTAAATCTACTGAATTCAAGAGGCCGATAGTGAAGTCAATCCTAGCAGCCTTTACCGCTGGAGCTGAGGGGGCGGTGCGACAATTGCGAGAGGAAAACTTCTTAGCTCGCGATCCTCCTCCCAACTTTCTGGACCGTCGCAAACTTATAGATAACAAGCCTCCTGATCTATTTCCTCAACTGACTTAAGAATGGTTTTCTCACTTGAATTCAAATCCTTGTAAGGGGGACTTGGACTTGAATTCAAATCCTTATAGATAACAATCCTCCCTTCTCATTGTTAAACTTGTTCTTCCTTATGATGATTGTTTGTTTTATTTGAATATGTTGAATGTCACCTGGCTGGCCACTATAAAACCTCACCCAACATATTATTATGTTATTTATTTTGACCGTTCCATCATGACTAGGCGGTATATATCAGCGCTGACAAATACCGTCCGATACTTTATAGGCTAATTATGTCCCGTTCGATCTAGTACAGTCCTATTTCACTATTCTCAATATCGGTTGATTTGTTCTACTCGATTAATTTATACTCGTATTTATGCATGTCATCTCATGTATTATACTTAACCAAATTTCATATGGTTTTATCATAGTGGATGTCACTTGACTTACCATTATAAACCTTTGGTCGACATGTTTGAATAGTATTTATCTCGGCCGATCTACTATGACCAACCGATTCATATTCACATTTATGAATCTTGTCTGGTATCTTTTAACCAAGTCCCGTCTATCGACTAATGCCTCATACCCAACTTTTGCCTACTCTATTATGCCCATTTGGGTTTGTTGTTTTATTAAACAAATAATCTGAACTTATAGTACCTGACCGATTTTTCTTATATTCGTCGGACTCTCTTAAGAATTAAAATTATATCTAGGGAAACTTAGTCACATTTTTCGAGAAAGATTACTCAACTCAACCTCTTTTTCTTGGGATTCATTTCCCTTTTTGGAATTTGATTTTATCCTTTAATGTCATTACCCATTTATGACGATTGGAATTCCGAGTACTTTTTCTTTTCCTATTTCTTCTGCTATCTTTATTTGGGGGTTTTAGCACAGGACCGAAAGGAAAACAAGGGTTTTAAGAAGTTCTCTTCCACTTTCCCACTTTTCTCTTCATCTCCCTCGATTCATCTTCATTCTACTGTTCCACCATGGCTACTTCCCCTCCTACATGGTTCCTTTTGTGTGCTTATGATCTTACGGAGACAGAGGAGGTGGATTTGAAGGTGACTTATGGTTTTTCTTATTATATAGTTCACCCTACTCCCCTAGATAGTCCACATCTTCCTCTTTTAGGGTGCATATTTATCTTCCGAGAACAAGTCCTACATGGTTTTCGATTCCCTCTTCATCCCTTTTTATCTGATGTTAGTGTATACTTCAATATTCCCCTCATCCAGCTTATCCCTCAGTCTTTTTCTATTCTCATGGGTTTCATTAGAGTATCTAAACTGCTAGATTTTCCTTTATCCCCTCGTCTTTTTCATCACTTCTTCGTTCCGCTTCAGATAGACATGGGTGTCTTCAAGTTTCAGTCTCACCCTAAGGCTATTTTGTTTAACCGCATTCCCCCTCAAGGGGAATGATGCCATAAATTTTTCATTATGTGTCTCCCTTCTCCTCCTCCTTTTCCTATCCAATGGATATACGATTTACCTTCGGTTCCTAGTACCCATAATCTCCCCAGTGACCCCTCTGTTGCCTTTGCTTTATCTAAACTGAGGGGGGCAAAATTCAACTTGCCACATTTAATTGTGGAGGGTCTGATGTTTCCTTTTGGGATAAACAATATTGACACCCCCTTGGATGGCTCTTTTGGTACGTATAAACATTTTACCCTGCGTCTACTGATTGGTATATCTTCTTTATAATGGTGCTTAATTCCTGTGTTTCAGCTGATGCTCTTCTCCCAGCTTTCATGTATAAGAACCCTACTATGACTAAGTCCTTTGTGAATAATCTCGGAGAAGAGTGGCTGCGAACTCGACGAGCTAATCCTAATTCCTCTACCCTGGGCCTGCTGTCTAAAGAAGAGCAACAAGCAGAAGCTGTTGCAGCCATGGAAGAGGAAGAAGAACAGCCTTTCGTTGCCTTAATCAAAAAGCCAAAGCTTACTGAGAATGTACCCTTTGGTGATCTTTTTTGGTATTTTTGTGCAAGCTCCTCTTGTTTTGGCGCCTATTTCTCTTGAGAGAGGTAAGACACCAATGTCCCCTACCCATATTATCTCCAATCCTGCTCTTAGGATGATGAGACCTGCTCTGCTTATCCCCTCTTCTTCTGCTATTGTTTCAGCTCCTTCTGCTTCTGCTTCTGAGATGGATGTTATTCCTTCTATGTCTTCTCAACCTCTTGTATTGGCCTTGCCTCCTTTGGCTTCTGGGTCGCAAGCGAAACAAACACCTTGCTGGAGATCTTCTCCCGGTACCGGGCCTTTAGCAGTTCGTGTTTCAGCAATTGAGTCAGCACCCCTCTCATTGCCACCTTCTATCCCATCTAGTTCTTCTTCTGCTGCTCTTGTTTCTACTACTTCTTTCCCTTCTATTGCGTCTTCTTCCTCCCTACCTCCTTCTTCCCTCGTTCCCCCGCCTTTATTCAAACAGGCTATGGGTCTACCTTCTCAGTTGGGACAGACCTCTGATCCACTTAGTTTTAGCTCTCTTCAATTACAAGGCCTATTGGCCTAATATTGGCTACATGGCCAAGAACAATTAAGGGGCCTTAGTCTTTCCAATCGGCCGGACCATCACAGTCGTCAAGCGGTTGCTGTAAGTAATCTTAGTTATATGTTATTAACTTCTTATCACTATCTCTAACTGTATCATTATTTTGTTTAGTTCCTTGCCTCAAGTCTTTACATAGACCAGCTACTCATGACTCGGGACAGGGAGAACGATAAACTAAAAGCTCAGATAGAGGCATTGAAAGATACTCTACCTCCTTCCCATGATGACCTGACTCAATTGCAAGAGAAAGTGGTCTTGCGAGATCAACAACTAAGTGTATTGAGGCAGGAATTACAGGAATCGCAACAATTATTACAAGACAAAGAGCTTTCAAGGAGAACTTTGGAGCTACAGGTGGACCGATTACACTCTGGTTTTCGACTGGAAATTGCTTTAAAGGAGAAAGCTCTCTTAGTCGCTTTCTCATAAAAGCCTTGTTTTAGAAAAAGTAGAGAAGCTTCATAATGTCTGTCTTTCTAAACAAGCTCAAGACCTAGCCTCTCATGATTTCGCTATCCTACAGGAACAAGAGTAAAGAAAGGCTCAAGATGCCGAGCTGTCACTACTTCAGAAGGAATTGGAACAACTCAAATTGGAGAAAGATGCTTTAAAAGATCAAAATACTAAACTACAAGCTGATTTTCAGAGTTATAAGGAGCAGGAGAAGAACCGATGGGAAGAGTGTCGCCTAGCTTATCTAAAGTGTAACACCCGAAAATTCTCAAAACTATTTTAGAAATATTCTATGATTTTTCTGGAATTTTAGGATATTTTTACAGAATTTTTAGAGTAGCGGAAGTAGCAAAAATAAATAGAAAACGAAAACGGCCTAAGCGGGAATTGAACCCGAGACCTATGGTTTACGGATAATTCTAGTAACCGGTTGAACCCAGCAGGGCCGTGCTGAAAGGAAAGGGAAACAATTTTGTTTAAGTTGGAGTTGGGCCGGAATTACCACTTAATATAAATAGGGAATTATTAAATGGGGTTTTATTTTAATCGTGATTCTCTTCTCCTCAACCCTCACCGCCGCCCACTTCTCCTTCTCCTTCTTCTTCTCGGCGCCAACCTTAGGGTTCTCTCCCTAGGGCCCTAAGAGCACCTTCCGGCAGCAATTCCAGCACAAGGACGTTCCCCTCGCGAGAAGAACGCGTTGGAGCGAGGAGATTGTAGAAAGGATCGTCTCCACCGGAATTCTAACGAATAGAGTTGTAAGAAAATTAGCGTACGAGGTAAGAAACCCCTCACCTGCAGTATAAGTAGCTTCCGTGTGAATTCCATGTATTAGTTTAGTAATATGTAGACTATCGACACAAAGAATGTGATTTAGCGCATACTAAGTGTTCGATTCAATGATTTAGCACAGAAGAATGCAACTTAGGCATTTTAGCAGCTTAGATAAATGCAATAGAAGCATTTTATAGTTTATTTAGTCTTGCTTTAGCTTTTACAGGACTAGATGTCCGATGGGCGAGCTCCCACAGTCACCTCTAGGTTTAGATAACCTAGTTCTAGGTTCAGATAACCTAGTAAAAGCAAGATAAATTAGTTAGCTATGATTCAGTATTTTATTTTCAGTAGGGGCACTGTACAGGATTAGATATCCATTGGGCTGGGCTCCCATAGTCGGTCCCTAGGTTTAGATAACCTAGTAAACCTTACTAAATTCGGGATTTGCAACCCCGGGTCTGGTTAAGGATGCGCGCATAGCATGTACAGTTGCCGGGCCCATTAGCATTATGATTATGTATTTTAATCTATTATGTTATTAGTTTTCAAAACTCACAAAGATTAGTTATGATAGTTGAGTTTGAATTCAGTTCCAGCTTAGCTCAGTTCATGTTCAGTTTAGTCTTCTTTATTGATATAAATGATAGTTTATCATTAGCTTTGTATGCCATGATTTAGTGTTATGTTCAGTGATTTCAGTATGCCATGTTTTCACAAGTTTAGCATATGTGTAATAGCATGTTTTTAAAAGCATAAATGCATCGTATGCATGTTTTAGTGAGGTAGATGGTTTCTTACTAAGCGAAAGCTTATAGATACTTTCTTTTCCTTATACTACAGATAAAGGTAAAGGAAAGATGGACTAGCGGAGGCTGGAGGACAATGCTGCAAAGATGTGTGTGGGCAGGAACTTGGAAAGAAGATCTTAGGGAACCTTAGCAAGATTTGTTTAAACATTAGAAGTTTTCAATATTTTATCATTTGCACTTTAGTATGTTCATTGCTACGAATTAGTTAACCATGCACTTTATTATGCATAGAACACTAGTTTTGTGATGTTAGAGTGTTTATTAATCATTTTAGAACTTGTATTGTGATTGAGGCACGAAACAGTGCTGAAATCAGAGTTTAGCTGCAAAATCAGAAACTTCAATCGATCGATGGATCGATTGGGGGTTTCCAATCGATCAGCTGATCGATTGGACAATCTGTTCCGCGAACAGTAGGCTTCTGAATCGATCAGCCGATCGATCCAGCCAATTCCGTCGCGAACAGAGAGCTCTGGGATCGATCAATGGATCGATTGACCAGCCTGGATCGATCAGCCGATCGATCCAAATTATCGTCCCGGGCACAGTAGCATGCTGGATCAATCACTGGATCGATCCAACCTATGACCCGCATACAGTAGCCGGTTGAATCGATCACTGGATTGATCCGACTATTCCAATCGATCTGTGGATCGATTGGGAGGCCTGATATTAGCTAGAAACCCTTAGTTAAGTTCCTTGACCATTGGGGGATGTAATATATGTCATGAACAACTTAGATTACACCCTTAGCACATGTAGAATGTAACGCCCACCCTTCTTACCCAATCAAAGGTGGCGCTACGTTCTTATACTACTTACGTACATGCTTTAGTTATAACAGCGGAAGAATAAAAACTTTAAAGAATTTAATTTATTAAGCATAACATCACATATTCTGATTTGTTCAAAGGTGCATATGTTGATTCTATAACTAATCATATTAATTTGTCCGGATCGTTCTTTGCCGAGCCACCACCACACACATCACTATCTGCTCCTCCTGTTGCTCCTCTAGCTCATCCAGCTTCTTTCTTTATCTGCGGTACAAGGAAAGTAAGCTGTGAGCACTCATGGCTCAGTAAGTTCCTTTCCTACTCACTAAAACCGAAAATCATCGTATATTAATATCATGCATAGTATCATAAGCATATGACATACAAGGGTATCATATTCATATCATAATATCACATGGCATTATATCTAATCATCAGATAATTCAAGCACATATGTAGGCAATGCATCATGAATTTGAAAACTTTATACTTATAAGTACTTGAAATTAATATCATCATCATTTGGGATCCCGGTTTGTACCACATACATAATACGCGCGCTTCATAGGTAGGTCCAAGGTAGCAAGTCTTGAACCCTATCATGCATACATACTAGGCCCGAGTCTTACTCCATCGACCTAGGGCATTCAGAGGCCCATTACTGACGAGGCCCGAGTCTCGACCCCGGGCGTTTACGGAGCCCACCCATGGTACAAACCCATACAAAAATAACTTATCATGCATAACTATCATATCATGTCCTTAACAATCTTTCATGCATTTCTTTTCATTATGTATAGCATTTCCTATGCTATCACATATCATGGCATATTACATAACATAATTTCATTTCTTCATTTTGTATAGCATTTCCTTATGCTATCACATATCATGGCATATTACATAACATTATGTATAGCATTTCCTATGCTATCACATATCATGGCATATAACATAATTTCATTTTCTCCTCATTATGTTTAGCATTTCCTATGCTATCACATATCATGGCATATTACATAACATTATGTATAGTATTTCCTATGCTATCACATATCATGGCATATAACATAATTTCATTTTCTCCTCATTATGTTTAGCATTTCCTATGCTATCACATATCATGGCATATTACATAACATTATGTATAGAATTTCATAGAAGGAACCTTGCACTTAGTTCGGTTAGACAATAATCTTACTCACCTCTTTAAAATATTTTTGGTTGAAATCCTAAGGTTAGATACTCCTCTGATCATACATCATATCAATATAAAATCATGGAAAGGAATCCTTCTACATAGCATAGAAAATCTTATCATGAAATGAGGTCTTGTTTAAATCATCCTAGATTTGAAAACCTTTTCTTTAGCCGAATTTTTCTTAAATTCTTTCCTAGGTTTTCTAATCCTTATAAATCCGAAAATCATATAAAAGCCTTGTACCACAGGTGAGGGGAAGCTTACCTTCTTCGCTTAAGTTTCCTAGGTTTGAGAACTTGCTTGGGGACCTTTCTTCCTTGCTTGTTTGCTCGGCACCAATGGAGGAGAGGAGTGGCTAGGTCTTTTGGTGGAGAGGGGAGGAAGAAGAGGCTTCTTCCTCTTTGTGTTGCTCGGCAACAACAAGAAAGAAAGAAGAGGGAGGGAGTGAGAAGGAAGAGGAGCTTCCTTCCTCTTGTGTTGCTCGGCAACAAGAAGAAAAGAGAGGGGAGAGTGGGTCTCGGCACAAAGGGAGGAGAGGAGGATGAGTGGGTTGAGGATGAAGTTGAAGTCCCCCCTCCATGCCTATTTATACTAAGATGAGGGGAGGAAACTTGACTTGATTCATCCTCCCTATTCATTTCTCCCCTTAAATGACAAGAATATTCTAGAGAGATGCCTTTTGAGTTCTCTCTTTTCTTTCCCTTAATTTCTCTCTTTTCTCTCCTTTAATAAAATTTTCTATCTCTCCTCTTACAATATCCTCTTCTATCCCACTTGGTTAACACATGCATGCATCCACAAGAGAACCAAGGATCAAAACTTGGTTATGCATATTTTTACTTCTTTTTACTTCCTTTTCTTTTAAGTAAAAAGAATCCTTTCTTATTCTTAACTACTTAGTCCTTTCTCTCCTTATCAATAATTCTCCTATCCCCTTTGGTATCCTATACATGTTCCTTACAAGAGATCCAAGGTTCAATCTCTCTTCTAACATTTTATTTTCTTTTGTACATAATAATTCGTATATTACTATATTATGCATAAATATTTCATACATATATATATTATCTCATACTTCTTCCTTTTGTCCATATTAATTTCATACCTTTTAAATCATGCATAGATGATTTATATTCTCAACTTTATTTTTCTTTCATAAAGTTTTAATCATCTAAATCCATCTTAATATTTAACTTAGAATATTTACACCTTCTTTTCATTCGTACTCTCATTATCCTCACTTTCTTATCTAGGCTTTCTAGGGGTGTTACATAGAATAAAGAAATGACAATAGTTTAGCAAAATTTTGATTAGTACCGCTTCCGCATCTAGATGTAATGATGGTCATGGATTAGTTAGCACAGATTAATGTGACGATCAGCCTTACAGCTTAGTTAGTAGAAGGCGGGTCGTTACATAAAGTCTCCGGCGTTTGTTCAAGAATATGTCCTTCGAATGGTGGTTGTTTTAAATCATTCTGTGTCGGGAATTCTTCAACAATTGAGAGAGGGTGGTTATCTACCTAACGAACCTCCTTCTTCCTTCATAAGCCGTCGCAGACTTAACAAAGAACTACTCGCAGATTTGACAAGTCATTTTAAGTAAGCATGGCTGTGTATTCAAAAATATTAGCAATGAAAAAACTTGCACTGAAAAGATTGGTAACGAAAAGAATTGTAATTAAGAAATTGCAACATAGAGGAAAGTTTTGATACTTACCTGTTTCCTTTTCCAGCCTATGTTAGCCTGAGATGAATCCCTTTGAAGTGTTTCCAAATGTTGAGTATAAGTGCTATTTTATTCAAGAATTCCTTGCTTGAATTTTGAGATTAAACCTTGTCTTAATAAACCTCTTTGCTGAGAACATCTTCCACAACCATATAACTTTAATCATTAACAATTTCCATAATCTCCCTATGTTTCACTCGGATAGGTGTGTGTCAAGTATACTTCATATTTCAAAAAAATGAATAATCCCGAGCGATTTTATTTAAGGAACTGTATAAAACTCCGGAGCTCCGAGCTGGGTATAATACTCCGGGCGATTTTAAATAAAGAGCTCCATGTGGACGGGCCTCCAAATAGGAAATGTAACATATGTATATATGCATAGAATCCCCCTCGAACTTTGGCTTCTGACTCAGTGTAGAATGTCAACCGATTTTTGTGAATAAATCTGTATAACTTTGAATTTACCTTGCCAATATAATACCGGTCGATTAGGCTTTGTGATAGTTTAAAGTCTCCGGTTCCTCCCATGAAGACCTGTCCGAGTTACTTCATGAGATTTCCCGATCGACTACATTCTGTGATAGTTTAAAGTCTCTGGTTCCTCCCATGAATACCCGTCTGAGTTACTTCATGAGATTTCTCAATGGACTATGTTATGTGATAGTTTAAAGTCTCCGGTTCCACCCATGAAGACCCGTCCGAGTTACTTCATGAGATTTTCCTATCGACTATGTTATATGATAGTTTAAAGTCTCTGGTTCCTCCCATGAAGACTCATCCGAGTTACTTCATGAGATTTCCCGATCGACTATGTTCTGTGATAGATTAAAGTCTCTGGTTCCTCCCATGAAGACCCGTCCGAGTTACTTCATGAGATTTCCCGATCGACTACATTCTGTGATAGTTTAAAGTCTCTGGTTCCTCCCATGAAGACCCGTCCAGGTTACTTCATGAGATTTCTCGATCAAATATGTTATGTGATAGTTTAAAGTCTCCAGTTCCTCCCATGAAGATCCTTCCGAGTTACTTCATGAGATTTCCAGATTGACTATACCCGTCCAAGTTACTTCATGAGATTTCCCGATCGACTATGTTATGTGATAGTTTAAAGTCTCTGGTTCCTCCCATGAAGACCCGTCCGAGTTACTTCATGAGATTTCTCAATGGACTATGTTATGTGATAGTTTAAAGTCTCCGATTCCTCTCATGAAGACCCGTCCGAGTTATTTCATGAGATTTTCCTATCGACTATGTTATATGATAGTTTAAAGTCTATGGTTCCTCCCATGAAGACTCATCCGAGTTATTTCATGAGATTTCCCGATCGACTATGTTCTGTGATAGATTAAAGTCTCCGGTTCCTCCCATGAAGACCCGTCCGAGTTACTTCATGAGATTTCCCGATCGACTACATTCTGTGATAGTTTAAAGTCTCTGGTTCCTCTCATGAAGACTCGTCCAGGTTACTTCATGAGATTTCTCGATCGACTATGTTATGTGATAGTTTAAAGTCTCCGGTTCCTCCCATGAAGATCCGTCTGAGTTACTTCATGAGATTTCCCGATTGACTATACCCGTCCGAGTTACTTCATGAGATTTCCCGATCGACTATGTTATGTGATAGTTTAAAGTCTCTGGTTCCTCCCATGAAGACCCGTCCGAGTTACTTCATGATATTTCTCGATCGACTATGTTCTGTGATAGTTTAAAGTCTCCGGTTCCTCCCATGAAGACTCGTCCGAGTTACTTCATGAGATTTCCAGATCGATTATGTTCTATGATAGTTTAAAGTCTCCGGTTCCTCCCATGAAGACCCGTCCGAGTTACTTCATGAGATTTCCCGATCGACTATGTTCTGTGATAGTTTAAAGTCTCCGGTTTCTCCCATGAAGACCCGTCCGAGTTACTTCATGAGATTTCCTGATCGACTATGTTATGTGATAGTTTAAAGTCTCTGGTTCCTCCCATGAAGACCCGTTCGAGTTACTTCATGATATTTTCCGATCGACTATGTTCTTATGCAAAATTATAATGTTTTCACTAACCTTGTAATGGTTTTAAAACTTCTGGGTTTTTCTTAGGGGAGTTGAATAAGTCCTTAAGATTCTCCCCACTGTTGATCGTTCGATTAGATTATAAAAGTTCTGTCGATAATTGTCAATCTGTGTGAACCACATTTATTTCTTTGGCAGTGTTTGTCTTGCATTGCATTTATTGAAAGAATTAGAGTACATAAACTGTTAGCATACTTGTCCTTAGTTCACCGGGAACTTACTTCAAATAATTACGATCTGTTCCTTCAGATGTATTCTTGAGTGGTATGATCTTGTCAGGTTCGGTAAGGTTGTAAATGATTTGCACTCCAGGGACGTTCAAGAATTCTTCCTTCAGTATCCTGGAGATAATATGAACCTGATGCGAGCTTTTACACCACTTTGTAAGGTCCTCCCCATTGTAGTGCCAACTTACTAACATCCTCGACAGGTTTAATACGCTTCCATACTAGATCTCCCACTTGAAAAAATCTGGGGATAACTCTTTTGTTATAATTTTGCCTCATTCGTTGTCGATATGAGGAGAGACGAATTGCAGCTTTATCTCTAATTTCCTCTATCAGGTCCAGCTCCATGAGTCGTCGACCTTCATTGTCTGCATCATATAATTATTTTCTATCAGATTCTACTCCCACCTCAATGGGAATTATTGCTTCTCCTCCATAAACTAATTGAAAGGGAGTAATTCCTGTAGCTTCTCGAGGTGTAGTACGGTATGCCCAAAGAACGCTGGGTAACTCATCTACCCAGCTACCTCCGACATGATCCAGTTTGGTTTTTAAACCCCTTATAATTTCCCTATTGGTTACTTCCACTTGACCATTACTTTGCGGATAAGCTACAGAGGTGAAGGCCTGAATAATACCATAACTTTTGCACCAGTCTAAGATTCTATCCCCTTGAAATTGTCTTCCATTATCATAGACTAATTTATGAGGAATGCCGAATTTGCATATGATATTTTTCCACAGAAATTTAATAACTGCATCTTCGGTTATCCGGGCAAGCGGTTCTGCTTCTACCCATTTAGAAAAATAATTCACTGCTACAAATAAAAACCTTCTTTGCACAGCTGCCATAGGAAACGGGCCAACTATGTCCATACCCCATTGATCGAAGGGACATGAGACTATAGAGGTCCTCAATAACTGTATAGGATGATGTAAGATATTTTGATGTTTTTGACAAGAAATACAAGTTCTTACCAACTTGTTGGCATCCTCGTGTAGAGTAGGCAAGAAATATCCTGCTAGTAAAATTTTACGAGCCAGGGATCTTCCTCCTATGTGACTACCACATGAGTCTTGATAAACCTCCTGTAAAATAAATTGTATATCTTCTGTGCCAATACACTTGAGCAGAGGTCTAGAAAAAGCTCTTTTATATGATTGTTCTCCTATCATAGTGTACTGAGCAGCTCTTTTCTTAAATATCCTTGCTTGTTCTGCATTACTTGGAAGAATACCCTGCTGTAGATACAATATGATTTGGGCCCTCCAGTCGTCGTGTATCTCTACATCAGTTTGTCTTTCGATACAAGATATTAACAGAGTTTGCTCCACGGGCCGATCCAAATTCCATGGTGTTATAGCGGAGGCCAGCTTAGCTAATTCATCTGCTACCTGATTCTCAGATCGAGGAACTTTTTGTATATTTACTTCTTGAAACTAGGACTTCAACTTATCAAATGCCTCAACATATAACTTGAGCCTGTCATTATTAATTTCAAAATTACCTGATAGTTGTTGGACTGCTAATTGAGAGTCAGAATAGATGAGGACCCGAGCTGCTCCTATATGTCGAACGGCTTGCAATCCAGCTATCAATGCTTCATATTCTGCCTCATTGTTAGTGGCTCTATAGTTCAACCTAATAGAAAGTTTGAGTCTGTCTTCCCTTGGAGATATGAGAAGAACACCAATTCCGCTACCTTGTCTGGTTGAGGAGCCATCCACATAAACTTTCCAGATATTTTCTTCCTCAGGGCCTTGAACTTCTATAATGAAATCTGCTAGAACTTGTGCCTTGATGGCCGAGCGGGGTTGATATTGTATGTCATATTCACCAAGTTCAGTTGTCCATTTGATCAGCCGACCTGATGCCTCTGGGTTGAGTAGCACCCGTCCGAGGGTATTGTTGGTCAATACAACAATTTCATGTGCTAAGAAATATGGGTGCCACCTCTGAGCAGTCAACACTAATGCATAAGCCAATTTTTCTAGTGCAGTATATCTACACTCAGCTCCTTTTAATAAATGGCTAGAGAAATATACAGGTTGTTGTTCCTTCCCTTCTTGTCTAACTAATATAGAGCCTATAGCATTTTCATTAGCTGACAAATATACCCAGAGGGTCTCTCCTACTATAGGCTTAGCTAATACAAGAAGAGTAGACAAGTAATCTTTTAACTCTTGGAAAGCCTTATCACATTCCTCGTTCCATTGAAATTTGTTTGCCTTCCGGAGTATTTTAAAGAAATGGAAGCTGCGATCGGCCGACCTAGAAATGAACCTAGATAATGCTGTAATCCGGCCAGTAAGTCTTTGAGCCTCCCTCATGTTACGAGGAGGCTCCATGTTCTGAAGTGCCTTCACTTTGCTCGGGTTGGCCTCTATTCCTCCCTCGGACACCATATATCCCAAGAATTTTCCCCCTTTTACTCCAAATAAACATTTGCTTCGGTTCAACTTAAACCCATATTGCCTCAATGTCTTGCATGTCTCCTCTACATCCCTGCACAGATCAACATCTTGAAGAGACTTAATTAAAATATCATCAACATATACTTCCATATTTCTTCCAATTTGCTTCTGGAAGACCTTATTCATAAGCCTCTGATAAGTTGCTCCTGCATTTTTCAGTCCGAAGGGCATAACATTATAACAATAAGTACCTTCATATGTTATAAAATTGACCATTTCTTGATCCTCTTTAGCTAGGGGGACCTGATGATAGCCTTGATAACGTCTAACACAGAGATGTACTCACACCCAGCAGTGGAGTCTACCAGTTGATCGATCCTGGATAATGGATAATAATCTTTTGGGCAAGCCTTGTTGAGATCCCGGAAATCAATGCGTACTTGCCATTTGTTTCCTGGCTTAGAAACTAGAACCACATTAGCTAGCCAGCTAGGAAATTGTACCTCCCTGATGTAACCAGCCCCCATGAGTTTAGTTATTTCTTCCTTGATGATTTGGTTCTGCTCCGCGCTAAAATTTCTTTTCCTTTGCATGACCGGGCGGGCATCTGGGAAGACATGTAAAGAGTGCTCCATGACTGTAGGAGAAACACCCGAGACCTCTTTGGGCATCCATGCAAATACATCATTATTCTTCTTTAGGCATTGCACCAGTTCGGCTTTCTGAGTGGGGTCAAGATCAGCCGCAACATAAGTAGTAGCTTCAGGTCGCCAAGTCTGAATCTGGACTTCTTCATTCTCTTCATAAACCAGAACAGGCGTCTTTTCCTGGATGACATTGACTTTCATTTTTTGAATTTTTCGGGCAGCATTAGCTTCAGCCTGAACGATCTCTATATAACATTTTCTAGCTGTCTTCTGATCACCTCGTACTTCTCCGACCTGATCATCAACAGGAAATTTAATTTTTTGACAGAAAGTATAAACGACCGCCCTAAACTTGTTTAAGGTCGGTCGACCCAGTATCACATTATAAGAAGACGGGGCATCCACCACCATAAAATAAGATATTCTTGTTCTCATTAGAGGCTCCTCCCCTAGAGATATAGCTAGCTTTATTTGACTAAGCGGTTGTACTTCATTACCCGTGAATCCATATAGAGGAGTTACCATCTGTTGAAGTTCGCTTGGGTCGATCTGTAATTGATCAAATGCCTTCTTAAAGATAATATTGACAGAACTACAAGTGTCAATAAAGGTACGAGAAATAGTATAATTGGCTATCACGACCTTGATTATTAATGCATCATCATGGGGTATTTCTACCCCCTCCAGATCTCTAGGTCCAAAACTTATCTCTGGACCAACTGCTCGCTCCATACTGCATCCTACAGCATGAATTTCTAGTCTTTGTGCATGTGCTTTTCTGGCTCTGTTAGAATCTCCATCGGTGGGCCCGCCCGCGATCATATTGATATTACCCCGGGCGGCATTACTCCTATTTTCTTCTTGTCGGGTTGTCATGGCTTCAGAAGGAGCCTTTTCCGACACCTGGCTTGTACCAGCCGGGGTAGGCAATGTCTCTTACCGAGGTTCAATCGGGCGGTATTCCAATTTAAGCGGGCTTTGCTGCCTGGGGTACTGCTGCCGATAATAATTTTCCCTTTGGTAGCGCTCCCTGTTTACTCTTTTATTTCTTAAAACAAAACAATCTTCAGTATGGTGACTGCTAGTTTTGTGATAAGTGCACCATCTTCTTGGTGCCTCTGGTTGTATCTCCACATGTTGTACTGCTTGCGTGCGATATTCTAGATGACGAATAGGTGGATGAACTGCCCGAGGTCCTCTAGGTGGAGGGACAGGAGTAGGAGCCTTTTCCTTAATCGGAGTAGGAGAAGAAGTAGTGCCCTCTTTTCTGCGGGCAGCTTGAGCTTCCTCAACATTAATAAACTCAGTGGCTCGTTCAATTAAGGAGTCAAAATTGGCAAGAGGATTTCTTACCAGATCTTTAAAGAAATCATTATCATTTAAACCCTGAGAGAAGGCGCTCACTAAGAATTCAGTAGTAGCATTAGGTACATCGATAGCTACCTGATTGAACCTTTTGATGTAGGCTCGGATAGACTCTTTGGATGCTTGCTTAATTGAAAATAGACTCCAAGGAGTCTTATGATACCTTTTGTTGCTAGAAAAGTGATATAGAAAAACTTTCTTGAAGTCCTTGAATTTTCGGATAGACTTTTTCTAGCAGTCTCTTGAACCAGCATTGTGCGGCTCCTCCGAGTGTAGTAAGAAGCATCCGACATTTCACCCCATCAGAGAATTGTTGTAATAATGCTACATTCTCAAATTTCAATACATAATCCTTTGAATCTGTGGTTCTAGTGTACTCGCCGATCTGAAGATTTTGATACCGCTTAGGAAGCGGATCATCCACTACACTTTGAGAGAATGGGGAGATGACTTTTTCTGGTGATCTATCACTAGTTATCATTTTAATCTTACGCTTTTCTTTGTTTGGTGCTTCGCCAGAAGATTCTAGGAACATGGGCCTCCGACCCCCCTGCTCCATGGGAGTGCGAAGAAAGGCTCGTGGATGTCTTGTCAGAGAAACTGCAACTGGAGGAAAATACGCATGTTCTGTTTCTTCTGGTTCTTTTCCCTTCCGGTGCTCAGTAGTTGAAATCGCTGGATTATGAACTGTTGGCAGGGTATCTCCAGTATGCGCTTGAAGTTGTTGTTGTTGTTGTTGCAAGGCTTTTTGTACATGAGAATTAATGAGGAAATCTAGATCCTCACGGATAATGGTGAGTAGATTTGATTTTTCGGCCTCTTCTATTTTGTAGTCTTAGATTTAGGTGAAGTTCCCACAGACGGCGCCAAATTTGATCCTATCTGAGAAGCTTGACAAGACGGAGAGCCGGGAGAAAAAACTTACCGCTGGTGAAGAATAATACCTGTAGAACAATGATCCGAGAAACCCAAAGCAGATCGGGAAGAATAGAGTCACTGAATGCCCTCCTTGCATGAAGATCCGATGACGAGAGAGAAATCCGACCGAAGATAACCCAGATTTGGAGCTTCCAAGACTTCTTGCGCACAAGAGACCAGCCAACACTATCGTCAGTGACCTAAGACCGGGGTGGGAATCCCTGGCTAGGCCCTCCGACGCTCAAGTTAGTGATCTCTCTTGGTGTGTCAGAAGGAAGAAGAAAATGAACAGTAACTGGACATTAGGGTTATCAGTGTGCGCAATGATGTGAACTTACCTCGCCAACAGAGAGGATTCCCTTTTTTATACCACTTCATATAACCTCCGTAGTCATGAAGTGAACCCCGGTTTGTTAGAGTTTGTTATGAGATGACGTAAGCTACGTACTTGTGGTAAATGACTTTTAAGGAATCTTTTTTGTACCCCAGATGTACCTTCTTTGTCGTCTAGTACCTCTAAAATGGTCTAAAAGCACATTTCCCGCCAAATATATAACACTTGTTATACAATCACATACTGCAAATATCTTCCTGCACTGCTTTATTTGAAATATTACTTCTCTTCTGTTTCACAAGTTCTTTTAAAGTATTTCTACCTTTCCTACTCGCCCCTCCTGTTTTTACTACATCATAGATAACTTAATATACTAATGTTCCTTGTATTGATCGGGGTTGAGCTTAATTAGGTTTGATCAATTATTATTACTTCTCATGAGGCTCCTTGGGCAATGCCCGTTCATGCTTCTCTATGTTTATTATCCCAGCTGGCTCTGGGCTATATCTTATTAAGTATGTAATTTTTATCAAGTATCTTTTCAAGGTATTATTCAGCCTGACCGATGTTTGTCTTTCCTCCTTAAAGGTATGTCTCGATCGATATTGGCTTACCTCCTTTGAGGTATATCCCGGCCGATATTAGCCTACTTCCTTTGAGGTATATCCCGACCGATATTGTCTTACCTCCTTTGAGGTATATCCCGACCGATATTGGCTTACCTCGTTTGAGATATATACTGATCAATATTGGCCTACCTCTTTTGAGGTATATCCTAGCTGATATTAGCCTACCTCCTTTGAGGTATATGCTGATCGATATGGGTCTGCCTCCTTGGAGGCATATCCCGGCCGATATTAGCCTTCCTTCCTGAAGGTATGTCCCGGCCGATATTAGCCTACCTCCTTTGAGGAATATCCCGGCCGATATTGGCCTTCCTTCCTGAAGGTATATCCCAACCGATATTAGTCTACCTCCTTTGAGGTAGATCCCGGCCGATATCGGCCTACCTTCTCCGTTTGGTTATCTCCTTTCCCTTTCTTATCGGGGATCCATGAAACCTAACCCATATATATATATATATATATATATATATATATAAAAGTCTAAAATAAGATAGTTAGTCGTGTTCTCTTGATCATTTTATAGGATTAGGTTCTTTTGATTTTCTTTGGTTTTCTAACTTAAACTCTAACCCTCCCCTTTTGACATTTATCAAAAAATATGTAGAGGAAAAAAAATATAGTAAGTCTTGCAAAGTAAGCATGAAAAGTAATAAGACTTTGGAAAAATAAGTACAAAATAAGACTTTGATCTTTTGACTTTGGAATTATGGGAAATGATGTTTGGCAAGTTCATGTAAATTATATAACCAAAAAAGATAAGTAAAGGTTGTTTGAAATGCCCAACTTGCTGCTACAATGTATAGCAGCTAACTGTCAAAATAGCTACTACAACGTGTAGCAACTAGTTATCAATTCTACACGTAGCAGCAACTAGGAATTTTATGTTGTAGCATAAATTCTAATGATATATATTAGGATTAGAGGGAATGACAACTTCAATGGAAATGACTTACCATCGAATGAAATGTGGGAAATTGAAACGACTTAAATTGGTAGGTTTGTTGCCAATTATATAACAAAAAAATTAAATTTTATAAAAAAAAAAGATTATTAACATTATAAGATTGTACGTTGTAGCTATCAAAGTTCTTGTTGCATCTTGTTTACTCTCGGATGACTGGTGTATAGTGCCCTTAAAATGATTAACTTGTATAGATGCTTCTATCTAGATATCATAAACACCCCGGCTGGCGTCCAATAAAGCTAACATATGTTTTCCACTGTATTAATTAAATATATCATTTAGAATCATGTATAAACAATATATTAGAATTAGAGAGAATTAAAACTTAAAATGAAATGACTTATCAAGTAGCTGCTATACCTTGTAACAGCTAAATGTCCAAGTAGCTGCTACAACGTGTAGCAGCTAATTGTCGAAATAGCTGTTACACGTTGTAGTAGCTAAATATTCAAGTAGCTGATACAACCACTACAACAAAAATATTAAAAGACAACGGTTAAAAACTGTTATCGTAGGCTCTTTAAACCGTTGTAATTGGCAGTGTTGTTAAATGTGCAGTAAAAGACAACGGTTTAAAACCGTTGTCTTTGACCACATTAGACAACAGTCATGCAACGGATTTAAAGCGTTGTCTTTTTAATACCAAAGACAACATTTCTACAACATATAAAACCGTTGTAATTGCCAGTTTTGCAATAATTTGGATCGCATGCATATATGCTTTTGACAACAAATACAATATTGTTGTCTTTCTTCCAAATTAAGTTTAAAAACCATTGATCCTTTGCATACTTTTCACAACGGTTAAAAAATTGTTGTCTATATACATTCACAAAATCGTATATACATTCACAAAAACTGTTGTCAACATAATATTTTTACACACAAACCTGTACAACATATATATATACATTAGCAAAAATCGTTGTCAACATATATACATTAAGTTGCCTTTTATACATCTTGTCTCAACCAAAAACTGGTACAACATATATGTACATTCACTTAAGTTTATAAACTTCTACAATTACTACTGTAAAATACCGGAAAAAAATGACGATAATTAATAAGGGAATTTTCTGGAATTTTTGGATATTTTTCGGGAATTTTTCGGAGCTCGTACGGACGAGTTAACGGGGATAAAAACGGGGCCCAGAAAAGTCTGTTTAGGCTACCCCATTTAAGTGAGGAAATGTTTATATATTTAATTCCTTTTCTTTTTCCTTATTTATATTTTTATTCCCTCGTTACTGTGCCGAGCCCTAAGCCGTTCCTTTCTTCTTCTCTCGCGCCCGACGCCGGCGGTTTCTTCTTCCCGAACGCCGGCAGCCGGTTCATTGCCGGAGCCCTAGCACCACCGCCTGACCGCCGTGCGTACCCGACGCTGCCGCCGGCCGAGTTCTTCTCTTCTCCTCTCCTCTGCCGCCACCACAGAGCCGACGCCGACCATAGAGCCGACGCCGACCACAGAGGCCGAAGCTTTCCTCAGCCCTAGCAGTTGAGCCTTTGCCGATCTCCTTTGTGTCGGCCTCCTCCACTGTGTTGTGCCCTAGTGCTCTTTGCCATTGATCAAGTCCACGGTGAGGTTTAGTTTGGTTGGAAATTTAGTAGGTGCAAGGATTTTTATTTTTGATCTGGTTTGCTTGTGGTGTGCTTTGGTCCAGCGATTCACCTGGTTGCCAGTAGCAACGATCTTGGCAGAGGATCATCAGAAGAGGGGCTGTGAGGAAGAGGTAAGGTGTAGTAATTATGTTCATGAGTACTTGGATTTAGGTTTTTGGATTTCTATCTAATGGTTTGTTTAGAGGTAAGGTGTATAAATTTGTTCTGGTAAATAAGGAATTTTCTTTAGCTATGTGATATGTATGTAGCTAAATTAAATGTGGTTATTACAGGACTGGTCGCGAGACGAGTATCTCGATATCGGATTGGACCTTTCTATTTTCGGAGGCGGGTACTTTTGACTTATGTCATTTGATATGCTTAGTAATTAAATTAACATGTTGCATTAATTGTGTTTCTTATCTGTTTCGGTTAATCACTACCCAAATCTTACATGCTTGATTGATTGATTGGTTTTGCATCTCAGGTATATTTTACCTGTTTGTACATGCTTATAGGGGTAGTGATATGCCATGCTTGACCATGTTCAGGACCTAGGTTTTTATACCTTCTGTGTACCTTTGATTCGATATGATTCGTTGACCTAGGGTGCACTTTTCTATATATATGGATTAGGTCAGGATGTTTATATGGTTATTGCCATGCATCATTTGCATGATTGCATGCTGTGCGATAGTCCGCTCCATTATTGTTGAGCACATCGCCAGTTACATGGATCTGCACACACCACCACTCATGGGTTAGTGGTCGATTCAGGATGAGTGTGTTGCAGCAGGGACTCTGTTAGGCACCGTTGGTCCGCTCATGGGTAGTGTGACACAACGTGTTATCCGGCAGGGATTCCTCCCCGTCTTTGAGTACCGGGAGTTGAGAGCATTGCGCTCCCCCATCTATGATTTGGGGTAGGAGGATAGGTGTACTCCGACAGCATCCCGTCCACTCGGTCACTCATCAGGAGTAGTGATGACAGAGTGCACGGTTGTCACAGCCCTACCCACTCGGCCTCACTTTTGTATGAGATGATCGACTGGCGTCAGGGGTGACCAGGACGCATCATTGGCATCATATGCATGATGCATTTATTGCTTGTGTTTGTGTTTGCTGCATTTATATGCTGCATATTGTTTGGATACCTATGTTTGACATGCATACAGGATTCCTTATCCCTCGGACTGTTTGACCTTATACTCAGGACCTGGTTAGTACAGTATTCTCCTGTTTATTTCAGATGCATTCTTATCTTTCTTATCAGGAGACTGTACGCATGATTAGTGCTAGGTGTTGTTTCTTTACTTTGCATATCAACTATACCTGCTGAGTGTTGGACTCACCCCGCCTCCATTGTTGTTATTTTCAGGTTGATGCTGTCAGGAGGGAGTTCCAGTCGCTAGTCCCCACTGCACGTAGTGCTACTCCGCTGCTGGTTTTTTTTTGAGTTGTTTCATTTTAGCTTTTCGCTATCAGACTTTATGTTAGTTTTGTTTTGGACTTACATATGGATATTGTATGGAATCTTTCCGTTGGATGAACTTTTTGTATGATTTAGATTTACTCTACTACATGCCTGCCTGAACGGCAGAAGAGGTAAGAAAAATCGGATTTGGGCTTTACGAGTGTAGTTGAGTAGGGTGGATTTCGAGTCAGAGTATTATTACTGCGTGGTTGTGTCAGCCAGAGGCTGAATATATATATATAAACTGCGTGGTGATTGATTTTTATTACTGTTATTATTCCAGCCGCATGTGGCTGAGTATTTAGTGCTTGTAGAAAATTTTGATTGTCCGCCGTACAGGGGAGATGCTGCCGAAATTTTCTCGGACAGGGACTCTTCTGGGGGCGTGACAACTACAAGCTATCCCAACATTACCACAAGTTCATGACCATCACAAAAGATGAGACCACAAAATTAAGTTTATCAGACAACAACCATGCAAATTAACTTGTCCTTTTCTGAATAGATCAAGTGATCAGGATGTGCAACAATCTTCACGTACTAGTCCTTTTTATGCATACAGAATTTCATAGACTTAGCTTGCAAACCTAGCTTTCTCCCTTTTCTGAAAATAAAATATAGTTAAAGCCATAGAAAAAAGTAGAAACATGCATGTATAAATTGATAATCATTGCAAACTGATAATTGAAACGGATAAATCTAATAAACCACTACAAACTAAATGATAAATGAAACAAACAAGCCCCAAAAGTAGAAAACTTATCAACATGTACAAATAATTATAAACTTCTTGCAGCTTTGCATCTTTTGTACAGTAGAAACCAAATTGTGAAGTGCATACATAAATCTGGACCTTCTAAAATGTTGAAGTAAAAGAATGGCCAAATAAGCACAAGAAATGTTGTCGCTTCACATTTTCATGAGTAGTCAAGTAAGTGAGCATGAAAAAAGTTGATGAATATATAAACTTAACATTATATCTTAAACCATGTATTATGTGAAAGCAACTAGATTGAATAGCTAATAGCAGCAACAGAAAGAGGGAATCATAGAGGAAGTCATGTACATGTCTCAACATTACAGCAGCAACACTCTAGTAAGATCTCAAAACTTGAAGATGTGCAGTTTGCATAAAAACCACAAAGCAGTATACGAAACTAGTTTCAACATTATTTCTATAAAAAAGCAAGAACAAACTAATCCATTAAACCATCTAAACTGTTAATCAATTTATGCAATCCAGAATATGATTTTCTAAACTGATAATCACTACCACCTAAACTTACAATCACTACAAACTAAATTAACTGATAATTTGACAAGTGTGTTAGTCCTACAGAAATGTGTTTACTAGCAAATGATATATATGTTTGAACATCTCAAAATCTTAAGATGTTGGAAATCACTTCATGCATTCCAGAATAAGAATAATAATAAAATAGAGATGTTCTATCTAGATGTCCTACACACTAAAGTTTTAATAATTATGATGTTTCCAGGGGCATATCTGTTAGGATCAGATTGTGTAATTTGCATTATATGCAAATACTTTCCGAATAGATCAAGTCATTGTATGATTTTACATAGCTAGTCATAAATATAGTCTTGTATGCATTCTGCCCACTCGGAACGCACTTCATCAATTTTTTTTATAGAGTACTACATTTTGATGAACTGTGATCAAATACAAAGATTAGATTAGTAAAAAATAATCAAAAGATGATAAGTGCAAAATGATAAACACACAAATATTTAAGAAGATTGAGAATTGAATGTCAAATATTACTATTGATCGAAGTGAATCTCTCTCGATAGTTTCCACTTCTTCAATAATATCTCTCATATATCTCATCACATAAAAAGCACACTGTTTCGAATCTGGTTGGCAAGGACCCTATGTTAAAAACAAATTGTAAATGTCTAATATACATGTTTAATTGTTTATAATTTAATCATAAGTAGACATGCATACCTTTATTACTTTCCATGTAACATGCTTTTTCCCTTTTTTTTCCTTGTTTGAATTAAACAATCTTATGCTCCTTTATACATCAATAAGAATGGACATATGAGAGTTTTACTGATTAAAAAAATGCTTAATAAAATTAAAATATGTACTCACATTTCCACTACGTATTTCCAGTCCTCGTCACGAATGCGATGACTAAGCGAATCCAACAAATAAACTGTCTCCTTATATGGATCAATGATAGTGAGAATCCAATGATAACTATGCACAAATCACATAATTATTGCATGCATATTTCTCGAAACAATAAATTAAAACTGATATTATAAGTCTTGCTTACCCAACATTATGTGGCACTAAAATTAGTTGATTTCTTTATGCTTGAGTCAGCTTATCTACCAAAACACTAGCTCTTTTATTCAAGTGCTCGATTTTGCTATTTTTGTCCAGTCGAGTCACATATGGCATATATGGGATAATCTGTAGATTCACAAATCTAATTTTGTGGACATTGTTATATGTTTTTAGCTTTTTATAAAGATGCCTACCATTTCAAAATGAAGAATGTTACAATGCTAAATTAATAAAGTTTATACAATTTATATGGTAAACAAATAGAATAAGAAGACTTACCACATGTAAATTACTATACAATTTACAGTTATGAGATCCAAATGATAAAAAGGAATGATATCTTCAAGGTGCACAAGGATTTCATAATCATCGTCAAAGAAACCATGCTCACAAATCATTGATATATTTGTTTCATCATTTAGAGCATGATTACAATAACAGTACAGTAGATGCAATGACCTTGGCACACTTGATGAAATAATTGGGTTATTTCTTTGGACAACACTTCTTTTCCTTTGAGGATGCAGATTCATGTTTGAAGATTCAAATTTTGTTGTACAACAATTGATTTTTTTCTACAATGATGTAGTGTACATAAATGTAATAATAAATTATTGTTGCGACAATAAAGGACAGAGGCATAATAAAAACCATAAAGGCATAATAGATTTAGTAGGGAAGACGCATAATGAACTTGCTTACAATCTTTTCTATTACCATTTTCAAATCCCAATGTGAGCTACAGATGATAGATTCACAATACGCCCTTCGATTCCTGACTCCTTTGCTGTATTTTTCATTTTCTCAAGTAGAAGATTTATCAACAAAAAGTGACCTGGAGTCAAAAGGAATTTAAAATGAACAAAAGGAATTTAGAGAATTAAAGATAATTTGGTCAAAAAAAATCCAATAAAACTATTGCAGAGTATTAGGGAATGAAATTGATTTATTAAGTAAGAGATATACCCAGATGATTTGTAGCAAATTGCATCTCTATACCATCTTCTGAGAGTTTATAAGGACAGTTCATCACGCCAGCATTGTTTCTGATGACAAATTAGAGATGTAAAAATTGGGGAAAAAGAAGAAGGAAATGGCAAGCATGCAACATTTGAACATGAGAAGCATGTGAATACATCAAGACGTTGAGGGGTAGATTCCTTTCAATGAATCTGTCTGCGAAGGCTCGGGCAGACTTTTGTGAGCTAAGTTCAAGCTCTGAGACATCAACTTTGGCAGATGGAATACTCTGTTGGATATTCTCCTTTACCACATTGGCAGCTTCCATGTTCCTTGCTCCAATGATGACATGTGCTCCTCTGAGGGCCATAACCCTTGCAGTTTCAGCTCCAATCCCACTACTTCTGCTTGGGGTTTGCATGAAAATTCTTATATGCTTAGATCCAATGGTTCAGAAACTATTTACCTTAGTTTTTAAAAAATATATATATGTGTAATTTTCCTTTTTTTAGCTGAAAGAAACTTGTATCACATATGATGCAAGTACCAAGTACCTGAAAATTTGCAATGCCTCCGCCATCCTGCCACACAGAGTGTAGCATCCGATCATCGCACTCCATGTCACCTCGTTCCTGAAGCTCATGCTGTCAGATATTCTACGAGCACGAACCAAGCACTCGAATTTTCCATACATGTCCAGTAATGCAGTATTAACCAGAACATCGCCTTTATCGATGCGTCTTCTGATACAGACTGCATGGATACTTTTTCCTTGTATCAGGGCCTTCGCTTGGCCGACGATAGGTAGGAGGGCCACTATTGTGGAAGGGTTCGGTATGTTTCCTATCCGTTGCATTTGAAGAAGACAATGAACTCCTTCTTGGTACCTCCCATTCAGTGCATAACCAGAGACCTAAGCGTTCCATGCAACATCTTTTTGGGGCATTTTGCATAACACCTCGTGTGCATCCTCTAAGCAGCCACATTTCAAATACATGTCGAGCAAAGCAGTAGACACAAACACATCCAGTTCCAGCCCTACCTTCTTGGCATGCTCGTGTATCAGAATTCCATCCGCAAGCGCCTCCAGAGCTGAACAAGCCTTCAAGACAAACGGAAATGTGAACTTGTTTGGCTCGATTCCTATATCGAGCATTCTCTGGTATAGCTCAACGGCATGACCAAAGGGCCCATTCCAAGCATAAGCCCTGATCATGGCGTTCCACAGGAAGACACTTGGTTGCAGTAACTCGTCAAACGCGAGACGGGCAGACTCAATCTCGCCGCATGATATGTACATCTGAACAATCTTTTCGAGAAGAGAATAGTTTCCAGCGAAATACCTGTGACTGATGATCTGGAGATGGATCTCTTTGCCGTCTTCGAGCAATTTGAAATGAATGCAAGAATGCAGAATTTTGGTGTAGGTAATTAGCAAAATCTAGAAGAGAGATTCTCATTCCTTGACATAATATTAGTATAGCGATCAGCAAACAACATTAGTAAATTAAAATAAGAATTAACATTTTAAAAGTTTTTTCAATATAAAAAGGAGCCATCACCAAACGAGCAGCGAGGAAAGAGTGGGAGTTTGAATGAATTAGGCACCAAAATCAAGTCGGAAACAAATCAGATCTGTGCATCAAAACACGAATCAAGCTAGAGTTCGAAAAAAGCCAAGCTCGCTTAAGCAAAAACAGATTTTCAAAGAGTGATTCTCCAGATCCTAGGGATGGACAAACCGGTGACGATGACGGTCTGCTTGGAAGCGTCGATGCCCTCAGTGACCTGCTTGGATGTGGAACTGAAGCCGAACCCAGTTGGGTCGGGTAGTCGAGTGAGGCTCCTAAAGAATCCCATGCCGCCTCTCGCTTGATCGCCGAGGAAACCGCCAAGAGAGTGAGAGACGAGTCGACAAGAGCAAAGGATGAGCCACGAGAGGGTTAGTCTGAGAGGAGTTCGAAGAAGAAGTTCCAGGAGAGGGGTTCGTCGGAGATGTTCAGCGAGAGAGGTTTAGGCAGAGAGGAGTTTTGAGGAGAGGGGTTCGTGCAAAGGGGTGGAAGGCAAAAACGTGTGAGTGGAGGAGATTGTGTGAGGAGATCGGGAAGAGGAGATTTTGTGAGGAGAGGGAACGTGAAGAGATCGCGTGATGAGGAGAGGAGAAAGACACCGTAGGCTAGGGTTCCCGAAGACTAAGGGGAGGGAAAACACGCGCCAAGAAATTTCACCGTGTCTGGTATCCTCTAAAAAATGCGCTAAACAACAACGGTTTTAAAAAACCGTTGTAAAATGCGTTGTTGATTAGAAAACAATTCGCTCAACGACAACGGTTTTTACAAAACTGTTGTCTTTTGTTTTTTTTAAAGCTCAAAGACAACGGTTTTTGACAAAACCATTGTCTTTTATCAAATTAACAACAGTTCCTTCGAAAACCATTGTCTTTATAGTGTTGTCTTTTAACATATTTGTTGTAGTGAACGTGTAGCAACTAAATGTCGAAGTAGTTGCTAAATGTTGTAACAACTAAATCCTAATAATATATTAGGATCAGAAAATTACAACTTAAATGCTAATAATATATTAGGATTAGAGGTAATCACAACTTAAAATGAAATGACTTACCATTGATTATGAAATGTGGGAAATGATGTTTGACAAGTTCCCTGCAAATTATATAACCAAAAAAATGATAAAAATAAATATTGTTTGGATTGTCCAAGTAGCTGCTGCACGATGTAGCAACTAGGGCTTGTGTGTTGTAGGGTAAATCTTAATAAAAAAATATTGTACATAGCTGAAAAATAGACAATGGAGTGGAAAGGTTTATGGTCGAGAATGGAGAGGGGTGCTAAGAAAAGTAGTGTTGGCTATGTTTCCAGTGTTGGAGAGCTTATAGTCAACTTGAGAATAAACATGCTACTGTTTAGCTTGCAGCGACATTACTTTGCTTGCCGGCAGGAACAAGATGGAGTAGAAGACAATGACAAAAGAAGGAGCGAGAACGCGGAAAATTTAGATTTGGGAAAGTCAAGAGATTAAAAGTTGAGGGCGGGGTTTTAAAAAGAGGGTGGAAGGAGAGAGAGAATAAAAGAAATTTAATAATATAAATAAATTGAGTTAGTAACGCCACATAAATACATCACTCACAGTCATGTAGGAGAAATCAGACAACATATACAACATCATTACATTACTATTGTTATTTACTTTACTACTGCAATACACTACTACTACACTTTCTACTATTTACTTTACTGTTTACTATTACTATTTACTGTATTTTTCCAACGTAACTTCTAAGAAGAAACATAAAATTTAATAGTGGTATCAGAGCCTTAAGATCCTCCAGGACCTTACAATTTATAAACAAAATACAATTTAAAAGCACTTATTACAAAGAAGTTATTAATTTCTCTCAACAATTTACTAAAAGTAAAGACACCGGTTATAGTAACGTTGCACTAGAAAATCAAGGAGACCAAATACTAGTACAATAAAATAACACAATATTAGCACTACTTACTGTTGGGTGATCGGTGATCGGCTTGAAGGGAGGTTGGATAGACGGCGCCCCCAAATCTTTCGCTTCCTACGTTGTTAGCTTGCGCAGCAGAATAATACAAAAATAAACAAGCTAAACAAAATACAAGACAAGAAATGCAAACCAAGCTACACGATCATTTACGTGGTTCGGAGATAAAGCTCCTACTCCACGGCGTGTCCGTAAGGTGGACGATCCCTATTCATCGGTGGATTACTCCCCGGAAGACCTCCGGCTAGCTCAAACCTCCTTGTGGGTGGAGAAACCTCACCACAAACTCACCAAGACCTCTTGGACACAAGGGAAACTCTTGAGCACTTGTAGACTACTAATTAGACCTTAACCAAGTCTAATTTCGTCAGGGGTAACCAAGTTTCCAAGCCTTGGTTATATAGGCCGCGGGTTGAAAACCCCGCCTACCAGTCGACTGCCAAAACATGCAGTCGACTGCCCTCTGTGGAAATTCGACCGTTACATCCCAACGGCTCGATTCCACACTAACCGAGCGAACAGAGACATTCTGTTCGCTGCCAGTCGACTGCACCAGTCGACTGCTAAAACATGCAGTCGACTGCTACAGTAGCGCTACAGTATTGCTACAGTAAAACCCTAAAACTAAGATTTTACTCCGAGTACAATCTCTCATGCACTCATACCCTCACCCTTATGACTCATTTGACGCTTCATTTGCAGCTTTGACCTCTTGCCTTCAAGCCTACTTCCTTTGGCTCTCGTCCCTCGGATGCATTCAAGCCCGTGGCTCGTCCCCAATGCCATCCTTCGCGTATGCCTCGAAGTCGCTTCCCTCGGCCCTTGTCCTCGCTGCCTTGTCCACGGTCCCTCGGATGCTCCATCCTTCATCGGACCCGAAGCCATCAACCTAAGTCACATGTGTATCCTACAGTCCTGCACAACTCAAGTACACATATCAAATACAAGAGTGGATCTAATTTAAACCCTTTGCCCAAACACCAAAACACATGGTCTGGCGGACCATTAGGATTGCTCCAACAATCTCCCCCTTTTTGGTGTTTGGCAATACGTTTAAGTTAGGGAAAACATATAGCAAATAAACATGCTAAAACAAATGGACTTACATTGCCAAGGCAACACACTTGGACTTACACCGCCGAATGGACTTACATTGCCAAGGCTACACATTTGGCAACCGCCGTAACAATGCATCATGCATTAGAACCTATCCTAAGGCTCCCCCTACACCTATGCTCCCCATTGATCTAGGATCTTTACAATGGGCTTTTTAAGACCTATCCCAAGGCTCCCCCTACGCAAAGGTACTTTCAGGTTTTCCCAACTAAACCTTACTTCTCCCCCTTTGCCTAACATCCAAAAAGTTCTCCAACAATATCCTAATTGTTGACAACTTGTCATCCAAATTGACCCTAAACTCATGTATTAATCCCCCATGAATTTCATACATCTATACGAGCTGACCCGGTCAAAATCCAGTGTTGAAAACACTTTCAGACTGGTATCAGTCGACTGCAAGAAGTACCAGTCGACTGCCCCCATGAAAACGAGCTTACAGAGACATTCTGTGCTCGTGAACAGTGTTACCAGTCGACTGGTACACTATTCTTGAAAAAATCAACCTTTTCTGGCCAACTTCAGAAATGCGCCAGAAATTCCACAGACTTCCAAAAAATCTCAAATTTTGTGGAGAGTTCTATTATATCAATGTCTACTTAGGAAAAATATATATAAAAATATATCTATCACCAATCCCAAGATTGACATAAAACATAAAACTAGCTAAAAAGTTCAATTGAACCTTGACCTAAAGTCCTAGTTTTGGCTTCCTATTGATGTATTTGCCCATACTAACCCATAATGCATCCCTAGCATTGGTTTATATGACATCTATACATCCAAAACCAATTATCATGCTATATGACCCCAATGTCATATTTCTAAGCATGAAACATAACCCATGTGTGCCAATTCCCTAGGTTTGAGACTCAAGTCCGTCTCCAAACCACTTAGCACATTCCATGACCCAACCTAGACTCCCAAGTAAAACCCACTTGAAATCCATTGGCCATGGGTCCCAACTTGACTCTTTGAGCTCCCCCTAGAGCTCTTAACCTTAGCCACCTCCCTAGGTGACTCATCCATAATGGCTAGGCCACATCGGTGTACCTCCGGTGACACTTGGCCTACAAACCTAACTTTCTTAACCTTGGACACTTTGTCCTTGGTTAATTTTTCCTTACCTTTAAATGACTTTCCCTTGCCATTTATTAACTTCTCCTTGCTATAGTCATATGCAACCCTAGCATAAGACTTTCTCTTAGCCTTGGAGACACTAGATTGGTATCCCAAACCCGATCTATCATTGTTGGGTCTTTGGCTACCCAACACCATACCTAAACCCTTAGATCCAACATTGAATATTTCTAGGGTTTTCTCCAACTTATCAAGCTTTGCCTTCAAAGCTTGATTTTCCCTTTCTAGGTTCCTAACCCTAGAATCAACATGTCCACCATGGACATTCCTAGACCTACCCTTTCTAGGCATGTGTCTCCCCTTCTTGGGATTAATGCCTTGGGTCTCCTTAGGTCTTTCATTTCTAGATTTATCATGCATTGGTCTCCTAGGGTTATGGTCTACCTTAACTCTACTTCTATCATGATATCTAAAACCGAAGTTATGCATGGGCAAATAATAACACTTATTTCTAGCATGCATGGGAGTATAAGAATTTGAATTTGAATTAACCTTCAAGTTAGGGTATACCTCCCTTACCCTTGAAGCTCCCCCTTGACTTGAGCTTTTCTTCTTCTTCTCTTTCTCCCATTTCTTCAATTGTGCAAGCTTCTTGATTTCCCTCTTCTTGGGGCATTTGGTGTGGTAATGACCCCGTTCACCACACGTGAAGCACACTATATGCTTTTTCTCATTTTTCTTCCTACAACTCAAATTAGATTCAAAATAAATTGAATTGAGTTTAGGAGATACCTTCTTCTTACCCATAGGACATCTACTTTTGTAGTGTCCCTTTTCATTGCACCCGAAGCAAATTATGTGGTCCTTTGACTTCACTTCGGTGGAGGTGCTTGCTAGATTGACCATTTCCAAGACCTCTTCTTCTTCTTCACTTGCCTTGGAATTTTCTTCAATTCTTGAGGATGTAGATAATGCCTCATCTTCATTTTCCTCCTTGGATGTTGAGTATGGCTCAACTTCCATTTGCTCCTCCTCAACTTGAGCAATTAAACCTATCTCCTTGGTTCTTCTTCTTTTGATGTTGAATTGGTCTCCACATCCGATTGGTCCTTCTTCTCCTCTTGGACCACTTCATCTTTTTCTTCGGATTTTCTTCTTCGTGTGTAGGCATGGGTTCTTCCCATGGGACCTTCTTTATCTTCCTCCACAAATCGTGAGCGTTCTCATAGTCACCTACACGGCTCATCAAGTTATTAGGAAAAATATCAATTAAAATCGATATTACCTTTGAATTTTCCTTTGACCGTGAGGTTTGCTCTTCCGTCCAATATCGCGGTCGGAGTTTGTTCCCTTTCTTATCCTTCGGGACTTCAAACGGTTGATTTACCACTATCATGGTGTCCCAATCCGTGTTGAAGAAGATCTCCATCTTCATCATCCAATAGGTGATGTCCCCAAGGCTTCCTCCTTCAAACTTTGGAGGTTCAATCAAGTCGGTCATCTTCTTGTATTTGCTCTTCTCGGCGATTAGTCTGGTGAAGTGCGACCTTCGCTCTGATACCACTTGTTGGGTGATCGGTGACCGGCTTGAAGGGGGTTGGATAGACGGTGCCCCCAAATCGTTCGCTTCCTACGTTGTTAGTTTGCGCAGCGGAATAATACAAAAAAAAAACAAGCTAAACAAAATATAAGACAAGAAATGCAAACCAAGCTACACGATCATTTACGTGGTCTGGAGATAAAGCTCCTACTCCACGGCGTGTCCGTAAGGTGGACGATCCCTATCCGTCGATGGATTACTCCCCGAAAGACCTCCCGCTAGCTTAAACCTCCTTGTGGGTGGAGAAACCTCACCACAAACTCACCAAGACCTCTTGGACACAAGGGAAACTCTTGAGCACTTGTAGACTACTAATTAGACCTTAACCAAGTCTAATTTCGTCAGGGGTAACCAAGCTTCCAAGCCTTGATTATATAGGCCGCGGGTTGAAAACCCCGCCTACTAGTCGACTGCCAAAACATGCAGTCGACTGCCCTCTGTGGAAATTCGACCGTTACATCCCAACGGCTCGATTCCACACTAACCGAGCGAACAGAGACATTCTGTTCGCTGCCAGTCGACTGCCCCAGTCGACTACACCAGTCGACTGCTAAAACATGCAGTCGACTGCTACAGTAGCGCTACAGTATTGCTACAGTAAAACCCTAAAACTAGGATTTTACTCCGAGTATAATCTCTCATGCACTCATACCCTCACCCTTATGACTCATTTGACGCTTCATTTGCAGCTTTGACCTCTTGCCTTCAAGCCTACTTCCTTTGGCTCTCGTCCCTCGGATGCATTCAAGCCCGCGGCTCGTCCCCAATGCCATCCTTCGCGTATGCCTCGAAGTCGCTTCCCTCGGCCCTTGTCCTCGCTGCCTTGTCCACGGTCCCTCGGATGCTCCATCCTTCACCGGACCTGAAGCCATCAACCTGAGTCACATGTGTATCTTGCAGTCCTGCACAACTCAAGTACACATATCAAATACAAGGGTGAACCTAACTTAAACCTTTTGCCAAACACCAAAACACATGGTCCCGCGGACCATTGGGATTGCTCCAACACTTACTTCCTTAAATTATAGGCTCATGGTATTAGAAACTCAACTTCTTACCCTTGAAAATCATATCTATAAAAACACCCACACAAGCGATCTAAAAGAAGCCCTAGAAAGCATAAATAAAGACCTTAGTAAATTGTCTTTAGGAAAAACAATTACCCGGCAATAATCTACTGTTGGGACTGGTTGGCCGACTAGAAGGGGGGTTGAATAGCCCTAAAAAAACACAAATACAAAATACCCTTCTCGAACTTATAACTTAAAAACTTGCATAAAATTGAAAGCAATAAACTAAAAGAAAATGCTCACAGACTTGACTTGGTTACAACCAAGGAGGTTGTTAATCCAAGGAATGAATCGCACACTTAAAAGATCTCCTTTAGGCGGAGAAGCCTCTTCCAACTGTGAAAGTACAAAAAGAGAAGCTAAACTAGAAATAGAAGCTCACAAGTGTTGTATTGCTAATTCTTGTTTTGATGAAAAGCTTCTGGATCAAGGTTGTATTCATAGCCTTGGTTGGGGCGCCAGGAGGATTCCAAGCGCCTGGAAGGGGGATAAAATTTTATTCCTTTCACAACGGATAGCGGGTAAACGCGATCCGATCAAAATCAGGTTCTGAGCGCTCGGAGCACTAAAGTCAACTTAGTTGACTTTTGGTTCGGGCCCTCTGCTCCGGTGCTGCTCACCTCAGTCCGAGTCTTCCGCTCCGGCTCTGCTCGCTTGGGTGATTTCAACCAACCGAAATAAGGCTCACCTGAACCCAATTTCGACCTTCTCGAGCAACCTTCCTCTCCGGCTTCTCGTCCCTCGGAAATGTCGTGCGCTTCCTTCTCGTCCGCCCGCATACTCTTCCGCAGCACCTCATCTCTCAGACGCACCGAGGCCATCGGCTCTCTCTGGTGTCGTCCTTCTCGCTAGCTGCATCTTTTGGTTGACTCCCTGTGCTCCTAAGCTCCTGCACACTTAGACACTAAAGGCGCTGGAATTCCATTCTGTTTAAATTTCCCTGTATAAAAATTATACAAGAACAGAACTTTTTCTAGCAACTCGCATGTTCGATCAAACATGTCTTTGATTAATCAAGCAAATTCTTGACGGATCAAAGCACCCCTTGATCGAAGTATAAGATTGCTGGCCTCTTGTGTTGGTATTCAAAATGATACAAAGAAAACTAAACTAATTACGCAGCGAAATTAAAGAACTAGTTGTACCTTTCCTTTTTAGCTAAAGATCTCTTGATCTTTTGCTGTATTCCTCTCCTCTTCTTGGACGTCGTGTGGGCGATGATCTACCAAGACAACACCACCCTCCTTCTCTTCTTTGTTTCAAACCACCGACCATAAAAGGATGCTCTAGGATGGGGTGCCTTCTAATCTTCTTCCTTCTCCTCTTCTTCCTCTTCTCCAATCCGTCGGCCACCAAGGAGGAGGAGGTGTGCTGCCGGCCCTAGGAGGAGGAGTTGTGCTAGCCCTAGCAAGGGAAGAGGGGCACCGACCCTAGGTGGAGGAAGGGGGCGCCGACCCTTGAGGGAGGTGGCGCTAGCCCTAGGTGGAGGTGAAGATGGCACCGACCACAAAGGAGGAGAAGAGAATTGTGAAAAATTAGGTTTTAGGGGGCACCACCTACTCCTTTTATAACTCTTGCCGCCGATTACAAAGAAAGAAAAATAACAGAAATTTGTTTAGAAAAAATCTCCCAAACTAAAACCAAGTTAATCCAAATTAGCAGATAACCTAGCAAATCCTTTCACTAAGGCCCTTCCGATGAGAGCTTTTGATAGACATGTTAAGGGGATGAGAATCAGATGTATGACAGCATTTATGACAACATAGTCTTTTAGTATAAGTGGGAGATTGTTGGGATATATACTATAAGCTTAGCTTTTGTATAAATATCTGTTTTGAAATATTTTGAAATGAGAATCACTTTGGTCAAATATTTGTATTTTATATTTATATATATGTCAATGCAGTTGTCCATTTAATTTATATTGTAGATAACATGGTGTGTGGTGCCACACAGAAGATCATGTTATCAGTTCCTTATAAATTATAAATAGTAGCTCACAACCAAGATGGATTATTACAAACCATTGGAACAGTTGCAATATAATTTGGTATTAGTCTGTCTTGACTATAAAATTACACTAGTACACTATGTGTGTATTGAGCAGGACCATTTAAGGTTGTTCGATTTATATTGACTACATAAAAGAACAAATCTCTGTTATTATGGATGTTTGTCCTCTTAATTCCTATATAATAATAAGCACGTATACTTAGTATTTATTTCTTTAATTTATCAATGGGTGAGATTTATTCGTTAAATCAATATGCCCGATGAGTTGGGAAATAGTACTATTTATATGGTGTGTTGTTGATTATAGAAGAAATCTGTGTCCTAATTATTCAGGTTGATGATGCCCCCTTGAGGAACTCATAAGGATTATTATGTAAACCATGTAGGTGGACTTTTCCTCAAGAATAATTTTACTCATGGGCTTGTGGTTCATTACATAATCTTTTTCTAAAAATTGAGCATTAGTGCTAACAATGATCTTCTAATTTTTAGGATTGTAAAACAAACCACCTTTCGTTCCTTTAGGATATCCCACAAACCGAACTTCTGTACGTGATTCCAACATATCAGTGTCTCCCTTCAGCACATGTGCTAGACTACCCTAAATTTGAATGTATTTCAAACTAGGCTTACACCCATTCCACTATTCTGTGGGAGTAGAGGGTACTGGCTTAGAAGGTACCAAGTTCAAAATGTACGCCGCCATTTCCAGAGCATATCCCCAAAATAAATTTGGTAATTCTGAATAACTCATCATTGATCTAACCATTTCCATAAGAGTCCTATTCCTTCGTTCCGCCACATCATTCTGTTGGGTGTACTAAGTGCAGACAATTGGGATTGAATCCCCACCTCTGATAAGTAACTCCTAAACTCTCCTAAGAGGTACTCTCCACCACGATTAGACCGTAGTGTCTTGAAACTTTTACCATGACATTTCTCCACATATGTACTCTTTGAACTTACCAAAGCACTCAGTCTTGCGGCTCATCAAGTAAATGTTCCCATATCTCAAATAGTCATCTATAAAAGAGATAAAATATTCAAAACCACCTCTTGCATGGATAGTCATAGGCTCACACAAATTAGAATGAACCAATTACAACACTTCTTTGGCTCTATACCCCTTTGCCTTAAAAGGCCTCTTGGTCATTTTTCCTTCCAAGTAAGACTCATAGGTCAAAAAGTTTTCCACCACCAATGAACCCAAAGGTCCATCATCTATTAACCTTTGAATCCTACTCAAGTTAATATGACCCAGCCTTAGATGTCAAAGATATGTTTAGTTTATTTCCAAAGGTTGCTTTCTCTTATTAGAATTAGAAAATATGTTATTAATTTCCATTTGTTGCATCGTGAGAGTTATTGGATTAAGAGTATACAAATTGCCAACCAACGCACCAAAACAGATAACCACCCTATTTTTCTTAACAACCACTTTGTCATCAAAAGAAACAGAATATCCATCCATAAATAATTTAGAAACTGAAATCAAGTTCTTTCTATAACATGGTACGTAAAGATAATTTTTCAAAATCAAAATTTTATTCCTATCAAAAGATAAATAAGTATCTCCCACTACAACAGCCACCACTCTCGTAGCATTGCCCATGTAGACGGTAATCTCCCCTTCATGTAGTCGTTTGGTTTCCTGGAACCCCTGCAATGAATTGCAGACATGATCAGTGACTCCCGTATCTACACACCAGGTACCGATAGATAACATCGCTAAACATGTTTCAACAACTATTGAATAAGATATACCTTTATTGTTCTCCTTTCTACGAGGACAGTCCACCTTCCAATGTCCAGCCTGCTTGCATGTGAAGCACTTGCCTTTTGACTTCTTCACACCTTCCTGCGATCCAGTCCCTAGAGGTCGAATCACTTTTTTTGCCGAACCAACTTGTTTCTTCTTCTTCTTTCTGCCTTTCGGCTTAGAAGAAGAAACATTTTTAGCAATGTGAAATTGAGAACTTTGATGAAATAGCCCTTCTGTCGCTTGGAGATATGTCCGAAGTTTCGCCAATGAATAAACCCTTTTGTTCATGTTATGGTTCAGGCAGAACTGCTCAAAACTTTTTGGCAGCATTTGGAGAATGATATCGACCTGGGTTTCCCCATCGATTTCAGCTCCAAGGACTTCCATCTCATTCAAATGAGCCATCATCTTGAGGATATGATCTCTTACGGGTGTCCCCTCAGTCATGGTGGTCTTCATTAAGTTTCTCATGGCCTCCTGCTTGGCAGCCCTATTCTGGTGTCCGAAGAGTTGCTTAAGATTGAGCATCATATCATAGGCAGTGGGTAAGGTTTGATGCTGATGTTGCAGCACATTAGACATAGAAGACAGAATGTAACACCGCACCATCTCATATGCATTAGCCCATTTCCTATGTCTCTCTATCTCCTCTTCACTAGAATCCTTATCAGGCACGCTAGGACAGACCTCAAGAAGTACAAACTTATATTCTTCAGTAGTTAAGACAATGTCCAAGTTCCGTTTCCAATCAATATAATTTAAACCAGTAAATTTATTTTCTTTTAAAATAACAGAAAGAGGATTGAAAGCCATTTTGAAATCCTGAGAATCACAAAATAAAATATTTGATCAAAACTTTAGAATTTAAAATAATATTGATTCCTTGAACAATATAATTTAAATTCACCAATACCTCAAAATACCGTGAATTTCATATGCTACGATAGTGTGGACGTATACTAATTCAAATATTTGTAAGAGGATGTTTTACCCATTAATTTTATTATCTTGCCAACCTAACTTTATGACAAATAAAATTAATAGTTGGTTCATCTTCGGTCACACAAATAATAGTAGTGACTCCGATGGGGAGGATACTATCAAATGCGCCTAAGTATATACCATTACTTGATACTTAATCAATTAATTAGGATTGTGCCCCTTAAGATGGAGAAGATCACACATATCTAAATAATTTCCTATAATCATCCATAGAGGAAATTTGATCTAGTGATCCGCAAACAAACTCATCCGATATGGAGGAATCCACTTAAAGCCAACGCGAAAGTTTGAATGCATCACTTACAAACCAGTAATGGAGACCGTGGAATTTATTTAAATAATCCCTCTTCTACTTAGTTATTTAAATTGAGGAATTTTAACATGTACACACATCATAGCATATACATCATAGCACATACATCACAGCACACACATCACAGCACATAAAAATAGCATATAAAGGTAATAAATATGAAAATAAAATTTCCAACTATTATGGCCTCATCCAACGTTATCCTCCAATATGCCGCCAATAGATCAAGTCGTCGCGTCTATCTTGCTTCCTTCTTCGTCGCGCCTCCGGTCCTCAAAATAGCACCACCCATAGCAAGGATACAAGCTGCGACCAAAAGAAATAAAAATTACATTTATCGATCCTATATTCCACAAAGGAATTTACATGTAATCTAGATCGAACAGAATGTAAAAAAATAATACGGCAACCGGTCGTATTTAATTATTACAATCATTCACACACAAAACAACCTTGACATGCCCGAGGGTTCAAATAATACACAACACACAATGGGCCATAATAGTTGGATCTAGGATGCCTGCAACCACATAGTTAATCTTTCTTACACATCCTATTATCATCTTGCCTAAACTTATGTACGAGCAGTGCATAATTTAACCGAAAACCAATCACACGGAACCAGAAATCATGCTCTGATACCACTTGAAGGCGCTGGAATTCTGTTCTATTTAAATTTCCCTATACAAAAATTGTACAAGAACAGAACTTTTCCTAGCAACCCGCATGTTCGATCAAACATGTGTTTGATTAATCAAGCGAATTCTTGATGGATCAAAGTACACTTTGATCAAAGTACAACATCGCTGGCCTCTTGTGTTGGTATTCAAAATGATACAAAGAAAACTAAACTAATTACACAGTGGAATTAAAGAATTAGTTGTACCTTTCCTTTGTAGCTAAAGACCTCTTGATCTTCTGCTGTATTCCACTCCTCTTCTTGGACATCGTGTGGGCGATGATCTACCAAGACAACACCACCCTCCTTCTCTTCTTTGTTTCCAAACTGCGGGCCACAAAAGTGTTAGGATGTATACTAAAAGCCTAGCTTTCAGTATAAACATTTATCTAGAAATAAGAATCACATTGGTCAAATGTCTACATTTACGATAAATGTAGTTGCTCAATTAATTTATATTGTAGATAACATGGTGTGTGGTGTCACACACAGAAGATCATGTTATAGGTTCCTTATAAATTATAAACAGTAGCTCACGACCAAGATGGAAATGAACAAACCATTGGAAAGTCGTAGTGTAATTAGGTATTAGTTTATCTTAACTATATAATTACACTAGTACACTTAGAGTGTATTGAGTAGGACCATTTGAGGTCGTTCCTTTTATACTGACTTTATGAAGGAACAAAGACCTCAGTTATTATGGAAGTGTGTGCTCTTAATCCTAATATAATAACAAGCACATATATTTGATATTTATTTCTTTATTTTATCAATGGGTGAGATTTAGTTCGATAAATCAATAAGTCCGAGAAGTTGGGAAATGATATCACTTATAGTGTGTGTTGTTGATTATAGAAGGAAATTGTGTCCTAGTAATCTAGGTTGAGAATGTCCCCAAAAGGAGCTCATAAGGATTGTCATGTTAAACCCTGCAGGTGGACTTAGTCCGACATGACGATGAGGTTGAGTGGTACTACTCTTGGACTAAGATATTAATTAAATGAGTTGTCAGTAACTCACTTAATTAGTGGACATTCGACATCTTAAACACAGGGAGACTAACACACTCATAATAAGAAGGAGCCCAAAAATGTAATTTGGGATTGGTGCGGTAGTTCAATAATAATTCTTTAGTGGAATGAATTATTATTGATGAAGTTAAGTTGTGTGTTCGGGGCGAACACGGGATTCTTAATTTCATCGGGAGACCAAAACCAATTCCTCCTCTCGGTCCCTATCGTAGCCTCTTGTATATAGAGATTTATACCCACCACATACCCACCTTCTTACCCATCCTATAGGGGCCAGCCAAGCTAGCTTGGAGACCAAGCTAGGGCCGGCTATGGTTTGGTTCATGGGTGAATTCATGTGGCCGGCCCTAGCTTGAACTCAAGCTTAGGTGGTAAAAAGGAATTTTAATTTTAAAAATTTTTCTTATGTGGATAATATGATTTAAAAGAGAGTTTAAAAATTTAAACCTTTCCTTTTATAAGATTCTACAAAAGATTAAGAGAAGAGCTAAATCTCTTTCCTTATTTGTAGATTAAAAGGTTGATTTTAATTTTGTTAAAAACTTTCCTATTAATCATGTTTATTATTTAAAAGAAAGTTTAAAAATTAAAAATTCTCTTTTATTAGTTTCTACAAAAGATTAAGAAAAGATTTAATATCTTTCCTTATTTGTAGATTAAAAGGGATTTTAATTTTTAGAGATAACTTTCTTTTTATCCACATGTTAAAAGAAAGATTTTAATTTATAAAATTTTCTTTTTTATTAACCAATCATGAAGGGAAAAATTATTGGAGAAATTTTTTATAAATTTTCGGAAGCAAATATGGAAGTTTTAATTTGTGTTTAAAATTTTATTTGCTTGGAAATTTTATGGTGTGGCCGACCATTGTAAATTGAAAAGAAAAATTATTTTTTAATTAAATAAATTTTCCTTTTCAATGGCAAAAGAATTAAGGAAGTTTTTATTAAATTTTCCTTATTTGCCAAGACCAAGGATTATAAAAGAGGGGGTAGAGAAGGCTTCATGGTGAATAATTCTATTCTATTTTCTCCCTCTTTTCTTCCTTGGTGTGGTCGGCCATCCTCTCCTCCTCTCTTCTCTTTGATGGCCGAACCTCATCCTTCTTGTGGAGATTCATATGGTGGCTGGATCAAGTTTAGAGAAGAAGAAGAATAAGGAGAGAAAGAAAGTTTTGTTTCTAGCATCCCTTGGAGCATGGTGGTGGTGGCCAAACCTCTTCATCCTAGGAGAAGTTTTGATGGCCGAAACTTGTAAGGAAGAAGAAGGTGCTTGGTGGTTCTCATCTCGGAAGATCGTTGCCCACACAACGTCCGAGGTTAGAAGAGGAATACGGTAGAAGATCAGGAGGTCTTTCTAAAAGGTATAACTAGTATTTTTCCTTTCCGCATCATACTAGTTATTTTTGGAAATAATACCAAATACAAGAGGCCTGCGATTCTAGTATTTCGAATTTATTTTCGAGGTTGTGTTCTTTTGTTTTTTTTTTCTTTTCATTGTGATTTGATTGTTCTTTTTGGTTGACCTAAAGTTATTTAAGAAAATTAAATATTAACTTTCCTTAAAAGGCTTTGTCTAGTCGGTGGTGGTTGTTCCCATATCCAAGAAGATCATGTGCCTCGCCACGTCAGTACTGGAAGCCAATTTTGGAAATTAATATTTAATGAAATTAATAACCTAGGTGATTTGGATCAAACGTGTTAAGTTCCGCAGGAGATCCGAGTCTAAACCTAAAAGAACAAATAAATTAAACTTTGGATTAAACGTGTTAAGTTCCGTAGGCGATCCAAGTTTAATTTAAAAGAACACATGGTAGCTAGGAAAGGGTTCAGACCTTTGTACAAAATTTTTGTACAGTGGAACCATTAGGTTTTCCGAGTAGCAACCAACAATTGGTATCAGAGCTAGGGTTTTGCCTCTGTGTATTTGGTATTAGTTTAATTATGCACATGTCATACATAATTTAGGCAGGTTAATAGTAGGATGTGCTAACTTTGTGGATGCAGGATCCAACTATTATGGCTTATAGTTATTATGTGTGTGATTGGACCCTTGGACATGTCAAGGGCATTTTATTGTGTGTGCATGATTGTATTATAAAATACAGCTGGAGCTGTATTTAGTTTTATTAGGATTTTATTTTTTGATCTAGTTACATGTATATTCCTTTTATGGAATATAGGATCGATGGATGTAAATTTTATTTTATGTTCGATCTAGTTTACATGTACATTCCTTCGAGAAATATAGGATCAAAAAAATGTAAAATTCTATTTATGTCGCGGATCGAATCTTGCAAGGCATGGAACCTTTTGAGGATCAGAGGCGCAGCGGAACAAGGAGCAAGATGGATGCGACAACTAGACCCGGTGGCGGTGGCCAAATATGGTAGCAGCTAGGGTTGGCGACACACGAAGGACAACAATAGATAAAAGTCATAATAGTGGAAAATTAGTTTTTCTATTTATTGCTTTTTATGCTGTGTTGTGTGTGCTTGTTAGTATGCATGTTAGGTAGACTAGCATAGTCAAAATTCCTCACTTTAAATAACTAAGTGGGAGAGGGATTTATTTTAAATAAATTCCACGGTCTCCATTACTGGTTTATGAGTGATGCAACAAGCTTGCGCGTTGGCTCTGAGTGCCTTCCTCCATATCAGATGAGCTTGTTGCGGATCACTAGATTAAACTTCCATTTTGGATGACCATAGGAAGTTAATAATGTAACGTCCTCAAAACTATTTTAGAAATATTCTATGATTTTTATGGAATTTTAGGATATTTTTATGGAATTTTTAGAATAGCAGAAGTAGCAAAAATAAATAGAAAACGAAAATAGCTTACGTGAGAATTGAACCCGAGACCTATTGGGTCCTATGACTTATGGTGAACCATGGTAACCAAGTGAACCCAGCAAGGCCGTGCTGAAAGGAAAGGGAAACAATTAAATTTATATTCAAGTTGGGCCGAGATTACCACTTAATATAAATAGGGAGGAATTAAGTGAAGAGTTATTTTCTTTTAACGTGACTTTTCTCCTCCTCACCCTAGTTTCCGCCGACCCCTCTCCCTTCCTCTTCTTCTCTCGGCGCCAACCACAAGCCAAGGTTAGGGTTCCGTCTCCTAGGCTAGGAGCACCTCTCGGTAACACAAAAGCACGAGGACGCTTCCCTCCGCGAGAAGAATGCATAGGCGCGAGAAGATCGTCGAAAGGATCGTCTCCTCCGGAGATCTAGCGATTAGAACCGTAAGAAAATCCGAACATGAGGTAAGAAACCCCTCACCTGCAGTATAAGTAGCTCTCGTGTGAATTTCATGTATTAGTTTAGTAATATGTAGACTACCGACACAGAGGATGTGAATTAGTGCATACCAAGTGTTTGATTTAAATTGTTTAGCACAGAAAAATGCAACCTAGGCATTTTAGTGGCTTAGATAAATGCAATAGAAGTATTTCATAGCTTATTAAGTCTTGCTCCAGTTTTTACAGGACTAGATGTCCAATGGGTGGGCTCCCACAGTCGCCTCTAGGTTTAGATAACCTAGTTCTAGGTTTAGACAACCTAGTAAAAGCAAGACGAGAACTTATTAGCTTATGTTCAGTATTTTACTTTCTCAGTGGCACTGTACTGGATTAGATATCCATTAGGTTGGGCTCCCACAGTCGTCCCTAGGTTCAGATAACCTAGTAACCCTACTAAATTTGGGACTTGCAAACCCGGGTCTAGTTAGGGATGCGCGCATAGCACGTACAGATGCCGGGCCCATCAGCAGCATGATTAGTATTTTCATCTATTATATATGTAGTTTTTTTTTAAACTCTCACAAAATAGTTAGTGAAATTAGTATAGCTTTAGCATTTGCTAGAATTAGCTCAGTTCATGCTTCAGTTCAGCTCACTCTTATGATTATGTATGATAGCTCTATGTTCAGTTTTTATTACACATGCTTTAGATGATAGTATGCCATGACTAGCTTTGATTTCTATGTATGATAGCATGCCATGTTTTAGTCTAAATAGTACATATTTCAAATAGCATGTTTTAAAAGCATACTGCATCGAAAGCATGTTTTTGTGAGGTAGATGGTTTCTTACTAAGCAAAAGCTTACAAATACTTTTTCCTTATACTGCAGATAGAGGTAAAGGAAAAATGGACTAGTGGAGGCTGGAGGGCAATGCGATGAAGATGTGTGTGGATGGAACTTGGAACAAAGATCTTAGGGAATCGCAGTGAACCTTGTTTTGGACATTTATGAACTTAGCATTTCTTATTACGCTACTTTTACTCATTTAAGTGTTTGCATGCATGGAGTAATAGAAACTCTGCTTAGATTGTTAGTAAACCTGTTTAGAATGCTAGCTGATTGTTATTAGAATATTTTCTAGTCATTTTAGAACTTGTAATGTGATTGAGGCACGAAACAGTGCTGAAATCAGAGCTTAGCTGCAAAATCAGAAACCCCAATCGATCGGTGGATCGATTGGGGGTTCCCAATCGATCAGCTGATCGATTGGGCAATTTGTTCCGCGAACAGTAGGCTTCTGGATCGATCAGCCGATCGATCCAGCAATTTCTGTCGCGAACAGAGAGCTCCGGGATCGATCGCTGGATCGATTGACCAGACTGGATCGATCAATCGATCGATCCAGAATATTGCCCCGAGCACAGTAGCGTGCTGGATTGATCACTGGATCGATCAGCCGATCGATCCAGAATATTGCCCCGAGCACAGTATCGTGCTGGATCGATCACTGGATCGATCCAACCCAGGTCTCGCATACAATAGCCGGCTGAATCGATCACTGGATCGATTCAACCATTCCAATCGATCTGTGGATCGATTGGGAGGCCTGAGATTTGTTGGGAAGCCTTTAGTTCAGTTCCTTGACCATGGGGGAGGTAAAATATGTCATGAATAGTTAGATTACACCCCTTAGCATGTATAGAATCAAGAAATATTAGTAGTTTAGCAAAGTTTTAATTAGTACAGCTTCCGCATCTAGATTTAGCGATGGTCAGGGAATAGTTAGCACAGATTAATGTGACGATCGGCCTCACAGCCTAGTTAGTAGGAGGCGGGTCGTTACAGAGTGGTATCAGAGTAGTTTCCATATTTCCTACACACACATCAGCTTGAACCTGCAGCTTCCAAGTAAGAACATCTCTCACCTTATTTATGTTTCCTGTTTTCATGTTAGAAGTAAATGAAGCATGTTTATTTATGATAATACCTAACATGATAACCATATATATGCAATTATGATTGTATTAGTTATGTATGTCCTCTATGTCTCTAGAATGGCACGAGGACGCCCAGCTAGAAGGGCACCAGCTACTGAGCCCTAGCATAAGGCAGGCAGTTCAGTGCCTCCCCCAGACGTTACAGCATTAGTGGCTCAGTTACAGCAGCAGCTAGCTGAACAGCAACAGGAGATAGCCACCTTAAAGGCTAATCAGAAGAATACTCCCACAGTCACCTCGGAACCAAACTTAGCAACGCCAGTAGTCTTAGAGGTTCCCCCAGTCCAGCCTACAGCACCAGTGGCCCCAGCAGCAGAGGCAAAGAGAGAAGCCTATCTGATCCAGTGGCAGAGAGTCAAGTCCGAGAACTTGTCAAGCACCAGTGAACCATGGGATGCTCAAGCCTGGTTTAAAACACTAGAGAGTACGATGGAGCTTCTGGACTGGCCAGAACATGAGAAGGTGAAGTGCGCCTCCTTCTGTCTGACAGGAGATGCACGCATGTGGTGGGAGAGAATTAGAGCGAAGCGCCCAGTAAACCAGATGACATGGGCAGACTTCGAGAAAGAATTCTTTGAGGAGTTCTTTCACATGCGGGTTACAAACCGCCACTATGACGAGTTCACTGAGTTTCGTCAGGGCAACCTATCAGTTGAGGAAGTCGTGAAGAAATTCAATAGATTGGCTCGTCTATGCCCTGAACTAGTCAGCACAGAAAAAGAACGAGTTCGGTTGATGCTCAAGATGCTGAGGCCGGAAATAGCGATGAACGTGGCTGGCGGCATTCATAGGCCGCAAACCACCGAAGAACTAGTCAGCAGTGCTCTGACCACCGAGCACTACCAGAATAATATCAAGCAGCAGAAACAAGTCCTCTCAGAGTCCAAAGGGCAAGGAGGCTCAGGTACTCAGAAACAATAGGGCCATAGCTCTAACTGGAAAGGGAACTCTAGCAACAAGTGCAAACCAGGGAGTTACCCAAAAGGAGGACTAGCTAGTAAATAGCCCAGTTATCCAAAGTGTGCTACTTGTGGGAAATTCCACCCTGGAGTTTGTCGTAAGGGCACACGAGGATGCTTTGAGTGTGGACAAGAAGGGCATATGGCCAAGCAGTGTCTGAACAAGGCCAGCTTTCCTCCACCACAGCCGATCCAGTACGAAGCCAAGCCAGCACAGTTGCATCAGATGCAGGCCGCTTTAGATGGTCCCCACATCAGCTAGGGCAAACTAGAAGCCCCTCCAGCTACGACAAATGCACGGATCTACTCACTCACCAGAGAGGACGTAGAAAATGCCTCGACAGTTGTTTCAAGTCAGATTAGTATTTTACAGCAAAGTACAACTGTCTTATTCGATACTGGGGCAACCCATTCATATATATCCAGGGCATTTGCCAAGAAGTTAGCAATACCTCCAGAGGTACTCAGTAGTCAGTTTCTAACAACATTACCTTCAAGAGAAATTATGGCATCCACGCACTGGCTCAGAGCAGTGCCAGTCATTATAGCAGACAGAGAACTCTTTTGTGATATGATAGTGCTAAATATGACTGACTACGATGTCATATTTGGAATGGACTTCTTGATCAGATACGGTGCCTCCATCGAGTGCCGTAAGCAGAAAGTCGTATTCCAACCTGAAGCAGAAGCACAGTTTGAATTCATCGGAGAACCCAAGAGAAGGGCCAAGAAGTTTCTCTCAGCTATGAAGGCACAGAAATTAATGGATTCAGGATGTACGGGATTTTTAGCGCATGTACACAATATCAGTCAGGACAAGGACCAACAGCTAGCAGAGGTCCAGTCGTATGTGACTACCCAGCAGTCTTCCCTAAAGAGTTACCAGGCTTAGCACCAGACAGGGAGATTAAATTTGAGATAGAGCTCATTCCCGGTACAAATCCTATTTCCAAAGTGCCTTACTGCATGGCTCCAGCAGAACTAAAAGAACTTCATGAGCAACTATAGGAGCTGCTTGACAAAGGCTTCATACGCCATAGTCACTCACCATGGGGAGCGCCTGTATTGTTCGTGAAGAAGAAGGACGGGAGCATGCGCCTGTGTATAGATTATCGGGCACTGAACCAAGTCACGATCAAGAACAGGTATCCTCTTCCCAGAATAGATGACCTGTTCGACCAGTTAAAGGGAGCAGCAGTGTTCTCTAAGATAGACCTCAGATCAGGTTATCATCAGGTGAAAGTCGAGGAAGGGGATATACCCAAGACAGCATTCAGGACTAGATACGGACATTACGAGTTCGTAGTCATGCCCTTTGGCATGACAAATGCTCCAGCTACTTTCATGGACCTCATGAATAGGGTATTCAGAGAATACTTAGATAAGTTCGTTATCTTGTTCATCAATGACATTCTTATCTATTCAAGAACTCAGGAGGAACACGCAGAGCACCTGAAAATAGTATTGCAGACCCTTCAGCAGAATGAGCTGTACGCCAAGTTCACAAAATGTGAATTTTGGTTAGATCAGGTGTCCTTCCTAGGTCACATCATCTCAAAGGATGGTATCATGGTAGACCCCAGTAAGATAGAAGCTATGAGTAACTGGAAAAGACCCAAGAACGCTAGCGAGATCAGAAGTTTTTTGGGATTAGCAGGTTATTACCGGAAATTCGTAGAGGACTTCTCCAGGATAGCCTCCCCACTGACAGCTCTTACCAGAAAGAATGGAAAGTATCAGTGGGCAGAGGACTGTGAGAACAGTTTCAGCGAGCTGAAAAGGAGATTGACCAGTGCACCTATTCTGACTCTACCAGAGAACGCAGACAGCTTTGACATTTATAGTGATGCCTCTAAGTTGGGACTAGGAGCAGTGCTGATGCAAGACAGCAAGGTAATCACCTACGCCTCCAGACAACTCAAGGATTATGAGAAGAACTATCCTACTCATGACCTTGAGCTTGCAGCAGTGGTGTTCGCTCTCAAAATTTGGAGACATTACTTGTATGGAGCTTAGTGCAGAGTGTATACAGATCATCAGAGTCTGAAGTACTTCTTCACTCAGAAGGATCTAAACATGCGACAGCGCAGATGGCTAGAACTGGTTAAAGACTATGACATAAACATCCTCTACCACCCAGGAAAAGCAAATAGGGTAGCAGATGCACTTAGCAGAAAGTCCAGTGCTACCTTGTTATCTTTAGCAGCCATGTCACCGCCCCTACAGAAAGAGATCACAGATTTCGGTCTCGAACTCATAGTCGGACAGCTCTCTACTATGACATTAGAGTCTACCTTGCTTGGTGACATCCAGACAGCTCAGGAGCAAGATCCTGAAATTCAGAAAATCAAGCAAGGATTAGCAGGAACAGAAAGTGGAGAATTCAGAGTGTCCGCTAGCGGGGTGTTGTATTTTGATGACAGATTATGTGTTCCAGATCAGGAAGAACTCAGAAGGAAGATTTTAGATGAGGCTCATAAGACTCCCTATGCGATGCATCCAGGCTCCACCAAAATGTACCAGGACTTGAAGAAGCGTTTTTGGTGGCCTGGGATGAAGAGAGACATCGCTCGATATGTCAGCACCTGCCTAACCTGTCAGAGGGTTAAGGCAGAACATCAGAGACCAGGAGGAGTTTTGCAGCCCGTTCAGATACCCGAATGGAAGTGGGAAGACATTTCTATGGATTTCATAGTGGGACTACCTAGAACTACGAATGGTTTCGATACCATCTGGGTAATAGTCGACAGATTGACTAAATCAACCCACTTCTTAGCTATCAGGATATCCTACTCCATGGAACAGCTAGCACAGTTGTATCTCAAGGAGATGGTTAGACTACATGGAGTCCCACGAACCATTATATCAGACAGAGACAGTAGGTTCACATCACACTTCTGGGAGTGTGTACAGTCAGCTTTGGGCACGAAGTTAAAGTTCAGCACAGCTTTCCATCCTCAGACAGATGGACAGACGGAGCGGGTAAATCAGGTACTTGAAGATATGCTCCGAGCATGTGCCCTAGATTTCAAAAGAAGTTGGTGCAAATATATGAGTTTAGCAGAATTTGCATACAACAACAACTATCAGGCCACTATCGGTATGGCACCTTACGAGGTTCTTTACGGGCGGAGGTGTAGATCTCCAATCTACTGGTATGAGAGTGGTGAACAGAAGGAACTAGAACTTCAGACAAATCTAGTGGCAGATACCACAGCAGCTATACAGCAGATCCGCCAGAGGATAGAGACAGCTATGCTGATACACGGCGCAGACCCTTAGAGTTTTCAGTTGGGGATTCAGTGTTCCTCAGAATAGCTCCCATGAAGGGGGTAATGCATTTTGGGAAGAAGGGCAAACTAAGTCCCAGATATGTGGGACTATACCTTATCACTAGAAGAGTGGGCAGAGTAGCATATGAGCTAGAGCTACCTCAGGAAATGTCAGCTGTCCACAATGTATTTCATGTCTCTATGCTAAAGAAGCATATCCCAGATGCCACCCAGGTGATTGAGCCCCAGCTGGTACAAGTCCGTGAAGACCTCAGCTATGACAGTCGGCCTACTCAGATAGTAGATCGAGCAGTTAAGAAATTACGGAATAAGGAAGTACCATTAGTAAAGGTCATTTGGCAAAATCACACAGTAGAAGAGGCAACTTGGGAGACAAAAGCTAGTATGAGACAGAAGTACCCAGAGTTATTCTAAGTTCGAGGATGAACTTTTTATAAGGTATGGGGGATTGTAACGCCCGAAAAATTCTCAAAACTATTTTAGAAATATTCTATGATTTTTCTGAAATTTTAGGATATTTTTATGGAATTTTTAGAATAGCAGAAGTAGTAAAAATAAATAGAAAACGAAAATAGCTTACGCGGGAATTGAACTCGAGACCTATTGGGTCCTATGACTTATGGTGAACCATGGTAACCAAGTGAACCCAGCAGTGCCGTGCTGAAAGGAAAGGTAAACAATTAAATTTATATTCAAGTTGGGCCGAGATTACCACTTAATATAAATAGGGAGGAATTAAGTGAAGAGTTATTTTCTTTTAACGTGACTTTTCTCCTCCTCACCCTAGTTTCTGCCGACCCCTCTCCCTTCCTCTTCTTCTCTCGGCGCCAACCACAAGCCAAGGCTTGGGTTCCATCCCCTAGGCTAGGAGCACCTCCCGGCAACACAAAAGCACGAGGACGCTTCCCTCCGCAAGAAGAACGCATAGGCGTGAGAAGATCGTCGAAAGGATCGTCTCCTCCGGAGATCTAGCGATTAGAACCATAAGAAAATTCGAACAGGAGGTAAGAAACCCCTCACCTGCAGTATAAGTAGCTCTCGTGTGAATTTCATGTATTAGTTTTGTAATATGTAGACTACAGACACAGAGGATGTGAATTAGCGCATATCAAGTGTTCGATTTAAATTGTTTAGCACAGAAAAATGCAACCTAGGCATTTTAGTGGCTTAGATAAATGCAATAGAAGCATTTCATAGCTTATTGAGTCTTGCTCCAGTTTTTACAGGACTAGATGTCCAATGGGTGGGCTCCCACAGTCGCCTCTAGGTTTAGATAACCTATTCTAGGTTTAGACAACCTAGTAAAAGCAAGACGAGAACTTATTAGCTTATGTTCAGTATTTTACTTTCTCAGTGGCACTATACTAGATTAGATATCCATTGGGTTGGGCTCCCACAGTCGTCTCTAGGTTCAGATAACCTAGTAACCCTACTAAATTCTGGACTTGCAAACCTGGATCTAGTTAGGGATGCGCGCATAGCACGTACAGATGTCGGGCCCATCAGCAGCATGATTAGTATTTTCATCTATTATATATGTAGTTTTTTTTAAACTCACACAAAATAGTTAGTGAAATCAGTATAGCTTTAGCATTTGCTAGAATTAGCTCAGTTCATGCTTCAGTTCAGCTCACTCTTATGATTATGTATGATAGCTCTATGTTCAGTTTTTATTACACATGCTTTAGATGATAGTATGCCATGACTAGCTTTGATTTCTATGTATGATAGCATGCCATGTTTTAGTCTAAACAGTACATATTTCAAATAGCATGTTTTAAAAGCATACTGCATCGAAAGCATGTTTTTGTGAGGTAGATGGTTTCTTACTAAGCGAAAGCTTACAGATACTTTTTCCTTATACTACAGATAGAGGTAAAGGAAAAATGGACTAGTGGAGGCTGGAGGGCAATGCGATGAAGATGTGTGTGGATGGAACTTGGAACAAAGATCTTAGGGAATCGCAGTGAACCTTGTTTTGGACATTTATGAACTTAGCATTTCTTATTACGCTACTTTTATTCATTTAAGTGTTTGCATGCATGGAGTAATAGAAACTCTGCTTAGATTGTTAGTAAACCTGTTTAGAATGCTAGCTGATTGTTATTAGAATGTATTCTAGTCATTTTAGAACTTGTAATGTGATTGAGGCACGAAATAGTGCTGAAATCAGAGCTTAGCTACAAAATCAGAAACCCCAATCGATCGGTGGATCGATTGGGGGTTCCCAATCGATCAGCTGATCGATTGGGCAATTTGTTCCGCGAACAGTAGGCTTCTGGATCGATCAGCCGATCGATCTAGCAATTTTTGTCGCGAACAGAGAGCTCCGGGATCGATCGCTGGATTGATTGACCAGACTGGATCAATCAGCCGATCGATCCAGAATATTGCCCCGAGCACAGTAGCGTGCTGGATCAATCACTGGATCGATCCAACCCAGGTCCCGCATACAGTAGCCGGCTGAATCGATCACTGGATCGATTCAACCATTCCAATCGATCTGTGGATCAATTGGGAGGCCTGAGATTTGCTGGGAAGCCTTTAGTTCAGTTCCTTGACCATGGGGGAGGTAAAATATGTTATCAATAGTTAGATTACACCCCTTAGCATGTATAGAATCAAGAAATATTAGTAGTTTAGCAAAGTTTTAATTAGTACAGCTTCCGCATCTAGATTTAGCGATGGTTAGGGAATAGTTAGCACAGATTAATGTGACGATCGGCCTCACAGCCTAGTTAGTATGAGGCGTGTCGTTACAAATTAAGAGCGTGTGATCATCCCCATCGGAAGGGGCACAATCTTATTAATGGACTTAGTGTCAAGTAATGGTATACACTTAGGCACGTCTAATAGTCTCCTCCCCATCGGAGTCACTACTATTATTTGTGTGACCGAAGAAAACCAACTATTAATTTGTCAAATAAATAGGTTGACAAGATAATAAAATTTAAAACCCCTCTTACAAATGTTTGATTTTGTATACGTCCACACTATCGTAGCATACAAAATTCACGGTGTTTGAGGTAATTTTATTTGTCATAAAGATTTATTGACAAGATAATTAATGGGTAAACCCCTCCTCTTACAAATGTTTAATTTTGTATACGTCCACACTATCGTGGCATGCAAAATTCACGGTGTTTGAGGTGTTGGTGAATTTAAATAATATTGTTTGAGGAATCAATGTTATTTTAAATTCAAAAGTTTTGACCAAATATTTGATCAAAGAAAGATCAACTATTAATTTTATTCGTCATAAAGTAAAGTTGACGAGATAATAAAATTAATGGATAAAATCTCTTCTTTGATTTTGTATACGTCCACACTATCGTGGCATACAAAATTCATGGGGATTTTAAGGAATTGATCTTGACCAAATATTTTTGTGATTCTTAGGATTTAAAATGTTTGTCAATTCCCTAGTTGTTATACTATAGAAAAGACTTAGTAGTCCCGATTGTAATGATTGGAAATAGGACTTGGACATTAAGGTAGTCTGTCTTCTTAGAACTAAGAACAATATAGGTGTATTTAATTCATTAGTTGAAACATGTTTAGTGGTGTTATCTACCAGAACCTGGAGTGTAGATACAGATGTCATTAATCATGTCCATAATTCATTGCAGGGTTCCAGGAAACCCGACAACTAAATGAAAATAAAAACACCGTCCACATGGGCACTGCTGTAAAAGTGGTAGCAGTTGTAGTGGGAGATGTTTATCCTTTGATAAGAATAAAATATGGATTTTAAGTATTTTTCTTTACGTACCAAGTTTAGAAAGAACTAGTTTTCAGTTTCTAAACTATTCAAAGAACTTGATATTCTGCCTCTTTTAATAACAAAGTTGTTATTAAGAAAAAGAGGGAAGTTATCTATTCTGGTATGTTGGTTGACAATTTATAAATCCAATAACTTCCACGATGCAACAAATGGAAATTAGTAACACATCTTCTAACTTAAAGAGAAAGCAACCTTCGGAAATGAACCAATTATATCTTTGGCATCTAAGGCTAGGTTATATTAACTTGAGTAGGATTCATTGGTAGCTGATGAACTTTTGGGTTCATTAGTAGTAGAAATCTTTCCAACCTGCGAGTCTTACTTGGAAGGAAAAATAACCAAGAAGCTTTTAAGGGGTATAGAGCCAAAGATACATTGGAATAGGTTCATTCTGATTTGTGTGATCCTATGACAAGAGTTAGTATCGAATATTTCGACTATTCAAGATACAAATACATTTACTTGATGTGCCGCAAGACTAAGTGCTTTGATTAGTTCAAAGAGTACAAAGCTGATGCGGAGAAATGTTAAAGTAAAAGTATCAAGTCACTATAGTAAGATCATAGTGGCAAGTATCTCTTGGAAAATTTAGGAGTCACTTATCAGAAGTCGGGACTCAATCCCAACTAACTGCACCTAGTACACCCCAACAGAATGGTGTAGTAGAAAGAAGGTATAGGACTCTTATGAAAATAAGTAGATTGATGATGAGTTATTTGGAAAATTACCAAATTCATTTTAAGGATATACTCTAGAAACGGAAGTGAACATAGTACCTTCCAAAGTCAGAACTCTCTACTCATATAGAATTGCTAAATAGGCATAAGCCTATTTTTGAAGCATATTCGGATTCGGGTAGTCCAGCATATATGCTGAAGAGAGACAATGATAAGTTGGATAGGAATTCACTTGTTTGTGGGTTATCCTAGAGAAACGAAAGTAGGTTTAGTCTTAAAAATCAGAAGGTCATTGTTAGCATCAATGACTGATTTTTAGAAGAGGACTATTTAATGAATCACAAGCCTATAAGTAAATTTGTTCTTAAAGAAATTATAAAGGATATGTCTAATCTAGTACCAACTGTACAAGATGAAATATCACAAGAAACTGCAATACGTATCACAATTGATACACAATTATAGACAGTACATCATCGTAGTGGGAGGGTTGTCAAACAACCAAAAGGATTCATGTTTTGGGAGAGTTTTTGGACTTGATCCCAAATGAACATGAGTCTGATCCCGGAAATATGATGAAACACTCCAAAATAAAGATAGAGCATCTTGGCAAAGAGCAATGAATACAGAATTAGAATATATGTATTCTAATCAAATCTGGAAGCTTGTAGAACCACCAGATGGTGTAAAAACCATTGGGTGAAAATATGTCTACAATAGGAAAAGATGGATAGACAGGAAGGTGGAAACTTTCAAAGCAAGGCTTGATGAAAAAAGAAACTTTTTCACTGGTAGTCATTCTTAAGTCTATCCGGAATCTTTTATCTATTTAGCAAGTGGATGTCAAGACAGCATTCCTTAATGGAAGTCTTGAAAAAAGCATCTATACAAAGCAACCAGAAGGGTTCATTGTAAAGGGCAAAGAGCATTTTGTGTGCAAGCTCAATCAGTCTATGGACTGAGGAAAAACTTCAAGGTCTTGGAACATCCGGTTTATCAAAGGAATCCAGACCTATGGATTTATTTAGTAACCGGATAAGTCTTGTGTATACAAAAGGTGTGATGGAAACGTGGTGATATTTCTTGTATTATACGTAGATAACATTTTTGGTAGTTGGAAACAATATCAAAATATTTTCCGAAGTAAGGGTATGGTTGTCCAAACAATTCGATATGAAGGACTTGGGAGAATGAATATATACTTGGGATCAAAGTAATAAGGGATTGCAAGAAAAGAATATTATCCCAAGCTTCATATATCGAAAAAAAAAATCCTTGCTCGTTTTAAGCATGCAAAACTCCAAGAAAGGTTTCTTACCTTTTTAGCATGGAGTAACTTTATCTAAAGAAATGTCTCCGTAGACATCAAAGGAGATAAAGGACATGAAGGCAGTTCCTTATGCTTCGGCTATGGGAAGCCTAATGTATGCAATGTTGTGTACGAGACTGGATATCTATTTTGCCGTGGGCATAGTTAGTAGATATCAAAGCAACTCTGGACAAGGACATTGATCTGCGGTAAAGCATATATTGAAGTACCTTAGAGGCACTAGAGATTATATGCTAGCTTATAAGGCAGATAATTTGTTCCCTATGGGTTGCATGGATTTTAACATCCAATCGGAAAGGGACAATAGTAAGTCAACCTCGGGATTTTGTGTTTACTTTAGGAGGTAAAGTCATAACTATGGAAGAGTGATAAGCATATGTGTTTTTCTAGACTCTACCATAGAAGTTTAGTATATGGCAAGCCTCTGAGGTAGCCATAAAAGCTGAATGACTCAATAACCTCAAGATAGACTTAGATATAATTTCTGGTTTGTCCAAAGATTATTACAATTTATTGTAATGATATTGGTGCAGTAGCAAACTCGAAGAAACCATAAGTCTATAAGGCAAGTAAACACAATAGAGCGCAAGTACCACCCAATAGGAGAAATAGTATAAACGAGGAGAAGTTGTTGCCGCCTAGATTGCATCACACTACAACAAAAACCCTCATAGACATCGGTTTTCCACCGGTGTCTATTACATTTTCGACCGATGTCTATGAAGGCGATGTAAAAAGTCTGCCATTTTAGACATCGGTTTACAACCGGTGTAGTATCACTTAATGACACCGGTGTTCGAATCGGTTATTAACCGGTGTAGTATCACTTAACGACACCGTTTCATCAACGGTGTAAACCGATGTAATATTATATGTTAATAACACCAGTTTTGGCAGCGGTATACGATCGATGTAATAGTAGTTAATAACACCGATTTTGCAGCGATGGAAAACCGATATAATATCAGTATTTTTTAACAGTACAAATTTGATTTCTGAAATAATAACCAAAAAAATACACAAATATTCACAAATTACACAAATATTCTTCATTCAACAGTATATATAAAATACACAAATGTTCACAAATTACATAAATATTCTTCTTACAACAGTATCCATAAAATACACAAACATTCTTTTTACATCAAAAGCTAATAAATATCAGAATCAAGGTAGAACATTCTTTTAACAACACATCAAGGTAGAACCGCACTTCAAATGTAATCTAGCATGCATTCAGCCCACTCGAACAGCACTTCATCAATTTCAACTCTAGAGTACTTGAGATTTGTAAACTGTAAAAACACATAAATAATATATTAGTAAACCAAGACTAAAAATTATAGTTGAAAAAGCAGTAAGAGCACCAGGTAACAAGATGACTAATTGGAATGCTTAAAAAGAGAAACATTCATCAATACTATGCTTTGTCCCGGCGGGCGATTGTAGTACCAAATTCCTAGATATCCATTCTCCGAATCTTGATTAGGACTGAAGAAGCCAAGCTGGAATATGCCTCCTGCTGATATCAAGGTCTGGCCATCGATAAGTGAGTTGTTCGTCGTCATTGAATCTTCTGCACAAAAGGTTAGGCTATGAGCAGTCTAATGATAGATCCTGTCATTGTTATAGTTTAATTATGGAATAATTAAGATTTCTTTCTGATACATACCAGATGAAGACTGACCAAGAACAACCAGAGCTGTTGCTGATATGATTTCCAGCGAGAGGAAAAGAAAGAACTGTGGCTTGGCCATGGAAGTTTATTGATTTGTGTGGCTTGCACCAGCAATCTACTACTGCGTTTGTTTCTCAAAGTTGCTCAAGGAGTATCTATAATCTACAAACTTATCTCTGCTCTACGTAACAAATGTGGAAACAGAATTCTAAGTCGAGCATTTTTCTTTTTCACGCATGTTGTTGACTTCACTGCATATAGTGTGGGGGCTTAAAAGCCTTTAAAGAGATACAGCGCAGCAGAAGAACTGTAAGAAGAAATTTAACATCAAAATAGTAGCTAACTTAAATCAAAATACAATACTATTTTGACAAGAAACCAAGAAAATATATAATAACAGTAGTCCTTCAAAGACAATGAAAATCATGTAACTAACTTAAATCTGAAGGTGATGCGTAAGTTCAAAAATCTTAATAAAATACTTTGAGTGAGGCCATATTGATAACAGGTAGTCGAACATTGTAAACCTCAAATTTCATTCCCATGCTCTGATGAATCAAGATATAGCAAGATTTTAAGATTTATGAACTACTAAACAAAAATATCATGAGGAAGAATCCATAGAAGTACCTGGACAACATGGGAAAATTCATTAAGAAGTACCTTAAGGCATTTCTAAAAAAACACATAAAGCTTATAAATTATCAGAACGTTTGTTCAAGTTTGCAGACACACTAGCCTCATTAAATTTGCAAATGCACAACACTTGTACATACAGTGAGAAAGGAAATGCAAATTCTATGGGTACATGATTAGAGTGTTGACTGCCATCAATAAATTATTGTTAACTTCAAATGAGTTAAATGCAGGTCAAACTAAACTAAATACAAATAGAGAAAATGGTTTGCTGTATTTGCCAAGTTAATTGCAGAAAACAATAATTGCTTGTGGGGCAAGCGAATTCACACAAAAAGTCAAAAATGTCTCAGTAATAGCTCAATTTGGATGCTTTCTTAACCATCAATCCGATACATGAGCTTTCAAGAGCATTCTCAATGTCAGGGATCACACAAGTTGCCTTAACATGAACCGAGTAAGAAGATGTTGAAAGAGAGAAATTATGAAAATTCAGGCAAAAGAGATATTGATTAGATGGGCATGCACCATTCTCATAAAAACATCAATTACCTCAGTCTCAAATCTACCATGAACCAAGTAAGAAGATGTTGAAAGAGAAATTATGAAAATTCAGGCAAAAGAGATACTGATTAGATGGGCATGCGCCATTCTCATAAAAACACCAATTACCTCAGTCTCAAATCTACCATTAACCAACTGGACTGCATCCTTCAGCATTGAGACATCCACATCTCCGTTTGGAAGAGGAACCACCATATTATCCAGCATAATCCGAGTCAATTAGGATGTCCTATTTTGACTAGAAAATTCCAATAACTCTTCCAACTCTTCCAAAGTCCTTGTCTCCACCTGTTTCAACATCCACTATTATGGTAGAAGGATTGGCATGATACTGTGAGGCATATATATTGCATACAGATGACAGGGTAAAAGAGCAAAACAGATTTAGCACATCTTCAATTTTTTTTGCCTCGTAGGATATATTTGAATGTTTGCACTATATTTGCATCATGGCACTGCATTTGACATAACTATCACAAGAAGCAAAGGGTTTTAACATGATGGATCTTGGAAACCAGAAATCTTAGATGGAATCATTGGAAAAAGTATTTCATGAAAGTTTACTACAAAGCAAATATTGTTCTGTAAAAGGAAATTTGAAAAACAAAGGCTAAGAATTTAGTTGCATTGACTAGAAAAAGTGCCAATTACATTGTCATCCCCTTGACTAGGTAGTTCTACCCTACCAGCTCCAAAGAAACTAGTACTGCTTCCGCTTCATATCCTAATCAGAATAAAATATTCGGAAGCCAGATCGAACCCAAATCGAGCAGGGTCGATTTGTTCGGCTTGTATAACCTGCTTCAAAGCTGTCAAAAACAAGCATGGAGTATATCTGAAAACTGCTGAGGCAGTTAAACACAACCAAGAGGAATGTTGTTGCTAGAAGCCCTCTTGGGATATCATGGCTGTGATATATATAAAGGGCATTTAGTATTCCTCCTTGAGGCATTTGGAAAACATATAAAGGTGTAAGAGGCAAATCATAATTCAAAAAATCTTTTAACAAGATGAAATATTCATTATCGACTGGCATACTTACTAGGTTACCATAAGCCCAGAAGCCTCCAATGGCAATAGGGAATAAACACATTGCTATTAGAAGATAGGCGACCTTGGCTCCCCTCCACATTGGAACATGTGCAGGGTGTTTGAAAATTGATGGCATTGTTGCCTGGAAACCAAGATATAACAATTTCTATAAGGTAGTAAAGAGGGTAAAGAATCTGTACCTTTCAATCCCACCACACTTGAACCAGTGAGTAAACTAGATAGTGAGTAATGCTGGATCTGATGGCTTTGGGAAGAGCATCCAGTGTCTCTTGCTGTTGGAGGCCTTTTGAGTCAGTCCTGAACTTCAAACTGAGATGTGAGATCATTTGTTCTTGTAAGCGTTCTGGAAGTTGATTTCTTTGTGCAAACCCCGTGGCTGCTTGGATTGTATCCCTCTGCAATGATCAGTACATATCTTTAATGCTATAAAAGTAAAACAAGAGTAAATATTAGTTGCAAGTACAACTTGCTGCCATCCGAATGGATTGATCAAGTTTTGCATTGCGAAACTTACATATCTTCTAGTTCTGCTAGTTCCATGAACTACCAAATTGGTCATATTTCTGATTAAATAGGTTGTTAGTCCAAGGTTAAAGAGCATGTAGAAAATGTCAAAAATCATCTCTCCTGTATTTTCAGCATGCAAGTCTCCATAACCAACGGTTGTAAGGGTGGTGATTGACCAGTACATCGAGGTCACATAGCGGATCCACAAGCCTCGCTTGTGGAAATCTGGCATAGAAGCACCGATCCAAGTACTACTTGGATTATGATACCTTGCAGAGAAGATAATAGAAGCACCCAGCACAGTGCACAGCAAATAGAGTCACTTATGAGATTGTTATGAAATGACAGTATCAATCGAAGTATCAACTACAAAAGGTAAGTGAATGCACGAATTGATGGTAAAGAATAAAGATCCTTACACAAATAAGTTTTGCACATCGAACCCAAAAGTAGTTGAAGTGCCTATCTTTCTCTAGTCTGGTAAATGAAAAATGAAGTGTGTGGAATTAGTTGGAAGGCAATAATATCTTCCCTCAGGGAACACAAAAAGCATTCACATAGTTATTTAAGAAGCATACCTTGCAAATAGTGCACTAACTCTTCTGAGACGCCAGAGACGGAGCATGTTGAAGAATCCATAAGAGCGGAGCTTATGAGGCAACAATTTGCGTGCAAGTTCGGAAGGGATAGTGGAAGAAGCATCAAGAACAAACCAACTGGTCAAATATTTCCATGCTATTAGCTTAGGATCGTCAACGAGCAGATAAGTTGTTCTATCAAGGTAGGCTAAAAAGAAGGTTAAAATGATGTCAATGGCAAAGAAGGCGTTGACGATATTGTCCACCAGGGCAAGAGTTCCCTTCGCATGCCCAAGGAATCCAAATTCGAATGGAGAAACCCAAGCAGAATAGACAACGAGAACAATCAAGAAAATCTCCCACGCCCTGTGACAGAAATTCAAACATCAGAAATGTCTACAATACAAAAGTCTCCAATCAATTATCTCTTGGATGTAGTATTCATGATAGGACGGCTGAGGGTTTCTTATTTCCAGACAAGGATAATAAATTGTCATGAAAGAAAGAAAAGTAAAAGCAAAATTACCCCAACAAAAGATTTAGACAACGTAAACCCTGTTGCTTTTATATATGAAAAACAAAAAAAAGCCTTTTAGAACCGAGAAAAAAAATAGAGATGGGGATTAAAGAAGTTTATATGTAATGAAAGAGTAGAAAATCAATATTTACGCATCTGAAAAATTGCACCTTGAAGACTAGGATCCTTAGCTCGAAGTCCTAAATCTTTCTCACAATATCTTCACTAAATTATACAAATTAGGAGTTAGGAGAGAATACAACTCTTTTCAAAAAAATAATAATCATAATAATAATAAAGGGTAAAAAGTTATTCAAAGAGAATCCCACATCAAATCTATCACCGAAGTTCCACAAGGAATATCGATCCAGAAGAAAGTTCAGATTTTTCAAGGGTTCATGACCAAGAAAAAAAGGGTTTACATGCAAGAGGGAAAAAATCTGAACAAAAAGAAGGAAAAGAACAAGAGAAAAAACCCCACAAGCTTTCCATCCAGAGCAAATCCCACAACTCACAATCTCCAACGAAAAAAAAGGAGTTCACCCTAGTAACGGCAGAGGGAATAGAACACCAGACCTGTATCGCCGATCGTAAGGGGAAACGATGAACCTCCGGAGCTTGACCCTGCGGTTGCTCCTGGCCCCGAGGGAGGGGAGAATCCCGGTGGAGAGGCTGTAATGGCTGCCGTCCCGCGAGATCTCCTTCTCCACCTCGATGTCGCACATCATTGCCAACGACATGTTGAACACCTTCGTCGTATCCGCCATAGTCGCCAGATCACGTTATCTACACCCACACTCCCTCTCTCCAACCGCACCCTTTCCGGATTCAAAGCATCACAGCTCACAAGAATCTCAATTGGCGATGGCGGCCGCCGAGGCGTGAGCAAGAGCGGAGAAAGCGGCAACAACAAGACAGCCTGTTGTAAAAGGGAGGAGTTGGAGGAGATGCGGTGTGGTTGGACGGAGAAGCAAGAGCATCATGTCTTGATCCTGATCGGGAGAGGAAGGGGAGTCGATCTAGGAAGGGGAAGAGGGAGATAAGGTTGAGAGAGATGGTTGGAGGTTTAGGTTTAGGTTTAGGCTGAGGCAGATGGTCGGAGGAAGGGGCGCGATATAGGGTTAGGTTTGGAGGGTACTTCACATTGTTGCAAATTTTGGCTGGTGGAATATTAAAATAGTTTATTTTGGTTCATTAACACCGGGTTTTAAAAATCGCTGTTAAAATCGATGTCTATTAATGAAAAAAAAGGCGCTCATAGACATCGCCTAAAAAACCGATGTCTATGAGCAAAAATCTGCGCTCATAGACACCAGTTTTTAGAAAAACCAGTGTATAATACTCAAAGACATCGGTTTTTACTTAAAACCGTTGTTGTTCCACGGATATCTATGAGGGTTTTTGTTGTAGTGTCAGGTGATGACCTATAGATCCTTTCACTAAGGTCCTTAAGGCAAGAGCTTTTGATGGGCATGTTGAAGGGTTGGAAATCAGATGTATGGTAGTAGATATGGCAGCTTAGACTTTTAGTATAAGTGGGAGATTGTTAGGATGTATACTAAAAGCCTAGCTTTTGGTATAAACATTTATCTAGAAATAAGAATCACATTGGTCAAATGTCTACATTTACGATAAATGTAGTTGCTCAATTAATTTATATTGTAGATAACATGGTGTGTGGTGTCACACACAGAAGATCATGTTATAGGTTCCTTATAAATTATAAACAGTAGCTCACGACCAAGATGGAAATGAACAAACTATTGGAAAGTCGTAGTGTAATTAGGTATTAGTTTATCTTAACTATATAATTACACTAGTACACTTAGAGTGTATTGAGTAGGATCATTTGAGGTTGTTCCTTTTATACTGACTTTATGAAGGAACAAAGACCTCAGTTATTATGGAAGTGTGTGCTCTTAATCCTAATATAATAACAAGCACATATATTTGATATTTATTTCTTTATTTTATCAATGGGTGAGATTTACTTCGATAAATCAATAAGCCCGATAAGTTGGGAAATGATATCACTTATAGTGTGTGTTGTTGATTATAGAAGGAAACTGTGTCCTAGTAATCTAGGTTGAGAATGTCCCCAAGAGGAGCTCATAAGGATTGTCATGTTAAACCCTGCAGGTGGACTTAGTTCGACATGACGATGAGGTTGAGTGGTACTACTCTTGGACTAAGATATTAATTAAATGAGTTGTCAGTAACTCACTTAATTAGTAGACATTCGACATCTTAAACACAGGGAGACTAACACACTCATAATAAGAAGGAGCCCAAAAATGTAATTTGGGATTGGTGCGGTAGTTCAATAATAATTCTTTAGTGGAATGAATTATTATTGATGAAGTTAAGTTGTGTGTTCGGGGCGAACACGGGATGCTTAATTTCATCGGGAGACCAAAACCAATTCCTCCTCTCGGTCCCTATCGTAGCCTCTTGTATATAGAGATTTATACCCACCACATACCCACCTTCTTACCCATCCTATAGGGGCCGGCTAAACTAGCTTGGAGACCAAGCTAGGGTCGGCCATGGTTTGGTTCATGGGTGAATTCATGTGGCCGGCCCTAGCTTGAACTCAAGCTTAGGTGGCCGGCCCTATTAAAATAAAAAGGAATTTTAATTTTAAAAATTTTTCTTATGTGGATAACATGATTTAAAAGAGAGTTTAAAAATTTAAATCTTTCCTTTTATAAGATTCTACAAAAGATTAAGAGAAAAGCTAAATCTCTTTCCTTATTTGTAGATTAAAAGGTTGATTTTCATTTTGGTAAAAACTTTCCAATTAATCATGTTTATTATTTAAAAGAAAGTTTAAAAATTAAAAATTCTCTTTTATTAGTTTCTACAAAAGATTAAGAAAAGATTTAATATCTTTCCTAATTTGTAGATTAAAAGAGATTTTAATTTTTAGAGATAACTTTCTTTTTATCCACATGTTAAAAGAAAGATTTTAATTTATAAAATTTCCTTTTTATTAACCAATCATGAAGGAAAAAATTATTGGAGAAATTTTTTGTAAGTTTCCGGAAGCAAATAAGGAAGTTTTAATTTGTGTTTAAAATTTTATTTGCTTGGAAATTTTATAGTGTGGCCGGCCATTGTAAATTGAAAAGAAAAATTGTTTTTTAATTAAATAAATTTTCCTTTTCAATGGCAAAAGAATTAAGGAAGTTTTTATTAAATTTTCCTTATTTACCAAGACCAAGGATTATAAAAGAGGGGGTAGAGAAGGCTTCATGGTGAATAACTCTATTCTATTTTCTCCCTCTTTTCTTCCTTGGTGTGGCCGGCCATCCTCTCCTCCTCTCTTCTCTTTGGTGGCCGAACCTCATCCTTCTTGTGGAGATTCATATGGTGGCCGGATCAAGTTTAGAGAAGAAGAAGAAGAAGGAGAGAAAGAAAGCTTTGTTTCTAGCATCCCTTGGAGCATGGTGGTGGTGGCCGAACCTCTTCATCCTAGGAGAAGTTTTGATGGCCGAAACTTGTAAGGAAGAAGAAGGTGCTTGGTGGTTCTCATCTCGGAAGATCGTTGCCCACACAACGTCCGAGGTTAGAAGAGGAATACGGTAGAAGATCAAGAGATCTTTCTAAAAGGTATAACTAGTATTTTTCCTTTCCACATCATACTAGTTATTTTTGGAAATAATATCAAATACAAGAGGCATGCGATTCTAGTATTTCGAATTTATTTTCGAGGTTGTGTTCTTTTGTTTTTTTTTCTTTTCCTTGTGATTTGATTGTTCTTTTTAGTTGACCTAAAGTTATTTAAGGAAATTAAATATTAACTTTCCTTAAAAGGCTTTATCTAGTCGGTGGTGGTTGTTCCCATATCCAAGAAGGTCATGTGTCTCACCACGTCAGTACTGGAAGCCAATTTTGGAAATTAATATTTAATGAAATTAATAACCTAAGTGATTTGGATCGAATGTGTTAAGTTCCGCAGGAGATCCGAGTCTAAACCTAAAAGAACAAATAAATTAAAATTTGGATTAAACGTGTTAAGTTCCGCAGGCGATCCAAGTTTAATTTAAAAGAACACATGGTAGCTAGGAAAGGGTTCAGACCTTTGTACAAAAATTTTGTACAGTGGAACCATTAGGTTTTCCGAGTAACTAAAGACCTCTTGATCTTCTGCTGTATTCCACTCCTCTTCTTGGACATCGTGTGGGCGATGATCTACCAAGACAACACCACCCTCCTTCTCTTCTTTGTTTCCAAACCGCTGGCCACAAAAGAAGGCTCTAGGATGGGGCACCTTCTAATCTTCTTCCTTCTCCTCTTCTTCCTCTTCTCTAATCTACCGACCACCAAGGAGGAGGAGGTGTGGCGCCGGCCCTGTTGAGATGTATACTATAAGCCTAGCTTTTGTATGAACATCTATTTTTGAGATATTTTGAAATGAGAATCACTTTGCTCAAATGTCTGCATTTTATATTTATATATATGTCGATGCAGTTGCCCATTTAATTTATATTGTAGATAACATGGTGTGTGATGCCACACAGAAGATCATGTTATCGGTTCCTTATAAATTATAAATAGTAGCTCACAACCAAGATGGATAAGGGCAAACCATTGGAACAGTTGTAGTGTAATTTGGTATTAGTTTGTCCTGACTATATAATTATACTAGTACATTATGTGTGTATTGAGCAGAGCCATTTGAGGTTTTTCAATTTATACTGACTATAAAAAAGAACAGAACCTCCATTATTATGGATGTGCGTACACTTAATCTCGATATAATAACAAACACATATACTTAGTATTTATTTCTTTAACTTATCAATGGGTGAGATTTATTCGTTAAATCAATAGGCCCGATAAGTTGGGAGATAGTACCATTTATATGGTGTGTTGTTAATTATAAAGGGAAACTGTGTCCTATTTATTTAGGTTGATGATGTCCCCTTGAGGAGCTCGTAAGGATTATCATGTAAACCCTGCAAGTGGACTTAGTCCGACATGATAATAAAGTTGAGTGGTACTACTCTAGGAGTCAGATGTTAATTAAACGAGTTGTCAGTAACTTATTTAATTAATAGGCATACGATATCTTAAACACAGGGAGATTAACACACTCATGATAAGTAGGAGCATATATTGTAATATGGGATTAGTGCGATAGTTCAATAATGATCCTTTAGTGGTATGAGTTATTATTGATGAACTTGAGTTGGGTGTTTGGGTCGAACACAAGAAGCTCAAGTCCATCAAGAGGCCAAAACCAATTCCTCCACTTGGTCCCTTTTGTAGCCTCTATATATATAAAGTCTCACATCCACTCAAGCCCTGCTTCTTACCCAAGCATAGGGTCGGTCAAGCCTTACTTGGTGCCCAAGATAAGGGTCGTCCAAGCCTTGCTTGGTGCCCAAGCAAGGGGCCGACCATAATAGGAATAAAAGGAAGATTTTATTTAAAACAGAATTTTGTTAAAAAATTTTCCTTTTATAGTTATTTACAATGGTTTAAAAGAGAGATTTTTAATTTTGTTAAAATCTTTCCTTTTTTACAACCATCCACAATAGAAATAAAAGGAAACTTTTATTTAAAATAGAATTTTGTTAAAATCTTTCCTTTTTTGCCGCCAGGAAAGATTATAAAAGAAGAGAGGGTGGTGCCCAAAAACTAACCTAAGAATCATCTTCTATTCTCTTGTGGTCGGCACCCCTCCTTTCTTATTTTCCCCTTTCTTCTTTCCCTAGGGCTAGCAGCATCTTTCCCTTCCTCTTCATTAGGGTCGGCGCCCCTTTGGAGAAGAGTTTACTTTGTGGCTGGTTGCTTGGAGGAGAAGAAGAAGAGAAGGAGGCATCCTATTCTAGCATCTCTTGGTGGCCGAAAGATTGGAAACAAGAAGAAGGAGTCGGGTGGTTTTGTCTTGGAAGATCGTCGCCCACACGACGTCCAAGAGAAGGAGAGGAATACAGCAGAAGATCAAGAGGTCTTAGCATACAAGGAAAGGTACAACTAATTCTTATTCCGCAGCGCAATTAGTTTGTTTTTCTTCGTATGGATCCTTAACACCAACACAAGAGGCCAGCAATCTTGTGTTTCGATCAAGGTGTGCTTTGATCAATCAAGAACTTGCTTGATTAATCAAACACATGTCTGATCGAGCATGTGGATTTCTAGGAAAGGTTCTATGCTCATACAAATTTTTGTACAGGGGATTTACATAGAACAGAATTCCCAGTGCCAACAATTGGTATCAGAGCAGGTTTTCTGCCTCTGAGTGTTTGGCTTTTCGTTAAATTATGCACTGCTCATATATAATTTAGGTAGGATAATAGTAGGATATATAAAATAGATTAACTTTGTGGTTACAGGCATCCTAGTTCCAACTATTATGACATATTGTGTTTGTATGTGATTTGAATCCTCGGGCATGTCGAGGGTATTTCGTGTGTGCATGATTGTAATTATTAAATACAGTCGGAGCTGTATTAGTTTATTTTACATTTTGTTTGATTTACATTACATGTACATTCCTTCATGGAATATAGGATTGATAAATGTAATTTTTTATTTCTTATTGTTGCGACTTGCTATGCGTGGTGCTACCTTAAGGACCGGAGGCGCGACGAAGAAGGAAGCAAGATAGACGCGACGACATAAACCCTAGGGCCGGTGGCTAGGTTTTCTCCTCCTCACCTGGCTAGGGTTGGCAACGGCTAGGGTTGGTGAAATACGGAGGACAGCGATGGATAAGGCCATAATAGTTGAAAATTTAGTTTCATATTTATTGCCTTTATATGTTGTGTTTGTGTACTTGTGTGCATGTGTGATGTGTGTGTATGTTAAAATTCCTTGATTTTAAATAACTAAGTGGGAGAGAAATTATTTAATTAAATTCCACGGTCTCCATTACTGATTTGTAAGTGATGCATACAAACTTGCACATTGGTTTTAAGTGTCTTCTTCCATATCGGATGAGTTTGTTTGCGGATCACTAGATCAAACTTCCTCTATGGATGATTATAAAAAATTATTTAGGTTTGTGTGATCTTCTCCATCTGAAGGGGTATAATTCTAATTAATGGATTAAGTATCAAGTAATGATATACACTTAGACGCATTTAATAGTATCCTCCCCATCGGAGTCACTTCTATTATTTGTGTGACCAAAGACAAACTAACTATTAATTTTATTTGTCATAAAGTTAGGTTGACAAGATAATAAAATTAATGGATAAAACCTTCTCTCGCAAATGTTTGAATTAGTATACATCCACACTATCATGGCATACAAAATTCATGGTGTTTTGAGGTGTTGGTGAATTTAAATTATATTGTTCGAGGAATTAATATTATTTTAAATTCTAAAGTTTTGACCAAATATTTTATTTTGTGATTCTCAGAATTTCAAAATGGCTTTCAATCCTCTTGCTATTATTTTAAAAGAAAACAAATTTGCTGGTCTCAATTATATTGATTGGAAACGAAACTTGGACATTGTCTTAACTGTTGAAGGATACAAGTTCGTACTTTTTGAGGTTTGTCCTAATGTGCCTGATAGTGAGTCTAGTGAAGAGGAGATTGACAGACATAGGAAATGGGTCAAGGCAGATGAGATGGCGCGGTGTTACATTTTGGCTTCTATGTCAAATGTACTGCAACATCAGCATTAGGCCATGCCTACTACCTATGACATGATGTACAATCTTAAAAAACTCTTCGGACACCAGAATCAGGCTGCTAGGTAGGAGGCTATGAGAAACCTGATGATGACCACCATGACTGAGGGGACACCCGTGAGGGATCATATCCTCAAAATGATGACTCACTTGAACGAAATATAAATCCTTGGAGCTGAAATCAATGGGGAAACCCAGGTCGATATCATTCTCCAAACGCTACCCAAGAGTTTTGAGCAGTTCCACCTGAACTATAACATGAACAAAAGGACTAATTCATTGGCGGAACTTCTGACAGAACTCCAAGCAGCAGAAGGGTTATTTCATCAAAGTTCTCAAATTCACATTGCTGAAAACGTTTCTGCTTCTAAGTCGAAAGGCAGGAAGAAGAAAAAGAAACAAGTTGGTTCAGCAAAGAGAGTGATTCAACCTCAAGGGACTGGACTGCAAGAAGGTGTAAAGAAGTCGAAGGGCAAGTGCTTCACATGCAAGCGGTCTGGACATTGGAAGGTGGACTGTCCTCGTAGAAAGGAGAACAATAAAGGTATATCTCATTCATTAGTTATTGAAGCATGTTTAGCGGTGTTATTTACCAGTACCTGGTGTGTAGATATGGGAGTCACTGATCATGTCTGCAATTCATTGCAGGGGTTCCAGGAAACTCGATGACTACATGAAGGGGAGATCACCGTCTACATGGGTAATGCTATGAAAGTGACGGTTGTTGCAGTGGGAGATGTTTATTTATCTTTTGATAGGAATAAAACATTGATTTTGAGAAATTGTCTTTACGTACCATGTTTTAGAAAGAACTTGATTTCAGTTTCTAAATTATTTAATGATGGATATTCTGTTTCTTTTGATGATAAAGTGGTTGTCAAGAAAAATAGGGTGGTTATCTGTTCTGGTACATTGGTTGGCAATTTATATACTCTTAATCCAATAACTCTCACGATGCAACAAATGAAAATTAATAACACATCTTCTAATTCTAATAAGAGAAAGCAACCTTCAGAAATGAACCAAACATATCTTTGCCATTTAAGGCTAGGTCATATTAACTTGAGTAGGATTCAAAAGTTAATAGCCGATGGACCTTTGGGTTCATTGGTGGTGGAAAACTTTCCAACTTGCGAATCTTTCTTGTAAGGAAAAATAACCAAGAGATCTTTTAAGGCACAGGGGTATAGAGCCAAAGAAATGTTGAAATTGGTTCATTCTGATTTGTGTGGACCTATGACTATCCAGGCGAGAGGTGGTTTCGAATATTTTATCTCTTTTATAGACGACTATTCGAGGTATGGGTACATTTACTTGATGTGCCGCAAGTCTAAGTGCTTTGATAAGTTCAAAGAGTACAAGGCTGATGTGGAGAAACGTCATGGTAAAAGTATCAAGACACTACAGTCAGATCATGGTGGAGAGTATCTCTTAAGAGAGTTTAGGAATTACTTATCAGAGGCCAGGATTCAATCCCAATTATCTACACCTGGTACACCCCAACAGAATGGTGTGGCAAAACGAAGGAATAGGACTCTTATGGAAATGGTTAGATCAATGATGAGTTATTCAGAATTACCATATTCATTTTGGAGATATGCTCTGGAAACAGCGGCTTACATTCTGAACTTGGTACCTTCTAAGTCAGTACCCTCTACTCCCACAGAATTATGGAATGGGCATAAGCCTAGTCTAAGACACATTCGAATTTGGGGTAGTCCAGCACATGTGCTGAAGGGAGATGGTGATAAATTAGAATCACGTACAGAAGTTCGCTTGTTTGTGGGTTATCCTATAAAGGAATAAAAGGTCATTTGTTTTATAGTCCCAAAGATCAGAAGGTCATTGTTAGAACTAATGCCTGATTTTTAGAAGAGGATTATGTAATGAACCATAAGCCCATGAGTAAAATTATTCTTGAGGAAATAAAAGAGGACACGTCTAATTTAGTACCAACGGTACAAGATGAGATATCATAAGAAACTATAACACGTGTCACAAATGATGCACAATTATAGGTAGTGCCTCGTCGTATGGGAGGGTTGTTCGGCAACCTAATAGATTTATGTTTTGAGAGAGTCTTTGGACTTGATCCCTAGTGAACATGAACCTGATTCTTGGACATATGATGAAACACTCCAAGATAAAGATTCAGCATCTTGGCAAAGTGCAATGAACTCTGAAATATAATCTGTGTTCTAATTAAGTTTGGGAGCTTGTAAAACCACCAAATGGTGTAAAAGCCATTGGATGTAAATGGGTCTACAAAAGGAAAAGAGGGATAGATGGGAAGGTGGAAACCTTTAAAGCGAGGCTTGTTGCGAAGGGGTATACTCAGAAAGAGGGAATCGATTATGAGGAAACCTTTTTATCGGTAGCCATGCTCAAGTCTATCCAGATTCTTTTATCTATTATTGCTCATATGGATTATGAGGTTTGGCAAATGAATGTCAAGACAGCTTTCCTTAACGGAAGTCTTGAAGAAAACATCTATATGAAGCAACCAAAGGAATTCATTGCAAAAGACAAAGAGCATCTTGTATGTAAGCTCAATCGGTCCATATATGAATTGAAGCAAGCTTCGAGATCTTGGAACATCCAATTTGATGAAGTGATCCAGTCTTATGGATTCATTCAGTGCCCGGATGAGTCTTGTGTATACAAGAAAAGTGACAAAAATGTGGTGGTATTTCTTGTACTATACGTAGATGACATTTTGCTCATTGGCAACAATGTCAAAGTATTATCAGACGTAAGGGTATGGTTGTCCAAGCAGTTTGATATGAAGGAATTGGGAGAATGTGGACATATTCTTGGGATCAAAGTAATAGGGATCGCAAGAAAAAGATGATGTACTTATCCCAAGCTTCATACAACGATACTATCCTAGCTCGTTTTAGCATGTAAAACTCTAAGAAAAGTTTTCTACCTTTTCGGCATGGAGTACCTTTATCTAAAGAGATGTGTCCTAAAACATCAATGGAGATAGAGGAGATGAAGGTGGTTCCTTATGCTTCGGCTGTAGGAAGCCTAATGTATGTGATGCTATGTACGAGACCAGATATCTGTTTTGCCGTGGGCATAGTTAGAAGATATCAAAGTAAGCCAGGACAGGGACATTGTACTGTAGTAAAGAATATATTAAAGTACTTGAAAAGGACTAGAAATTATATACTGGTTTACCAGGCAGATGATTTGCTCCCTGTGGGTTACACAGATTCTGACTTCCAATCAGATAGGGGCAATAATAAGTCAACCTCAGGGTATGTGTTTACTTTGGGAGGTGGAGCCAAAACATGAAGGAGTGTTAAGCAGAAATGCATTTCAGACTCCACCATGGAAGCTGAGTATGTGGCAGCCTCTGAGACAACCAAAGAAGTTGTATAGCTCAAAAACTTCTTAATGGACTTAGATGTGTTCCTGGTTTGCCCAAAATTATCATAATTTATTGTGATAATAGTGGTGCAGTAGCAAACTTGAAGGAACCACGAGGCCATAAGGCAAGTAAACAAATTGAGCGCAAGTACCACCTGATACGAGACATTGTAAAGCGAGGAGAAGTTGTTGTTGCCAAGATTGCATAAGCAGATAACCTGGCAGATCCTTTCACTAAGGCCCTTCCGGCGAGAGCTTTTGATGGGCATGTTGAGGGGATGGGAATCAGATGTATGGCAGCATATATGGTAGGATAGTCTTTTAGTATAAATGGGAGATTGTTGGGATGTATACTATAAGCCTAGCTTTTGTATAAACATCTGTTTTTGAGATATTTTGAAATGAGAATCACTTTGGTCAAATGTCTATATTTTATATTTATATATATGTCGATGCAGTTTTCTGTTTAATTTATATTGTAGATAACATGGTATGTGGTGTCACATAGAAGATCATGTTATCGGTTCCTTATAAATTATAAATAGTAGCTCACAACCAAGATGGATAGGGACAAACCATTGGAACGGTTGTAGTGTAATTTGGTATTAGTTTGTCTTGACTATATAATTACACTAGTATACTATGTGTGTATTGAGCAGGACTATTTGAGGTTGTTCGATTTATACTGACTATATAAAAGAACAAAACCTCTATTATTATGGATGTGCATACTCTTAATCGTGATATAATAATAAACACATATACTTACTATTTATTTCTTTAACTTATCAATGGGTGAGATTTATTCGTTAAATCAATAAGCTAAATTGGGAGATAGTACCATTTATATGGTGTGTTGTTGATTATAAAGGGAAACTGTGTCCTATTTATTTAGGTTGATGTTGTCCCCTTGAAGAGCTCATAAGGATTATCATGTCAACCCTGCAGGTGGACTTAGTCCGACAAGATAATAAAGTTGAGTGGTACTACTCTTGGAGTCAGATGTTAATTAAATGAGTTGTCAGTAACTTATTTAATTAACGGACATACGATATCTTAAACACAGGGAGATTAACGCACTCATGATAAGTAGAAGCTCATATTGTAATATGGGATTGGTACGGTAGTTCAATAATGACCCTTTAGTGGTATGGATTATTATTGATGAACTTGAGTTGGGTGTTCGGGTCGAACATAGGATGCTTAAGTCCATCAGGAGGCCAAAATTAATTCCTCCTCTCGGTCCCTGTTGTAGCCTCTATATATATATAAAGCCTCACATCCACCCAAGCCCTGCTTCTTACCCAAGCATAGGGCTGGCCAAGCCTTGCTTGGTGCCCAAGCAAGGGGTCATCCACAATAGGAATAAAAGTGAGATTTTATTTAAAATAGAATTTTATTAAAAAAATTTCCTTTTATAGCTATTTACAATGGTTTAAAAGAGAGATATTTAATTTTGTTAAAATCTTTCCTTTTTGTAACCATCCACAATATGAATAAAAGGGAAATTTTATTTAAAATAGAATTTTCTTAAAATCTTTCCTTTTTAGCCGCCAGCAAAGATTATAAAAGAAGAGAGGGTGGTGCCCAAAAATTAACCTAAGAATCCTCTTCTATTCTCTTGTGGCTGACACCCCTCCTCTCTTATTTTCCCCTTGCTTCTTTCCCTTGGGTCGGCAGCATCTTTCCCTTCCTCTTCATTAGGGTCAGCGCCCCTTTAGAGAAGAGTTTACTTTGTGGCCGGTTGCTTGGAGGAGAAGAAGAAGAGAAGGAGGAATCCTCTTCTAGCATCTCTTGGTGGCCGAAATATTGGAAACAAGAAGAAGGAGTCGTGTGGTTTTGTCTTGGTAGATCGTAACCCACACGACGTCCAAGAGGAGAAGAGGAATACAGTAGAAGATTAAGAGGTCTTAGCATATGAGGAAAGGTACAACTAAATCTTATTCCGTAGTGCAATTAGTTTGTTTTTCTTCGTATGGATCCTTAACACCAACACAAGATGCCAGCAATCTTGTTCTTCGATCAAGGTGTGCTTTGATCAATCAAGAACTTGCTTGATTAATCAAACACATGTCTGATCGAGCATGTGGGTTGCTAGGAAAGGTTTTGTGCTCGTACAAATTTTTGTACAGGGGATTTACACAGAATTGAATTCCCAGCGCCAACAAGCCCTAGGAGGAGTGTGTCGTCCCTAGCAAGGGAAGAGGGGCGCCGACCCTAGGTGTAGGAAGGGGGGCGCCGGCCCTAGGTGGAGGTGAAGGTGGCGCCGACCACAAAGGAGGAGAAGAGAATTGTGAAAAATTAGGTTTTAGGAGGCACCATCTACTCCTTTTATAACTCTTGCCACTGGTTACAAAAAAAAAGAAAAATAACAGAATTCTATTTAAAAAAAATCTCCCAAACCAAAACTAAGTTAAGCCAAACCAAGTTAATCCAAACCAAGTTAAACCAAACCAAGTTAAACTAAACCAAATTAAACCAAATCAAGTTATGGATGGGTGGATGCGAGGCTTTATATAGAGGCTACAATAGGGACTTAGAGGAGGAAATGGTTTAGGCCTCCTGATGGGCTTGGGCTTCCTGTGTTCGGCCCGAACACCCAACCCAAGTTCATCAATAATAACCCATACCACTAAAGGGTTATTATTGAACTACCGCACCAATCTCATATTACAATATGGGCTCCTTCTTATCATGAGTGTGTTAATCTCCCTGTGTTTAAGATATCGTATGTCCATTAATTAAATGAGTTACTAACAACTCAATTAATTAACATCTGATTCCAAGAGTAGTACCATTCAACTTTATTATCATACCGGACTAAGTCCACCTGCAAAGTTTACATGATAATTCTTATGAGCTCTTCAAGGGGACATCATCAATCTAAATAATTAAGACACAGATTCCTTCTATAATCAACAACACATCATATAAATAGTACTATTTCCCAACTCATCGGGCCTATTGATTTAACGAATAAATCTCATCCATTGATAAGTTAAAGAAATAAATACTAAGTATACGTGCTTGTTATTATATAGGGATTAAGAGAATGCACATCCATAATAACAGAGGTTCTGTTCTTTTATGTAGTTAGTATAAATCAAACAATCTCAAATGGTTCTGCTCAATACACACATAATGTACTAGTATAATTTTATAGTCAATACAGACTAATACCAAATTACATTACAACCGTTCCAATGGTTTGTCCCAATCCATCTTGGTTGTGAGCTACTATTTATAATTTATAAGGAACCGATAACATGATCTTCTGTGTGGCACCACACACCATGTTACCTATAATATAAATTAAATTGACATATATATATATATAAAATGCAAACATTTGACCAAAGTAATTCTCATTTCAAAATATTTCAAAACATATATCCATACAAAAGTTAGGCTTATAGTATACATCTCAACAGACACAAGGTTAAAACACCATAGGACCTAACTTAACTTGTTGATCACATCAAAACAACCTTGGGTTTCCAACAATCTCCCCCTTTTTTATGTGAGCAACCTAAGTTAAGGTAAGGTAAATAGACAAAGAAGTAAAACAAATAATATTGCAATAAAGTGCAAAAGTAAAAAAAAAAAATTGTAATCTACCTCTCCCTAGACTTTAACCTTTTCCTTCTCCCCCTTTTATCACATAAAAAATGGGGTACTAAAAGAAAATCTAAGGGTAATAATTTTGAACACTTTGAAAATTTTGAAACTTTATTTCAATACTTTTTAGAAAAAGTTTCTAAGTAAAAGAAAATTTCAAGAAGAAAAAAATTTCTAAGTTAAAAAATTCCAAGTTTAGACAATTTTGCAAAAGAAATATTCTAGAAGATTTTTTCTAAATTTTTGCAAGCATAAATATTTTTGAGAATTTACAAATGAATTGAGTAACTTTTTAAAGCATTATTTAATTTCAATTTAATGCTTTTTCAGTTAGTCAACTAAACTTTTTATTTCAATACTTGGTTTCCAGGCAATGGCGAGGCACTAGGCCTTCTTGGTTATTGGAGCAACAACCACTTTCTAGACAAAGCCTCATAAAGAAATTAGATGTTTAATTTTCTCGCTGAAAGCGCTAAGTCTAATTAAAGTTTAAGTTAGACAAGACTTTAGAACTCAATATAGGTTCCAACCAACTGGATTAACTAAGAACTTTTTGGGGACATAGTTCTTTAAAATATTCTTAATTTATCCCTTGTGATATCTATAATACCAATTTAAATTAGTGAATTTTCTAACTTTTGTATTTGATGAACATGTATGATTTTTCAAGTTATCTACTTGTTTTTTCAAATTTTCATTTTCAAATTTTACTTTGTCTAACTCTTCTAATGGCCAAGATTTAGCTAGAATTAATTTTAAATTTTTAATCTCTTTTTCAAATTTGCAGCAATCTTTAGTTAATAATTTAATGAACTTAAATAATTTATCGGGAGGAAGAGATCGTACCTGACTTACCTTGTCGATCTCATTATCCGTGTCTCCCCCTGAACTGCTACTTTCTTTCGACGTAGCTCTCCCTTCATCGATGCTCTCGATGTTCATTTCGGACAAGCTTGAATCGTAGTCCTCATCTTGATGACTTGCCATTAATGCAAGTCTGGAAAAAACCTCGACTTTCAATTCGGATGACGTATCGTGTCACGTCGCTTTTAGTGTCTTGAATTTGTTTAGTTGGACATGCTTCTTTCCTTTATCCTTGTTTCTTAGCTTGGGGCAGTTGTCCTTGACGTGCCCTTCTTCATTGCAGTGGTAGCATCGGATCATCCTTTTCTTTTTACCCTGCGGATGGTTAGTTTTTCTAGATTTACATAATTTCTTAAAGCGCCTTACCATCATTACCAGTTCCTCATCGTTAAGAGAAACTCTGACTCAGGTTTATCTCTCGATGCTTTGAGAGTGATATTGTGCTTTGTCTCCTTCGTACCTCCATATCTTGATTCACGCACTTCAAATGTGGAAAATAGTTCTTCTAAGGAAATAGTTTCTAAGTCCTTAGATATATAAAAAGCATCTACTAGTGATGCCCATTTTGTGTTCCTAGGAAAGGCATTAAGTGCGTACCTTTGCGAATCTCGGTTACTTACCTTTTCTCCGAGATTTGAGAGTCCAATGATAAGCTCCTTAATCCTTTAGTGGAGTTGCGCAATGGTTTCGTCCTCTTTGAATTGCAGGTTGGTGAGCTGGTTACGAAGTAAATCCCGTCTCGTGAGCTTGGCTTCGGATGTCCCTTCGTGTAGCTTAAGGAACTTCTCCCAAAGTTCCTTTGCTGAGTTGTATGTGTCAATCCGGTTGCCTTCTTGTGGCTGAAGGACGCATAGCAAATGGAACTCTGCTTTTCTGTTTGCCATGTAGTCGGCCTACTCCTTTTTCGTCCACTGGTATTCCTCCTTCCTTTAGGTGCTAAAAAATCGAACTTCATTATTAAAAGTAATTCAAAGTCAGTTTTAAAAAATACCTGCATTCACTTTTTCCAGCTGGCGAATTCCCCTTCGAACTTCGGCGGGTATATGCTTGGTCCGACCATTGATTCGGTGCTTTGATCGGTGGTAAGTCCTCCTAACCCCTCGGCCCCATTGGACGACCTGATTGGATCACTTGGCTACCAGGATTCATAAACTCTAGTACTTATCCTGGAGGTTTAGAGTTCAAATCCTGGGAAAGGCAAAAATCCACTGGCCAGGGGTGGGAAGATCTAGTGAGTAATGGCACGGCCGAGGGGCCGCCTTGGGGTGTCCAATGGGGCTGAGGGGCTAGGTCGTTACATCTGCTCTGGTGCTGCTCGCCACGGTCTGGGTCTTCCGCTCCGGCTCTACTCGTTTGGGTGATTTCAGCCAACCAAAATAAGGCTCACCCAAACCCAATTTCAGCCTTCTCGAGCAACCTTCTGCTCCGGCTTCTCGTCCCTCTAAAACACCATGCGCTTCTTTCTTATCTGCCCGCATATTCTTCCACAGCACCTCGTCCCTCGGACGCATCGAGCCCGTCGGCTCTCTCCTGTGTCGTCCTTCTCGCTAGCTACGTCTTTTGCTCGACTTCCTGTGCTCCTAAGCTCCTACACACTTAGACACAAGGTTAAAACATCACAGGACCTAACTTAACTTGTTGATCACATCAAAATAACCTTGGGGTTCCAACACCTACTACGTATAAGTTTCTTACATACAAAACCCAAGACCTCATTCCAAATGAATCTACGAACAAAGACGCAAACTGAAAGTTTTTCTGGATTATCACAAACTTTAAGACAACCAAATAGAAACTTATATGTGATTCCCAGGAGGTCATCAACAAATATTGCTACATATCAATTAGAAGAACTTATAGACATTGAACATAATTTAGATACCTTTTCTAACAAACAATTAAATACCTTAAATCCAAGGAGAATATATAATCAAGGACTATTATCCTTCTCTACATCACTATATAAACATCACAGGACACAACCACTTCATCTATTAGATGGAGGTGCAGAAAGATTTACACTCATGACCGAAGAATCGGCACAAACACTTTTGCAAAGAAAATATCACTACATACATTTAGGACTAATAGTGTTTGGCCTAAGAGGACTTACTAGAAAAGGCATAGGAGCCAAAGTATTTTTAGTCCTTTACGACTCAAGATTTTTTGACAATGATAAGGAAGTTATTAGACTCATTGAAGTAGATATGAATAGCAATTTAGGAATTACATATTTCTGTCCATACTTTAATATGACAATCCCAAACTTTATAGAACATATTAAAATTTCAGTACAAGATAGAGGGTATGGAGACTTTCAAAGACATAATATCCAAATAGACATAATCTTTCTATGAAAAACAATGAAAAATATTAACAATAGTTTTAAAGTTCAAATTACTAATGTTATTGAAACCCTTACTGCAAAAGGCATTTATTTCCTCAAACCTAAGGACTTTTCATCTACATTATTTGTCGGATTAGATTTGACTCTTAATTTGGAGCTAAGAGCTAAACCACAAACTTTACAACCAACGAAATCCATTATTTATAAAGATAAACACGGTAGTTCCATAGTAAGATTTCATAATTGAAAACCCTCACCATCACAAGAAGAAGATCATGAAGAAAATCAAACTAATATGAACTTAATGAACATAGAATATAGCATACTGGAAAATCATACAAACAACAATGTTGATAACTATTTATTTTATGATGACTTAAATGAATATGTTTACATCCCATTTGAAATAGCTACTTATTTCACTAAAGAAGATTTAAAAGAATTAGAAAATTTTGACCTTTTATATCATAAATTAGAGCCTGACTAGATGTTATATTTTGATGAGGACCATAATATAATTGCTAAAAAGTAAGATTACTTTTCAACAGTCAACCTAATGAATCTAGCTGAATCTAGTAGCACTAGTAATTTCATACCACGACCATTACAAGTAAGATATCCTGAAAACTTTATGAGAACTATAGATTATGGACAAGGGCATCCTCTAAGGACAAAGATTACCCCATATACTAATAATAATCCTTTGTTGAGAACAATAAGAAAAGGGAGACCACCTGAAATTACTTATTTTGGTAAAAATTTGATTTTATTAAATATTGGAGAATGCGATGATCCATAACTTTATGATTCCTATTTAGAACAGTTGATAGTCTCTGTAAAAAAGAGATTATCAAGCCAAACATGAACTAGACATATAAACAGGAGAAGCCATGATAAGAGTAGGGGAAAATTACTTAGGCTATGTTGCCAGGGTAGCATGGGAAGCTTATAAAACTACATATGAGGAAGTAGCCAGGATAACCTCACAAGGAAATAACATACTCAATTTTTTCTATACAATTCATAGGTTATTTACTGCTAGAGATACTAATAATGGATTAGATATAAGACAAAGAGAAACTATGAGGGACTTAGAATAATTTTTAGCTGGAAATGGATTAAACTTTTTTGTAATGACTTCTTAGCATTACTAGCAATCTCAGGAAACTATTGTAACCCAGAATTAAGGGAAAGACTCTTTAGCAAGCTTCTAAGAGACTTAGGAAAGAAAATACATAAGGCCTGGATAGATATGAATGTAGCACCACAATACGATAACATTGGAGTAAGAATCTAACACATTATTCCCATACTTAAAGAAAAATGTACCTATATCAACATACAAAAGCAACTAAAAAATCAACAATATGGATTTTGTAGCCAGATAGATATATACCCCTCAACAATATGGTCTCACCTAACCTAGACCAAGACTAAATCATTCATCAAGAATACCCAGAAGATCGGTATCAAGGCCCAAGGCAATAAAACCCAAAAAAGACCTACTATGTTAGAAAAAGTAGACAAAAGAAACTCTATCTAAATAAAGAAAAACATGTGTGAAAGTTCAAACCAAAGAAGACGTATGCTAATACCATCACATGTTTCGCCTGTAATGAACCAAGACATTTATCTTCTGCCTACAAAAATAAAAAGAATTTATATACCAAAGAAGCAAAACTAGTTACCTGCACAAATCTTGATTTAGTAGAAGTACAATCAGATGTTTTTGATACATCCTCCATCTACTCTATTGTTTCTATAGATGATATGGAAGAAGTTATCCCTTCTTCTAACTATAGTCTTGTAAACTCCTTCTTGCAACCTTCATACCAGAAGTATAACCTACATCTTGAAAGCCAAAATTACATACCCTACGATACGCTAGACAATATAGAAGAATTATGGGATGAATTTCCAGATACCAATCTAATGTTTAAACAACTCAGTACTAAGACTACATAAGAACTTAACTGTCCACATGAATGGATATTCAAAACAAGAACTGATAACATTCCTTATTTCTTTTGTAGCTATTATCTATCTTTAGATAAAAGAGGTACCTGTAAGTTATGTAAGAAATAAGCTTGTAATCTTTGTTTTCAATAATTGTTCTCTATTACAATACCCATAAGACAACTCTCTAAGGGAGGTACTCGAAATTTTTTATTAGAAATAAGAGTCTCTATATTAGAAACTCGTATTAATAAATTGGAAACAGAACTAGAAACCCTAGATAAACAAATGAAAGAAAACCTTCCTCCACGTTCTTCTCAGGCTAATCTTGATAAAGGCAAAGACTTACAGTTACCAGTAGACATGATAGATAGAGATTTGATCTTTATAAAAGTCTCTATTATCTGTAATACAGGAAAATCTCTCGACATTAGAGTTAAATGCCTGGTAAATATCCATGGCCATGAATTCACACTATATGCCTTTCTAGATAGTGGAACCACCAACTCCACCATAGATGAAAATACATTTCTTTCAGTCTTGCCAAAAACTTTTATAAAAACCGCATCATAATCATTACTAAATACACAATTTGATGGCCAACAATTAGCTTGCATACAATTTATCACTAACACCCATATGAGATTTTATGACAACTGTGATAAATACAGTACATCACTCTCACTCTCTAAACTATGGATTAAACCATTATTATATCCTAATATTCATTTAATCCTAAGCTTAAATTTTCTTATAGCACTAGATACATCTTTTCTTCTAACCAAAGATTATGCTTTTTTTTTCCTCACCCATAATATCTCCAATAGTATCAAATTATCCCTCTATTATCCATCCCTTAACCACCAAACTCCACATAGAAATTATACTTTCTGATAATATATCATCTTGTCAATGTTCTCATAAAAATGCATGTAAACAACACAGTGTGTGTATATATATATATATATATTTGAAATCTTTAATTGTGCAAAAAAGAAGTTTGCTTGATGACCTTTATTATTCATATAAGATGGACCACTGGTGACCAGATTTAATATTTGAAATCTTTAATTGTGAAAAAAAAGGTAATTTCCTTAATAGCCTTTATTGTTCATATAAGATGGGCCACTAGCGCCCAATGGAAGGGATATATTAATTGTTAGCTACTCGTACATCATTGTAAGCCAAGAAGGATTGATTAATTTTAAATAATAATAATAATAATAATTGGCACTAACCAAAATAAGCAACTAAAATCATTTTAAATTGTTCCAAAATGGAAGACAATTGCTATTTGAAAATGAAAATTAAAGTATTTATTTAATTAACATTTGTTCTTTGAAAAAAAATTAGAAGAATACATTACAAAAGGTAAGTGATAAATATATATAAAAATTAGAAGAATACATTACAAAAGGTAAGTGATATATATATATAAATTAGAAGAATACATTACAAAAGGTAAGATATAAATATATACAAAAATTACAAGAATACATTACAAAAGGTAAGTGATATATATATATATATATATATATATTAATTCTCAATTTAGTCCCTCATTATTTGATGTGGTGTTGATTTCATCCCTAATTTTTCAATTGATCAAATTTAGTTCTCCAATTTTTGAACGTTTTCTCAAATTGATCCTTCCGTCCAAATCCCCGTTAAAATAAACGGGGAGACTTGTTTAACCGGCGGAAGTGACCTATGTGTTGCTTATTGTTGCGTTATTTCCCCATTCTGTAGATGACCTAAAAGGAGATACTAACGCCTTGTTCATCGATCACCTTGTTCAGCAATTTCAGGAGAGGTAGCATATGCTTGCTACTATTGCCATTCTTTCTCCTCTCTGATTCCATTTCACCCTTCAACAAGTCTCCCCTCACCTTCTACCATTTTCTCTTTGTTATTTTAATTTTAGCTTATCAGCTTATCATTCATTTGTCATCGAGTTTATTTCGTCAATGATTGATTGCTATAGACACCTGGTAGAATTTAATCTCACTGAGTTTCACTTTCTCTCCTTTTCTCAAAAGATTTACTCTTTCCAATCTTCCCACGAGGCTACGCCGATTGAATTTCTGTGCCCCACTTTGCAAAAGAAAAAATATGCTAGTTTCTTATGTTATTTTGTTTTCGAAGTGCAAATGGGAAACTTTAAAAATTTGTACAGTTGGAAGTTTGATCACAATGTCATATATCGCAACTTCAGAATTAGGGCAGTTGGAAGTTTGTACAGTCTCTGCGATTTCTAGGGCAACTTCAGAATTAGGGAAATAGCGCAAGAGTAAAAGCAACTGGTCACTTCCACCAGTTAAATAAGTCTTCCCATATATTTTAACAGGGATTTGGATAGAAGGATTGATTTGAGATGACTAAATTTAGTCAATTGAAAAATTAGGGACGAAATCAAGACTACGTCAAATAATGAGGGACTAAATTAAGAATTATCCCCCACACACACATATATATATATAAAAGTTGGTTTTTAAATTGAGAATATACTCATATTTAATATAGGACTAGATCATGTCAAGCATAAAAGAAATTTTTTTTATCGAAATATATTGCTCAGATATGTTTACTTGTGAACGATCGCACAAAGTAAACTGAGAAGATATTCAATGATTCATGATTGATCTCTCTATCAAGCGCTACCGAACCCGAGTACACCATTTTCTACCAAAAAATTTCTGCCGAAGTAAACATAAGAGTGAGTGTAGAAGTAAATCCAAAAGCAACGCCAAGGCTAAATCATAATCAAATGTTTACTAATTATCGATAATGTCTCCAACAATAATTTTCTGAACCAAACTAGTGCAATAATTCAAGCAAAGCAAAGACACGTCTGCGGAAGTAAACAAGGAACCAAACAAGTGCAATAATTCAAGCAAAGCAAAGGGACGTCAGCGGAAGTAAACAAGGAATAGAGAAAGTCCCAATTGATTCAACTCATTAAGAAGCACTTGCGAGCTTGGCTCTCAACTCCTTCCTCAGTATCTTCCCTGTTGCTGATTTAGGAATGGAATGGATGAAGTAAACCGTCTGCAATCTCTTGTAGAACACCACCTGAAACATGTAGAGCTATCAAAATCAAGGCCTAGCAAAACAACTCTCTCTTCATGCAAATTCTTTTGTATTGACATTGCGATATCGGTTCACCTGTTTGGATATGAATTCTTTTATGGCTTCTTCGTTGATGTCGGAATTGATAGCTCGAACCACAAAAGCGGCCGGGACTTCCCCGGCTGCGACATCCTTTTGCCTGTAATAAAACATATTGAAAAAGTTCAATGTTGAATTCCCTTTGTTTTAGGGGTTAGGAATTATTGTTGAGCTTACGGGACCACAGCAGCATCGACAATCTCCGGATGGCTAATTAGCAAAGATTCAAGCTCGGCCGGCGGCACCTGTGTTGAGTTTATTAGAGAATCAATAAGGCTATAATTTGGTAGCCATGGATGAATATGAGACTTGGTACCTGAAAACCTTTGTATTTGATGAGCTCCTTCACTCTATCCACTATGAACACCTCATCATCATCGTCGACATATCCAATATCTCCGGTGTGCAGCCATCCCTCAATGTCGATCGTCTTCGATGTGGCATCGATATCGTTAAAATAACCTAAAATTTTATTCTTGATTGAGCTATATATATATAAAAAGAACAATTCAATGCACGAAACTCCGTTAATATTGAATCTATATATAGTCTTATTTTACTTTACTGGAAACCTTTGCTAGCTATATGTGAAACTAAATTTCTAGTAACATTCGACTTGGTTACCTTTCATGATTTGAGGACCCCGGATGCAGATCTCTCCGGATTGGTTCCTACTGAGGGAGAAGCCTGTATCCGGGTCGACCACTTTCATCTCAGCATTCCTCACGACCGAACCACATGAGCCGGATTTAACCGGAGTCGGATGCTTAGCAAAGGCAGGGCACATTGACAGCACTGGCCCAGCCTCGGTCATGCCGTAACCCTGAACCCAATGGATCGTAAGTTACTATTTTGGGTCGAGTCGACTGGAATGGATTGGATAGTAGTGATGAACCTGGCCGAGTATAGCTTGAGGTACTCTGTTCCGGAGCGCGTCCTCCAGTTCCTTTCCCAGCGGCGCCGCCCCGGAGAGTATGATCCTGATGGAGCTGAGGTCGTACTTCTCCACCTCGGGGTTCTTTGCCAGCGCCAGGACCAGCGGCGGCACCACCGCCGCCATCGACACTCGGTGGCGCTCGATCACCTGCAGCATCACCCCCATCTCGACCTTGGACATCAGCACGATGGCGGCGCCGGTCCTTAGAGAGCACAGAAGCACCGAGTTGAGCGCGAAGATGTGGAAGAGCGGCAGCACGCAGAGGACCACGTCCTCGCCGGCCTTCAGGTGCAGATTCGGGTTGTCGCCGTCCACCACCTGCGCGATGCTCGACACCAGGTTCTTGTGCGTCAGCATCACCCCCTTCGGCAGCCCCGTCGTCCCTGACGAGAACGGCAGCGCCACCAGATCATCCGCCTCCACTGCGGCCTCCTCCTCCATCTCCTCCGCCGCCCCCACCACCTCCCAGAAGCTCGTGCAGCCCGCCGGAGCCACCTCGTCCGTCGTCACCACCGTCAAACCCTCACCGATTCTCGGAAAAATCCTGCTTTTCACTCGTACGAAATCACAAACTCAACGGAAACGGAAATAGTAATTAGTTAGAATTGTTACTCTTCGTTACGGAGCTTGTCGACGTAGACGGACTGCGTGACGACGAGCTTCGCGCCGGCGGCCTCGAACTGCTTATAGATCTCCGCTGGCGTGGAGAATGGATTGGCGGTGGTGGTGGCGGCGCCGAGCATGGAGCCGCCCATGAAGGTGAATATGAATTCAGGGGAGTTCTGGAGCAGCACCATAATGACGTCACCCTTCCTGACGCCGAGCTTGGCCAGCCCGGCGGCGGCCTTACGGCACAACCGATGGGTCTCTGCGAAGGAGTAAACCTTCCCGTCGGCGGCGGAGATGAGGCAGGCGAAATCGGCGAACTCCGAGAGCCGCTGGAAGCAGTAGGTGTGGAGGGGGAGGTAGTTGATAAGGTCGATGTCGGGCAGCCTCGACTTGAAAACGACCGTCTCCGACGGGTGGATCGCGGCGGATACTTCCACCGGCAGCTTGGACTCATGAGAAGCAACGGAAATCATTGTCGATCTCTAAAGGCCGGAGCTACTCTGCGGCTTTGCGTTGGAAAAAAGAAATGATGGGAGAAGAAGTAAAAAAAGAATTCTAGAAGGAAAATATGGAAGAGAGGAAAAATTTTAGGTGGAAGAGGATCAGAATAAGACAAAACTCAACTTGTTTTATTTAATGAAAAGAAATATATATTTATAGTGGATAAACATTTTATATATATATATATATATATATATATATATATATATATATTCAATAATGATATGCTGCCTAACTTTTTCGTACGCTCTTGCGCAATTGCCACTATGACAATCCCAATCAGCATTTTTATTTCTTTGTCATCTTTTTTATTTTTTATTTTTTACCATCTTGTTTTTTAGTTTTGAGACTCGGCGTTGCTTGCCCAGAAGTGACTTAGTGTCATCTTTTTTTTTTTTTTTTTTTTTTTTCACAAGCCGAGTCTTTTGGTTTTCTTTCCTCTCTCGACGTTGTCACCATCAGATGCCGACCCTCACCTCGAATAGATCCCTCACCCATGGGAAGCACATACAGGACGCTTGATGAGGTCCGGATTCGAAGTCGATGCGTATATGTGGAAATGATTGCTTCGTCTGTATTCACAATGCGGTTTCTTGGGAGTCACTCGATCGTTGGATGACATAATATTTATTTACTAAATAAATTTGAAACACACACTCATAAACTTCTAAAACAATACTTTGATTTTTAAACTATGCAAATATAATTCAGAAGGATGACAAGTCATCTAAAACTTCAACCAAAAAATAACATGAAAGAGCACGATGCATCATCTATAGAAGAAAATGTTTAATCCAAATATGTAAATCGTAGCATTCATGAGTCGCTTTTTAGTATATTTGAGTGACAAATCTAGGCACCAAACATGTTCACAAAGGAATTTCATATTACAACTGAAAGTGAAGTTGATGCAATCGTCAACCCAAATGCAAATCTTGATTCCTGTGAAATGAAATAAAATGACAGTTAAGAAGGAACATGAAACATTAGTTTTATAAAAGGAATCATGTTATATAATCCTAACGAGTGTTCGTGGAAAAGAAACATATTTCTATCCTCAATAGGCTAAAAGATGCCCCATACAATATAAATAATTCAACAAAGTCAACCAAGCTGCCTTGTTGAGAGTTGTTAAATGATTCATACAAATCGGACGAAATAGACTTTTTTTTTAAAAGAAAATCACAATTAAGAGGTTCGTGGAATAGAGATGAACACGCCAACGAAGGAAAATATAATTATATAATATTCAACTTTATATATATAACAATCATGTGGCAAATAACAAGTAGAGTTTGAAACTTGGAGACTTCACATAAAAGGGCAGAAAAACACTAGAAGAAATTTTGAAAAATGTAATAATCCAACCACTTTCTTGATACATAATAAAAGCAACTCAAATGCCAAGCATAAGCAACTATGTAGTTTAACAATCATAATTAGAATTGTAGGATAAATTACTTACAGGATGATTTGTTGATGTTTTTAAAAACCTTCATTCATCCTAGCGCATATTGTTAGAACATGTAATAATAAAGACAATTATTAACTTCAATTTCTCAATCAATCAACTACTATAATTTAATAAAACTTTGATATTACCATCGATATCTGTCAATTCTTCTTCATATGTATCGTTATCGTTATTATGATGATTATCTATAGTTGATCTGACAAGACATATCATCATATTTATAAATTGTATTAGAGAATTTCTTTGCAAATAAAATTATCATACAAATACAAAATTAATATTCGACACATACCCTTACTGTAAAATTGGACAGTTGCGCTTGTCATGTGACACACCTCGATGCCCGCATCCACGACATAACCGGGACTTTGAGGTTGACTTCTCCTTTAATAATTTCAATCTCTTCCCACATCCCTTTGTTCTTACTAAAGGTGGATCAATAATAATAAGAGTCTCATCCATGGATTTATTCCTTTGACTTCTATTGTCGCATGTTTTTTTACTAATGTTTATCTCTTGAATTTTGCTGTAGATAAAATCAAATTGTTCATCCAAGAAGTTTGTCCCCTCATCAGTCAAAGATGCATCATCAATTAATATCGAAACTTTATTGGATAACCTCGAGTGTCTTGACATTAAAATCCTTTCTGGATCATTGATGAAATTTTGCTCCCCCAATGAATATATTGTTCCAACCTTTGCATCTCGTGTCCATCGTTTGAGCATATACTTATTAGGTAGATGAAACACTTGGTTGATACGAAAAAAAGCTAACATATGTCTGCATGGAATGCCATCGAACTCAAATTTCCTACAGCTACAGGATAGGTAGTCCCTCTGTTTGTCATACGTGAGGACCTTTGGTTTGGAGGAAGAACAATTTTGAAAATTCATCACACGGTAAACCACTGACCCAACTCCTATAGATTCTTGTTGGACATAATAACCATGAATTTCAGTCATTTCACTTTGAAACTTCATCCATTTCTTTTTCGTGTACTTCTTAACCATTTGAGTTTCCATTGGCCAGTTTGTCTTAATTCTGGGATGCTCATTCATATCAATATGGTCAGCAACTAACTCATTGTGTCTTTGATGTCTCAGTGCCCTATTGAAACGAGTGATAAAATCCATCAATGAATTCTTATTTGAGACATATCTCTTGAAAAATACATGTGAGCCTTCAGATCTCTGACTACTTGACATTCCAGCATAAAATACATGACTAAAATATGTTGGCACCCACTTGTGTCGTAATTCATACATCAATGACAACTAATCATTTTTCTCTAAGTTAGCACATTTGATAACCTCTTTCCATGAATTCTCAAATTCATCAAGTGTTGTAGAATTTCCAATGACATTTTTGATACTTTGATAGTAGTCACGAAAAGTCAAAGGGTGTAATTTATTTGGGAATTTGTTTAGTATATGCCATAAACAATATCGATGCATTGTTTAGGGGAAAACTTGGGCAATGACTTTCGTCATAGCAGGATCCTGATCAGTGATTTTAGTGCACCTTTAGATATTGCTTCTATAAACTTGTTAAGCAGCCAAACAAAAGACTCAGTTTTCTCATCACTTATATAGCCGCAACCAAAAACAATTGTCTAATGATGATGGTCAACTCCTACAAATGATGCAAAAATCAACCCATATTTGTTGGTGTTATATGTCGTATCAAAAACAACTACATCACCAAATACATTGTATGTCGTCCTTGATACATGATCTGCCCAAAAACACCTGCTAAATCTATTATCTGAATCAGTCTCATATTCAAAGAAAAAAGCTGGATTCTTCTCTTTCTCAGATGCAAATAACTCAATTAGTGTTTCAGCATCGATACCCTTTTGTTCATTTCTTAGTTTTTTCTCAAAATTTCTAATATCTCTTTCTGTGCAACCCACCCTCTCAGGACCTCCATACTCTATCTCTAATAATCGCATTTGTTGACAAGTGGCACATTGGCCTCTGAAAATTGTTGAGTCAATGCTTTCTTTGCTACCGAAACATTACGATGTGAGTGTAGCAAATGTACCTTTGAAGGAGTTGAGAGTGGATGATTATGACTTTCCATGATGTTTTTGACAACCCAATTAGATCCAGTTTGTTCCTTGACAAGTGAAATCTTTGACTGACAACCAGTTCTAACTTCGCCACGTGCTCTTTTCCTTGTCTGTTGATCACCTTTTGCATGATTATTCCACCGCATTTGATCTGTATGCCCTTCTTTAAAACATACAAATTGTTTCCAGACAACTTCATTTGTCATCTTATTTTTCTTGCTATTATTTAACCTAGCACTAAATCCGGCTTCTCGTGCATATTGGTTATAGAATGAAAATGCCTCCTCTAATGATGAGAATTTCATTCCAATTTTTGGCTTTTGATCATCTGCAACTTGGGGAATATATATTTGGGCCTCACCGTCATTTTCTTCCATTACTGGGAATGTCAGATGAAGTGAAGCTCTGCATATAACAGTATAGCCACAAAAGTATACTAAATCAAATAGACATAAAACAATATTCTTATGTGGCAGTAATGTGACATCAAAATGTATCGTTTTAGTACTAAAACATGATCTTTGAAAAAGTGAGAAGTGGTGATAATTTTAATACATGCACTAGACTCTTGGAAAAAATAATATAAAAAAAAGATTGCACTAGACTCTTGGAAAAAATAATATAAAAAAAGACTGTGATTGGGTTGAACTAGTTAGACCATATATCAACATTTTACTAAGATTATATCTCATGAAGCATTTTACTAATCAGATAAAGACATAAGAAATCACTTTATATATCAACAACTATGATTATATCTCATGAATCATTTTATTAGAAATCGCCTTCATTTCATTGTTTACAAAATGATTCTTTTTGTGAGATAAATTTTTTTGGACAGTTGATTTGCCAAGAAAATATGGAACTATAGAAGAAACTAAACTTTAATCTATTTCACTCGTGTGCATTTGCACACAGTATTTACAAACTTTGTACAAGGATGATTCCTTCAATTTTAGGTTTATGAAACAAGGGAAGGGGATGACATCGATAGAGGCTTCAGTTTTGATGTCACCGACAAAGAATTTATGTACATTCTCCTCCAACTAAGCCAACCACGAATTGATGGAACACAAATGGATGAAATTATTGCTAACAAAGAGGATGGTGTTTCACCTTTGATGAGGTAGGCAAACTTCAAGTTCACCATAGATGAGATTATGGTTATCTGAATGGTCCAAATTACAGAACCCCAAAAATGGTTGACATACTTCATGATTTATATTGTATGGAACATAAGTAATCTGTTGTCTCAAGGAAAATATGAGCAAAGAAACAAAATAGTTATAATTGACTTATTGTTCATTCTAGTAAACCGTGTCAATCATTAGTATAAGTTAGTAATACCTCAAAACACAAACAATAGCCACTGTTTCGTTACTAAATTCTCTACAAAATTCGTCGTATTGTTGTTATTCTTGGTCCATTCCAATTTACATGAGCATGCTGTTTCGTTAGATTAAAATAAAGTGTACATATAAATATATAGGCTACAATAAAGTGTTCATTCCAATTTCTAATTTCCATGAGCAAGTTTTCCTCGTACTTTAATTTGAAAGATCTCACAGGGACAGAGTTGGACAACGTCTTAAGGAAATCCTAGTACGCTAGTTGCTCCAGGACGGCGGCAGCAACGAAGAAGGATGGCGTTGAGAGGAAAACCTAGTTTGCGGAGAGGGGTGTCTGGCGGCTGGGGTAGTCCCAGTAACGGTGAGGGTCGGTGTCTGGCGCCGGGTCTCACTCGGCAGGCAACAACGAAGGTGTCGAGGCATCTAGCGGGTGGGTCGGCATCTGGCACTGAGTCACTTCTGGGCAAGCAACGCCGAAGGATGGCGGCAACCCAGAAGGATGGCGGCGGCTGCATCGAGAGAGGAAAGAAAACGAGAAGAGGCTGTTTGGGAAAAAAAACTAAAAAAAGATGGTAAAAAATAAAAAATAAAAAAGATGACAAAAAAATAAAAATGTTGATTGGGATTGTCATAGTGGCAGTTGCGCAAGGAGCGTATGAAAAAGTTATGCAGCATATCATTATTGTATATATATATATATATATATTCTATCTCTACGAAACTCTTATTCTTATCATGACAACTCAACAATTTTATCCTATCACGAAGTCTAGTCAAACTTGCCACCTCATCCTTTTATCTTCACAAATTTTATCAACATCTAAAATAAAGTTTAATTTCCAACACCCCCTCTTAAACTTGATTTTGTGACTCCAAGCAAATATCGCATCTTGATGAAGTCTTCAAACTTGAGACTTTATGTATTCCATTTACACCTCTTTTCTTGTAATACATTCTCTGATATAGTGAAAGCGTGTATCAATGTGCTTGCTTCTATCATGGAAGACTAGATTTTTTGCTAGTGCTATTGTAGACTTGTTATCAACTCGAATCTTGGTTGCCTCTTCTTGTGGTAACCTTAACTCATTCAACAAATATCTAAGTCAAACAACATGACAAACACATGAATCGCAGCTACATACTCCGCTTCACAAGTAGAAAGTGTGACAATAGACTATTTTTTTAACATCCAAGTGAAAGCTGTATCTCCCATAAAGAACACAAATTCTGTAGTGCTCTTTCTATCATCTATATCTCCACTCCAATCACTGTCGTTATATCCTTCAAGTTTGAAGTGGTTAGATGTTGAATAAAGTAATCCAAAATCTATTATACCTTTGATATAGCGCAAAATTCTCTTAGCGATCTTCAGGTGGGTAGTAGTTGGATCTTCTATGTAGCGACTAACAAGTCCAATAGCATAAAGAATATCAGGCCTTGTGCACGTCAAGTATCGTAAACTGCCAACCAAACTCTTAAAACATGTTGGATTAACTTTTTCTTCTTCATCATGCTCTGATAGCTTAACTCCACATTTTACTGGGGTATTTATAGACTTACTGTTATCCATTTTGAACTTCTTTAATATCTCTCTTACATAACCTGCTTGTGAGATGAAGCTTCCATCTTCCCTTTGGTTCACCTCAATGCCCAGATAGTATGTCATGAGCCCAATATTAGTCATCTCAAACTCTTTAGTCATCACTTCTTTAAATTCTCCAAGCATACTTGGATTGCTTCCTGTGAAGATCAAGTCATCGACATATATGCATACAATCAAAACATCTTTATCCTTACTTTGAATGTATAATGCATGTTCATAAGGACATTTGATGAAGCCTTTCTCTTGCAGGTGCTTGTCTATTCGACTATTCCATACCCTTGGTGCTTGCTTTAGCCTGTAGAGAGTGTTCTTCAATTTTAGAATTATGTCTACTTGTTCTTTAACTTCATAACCTGATGGTTGCTGAATATAGACTTCTTCTTCAAGAACTCCATTTAAAAAAGCAGATTTCACATCCATTTGATGTATTTTTCACTTATTTTGAGCTGCTAAAGCAATGATTAGTCTGATAGTTTCTAATCGAGCAACGGGAGCGAATACCTCATCATAATCAATGCCAAATCTTTGCCTGTAGCATTTTGCCACCAATCTTGCTTTATATCTTTCAACTTCTCCTTTGGCATTCTTCTTTATTTTGTACACCCACTTCACACCAATCGCCTTATGTCCTTTAGGAAGTGCAGTTAACTCCCATGTGTCATTCTTCTTTATCACCTTGATTTCTTCATCCATCGCATCTTTCCACCTTTTGCTCTTTATAGCTTCTTGGAAATCTATAGGCTCGCAATCCGCAAAGAGACAAAATAGAGTAACATTATCTTGATTTTCAGTTACCTCATAAATGTCCCGTAAGCTTCTAAAGTGTGGTACTCTCTCACTTAAATTTTCACTTGAAGTTGATGCAGATGAATTTTCTTGAGTACTTGATGTTGGTGTTACTAGTGGAGTAGTAGGTTCCTCTCTTGTTTGCTCCACCCTTGGTTGTTCCACCCTTAGTTGCTCCACATCTTCTTCTTCAAAGTACGGGAAGAAGTTGTAATCTTCATTTCAAGATTCCCAATTCCATTCTTCTTTTTCATTAAATATGACATCTCGGATGATGATTGTCTTCCCAGTATCTGGATTGTAAAAAATAAACTTCTTACTTTTATCATCCAATTTACTTCTTGCTTTATCAGGCACATGAACGTGGGTTATACTTCCAAAAACTTTTAGATGAGAAATCCCAGGCTTCCTTCCGCTCCACGCTTCTTATGGTGTCTTGCCCCCACACACTCCTTGTTGGTGATCGGTTGGATAAGTACACTGCACATGCAACCGCTTCTACCCAAAGTTCCTTTGGTAGCCTCTTTCTTTTGAGAATGCTCCTTGCCATGTCAAGGATGGTTTGATTCTTTCTTTCTGTCACTCCATTTTGTTGAGGGGATCTTGGAACCGTCAAGGGTCGTCGTATTCCGTTGGCTTCACAAAATTCTTGAAACTCCTTTGAGGTAAATTCTCCTCCTCGATCAAAACGCATAGCTTTGACCTCGAAACCACTCTCCTTTTCTATGGTAGCTTTAAATTTCTTGAATATGCCAAAGACCTCCGATTTTTGCTTCAAGAAGTATACCCAAGTTTTCCGAGAAAAATCATCTATGAAAAGAATGAAATAATTACTCTTACCAAGTGAATTTGGCTTTATCGGACCGCAAACATTTGTATGTATAAGTTCAAGAGGCTTTTGAGCTCTTGAACTTGACTCCTTTGGAAAACCTCTTCTAAATTGTTTCTCACGTAGACATGCTTCACATACTTGATCAGGATGTTTGATGCAAGGTAGTCCTCTCACCATCTCCTTCTTTGAAAGCAATTCTAGTCCTCCGAAATTAAGATGTCCAAATCGAAGATGCCATAGCCAAGTAATGTCTTTGTAACAAGCTTTAAGACAGTTGACAACATCATTTTGAATATTAAGTAAGAACATTCTATTTTTTGACATAGGCACCTTAGCAATTAAGCAACCAATATGATTTTTCAAGATGAGCATACCATCTTTTAGATGAATATCATATCCTTTTGCCAAAAGTTGTCCTAAGCTTAGGATGTTGCTCTTCATATTTGGCACAAAGAAAACATTTGAGATAAATTCATGTTTTCCATTCTTCAAACGGATGAGAATGTTACCTTTGCCTTTTACCTCAATCTTTGATTCATCTCTGAAGGATACATTACCACCAACTGATTCATCAAGCTCTATGAACATGTTTCTTTTCCCGCACATATGATTGTTTGCACTAGTGTCGAGATACCAACTTGTATCTTCTTCTCTTTCATTATCTTTATACGATAGCAGTAGGGTGTCATCATCTTCTTCTTTCCTTTCTTCCATATAATTTGCTCTTTCATATACTTTATTCTTGGGCAATCTACATTCTTTTTCATAATGCCCAAATTTGTCACAATTGTAGCACCTAACTTGAGATTTATCGTACCTCGAGTTTGTGTATTCTCTTCCACATCCTCTTGTTGAATGTTATCCTCTTTTATTATTGTTGTTAGAAACCCATCCTTGCTCATTAGGACGGCCTCGTCCATATCCCCGACCTCTTCCACGTTGACTTCTATTGTTACTGGAGATTTCATCTTTATTTGTCGGTTGAAGAGCCGTCTTTAGGAGTTGTTGAGTAATTTCTTCATTTATCTTCTTCTTTTCTTCATGGGCTTGTAATAAACCCAGGAGTTGCTCAATTATCATGACTTGTAGATCCTTGGTCTCTTCGATGATGGTTGTAATGCTATCAAATTTTGAATCCAATGATCAAAAATTTTTCTCAATAATAGTTACTTCTTCTAGTTTCTCACCATTTCTCTTTAGTTGATTGGAAATGGTAGAGACTCTAGAAAAGTAATCTGATACCAACTCACCTTCTTTCATACGAAGAGCATCAAATTGACTTCTTAATGTCTGAAGTCGTACCTTTTTTACTTTTTCTTCTCCTTGATATGAGATTTGGAGCTTTTCCCATGCTTGCTTGGCCGAAGTCACACTTGAGATTTTCTCAAAACCATCCTCATCTAAAGCTTGATAAGTGAGAAAAAGAGCCTTTTTGTCTCTCTTTCTTAAATCTCTCAGACTGTATTTTTCAGTCAGAGTTAGCGTTGAGTCATCACGTTGCTCAACGAAGCTTTTTTCTACAACCTCCCAAACATCATGAGCTCCAAGAAACACCTTTATATTGATACTCCAATTGTCATAATTACTCGCTTTGAGTACTGGAACTTGGAAGGGAACCATACCTCCATTAACCATGGCTCTGATACCACTTTGTTGGAAAAAAAAAGAAATTATGGGAGAAGAAGTAAAAAAAGAATTATAGAAGGAAAATGTGGAAGAGGAGGAAAAACTCTATGTGGAAGAGGAGCAGAATAAAACAAAACTCAACTTGCTTCATTCATTGAAAAGAAGTACATATTTATAGGCTTATCGGATAAACACTAATAATATATATATATTTTTAAAATTCTATCTCTACAAAACTCTTATCCTTATCATGACAACTCAACAATTTTATCCTATCACGAAGTCTAGTCAAACTTTCCACCTCATCCTTTTATCTTCACAAATTTTATGAACATCTAAAATAAAGTTTAATTTCCAACATTTTGTGCATGAAAGACAAGAAAGTAGTTAAAGTAGATGATGTTGTTTACTTTGAAGGAATATAAAATGGAGAAGAGTAACTCAATGTTTATTCTCTCACCCAAACTGCGTCTCTTTTGGTCTCTATTTTCTTCCTTATAGGGAAACGGAGCATAAATCTGAGAAGAAGGCGAGATTGAATTGGGAAATGGATGGGAAGCAATTAAAGAGCCAGCTGGCTTGAGGGGGGAGGTCAGATCCTCTTGTCCAGAATTTTTTGGACTAGAGGAGGCCCTTTTTATTCATTAGTTGGGTAAATTGGACCCCACCTGTTAAACAGGTGGGACCAGCCCATCCAATCAATGAATGAGTAGGGGATCAGGACTGATCCAGGAATCCTGTATCAGAGGATCTCTGCCTGAGAGGGGGGAAGAGGGGTAGGTAATGAAACAGAGTAGTTAGGAGCAATAAGAGCTGGATCATCTTCCCTTCTTTTTGTCACTCATTTCTCCTAGTCCTACCTACCTTACATTGTCATGAAACCTACTTTGTATGAAAATATTAACTAATCTGATCAATCGTGTAATATAATTTTTTTTCTAGGGTTCAGACTTTCCTTTTAGGTTATAGTGTTCAAGATAAATAATTTTAGGTACTCACACGGTAAAATATATGTAATTATATATTTTGGATCTATGATTTTAAGAATTTTTTACTTTTAAAAATATAAAAAATAAAAAATAAAAAATATAGAATCAAGCTACCTGAATTAAATCCAGACGGCTCAACCAAAACTTAAAAAAAAAAGTCAAAGGTACCTGGATTAATTTTAGGCGCTCCAAAAATTTTCTTAGATACCGTTCCGTAGAATTAATTATTTGAGTGTTAGTTGAGTTAGTGTACACGAAATCTAACTAGTTAAAGTATGGGTCTTGGCCTTCAAACTTAGTTAAATATAACTTATTACAACATGAGTGTTGTTGTACAAAATAACTTCATATTATAACTACTATAACCACGATAGCAACTAAATAATAATAATAATAATAATAATAATAATAATAATAATAACTACAATAAGAATTTGTACTCTTGGTCAATATAACTCGTTATGTACTAACCATCTCTGTTAAGTATGAAAAAAAAAACACAAAAAAAAGAAAATGACAACCATCATACCACCCACATGCACACCCCCATACATTCTCCTTTTCTCCCTCTTTTCTTCTCTTCCGCAGCGAAACTTGCAACCCCTTCTCATCTTCTTCTTTCTCTTCTCTAGCGGCGACGAACGACATATTTCTTCCCATTCTCCTTCTCAAGCACAACAACCCCTTTTCTTCTGATTTCTCTTCTCTTGAAAGCAACGATAGCTGTTGTTCACTCCCAACGACAAGGGTAGTAGCCCTCCTCCCTACTTCTTATGTTGTTTTTCTAGTTCACCATAGCCATCGGAGCCTCTGTCGGAGGAGTTAGTTGAGGCCACCGACGAAAAGGAAAAGGTTCTCCTTCCTTATTCTTTCAACATTTCAGCTATTTCACCCTTTGGCTTGTCCTGCTCTCTCTCCTAACAATAGTAAACGCTTGTTGCTTTCATTCTCTCTTAGGTTTTTAGTAGTGACTTCTTTTCTTGATTTCCAACAACGAACAAGAGCAATTAGTTTTTCCTCAAGGTGAATCTGATATCATTTTGTTTTCTTTGTCTTGATAGCCTTTCCATAATGTTAAAAGGATGAAGGTACCTAAACTGATTATGGGGAAAACATGCGAGATATATTTGATCCAAATTAGTTTAGGGATGGGGAAAATTACAAGGAAGCGAGATCAAAATGATCCTTCGACTTCGAGTTGTATATAAAAAATTTAGGCATTCATGTCATGATTCTTATTAGATAGTGTTTTGATTATTTGAGTTATGTTTGATATTCTGTTTGTAGACCCGAGCTCGAGTGGAGCACGGTGACCTGCCGACACTTGAAGATTTTGTTGTATATAAAGTGGGTACATCTCTTTTAACTCATATAATTATATATCCTTGTGCATGAATAAAGAAATGATGAAATTATATATATTTGTATAATTGTTTTCAAAAGGGAATTAAAATGATATTAGAAGTAGCGAAATGGGTTAAAATAATAAAATCTTGGAAGGTAAATAATTGATATTATTTCTTGTTCACATGTGGCTTTAGGATTATTATGGGAAGGGTTGTTTTAAAAATTAAATAAATATTCTGAATTACTCTTCTATTGATACCTGTCTTTTTGGACTTGCTTGACCTTCTATATATACTCTATGCTTTTGATATTCTATCTGTTGATACTTATATCTTTTTATATACAAAACTTAGGATGATAAATTAAAAGACTTGATATGAAAATGTTAACTTGATTGACCATTTGATATGAAAAGAGAATAATTATGGTTAATGGATAAAATGAAATCATTAAAGTGAAATAAGAAAGATGGTAAATGAAGAATATTAAAAAGTGAAGACCATGAGATTACCTTTATACTAGAGCTTTATATTGGAGTATTGGACCACCCACATGTTATTGTGGTAGCGCGGTGGCCCGTGGTCTAGAGTACCTGACCGTACACCCGAGGCATGATGGCGTGATGTAGCCCTCGGTCAGTGTTTATTATGTCTTTCACCGGTAAGGGCTTATAGCTCGTATGTCAGATGACGTATGCGATAGTCTTATACTCTGAGAAGTCTTTTAGCCTATCCATATGGTATTACATTGATAATATTGGCTCAAGTGATTCACTTTTTAGTTGATTTATCAGATTTAGACCATTGATATACATGTTGATATTACCATGATAACTTGTATACCGATTGATTAAATAATAAGATTGGAGAATTGATTTTAATTAATGATAATAAATGATAAGATGAAGATCTTAAACTCTAATATAAAAACATTACCTAATTATAGATAATGATAACCAAAGATGATTATATATATATATACGTATATGTATAAATGGAGAACTTTAAGAATAACTTAAAGTTGTAACAAAATATTATGATTTACTATATTTCTTTGACTTCTTAAACAAGATTAAATTCATACACATCTTTCTTGAGTATCCACTTAGCCATTTGACTAACTTTCTACATTTCTTGGCCTCCAGTTTTGCAGACACAGGGATCCTTTTTGATATTATAGTTGGTCCCAGCTTTACATAGTGTTGCTCAGAGATCTCAACGTATTGATTCCTGGTTTGTTTTACTTTTGTTTCATTGTATTCATATTTTGTACTTTTATTTCAGATGTCGTTTATCTATATCGTTTTGTGGTTTACGAAAACTATATATATATATATATATATATATATATATATATATATATATATATATATATAGTTTGATACATGTCTTGGTTATTCTATTTAGATGGTTCTTAGGATTTTTTTTTATTATACTGTCACCGAGTGGGGTACCGGGAACTATACCCTCGGGACGTGAGAATCTCTAAGTATGCTTTAATGCAAGTAACAAGGTTTTGAAGTATAAAAATTCAATCCAAGAAGTCTATTAATTGGGATGTAAAATAGTAGGCAAAATTTAAATGTGAAACTTAGAGCTTCATAGATCTGATTCAAATTGATATTGTCGTAAGGTAATGCCCGATGTGATTACATGCTAAAACACATTTCATAAATATGCACAACAGAAGATAAAATAATAATTCTTAGTAATTACAGTACACACACCATACATATACAAGGATACATATCATGCAAACATGATCGCAATATAAAATTTACGAAAAGTAAATTTACACTAGGTATACCTGACGGATAATGTGCAGTGGAAATGACATCAACTAGCAAACCTAACAGAGTTTGCCTCTACTTGTATCCACGCCGAATTGTTGTTGAGACGACTTCACGAAGCTACGAGTCATTCGTCTTCGATCTGTACTAGCTAAGCATGAAGATGAAGTAATCCGAGAGAACTCCCATGACATGATTTGGAGAGCGGCACGACACCAAAATCGTCGACACTGAATTTGTTGACACCGAAATCATCAACATTGTATTTCTCGACACTGAATTCGTCGACACTAAATACGTAGACATCAAATTTGTCGGCATCGAATTCGATGGCGGGAGATGGCCGACGGTAACTCTTGCTAGGTAAGAGCTTGGGGTGTGGCTAGAGAGAGGGAGAGAGAGAAGAGTATGAGAAGAAATCCTAATCCAATTAGAGTTTTCTCTCAAAAAAATAAAAAATCACTACTCTCTTCTCCTTATAAAGGGTATTTATATACTTCTACATGACTTGCGGAGCAAGTCATCTCCCAAACCCAAAAAGCAAAGTCAACCCTATCCATTACCATTAAGATTAAAGTGATGTTTAGTTTAGGGGTTTAGGAATGAGGGAATGAATTCATTCTCAAACCTTGTGTTTGATTAATGGGAATGGAATTGAAATTTTGGAATGAAATCCAAAAACTTAGGTATTAATGAAACTCACCTCCTCCCTTGGGTTTTGATGAGAATGAGAATGAGAAATAAGTTTTGGACAAAAATATCCTTAATATATTTATTCAATTTATCTTTTATATCAATTTCTCTCTCCTTATATGCTCATCATACTTTCTCTCTCTTCATTCTATCAATCATCACACTTTCTCTCTCCTCAATCTCTCCTATCATACACTCCCTCTTCTAGTCCCCAAGGCATAGCACAGCTGGGGGCATATGGTTTCGTGGCCGAGAGATCCAGGGTTTGATCCTTAAGGTGTTATTACCTGGGGTTAGCGTCCCAGCTATGCATTTTCAGCTGTGTACCTGCATTTACCTCCCTCCATATCCGTGCTACCGACTCTAGGGAGCCGCTGATGTGGCAATTCTACATACACCCCCTCTTCTCATTTTCTCTCATCACACTTTCTCTCTCTTCATTCTCTCCCATCATACTTTCTCTCTCTTCATTCTCTCCCATCACACTTTCTCTCATTAAACATTCTCTCTCCTCATGCTTTCTCTCCCATCACACTATCTTTCATTATTTTTTCTCATCACACTTTCTCTCTCCTCAATCTTTCTCATTATACACTCTCTCTCCTCATTTTCTCTCATCATACTTTCTCTCTTTATTCTCTCCCATCATATTTTCTCTCTCATCAAATTTTCTCTCTCCTCATACTCTCTCATGATACACTCTCTCTCCTTATTTTCTCTCATTACAATTTTTCTCTTTTCATTCTCTCTCATCACACTTTTCTCTTATTATACTTTCTCTCTCCTTATTCTCTCTCACCTTACTTTCTCTCCCCCCGGGGAGGTGTGTAGTGGTTAAGGCATGGGGTATTGCCACATGAGGTCTTGAGGTTGAAACTCGGCGCGTCCGAGCATACCCTCTCCCATGTCTTACCACATGTACTAATGGCTAGTAGCCACCGATGATTTACCTTCTCTGTATTGGCCTAGCAATGGGTTGGTGGAGATGCTGGAGGTAAGTGAATCACCTTTTGCCACATACTTTCTCTCCAATCACACTATCTTTCATTATTTTTTTCTCATCACACCTTATTTCTTATCATACTTTCTCTCTTATTATACGTTCCCATCACACACACTCTCTCTTTATTTTCTCTCATCACACTTTCTCTCTCGTCATTTTCTCCCATCACACTTTCTCTTTCATCATATTTTCTTTCTCCTCATCCTCTCTCATCATGCTCTCTCCCATCACTTTCTTTCACATCTAAATTTTTCTCTTATTTTCTCTAAGAGTAAAAATAAAAATTTTAGTTTATTCTGATAAAAACTATTCAACTAACTAAATATTATTTTTAAGAATGATATCCATGCTCATATCCATTTCCATTCCATAATACTAGATTCTCATTCCAATTTCAATTCCTAGGAAAGAACCAAACGCCACCTAAGTTTGGTTCAAAACCAAACCATCTTGGTTCATAATTAAATAAAACCCTTTTGGTTTATTATTAAACCAAGTTATTTCATAACTAAACCAAACCCTTTTTGATTTTTTATTAAACCATAATAAATCTATATCTCCTATAATAGTCACGACTCATCTGTGCTTTCGTTCTGACAAATATCTTTCCATATTTATCCTTTCTGTTTGGTCCAACCAAACTCTATCTCTCTCTTGATTTGAAAATCTAATTCTCAAACTTGTTTTAAGTCTCTAAGATAAACTCGTAGTGCATGTGACATTATAGGATCCTGATTTTGTTGGTCGTCCAAAATTAACTATTAATTATGGAACGATCATGAGTGACACCTAGTAGTACATCATGATCCCTAATTGACCAAAAAATCCCAATTGATTCCAAAACCACTTTTGAACTCTTCAACGGCTACAATGAGTAATACCTCATTCCTTTCACTCGTCTTTATCCACTTGTTCAGAACATTGTCTATGTATCAGTTCCTACTAGGCTGACTATGTCACACCTAACCTAAGTAATACTTCATTGTCCTGCAGATTCAAATTACTCCTACATGTGTCTAAGAGTATAACACTCTTAACATGTGATTCTTTGGCCAAAAACTTTGAGTAATAATCCTGACATGTGACCATAGGGTATACATCTTCTTGCAAGGAGCGGAGAATCCTCTGTGAGCTATCCAAATACTTTCAGGCACTTCGACTTATACCCAATCATTGTGGGTCAACACCTCTATGGAGATGTTTGCTTAAGATGTCAAAGTATAAGTCTCCATGACCAAGGTGACTTGAATACCTTAAGTCGAAGGAAACTTGCACTCGAGTTGCAATGAGATTTTCATTGACATATCTATATATGTAAAGATTCATATGAAGTCTCATAGCAGATTACTCTAATGAACTAGTAAACATAACTAATATCCACGTTTAACTCTCAACATCCTAATGTCTCCAACCAGTGAAAAATAATTGCTTGGTTAGACCAAGGAATATAACCCGTGCTAGTCTCACAGAATCGATAATGTCCGAACTCATCAATTCATCGACTAGGGATTATTTCAATATATTCATAATTACACATGTAGAGATGCTCACAAGTTGTGATCCAATCATAAGTTCTTTCATACGATGAATCATATTATAGACATTCAGTAAATGAGTTTAAGATCAAATCCTATATATAGAGAGCGTGCACTCAATTAGTGAAATTTTATTTATCGAATAAATAAGTACAAATCATAAGATGATTGTCTTAGGACACATCACAAATATAACAGATATAACATAACTTGAGTTATCTCCATCTCGGCTACTAATATACATAATTTATTATAAATTTTAAATATAATATTATATAGTATTAATTAAAAATATAATATTATAATAATATAAAAAATTATAATTTAAAATTTTCAAATAAATTTTTATATTTTTTTCAAGTTTTATGAATTTCCTTTTTAATCTCATTTTAAAAATAATTTCTATTTTTTCTAAAAAAATTGAAAAGATGATATGGTGATTTACCAAACAACGCAGCTAGTTTTGTATATTACCCAAAAAGTGTACCTATTTTAGAATTGACCAAATCACGTATTCTTTTTCATTTTTTCCCCTATAATACACCCTCTTCATTTTTACTGTTCATATGGAAAAAAAATTCCAAATCACTTTATTTTTTTCTAAAAAAACTTAATCTTCTTTTTGTCTTTGTCGAAGAGTTCACTTACAGAGCGAGTTGATGGCTTGCTCTCCCGCGTATTGAGCTTCGTCTAAGAATCTATGATTGCCACATGAGGTAGGGCCGCTGTCGTTGAGGCTGCCACTGTGAGAAAGAAGCACCTTTGTAGCACTAGAAAAGTTGCATGGATTGCTGGCACCATCTTTATCATCCTCATAGTTCCCCTTATTATCGAGATAGACCGTGAACAGTAGCTGAACGAGTTAGAGATGCAACAGTCGACCCTCCTAGTCATCCCCACCACCCCAACACCCCTCTATAACACTACCACGCCATCCAATTGAGAAAAGGAATAAGATGATTATGGTCTAATCTTATGCTTAGATAGGTGGTAATAGCAATTCCTGTTTAAGGTAGTGCATTAAATTTGGTAAGTTAAAAATACTTAGGTGTTCTTATCTAATTGAATCTTGGATTTCATTGCAGATAACTTTCATTATTTATTTAGGATTCTCTTGAGGTTAACCAAAAATTATAGATGACTTCCTAACTAATTTATCCTAAGACTATAGTTTTAAGTTAGCTTAACCTTTTTCATATAAGAATCAGTGCCAGACTTGTGATTTTGGGGCCTGAGGCTATTGAAATTTATGTTCGATACACAATGGAAGATGTGAAAAATTAGATTAAACAACTTTTTTTAAAAAAAGATCACAACAAAACAATTTTGTTTAAATCAAACAAATTATCTAATTTAATTATAAGAATTTTATCTAAGATTCACAGGTCATCAAAATTCTTTTAATGCTATAATCTTCTTAACTAATTCTTTGAATCAATTGATGGACAAAAGTACGAGCTAACTCTTTTAAACTTTCTCACAAATTAATAATATAATTTTTTACAAAAATTTTCAAAAAGAAGAGAGAGACGTTTATCATAAAGTGGGAGAGAGATTTTCTTTTTTACACCGTCTTATTTTTTTCTCCCTTTTATATTTTATTTGTAATTAAAATATAAATAGAATATTCCCTCCCATTAAATAATAAATAATTTTATTATTTAATAAATTTGGTGATAATAAATAATTAATTAAATTAATTACTTAAGAATATCCATCATAATTACACGAAGATAGTTTAGGGACCATGAATCGATAATTTCAAGCTCAAATAAATTTAGCTAAAATTAATTAAATTTTTTAAAATTAATTATCTAATTTATTAACTCTAAGATTATTCTACTAAAACTTAAAATTGCATTTTTGAGAATTTTGGAATGTGTTTACTCAAAAGATCTGAATAGTTCATTGATATAATCATTACATGTAGATCAACCCTCTGTTCATGGTTCACAAATAGATCTAGGGAGGTATTTACCTCGGCTTTGTCAAGATTCGAACCCCAGACCTCATTGTGGTAACACCTCATGCGCTAGCCATTAGACCTATTTGAGAGGACCACCTAGATCTATTTGTTGCCATAACAAATAGATCTAGGTGGTCCTCTCGGATGGGTCTAGTGGCTAGCGCATGAGGTGTTGCCACAATGAGGTCTGGGGTTCGAATCTTGGCAAAGCAGAGGTAAATACCTCCCTTATGTGCTAGTCACTATTCTAAAGGCTAGTAGTTACCCGTGATTTACCTCCTCCATGTTATTCTTAGGACGGGCTGGCGGGGGTGCTGGAGGCGAGCATATTCGCCTTTTGCCACAACAAATAGATCTAGGTGAAATTACTATTTTACCTCTCTGTTTGTATCTAAAACCTTAAATACCATTGATTCACTAGTGAACATTTAATTTATAATCTAATAATGAATTAGAGCGCTCAAACTATTCAGTGTTAGAATCAACATTTAAAAGAACCATTTTAGCATCCTTTCGGAAGTTACAAATTCTGTATCTATAAGTCATATTTCCAGCTGAATGTATAAACGAGTCTCCAAAATGTAAGTGTTACGCCTATTATTAAAATAGGTTTCCACAAACAAATCAAGAGACATGTTAATACAAACAAGGAGTTTATGACTACTCAGGATTGAGATTAATCTATATATGATTATCTCAGTAATGTTGATTTGAGTATTTGTAATGATACTTTAAATAGACTCTAAAATCACATCTGGTCCTTACCCTATATAATCATATTGTATAACATATCTCTACTTAGTGTCACTACATTGTCTGTTCAAAGAAGACTATCTATTCATAATGTCATCAAACTATATTAATGATTACTAATTAAAGATCCATACTTTAATCAATCATGGACATTTTAAATATATTATTTATGATTTTAATACTCTTGTATATAACAATCTTATATACTAAAGTTATAGTTTGAGCAATATATTATGGATTTTATATAGATATTTATTTTTATACAATTAAACATAAATCAATCAAACAATAAAATAGATATTTATTTTATTTAAATCAACAATTAATAATAAATATATATTTTATGGACATATTCCCAACAGAGATGAGCACTAAAAATGATGCTCTCAAAGCTTGATATTCATATATTTTTCAATCAACATAAATATAACAATATTTGTAACATGAATTCTAGAAATAAAAGATAGACAAAATATAAGATTGTAAAATATTATGTCATAAGAAAATACTAATAAAGCTAAGATGATTGAAATAAAATATAAAATTCAAGTTCTGAACTAGTATATAGTCACTTGAATATTGCTCACTTCATAGTTTAGAAGTGAAAGTATTGATTAAGTTTGCATAATTAACTTTTCCAACCACTTTTTCAATCACTTTTTGAGACATAGTTGATCAGAGATAAGATTTGATCAATTTTAACTTGGAAAAACTCCTTTGGCAGATGCAACTGTAACTAGTATAGTTAGGAAAATTCGATAAGCAATATAAACATTTGAATAATAATTATCCATTTTCTTTAAATAATTCAGTACATCAATTGCTCTTTTTGATTCTCTTGGTAATGAGTGTCTTAATTATTAGGGCCTTTGATGTCTAGCTAGAGGGGTGGGGGTGAATAGCCGATCACCCACGTCATTTGTTTCCTACACTCGTTAGCATAGCGGAATACAAGAATACGAATAATACAAAAGCTAATTACTAGAAGACTATTAAAAAAATACAAACAAACCACTAACACATTCATTTACGTCGTTCGAAGATTAGAGCTCATACTCCACAGTTGTCCATAAGATGGATGATCCCTTAATTCATTGGTGGATCAATCCCTGAAGCTTTGACTAGCTCGAACCTCCTTGTCGGTGGAGAAACCTCACCACAACTCGATCAAGAACACGAGGATCACAAGAGATCTTGGAGACTCTAATTAGGTGTCACGCCCTAGGAGAGTCCCTGTCCGAAGAAATTTCGGCAGCATCTCCCCTGTACAGTTGACAATCTAAAACTTCTGCAATGCCTTCAGGGCCACATATACATCGGCCAACACGGCCGGAACAATAATAATAATATAATGCAATCACCACGCAGTTAATAATTAACAAACTAGAACAGTGATCAGAAGACTCAAAAACAACCCTACTCAACTACACCAATAAATCTCAAAACCGATATCCTACTCCACTACACTCATAAAACACAAAATCACAACAAACTTACCTCTTCTGCCATCCGGGCAGGCATGTAGCAAAACATAACCAATACAATCCCATCGACAAATAAAAATCCATACAAGATCCAAATGTATCAAAACAGAATAAGTCTAATAAAGAAGAAACCCAAAAGATCAACAAACGTCCTCGTGGTCTGCAGGGGACTAGCGACTGGAACTCTCTGGACAACATCAACCTGAAAATAACAACGGAGGAGGGTGTGAGTCCAACACTCAGCGGGTATCAACTGATATGCATAATAAAGAAAATAACAACCAGCACTAAGCATGCGTACAGTCTCCTAATACAAAAAGGATAAATGCAACTGAAACAAGCAGGAGAAAACTGTACTAACCAGGACCAGGGTATAAGTACAACAGGGTCGTTAGACCGAAAGTGTCATAAATCCTGTATGCATGTCAATCATATGCATCCATATAAATGCAGCAAGTAAATGCAGCAAAACACAAGCAATAAATGTATCATGCATATGATGCCAATGTCATGGTCACCCCAGAAACCAGTCAGCCATCTCACACAATGGTGAGACTGAGTGGGTAGGGCTATGACAACCATGCACTCTGCCATCACTGCTCATGATGAGTGACCGAGTGGACGGGATGCTGTCGGAGTATACCTATCCTCCTACCCCAAATCATAAATGTGGGAGCTCAATGCTCTCATCTCTCGATACACGATGACGGGGAGGGATCCCGGCGTGCTACCACGCTACAGTACACTACCCATAAGCGTCCCAGCGGAGCACCACCGAGCAAACTGACGTGCTACCACGCTGCGTCATGCTACCCATGAGCGGACCAGCGGAGCACCGACAGAGATGAAACTGGCGATGTGCTCAACAATAATGGAGCAGACTATCGCGCAGCATGCAATCATATGAATGGTGTGTAAAGACCACCCTTCTTTCTACTACTACTCTCTAAGGATGACCGTTACTTAACTACTAACTCTACTTAACCGGTATGATTAAAAATCACATAGAAACCCTACCGAAAAATTTCGACAGAGTCTCCCCTGTACCGGTGGCCATATTCAACAATACATGCAATATATACTCAGCCACAAGCGGCTGGAACACATATCAATCAACCACGCAGTATAATAAATCCAAAATAAAGAAAACAATACCACAACTCATCACACCATATCACAATTCATCTACTATGTCCTAATCACATCAAAATATCATGTACTATCTCAAATACTTCTAACATAGCAGAAGACAATAGAAACTAAAAGAAAACTTCTTTCCTAGTCCCAAGGCTTCCATAGTCTTGGCATCACACACCCTTCGAACACCTCCTTGTCGCCTTCCTTTCTATATCTTTTCCTTTCCTGTATCTGCAGTAAGTGGAAGTGCAATCTATAAGCAAAATTTACTTAGTAAGCGCTATCTAACTCACAAAAACACGAATATGCATTTATACAGAAAGAACTAGAAACTATATGCTCTAAAAGAAAATAAAGCATAAACATAACTACCCATGTCAAACTAATAGCAAAGAAAAGCTAAGGAAACTACTCATGTAATTCCAATAACTAATCATGCTACACAAGGATAAAACTGCATGCTAGTAGATAAAGCTAATCATGTTAAATATCAAATCAGGAAACAAACAAAATTGATACTGCATGCTAGAACTCAAAAGAACTAAACTTACTGATTCTAAGCATAAATGAAGCTTGTTTCATTTGTTTCAAAACTTATACTTTATTACTTTAAAATAATAATCAACTTCTCTTGGGCCCGGCATTGTACCAATTTGCGCGCATCCTTAATATGAGTCGAGGTAGCTAATCCCGAAACTACTAAGGTACTTCTAGGCGATCTTGTGCCTAGGGGCGATCTAGGAGCCCACCCAATGGACCTTGTGTCCGGTACATGCCATTTAAAAGTAAAATACTTAATTACTTCTTCTCTAATTGCATTGACATTTTAATAGACACCTTGTGTGCCAAAATCCCTAAAGTCTTGACTTTGGAATTTACTTAAGGCCTTGGCCTTTTTCTTTCTTTTCTTTATCTTTCTTATACTTTTCTTAAACTCAAAATACTAATAGGGTATTTTCCATATGCATCTATGAGTGAAACTAACTAGATAACACACAATCATGCATATTGAAGTAGAAAAGAAACCTAAATCTATACTTTGCCACAAACTAATCACCTCAAGCTAGTATACAAAAAGAAATCTAGAACCCTAATGCTTTAAAAGAAAGGTTTCTCATGTTATTCTAATAGCAAATGAGAAATACTGCTCGTGCTCTACTAATAGATTAAATGAAAGCTGTATTTGCTAAAGAACTAAACTAAATCTGCACTTAATATTCTGCAGAGGAAACTGCTTATGTCCAGCTAATAACACAATGAAATCTGCACTTTAAATTCTACAAACAATACTTATACAAATCTACTTATTAAAATCTGCATACTATACTCATAAAAATCTGCATGCTATACTTATAAAAGTCTACTTATAAAAATCTGCACAGCTCTTCCTAATAAAAATCTGCACTCTAAAGACTTAATCAAACTTCACTATAATCTTTTAAAACTGCACTATGAGGAGATCTAAACTACATTAAAACTTCCAAATTGATTTCAATTATCTCAGTTTCCCCACTCATCTAATATCAACCACTGCTTTCTAAACTTTCTGTTTCATCATCAACATAATCTATTTATGATTAAAAGGATATTTACTCCAATTTTCCTTATTTTTTTTTAAGTCCGTTCCTACTTCAACTAATATGAAGAAGTGATCTAACTGGAATTGTAAACTATAAATATTCAATCCAAATAACTTAAGTGCATATTGAAAGAACATTTACTTAAGCATCATAAGTTCAGATTCTATTGAATCCATTCAATAGTCTAGGTGATCCTCTAAAATAATCCTGCACCTCTCTACTTGGTCTATCACTGCATAAGCAAAAGTCATTCAACATCTCTCACTTTACACTAAAGAGATGACACCACCTACTTCATCTAAAAATAAACCAAAATTACTGCCAGATCAACCTCCAATTAGCCTAATAAACCAATACTTAATCAAAGTCATTCTATGTTCATTGCCTAATAGCAAAACAAAGGGAAACTAAAAACTTAAAGAAAAATCTAACTATATACTTGGAATAAAAGAGTCTGAAATGTTTTCATGAAATCTGAATCTAACATGCTAAACTTAAAACTATAACTGCAGGTTAAAGGATCACTAACAAAGAATCTAATAGCATGTTAAACAATTGATAACAAAAGGGTCTAACTGGTTAGAACTTGAAACTCTATAAAACTTATACTTCTTATACTTTAAAATATTTATCTTTTTCTTCTTCAGACCTTGGTCTTTACTTTACTTATAACTTCTCATGAATCCCTAAAAGGATTAAGTAGAATACTATATGTACATATAGATTCTAGAGTTGCATAAAACAAGTTCAATTCGTTAAGACTTGCTGTGAACATAAGGAATTGCATCTAACTATACATGCTGTCCAATAACAAGGAAATCTAAGATTTGCATGCATTAAATTAGACCATTCAAGCTCACTGATTTGCAAAGGAAATAATACTGCAAAGCTAAAAGAGAAGGTCGGTTGCCCATGCTTAATAACCTTTGCAAAAGAACTAAACTGAAATGTTGACCTAAAGCTATTCATACTCATTAATTTACCAAAGAACCCCCATCTGTCACGCTAACTATAAGGTTGTTCTTTCTTATAGAATTAATCTTCATGCTTCTACAAACACTTACAATGTACAAGCAATGCACAAATGCTACAACACTAGAACTGAATGCAAGTAAATAATCTTGCTGAATTGAACCTCAAGAAGTCAACTTGCTGAATTGAAACTTAAAGAATCAAACTTGAATAACTTTAAATCAGTAATTAAACCTAACTATATGCCAAATCCATTAAAACCCCTTCTTATCTTCCTTTAAAAACTCACGGCATCAAGCCCTTTAAACTAAGCTAACCTCAAATAATCGGTACAGGAATTATCTTCCTAAATATAGAACCCACTTGATCTCCTGAATAAACTAGTATAACAGAATGTTATATCTTACAGACATTTGATTATATGTAGTGAAACCCCATTGAAATAAATCATATGATCTTCTACCCAGCAGCTGTAATGCATGGACTCTTAATCTAGAAAACATAGCTTCAAGTTGTCCATCTGCTTCAAACCTTTTCAAAGCATAATCGATATCCTGTAAACAAAAGGATTAGGTTCTCTTCACTCTTCTTAATCCGCTGATTTAGTTCTAAAATCTCCATCAAAATACCAATCATCAAGCTAAATCCATCGACAGAATCTGTCCAAGATTTTGGAAGCTCTCAAAAGAACAAAACCTCCAACCATTGAATCTTAACCTACCAATAATCTGTACCTTCCACATTAATTCCAATCCAGCAAAACGTAAGGAAAGGATGCAGCAAATGCTAACAAAACTGGAATGCTAAAACTGTGATACTAATTAAGGTAACAAGGAGATCTAAGTTTGATACCATGTAAAACCTAAGTAAAACTTACACTTGATACACTTACCCATTCTAAATTAATCCTTAGTAAGCAGAGTATAAGGAAAATTGCTGCTGTTATCACAAAAATTAATACAGTGATGTACTAAAACATGCACCCAATGGATCTACACAATCTAATTCTTCCAACTACGCATAGCATAAAGAAAAGTTGCTCAATAATCTATACCATTACAGGTTCATCAATTGGCAGCAAAAATTTTGAAACTTGCAAGGCTCAAATGATCTGAAAACAGAGAAAGCAAGGAACTCATGCAAAGCTTCAGGAACAAGGAGAAAATCAAGGATTAAACGTCGGAGCTATCTTACTGTAGGTGAGTAGCAACTTACCCCTCGTGTTCTTGGACTTACAGCCGGAAAAGGTGGCTTCCAATACTTCTAGGGCTTGCGGAGGACTCAAGCTCTCGGCAACTCCTTCACCTCCACTTGTTCTCCTCGACAAGGTGATCATGATGGTAGAGAACCCTCTTGGATTAAGTCCTTGGCCGGCCGCCGGAGACGAGCCCTAGTTGTGGCTTCGTCGTCTTCGTTTTCGCCCGAACAGAAACGCCGTCGCAAGGTGAGGGATCGGGAATTATGAGAGAAAATTTTAGGTTTTCGAAAAAAGATTTAAATCTTATACTTTAGGTTATTTTCGTTTTCAACTATAGCTTAAATGAAAATTTTCTCCTTCTTTAATAACAAACGATCGCTAGCACACTTGGTCAGCCGCTTCGCTTAAATCTTTGTTTCGGGTCCGAGGTCGAGGGTTCGAACCTCGGCCGAAACATTTTTCCACAACCTTTTATAAACTTAAGATATTTCTATATCTACTATCCCTTAAATGTGATTTCTCCCATTACTTGATCAGCAATAACCGCCATCCCACTTGGTTAGCCGAGTTTTGCCCAGATCAGAGGTTGCTGGTTCGAACCTCGGCTTGGACATTATTTTGTCAAAACTTCCTTCGTTTAGTAAAAATACCAAATGACCTCCAAAAATTACATAAAAATACTCTAAAAATTTCTAAAAATCTCTAGAATATTTTTATAGCATTTCTAAATATTTTTGAATTATTTCTGGGCTCAAAATGAGGAAATTTGGGTTGTTACATAGTGCATGACACTAAGCATGGCAAAAATCCTGAGCAGCATAGCAATATCCATATATATGTAAAATGTGTTCCATAGGACAATGAACCAAATCAAAGGTGCACTGATCAGATAAAGTATAAAACCTAGGTCCTGAACATAATAAAAACATGATTGTGTCACTACCCCTATAAGCATGTATAATCAGGTAGGTACTAACATGATGTGCATAACAAATAAACAAACAAACATGTAACAGATCAGGTAGTGACCAACTGAAACAGATAAGAAATAAAATCATTGCTATTTGTTAAAAATATTACTATTCATATCAAATGACATAAAGTCAAAGTACCCGCCTCCAATTGAAAGGTCTAATCTGGTCCAACTCGGATGTCGAGATGCTCGTTTCGCGTCAAAACCCTGAGTCACGAATATATATACATTTTATTTAGCTAAAATTCAAAGGAATGGCTAAATAAAATCCTTAAGGCTAAATTAGGGCAAAACCCTAATCAACCTAACCATCGAGGATAATTCACCTACAACAAAAATGATCATACCTAACTAATATCAAATTCGAAACATGAACTATAATTTACCATGTATCAAAACGTACCTAAATCACTCCATAACCAATTATGTATGTATCAATTCATACCTAAAACAACATGTATCAAGAGCGTGCCAACTCAATCCATACACCAAACCCTTACCTTACGACTGCTGGACCAAGATTCTACTGGAAACAGAGGTTGCTGCTTGAGCAGGAATCCACCGACTAGTCTAAGCAAGATCAAGAAACAGGAGTTAACCCTCAGCCAAGAACCCCTACTGGAACCTCACTGTGCCGTTCACCAATGAAGCAACCAGCAACAATACTAAATCCAGAGCAAAGAAGAACAAGAACTGAGATCAAGATGGAGATCACGAATGCAACAACCTAATCATCTTACCACTTCCTCTCCACTGGTCGCGGTGATCAAGGATCCAACGACAGTGCTTGGGCACGGGTGCGCCGGTGGTGGATTGGTTATGGCACGACAGCGGCGCTAGGGCACAGGGAAGGGTCAGCGACACTGCTAGGGTACAACGTGTCCTTGCCGATGAAGGTAAGAACAGAGATCCACCTGCACTGCGACGACTCAGGAAGAGGGGAAGTCAGACAGAGGCGAGGGCTCGGGTGCTGGCGATCAGCTCAGGGACTGCTGAGAGGCTAGGGCTCGACATTGCTCTCGTCTGCCGGCGTCGTCCGTGGTGATCGGGAGACGTGAGAGGAAGAGGGCGTCGGTGGTACGGCTTGGGAGGGAAAAGAGAAAGAAATAAAAGGAAAGGAGAAGAAACCGCTGCGGCGGTTAGGGCAAACCGGTCGCGAGGGGGAGAAGAGAAGGCGCGGGGGGAGAGGGAAACGACGACGAGAGGAGAGGAAAAGAGAAAAAGAAAATAAAAATAAAAATTTGACTTTTTCTCGCTAAAACGGGGTAGCTTAAACAGACTTTTCTGACCCCATTTTATCCACGTAAACTCATCCATACGGTCTCCGAAAAATTCCAGAAAAATTTCTAAAAATTTCAAAAATTCCCTTATCATTATTTGCCATTTTTTGATATTTTACATTAGGGGTTAACCACCTCTAATTTCATCACCCAAGCCAGCCACCCCAAGCTCCATTATATAGAGCTTGGGGAAAATAGCCAAGCTATTTCTACCATTACCAGTTGGGTGATCATCTATGGAATTTGACCGTTACAACCCCAACGGCTCAATATCAGTCAACTAGTATCAGGGCCAGTTCACTAGTTCACTTTGATTGAGAGAACAGAAGCATTCTATTTTCTCCCGTCTAACCACTAGGCGACTGGTAAACCCTAAATCTAAGGTTTACCTTAAGTAGAATCACTCATGCACTCGTCGTCATTCACACAACTCTCAACCTTACCTTCTAGCCTCCTTCATCAACTTTACATCTCTTATATGCTTCCCCATCCTTCACACCTTGCCTTCAAAAGCTTCCTCAGCCTTATCCTTATTATCAAGTCTTCCATTGTCGAACTCCTCGCTTCGGGACTTTAACCTTACTAAGTCACACTTGGAATTATGTTGCCAAGACTACACACTTAGACTTACATCCCAAGACTCCACTTATACTTTCACAATTGCTAAGATCACAATTAGACTTTTCCTTTGTCAAGATCACACTTGGATTTTGCCTTGTTGTACCTACATCTTGCATGCCCATAAGTGCATATCAAATATAATAATAATACTAACTTAAACTTTTTCCCAAACATCTAAACCTAGGGTCACACAGATTACTCCAACAATCTTTTCCTTTTTGATGTTTAGTGATGTGTACAATCTGTAAGTGCACGATTGTCGTCAAGTAATAAAAGATATCAATCCCACGATAACTGAATATAAGTACTAGAGATCAATCATGGCAAATTAGCTAAATGAGTGTTGGTTGAGAATATTTCACTAAAGAAGTAAGATTAAGAGAAAGAGGCAAAAGAGAGAGGGAGAGTTGAGAGTTGGTTGAGGAACTTGGTTGGGAGAAATGTTCTAGGGGTTCGATTTGATTGTGATGCTAATCAATAAACTAAGGATCACCAACTACTCATCCTCTATTTCTATGCACATGTAGGAAGCTCATTCCATTATCAACACTTCCCCGTGGTGGTCATACCAGAGTATCATTTCTATTGACATTCAATGCTATCTAATGGAAGTGATTACTATGAGGTCTGGTTCAAGGGATACCTATGTTACTAGGTCCCCGGTCATACATACACAAGAATGTACCAAACACTTGATAGCATGAATATAGAAATAACTCAATAAACCTAATTCTACACCTCCTTATAGAAAATTACTCCCCCTTTTGATGCGATGCTCTAGATGTCTGATTAAAAGGGTTACCCTTGTCACTAGGACCCCGATCATATGATCTAGAGAATCCCCTCTACAGGATGAACAAAATGATACAATCATTCAACCAAATATAAGAATTAAACACAAACACATCACACACACATTTAATCGAATGATTAGAAGGCATAAGCAATGTCATATGGAAAGAAAATGTGCAAATCCAAGAATATACATCAATTTCATATCACAATTACTCCCTTAATTCTAGAATAATGTGATTTACTCTATAACAAGGAAGGAAAGAAAGTCCAAAGACAATGAAATTGTAAGCATCAAAATCTATTCTAAGAGAAGTAGGGAGAAGAAGCTTATCCGAAGTGTCGAGTAATCTTCGGATCCAATCCTTTGCTTCCGGAGTCAAGGAGGATGATCAAAAAGACTTCGGATCATCGAATAGAGTGTGGAGGGGGTGTAGATTTGAACTAAGTTGGTCTCCCAAAGGGAAGAACCTTCCTCCCTTGAAGAAGGGGAAGAACTCCCCTTTAATAGAGCAGGGCATAAGCCAGGCATGACCCATGTCATAGCCGTGCCTCATTGACATGGCCATACCTTGAAGCCGTTCTATTTGGGAGGCATAGCCATGGCTTTTTTTTTGGCTCTGTTTGCTTGGCATGACCATGTGAAAACACACGAATAGAGTCTTCCTCTTCTTTGGATTAAAGGCACGGCAGTGTGAAAACACACAACCAGAGTCTTTCTTTTCTCTGGATGAATGGTACGTTTGTGCCTTTTGGCATGGCCATGTACTATTTGCTCATGAGAGAAGGGACACAACTGTGTGAAGCCACACGACTAAAACTCTGCTCTTCTTCTTTCATGTCTTCAAAGCAGGTTTCGCATCATTTTTGCTCTAAAAATACATCCTGTTAATAGAAAACCAAAAAATAACATATCTCCGACAAAGAGTGTAATTATGCTAAAATACGACAAATAGGGATGAAAAGGCATCGAACATAAGCAAAGACTTTTTATGTAATTCATGTGTAGGATATAGGTGTTCAATGCTTTATTTTTGAAAAGTTTTTTTAAATGGTCAATGGCGGTGTAAAATTTAAAAAATATATATAATAGTGATCGTCTCATTAATAGAGTCATTTTGATAATGATTATAAACTCTAGAGGAAATAATAATTTTCTGTGCTATTTCTTTTTTTGTAATCCATTACCTTTCTTGTAGATCAATTTCATGCTTCTTCATTGTGAAAGGGCTGCTGTATTATTCTTAGTCCATTTTCCTAACAACTACTTGCATGTGAAATACTCAATTTTTTTCATCAGTACTGAAATTATAGTAATTTTCAAAATTCATGTGGTATTTTTGCAAGATGCATAGAATTTGAAGTAAATGAAATGGAATAGCAAAATTGGAAAAGAAATTGTTGCAACGTAAGTTACAAGGTCCTTGATTTTTTGAAGCTTCTTCTGAGTTATGATATATTGGTTGATCAGTAACTATAGAATCTAGTCAACGTCTATGTGTTCTAATGATATGTTCTTTGAAAACCATCAGTCATTATTATTGGAAGATTCAATACATAGTTAAACTTAATGAAGTACTTCTTTAGTTATAGTATTGCAATGTGGTGTTATTTCTGAATCTTTTATGTGCATATGCTCTGTAGTTAAGTTCTGCCCGAGACTTGCATGTATGAACATACTAATTCACATGTTTGGGAGTTCATATACATTAACAGTCTTATTAATCCTTTCATGGGTATGCTAGATCGATTAATATTTGAAATTCTATATATTAAGCATGATTCTCCAAAACTTTTGCTAATGAAAAAGAACACCTCTTGATGTGCCTGAACTTGAGATTAACATTATTGAGGAAGAATCATATGAAATGAATGAGTGTATGCTTAACTGTTGATTTTATCACAATGAAGTAAACGACCTACGAGTATTTCCACTAAATGGCCTTGTAAAAATATATCAAACCAACTGGAATTTTTTTTTGTTAATGCAATTTTTACTTCAGTTTATGAACATATCATTTGTATCTATAAGTTGCATTTACTCTTCGTAGCTACCATCTCCAGCACTTCCACAATGATTATGGGTGAGCTTTTATGTGTTGCAGGTTTCTGAAAGCTAGAAAATTTGATCGTGAGAAAGCAACTTTTATGTGGGCCCTCATATGCTTCAGTGGAGAAAGAAATTTAGAGCAGAAACAATTTTAAAAAATATGTATTTTATTATCTGTAACTTTAGGAATTTGGTTGCTTTGTAAAAGCATAGAAGGTTAATGAGTGCCCCTCCTTTTTAAAATATTTTTCTCTTATGTTATCAATGTGTTTCTAACTCCCTTTATTTCATAATAAGAAAATTATCATTTGATTCTTTTCAGACACATGAATCAATGGTTGGTTATCTAATGTTAACTTATGTTGTTTGATTTTTGTAGGACTAGTCTCATGAATGTTAGCTTGTGAGAATCGAGTGGCCTATTAATGTTGTGACTATTTTATGTATTCCAATGCAAGAGAGTTAGAAGAACCAACGCAACAATCAAAAATCAGTGTGGACTTTGAACTACTTGCACTACTTCAGAGAGACATAGGAGAGGAAAGACTTGCTGCTCATAATCTTTTTTTTTTTTACCTTATCAACCTGTAACACAGTTATTTCTATTGGAAATAAAAATTATATGATATTTATTTAATTTTATATGCCTGTAACATAGTTATTCCTTTAGTGATAATTGTACGATATTTATAATTATATGTGTGATATTTTTTTTATTTTATGTACAATTAACTGCAGCACGCGGTTGCGCACTACGAATGATATTAACTACAGCGCGCGCGGTCGCGCGTTGCGAATGTAATTTACCACAGCGCGCGGCTGCACGCTGCGAATGCAATTTACCGCAGCGCGTGGCCGCGCGCTGCGAATGTGTTATGACTTTTAACAGCATGGAGTTGTGGAGCATGCGATGCGCGCTACAGATAGCATAAATGCGCACTGTGGAAAGTCATTTTTATTATAGTGGTAAGTGAATGTGCGTTAAAGCATGCATAAAAATAGATCTATTCTACGCACATCACACCCACAGACTTAAACTTTTACTTGCCCTCAAGCAAACTATCGCAATCTAGATCCATGTGCTAACATAATGTATCATAATCTCTAATGAATCAATCCAACTCTATTTACTAGTTTTATTGGTGAGTATGATCATAGAGCAACCTAAACATGACCTAACCATAAGTTCTTGTGCATAGTGCAATAAGTGACCTAAGCTCTTCAAGTTTCAATCCCTAATCACAATCAAGTCGTCATCTAAATGAATTCCCTGTGTTCCCAGATACTTACCTACCACACATTTGATTCATATTTCTTAATCTACCCAAGATCTTAAAGGCATGCTCAATATCAAGAGAAACATAACATTTATTTTCCAGTAACCTAACTCGGTCTCAAAGGGGTAACTTTCTAGTTTCCTATTATGAAATTCTTCTCTCTCTCTTTTTTTTTCAAAGTAATTGCATTGTGCAGCACTTGAATTTTTCTCTCTCTTTTTTTAATACTTTAAATGTAGTACTAACAATCATTGGGATATTTAGATTTTTTTTTTCAAACAAGCTTACATGATATGAGCATCATCCAATAACCAAGATGTAGTATAAGAAATCACCATAAAAACTTAAGTACTAAACAAATAGGATCCTTAATATCATGACTATTCTAGAGTTATCTACTATTCAAGCTTAAGTAAGTGAAAATAAGATCCTTAATATCATACCAATACTCAAGTCTATCTCATTACAATGCAATACTCACTTCATGTTATTAGAGATAGAAAAAAGAAATTCACCAAATATACTAGCACTATCTCAAATAACAACATGAATCTAATATAAACGTGCTAATAGTTTTGCCATTGAACAAGCCAGTACTAAGGTAAAGATTGATGTTCTTGATAGGCTACAAAACAACTAAAAAGATAGTCAAAGCAATAATCAAAACAATTGAAGAAAAACTGAATAACTATACTCAAAACAAGAACTGGCATAAAAATAAGTAAAATAAAACTAAATTGCAAGGAAAATGACACTATGTACAATACCCCCTAGATATAAACCTTTCATCATCCTGATGAAATTAATACAGTGGAGGAGGTGGAAAAGGTGGACCTTGAGGAGGGGAAGGGTAGGGATAAGTAGGTGGATCTCTAGATCGAGCAATACGTGGTCCAGGAGAAAATGCAGGCATTCCAAGAAGTTAGCTAAGATGTTCATGATACTGAAGAAGAGTAGCCACTTATTTTCTAGTGATATTCATGGAACGCTTAAAGTCATCCATCCTCCCTTGCTCAGTGTCGTAGTCTTAAACAAATTCGGTCACTTGGCCTTGAAAGTTTCTCATGAACTAAAAATGATCACGAACCTTTTGAAATTGGTCATCCAATAATTTGTAGTGACCGTCCAAAATTTATTATTGGGTACTATGTTTCTCATGAAGTGAATCCAAAAATACACAAAAATCTGAGAAATAAAATCTAGTAGGGCCCATACCATAGACAAAAGAATGTCTAGCAGGTTTTGGATGTCCGGATGTTGCGGTTGTCCAGATGATGAGGGCTCAGTATACTCTACAAGGGTGGGGGAAAACTCGGGGGCTATGTCTGTGATTTCCCAGTTGGCGGGGTTGAGAAATGTGGTACACTCGAGGTAAGGTAGAGGTAATGGAAAACCATCCCTCTTAGGAAAGACAAAGTCATTCTCATCCCAACATATCATTCTCATGGAAAGACATGTATCAAAATCAATTTTATGATTGCCATGAACAATTTCTAGACCATCCAGTCCACAATCCAAATTTATAGTTATATGGGTTATCAAACCGCTAAAAACAATCCATCCTGAGGCTGCCTTCCAGGATTTCACAAGTGTTTGCAAAAAGAAGAATTCTGTATCAAAATCAATTTTATGAAGTATGGCTAAAAAGAATAAAGCTCCACTTTTCTAACTACCCTATAACTTTCTCCTCTAACAAATATAGTCTTGCTCATTCCATGATGGAGGTAATGGAAAATAGGGTTTTGCATGTTAAAAGCTTTAGATCTAGAAGGGTCGTAAGGTTTTCTCAAACTGGTAATTGAGCTCCAAAAGGAATTTCTATCAAATTTAGAATCAAACTTGTGAGATCTCCCTATAGGTAGGCCAAAATAATTATTAAAATCACTAAGAGTCCACTGAATCTCCTTATTCATTAGTCTAAAACTGATATTGCCAATATAATCCTCATCATTGGTAAAATGAATCTATATGGAACTCAAAAATTCAAGAGTAAGACAAGGATATGTTGGTTGATGTGAATACATCATATCATTCCAATAAAAAAATACTAATCAACCTATCTACATCTTCTTTAATTCCTAGATCTTCCATGGTAGTAGGGTCTAAGTATCTAGTGAAAATAATTTTATGGGTAATGAGAGAATTATATCCATATTTTTACTCATTATTTCTAAAAATAATACCATATTCATTATCGTTACCTTCATCACGTGCAACCTATTTTCCTTTTCCTTTGGAAGTAGCATTCTCTTTGCCTTTATCTTTCCCTGGATAATTTCCTCTACTAGATCCTCCACTTCCACGTTGAATTCTTTTCAAAAGATGAGATATAATTAAAAGACAAGTGAGGGAGAGTGATTATTGAAGAAGAGAGAGGGTGCACTCTTGAAGAAATTAGGAAAGATCTTGAGGTAGAGAAGAGAAGATCTTGGAAGAGAAGAGAACTTTTAGATCTAGATCTAGATCTTGAGGAAAAGAGATTTGAGAATCTTGGAGGGGAGATTTTCATATGAGGATAAAGAAGAAGAAGCGGATTGCTTGGACTTGAGTAGAGAAGGAGGTTGGCGTGTGAAAATAAGAGAAAGAGTTGAAGAAGAGGAAGAGAATGGGGGGCGGGGGGTGGCGGTGGTGGTGGACACGACCACACCTCGGTCGTGTCTTAAAGACACAGCTAGATTGGCACGACCGTGTCGACACGACACGACTGTGAAGTACTTTGTTTTATTTGAAGCATGGGTTAGACATGATCATGTCGAGATGACATGGTCGTGGCTTGTATGCTCTTGGCCAACTCCACAAGATCGTGCCAAATGACACAACCATAGTCTTCTTTTCATTGGTTAACATCACACGACTATGTCAAATGACACGGCCTCTCCTTGCTTCCCCTCAGTTGATTCCACACGACCATGTCAAAAGACATGGCCACGACTTGGATCTCCTCTGGAGGGTAGACACGCCGTGTCTAAGAGACACGGCCTGGACACTGGTGTGTGCATTTCTGAGTTCTTCCATGGCCTTCCTTTTTCTGTCTTCACCGGCGCCTTCATGCCCATGAGAGGTTTATGTCCAGCTCATGAAGGACATAATAAACCTGGAAAAAAATAAAAACGTATTAAATAAACTCACAAAGAAAGAAAAATGCAAGTAAATGAGAAATAAATCCTTGGGTTACCTCCCAAGCAGCGTTTATTTTTGGTCTTTAGCTCGACCCCGTCTCATATCAAGTTGGAGTTTTGTCCATAGAGGGATGACTTTTCCCTCTAAAGGTTTGTGCTTCTTCCTCTTTCTTCATTTTTGGTCTTGCAGGACAGATGTACTTTTCATTTTTAATTGGAGGCTTTCTCTCAATACTTGCTGGATCATGAACAACATCTGGCGCGATCTCCCATGAGGATGGAACTTCCATTCCTTAGTTTGGAATGCATCGATCTTGCTACAATCACTTAGGAAAAGAGAGATATGGTTAGGAGATTTAGATAAATCAAATTCTAACCTTTCCTCACCTATTACTAGAGATAACTTATGATTTTTAACATCAATAATAGCTCCGGTGGTGGCAAAGAAAGTCTTCCCAAAATAATTAGGATCTTAGGATCCTTCTCCATGTTTAGCACAACAAAATCGGTGGGTATGATATAACAATCTACCTCTACCAGCACATCTTCAATGATACCCATAGGATGCCTACATGAATGATCAGCTAGCTGTAGTGCTATAGTAGTAAGTATAAAGGTTTTAAGACCTAATTTATTACAAATCAAATAAGGAATGAGGCTAACACTTATCCCCAAATCACAAAAAGATTTATCTATGATTGTAGCTCCTATGGTGCAAGGAATTGAGAAGCTTCATAGATCTTGAAGCTTTAAGGGTATGGTGTTCAGAAATAAAGTGCTGTACTCCTCTGTAAGTGACACAATCTCGAATCCTTCTTTCTTCCTTCAGTTAGACATAATCTCTCTCAGATATTTGACAAACTTTGGCATTTGGTGCAATGCATCAATCAACATACTTCAATGCAAAGTTCTTTGAGCTTCTCTAAAAATCTTCCAAACTCTTTGTCCTTTTTAATGATGGACAATCTTTAGGGGAAAGGAATTGGTCAACTTTGAATTTCTGGTGGAGGAAGCTCTTCAACCTTCTCAGCACTCTCCTCCTCATCTCGTGTGCCACTGGGTTGTGATGAAGAAGGAGAGGGATCTCCAAGAATATCAATTCCCTCATTAGGAGCAGTCACTAGGAGATCTCCTAAGGTTCATCCACTTCAAAGCTCAATTCTATTACAGTGTTCAATTGGGTTCACATTGGGCTTGCCCTGAAAAACTTTTGGTGCCCTTGAAGAAGATGAAGATATCTGTGTAATTTGGCTATATTGAATCTTCTGGTGTTTTTAAAAATTTTCATCCTTGAGTGAGCTGCTCGATTTCATTTTTCATTTCCATTTATACTACATGGACTTCTTCAAGTAGTTTTTCTAATCGGGATTGTTGATAGCCTTGTTATTATGATTGTTGTTGTTGATAGCTCTGTTGTTGCCTTGGTTGGTAGCTTTGCCTTTGACCCATATGTTTCCCCTGGTCTTGATTATTTCTGTAGAAAAAATTTGGGTGGTTTCTCCAACCCTGATTGTATGTGTTGGAGTACGATACGGGTTGTTTTACCATGGATTAAAGCTTACTATAGCATCACATTGCTCAAATTGTTTAATCTAAGAAGAGATGGCCCTAAGTGGGTGAGCTTCTTGTGTATGTTCCGTAGTACCACAAGAATCACAAATTCCTACTATGGTATTCACCGTACCAGTCCCCATTGATTTGAGATTCTTTGTTAATGCATACACTTTTGCTAACATTAATGTAAATGCGCCCACATTAAACCTGCCCGATGCCTTTATCGGGTTTCTAGGGAAAGAGCTTCTGCTTCTCTCAAATACCCATTGATGGTGGTTAAGTACCACACTTTCAATAATTTCTTCGGCTTCATCTAAACATTTGTTCATTAGTGTGCCATAAGCTACAGAGTCTAGAGACACTTTAGTATGATAGTTGATATAGTTATAAAATGTGTGGATAACTAACTATTTTTCCAGCCCATGGTGAGGATACATTATGAGCATGTTCTTAAATCTATCCTAGGCTTCATATAAAGATGCTGTGTCAACTTGCTTGAAGCTGGCTAGCAGATTCTGCATATATGCTATTTTACTTGGTGGATGGAACTTATCGAGGAATAACTGCACACATTGCTCCCATGAAGTAATATTGTTGGCTGGCAAAGAAATGAGCCACAGCTTGGCTCTATCCCTTAGAGAAAACCTGAATATCATTTATCTTACTGCCTCTGTTGGGACCCCATTCATCTTTATGGACTTGCATATCTCATAAAAAACTTTCAAGTGTTGGTTTGGATCTTCATATGGTCTGCCCCCAAATTGATGTTGTTTTACCATCATAATTATTGTAGACTTAATCTTAAAATTATTGGCTTCAATAGCTGGTCTAGTGATGTTAGACCGAAGCTCACGTGTATAAGGCACTGTGTAATCTTTAAGAGGTTTGTTCACCATTTAGAGAAATTTCTTGTTCTTCTTGTTGTCTTTGCATCTTTCTTATTCTTTGGAAGGTTCTATCTATCTCAGGATCAAGTGATAATAAATTCCTTGCAGGATTATATCTTTGCATACAAGAACAAGATACTTGGAATCAAATTTGCTGAGATTCGAAAATGTAGAAATTGAATTATAGAAAAATATAGAGTGCTCAAATTGAAAAACAAAAATTAAAGTATAGAATTAAAATGAAGAAATAAAATTACAGAAATAAAAGTAAGAAAATGTAAGATATATGTAAAATAGAAGTGCAGAAATATTTACAAAAATGGAAAACAATGTCTAGTCTAACTCAAGTGATTATCAACTAATGTTATATGCATAGTCCTCGGTAACAACACTAAAAACTTGATATGTACAATCTATAAATACACAGCTGTCATCAAATAATAAAAGATATCGATCCCACAATGATTGGATATAAGCACTAGAGATCAATCACATAGAATTAGCTAAGCGAGTGTTGGTTGAGAATCTTGCACTAAAGAAGTAATATTGAGAGAAAGAGGAATAAAGAGAGAGAGAGGAATAAAGAGAGAGAGAGTTGAGAGTTAGATGAGGAACTTAGCTGGGAGAAACATTCTAGGGGTTTGGTTTCATTGTGATGCTAATCAATGAACTAAGGATCACCAACTGTGAGATACAATAACTAAATAATAAGCATTATTGAAAAATAACCTTATTAGATTTTTTAGAATTTTTTAGGATTTAAACAGAGGTCATCACACGTTCAAGGGGATGATTCAATTAGGCCTAAAGAAAACCTATTTGGAATATCCATTTAAGTTGTGAGTTGATTAAAATTATTAATATAAGGTTTTAATTAAAAATCCTAAGTTTATTATTCTTCTCCCAATTTCTTCGCTCGATCCCTTTTCCTTTCTTCCTCACATCACATCTCCACCGTTGCCATTTCCCATCGTCGACAACAAGCTCTCGTGACCTCACCGTACGCTCACCCCACTATCGCTAGCCATCCGCACGAGACCAACAGGCAACGTAACAATCATCGTCTACGCGGGAGGTGACACTTTCAGTCTGGTGATGCCACCCCATCCTCCAATTGTGCCACCTCCTCCCAGTGCCGACTATCATCTACATCACACTGCTCTTTGCAGAGGCAGTCCTAGGCTAGCATTACTAGCCAAAGCAATGGCCAGGGCCCAGCTATTACAGCCGGCTAGCCCTTTCTCGTGATCTACTCGACGCTAGCCACCGCTTCTTTCTCTCCACTCCCCAGTGGTAGGATCCCCCTCACCTCGGCTTCTCCCTTCTATGTTGACCATCGAATTTCTCTGTCAGACGTCGTCCGACTGACCCAGCCATCACCTATGCCCGATCCCGATCAACACTGTTGGATGTTGTTGGATGCCATTGATCCTTAGTTCCAACCACCATGGTAGTCCATGAGTTAAGGACGTGTGCTTCTATCGGCAATAGTATACTTGATCTCTCGGTTGCACATCTCTTTGCTGGTAGGGAGAGCTGACCACGATGACTTAGAGTCACCGATGCTGGTGTACCCATTATTCAGTTGTCCCTTCTTCTCTAGAGCTCCTTTCCCCAACCACAACAAGGAGTTAATAGCCTCCATTGGGATATTGGTGTCTAATTGCTTGGCTGGCCAACAAAACTTTGACCATCACTATTTGTCAACCATCTCTTCCTAGGTTAACTCTGGTCGTAAGCCACCAATAGCTACCATTGCATTTGGTGAATAGTAGGGATGAATTTTGGCTACAATTAATCTAATTAGTAGAATATATTAATTAGAGTTGATTGATGATTCGGATGATCCAATTAGGGTTTCTAATTTGATTTGGATTTATGTTATCTCTTTGGATGCATGATAGGATTTCTAATCTGTATGGTGTTACAGGACTTTGATTAGAGATGAGAATGTTAATGTGGGAGTTATTCCAACATGAGCTACATATTAAAGGCGGGTACTTCTTCCTTGGCCCCTATAGTTTATTGAACTTAGTGCATGGATTATTTGATAGATTAGGTTGTTTTATTTTGACTCCACTCGTATTTTATCTGTGTTTGATATTTATATGCTTGATCTTTGAGATGATCTCTTTATTATCTATACTCACTGTTTGATATTCCTATTCTGTAGGGTACACATGTGTATGGTGCGTATGATAGGAATTTACATTAGGATTGTTTATATGTAGTAGCGTACACACGTGTATGATAGGTACTATAGGAGTTATCATGCTGATTATACATATGCTATTGTGCACATGTGTATAAGTGTTGCTACATATTGTATATGTTATTGGTGGATACTTGTTGGATCTTTTCATGCATATAGGTATATATGATTGATGGATCATGTTTCTAGATATATGTGTGTTGAGTGTGCACACATGTCTGATATGTTTTATTGGAGGTATCTTATTGATTATATATATTTTGTGTCTGCACACGTGTCTAGTATATTTTATTGGAAGTATCATGTTGATTATCCTCATGTTGTATGTACATATATGTCGGGTAAGTATTATTAGAGATGTCATGTTGATTATACCTATGTTGAGTGTGCACATGGGTTTGATAGTATTATAGGAGGTAGCTGGTTGATTATACTATGTGGTATGTGCACATGTGTCCAGTACGTTTAATTAAAAGTATCATGTCGATCATACCTATGCTATGTATGCTCAGTGCATGTTGTGTGTGCACGTGTGTCTGATGTATTATAAGTAGTATCATGTCGATTATACCTATGTTGTGTGTACTCACGTGCCTATTGTGTGTGCACGTATGTCTGGTATATTATTAGTAGTATCATGATGATTATACTTATGTTGAGTTCCTACACTGTGTCGTTGTCTGGATATCCTATCAATTAAGTTTTCTATGAGTGGGTGACCGACTATGATATTGAGAGAGAGTTGACAGTGACCTATCAACTAAGTCTCCTATTAGCGAGTGACCCACTACGGTGTTGAGAAAGTTGACAGTAATTGTGATATGTATACTCTATCAATTAAGTCTTCTATGAGTGGGTGACCGACTATAATGTTGAGACTTGACAGTGACCTATCAACTAAGTCTCCTACTAGAGAGCGACCCACTATGATGTTGAGAGAGTTGACAATGGAGTTGATATGCTTATTGGGTTGTTATACCCTTGGCTGCCCATAGTGATCTTTGGTAGAGTGATCTCGCGCAGCTCGTAGCTAGAAAGCTACTTCCTATCTACTCACAGTGATCTGTGGTATAGTGATCTCGCGTAGATAGAGACCTTGATATTTTGGACTGCCCATAGTGATCTGTGGTAGAGTGATCTCGCGCAGTCGTTAGCTAGATAGCTAGATATCTTGGTCACTTGTATTTCTTGTGGTGGACCATTTCTCCTAGGTATGATGATTTGCTTGTGGTTTTATCCTTGGGTTATTATACCTTACGTTACCCATAGTGATCTGTAGTAGAGTGATCTCACGCAGCTAGTAGCTAGAAGCTACTTCGTGTCTATCGACAGTGATCTGTGTAGTCCCTAGCTAGATAGCTAGATGTCTTGGTCACTTGTATTTCTTGTGGTGGAGCATTGATCCCACATATGATGGTTTACTTGTGGTTTTATCCTTGGGTTATTATACCCTGGCTTGCCCACATTGATAAGTGGCAGAGTGATCTCGCACAGATAGAGATCTTGACATTTCAGGCTGCCCATAGTGATTTTTGGTATAGTGATCTCGTGCAATCCCTAGCTAGATAGCTAGATGTCTTGGTCACTTGTGGATTATTTATGGTGGAGCGTTGCTCCCACATACAATGGATTGGTTGTGATGGAGCATTGCTCTCACATATGATGGATTGGTTGTGGTGGAGCATTGCTCCCACATACGATGATTGCTTGTAGTGGAGCATTGCTCCCAGATATGATGTATTCTTATAATGGAGCATTTCTCTTACATTTGATGATCTATTATGGTTATATATACTGACACATGCTTAGGTTTTGTGGTATCCATGTTACTTATGCTAGTGACGCATGTTGCATATATTTGAGATCTTGCCATGATTTATACATGTACATTTATCATACATGGATATATTGTTATATATATTACCTAGGTGTTAAGCAGATCTGTTGCCGATCCTTAGTGATTTACTGATCGTTATAGCATGTGTGTTGTAGGATCATTGTGCTAGAGGGGGGGGGGGGAGGGTGAATATCACTAGTGACTTTTATGTTTTTTCACAAAACACAGAATGCACAGTGGAAATAAAGAAACACAATCGCAAACACAAGTAATTTTACTTGGTTCGGAGCCTATGATGACTGTTACTCTAAGGCCCACACTCGTTGAGTGTTTACTTTGGACTATTCGATATCAATTTATAGAATTACAAAGACGCGTACAATTACAATGAGATTAATAATTAAGTGCTATAAATGAAAGTTATACCGACGACTTAGAGAGTTGGAGTTTCAAGCTTTCGATCGTTGGAGCAGCATTACGACTTTGTTGATTTGTCTTTTGAGTAGTACGTAATAGAGAGATAGTGATAATTTGTTCTGAATGACTATCCCTGAAGTGTTGGTTGAGGCCTTCTTTTATAACCGAGTTGAGCCTGATTTGATCCACTGATCTCAGGATTAAATTTCACAACATGACTTTTATTGGTCAACTGATCCACCTTGATTGGTTGACTGATCCTTTTGTATCAACTTGACTTTCCTTCTAGATGCTTCCACTTCAGATGAGATTTTCATTCGGTCGACCGATCCCACCATTTGGTCAACTAATCCTGCTATCCTCACTGACTTATCTGGTCTGATCAACTCATTGATTATCCACCGTTTGATCGACTGAACCTCCTTGTTCATTCGACCGATCCCTCGGTCGAAACGTCATCACGAGTTGGAATTTGATCTTTTTGTTTGGAGTTTGATCAACTGATCCGGATGTTCGGTTGACAAATCCAGGCAAAATCTCAAGGGTTGGTTGACTGATCCTGATGTTCGATTGACCGAAAAAGGTAAAATCCTAACCTATAAAATGTTTGTTTTCCTGTAAAATAGTGTTAGAATAAATAAGAAAACAGTATATAAAAAGTAACTTTGACAGCTACCGAACTATCCGGTCTTGACTTTGAGTTTCGCTGAAACTCTAGATCGCACCGACGCCTACTGTTCCCTTTTTGGGGAACGCATCCTCACCTACTCCTCTCAAGAGACATTATCTTTTGCCAGATCTATCCTCTAGATCGTCTAGACTTTTGTTTAGCATCCGAGACTTCAGGACTTTTCGCTGAAAATTCGATCCCTGACCCGTCCAGTCTTTTGCCTGGAGTTCGCGACCCCTAGGACTTCCATCTAGAATTCACGACCCTAGGATTTCGCCCGATGTCCTTAACCTACCAAGACTTTGCCCAATCTCCTGGACCAGGACTTCATTGCCTAACCACAGCTAAGACTTTCCACCTAGCTAGCCTCAACTAGGACTTTCCTTTGCCTAAGATCACTTAGGACTTTCTTGCACACTCAGTTTAACTTGTTATATCATAAGACAACTTAACTTTTAACTCTTTTGCCATTATCAAAATATAGGTTCGATCGACTGGTGCTCACTGCACCAATACTCTGTCCCTTTTTTATTATGACAACCTGGTACAAAAGTTAACTAAAAAATATAGAAGTATAAGGGAAAAAATACAAGGGGAAAAATATAGTATTTTTAATACTAAAGCAATTTAAGTACAAAAAACTTTTTAAGAATAAGTTCGAGTGTTAAAGTAATTTTTAACGGAAAGATTAAGAAAATAATCTTTTCAATTTAGTAATTTAGCTCTTCTTTAATTTATCACCCCCCTTAACTTTCTCTCTCCCTTAACTTTGACCATTCTCTCCCCTTTACCATTCATTAAAAATAATTTAGGGAGAAAAATTACTTAATTTCAAAATTAAACATTTTAGTTTTTTAAATACTTAGTTTTTGTGACAAAGTTTAAACTTGAAAAAAAACTTATTCTTTTAAAAATACATTGAAATAACCTATGCTTTTGAGGTAGTAGAATTTTACTTTAAAAAACTTTGAGAAGGAGAGCAAATTTTTTTTTTTAATTAGGAAATTTAACTAGAGTACTTAGTTTAAAAAAAAAGATTACTTGAAGAAACTAATTGAGTTTCAAACAAAACTATTTTTTGAAAATACTTAGTATTTTTATAAAATCCTTGAAAAAGAACTTGACTTTTGAAAATACTTCATTTTTGAAGGATATTTAAGTCTGAATCATATTTTAAAATTAATTAAAATATAAAAATTAATTCATATTTTAAATATAATTAAGATTTTCAAATTAATTAAAATTAGAAAATTAATTGTGATTTTAAAATTAATTAATATTTAAAAATAATTAAGATTTTGAAATTAATTAAAATTTAAAAATTAATTATGATTTAAAAATTAATTAACATTTGAAAATAATTATGATTTTGAAATTAATTACTATTTAAAAATTAATTATGATTTGAAAATTAATTAACATTTGAAAAATAATTAAGATTTTGAAATTAATTAAAATTTAAAAATTAATTATGATTTGAAGTTAATTAACATTTGAAAATAATTAAGATTTTGAGATTAATTAAAAAAATATTAACATATTAAAAATAATTAAGATTTTAAAATTAATTAAAATATGAAAATTAATTATGATTTGAAAATTAATTAACATTTGAAAAATAATTAAAATTTTAAAATTAATTAAAATTTGAAAATTAATTATGATTTGAAAATTAATTATGATTTGAAAATTAATTAACATTTAAAAAATAATTAATATTTTAAAATTAGTTTAAATTTAAAAATTAGTTATGATTTGAGAATTAATTAACATTTGAAGAATAATTAAAATTTTGAAATTAATTAAAATTTGAAAAATAATTTTTGATGATTAAATTATGTTTAATTTGATTGGGTTAAGTTTGATTAAATTTTAGTTAAGTATGATTAATTTAAATTATATTTACTTTAATTTAAAGATTAAGTTAGATTTAAGCTTTAATTAACTAATTTTAAACTTAAATCTATCTCCCTTTTTTTAGATTGTCAATCAAGGAACCTTATCTATTTTATAAGATAGTTAATTTTATCTTCAATTTTGATTAAAATCTAAAGATTGATTTACATTTGAATTTGACTGAGGTTTAACAGTTAATTAATTAAATATTTATTTCAATAATTGGCTTCCAGACTTTGGCGAGGCATTAGGCCTTTTTGTGTATTGTAGCAACAACCACTTCTAGACAAATCCTTTTAAAGAAATTAAATATTTAATTTTCTTTCTAAAAATTCTAAATCTAACTAGTCAAGTGTCAAATAAGCCTAAGTCTTTATTTAACCTAATCAATGCATGTATAAGGAAAGTGGTAAAGCAAACATCAAATAAATTTATTTAATAAAAATGGTCTTTCCATTAACTTCTCTTGGATCATAGCCTAGATGAGGTCTATTAAGGTAGTGAATTTGATCCTTGAGAATCCAATACTGATTAAGTCCAACTTGATTAATCAAGTTAGACTTAGGAACCCATGCTTGGGTTAGTTTTCTTTTTGGTCATTTCACTAAGGATAAATATGATTTGAATCAACGTTTGGTCTTATATCTGAGTCTGGATGGATTGTATATGGCTCTTTATTTCCTAAGGATCAAATCAAGATTCTTGGAATGCAAAGTGAATTGTTCCAACGAGTCCTTGAGTTTCTTAACTTGACTTTTCAAGTTGAAATTTTCTTCCTCAAGTTGTTGGACTTGAGTTGAAGTTCCATCTTGAATAGATTCGGTCAAGGAGCTTGGGTTAGTCACTTCCTTGAGGGCTTTGACCTCCTCTTAGAGTGACTTGACCTGGAGGTTGAATTTAGCCAACTTTCTAGATAAGTAGAAAATTAAATTATGTGTTCTAATTAAAGAAATACTTACAATGGATTGGCAACCGTTTAAATCGGATACGGATCTGTGGCTTCACTCAAACTCAGCTTCTAATTCTATCTCAGACTCAGTTATGGTAACATGATCCTGTCTGAGAAGCTTAACAAAACAGAAAGCTGGGAGAAAAACCTACTGCTGATGAAGAGTAATACCTGACTGAGGTAGAAAAACCTACTGCTGATGAAGAGTAATACCTGACTGAATACTGATCCAAGAAACCCAAAGTGGATCGGGGAGAATAAAGTCATAGAATACCCTCCTCGTGCGAAGCTTTAATGACGAGAGAGAAATCTGACTGAAGAAAATCGAGATCCGAAGCTTCCAAGGCTTCCTGCGCACAAGAGACCAACCAACACTATCGTTAGTGACCTAAGACCGAGGTGGGAATCCCTGGCTAGGCCCTCCGACGCTCAAGTTAGTGATCTCTCTTTGCGTGGAAGAAGGAAGAAGAAGAAGAACAGTAGTTGAGAATTAGGGTTTGTGAATGCGAGCAGTAATGTGTGCTTACCTGGCCAACGGAGAGGATTTCCCTTTTTATACCACTTCATATAACCTCTGTCGTCATGAAGTGGACCCAGGTTTGCTAGAGTTTGTTATGAGATGACGTAAGCCATGTACTTGCTCAAAATAACTTTTAAGGAATCTTCTTGGTACCCCAGATGTACCCTCTTTGTCGTCTAGTACCTGAAGAAAATTCTAGAAGCATTCTTCCCGCCAAATGAGTCAACCGGTTATACAATCATATGAAGCAGATATTTTTCATAAGCTATTCATAAATATCCCCAAAATGTTTATTCTTGTCCGGTTCTATGAGTTATAATTTATCACCCTTGCCCGTTTGTCCTGGCTTCACTATGTCATGGACAACCCGATATTATACTATGTTTTGTATTGGTCAGGATTGATCCGAGGTTTCATACAGGTGGATTATTATTTTTATTTAACACAGGTCCTTATCTCCCGATAATATATTATGAATCCCATACGGTCTTGTATTTGCTCATTCCCGGACGATCATATACATCCACCCGATATTAATCTAGACTCACATGTGTTAACTCAGACAATCCCGCCCGACGTTGGTCTTTCTTTTCTCAGGTGTGTTATCTCGGTTGATCTTGGCCTATACTTCTTAAGGTATTACCCGGTAGGGATTGGCCTACCTCTCTCAAGGTATATCCCGACCGATATTGGACTATACTTCTCAAGGTATTTCTTTGCTGGTATTGGCCTATCTCTCTTAAGGTATATCCCGGCCGATATTGGACTATACTTCTCAAGGTATTTCTCGGCCGGTATTGGCCTATCTCTCTTAAGGTATATCCCGACCGATATTGGCCTATACTTCTTAAGGTATTTCTCGGTCGGTATTGGCCTATCTCTCTTAAGGTATATCCCGGCCGATATTGGATTATCCTTCTCAATGTATTTCTCGGTCGAGATCGGTCTATCTTCCTTAAGGTATATCTCGGTCGATATTGACTTATTCTTCCTAATTCTGCTATCTCCTTTTCTCTTTTTCCACCAGGGACCCACTAAACCTAACCCATATCACTAGCCTTCCCTTCAAGTCTAGTCGAAGGAGGTGTAGCTGACTGACTAGACACAAGCCTACTTTTGTTTCTTTGCCCATCTTTACCCGTGATTCTGCCATGGGCACTGTAGTGACTCCGTGATCTTCTTCATAGTAGCCCTCGTGACTTTAGGTACAACAATCCCGTGAACCTAAGTATAGTATTCTCGTGAATCTTTTGATCCTTTAAATAAAGCCACGATCCTTTCTTCCTTCTCCACTTGCCTCAGTTCTTTTTTCTCCTTGCTTCGTCCCTTCTCACTGAGAGTATGGTTTTAGATCCCTCTTTCTGGGGGCAATTCTTGTTGGACAAGGCGAGATCTATATATGAGTTTGCCCAAGTTTTGGATCCAATCAACTCTCTGGTCCGAGAGCTGGAGGCATTTCTGTTGATCACCCAGTTTCGAGTACTATCAAAAACTGCCCTGGGGAACAAAATTCCTCAATATCTAGAATCTCAAACCAAAGGTCCGACTATTCTGCAAACCCGATGGGTTTCAGAGGGGTTAACGCTAGTCATGGAGGTTCCAATGCCTAGTCCTTGGGCGTCACGACGAAGGCATAGCCCAGGTTACCTGCAGGCTAGGGCGGACCTTCCAGAAGCAGAGCTCAAAGGCTCAAACAGGAAAGGGGCTCTTCAGTCACCTTTCCACCAGGGCATTAATAAATCTACCCCTCCTTGTTCATGAGACCACTCTGCTTCATAGTTTCCTTCGTCCCGGGTAAAATATTGCCACTTCTGCAGCCTGGGCAAGCTTCCTTCGTGCCAGGTAAAATATTTCTACTTCTGTGCCTTGGCGAGCTTGGCTCCAATGGGATTGAAATCTTCTAAGTACTCTGAGAATTTAGATTAATAATCTGCACTGGCATCCCAGGATTTAGCATTTTGAGAGGAAAATGTAATGTTATGTATCTGATCATGTCTTAAATGTAAAATTAAATGAGTTTCTATATCAAATTAGGTGACTCTCTTGAATATTTTTGGTTTATGAGAATAGACAGGCTCTTCAACTTTTTCAAAATACTTAGCCCTTTTTTTTATACTAATATTCCCTTTCTCAATATGTCACTCGGCCAATATTAATTTATCTACAACAAACAAGGTTATCTCGATCGATATTAGCCTGTGCTTTATAGTAACATTAATTCGGACCATGCTTTACGTCTAAATAGCTCTCATTATTTTTTGTCCTCGATCCGGGTTCTGTCAAACTCAATCCCTCTCCCTTTATTACACCTAGTAAACTGCGTCTTCTTCCCAAAATTTCCTTGATTATGATTGGCTTTTCAATGGTAAGAGAATGTTTGAGGTGCACGCTGAGGTCTTACCAACCCCAGCGTGATTCGATTTGTCGCGTCCAACATAAATGCCCATTTATGATTATGTAGCACATGTCTTCTCTCTCTGCTGTGTAACACGGGCATTTTCCCTTTTTTTTATAATCCACGGCGTCTATTGAAACAAAAGTGTTTTGATCTGACGACGGTTGTGTGTCTTCCAAACCTTAAACCCTTCAACTTCTTGTCGACTTTGTCCCTTTCTTCCTTGCCTTAGCGTTCTTCTTTCGTTGCAGTCTTTGATCAATCCTCGCGCTCACCGCTTTCCGGCGATCTCCTTTCTTGAATCCAGTAAGTAACTTGTTGTTCTGCTAACCTTTACTTTTGTCTATGGCTAAAGAAACGATTGCCCCTTGGTATGTCCAAATTTCATCTTCTTTTGACAAAAATGCTAGGCTTGCTATTCGCAATCAGTATGAAATTCCCAGGAAATATAGTATCTTGATCCCTAAGCTAGATGATCATCCTCATCGTCCTCTCGATAATTGCGTGACTTTTTTCAGGGATCAATTGATAGGGGGTTTGAGGTTTCCCATTCCTCCTTTTCTAATTGATGTGAGACAGTACTTCGACATTCCCTTGCAACAATTCGCACCTAATGCCTTTCGCTATTTGTGTGGTACTTACATGTTATTCCGCCTGTTAGATATTCCTCCTACTCCCCAAAATTTTTTCATGTTTTCTTACCCAAAATGTTCGGAGCCCGGCGTTTTCCTTTTCCAATCTCGAACTAAGATGGTCCTTTTTGAGGATCTGCCTTCATCTCTCAAAGCTTGGAAATCTCGCTTCTTCTTTCTAAAGTTTCCTGGACCCATCCCTTGGTCCCATGCCTGGAAATCTTCCTTGCCTCCCTTGCCCGACGTCAAGGAGTTTCACCTTCATCCTACTTTTCCTCTCTATTGCAAAAAGCTGCTATGTCGCCGCCTTTCTATCCCTAGATGGTTGCGGGTTGATCTTCTGTATCTGTTTGGTCAAAGCCCTGTTAAGCCTGATACACAAGGCTCTTTAGGTAAAGTTTTGCTTTTTTCCTTACTGATTTTTACTAACTAAAATCCCTCCTCCTGTTTTGTGCAGTGGCTGGGTTCTATGCTGCTTTGATTGATGAGGAGCTACGTTTGGAGGAAGCTCAGCTGCGTGCAAAAGAGCAAGAGCTCCTTGCCGCACTTAATCAACCTTCCTCAACTAAGGTTTCGGTTCCTGTGGTGGAAGCCTCCAGCTCTCAGGTGGTTCCTGAGGTTCCTGGGGGCCTACCTACGGGAATTCCTGCTGTTTCTTTGCCAGCTACTTCTTCATCAGTGGTCGTTGCTTCTCCAGCAACTACTTCCCTTCCCATTATCGAGCTTACATCCCTCGTAAGCTCGGAAATGTCCTTGGCTGAGGTTGCTCCCTACAAACGTCCCGGTCGCAAACTTACCAGAGCTCCTCCTCCGAAGAGGAGATTGATTCTTTCTGCTGAAGAATTGCTCTCAGAAGATTTTGCTTCTGTTGATCTTCCCACTGCTGAGCCCACTTTGGCTGACCTTTATCCTTCTCTTGTTTTCTCTTCTTCGCCTTCCTCTAGTACCGCTACTCCTGGTGGCACTTCTTTCACTTTTCCTCTGTCTATTCCAGAATCTGGATCTTTACCTTCCTCACCTTCTTCTTATCTGGTTTTCACTCGCCCTTCTATTCCAAGTTCTTCTTTTTCCATGGGCTCCTCTGTCATTCCCGTCCTCCCTATCTTGCTGGGGGGTTCTTTTGCTAATGTTTGGGAGGAAATTCATCCTCTCTTTGGGGAGCTTACCACTCTTGAGACAATTGATCGATTCTCTCACAAGGAAAATCGGGTATGTTTATGAATGTTTATTTATTATTTATCCTTGATTATTCTATGACCCTTTATTATATTTCTAGTGATAGCTAGCAAACATGGGTCTATCTCGGCTGATGCATAACTTATATAATGAGAACAAGAAATTGAAGTAGCAAGTTGCTGAGATGTCTTCTGCTAAAGTTTTAGAAGAATCCAAAAGACAATATGAATCTCAAATTGAGAGTCTTCAATCGCAATTCAAATCAGCTATGGATCTCAACAAGGAATTAACTTCCAAATTAGAGAAACAGACGGCTGAGCTCAACAAGTTAAAATCTGATTATGAGTCTGCATTGGCTGATAAACTCAAGGCTCTGCATCTGAAAGATGATTAAATAGCTTCTTTGAAAACCTCTTTGGACACAACTAAAGCAGAGGAATCCACTAAAGACGCTGAGCTGAAGACTTCCTAAACAGCTTTGGTCGTCTACAAGGCTGGTGAAGACGATCGTTTCAAGGATCGAGCTACCATCTTGATCCAATCTCCCAAGTTCAACAGGCCCATCGTAAAGTCTATCTTGGCGGCCTACACTGCCGGAGCTGAAGGAGCGGTGAAGCAATTGCGAGAAGAAGACTTCTTATCTCGTGATCATCCTCCTAACTTCTTGAACCGATGCAAGCTCCTTGATAATAGGCCCGCTAATCTGTTTCCTCAGTTGACTATAGAGTAATCTCTTTACCTGAATCTGGCTCATTGTAAAGCTAACTAGAATTTGTTATGACAACCTAGCTTATCTGTGCAAAGTTAAACTTCTCCTTTTATTACTAAATTTTCTCTTTTTTATTCATGGTGGTAACTCATTTTCTCTAAGCATGTCGAATGTCGCGTGGCTTGCCACTATAGTAATCCTTTACTATAGTATCCTCCATTTTGGCTGATCCATTGTAACCGACCGATTCATACTTGTGCTTACAAATATCGTCCGGTACTTTGTAGTTAACTAAATCCTGTCCGATTTAGTGTGGCTTGTCGTAATACTATTAATATCGTTTGGTTTATTATAACCGGTCGATTTATACTTGTGTCTATGAATACCATCTGGTACATTATACTTAACTAAATTTCATCCGATCCATTATGGCGATTGCCTCCTGGCTTGCCATTATAAATCCTTAATTAATATATTATAATATCATCCATCTCGGCCGGTCTATCGTAACCGACCGATTCATACTTATGCTTACAAGTATCGTACGGTACTTTGTTTTTAACCGAGTCCCGTTCGATATAACATGGTACTTTATAATATAATATTTTTAATATCAATTGGTTTATTATACCTGGTCGATATACCATTAGGCTAGAACATATCGACCGATACTTTATACTTAACTAAATCTCGTCCGGTCCAGTATGACTGTCTGGGTTTGTTGTTTTAATCAAATAGATAATTTGAAATTATCTTATCAACCTCGTACCCAACCGATTTTCTCTATACTTCTTTGATTCTTTGAGAATCAAGCATATAGCGAGAAAAACTTGGTTGCATTTCCCGAGGAAGATTACCAAACTTAATACCTTTTTCTTGGGATTCATCATTCTTTTTGAATTCGATTCTATCCTTTGATGACATTACCTCTTTATGGCGGTTATGATTCATACTCCTTCTTTTCATACCCACTTTTATACTTAAGTTCTACACGAACTGCCATCGATATTATTATTTTATATACCCCTATGCTTTCGGGTTTTTCCTTTTTCCAGTTCTTCTTCCTCCCTGTTTAAGGGTTTTTGGGTATAAGGCCTTGAGGGAGAGAGAAGGAGGTTTGAGATGTTATCTTCTTCTTTTTGACTATCCCTACCGCTTCCTTTGTTTCCTTCCCTTCTGTTATTCCTGCATGGCCACTTCTTCCCCTGCACGGTTCCTTTCGTGTGCTTCTGACCTTATAGAGCCAGAGGAAGTGGATTTACAAGTGAGCTATGGTTTTCCTTCCCATATAGTTCGCCCTACCCCACAGGACATCCCACACCTTCCTCCTCTGGGGTATATATCTATCTTTCGGGACCAAGTTTTACAAGGTTTTCTATTCCCTCTTCATCCCTTTTTCTCTGATGTTAGTATCTACTTTAAGATTTCCCTTAATCAATTTATTCCTCAGTCTTTTTTTATCCTCATAGGTTTTGTTGGGGTGTCTAAACTGCTAGATTTTCCTCTATCCCCTCGTCTTTTTCACCACTTCTTCATTCCGCGCCAAGTAGATATCTGTGTCTTCAAATTTTAATCTCACCCTAAGGCTGTTTTGTTCAATCGAATTCCTCCTCAAGGGGAATGACGTCACAAAATTTTCTTTATGCGTCTCCCTTCTCCTCCTCCTTTTCCTATCCATTGGATATATCATCTCCCTCCAGTTCCTAGTACTGACAATCTCCTCCATGATCCCTCTGTCGCTTTCGCTTTATCCAAACTAAATGGGGCAAAATTTAGCTTACCATCCTTGATTGTGGAGGGCTTGATGTTTCCCTTTGGGATAAGTAACATCGACACTCCCCTGGATGTCTCTTTTGGTAAGTCTAAACATTCTGAACTATATTTATCAGTTGGTTGCTAATCATCTTCTATAATGATGTCCAATTCTTATGTTTCAGCTGATGCTCTTCTACCCGCTTTCATGTACAAGAATTCGACCATAATCAAATCTTTTCTGAATAAATTTGGAGAACAATTACTGCAAGCTTGTCGAGTCGATTCCACCTCCTGTACTTTGGGTTTATTATCTAAAGAAGAGCAAACAGCGGAAGCTGTCACTGCTATGGAAGAGGAAGAAGAACAACCTTTCATTGTCGTAATCAAGAAGCCTCGGCTTACTGAGGATGTTCCTTTTCGCGATACTTTTGGTACTTTTGTGCAGACCCCCGTTGTCCCTGCACCTATTTCTTTTGAGAGAGGTAAGACACCAATGTCCCCTACCCACATTATCTCAAATCTTTCTCTTAGGATGATGAGACTGGCTCTACTTATCCCCTCCTCTTCTATTATTGTTTTAGCTTCTTCTGCTTCTTAGATGGTCGTTACCCCCTCTGTATCCTCCCAGCCTCTTGCATTGGCCTTGCCTCCTCTGGCTTCTGGACCACGAGCTAAACGAACACCTTGCAGGAGATCTTCTCCGAGTCCAGGGCCATCAGCTATTCATGCTTCGACAACTGAATCAACTTTGACTGCTCTACCATCTTCCATCTCTTCTAGCTCATCCTCTATCATTCCCGGTTCTACTACTCCCCTCATTTCTCTTCCTTCTTCTTCCACACGGCCCTCTTCTCCTTCTGCCTCCACGCCTTTATTTAGACAAGCTATGGGTCTTCCCACTCAAATGGGACAAAACTTCGAACCCTTCTGGTTACGATTTTTTACAACTATAAGGCCCACTGTCTAAATCTTGGTTGCATAGCCAAGAATTATTAAAAGGCATTAGTATTTCCAACCGTGCCGACAGTCATAGTCGCCAAGCTATTGCTGTAAGTATTTTTCATTATATATTGTTAACTTCTTATTACTTTCGCTAACTGTATCATTATTTTAGTTCCTTGCCTTAAGTCTTCATCTGGACCAATTAGTCATTGCCTTGGAAAGGGAAAATGGCAAGTTAAAAGCTCAAGTAAAGGCATTGAAAGTCAATCTTCCTCCTTCTCATATTGAGCTCACTCAATTACGAGAGAAGATAGCCTCGCAGACTCAACAAATAGAGAGTTTGAAGAAGAAACTGCAACATCAGCAGCAACTATTGGTAAACAAAGAGTTTGAAAGGAGAACTTTGGAATTACGAGTGGATCGATTAAATTCCAGCCTCCAGGTGGAAACTGCTTTGAAAGACAAAGCCCTCTCAGATATTTCTCATAAAAGCATTGTCTTAGAGAAGGCAGAGAGGCTATACAATGTCTTTCTTTCTGATCAGTCTCAAGAGTCAGCATCAAGAGATTTTGCTCTACTAGAAGAGCAAGAACAAAGAAAGGCTCACGATGATGAAATATCCTCACTTCGAAAGGAGGTAGAGCAACTTAAATTAGAAAGAGATACCCTCAAAGATCAAAATACCAAACTACAAACTGAATTCCAGAGTTACACGGAGCATGAGGAAAGCCGATGGAAAGAGAGATGCCTAACTTATCTAAGGTCTTCGAAGTTTGTTAGTGAATATGTTCGTCGAATCATAGGGGTTTTAAATCATTCTGTGGCAGAGATTCTCCAATAATTGAGGGAGGGTGGTTATCTATCTAGGGAACCTCCTTCTCTATTCATAAACCGTCGCAGACTCAACCAAGAATTATCCGAAAATCTGACGAGCCATTTTGAGTAAGCATGGTTATGTATTAAAAGACTTGTAATTAGAAGACTTGTAATGAAAAGACTTGTAATTAAGAGATCTGTAATTAAGTAGCTGCAATATTAAAAGAAAATTTGGTACTTACCTATTTTTTCTGGTTTGTATTAGCTTGACATTGCTTCCTTTGAAATGCTCCTGAGAACTAAGAATAAGTACTATCTTGTTCAAGAATTCCTTCCTTATTTCTTGGAATTGGATCTTGTTTTGATAAACTCCCCCATTGGTAATATTTTCATGGATCATATAATTTTGAGCAGTAGAATTTCCTATAACCTCCTTGAACTTAAATCAGGCAGGCGTGTACAGGATTCCATTCATACTTCAGAAGGGTATGTAATTCTGAGCGATTTTATATGAAGAACTTCACGAAATTTCTGTGCTTGAGTATAGCATCCTGAGTAATTTTAGATAAAAAGCTTCATATGATCGGGACTCCAGATAGGGAATGTAATTTTGAAAGATTATATGTATATATATACAGAATCCCCCTCGAACTTTGAATCTTGGTCTGGGGTATAATACCGAGTGATTTTTATGAAAAACCCGCACAACTTTGAATTTCCACCAATAATATAATCCCGATCGATTATAACAAGGAAATCCATCAGCCAACATTTTTCAACGATCCCTCCCCTCTTGATTGGCTCCACATGAAGAATTTTATCATTCTTTGAGTTTCCGATCGGGCGTGTAATCCTGATTGATTTGGGTTCATAAATTATTGTGTTGTATCCATCTCGTATGATTTTACTCATAATAGTTTAAAGTCTCCGGTTCCCCCGATGAAGACCCGTCCGACTTACTTCATGAGATTTCCCGATCGACTATGCTTTTATGATAGTTTAAAGTCTCCGGTTCCCCCCATGAAGACCCGTCTGAGTTACTTCATGAGATTTCCTGATCGACTGTGCTTTTATGATAGTGTAAAGTCTCCAGTTTCCCCCATGAAGACCCGTCCGAGTTACTTCATGAGATTTCCCGATCGACTGTGCTTTTATGATAGTTTAAAGTCTCCAGTTCCCCCCATGAAGACCCGTCCGAGTTACTTCATGCGATTTCTTGATCGACTATGCTTTTATGATAGTTTAAAGTCTCCGGTTCCTCCTATGAAGACCCGTCCGAGTTACTTCATGCGATTTCCCGATCGACTATACTTTTATGATAGTTTAAAGTCTCCGGTTCTTCCCATGAAGACCCGTCCGAGTTACTTCATGCGATTTCTCGATCGACTATGCTTTTATGATAGTTTAAAGTCTCTAGTTCTTCCCATGAAGACCTGTCCAAGTTACTTCATGAGATTTCCAGATCGACTATGCTTTTATGATAGTTTAAAGTTTCTGGTTCCCCCCATGAAGATCCGTCGGAGTTACTTCATGAGATTTCCCGATCGACTATGCTTTTATGATAGTTTAAAGTCTCCGGTTCCTCCCATGAAGACCCATCCGAGTTACTTCATGAGATTTTCTGATCGACTGTGCTTTTATGATGATTTAAAGTCTCCGGTTCCTCCCATGAAGACCCGTCCTAGTTACTTCATGAGATTTCCCGATCGACTATGCTTTATATAAAAATGCTTGCACTAACCTTGTGATGGTTTAACGTCTTTGAGATTTTCTTAAGGAAGTCTGGTATGTTCTTCCTTAAAGCACCTAGTTGATGGCCGCTTGAACAAATTAAAAATGTTTTCCTAATAATCATCATGCTATTTGAACCATATTTATTTCTTGGGCTATATTTGGCCTGAATTGTATTTATCGAGTTGAATAAAGTACATAAACTATGAGCATACTTGTCATTTGTTCGTGGGAAACCATTTCAAGTAATTTTGATTTGTTCTCTCAAACATATTCTTGAATGATATGAGCTTGTTAAATTCGGTAGGGCTGTAAATGATTTGCACTCCAGGGACGCTCGAGAGTTCTTCCTTCAGTGTCCTGGTGATAATATGAGCCTGATGCCAGTTTTTCTACTACCATGTAAGGTCCTCCCCATTGTGGTGCTAACTTGCTAACATCCTAAACAGGCTTAACACATTTCCATACTAGATCTCCCACTTGAAAAAATCTTGGGATGACTCTTCTGTTATAATTTTGCCTCATTCATTGTCGATATGATGTGAGATGAGTTGCAGCTTTGTTTCTGATTTCCTCTATCAAATCCAGCTCCATGAGTCGTCGACTATCATTATCTTCATCATATAACTGCTTTTTGTCAGATTCTACTCCCACCTCGATAGGAATTACTGCTTCTCCCCCATAAACCAGTTGGAAAGAAGTGATCCCTGTAGCTTCTCGGGGTGTAGTACGATATGCCCAAAGAACACTGGGTAATTCATCTACCTAGCTTCCTCTGACATGATCTAATTTGGTTTTTAAGACTCTTATAATTTCTCTGTTGGTTACCTCTGCTTGACTATTACTCTGTGGATACGCCACAGAGGTGAACGCTTGAATAATACCATAGCTTTTGCACCAATCTAAGATTCTGTCTCCTTGGAATTTCCTTCCATTATCAGAAACTAATTTATGAGGAATACCGAATCTGCATATGATATTTTTCCATAGGAATTTAATAAATGCATCTTCAGTAATCCGAGCAAGTGGTTCTGCTTCTACCCATTTAGAGAAATAATCCACTGCTACCAATAAAAATCTTCTTTGTGCAGTTGCCATAGGAAACATGCCTACTATATCCATGCCCCATTGATCAAAGGGGCAGGAGACTATAGAGGTTCTTAATAATTACGTAGGATGATGCGGAATATTCTGATGTTTCTGATAAGAAATACAAGTTCTTACTAATTTGTTAGCATCTTCATGTAGAGTAGGCCAGAAATATCCTACTAGTAAAATTCTGCGAGCTAAGGATCTCCCTCCTATATAACTGCCACATGAGCCTTGATGAACCTCTTGCAGGATAAATTGTACATCTTCTATGCTAATACACTTAAACAAAGGTCTGGAGAAAGCTCTTTTATATAACTGCTCCCCTATCATAGTATACTGAGCAGCCCTCTTCTTAAATATCCTTGCTTGTATTGCATCATTCGGAAGAATGCCCTGCTGCAAATATAATATGATTGGTGCCTTCTAGTCACCTTGTATTTTTGCGTCAGCTTGTCTTTCGATACAAGATATTAATAGGGTCTGCTCCACTGGCCGATCCAAATTCCATGGTGTTATAGCAGAGGCCAATTTAGCTAATTCATCAGCTACTTGATTTTTGGATCGAGAAACTTTTTGTATATTTACTTCTTAAAACTGAGACTTCAATTTATCAAATGTCTCAGTATATAACTTGAGCCTATCATTATTAATTTCAAAGTTACCTAATAATTGTTGGGCTGCTAACTGAGAATCAAAATAGATGAGAACTCGAGCTGCTCCTATATGCTGAGCGGCTTGTAATCCGGCTATCAATGCTTCATATTCTGCCTTATTGTTGGTAGCTCTATAATTCAACCTGACAGAGAGTTGAAGTCTATCTTCCCTCGAAGATATAAGGAGAACACCAATTTCACTACCTTGTCTGGTTGGGGATCCATCCACATAAACTTTCTAAGTATTTTCTTCATTAGGGCCTTGAACTTCTATAATGAAATATGCTAGAGCTTGTGCCTTGATGGTCGAGCGAGGTTAATATTGTATGTCATACTCACTAAGTTCGATCGTCCATTTGATCAATCGACCCGATGCCTCCGGGTTAAGCAATACCTGCCCAAGAATACTATTGGTCAACACAATAATTGTATGTGCTAAAAAATATGGGTGCAACCTCCGGGCAGTCAACACTAATACATAAGCCAACTTTTCGAGTGTAGTATATCTACACTCGGCTCCTTTTAATAAATGGCTAGAAAAATACACAAGGTGTTGCTCTTTCCCTTCCTATCTAACTAATGGAGAGCCTACAACATTTTCATTGGTCGAGAGATATACCCATAAGGTCTCTCCTACTATAGGCTTAGCTAATACAGGAAGGGTGGACAAATAGTCTTTCAACTCTTGAAAAGCTTTGTGACATTCTTCATCCTATTGAAATTTGTTGGCCTTCCGAAGTATTTTGAAGAAATGAAAACTACGATCGGCCGACCTTGAAATGAATCTAGACAGGGCGATAATCCGGTCGGTGAGTCTTTGGGCTTCCCTCATGTTGCGTGGCGGTTCCATGTTCTGAAGTGCTTTGACCTTGCTCGGGTTGGCCTCTATTCCCCGCTCGGACACCATATTGCCTAGGAACTTTCCACCCTTTGCTCCAAATAAACATTTGCCTGGGTTTAGCTTGAGCCCATATTGCCTCAATGTCTTGCAAGTCTCCTCTACATCCCTGCACAGATTAATAGCTTGAAGAGACTTAATTAAGATATCATCGACATATACTTCCATATTTCTTCCAATCTATTTCTGGAAGACCTTATTCATAAGCCTCTGATAAGTTGCTCCTGCATTTTTTAGTCCAAAGGGCATAACATTATAACAATAAATACCTTTAGATGTTATGAAACTGACCTTCTCTTGGTCCTCCTTAGTTAAGGGGACCTGATGATAGCCCTGATAGGCATCCAGCATAGAAATGTATTCACACCCAGATGTAGAATATACTAACTGATCGATCAGAGGCAGCGGATAATAATCTTTCAAGCAAACTATGTTGAGATCACGGAAATCAATACATACCCGTCATTTGTTTCCTAGCTTAGAGACCAAGACCACATTAGCTAGCCAGCTAGGGAACTGTACCTCCCTGATGTAGCCAGCATCCATGAGTTTAGTCACTTCTTCCTTGATGATTTGATTTTATTCTGCACTGAAATTTCTTTTTCTTTGCATGACTGGCCGGGCATCTGGGAAAACGTACAAAGAATGCTCCATTATCGAAGGAGAAACACCCGTGACTTCTTTAGGCATCCATGTGAAGACATCATTATTCTTCTTTAAGCAGTGAACCAGCTCGATTTTCAGCACAGGATCTAGATCAGCCGCGACATAGGTAGTGGCTTCAGGTCGATCGGTCTGTATTTGGACCTCTTCCTTTTCTTCATAAACCAGAACAGGTGGCTTCTCTTGAATGACATTGACCTCCATTCTTTGAATCTTTCAGGTGGCATTGGCTTCAGTTCAGACGATCTCTACATAATATTTACGGGCTGTCTTCTGATCACCTCGCACTTCCCCGACCTGATCATCAATGGGAAATTTAATTTTTTGACAGAAAGTAGAAACGACCGCCCTAAACTCATTTAAGGCCGGGCGACCCAATATTACGTTGTAGGCAGATGGAGCATCCACCACCATGAAGTAAGATCTTCTGGTCCTCATTAGGGGCTCCTCCCCTAAAGATATGGCCAATTTTATTTGACCGAACGGTTGTACCTCATTACTAGTGAATCCATATAAAGGAGTCACCATCTGTTGAAGTTCACTCGGGTCAATCTGCAGCTGATCAAAAGCTTTTTTGAAGATAATATTCATAGAACTACTAGTATCTATGAAGGTACGAGAAATAGCATAATTGGCTATCACAACCTTAATTATTAATGCATCATCATGGGTTATTTCAACCCCCTCGAGGTCTCTGGGCCCAAAACTAATCTCTGGACCGGTTGCTCTTTCCATGTTGCATCCTACAACATGGATCTTGAGTCTTCGTGCATGTGCTTTTCTGGCCCTGTTGGAATCTCCATCAGTGGGCCCACCTGCAATCATGTTAATGTTACCTCGAGCGGCATTACTCCTGTTTTCTTCTTGTCGGGTTTTCATGGCTTCAGGCTGAGTCTTCTCAGGCATCTGAGTTGTACTGGCCGGACTTGGTAATGCACCTGGTTGAGGCTCGACCGGGTGATATTCCAGTTTGAGCAGATTTTGCTGTCTAGGGTATTGTTGTTGATAATAGTTTTACCTTTGATAACGATCCCTATTTTCTCTCTTATTTTTCAAAACAAAACAGTCCTCTGTATGATGACTGCTGGTCTTATGGTATGTGCACCACCTTCTTGGTGCTTCTTGCTGTACCTCCACATGTTGCACTGCTTGTGGACGATACTCTGGATGACGATGGGGCGGGTTAACTACTCGAGGTCCCCTCGATGGGGGAACGGGAGCAGGAACCTTCTCCTTAGCAGGGGTAGGAGAAGAAGTAGTGCCGTCTTTTCTGTGGGCAGCTTGAGCTTCTTCAATGTTAATGAATTCAGTGGCACGCTCAATTAAGGAGTCAAAATTAGTAGGAGGATTTCTTACTAGATCTTTAAAGAAATCATTATCATTCAGACCTTGAGAAAAAATACTTACTAATATTTCAGTAGTAGCGTTGGGTACATCGATAGCTACCTGATTGAATCTTTTAATATAGGCTCTAATGGACTCCTTAGATGCTTGTTTAATTGAAAATAGACTCCAGGGAGTCTTATGGTACCTCTTGTTGCTAGAGAAATGGTGTAGGAAAACCTTCTTGAAGTCCTTGAACTTTGGATAGATTTTTCTAGCAATCTCTTAAACCAATGTTGCGCGGCTCCTCCGAGTGTTGTGAGGAACATCCGGCACTTCACTCCATCAGAAAATTGTTGTAATAGTGCTACATTCTCAAATTTTAACAAGTGATCTTCTAGATCTTTAGTCCCAGTGTACTCACCAATCTGTAAATTTTGATACCGCTTAGGAAGCGGATCCTCCAATACACTTTGGAAGAATGGAGAAATGATTCTTTCCGGCGAGCTATCGCTAGCTATCATCTTAACTTTGCGCTTCTCTCTATCTAGTGCTTCGCCAGAGGATTCCTGAAATATAGGCTTTCGTCCTCCCTATTCTAAAGGAGTACGAAGGAAGGCTCGAGGACGCCTAGTCGGGGAAGCTGTAACCGGAGGGAAATATACATGTTCTTCTTCTTCTGGCTCCTTTCCCTTCCGGTGCTCAGTAGTTGAAATCACCGGATTATGAGCTACCGACAGAGTAGCCCGAGTATGAGCTTGATGTTGTTGTTGTAAAGCTTTCTATACATGAGTATTAATGAGAAAATCTAGATCTTCATGGCTAATAGTGAGTAGATTTGATTTTCCAGCCTCTTCCATCTTATAGTCTCAGATTCAGGTGAAGTTCCCACAGACGGCGCCAAATTTGATCCTATTTGAGAAGCTTGACAAAACGAAAAGCTGGGAGAAAAACAAACACTATCGTCACAGAATGCCCCAGACAGCAAAATCTGGGGCTAATCAGCAGAACACTCCCACTGTCACTCCGGAACCTAACTTAGCAACCCCAGTAGTGATAGAGGTTCCACCAGTCCAACCTACAGCACCAGTAGCCCCAGCAGCAGGGGCAAGGAGGGAAGCCTATCTGATCTAGTGGCAGAAGATCAAGCCCGAGAACTTCTCAGGCACCAGTGAACCGTGGGGCGCCCAAGCCTGGTTCAAAACACTGGAGAGTACGATGGAGCTTCTGGACTGGCTAGAACATGAAAAGGTGAAATGTGCCTCTTTCTGCCTGGCAGGAGACGCACGTATGTGGTGGGAGAAAATTAAAGCGAAGTGCCCAGTGAACCAGATGACATGGGTCGACTTCGAAAGGGAATTCTTTGAGGAGTTCTTTCACATGTGGGTCACAAACCGCCACTATGACGAGTTCACTGAATTTCGCCAGGGCAACCTTTCAGTTGAGAAGGCCGTGAAGAAATTCAACAGACTAGCTCGTCTATTCCCCGAACTAGTGAGCACTGAAAGAGAACGAGTCCGGCTGATGCTCAAAATGCTAAGGCCGGGGATAGCACTGAATGTGGCCAGCGGCGTCCATAGGCCGCAAACCATAGAAGAACTGGTAAGTAGTGCTCTGACCACCGAGCATTACCAGAACAGCATCAAACAGCAGAAGCAAGCCCTCTCAGAGTCTAAGGGCCAAGGAGGCTCAGGTACTCAGAAACACCAGGGCCACAACTCTAACTGGAAAGGGAACTCCAGTAACAAATGTAAGCCAGGGAGTTACCCAAAAGGAGGACCAGCTAGTAAACAGCCTAGTTATCCCAAGTGCTCTACTTGTGGGAAATTCCACCCAGGAGTTTGTCGCAAGGGCACACGAGGATGCTTCGAATGTGGTCATGAAGGGCATATAGCTAAGCAATGCTCGAACAAGACCAATTTCCCTCCACCACTACTGATTTAGTACGGAGGTAACCCAGCACAGTTGCACCAGATGCAGGCTGCTATAGATGGGACACACATCAACCAGGGCAAACTAGAAGCCCCCTCAGCCACGACGAACGCGAGGATCTACTCACTCACCAGAGAAGACGTAGCGAATGCCTCGACAGTTGTTACAGGTCAGATTAGTATTTTACAGCAAAGCGCAACTGTCTTATTCGATACTGGGGCAACCCATTCTTATATATCCAGGACATTCGTCGAAAAGTTGGCGATATCTCCAGAGGTACTCAGTGGTCAGTTTTTGACAACACTACCTTCAGGAGAAATCATGGCATCCACACACTGGCTCCGAGCAGTGCCAGTCATTATAGCGGATAGAGAACTCTTTGATCTGATCGTGCTAGATATGGCTGACTATGATGTCATCTTGGGAATGGACTTTCTAATCAAGTACGGTGCCTCCATAGAGTGTCGTAAACAGAGAGTTGTATTCCAACCTGAAGCAGGAGTGCAGTTTGGGTACATAGGAGAACCAAAGAGAAAGGCCAAGAAGTTTCTCTCAGCTCTGAAAGCACAGAAACTACTGGATTCAGGATGTACGGGATTCCTAGCACATGTAGTCAATAATAGTCAGGACAAGGACCAAAAGCTAGAAGAGGTCCGAGTTGTGTGTGACTACCCAGCAGTCTTCCCTGAGGAGTTACCAGGCCTAGCACTAGACAGGGAGATTGAATTTGAGATAGAACTTATCCCCGATAAAAATCCCATCTCCAAAGCACCCTACCGCATGGCTCCAGCAAAACTGAAGGAACTCCAGGAGCAACTACAGGAGCTGCTTGACAAGGGCTTCATACGCTCTAGTCACTCACCAAGGGGAGTGCCTGTATTGATCGTGAAGAAGAAGGACGGGAGCATGCGCCTGTGTATAGACTATCGGGCACTAAACCAAGTCACGATTAAGAACATGTATCCTCTTCCCCAGATAGATGACCTGTTTGATCAGCTAAAGGGAGTAGCGGTGTTCTCTAAAATAGACCTCAGATTGAGATATCACCAAGTGAGAGTTAAAGAGGGTGATATACCCAAGACAGTTTTCAGGACCAGATACGGACATTATGAGTTCGTAGTCATGCCCTTAGGCATGACGAATGCTCCAACTACTTTCATGGACCTCATGAACAGAATATTTAGAGAATATGTAGATAAGTTTGTTATCGTATTCATCCACGACATTCTTATCAATTCCAGAACTCAGGAAGAACACGCAGAGCACCTGAAGGTAGTACTGCAGACCCTTCAGCAGAACCAGCTATACGCCAAGTTCGCGAAATGTGAATTCTGGCTCGATCAGGTGTCCTTTCTAGGTCACATCATCTCCAAGGATGGTATCATGGTAGACCCTAGTAAGATAGAAGTTGTGAGTAACTGAAAAAGACCTAAGAACGCAGTGAGATCAAAAGCTTTTTGGGACTAGCAGGCTATTACAGGAAATTCGTGGAGGATTTATCCAGGATAGCCTCTCCACTGACAGCTCTCACCAGGAAGAACAGAAAATTTCAGTGGACAGAGGACTGTGAAAACAGTTTCATAGAGCTCAAAAGAAGGTTGACCAGTGCACCCATTCTGACTCTGCTAGAAAACACATACAGCTTTGATATTTACAGTGATGCCTCTAAATTGGGATTAGGAGCAGTACTGATGCAAAATGGCAAGGTGATTGCCTATGCCTCCAGACAACTCAAGGACTATGAGAGGAATTACCCTACTCATGACCTTGAGCTTGCAGCAGTTGTTTTCACCCTCAAAATTTGGAGACATTACTTATATGAAGCTCAGTGTAGAGTGTATACAGATCATCAGAGTCTGAAGTACTTTTTCACCCAGAAGGATCTGAATATGCGACAACGCAGATGGCTCGAGCTGGTCAAAGACTATGACATAGACAACCTCTACCATCCAGGAAAGGCCAATAAGGTGGTAGACACACTTAGCAGGAAGTCTAGTGTCACCTTACTATCCCTAGCAGCCATATCACCGCCCCTACAAAAGGAGATTGCAGATTTCGATCTCGAATTAATAGTTGGGCAACTCTCTACTATGACATTAGTATCTACCCTTCTTGGTGACATCCAGACAGCTCAGGATCAGGACCCTGAAATTCATAAAATCAAGCAAGGGTTAGCAGAACCAGAAAGTGGGGAGTTCAGAGTATCTGATAGTGGGGTACTGTATTTTGGTGACAGACTATGCATTCCAGATCAGGAGGAACTACGGAGGAAGATCCTAGACGAGGCCCATAGGACTCCTTACGCGATACATCCTGGTTCCACCAAGATGTACCAAGACCTAAAGAGACGTTTTTGGTGGCCTGGGATGAAAAGGGATATCGCTAGATATGTCAATACCTGTCTGACCTGTCAGAGGGTCAAGGCAGAACACCAGAGACCAGGAGGAGTTCTGCAACCTATTCAGATTCCAAAATGGAAGTGGGAAGATATTTCCATGGATTTCATAGTGGGATTACCCAAAACCACGAATGGCTTTGATACCATCTGGGTAATAGTCGACAGATTGACCAAATCAGCCCACATTTTAGCTATCAGGATATCCTACTCCATGGAACAGTTGGCTCAGTTGTATCTCAAGGAGATTGTCAGACTGCATGGAGTCCCACAAACCATTATATCAGACAAAGACAGTAGATTCACGTCACACTTCTGGGAGTGTGTACAGTCAGCATTGGGCACCAGGTTAAAATTTAGCACAGCCTTCCATCCTTAGACAGATAGTCAGACGGAGCGAGTAAATCAGGTACTCGAAGATATGCTCTGAGCGTGTGCCCTAGACTTCAGGGGAAGTTGGTGCAAATATCTGTGCTTAGAAGAATTTGCATACAACAATAGCTATCAGGCCACTATCGGTATGGCACCCTACGAGTCTCTCTACAGGCGGAGGTGTAGATCTCCAATCTGCTGGTATGAAAGTGGTGAACAGAAATAACTAGAACTTCAGACAGACCTAGTAGTAGATACCATAGCAGCTATACAGTAGATCCGCCAGAGGATAGAGACAGCTCAGAGCTGCCAGAAAAGCTATGCCGATACACGGCGTCGACCTTTAGAGTTTTCAGTTGGGGATACAGTATTTCTCCGAGTGGCTCCCATGAAGGGAGTAATGCGTTCTGGGAAGAAGGGCAAATTAAGTCCCAGATATGTGGGACCATACCTTATCATTAGAAGAGTTGGCAAGGTAGCATATGAGCTAGAGCTACCCCAGGAGATGTCAGCTATCCATAATGTATTTCATGTCTCTATGCTGAAGAAGCATATCCCAGATGCCACCCAGGTGATTGAGCCCCAGTCGGTACAAGTCCGCGAAGACCTCAGCTATGACAGTCGGCCTATTCAGATAATAGACTGAGCAGTTAAGAAATTACGGAATAAAGAGGTACCATTAGTTAAAGTTATTTGGCAAAATCACACAACATAAGAGGCAACTTGGGAGACAAAAGCTAGTATGAGACAGAAGTACCCAGAGTTATTCTAAGTTTGAGGACGAACTTTTTATAAGGTATGGAGGATTGTAATACCCGAAAATTCTCCAATAAATTTTAGGAATATTCTATAATTTTTCTGGAATTTTAGAATATTTTTATAGAATTTTTTTGAGTAGCAGAAGTAGCAAAATTAAATAAAAACATAAAACAGCCTAAACGGGAATTGAACCCGCTACCTATGGACTCTATGACTTATAGAGTGACTTAGTAACCAAGGGGCCCCAGCAGGGGTGTGCTAAAAGAAGAGGAGAGAAATTATATTTATGATTGAGTTGGGTTGTATTTATCACTTAATATAAATAGGGAATTTAAGTGGGAGATTTTATTTTCTGAACGACAACTTCTCCTCACCCTCAAACCCTCACCGCCGAACCTCTCTCTCTTCACCCTCTCGGTGCACAAACCCAAGGAAACCTAGGGTTCTATCCCTAGGGACGTGGGAACACCTTCTGGCGATGTCTCCGATATGAGGGCGCTCCCCTCCGCTAGAAGAAAGCGTAGAAGTAAGAGGATCACCGAAAAGATCTCTTCTCCGGAAACCTAGTGATTAGATTGTAAGAAAATTTAGCGCAGGAAGTAAGTAACCCCTCACCTGCAGTATAAGTAACTAACTGCATGCTTTTATGTCCTTAGTTCGCTCGTATGTTCTTAGTGCAGCCATATGTAGAGTTAGAGCACACCAAGTGTTCGATAAAATGTCTAGGATAGTAAAAGTTACAGTAGGCATTTTAATAGCTCAGTTAAATGCCATAGAAGCATTTTAAATAGCATGCTTAACCTTGTTTCAGTTACATGGGACTACGGTCCAATGGGTGAGCTCCCATAGTCGCCTCTAGGTTCAGATAACCTAGGTCTAGTTGTAAAATACTGAAAATGGGTGAATCATCATAAGGGAATTTTCCGAAATTTTTGGAAATTTTTTGGGAATTTTTCGGAGCTCGTATGGACGAGTTTACGGCGATAAAAACAGGGCCCGGGAAAAGCTTGTTTAGGCTACCCTATTTTAGCGAGGAAATGTTTATTTCTTAATTCCTTTTTCTTTATTCCTTCATTTCTTTTTTTTTCTTCTTCCTCGCCGAATCCACGCGCTGATGTCGTTCCCCTTTCCTTCTCTTCTTCCCCTGTCGAACCACCTACGTGCCCTAATCTCCGCGACGCCGAAGCCTCCTCTTCTAGGACGTCGAGCATCGCGGCGTCGGCACTGCTTTGCCTTCCCCGAAGCCCCAAGCCGCCACCCGATCCTTCCTCTTCCTCTACTTCTTTCCCCGTTCTGATTTGTGCGCCGACGCCGACCTTCCCTATGCCCTAGCATGAAGCCGACGACCACATTCCGCTCTCTCTCCGGCAGCCACTACTTAGCATTCCTCTGCCCTAGGCCGGCTGACTCCCGACGCCCTCTCCGGTCTCCTCACGGCGCCACTGTCGTCTCTCGACCCGAGCAGTGCTATCATCTTTGTGCCCTAGCACCGATTCACCAGCCATCCAGTGGCGAGTCCTTCTTCCATCGCGCTACTGCCTCCGCACCTTCTTCCTCATTGTGGTCATGCCTCCCTTGCCCTAATCTCTGCTCTGTCTTCCATGTGCCCAAGATCTGAGCCAGTGAGTATATTTATCTTGTTTACCTTTCTATCCAATTTGTATAAGGGGGCAGATGTATTCGGAAAACACTGTGAACTTACTGAATTTCAACCAACAAATGTTGATTTTGGGTATTTGATTGGGTAGACAGCAGCTCCATCTTATTCCTGATTACTATATTGTATTGATTACTAATTAGGCATTGGATCCATGCTAGGTATTTGATTTGGGAGCATTCGTTGGGTGGTCAGCAGGTATGGATGTTTTCTGTGAAGCTGGAATCGTGAGTAGTGTTAGCAAGAACTGTTATATTGAGGTAAGGTGTAAGGGAATTTGATACTATTGGCTAAGTGTGAATTGGGTTTATGTTTATTTGTTGATTAGGGTTTTGCCCTAATTTGGGGTTAGAGATTTTTATTTAGCTATTTATAAGAATTGTAGCTAAATAAAATATGTATATATATTGGTGACACAGGACTTTGACGCGAGACGAGCATCTCGACGTTGGATTTGACTGGATTGGACCTGCTATTTGAGGCGGGTACCTCTTGACTTATCTTTTATGATATTGTCAATTGGATATGCATAGTATTTTATAGCTACAAGCAATGATCATGTTTGCCTTTGGTATGTCACAGTTTGATACCCATAGCATGTTCTGTTTTGTCGCTTGTTACGTATCCATGTTTATACCTCATGATTATTGCCATGAGTACCTTAGTTCCTAGAGTAAGTGACATACCATGCTTTACTGAGTTTAGGACTAGATTCTGGATTTTTATTATCTGATCTGTGTACCTAGACCCTTTTGCTTTGATCCATGTATATTGTTGGTACAGATTTTATGGAGGTGGATATGTTCAGGACCTAGGGTTTTTGATAACTTATCTGGTCAGTGTACCTTGATTTGATTCATTGTTCTATGGTACACATTTTATATTTATGTATGCGTATTGCTATGCTATTCAGGATATTGCCATGATTAGTGTCATGCATTGATGTGCGTAGATTATATACTCTTTTATGCATGTTTTTACGCACATTTACATACTTTGAGCATGCTTGATCTATGCATTTTTATACTTCCAGCTTTCCTTTTAGCATATTTACTCTTTTAGTTCGGAGTTCTGCTTTTTGTGCATTTTCTGTACACAGGAGTCGAAATTGGTGAAGATTATGCGTCCTCGGGCAAGCTTGGAAGTAATTGAAGAGAGAGAGCATCAAGGCCGTGTTCCACACATGGCCGTGTAGTCTTAACAGGAAGGGAAGACGACATGGCCGTGGGAATCCCACACGGCCGTGTCATGATTTGAAGAAATCAAAGCAGAAGCCTTACATGGCCCTGTGGATCTACACAGCCGTGTGAGGTTTCCAGAGGCCAAGCAGATGGTGGTCGTGCGCATCACACGGCCGTGTGGAGTTTCCAGAGACCAAGCAGGTGTTGGCCGTGTGTACCACACGGCCGTGTAGCATTTCCAGAGAGCAGAAGGGCCTAGGCCGTGTACACCACACGGCCGTGCAGCATTGGCAGAGAGGGAACTGGACATGGCCGTGTGAATCTCACACGACCGTGTCGTGGGGCCGTGTGGCGCCCGATTTCCTCCTCTATTTAAACCTTCCTTCATGAATTGAAAGGGGATCTCTCCCCCTTTGGGAGAAGGCAAGATTTGGTGGTTTCCTCCCATTCTTGGGAGGATTTCTGGGCGATTCTAAGGGAGTTCTTGATGATTTCGACTCCGGAGCGAGGATTGGATCCGAAGACGAGGTTTCTTCGTAGATAAGTTTTCTCCTTCCCCTTTTCTTGGTTTCTTGGATTGAGGATTTAAGAAATGCTTGTAATCTTTATTTCTTCGGGTTTTCTTCCTCGATTCATGGAGTAGATCTAGATCTTGTATTCTAGGATTAAGGGAGTATTTGTATGATGGATTGATGTAATTTCTTATGGATTTGTTATTTTCTTGTTTCAATGACATTGTCTTGCTTGTATCAATTAGATCTTGAATGATTAATGGTGATTTGTGCTTAATTCTCATTCTTGATTGATTGTTTGGATTTCTTGTGGACTTTGTAGAGATAAACTCTCACTCGATCATTCGAGGGATCCACGTGACAGGTGCAAGCCCGTGTAAGGATGTTTGAGAGATAATCTTGAAGAGGAAATAGGAATATTCAAGAGAGTAGGATGGATTTTGTGATTAGTTTCTTGTATCTTGATAGATTAATAAGTTGTGGGCTTCTATGTTGATATCCGAGGAAGGCATAGTAATAGGTGCGCTTCTGTGTAAGGACAACGTAGGTTCACATCTAATTGATCATATTTAGATACATTTCTCAGTCCTTAGCCGGTTATCTATTGCAAGAGAGAACCGACAACTTTCTACAAGTGTTTGACAATTGAGGGAAAAGAATTGGTGAACCATTTACATTTAAGAAATCTTACAAAGAAACCGAAACTCCTAGAATCTCCCTTTATCATAACCCAAAACACTAAACTCTTGTTTGTTGATCTTTAATATTAGATTTGTTTACCCTTACTTTGCATTTGAAATGATTGGATAGTTGTTTAGCTAATTCGCATTGAGACATTTCTAGTGCTTATTCCAGTCCCTGTGGATACGATAATCTTTTATATTACTTGTGACATTTCCGTACACTTGCGGAGCGTAACAAGTTTGTCCTGGCCGTGTGAAGTTTCCCACCCCCAGACTTAAACCTTTGCTTGTCCTCAAGCAAAATGCTGCAGTCTAAATTCATATGTTCTACAACACATTCATAAAACCTAGTGCACTTTCCTAATTCTATCAAAAAGTTTCATTAACAAGCATGATCATGAAAACAAGTAAAGTATGGTTCAAGCATAAGAATCTTGTGCACAGTGTAAAAGTAACTCAACACCCTTCAAGTTTCAATCCATGTCCTAGTCAAGTCGTCATCAAATTTGAATTCCTAATGTTTCCAGTGAAAGACAAGTAACAAGTGATAGGCACTTACTCACCATTCACGTGGTTCATATTTCTCAACTAACCCAAGGTCTCAAAGGTGTGCTCAATCTCAAGAGAAGCTAAGCAGTCATTTCCCCAGTAACCTAACTCGGTCTCAAAGGGGTGACTTGCTAGATTCCACTCATGACAACTGTTTTTTATATCCTTTTTTTTATAAGTGTTTGCATTGTGCAAAACTTATTCACAAATGTACTTTTAGCACACATGTTGGGATATTTTGATTTTTCTAAATGAGCTTTAATGATTTGAGCCTCATCCAGTAACCAAAATGAAAGTTGAGAAATCACCATGGAAACCAAGTACTAAGCAAACAAGATGAATCATGACTATTTCAATGACATCAACTATTCAAGCATCAAGCACAAGTGTAGTGAAGATAAAATCCTTAAGGTTGAACCAAAACTAAAACTCATCACCATAAGATTCTTAGCTTATTAATGCTTCCCAAGATAGAAAAAAGAACTACACAAAGTTTACTACTAGCATCATTCGAATATCATGAATCAAGACAATAATCGTGCTAACATTTCACTTGAATCCAAGAAAGCATATAAGTGAAGATTTGACGTTCTCAAAATGTATGCCACAAAAAATCAAAACAAAATGCAAGACATAAGCAAAAAAAACAAAAACAAACAAAGCAAATCAAATGCATCATCCCCCCAGACTTAAACTTTTCATTGTCCCAATGAAAACTAAAAACAATGTGGAGGAGATTTTAAGAGAAGTTACCAAGTGATGAGCTCCAAATGGTTGACATTCATGTTTTTAAAGATACTCCTCCATCCAATACTCACATTCCTCCACAACTTTAAAATCTACAAAAATAAGATAGACAAGAAGAATTAAGTAGAGGGTATGATTTATTATCAACAAAATAAAAAGAAACTAAAAGTAAAATGAAAACAAGATTGAACTTGGGTTGCCTCCCAAGAAGCGCTTGTTTAAGGTCATCAGCTCGACCACCTCATTAGATTCATCTAAATCTTGCTCTTGGAGGGGTAAGATATTTTAGAACCCTCCTACCAAGGGCTCTTATTATGGAGGGAGCTTTCAATATTGGAGTTAAAAAGTGATGTATCACCCTCTCCATCTTCGTCTTCTTTAAAGTTGTTTCAGGTGGTCGAAGACGGTTCAGTATGAGCTTCCCATTATTGGCCTCTCGAAAACCTACACACCCAAAAGAAAAACAAACCTCCCACAAGAATGTAATATAAGAAGGAACTAGAATCATATTAGTATGAATTGAGTATGTATCAAAAAATGAATCACATCCAACAAAATCAATTATAGGTACATCTATGAAATTTTCTAAAAGATCACTAAGAATACTAACCTTGCATTGTTGAGATGTACCTGAAAGTTCTAAACAATGGGATGTGACTTCTTCAGAATTATGCAGTGGCTCTAGCTCAGGTGTTGATGATATCAATGATGGTGATTCTTGAGACTCTACTAGCTCTGTATAAGTCCCTACACATTGTTCCACAACATGATCAATTCTTAAAACCTCTAAGGGTTGTCTTGACAAAGGTGGTGATCCTTGAGATGCTGCTTCCACAACACAGCTCCCTACACATTTTTCCATATCATCATCATCAACACATATATCAAAAAATAAACCAACATCTATGTCCTCAATAGGAGAATCAATAACAAGAGGATCAATAACTTCACTTGCAGTTTTAAGTTGATCTACCACATCACATTCATCATCTGAAAATTCAATGTCACTATAACACCTTATAAAATTTTGAGGTAGATCTGAAAACTTATTTACCACTATATTATCAATAAAATCCTCATTTGAAAAATCTTCATCTTCATATATATTCAAAAATCTACACTCAACCATATTAGTGTCACAGGATTTGCCGAAGTCTTTATTTTCATTGACCCCCACTAACCTTTGTGGAAAAGGAACCCTTAGTGAAGGTCCTGGGAAAGACTGAACTCCCTTTTTCCCAAATTCCCTTTGAGCTTTTGGAGGAGGTCCAACTTGCTTATCTAATATTGGTGTGATTAATCGTTGAGGGAAAGGTACTTCTGGCCTTTGGGAACTTCCTAGAGAAATGGAATTGAGTTCTTGTGATCTTCTATTATTCTTCTCCTCAATTCTAAACATGTCATTCTTCAGAAGTTCTTCATGATTTTTGCCACTTCTCAACCCAACATCATCACACTTTTCATTGGATCTTGACTGTGTAGGAGGGGGATCTTCTTTAAACCATTTTGAAACAATACTATCAAGCTTTGCCCCCAAATGTTTGAACTCCTCACTCTGTGACTTGTGAATTTCAACATTTTTAGGTGGTTGAATTTCATTTTGTTTGACAGGCTCTCTTACATTTATGGCTTGCACTTCTTGAATATCTGAGGGAAATTCCATCCAACTTTTGTTCGACCATTCATGGAGGTTCAATGTCACTTGATCAATTAACGAATAAGCTTCATCTACACTTTTGTCCATAAAAGAACCTCCAGCTGATGAATCCAATAAAGTCTTGTCTGAGAAAGAAATTCCCCCATAGAATATGTGCAAAATCAACCATTTTTTAAAACCATGATGAGGGCACTGTCTTTGAAGACTCTTGAATCTATCCCATGCTTCAAATAATTATTCTCCATATGCCTGAGCAAAATTTGTTATGCAATTCCTCATATACACCGTTCTACTTGGAGGGAAAAAATGATTCAGAAATTGCTTCTCCAATTGTTCCCAACTTGTGATGCTTTGAGGACAGAGAGAATATAGCCAAGTCCTTGCTTTATCCTTGATACTGAAAGGAAATGTCATCAATCGAACTGCATCTGCTGATACTCCTTCACATTTCACCAAATCACAAATCTCTAAAAATGTTTCAAGATACAGATAAGGACTTTCTGATACTTCTCCTCCAAATTTGTGACCTTGTATCATGAAAATTATCTCTGGGTCCAGTTAGAAACTTTCTGCTTCAATTTGAGGTTGCACAATGGGAGATAAAAATCTTGCAGAAAAGGGTGTAGAAAAATTTCTCATGGGCCTGCTTGACATGTTAGTGCTCATGGATATTCAAGAAGAAAAAGAAAATTATCAAGAATTAAAAACAAGAAATAAAATGCAATATGAAAAGCAAGAAAGCAAATGCAGAATTTAAATTGCAAGAAAGAAAGTGCATAATGAAAACAAGAAAGAAAAGATAAAAGGAAAAAGAAAAATATCTAGAATAATTCATATGCTAAAAATTGCAAGATATGTTTACAAAAGAAAAGAAGAAAGAAACTAGATCAAAAGAGAAAACATAGAAAAGTTAGATTAGAGTGCTAAAAATTAAGAATGCAAAGTTAGAATTAGAATTAGAATTGCAACAAAAAGAATCGTTAAGAATGTTATTCAAGAAAGGAAAAACTTTTGAAAACATAATTCTAACAATTAGTTATAACTATGCAAATCAAAAGAAAGAAAGAAAAGTTATGTTTAGTCTAACTCAATTGATAATTCCTAATGTTATAGCGCAGTCCCCGGCAACGGCGCCAAAAACTTGTTACGCTCCGCAAGTGTACGGAAATGTCGCAAGTAATATAAAAGATTATCGTATCCACAGGGACTGGAATAAGCACTAGAAATGTCTCAATGCGAATTAGCTAAACAACTATCCAATCGTTTCAAATGTAAAGTAAGGGTAAACAAATCTAATATTAAAGATCAACAAACAAGAGTTTAGTGTTTTGGGTTATGATAAAGGGAGATTCTAGGAGTTTCGGTTTCTTTGTAAGATTTCTTAAATGTAAATGGTTCACCAATTCTTTTCCCTCAATTGTCAAACACTTGTAGAAAGTTGTCGGTTCTCTCTTGCAATAGATAACTGGCTAAGGACTGAGAAATGTATCTAAATATGATCAATTAGATGTGAACCTACGTTGTCCTTACACAGAAGCGCACCTATTACTATGCCTTCCTCGGATATCAACATAGAAGCCCACAACTTATTAATCTATCAAGATACAAGAAACTAATCACAAAATTCATCCTACTCTCTTGAATATTCCTATTTCCTCTTCAAGATTATCTCTCAAACGTCCTTACACGGGCTTGCACCTGTCACGTGGATCCCTCGGATGATCGAGTGAGAGTTTATCTCTACAAAGTCCACAAGAAATCCAAACAATCAATCAAGAATGAGAATTAAGCACAAATCACCATTAATCATTCAAGATCTAATTGATACAAGCAAGACAATATCATTGAAACAAGAAAATAACAAATCCATAAGAAATTACATCAATCCATCATACAAATACTCCCTTAATCCTAGAATACAAGATCTACTCCATGAATCGAGGAAGAAAACCCGAAGAAATAAAGATTACAAGCATTTCTTAAATCCCCAATCCAAGAAACCAAGAAAAGGGGAAGGAGAAAACTTATCTACGAGGAAACCTTGTCTTCGGATCCAATCCTCGCTCTGGAGTCGAAATCGTCAAGAACTCCCTTAGAATCGCCCAGAAATCCTCCCAAGAATGGGAGGAAACCACCAAATCTTGCCTTCTCCCAAAGGGGGAGAGATCCCCTTTCAATTCATGAAGGAAGGTTTAAATAAAGGAGGAAATCGGGCGCCACACGGCCCCACGACACGGCCGTGTGAGATTCACACGGCCATGTCCAGTTCCCTCTCTGCCAATGCTGCACGGCCGTGTGGTGTACACGGCCTAGGCCCTTCTGCTCTCTGGAAATGCTACACGGCCGTGTGGTACACACGGCCAACACCTGCTTGGTCTCTGGAAACTCCACACGGCCGTGTGATGCGCACGACCACCATCTGCTTGGCCTCTGGAAACCTCACACGGCTGTGTAGATCCACAGGGCCATGTAAGGCTTCTGCTCTGATTTCTTCAAATCATGACACGGCCGTGTGGGATTCACACGGCCATGTCCTCTTCCCTTCCTGTTAAGACTACACGGCCATGTGTGGAACACGGCCTTGATGCTCTCTCTCTTCAATTACTTCCAAGCTTGCCCGAGGACGCATAATCTTCACCAATTTCGACTCCTGTGTACAGAAAATGCACAAAAAGCAGAACTCCGAACCAAAAGAGTAAATATGCTAAAAGGAAAGCTGGAAGTATAAAAATGCATAGATCAAGCATGCTCAAAGTATGTAAATGTGTGTAAAAACATGCATAAAAGAGTATATAATCTACGCACATCATGCATCATCTCGCATGATTGCATGCTGTACAATAGTTTGCTCCATTATTGTCGAGCACATCGCCAGTTACATGTATCTGTACACACCACCACTCATGGGTTAGTAGTATATCAGACAGGAGTGTGGCAGTTCTACTGTTTGGCTCCGTTGGTCTGTGACTCAGCGTGGTAGTCGGCAGACGGTTCTGCTCTATTTGGCTCCGCTGGTTTAGTGTAGTAGCGTGGTAGCCGGTAGGCGGTTGGAATCTGTTTGGCTCCGTTAGTCCGCTCATGGGTAGTGTGACGCAGCATGGTAGCCGGCAGAGATTTCCTCCCCGGCACCGTGTACCGGGAGATGAGAGCATTGAGCTCCCCCATTTATGATTTAGGGTAGGAGGACAAGTGTACTCCGACAGCATCCAATCCACTCGGCCACTCATCAGGAGTAGTGACGTAAGAGTGCACGGTTGTCACAGCCCTACGTACTCAGTCCCACCATTGTGTGTGAGATGGCTGACTGGCGTCAGGGGTGACCATGTCATTGGCATCATACGCATTGATGCATTTATTGCTTGTGCTTGCTGTATTTATTTGCTGCATTTGGTTGGATGCATATGTTTGACATGCATATAGGATTTATGACACTCTAGGTTTGACAACCCTTTTGTTCTGGATAGGAGTTCCTGGTGAATACAACTTCCTCAGTTACCTTTCAATTTTGCATTTTTCCCTATATATGATTAGGATGTTGTATTCCATGTTTATTTCTGTTAGATATATCTTACTAGACATGTCTATTGGTATTCGCTGAGTTGTTGAACTCACCCCCGTGGACACTATCTTTTCCAGGTATCAGGTTATTTATGGAGTTGCTTGGAGTATCCTGTCTGCTGGTCCCCATGTCACATCAGAAGACCTGTCTTCGCTGTTGTTCATCTTTATTTTGGTATTTGTGTATCTAGCTTGTGTTTCGGTTTTGTATCTGGAGTGTTGTAGTTGTTACGTGGTATTTTGTATTGTTTGTTGGTTGTGTAAGCCTAGCCGGCTAGCAGTCTTGTGTTTGGTGTTCTATCGGTTTCCGTTGTGTTTTGGTTTTAGTACAGCCGAGTGGGTTGTAAAATATATATATATATAACTGTGTGGTTGTTGTATATTTTGTTCCAGCCGAGTGGGCTGATGATATAAACTGCATGGTTGTGTATATGTTCCAGCCGTATGTGGCTGATGTATATTGTGCCTGTAGAAATATTTTAGATTGTCACCCGAACTGGGGAGATGCTGCCGAAATTTATTCGGACAGGGACTTTCCCAGGGTGTGACAATTTAGTGGTATCAGAGCAGGTATACGATACTTGCTATATGTTCTGGATTTTTGAGATTTATCTGATACCAATTTATTTGGTATCAGAGCACGGTACGAGTTTTATATTCCATGTTTTGGATTTCGTGTTTTAGTTTTCTTGATGTGACTTTTCGAGTTTTGGGACCTGGCAGTGGCAGGACATCTCCAAGCTATAGGAGGTATGTTGGTATATGTTATCCTACCTTTTTGGTTAGTATATGCCCTGTTCACTATTACAGTTTATGACATGTATTAGCATTCTTTATTAGTACCTGTCTAGTTGATATAGCATATATTTTTTGTGTTAGGTAAACCACTGATCATGGTCGACTCAAATAGAGATCAAGGACTACAGTCTCTAGTGATTTTCCATATCATACCACCAGTAGTTTTAGCTTCAGTTGCTACTAATTGGTTAGATGTTGGAGACACATACCAGTCTCTGTTGTTATTGGCTAGGTGCTAGGTAATGACTAGTATGTGCATATTTTTGTTGACTCTGCCAGTAGAGTACTGATATACTTTAGTTAGTTTCATCAGTAAATGATTGATTTACTCTGGTTAGATTGGTCAATAGAAGATTGATTTATGCTTGTCGACTTGGGTAGTCGTGGATTGATATACCTTAGTTGCTTGTGGAGGATTAAGGTATTCTTGATTGGTTAGTATATGACCGATTTAGTTTTGTTGGTTCGATCAGTAGGGGATTGTCATACTCTATTTTATAGAGATGTTGATCTTTGGGTTATTCATGCTTAGTTGGATATCTGGAGCACATTGAGTGCATGGCTTGTACTGACGTGGGGAAAGACTGAATTAGTCGTATACCGTTGTCGGTTTGGTCAATCTATAGAAGATTGATGTATCCTATTCCGTGGGTACGTTAATTTTTGACTGTATGTACCTAGTTGGATAACTTAGAAGGTGACCCTGCCGTTTCAGAATGCAAGGTTGATTGGATTAAATATGCTGATTTTGCATATCTATGTGGTGGGTACATATGATTGTTATGTGTTGTAGGAGTGTTATGATGGACGGTCTAATTGCATGTAGTGGGTGTATACTTTTCTAGTTATGATTGTTGTGGGTTTCTAGTAGATTATACCCGAGTGGTCTGATTGGTTTATTAGAGGTATTTTGTCGATTAAATCTATGTTGTGAAATGTGCACTTGTGTTAGAGTGTTTTATTGGAGGTATCTTATCGATTTAAACTGAGTTGTGATATGTGCAGATGTGTTTGGTGTAATATTTGAGGTATCTTGTTCATTATATTTGTTCTGTGTGTACACTTGTGTCGATTATGATTTGTTGGAAGTATTACGTTGATTATACTCTTGACATATGTGTATATATGTCATGTAAGTGTTGTTTGAGGTGTATTGTCGATTATACCTATGTTGATATATGCACACAGGTTCGGTATGCATTGTTGGAGGTATCACTATGATTTATACTTTTGTTGTGAGTATGTTTGGTGTGTACTAATTGGAGGATTATGTCGATCATACATATGTTGTGTGTGCACGTGTGCCAGGTGTATAGTTGGTAGCATCATGATGATTCTACCTATGTTGAATGTAGAATGTTGAATGTCTACATTATGACATTTGTGGTATTACCCTGTCAACTAATTCTACTATTAATGGGTGACCGACCCACTAGGATGATGATAGAGTTGACTATGGATTTGATTTACTTACTGGGTTGTTATACCCTAGGCTACCCACAGTGATCTGTGGTAGAGAGATCTCGTGCAGTCTCTAGCTGGATAGTTAGGTGCCTTGGGCACTTATGTATTGGTTGTGGTGGAGCGTTGCTCCCACACATATTATGGATTGTCTATGGTGGAGCATTGCTCCCACATATTACGGATTGCTTGTAGCGGAGCATTGCTCCCATATATATATTGTAGATACATATTTCGGATTATTTGTGGTGGAGCGTTGCTCCCACATATTGAGGATTTCTTGTGGTAGAGCGTTGCTCCCATATATGTGGTATTTCGTGTGATGGAGCATTGCTCTCACACTGGAGGATCTATTACTTGGTGTTTATCGTTGAGGATCTTATGGTTGAGGATGTTTGATTTACGGACATTATAAGTTCTTGGTTTTATCATTTAGGCTAATAGTGCCCTATATGTTATCATGGACTCGATGATTTGGTATTCCTAGGATGTTGGATCAGTTTCCATTGTCTTTGTTGACAATGTTGTGATCTATTTCAGATCCGAGGTGAGTCACGTACACCATCTTCACATAGTTCTAGAGATGTTTTGGCAAAAACATTATATGTGAATACAGTAGTGCGTATTTTGGTTGTCTTATGTGAGATGTTTGAGACACATGGTCACCAGTAGGAGTATACCATGGTTCCACAGGAGATAGAGGTTGTTACCATTGGGAGTAGACAGAGTCTATAGAGGAGATACATAGCAGACCCAGCTCATGTGTTGTCTGATATACCAGTTTCCCTTCAGCCTGACGCCACCTACGAGGAGGTTTCGGTACGGATTCTAGACTGGAAGGAGCGTCAGTTGCGGAACAAGACTATCCGACTGGTTAAAGTCGGATGGCAGCATCATTCGAATGAGGAGGCTACTTGGGAGCTCGAGGATACTATCCGAGCTCGATACCCCCATCTTTTCACTTGAGGTATGTGATTTAATTTACCGTTAAGCATTTATACTTTTTACCTGTTGTTAGTATTTGCTTATGGTAGATAAAGAAAATTTGGGGACCAAATTTTTATTAGTGGGGGAGAATGTAAAATACCGAAAATGGGTGAATCATCATAAGGGAATTTTCTGAAATTTTTGGAAATTTTTCGGGAAATTTTCGGAGCTCGTATGGACGAGTTTACGGGGATAAAAACGGGACCCGGGAAAAGCCTGTTTAGGCTACCCTGTTTTAGCGAGGAAATGTTTATTTCTTAATTCCTTTTTCTTTATTCCTTCGTTTCTTTTTTTTTCTTCTTCCTCGCCGAATCCACGCGCTGATGTCGTTCCCCTTTCCTTCTCTTCTTCCCCTGCCGAACCACCTACGTGCCCTAATCTTCGGGACGCCGAAGCCTCCTCTTCCAGGACGTCGAGCATCGCGGCGCCGACACTGCTTTGCCTTCCCCGAAGCCCCAAGCCGCCACCTGATCCTTCCTCTTCCACTACTTCTTTCCCCTTTCTGATTTGTGCACTGACGCCGACCTTCCCTGTGCCCTAGCATGAAGCCGACGGCCACATTCCGCTCTCTCTCTGGCGGCCACTGCTTAGCATTCCTCTGCCCTAAGCCGACCGACTCCCGACGCCCTCTTCGGTCTCCTCACGGCGCCGCTACCTTCTCTCGACCCGAGCAGTGCTATCATCTTTGTGCCCTAGCACCGGTTCACCAGCCATCCAGCGGCGAGTCCTTCTTCCATCGCGCTACTACCTCCGCACCTTCTTCCTCATTGTGGTCATGCCTCCCTTGCCCTAATCTCTGCTCTGTCTTCCATGTGCCCGAGATGTGAGCCAGTGAGTATCTTTATCTTGTTTACCTTTCTATCCGATTTGTATAAGGGGGGTAGATGTATTTGAAAAACACTGTGAACTTACTGAATTTCAACCAACAAATGCTGATTTTGGGTATTTGATTGTGTAGACAGCAGCTCCATCTTATTCCTGATTACTGTATTGTATTGATTACTAATTAGGCATTGGATCCATGCTGGGTATTTGATTTGGGAGCATTCGTTGGGTGGTCAGCAGGTATGGATGTTTTCTGTGAAGCTGGAATCGTGAGCAGTGTTAGTAAGAACTGTTATATTGAGGTAAGGTGTAAGGGAATTTGATACTATTGGTTAAGTGTGAATTGGGTTTATGTTAATGTGTTGATTAGGGTTTTGCCCTAATTTGGGGTTAGAGATTTTTATTTAGCTATTTATAAGAATTGTAGCTAAATAAAATATGTATATATATTGGTGACACAGGACTTTGACGCGAGACGAGCATCTCGACGTTGGATTTGACTGGATTGGACCTGCTATTTGAGGCGGGTACCTCTTTACTTATCTTTTATGATATTGTCAATTGGATATGCATAGTATTTTATAGCTACAAGCAATGATCATGTTTGCCTTTGGTATGTCACAGTTTGATACTCATAGCATGTTCTATTTTGTCGCTTGTTATTTATCCATGTTTATACCTCGTGATTATTGTCATGAGTACCTTAGTTCCTAGAGTAAGTGACATACCATGCTTTACTGAGTTTAGGACTAGATTCTGGATTTTTATTATCTGATATGTGTACCTAGATCCTTTTGCTTTGATCCATGTATATTGTTGGTAAATATTTTATGGAGGTGGATATGTTCAGGAACTTGGGTTTTTGATACCTTATCTGGTCTATGTACCTTGATTTGATTCATTGTTCTATGGTACACCTTTTATATTTATGTATGCATATTGCTATGCTATTCAGGATATTGCCATGATTAGTGTCATGCATCATCTCGCATGATTGCATGCTGTGCGATAGTTTGCTCCATTATTGTCGAGCACATCGCCAGTTACATGTATCTGTACACACCACCACTCATGGGTTAGTGGTATATCAGACAGGTGTGTGGCAGTTCTGTTGTTTGGCTCCGTTGGTCTGTGACTCAGCGTGGTAGCCGGCAGATGGTTCTGCTCTGTTTGGCTCCGCTGGTTTAGTGTAGCAGCGTGGTAGCCGACAGGCGGTTGGACTCTGTTTGGCTCCGTTGGTCCGCTCATGGGTAATGTGACGCAATGTGGTAGCCGACAGAGATTTCCTCCCCGTCACCGTGTACCGGGAGATGAGAGCATTGAGCTCCCCCATTTATGATTTGGGGTAGGAGGACAGGTGTACTCCGACAGCATCCTGTCCACTCGATCACTCATCAGGAGTAGTGACGTCAGAGTGCACGGTTGTCACAGCCCTACGTACTCGATCCCACCATTGTGTGTGAGATGGCTGACTGGCGTCTGGGGTGACCATGTCATTGGCATCATACGCATTGATGCATTTATTGCTTGTGCTTGCTGCATTTATTTGCTGCATTTGGTTGGATGCATATGTTTGACATGCATACAGGATTTATGACACTCTCGGTTTGACAACCCTTTTGTTCTGGATAGGAGTTCTGGTGAGTACAGTTTCCTCAGTTACCTTTCAGTTTTGCATTTTTTCCTATATATGATTAGGAAGCTGTATTCCATGTTTATTGCTGTTAGATATATCTTACTAGACATGTCTATTGGTATTCGCTGAGTTGTTGAACTCACCCCCTTGGACACTATCTTTACCAGGTACCAGGTTGTTTATGGAGTCGCTTGGAGTATCCTGTCTGCTGGTCCCCATGTCACATCATAAGACCTGTCTTCGCTGTTGTTCATCTGTATTTTGGTATTTGTGTATCTAGCTTGTGTTTCGGTTTTGTATCTGAAGTGTTGTAGTTGTTACGTGGTTTTTGTATTGTTTGTTGGTTGTGTAAGCCTAGCCAACAAGCAGTCTTGTGTTTGGTGTTCTATCGGTTTCCGTTGTGTTTTGGTTTTAGTACAGCCGAGTGGGTTGTAAAATATATATATATATATATAACTGCGTGGTTGTTGTATATTTTGTTCCAGCCGAGTGGGCTGATGATATAAACTGCGTGGTTGTGTATATGTTCCAGCCTTATGTAGCTGATGTATATTGTGCCTGTAGAAATGTTTCAGATTGTCACCCGTACAGGGGAGGTGCTGCCGAAATTTCTTCGGACAGGGACTTTCCCGAGGCGTGACACTAGGTTCAGATAACCTTGTCAGACAAGACAAAATAATTAGATTAAAAATCAGTATTTTACTTTATCAGTGGCACTATACTGGACTTCAGTTGTCCTTGGGTTGGGCTCCCATAGTCGTCCCTTGGTTTAGATAACCTAGTAAATTCTACTGGATTCGGGACTTGCTACCTCGGGTCTAGTTAGGGATGCGCGCATAGCAAGTACAGTTGTCGGGCCCATCAGCAGCATGTTTATTATTTTTTTCTATTTATGAGAATAGTTTTCAAATTTCATAAACCAGATATGTGAATACAGCTTAGCTTCAGTTTAGTTTTCTTATTGTTATAACGAATAGCTTAGCTTATGTATCAATTTAGTTAGCTTGTTGATACAATGAATAGCTTTTTGTTCAGTATTTGTTTAGCATGACTCAATTGTTGATATGCCATATTTTAGCACTTACAACATGATCATCAGCATGTACTTCAAATAACATCTTTTGAAAGCATGATCTTATCGAATGCATGTTTTGTGAGGTAGGTGGTTTCTTACCAAGCTCCCAAGCTTATAGTTTCCTTTTTCCTTATGTTGCAGATAAAGGTAAAGGGAAGATGGAATAGCGGAAGCTGGAGGGCAATGCGATAAAGATGTGTGTGAAAGGAACTTGGAATAAAGGTCCTTGGGGAATTAACCCATCTGAAGACTTAGAATTTATGATCTTGTTACTTTTCTGCACTTTTAGGATGTTAAGTATCATGAATTATGAACGTATGCACTATATCATGCTTGGACCACTAGTTGTCTTGATGTTAGTTAAATAACTAGGAAGGATGATGGTAATGACATTTCTAGTAAGTTAGCAAAGCTTTTAAGTTGATACAGTTGTGTTGTATGTGGATTTGTAGTGAAATGCAGCAGAAATCGCAGAAATTAGAGCTTCAATCGATCAGCCAATCGATTGGAGGGTCCCCAATCGATCAGCCGATCGATTGGGAAGTGATCTGCCGCGTACAGAAAGCTGATGAATCGATCAGCTGATCGATCGGCCTTAGATCGATCAGCCGATCGATCGGGAATTTAATTCTCGCGAACAGAGAGCTTCTGAATCAATCTCCGGATCTATTGGCCAGACTGGATCAATCAGTTGATCGATCCAGACGGGACTTCCGTGCACAGTAGCACGTTGGATCGACCAGTGGATCGATCAAACCACTCCAATATATTAGTCGATCGATTGGAAAGTCTGGTTTCAGCTAGAAGTGTCTGATTTTAGTTTTTGATCAAGTAGGAAGTTTAGGCTCCCTTCTTAGCATATGTACAACTTTAAGAGTGTACTCTGAATATTGAATTCCAGATTTTATAACAAATAGTAGAATTATTAATTAGTTCAGCTTTCCGCACAAACTAGTTTAGCATAATGTAACCCCGGCTTCGCAACTTAGACAATAGGAGGTGGGTCGTTACACAGTGCCAGTCATTATAGCGGACAGAGAACTCTTTAATGATCTGATCGTGCTAGATATGGCTGACTATGATGTCATCTTGGGAATGGACTTTCTGATCAAGTACGGTGCCTCCATAGAGTGTCGTAAACAGAAAGTTGTATTCCAACCTGAAGTAGGAGTGCAGTTTGGGTATATAGGAGAACCAAAGAGAAAGGCCAAGAAGTTTCTCTCAGCTCTGAAAGCACAGAAACTACTGGATTCAGGATGTACGGGATTCCTAGCACATGTAGTCAATAATAGTCAGGACAAGGACCAATAGCTTGAAGAGGTCCGAGTTGTGTGTGACTACCCAGCAGTCTTCCCTGAGGAGTTACCAGGCCTAGCACCAGACAGGGAGATTGAATTTAAGATAGAACTTATCCCCGGTACAAATCCCATCTCCAAAGCACCCTACCGCATGGCTCCAGCAGAACAGAAGGAACTTCAGGAGAAACTACAGGAATTGCTTGACAAGGGCTTCATACCCTCTAGTCACTCACCATGGGGAGCGCCTGTATTGTTCGTGAAGAAGGACGGGAGCATGAGCCTGTGTATAGACTACCAGGCACTAAACCAAGTCACGATTAAGAACAAGTATCCTCTGTTGGTGCAATTTCCAGTAGGTCAAGGTTGACCTAGTTGACCAAGCGTAAACCTTGGTCATGGTTTTGATGTTTGACAATACAGAAAGACATGTAGACATCGACAATGCAGGTGCAGTTGTCCATGCGGAGAGATACTGATCAGGGTCTGATCAGGTTGGATGAAGAAGAGTCAAGTAGGTCAAGGTTGACCGGATACTTGACTGGGAAGTCCTAACTGGGATGTTAGGCAGTCGGGAAATCCTGGTGAGTAAAGCTAGGTGAAAGTGAAAGTCCTGGTGAGTGAAGCCAGGCAATCGGGAAATCCTGGTGAGTGAAGCCAGGTGAAAATCCTAGTGAGTGAAGCTAGGTGAAAGTGAAAGTCCTGGTGAGTGAAGCCAGGCAGTTGGAGAAAGTCCTGGTGAGTGAAGCCAGGTAAAAGTCCTAGTAAGTGAAGGCAGTTGGGAAAGTCCTGGTGAGTGAAGCCAGGCAGTTGGAAAGTCCTGGTGAGTGAAACCAGGCAAGGGAAATCCAGATGGGTCAAGGTTGACCAGACATCTGGTGAAAAGTCCAAGCAGGGAGCTTAGCACAGGAAAAGTCCAAGTATGGAGACTTGGCACGGGAAAAGTCCAAGTTGGAGACTTGGCACGGAAAGTCGGAGAGGGCTCGGTAGCTCGTTCTCCGGACTGTGGTCAGAGAGGGCTCGGTAGCTCGTTCTCTGGACCGGACGAAGTCGGAGAGGGCTCGGTAGCTCGTTCTCCGGACTAGGTCAAGAGAGGGCTCGGTAGCTCATTCTCAGGACCATTTAGGGTTTAGGGCTATAGCTCTAAACCTGGATCGGTCTGGTGACTGATCCAGTGATACGCTGGGTTATCTGATCGGTCTGGTGACCGATCAGTAACCAAACAGAAGCATTCTGTTGCTTATCTGATTGGTCAGCAGACCGATCAGTGATCGATCAGTAGCATACGGTGAAGACCACAGACCGATCAGGAGACGATCATAAGGAGATCACCTTCGGGAGGGAAAGGTCCTGATCGGTCATGGGACCGATCAGGGAAGGACCTGATCGGTCTCCATGACCGATCAGGGAAGGGCCGATCACTGATAAGGATGAAGCCTGATCGGTCCACGTCCTAGCCGTTGCGTAACAACGGCTAGTTTCTTCTGGCTTCTTCTTCGCAGGTGGATGCAGGTATAAGAGGGCTGAGGGCTTCTACAGTGTAAAAAAAACTCTCTCACTCTTCCTCTGGTCCGAAGCTTCTGCTTCTTCACTGCTGTGCTCTTGAGCTTTGCTGAGCTCCGAAGCTTCGGGTGAGCTTCTTCGACTGAGTTGCTTGTTGGCATTCGTCCGTGAAGTTGGTGCTTCATCTGGGACTTCAGTCGACGAGAAGGCAAGCGAGTATTTGTACATTCATTGTGTATTTTGTTCTTGCTCTTCTTTGTATTTCCATATTGCTGTTGCAAGTTATTGTGGCGAGGTTTCTCCACCCACAAGGAGTACTTATTAGCCGGTTCTCCGGGGACTCATCCACCGACGGATTGATAGGGCTCGTCCACCTTACGGACACGCCGAGGAGTAGGAGTATATCTCCAAACCTCGTTACATCCATCGAGTTTGAGGTTTGTCGTCTTCCTTTTCGTTTCTACGGTTTCATTTCTGCTATGCTAACCCTAATCGTAGGAAGAAACGCGAAGAATTTGGGGCGGCTATACACACCCCCTCTCTAGCCGAGTACATCGATCCTATCATCCTCTTCCCCGGATAGATGACCTGTTTGATCAACTAAAGGGAGCAGCGGTGTTCTCTAAAATAGACCTCAGATCGGGATATCACCAAGTAAGAGTTAAAGAGGGTGATATACCCAAGATAGCTTTCAGGACCAAATACAGACATTATGAGTTCGTAGTCCTGCCCTTTGGCGTGACGAATGCTCCAGCTACTTTCATGGACCTCATGAACAGAGTATTTAGAGAATACTTAGATAAGTTTGTTATCGTTTTCATCGACGACATTCTTATCTATTCCAGAACTCAGGAAGAACACGCAGAGCACCTGAAGGTAGTACTGCAGATCCTTCAGCAGAACCAGCTGTACGCCAAGTTCGCGAAATGTGAATTCTGGCTCGATCAGGTGTCCTTTCTGGGTCACATCATCACCAAGGATGGTATCATGGTAGACCCCAGTAAGATAGAAGCTGTGAGTAACTGAAAAAGACCTAAGAATGCCAGTGAGATCAGAAGCTTTCTGGGACTAGCAGGCTATTACAGGAAATTCGTAGAGGATTTCTCCAGGATAACCTCCCTACTGACAGCTCTCACCAGGAAGAACAGGAAATTTCAGTGGACAGAGGACTATGAGAACAATTTCATGGAGCTCAAAAGAAGGTTGACCAGTGCACCCATTCTGACTCTGCCAGAAAACACAGACAGCTTTGATATTTACAGTGATGCCTCTAAATTGGGATTAGGAGCAGTACTGATGCAAAATGGCAAGGTGATCGCCTATTCCTCCAGACAACTCAAGGACTATGAGAGGAATTACCCTACTCATGACCTTGAGCTTGCAGCAATTGTTTTCGCCCTCAAAATTTGGAGACATTACTTGTATGGAACTCAGTGTAGAGTGTATACAGATCATTAGAGTCTGAAGTACTTCTTCACCCAGAAGGATCTGAATATGCGACAGCGCAGATGGCTCGAGCTGGTCAAAGACTATGACATAGACATCCTCTACCATCCAGTAAAGGCCAATAAGGTGGCAGACGCATTTAGCAGGAAGTCCAGTGCCACCTTACTATCCCTAGCATCCATGTCACCGCTCTTACAAAAGGAGATTGCAGATTTCGGTCTCGAATTAATAGTTGGGCAACTCTCTACTATGACATTAGTATCTACCCTGCTTGGTGACATCCAGACAACTCAGGATCAGGACCCTGAAATTCAGAAAATCAAGCAAAGGTTAGCAGAACCAGAAAGTGGGGAGTTTAGAGTATCTGATAGTGGGGTACTGTATTTTGGTGACAAACTATGCATTCCAGATCAGGAGGAACTACGGAGGAAGATCCTAGATGAGGCCCACAGGACTCCTTACACAATGCATCCTGGTTCCACCAAGATGTACCGAGACCTAAAGAGATGTTTTTGGTGGCCTGGGATGAAAAGGGGCATCGCTAGATATGTCAGTACCTATCTGACCTGTCAGAGGGTCAAGGTAGAACACCAGAGACCAGGAGGAGTTCTGCAGCCTATTCAGATTCCAGAATGGAAGTGGGAAGATATTTCCATGGATTTCATAGTGGGATTACCCAAAACCACGAATGGTTTTGATACCATCTGGGTAATAGTCGATAGATTGACCAAATCAGCCCACTTCTTAGCTATCAGGATATCCTACTCCATGTTCAGCTGGCTCAGTTGTATCTCAAGGAGATTGTCAGACTGCATGGAGTCCCATGGACCATTATATCAGACAGAGACAGTAGATTCATGTCACATTTCTGGGAGTGTGTACAGTCAGCATTGGGCACCAGGTTAAAGTTTAGCACAGCTTTCCATCCTCAGATAGATGGTCAGACGGAGCGAGTAAATCAAGTACTCGAGGATATGCTCCGAGCATGTGCCCTAGTCTTCAAGGGAAGTTGGTGCCAATATCTGTGCTTAGCAGAATTTGCATAAAATAATAGCTATCAGGCCACTATCGGTATGGCACCCTACGAGGCTCTCTACGGGCGGAGGTGTAGATCTCCAATCTGCTGGTATGAAAGTGGTGAACAGAAAGAACTAGAACTCCAGACAGATCTAGTAGCAGATACCATAGCAGCTATACAGCAGATCCGCTAGAGGATAGAGACAGCTCAAAGCCGCCAGAAAAGCTATGCTGATACACGGCGCCGACCCTTAGAGTTTTCAGTTGGAGACACAGTATTCCTCTGAGTGGCTCCCATGAAGGGAGTAATGCGTTTTGGGAAGAAGGACAAATTAAGTCCCAAATATGTGGGACCATACCTTATCACTAGAAGAGTTGGCAAGGTAGCATATGAGCTAGAGCTACCCCAGGAGATGTCAGCTATCCATAACGTATTTCATGTCTCAATGCTGAAGAAGCATATCCTAGATGTCACCCAGGTGATTGAGCCCCAGTTGGTACAAGTCCGCGAAGACCTCAGCTATGACAGTCGGCCTATTCAGATAATAGACCGAGCAGTTAAGAAATTACGGAATAAAGAGGTACCATTAGTAAAAGTTATTTGGCAAAATCACATAACAGAGGAGGCAACTTGGGAGACAGAAGCTAGTATGAGACAGAAGTACCCAGAGTTATTCTAAGTTTGAGGACGAACTTTTTATAAGGTATGGGGGATTGTAATGCCCTAAAATTCTCCAATAAATTTTAGAAATATTCTATGATTTTTATAGAATTTTAGAATATTTTTATAGAATTTTAGAATATTTTTATAGAATTTTTTTGAGTAGCAGAAGTAGCAAAATTAAATAAAAACATAAAACAGCCTAAGCGGGAATTGAACCCGCGACCTATGGACTCTATGACTTATAGAGTGACTTAGTAACCAAGGGGCCCCAGCAGGGGTGTGCTGAAAGAAGAAGAGAGAAATTATATTTATGATTGAGTTGGGTTGTATTTATCACTTAATATAAATAGGGAATTTAAGTGGGAGATGTTATTTTCTGAACGACAACTTCTCCTCACCCTCAAACCCTCACCGCCGAACCTCTCTCTCTTCCCCCTCTCGGCGTACAAACCCAAGGAAACCTAGGGTTCCATCCTTAGGGACGTGGGAACACCTTCCGGCGACGTCTCTGATACGAGGACCCTCCCCTCCGCGAGAAGAAAGCGTAGACGTAAGAGGATCGCCGAAAAGATCTCTTCTTCGGAAACCTAGCGATTGGATTGTAAGAAAATTTAGCACAGGAAGTAAGTAACCCCTCACCTGCAGTATAAGTAGCTAACTGCATGCTTTTATGTCCTTAGTTCGCTCTTATGTTCTTAGTGCAGCCATATGTAGAGTTAGAGCACACCAAATGTTCGATAAAATGTCTAGGACAGTAAAAGTTACAGTAGGCATTTTAATAGCTCAGTTAAATGCCATAGAAGTATTTTAAATAGCATGCTTAACCTTATTTCAGTTACATGGGACTACGGTCCAATGGGTGGGCTCCCATAGTCGCCTCTAAGTTCAGATAACCTAGTTCTAGGTTCAGATAACCTAGTCAGACAAGACAAAATAATTAGATTAAAAATCAGTATTTTAATTTATCAGTGGCACTGTACTGGACTTCAGTTGTCTTTGGGTTGGGCTCCCATAGTCGTCCCTAGGTTTAGATAACCTAGTAAACCCTACTAGATTCGGGACTTGCTACCTCGGGCCTAGTTAGGGATGTGCGCATAGCAAGTACAGTTGCCGGGCCCATCAGCAGCATATTTATTATTTTTATCTATCTATGAAAATAGTTTTCAAACTTCACGAACCAGATATGTGAATACAGCTTAGCTTTAATTTAGTTCTTGTTGTTATAATACATAGCCTAGCTTATGTATCGATTTAGTTAGTTTGTTGATACAATGATTAGCTTTTTGTTCAGTAATTGTTTAGCATGACTTAATTGTCGATATGCCATGTTTTAGCACTTATAGCATGATCATCAACATGTACTTCAATAGCATCTTTTGAAAGCATGATTTCATCGAATGCATGTTTTGTGAGGTAGATGGTTTCTTACTAAACTCCCAAGCTTATAGTTTCCCTTTTTCCTTATGCTGCAGATAAAGGTAAAGGGAAGATCTAATAGCGGAGGCTGGAGGGCAATGCAACCAGATGTGTGTGAGAAGGAACTTGGAATAAAGATTCTTAGTGACTAGCAAGTCTAAAGACTTAGTATTTCTGATAGTGTTACTTTTCCGCACTTTTAAATGTTTAAGTGTCTTGAACTATGAAAATGTGCTTAGATTATTAGTTGTCCTAATATTAGATAGCTAACCATGAGTAATGACATGCCTGGTAGTATTGTTTTATGTTTTGGTTGAATTCTGAAAGTTCTGTACTAGTTCGGGTGGGATTTCTGCAGAAATCAGAAACCCAATCGATCAGCCGATCAACTGAGGAGTCCTCAATCGATTAGCCGATCGATTGGAAGAAATCCCCGCGTACAGAATGCCATTGAGTCGATCAGTCGATCGATTGAGGAGCCCTCGATTGATCAGCCGATCGATTGAAACGCGACTTTCGCGTACAGAGAGCTGATGGGTCGATCAGGTGATCGATTGGCTATGGATCGATCAGTCGATCGATCGGGAATTTCACTCCCGCGAACAGAGAGCGTCTGAATTGATTATTGGATCGATTGGCCAGACTGGATCGATTAGATGATCGATTCAGAGTTGACCTCCGTGCGCAGTATCACGTTGAATCGATCAGTGGATCGATCAAATAACTCCAATCGATCCGCCGATCGATTGGAAAGTTTGATTTTTAGTTCTGTGATCAGATAGGAAGTTTAGGTTCCTTTCTTTAGTATGTGTATAGCAATGAAAAAAAAAAGTATTGTGAACATTGAATTCCAGATTTTATAACAAATAGTAGAATTCTTAATTAGTTCAGCTTTCCGCACAAAATAGTTTAGCATAATGTAACCCCCGGCCTCGCAGCATCAGCATTGAACCTGCAGCTTCCACTCTGAACCTGCTGTCTAGGCTGCAAGGCCAGGGGTTATATTATGCTAAACTATTTTGTGTGGATACCACAAAATTCCGCACACAATTTATTGGAGAATTTTCGGGCGTTACAGCGGAAGTCCAGCAGAAAGTTTGGAAGCCTCGAATGCTGAGCAAAAGTCTAGTCGATCTGGAGGATCGCACTGGCATCAGGTAAATCTCCTAAGTGGAGTAGGTGAGGACATGTTCCCCATAGAAGGAACAGTAGGCGTCGGGTCAACCTAGGGTTCCCGGTTAGAAATTCGAAGTCAGACCCGGACAGTCCGACGACTGTTAGGTAAATCTATCATATTGTTTCTATGCTAACTTTGTTTTGCAGAGTTTGTGTTTGGGACTAACACAATTTGCAGGAACAAAGGAGCAACTTTGACTTCGGATGAACAGTGTCCGAGGCGCCTCCAGGGGGCTTGGAGGTGCCTCGGCTGCTAGCCGAATCCAGCTGTCCAGAGACGCTGGAGGCGCCTCAGAAGCCACTGGAGGCGCCTTGGACAAGGCGTTGGAGGCGCCTTGGACCAGGCGTTGGAGGCGCCTTGGAGCAGCTTGGAGGCGCCTTCAGTGGGATAAGGTGCGACCAGACCAGAGTTGATCCGACTCGACGGCCTGGAGGCGCCTCGGACAGGCTTGGAGGCGCCTCCAGCACTGTTTAATAGGGGACTTCGACCAGCAGCTTGAGATAACGAATTCTAAGCAATCCTTTCGCTGCAAGCTGCCTACGAGACGATCCGGAAGTGCTGCAACAACATCCCGATGACCCAAAGCTTCAATTTCCATTTTGCTATTGTCGGTATAAAGTTCATTAATAGTTAATTTGTACATAGCTTGTAATAGATTTTATGAAATATAGTTGTTGCCCACCGTAAACACTCAACGAGCATGGGCCTTGGAGTAGGAGTCGCCCTAGGCTCCGAACCAAGTAAATCTTGGTGTGCTTTTGTGTGTGTTCTTTATTTTATTCCACTGCTTTATAACTCGATAGTTTTACGAATTCGAAAAGAGGGAAAGCCACGACCGATATTCACCCCCCCCTCTAGCACTTTCGATCTAACATCTTATGGAAGAGTTAGACCCTATTTGGTTTAGTAATAAATCAAATTGGTTTGGTTTAAGTTAGTTTGTTTGTGAACCAAACCAAGAGTTTATTGGGCCAAATTTTGATTAAGAAATTTAGGTCGGGTTTGGACTTTTTAATCCAACTTATCAAGGGAACCTATATATTGATATAGAAGGGAGAAAATTAATAACCAATTCATTATTCATGAGTTTAGGTTTTTGAAAACCTAGCCTCCCTCTCTCTGTTACCGCCCGCCAAACGCCAAGGAAGAAGTTTTTCTTCCTCAAGCTTTCACATTGTCTTCCTTCTCTTGGATCACATCACCTCCATGCTTGGCTAGTACTAATCGAAAGTGAACCTTGTTGTTCACCAGAGTTGTCTTGAAGAACTTAGTGTGCATACGAATAGAGGCGAAGTTCGTGGACATTGCTAAAGTTTATGTACTTTTCCCTATGCATCATCCATAAGGTACACATAGAATAATTATTATTCTTAAATTTTAATTTTACGATTATGTCTGTGTGAGTTGTATCCTACATACATATGATATATATGTTGCTATAAAATAGTTTTTTTATTTTATTTTTGCTTTCACTACTTGTTTTACGAAATGTGATAAGTACACACCACATCGTGCATACCCAACAGAGGTATTAGAGCTTAATTGTGCTTCGATAACATCATAAAATTATTTTACGAGTCATACTTGGTTATAAATTGATTTCTAAAATTTTTCTATTTTATTAAAAATTTCTATTTTTGGCAAATTTCCTAATTTATTATGAAATTCTAATTTTGGAAAGATTATAAAATAATTTATAAAATTTCATTTTAAAAATATTCTAGAAATAATTTAGAAATTTTCAATTTAAAAGATTCGGAGTTTTTAAAAATTTCTATTATTGGAAAGTTTCCAAATTTGTTAAAAATTCTAATTTTAGAAAATTTTGGAATAATTTAGGAAATTTTATTTTGAAAATATTCTGTGAATTAATTTCTAGAATTTTTCCTATTTTTATTATGAATATTTATTTTTAAAAAGTTTTATAATTATTAGGAAATTATAATATTAGAGAATTTTAAAATAATTTAGAAAATTTTAATATGAAAATATTCTATAATAATTTAGAAAATTTTAATTTAGAAAGATTCTGAATTAATTAAGAAATTCTGTTTTGAAAAGTTTTCTAATTTGTTACTGAAATCTAATTTTAGAAATTTTCTAAAATAATATAAAAAATTTTTAATATAAAAGATTCTGAATTAATTAAGAAATTCTAATCCTAAATTTCCTAATTTGTTTGGTAATTTAAAATTAGATAATTATTTCCTAATTGATTAGATCTTCTTGATTTAGAATAATTTCTTAGATAAAATATGTAATTATAATTTAAAATTTTATTTCCTAATTTAATTATAGAAATCTTGATTTATGGAAATTAGATTCTTAATCATATTTTATTTATGAATAATATTATGACAACTATAACATAATTTATGCTAGGTCATGCCATATCGTATGTCATATAGATGCATAATTAATTTTAATTTTATGTCATAATTAAATGTAATTATGCCATGTGTACATGATCATGTCATCATATTTTTCATGTGTGTAATGTAATATAGATAGATCATATGCATGATGATGATGAAACCTAAATCTCTAACAAAATATTGAAATCTACACCTTTAGTCAATATTGTAAGAACTAGAGTTTAAATACTTGTTTGAATTATTGTGCCAAAGCCAAGCTCAACGTAAAATTAAACATGTTCGAACCATTGAGATACGATCTCATGATTAATGGATTGGTAACTTGAAGTGTTGATTTGTTGTGCCAAAGCCAAGGTCAACATGAATAGAGGTGAGGTTAGGTGATATGCATTTGATGTATACTTGTTAATATGTTAGCAACCTGATGTTTATGCAAATATCAATTAGTTTGATAGCATAATGTGATAGTTGTATATACACGATATATAATTGGTATATTTGATACCTACCACTACAACTAAGAATGACTTGTTGTGCTAAAGCCAAGGTTGTTCTTGTCTGGAGTGGATATCAACCCACTTGGAGAAAACCTATCATCTCCCAAATTCATAAGTAAGGGCTCTTAAATTTGATAATAAGCAAAAAATTTATTATATGTAAATTGTTTACATAGAAAAATCATCTCTCTCATATATTCTCATTTTTATATTTCTAGATTAATCATTTAATTATGATGTCTTTGAATTTGCATTCATTAATGGACTCGAACAAATTGACTAGACCAAACTTCTTGGACTGGTTTCAAAACATGAGAATTGTTCTCAAAGCCAAGAAACTAGTATATGTCCTTGAGAAGGTACTTTCCACAAATATAGCTGATGATGTAATACCAGACCAGATATTGGCCTTTGAAAAGCAAATGGTTGATTCTGAGCTTGTGAGTTGCATCATGCTGGCCTCGATGTCTCCTGAACTACAAAAACAACATGATCATATGGATGCTTATCTGTATGAGCAATTTGATGAGCAAGCTAGATTTGAACAGTTCGAGGTCACCAAGCTACTCTTTTGCTCCAAGATGCAGGAGGGTTCATTTGTGGTACAATTTGTACTGAAGATGAATGGCTACATTGAGCATTTGGGATCACTTGGATTTGCATTGGATCATTAATTAAGTATTGACTTAATTCTACACAGTTTACTCGCTAGTTATTCACAGTTTGTGATGAACTACCAAATGAACCGCATTGAATTCACAATTCCAGAGTTGATCAACATGCTCAAAGATGTAGAACCTTCTGTAAAGAAAGAAAAGAAGACATTGATGATAGTAGACTCCTTAAAGAAGGTTCTAATAGGAAACCAAAGTGTCAGGGCACTAGGAAGAAGGAAAAGACCAAGATAGTAAAACTGACAACAAAAGGCTCTTGCCATCATTATGGCAAGATGGAGACTGGGAAGAAACTTCAAGATTTATCTTGAGTCCATGAAGAAGAAGAAGGCATCTGATGCCCCCATCTTCTTCAGATATTTTCATTATTGACTGCCATGTTATTTTGTCCAACACTTGGATATTGGATATTAGGTGTAGCTCACATATATATAATGACATACAGGGGCTAAGAAATAGCAGAAGACTCATCAAGGGAGAAACAAATCTGTAAGTTGGCAATGGAGCAAAGGTTTTAGCTATCGCCAATGGAATATATTTGTTGAAGCTTCCTAGTAGACTTTTCTTAGAACTGGATAATTGTTATTTCATTCCTGTACAAATAAAAAAATATTATTTCTATTTCTTGTTTAAATAGAAAAGATTTCTATTTGACTTTTAGTAATAACTATTGTTATATAACTTTGAATGATGTTCTTTATAGTACAGGAACTTTATGTAATGACATCTGCATGTTAGATATATCCGACGACGTATTCAATATCGAAATAAGCAACAAACACGCTCAAAAAGATGATCAATTAACCTCCTACTCGTGGCATTATCATCTTGGCCATATAAACAAGGAACGCATGTCCAAATTATAAAGACTTGCAATTCTGGAATCAATTAAATTAGATTCATTTGATAGATATGATTCATGTTTAAAAGGTAACTGCTATTTCATTACTAGAAAGGGTGAACTAGTCAAAGAGTTACTTGGTCTCATACATACCGATGTATGTAGACCAATGTCAACTCAAGCACTAGGAGGTTATAGCTATTTCATTACCTTTATCGATGATTATTCACGATTTGATTATATGTGTCTTATGAAACACAAGTATGAAACCTTTGAAAAGTTTAAAGAATTTAGAAATAAAATAGAGAAACAACTTGGTAAAAAAATTAAGATAATTTGATTCGATCGAGGTGGTGAATACTTAAGCCAAGAGTTTCAAGATTATCTAAGGTACAATGTAACATTGTTTCAATGGACTCCGTCTTATATGCCACAATATAATAGTGTATCTGAAAGGTGAAACCAAACTTTGTTGGGCATGCTTAGGTCAATGATGAATCATGCAAGTCTTCCTGAATCCTTTTGGGGGTAGGCACTCGAGATAGGTGTTTACTTGCTAAACAGACCCGACTAAAGCAATCTCTGCTACTCCATATGAAATATAGGCTAGTAAGAAATTTCATATATCTTATTTGAAGATATGGGGTTGTCTTGATTATGTGAAGAAAACTGTGTCAGACAAGCTAGATGCTAAGTCTGATAAGTGTATATTTGTTAGTTATCCTAAGGAAACAAAGAGTTACCAATTCTCTAATCCCTTGGAACAAAAAGTGTTAATTTCAAGGCATTTGACATTCTTAGAGAAAAAGTTTCTTTATGGTTGAATTTGATGAAGTTCAAGAGCCTCCAATAGATATTAAAGAGATGCTTGGTTAAGAATTACAACTGATTACTCATAATAATGAACCATCTGTTGAACTTATGGTAACACAACTTTATCGTAAATCTCATAGGACATATAATATTCTTGAGAGATATAGATTTCTCATAAGTGAATTAAATGAAGTGTTACTCATTAAGGATGAGGAACCTACTGATTATGAAGAAGTTCTAAAAAGTTCAGAAAGGGGCAAGTGGCTTACATCCATGAAGTCGAAAATGGATTCCATATATGAAAACCAAGTTTGAAACTTGGTGGACCCACCTGAAGGCATTATTCCTATTGGGTGCAAGTTGATTTTCAAGAAGAAAACTAACATGGATAGTAATATAATTTCCTATAAAGAAAGATTGGTGGCAAAGCGATATCGTCAAGGTCAAGAAATTGACTATTACGAAACATTCTCACCAGTAACTATGCTTAAATCCATTTGGATACTCCTAGCCATATCAGTTCATATGATTATGAGATATGACAGATGGATATGAAAATAACTTTTCTTAATGGAAACCTGCTCGAGGATGTATATATGATACAACTCGAGGGTTTTACATCTGTTGACACAAATAAAGTATGCAAGATTCAACGGTCGATTTATGGACTGAAGCAAGCATCCAGGAGTTGGAATATCAATTTTGATGAGGTAATCAAAGAGTTTAATTTCTCACAAAATCCTAATGAACCTTGTGTATTTCAAAAGGTTAGTGGGAGTATGGTCGTATTCCTAATATTACATGTTGATGACATATTACTCATAGAAAATGGCGTACCAATTCTACAATCAGCTAAAGTTTGATTATCCAATACATTCTCCATGAAAGACATGGGAGAAGCAACTTACATTCTTGAGATGAGGATCTATAGAGATAGATCAAAAAGGTTGCTTAGTCTTTCACAGACTATGTATATAAACAGAATGTTAAAATGGTTTAGCATGTCTAAATCCAAGAAATGTTTCATACCCATAAGGCATGGATTTACTTTTCAAAATCTATGTACCCACACACAGAAGATGAGAGGATTTGCATGAATAAGATTCCCTATGCATTGGTGATAGGATCTATCATATATGCTATGTTATGTATAAGGTCAGATGTATCGTATGCTTTGAGTGTCACAAGTAGATACTAATCAGATCCAGGAATAGATAATTGGGTGATTGTCAAGACAATCCTTAAGTACTTAAGAAAACTAAGGATATGTTCTTAGTATATAAACATGGTGATATGGTTATACATGGGTATATGGATGTAAACTTCCAAACAAACAAGGATGACTCCAAGTCCCAAATTGGATAAATATTCACATTGAACAAAGGTTTAGTTAGCTGGAAGAGTTCCAAGCAAGGCACTGTAGCAAACTCTACTTGTGAGGCCAAATACATTGTAGCTTCATAAGCAGAAAAGGAAGTGGTTTGGATCAAGAAGTTCATCACTGAACTAGAAGTGGTTCCAACTATTGTTAAAGAATTACCCGTTTACTGCAACAACACTGGAGTCATTGCACAAGCAAAGGAACCTAGGTCTCACAAGAGATCCAAACATGTGCTTTGTTGCTATCATCTGATCAAGGAGTTATCAGTAGGAAATAAATACAACTCAAGAAAATTCTCACTGAAAGAAACCTGGTGGATCCTTTGACAAAAGCTCTACCATAAAGTAAGTCTGAGAGTCATGTCCAGGCTTACGGTTTAGGACACCATGACGATTGGCATTAGGCCAAGTGGGAGTATATTATGTTTGAGATGTGTCATCAGGCAATCATCTTATGGTTTGTACTATTTATTTCGATAAATATAGATTCACTATTTAAGTGCACTTTACTTATATATTTGAATGATCTTAAACTTATTTACTAAATATTCATGATACGATTCAAGCATGAGAGAACTTATGATTGAATCACAACTAGTGAGTGTCTCTACATGTGTAATTATGAAAGTATTGAAATATTTCCTAGTCAATGAATTGATGTTTTCAGATATCATCAATTCTATGAGACTAGCATAGGTTATCTCCTTGTTCTAACTAAGAAGTTGTTACTCACTAGCTGGAGACAATGAGATGTCGAGAGTTAAACGTAGATGCTAGTTGTGGTAACTAGTTCATTAAGTGACCTGTTGTAAGACTTTATATAGTTCTCTACATATATGGATATGTCTGTGAAGTACTTACTGCAGTTCAAGTGTAAGTTTCCTTCGACTTAAGTTATTCAAATCACCTTGGCCATGGAGGCTTATACTTTGATATATTAAGCAAAGCATCTCCTTGGAGATGTGATCCTAAGATGATTGGGTATAAGTCGAAATGCCTGAAGATGTTCGGATAGCCTATAGAGGATTCACTACTCTTGTGAGGAGATGTATACCCTATGTTCACTTGTCAGAATTATTACTCAAAGTCTTTGCAAAGCATCTCATGTTAAAAGTTTGAGACTCTTAGGTACATGTAAGAGTAATTTGAATTAACGGGATGAGGAAGTATTATTTGGGCTAGGTGTGACGTAGTCAGTCTAGTGGAGGCATACACATAGACCATGTCCTGAACCAAGTAGGTATAAGACTAGTGAAAGGAACAAAACATGACTCATTGTAGCTACTAAAGGGTTCAGAACTAGTTTTGGAATCAACTATGATTTTTCGATTAATTAGGGATCATGATATACTACTAGGTATCACTCAGGATCTATCCATAATTAAATAGTTAATTATAGATGATATGGATTAGGTTTAGTAGGTCCCTGGTGAAAAGGGGAAAAAAGATAGCAGAGTTAGGAAGAATAAGCCAATATCGGCCGGGATATACCTTAAGAGAGATAGGCTGATCCCGGCAGAGAAATACCTTGGGAAGGATAAGCCAATATCGGCCGGGAGATACCTTAGGAAGAATAGTTCAATATCTACCGATATATAACTTAATAAAATATAGCCCAAATCGGTCAGGATAACAAGCTTAAGAAGATATAGACCAATACCGATCGAGAAACACCTTGAGAAGAATAAGCCAATATCGGCCGGGATATATCTTAAGCAGGGTAAACCAATATCGGCCGGGTTTACACGTTTAAGATAAAAGGCTGGATTGTTTAAGGTGGCATATCTAATATTAATTAAGTATACATGATCACCCATGAATGAAAAGATCTAAGGCTTTACAAAATTGATAGTATATTACTGAACAATTAGTTGAATGATAATAATAAACCGATCGGACATGGTCTGGGTTCAATTTCGGTCGATACAAGGCATAGTATCATATCGGGTTGTCTATAACATGATAAAGATAGGGCATGAGAAAATACATCCAAAATATTCATAATTAGTTTAATAAAGATATCTATGGTATGTGATTGTATAACAGGTTGACTTACTTGGTGGGAAGAATGTTTCTACACTCTTCTGCAGGTACTAGACGACAAAGAAGGTACATCTGGGGAACAAAAGAGATTCTTTAAAGGCCATTTTCGGCAAGTACGTGGCTTACATCATCTCATAACAAACTCTAACAAACTGGGGTCCACTTCATGACTATGGAGGTTATATGAAGTGGTATAAAAGGGGGAATCCTCTCCGTTGGCCAGGTAGGCACACATTGCTACTCGCACTCACTACCCAAATTTTCAACTACTGTTCATCTTCTTCTTCCTTCTTCTACACTAAGTGCGATCACTAACTTGAGCATCGGAGGGCCTAGCTAGGGATTCACACCCCAGTCTTAGGTCACTGACAATAGTGTTGGTTGGTCTCTTGTGCGTAGGAAGCCTTGGAAGCTCTGGATCTTGGTTTTCTTCATCAAAGCTTTCCTTTTGTCCCTGGATCTTCGCATGAGGAGGGCATCTTGTGACTTCATTCTCTTAAATCCGCTTTGGGTTTCTCGGATCGGTATTCTACAGGTATTATTCTTCATCAGCAGTAGGTTTTCTCTCCCAGCTTTCTGTTTTGCCAGGCTTCTCAGACAGGATCAATAGACAACAAGATAAATCGAGAACCTATTGGATCACACACACTATGAGTATCTAAAATATATAAAACAAGTTTGAGAATTTAATTTTTAGATCAAGAGATAAGATATTTAGTTAGATCAGATGAAGGACAAATATGGAAGATATTTTATCAAAATGGAAGCTTGGATGGGTCACATCTCTTATGGAAGAGTTAGACCCTATTTGGTTTAGTAATGAACCAAATTGGTTTGGTTTAAACCAAGTTGGTTTGTTTGTGAACCAAACCAAGAGATTATTTGGCCAAATTTTGGTTAAGAAATTTGGGTCGAGTTTAGACTTTTTAATCTAACTCATCAAGAGAACCTGTATATTGATATAGAAGGGAGAAAATTAATAACTAATTCATTATTCATGAGTTTAGGTTTTGGAAACCTAGCCTCACTCTCTCTCCTCTCCTCTCTCTACCATCGCCCACCAAAAGCCAAGGAAGAAGTTTGTCTTCCTCAAGCTTTCGGTTCTTCTTCCTTCTCTTGGATCAAATCGCCTCCACGCTTGGCTTGTACCAATTGGAGGTGAGCCTTATTGCTCATCAGAGTTCTCTTGAAGAACTTGGCATAGATATGAATAGAGGTGAGGTTTGTGGACGTCAATAAAGTTGATGTCTTTTTCCTTAAGCATCATCCGTAAGGTTTGCCTAGAATAATTATTATTCTTAAATTTTAATTTTATGATTATGTTTATGTGAGTTGTATCATGCATGTGTGTGGTGTGTATATTGTAATAAAATAGTTTTATTATCATATTTTTACTTCTGCTCCATGTTTTACAAAATGTGTAAAGCACACAATGTATCACCGAACATATTTCATATAATTTAACAATGGATTTTACAAATTTTACAATTCATAATTTTATACTTTTGAATATTAAAAATACATTTCGATTACAAGGTTAGTTTAATATTGTACACAGTGTTCTAAAACCCCATGAGCGATCATATTGTACAACATCAGTTTCATATTGGTTGATCAGTGTCCATACTGTTCTCTATGAGAGATTATTTTTGATCAACATACATAGTATTCTAAATCCCAAACAACATCAATTATTTTTCATCTCTCTCACGTTCTTTGGTCGCGAATGGTCTAAGTTTATAGACTCAATCATTCTCTGGCTACTCCATGAGTATTCCTCAGGGCATTCCTGAGGCTCTTTGTTATGGCCAAAGGATATTTGGGCAAAGTGAGACCACTCCATCAGCTAGCCAACTTGATCAATGTACGTTGATCGAGGCTAGATGTTGGTGTTCATAGTAAAGATATTCCTTTCTGAATATGAAAGCTTACACTAGATCATGGAAGGCAACATTATCGTTGATGTGTACATTTCATATAGATTTTTATCGTATTTTAACACACATCCTATCCCATTTTATATGCATATATTTGATATTTTCATCTTTGTGTTCTTCCTTTTGTTAGTTTTAGTTGGATAACTTCTCTTTACTTGTTTACATTGATAGGAGGTGAATTTGAAAATAAAATGGAGCATTGAACATCGAGCCTCATTATAAAGTTGAACACAAGAAGCGTCCATAAATAAAAAGGATTCAAAAGACTATCAAAAAGAAGTTTTAATCAAGCAACATGCTTCAATAATGTCCCATCACTCAAACTAGTTTATATGGAAGAAATCAAGCTCAAAACAACCCTAAAACACTTCCCAACAATGCCTATCACAGGCATCCATGTGGTTAGCCATGACCCATGGCCAAATCAACCATTTTCTCATGGGCACCCATGGGAACCAGCATGATCTGTGGCGGCCTCTACCTGCACTACAGATAGAATTTTGAACGGCATAACTTTTTGTTGGATCGAAAGCGCTAGAGGGGGGTGAATAGCGCTCGTAGCTTTCACTTTCGTTTCGGAAGATTAAGAGTAAAACGTAGAGGAAATATATAAGATAATTGCAAACAAGCAAACACTAAGTTTTTTACTTGGTTCGGAGCTTAGGGCAACTCCTACTCCAAGGCCCATGCTCGTTCAGCATTTACTTTGGGCAATCATTATAAGTTCGCAAAAGTTACAGTTTAGAGTTCAACAATTAAATACAGTAAGAAAATATACCAACAACTTAAGAATAGGAAATTCGAAGCTTCAGGTCATTGGTGTCGTGCTACAGCTTTATGTTGGAACCCCAAGGTTGTTTTAGTGTGATCAACAAGTTAAGTTAGGTCCTGTGTGTTTTTAACCTTATGTCTAAGTGTGCAGGAGCTTAGGAGCACAGATAGTCAAGCGGAAGCGCAACTAGCCAGAAGGACGGCACGCGGTGCGTCTGAGGGACGAGGCGCTGTGGAAGAGTACACCGGAAGATGAGAAGGAAGAGTGCGGTGGTTCCGAGGGATGAGAAGCCAGAGCAGAAGATTCCTTGGGGAGCAAGAGATGCAGCTAGCGAGAAGGTCGGCACAGGGTGCGACCAAGGGATGAAGAATGCGGATGAGTATGCTGGCGGACGAGAAGGAAGCACGCGGTGATTCCGAGGGACGAGAAGCTGGATCGGAAGCCTGCTCGAGAAGACTGGAAGTTGAGTTCGGGTGAGCACTATTCCAGATAGAAGAGATCACCCAAGCAAGTGGAGCCAGAGTGGAAGACCCGGACTGAGGCGAGCAGCGCCGGAGCAGAAGGCTCGGACCAGAAAGTCAACTTGGTTGACATAGTGGTCCGGGCGCTCGGATCCATTCTGAGCGCTCGGAGGTTGATTTTTAACCGGATTGTGTCAAGCGCGATCCGTTGCATTGGGGATAAAGTTTTATCCCCCCCCCCCCAAGGCGGCCAAAATCCATTCGGGGTGCCCCGACCATGGCTATAAATACAGCCTTGGTCCAGAAGCTTTTCATCAACTCAGAAATTGTGTATTCCAACACTTGTGCGCTTCCAGTTGTAGTTTAGCTTCTATTTCTCTGTGCATTATTATTGTAAGAGGCTTCTCCGTCTGAAGGAGTACTAGTGTGATATTTTCCTTGGATTAACAACTTCCCCGGTTATAACCAAGTCAAATCTTTGTGAGCCTCTTCTTTTAATTTATCGCTTTTATATTCTTATACAAGTGTTAGTTTCAGAAGTTCGAGAAGGGTTGTTTTTATTTTTGCAGGCTATTTAACCTCCCTTCTAGTCAGCCCCAGTGGTCCAACAAGTGGTATTAGAGCCAAGGCACTTCAGGAGGACTAACCGCCGAACGAAGCAACGAAATAATGGTCGAACCAAGCATCTTACCACCGAAGTTTGAAGGGGAATTCGTTAGCTAGAAAAAGTGAATGCATGTATTCTTTAAAAATGATTTCAATTTAATGTTAATTATGGAATTCGGTTTTATAGCACCGGAAGGTAAGGAGAAATACCAATGCACGAAAAAGGAGCAGGCCGACTACGTGGCAAACGACAAAGTTGAGTACCATCTACTAACTATTCTTCTGCCACAAGAAGTCAACTGGATCGGCAACTACGACTCCACGAAGGAACTTTGGGAGAAGTTCCTTGAGTTGCATGAAGGAACGTCCGAATCTAAGCTCGCGAAACGAGATTTACTCTGCAACCAACTCACCAGCTTGTGACTTGGGGAAGACGAGACAGTTGCGCATTTACACTCAAGAATAAAGGAAATCACCACCGGACTTTCGAATCTCGGAAAGACGATAAGTAACCGAGATTCGCTAAGGTACGGACTAAATTCCTTTCCTAGAAATTCAAAATGGGCATCACTAGTAGATGCCCTTTATATTTCAAAAGTCTTAGAAAAAATTACATTAGAATAATTCTTTTCTATATTTGAAGTGCACGAATCAAGACGTGTAGGTACAAAGCAGCCCAAGAACAACGTCGCCCTCAAAGCATCGAGAGACGAACCTGAGTCAGAGTCTTCTCTCGACGATGAGGAAATGGTAATGATGGTAAGATGATTCAAGAATCTTTGTAAGTCTAGAAAAACTAACCATCCGTAGGGTAAAAAGAAAAGGACCATCCGCGGCTACCACTGCGATGAAGAAGGGCACGTCAAGGACAACTGCCCCAAGCTAAACAACAAAGACAAGGATAAAAGCAAGAAGCCTATCTAGAAGTAGAAGGCATTAAAAGCGACGTGGGACGATATGTCGTCTGAATCGGAAGTCGAAGCTTTCTCCGGACTTGCACTAATGGCAAGTCATCAAGACGACGACTGCGAGTCAAGGTCTTCCGAAATGAGCATCGAGAGCATCGATGAATGGGGAGCCACGTCGGAAGATAGCAGCAGTTCAGGGGGATAAATGGACAACGAGATCGATAAGGTAAGTCAGGTACGATCTCTTCCTCCCGACAAACTATTTAAGTTTATTAAATTGTTAATTAAGGATTGCTGTAAATTAGAAAAAGAAATTAAGAATTTAAAAATAATATTAGCTAAATCTTGCCCAATAGAAGAATTCGACAAAATTAAAGTAGAAAATGATAATTTAAAAGTACAAGTAAATAACTTGAAAAAGTATGCATGCTCATCTAATAACAATGCTAGAAAATTTAACAATTTTAATTGGTATTTTAGATATCATAAGGGACAAATTAGGAACATTACAAAAAAGTATGTCCCTAAGAAATTTTTAGTTAATCCAGTAGGTTAGAACCTTTATTGCGTTCCAAAGTCATGTTTAAATTGAACCTTTTAATCAGATTTAGCGCTTTCAGTGAGAAAATTAAACAGTCAGTTTCTTTATGAGGTTTTGTCTAAGGAAGTGGTTGTTGCTCCAATAACCAAGAAGGCCTAGTGCCTCGCCATAACCTGGAAGCCAAAATATTGAAATAAAATGTTTAATTAACTTTCTGATAAAGCATTAAGGTTGAAATTTAATAATAATTTAAAAAGTCTTTTAAATATTTTTTTACTTAGAATTTTTTTTTGTGTAAAACTTTTACTTAGAAATATATGTTAAAAGTTCTTCTGAAATTAGAAATTTCTGCTTAAATTTTCACTTAGATTTTTTTTTCAAAAATGTTCTTTGCAAAATTTCCTAAGTCAGATTTTTTTAAAAAACAAAAATCTCTTACTTAAAACTTTACATAGAAAATTTTTTTACTTAAAGTTTTACTTAGAAATCTTTTAACTTAGAACATTTTTTTCGTTGAAAATTATTGCAAAATTTTTCAAAGTTTCAAATTTTTTCCCTTAGAGTTTTTCTTTGAACCTCATTTTTTTATGTGATCAAAGGGGGGGAAGGAAAAGTATAAGTGTAGGGGGAGGTAGACCAAAATTTAAATTTTCTATCTTTTTGCACTTTATTTGCAAAATTAGTTAGTTTACTTTTTATGTCTATTTACCCTAACTTAACTTGGGTTGCTCACATCAAAAAGGGGGAGATTATTGGAACCCCAAGGCTATTTTGGTGTGATCAACAAGTTAAATTAGTCCTGTGTGTTTTTAACCTTGTGTCTAAGTGTGCAGGAGCTTAGGAGCATAGGTAGTCGAGCAGAAGACGCAGCTAGCGAGAAGGACGGCATGCGGTGCGTCCGAGGGATGACGCACTGTAGAAGAGTACACCGGTGGACGAGAAGAAAGTGTGCGGTGGTTCCGAGGGACAAGAAGCTGGAGCGGAAAACTGCTCGAGGAGCAAGAGACGCAGCTAGCAAGAGGGTCGGCACGGGGTGCGACCGAGGGACGAAGACTGCGGATGAGTACGCTGGTGGACGAGAAGGAAGCACGCGATGATTCCAAGGGACGAGAAGCCAGATCGGAAGCCTGCTCGAGAAGACCGGAAGTTGGGTTCGGGTGAGCCCTATTCCGGATAGCAGAGATCACCAAAGCAAGCGGAGCCTGAGTGGAAGACTTGGACCGAGGCGAGCAGCACCGGAGCAGAAGGCTCAGACCAAAAAGTTGACTTGGTTGACTTAGTGGTCTGGGCGCCCGGATCCATTCCGAGCGCTCGGACCGTCCGAGCGCCCGGACCGTCCGAGCGCCCGGGACCATTCGGGGCGCCTCGACCAAGGCTAAAGTTTTATCCCCCCCCCCCAGGGCGCTCGGAACCCCTTCGGGGTGCCCCGACCAAGCCTATAAATATAGCCTTGGTCCAGAAGCTTTTCATCAACCCAAAAATTGTGTATTTCAACACTTGTGCGCTTCCATTTGTAGTTTAGCTTCTATTTCTTTGTGTGTTATTGTTGTATGAAGCTTCTTCGCCTGAAGGAGTACTAGTGCGATATTTTCCTTGGATTAGCAACCTCCCCGGTTGTAACCAAGTCAAATCTTTGTGAGCCTCTTCTTTTAATTTATCGCTTTTATATTCTTATGCAAGTGTTAGTTTAAGAAGATCGAGAAGGGTTATTTTTATTTTTGCAGACTATTCAACCCCCCTTCTAGTCGGCTCCAGTGGTCCAAAACTTTATCGGATGGTTTTTTAATCAATGCACGGAAGATGGATCGTGTTTTCATTGTTCTCCAAAGCTGCTACTCAAGACTTCCTTATAAGGCCCATGGAGGGTTCCTCCAACACCCTGGAGGGCACCCTCATCCGCGTCGAATCCATAGCGTGGATGAGCTCCGACCAAGTCGCTACCTATCCACCTCAGGGCGCCTACAAGACCATGGAGGGCGCCCTCGCGCCAGGTCCAGGGCGCCCTCAAGCTCCACGAGGGCGCCCTCGCACCTTGCTATGAGGCCATCTTTGTATGCGACCCGAGGCACCTCCAAGCTCCATGGAGGGTGCCTCGGGTATTATTCATCCAAGGAAAGGATGTCCAATTCACTTCCTGCAAAATATCTTAGTCCAACAAACCAACATACCCTGGAAAATAAAGTTAGCATAATATAGACATGTAAAATAAAGTATTTGACAATCATCGAAATGTCTGGTTCTAGCTTTGGATTTCTGACCGGAAACCTTAGGTCGAACCAATGCCTACTGTTATCTCACCGGGGAACGCATCCTCACCTACTCCACTCAAGAGAGTTTACCTGTTGTCAGTTGATCCTCCAAACCAACTGGACTTTTGCTCAACATCTGAAGCTTCTAATCTTCATGTTGGATGTCCGCTCCATGACCCGTCCAGTCTTTCACCCGATTCGCGACACCAGGATTTCAACCTAGGATTACCACCCCTTAGGATTTTGCCCGAAGCTCTCGGCCCACCAAGACTTTTCACATAGAGTTACCACCCCCTAGGACCTAGGGTTACCACCTCCTAGGGTTTTACCTTTCCCTAACCGCACCTAGAACTTTTCCTCACCTAGGGTTACCACCCCCTAGGGTTTTCCACCTACCTAACCGCAGCTAGGACTTTTTCCTAAGTACACTTAGGACTTTCTTGCAATCACATCAAACTTGTTAGATAACAAAACAACTTAACTTTGGACCCTTTGACATAATCAAAACATAGATTCAACTGTCGGATGCTTCCCGCACCAACAATCTCCCCCTTTTTGATTATGGCAAAACGGTTCAAAATTAAGTAAAACATAACAATAAAGTGAAGGAATTTATGCATAAGTATCATGAGCATAAACAATAAAAAACTTTGTGCTATGCTCCCCTTTTATAAAATATATGATTATGTTTAACTTCTTAACCTTCTTAACTTTACTTCTCTCTCCCCCTTTGACATAAATCAAAAAGGCATATTAAGTAGAGAGAGGGTTGTAAAAAAAAATTATTCTTTTTAAGCTCCCCCTGAAGGGTAGCGCTCAGGGAAATTTAGCTTTGAAAATAATTTCTTAAAAAACTTAGCTAAAGTTGAAAATACTCAGCTATGTAAGAAAACTTTGATAAACGTAAGTTTATCTTAGCTAACTTTTTAGATTTGAAAATACATAGATTAGAAAAACTTTGATAGGTTTAGTACTTAGCTTTCAAAACTTGCCTTTTAAAAAGACTTTGATAAATTTAATACTTAATTAAGTTTCAATACTTAGGTTCTAAAAAGACTTTGATAAATTTAATACTTAGCTTTCAACACTTAGGTTTTAAAAAGACTTTGATAAATTTAATACTTAGCTTTCAACACTTAGGGTTTAAAAAGACTTTGATAAATTCAATACTTAGCTTTCAACACTTAGCTTTTAAAGAGACTTTGATAAATTCAATACTTAGCTTTCAACACTTAGCTTTTAAAAATACAGTTTTGAAAAAAAAAACTTAGTTAGAATTACTCAACTTTAAAAAAAAAAAATTGATAAAAGCTTAGTTTTTAAAAATTTTGATAAAACCTTAACTTTAAAAATATTTTCTTGAAAAAATGCTTGAAAAAATTTTAGCAAATACTTAGTTTCTATCAAAGATAATTCATTTTTACAAAAAAATTGAACTTCCCTTTTAGGAATATTAACTTTGAAAAGTTAAACTTTAAAAAAAAAATATTTTAAGAAAATAAAGATAGAAATTAATGTCTTAAATTTATTTGCACTCCCCCTTAATTAATGCCAAGACAAATTTTTTGTAACGCCCGAAAATTCTCAAAATTATTTTAGAAATATTCTATGATTTTTCTGGAATTTTAGAATATTTTTATGAAATTTTTAGAATAGCGGAAGTAACAAAAATAAATAGAACGTAAGATAGCTTAAGCGGGAATCGAACCCGAGACCTATTGGGTCCAATGACTTAAGGTGAACTCTAGTAACCAGGAGAATCCAGCAGGGCCGTGCTGAAAGGAAAGGGAAGCAATTTTATTTAAGTTAGAGTTGGGTGAATTAATTCCTTAATATAAATAGGGAATCAAGTGAAGAGTTATTTTATTTTAACGTAACTCTCTCCTCCCTCACCCTAGTCACGCCGCCCCCTTCTCCTCTTCTTTCTCTCGGCGCACCAAGCCCCAAGGGCTAGGGTTCCGTCCCAAGGGCAAGAGGAACACCTTCCGGCGATAACTCCGGCACGAGGACATTCCCCTCCGCGAAAAGAGCACGTTGATGCCGGAGGATCGTCGAGGGAATCGTCTCCACCGAAAAACTAGCGACTAGAATCGTAAGAAATCTAGCGCAGGAGGTAAGAAACCCCTCACCTGCAGTATAAGTAGCTCTCGTGTGAATTTCTGCTTTGTTTAGTAGCATACGAATTTTGACACATAGGTTGTGCAATAGTGCACACTAGGTGTTCGATAATATGTGCAGCACAGGAAAATAATGCAACTTAGGCATTTTAATAGCTTAGTAAATGCAATAGAAGCATTTATTCAGTATGTATAGTTTTACTATAGTCATATGGGACTACGGTCCAATGGGTGGGCTCCCACAGTCGCCTCTAGGTTCAGATAACCTAGCTCTAGGTTCAGATAACCTAGAAATAGCAATATAAGAAGAACTCAGCTATAATTAGTATTTTATTTTAGCAGTGGCACTGTACTGGATTAGATATCCATTGGGTTGGGCTCCCATAGTCGTCCCTAGGTTAAGATAACCTAGTAACCCTACTAAATTCGGGACTTGCAAACCCGGGTCTAGTTAGGGATGCGCGCATAGCACGTACAGATGCCGGGCCCATCAACAACATGATTATTATTTTAATTTATTTATGAAAATAGTTTTCAAAACTTCACAAATAGTTATGTGGACTCAGTACAGCTTTAGCATTAGTTTAGAATTAGCTCAGCTCAGTTTTTGTATCAGTTCAGTTTTCTATTGAAACAATATGATAGCTTATGCTAGCACTTGTTGTCATGACTAGTTTGTTTGTATGTCATGCTATGCTTTTACATGTTCAATATTCATATGTTTCAATTAGCATGTTTTGAAAACGACATAAATTGCATCGTATGCATGTTTTAGTGAGGTAGATGGTTTCTTACTAAGCTCTCAAGCTTACAGATACTCTTTTCCTTATACTGCAGATAAAGGTAAAGGAAAGATGGACTAGCGGAGGCTGGAGGACAATGCAACGACGATGTGTGTGTGAAAAAGGAGTTTGGAATGAGGATCTTAAGGGTTTTAGCAAGTCTAACTATTAGAACCTTGTCATTTTTAGTTTTCGCATTTCAGTTTGCTCAAAAATCATGAACCAGTGAAATATGCATCACGCCATGTTTAGAATGCTAGATAATTGATGTTAGAATGCATTTCAGTTAGTTTAGAGTTGGTATATGAGATTTCTACTCGAACCAGGGCTGAAATCAGGTTCTGATACGAAATCAGAAACCCTGATCGATCAGCCGATCGATTGGGGGCCCTCGATCTATCAGTGGATCGATTGGGAGTCTGGTTCCGCGAACAGTAAGCTTCTGGATCGATCAGCCGATCGATTCAGTCGCATTCTGTCACAAACAGTAAGCTTCTGGATCGATCAGCCGATCGATCCAGTCGTATTCTGTCACGAACAGTAAGTTCAGGGATCGATCGTTCGATCGATCGGGAAATCGCTCCCGCGAACAGAGAGCTCTAGAATCGATCACTGGATCGATTAGCCAGTCTGGATCGATCAGCCGATCGATCCAGAATATTACCCCGAGTACAGTAGCAATCTGAATCGATCCATGGATCGATTCAACAACATGCAATCGATTGAGTCCAAGATGGATCGATTGGGAAGCAAGGTTTCGACCATAGGGGATGTATGATATGTCATGTATACCTTAGATTGCATCCCTCAGCACATGTAGGACCAAGAATTTGTATTAGCTTGACCAAGTTTTAAATTGGTACAGTTTTCCGCACGTAGACTGAGTAATGGTCATGGATATAGCTTAGCACAGCATAATGTGACGGTCCGACCTTACAGCCTAGCCAGTAGAAGACGGGTCGTTACATAGTGGTATCAGAGCAGAAAATTCCCTACTTTCTACAGACACATCAGCATTGAACCTGCAGCTTCCAAGTAAGAATACCTCTCACTTTGTTATGTTTATTGCTTTCATGTTTGTAGATAACTAAAGTATGCTCATCTGTGATAGTAACTAGCATAATAGTATTAGCTTTGTAAACATGATGCTTTAGTTATGTATGTCCTTTGTTCCTTTAGAAATGGCACGAGGACGCCCAGCTAGAAGGGCACCAGCCACTGAGCCCCAGCATAAGGCAGGCAGTTCAATGCCTCCCCCAGACCTTACAGCAGTAGTGGCTCAGTTACAGAAGCAGCTAGCAGAACAGCAACAGGAGATAGCCACCTTAAAGGCTAATCAGCAGAATACTCCCACTGTCACCCCGGAACCCAACATAGCAACCCCAGTAGTTATAGCGGTTCCCCCAGTCCAGCCTACAGTACCAGTAGCCCCGGCAGCAGAGGCAAAAAGAGAAGCCTATCTGATCCAGTGGCAGAGAGTCAAGCCCGAGAACTTCTCAGGCACCAGTGAACCATGGGATGCTCAAGCCTGATTCAAAACACTGGAGAGTATGATGGAGCTTCTGGACTGGCCAGAACATGAGAAGGTGAAGTGTGTCTCCTTCTGCTTGATAGGAGATGCACGTATGTGGTGGGAGAGAATTAGAACGAAGCGCCCAGTGAACCAGATGACATGGGCTGACTTTGAGAAAGAATTCTTTGAAAAGTTATTTCACATGCGGGTCACAAACCGCCACTACGACGAGTTCACTGAGTTTCGTCAGGGCAACCTATCAGTTGAGGAAGTCGTGAAGAAATTCAATAGACTGGCTCGTCTATGCCCTGAACTAGTCAGCACAGAAAAAGAACGAGTCCGGTTGATGCTCAAGATGTTGAGGCCGGAAATAGCAATGAACGTGGCTGGCGGCGTTCATAGGCCGCAAACCACCGAAGAACTAGTCAGCAGTGCTCTGACCACCGAACATTACCAGAATAATATCAAACAACAAAAGCAAGTCCTCTCAGAGTCCAAAGGGCAAGGAAGCTCTGGTACTTAGAAACAACAGGGCCACAGCTCTAACTGGAAAGGGAACTCCAGCAACAAGCGCAAACCTGGGAGTTACCCGAAAGGAGGACCAGCTAGTAAACAGCCTAGTTATCCCAAATGTGCTACTTGTGGGAAATTCCACCCTGGAGTTTGTCGCAAGGGTGCACGAGGATGCTTTGAATGTGGACAGGAAGGGCATATGGCTAAGCAATGCCCGAACAAGACAAGTCTTCCTCAACCATAGCCGATTCAGTACGGAGGCCAGCCAGCTCAGTTACATCAGATGCAGGCCGCTTTAGATGGTCCGCACATCAGCTAGGGCAGACTAGAAGCCCCTCCAGCTACGACCAATGCGAGGATCTACTCACTCACCAGAGAGGACGTAGCAAATGCCTCGACAGTTGTTACAGGTCAGATCAGTATTTTACAGCAAAGTACAACTGTCTTGTTCGATACTGGTGCAACCCATTCTTATATATCCAGGGCATTTGCCGAGAAGTTAGCGATACCCCCAAAGGTACTCGGTAGTTAGTTTCTGTCGACATTACCTTCAGGAGAAATTATGGCATCCACGCACTGGTTCAGAGCAGTGCCAGTCATTATAGCAGACAGGGAATTCTTTTGTGATCTGATAGTGCTAAATATGCTGATTACAATGTCATTTTTGGAATGGACTTCCTAATCAGATATGGTGCCTCTATCGAGTGTCGTAAACAGAAAGTCATATTCCAACCTGAAGCAGAAGTACAGTTTGAATACGTCGGAGAACCAAAGAGAAAGGCCAAGAAGTTTCTCTCAGCTCTAAAAGCACAGAAGTTAATGGATACAGGATGTACGGTATTTTTAGCGCATGTAGTCAATGTCAGTCAGGACAAGGACCAACATCTAGCAGAGGTCCGAGTCATATGTGACTACCCAGCAGTCTTCCCTGAAAAGTTACCAGGCCAAGCACCAGACAGGGAGATTGAATTTGAGATAGAACTCATTCCTAGTACGAATCCTATCTCCAAAGCATCTTACCGCATGGCTCCAGCAGAACTGAAGGAACTTCATGAGCAACTACAGGAGCTACTTGACAAGGGTTTATACGTCATAGTCACTCACCATGGGGAGCGCCTGTATTGTTCGTGAAGAAGAAGGACGGGAGCATGCGCCTGTGCATAGATTACCGAGCGTTGAACCAAGTCACCATCAAGAACAGGTATCCTCTTCCCAGAATAGATGACCTATTCGATCAGCTAAAGGGAGCAGCAGTGTTCTCTAAGATAGACCTCAAATCAGGTTATCATCAGGTGAAAGTTAAAGAAGGGGATATACCCAAGACAGCGTTCAGGACTAGATACGGACATTATGAGTTCGTAGTCATGCCCTTTGGTGTGACAAATGCTCCAGCTACTTTCATGGACCTCATGAACAGAGTATTCAGGGACTACCTAGATAGATTTGTTATTGTGTTTATCGATGACATTCTTATCTATTCAGGAACTCAAGAAGAACACGCAGAGCACCTGAGAATAGTATTGCAGACCCTTCAGCAGAACCAGCTGTACGCCAAGTTCACGAAATGTGAATTTTGGTTAGATCAGGTGTCCTTCCTGGGTCACATCATCTCAAAGGATGGTATCATGGTAGACCCTAGTAAAATAGAAGCTGTGAGTAACTGGAAAAGACCCAAGAACGCCAGTGAAATTAGAAGCTTTTTGGGACTAGCAGGTTATTACAGAAAGTTCGTAGAGGATTTCTCCAGGATAGCCTCCCCACTGACAGCTCTCATCAGGAAGAACAGAAAATTTCAGTGGATAGAGGACTGCGAGAACAGCTTCAGTGAGCTAAAGAGGAGATTGACCAGTGCTCCCATTTTGGCTCTACCAGAAAACACCGACAGCTTTGATATTTATAGTGATGCCTCTAAATTGGGACTAGGAGCAGTACTGATGCAAAATGGCAAGGTGATTGTTGGGTTCTTCGGGCCGCGAAAACTGCTTTTTCGCGTCGCGGAAACCCCGAGTCACCCAAAGCCGTAGGATCCGTGCAAAGATTCGTAAACAAAAACTTTTCGAAAAACCTTTTCTTGTACGAGTTTGTAAAACTTTAGATCTACACTAGATGAGAGTTATACCTTCGAAGCGAAGCCCTTCGCGTTCCCGCTCGTCCAAGAAGTTGCCGGATCTCTAGACCGTCAAGTGTCGGTCCTCTAGAAGTATCCACACGGACACGTAGGTGGAGAAAACCTCACACAAAGGTGTGCTAGCACCTTGGTGAGATTCGGCCAAGCAAGGAGGAGAGGGAGAGGGAGAGCTTGAGAGGAAGAAGGAGGAAGAATCACCACACTTGAATGAAAAATGAATTCAAATTCATTCACAAAGTGGCCGGCCACTTTCATCTTGTGTAACTCCCCATTAAATGCAATTAATGTGAAGTTAATAAGAAAATGGCTTTGTAACTTCCATGAGGTGGCACCCATGATGATGTGGAATATCATTATTGGTCCACCTAATGCCAACTCACCAATGAGGTGGCAAAAGGTCAAGTCAAAATTGACCTTTGGACTTCCTTCTCAAGTCAAGTCAAACTTGACCCAATCTCTACCATGGTTGATCTAATCTAACCATTTGATTCGAGTCAACTTAATATAATGAATCTAATTCATTAAATTAAATTAATTCAATGAGTCAAAATCTAAATTAGACTTATTGAACACATGAATCAACTTGAGTCAAACTCAAGTTAGCCCAATTAGGATTACTCTTAATCCAATTTGATTCATCAAATGAATCTAATCCTCTTGTTCATCATATAAACCTAATCTTCATCTAATTGTCCTAAGTGTGTGACCCTATAGGTTCTTGTAACGTTGGCAATGCCCTAAACCCATTTAGGAGCATAAGTAATGAGCGGTATCTAGCAACACATCATTACTACCCAAGTTACAAGAATGTCGAGATCCGACATCACCTTGTGACTACCAATTGTGACTACTCACAAAATAATGACAAGTGTCCTTCTATCCTAGACATCTAGATTGATCAATGTGAGGCATAGACCGTGTCATCCTCTAATCAATCTAAATCTTGAACTCCAAGTAGACTCACTCGATCAAATGAGCTCAACATCTAATGTTGACTCATTTGGGCATGGCCATGCACTTAGTGGTCTCACTCTATCAAGAATACCGATGTCGCTCCCCATATGGGAGGATAGATCCCATCTACATCACTCACATCCTCTACATAATTCGTTATATACCCAGTAATCGCTTTATAGTCCACCCGGCCACGGGTGACGTTTGACGAAACCAAAGTACATAACTCCTTATGTAGGGATCCATGGTGACTTCAGGTCTAAGGACTAATAGTCATACTAATAGCCACATGAGAAAGTATATGACACTCATATAACGATCCATGATACTTTCTCATGCCGGGTCATTCAGTATACATTCTCTAATGCATACCCATGTGTCAGCTTGATATCTCTATATCCATGACTTGTGAGATCAAGTCATCGAGCTGACCTACATGCTAGTCTTATTGTATTAACATTGTCCCTGAATGCTAATACTCGACTAGGAATGATTTAGAGTAGTGTTCCTTATATCATCTCACTATCGATTCAACTAATCGATTGATATAGGTATGAACCTTCTACTCAAGGACGCTATTATACTTAGTCTATTTGGCACTAATATAAATAAGTATAATAACCAAACAAATGTCTTTATTAATATAAAAGAATATGATATACATTAATTCATACAATCATCAAATGATTGGCTCTAGGGCTCTAACTAACAATCTCCCACTAGCACTAGTGCCAATCAGTATAGGCTCTAAGGCCTAAAGACCTAGTGTGACCATCATGCTTCGTCTGTGCCAAAGCCTTGGTCAAGGGATCTGCGATGTTAGCCTCTGTAGGTACTCTGCAAATCTTCACATCTCCTCTATCGATAATCTCTCGAATGAGATGGAAGCGCCGTAGTATATGCTTGGTCCGCTGGTGTGAGCGAGGTTCGCCTCTGTTATAGCTCCATTGTTGTCACAATAGAGCTCAACTGGTCAGTGATGCTAGGAACCACCCCAAGTTCAATAATTGCGGATCCAAATCGCCTCCTTTGCGCCTCGATGCGAATATACTCTTGTAGAATCGCCATCGATCCTGCTTGAACTCTTCCACCGGACCACCATTAATGCAAAATACGAACTCCGATTGCGATCGGTAATCATCCCGATCGGTCTGAAAGCTGGCATCATGTAACCCTTTACAGTTAGCTCATCATTGCCTCCATATATCAAGAAATATTCTTTAGTCCTTCGTAAGTACTTAAGAATATTCTTGACCGCTATCCAGTGACTTTCACCTGGATCTGACTGGTATCTGCTCGTCATGCTCAAAGCATACGAGACATCAGGTCGAGTACACAACATGGCATACATGATCGATCCTATGGCTGAGGCATAAGGGATCTGATCCATGCGGTCTCTCTCCTCTCTAGAAGAGGGACCTTGAGTCTTCGAAAGACTCACGCCATGTGACATCGGCAGAAATCCCTTCTTGGAGTTCTGCATGGCAAACCGAAGGAGTACCTTGTCAATATATGTACTCTGACTTAGGCCAAGCAATCTCTTAGATCTATCTCTATAGATCTGTATCCCTAGAATGCGGGATGCCTCGCCTAAGTCCTTCATTGAGAAGCAACTCCCTAGCCAGGTCTTGACAAACTGAAGCATAGGGATGTCCTTCCCAATGAGTAGTATGTCATCCACATACAATATGAGGAAGACAACTATATCCCCTACAACCTTCTTGTAGACACAAGGTTCATCTTCATTCTTGATGAAACCAAACTGTTTGATTGCATCATCGAATCGAAGATTCCAGCTCCGAGAAGCTTGCTTTAGTCCATAAATGGACCTATGCAGCTTGCATACTCTACTAGTATGCTGTGGATCTACAAAACCCTCAGGTTGTGTCATGTACACATCCTTGAGTAGGTTTCCATTCAAAAACGTGTTTTGACATCCATCTGCCATATCTCATAGTCATGGTAGGCTGCAATAGCAAGCATGATCCGAATGGACTTAAACATCGCTACTGGAGAAAAGGTTTCATCATAGTCAATACCATGAATCTGCTTGAAACCTTTAGTTACCAAGCGACCCTTATAAATAAGTCCATCCATGTCAGTCTTTCTCTTAAAGACCCACTTACACCCAATGGGTTTTACCCCTTCAGGTGGTACAACCAAAGTCCATACTTGGTTGATGTACATGGATTCCATTTCGGATCTCATGGCTTCTAGCCATTTCTCGGAATCTGGTCTCATCACAGCTTCCTGATAGGTGGTAGACTCATCCTCTATAAGCACAACGTCATCATGGTCAGACAAGAGAAATGAGTATCTCTCAGGCTGACGACGTACCCTATCAGACCTGCGAAGAGGTATGTCCACTTGAACCGGTTGTTGTTCCTCAACTCCTTGTGGAACAACATCATCCACAACACTTTGTGGTTCCAGTTCAATTTCCATCGAGGCATCAGTGTTGTTGTTCGCATCTTGAACTTCTTCAAGATCGAACGCGCTCCCACTAGTCTTTCTAGAAACAAAGTCTCTTTCTAGAAAAACCCCAGTCTTTGCCACAACTACCTTGTGCTGACTGGGAATGTAGAAGTAATATCCCTTAGTTTCCTTGGGATATCCAATGAAAAAGCACTTGTCGGATTTGGGTCCTAATTTGTCTGAGACTTGACGTCTAACGTAAGCCTCACAACCCCAAATCCTCATGAAAGACACCTGGGCATCTCTCCCAGTCCATATCCTATATGGTGTCTTTATTACGGCCTTTGATGGAACTCGGTTGAGTATGAAAGCTGCCGTGTCTAGAGCATATCCCCATAGATATGTCGGAAGATCTGTGTGACTCATCATAGATCGTACCATATCTAATAAGGTACGATTCCTCCTTTCGATACACCATTCCACTGTGGTGTTCCAGGAGGAGTGAATTGAGATAAAATCCCACACTCAGCTAAGTAGTCACGAAACTCATGGCTTAAGTATTCACCACCTCGATCTGATCGAAGTACCTTAATACCCTTGCCAAGCTAGTTCTGTACTTCATTCTTGAATTCTTTAAACTTTTCAAAGGATTCAGACTTATGTGTCATCAAGTACACATAACCGTATCTACTGAAATCATCAGTAAATGTGATGAAATACCTATAACCGCCTCTAGCAGCAACATTGAAAGGGCCACATACATCACTATGTATGAGTCCTAACAAATCAGTTGCTCTCTCGCTATGCCCACTAAAGGGCATCTTGGTCATCTTGCCTCGTAGGCATGACTCGCATATCTCATATGATTCAAAATCAAATGAGTGCAGCAAACCATCCTTATGGAGCTGAGATAAGCGCTTGTCATTTATATGACCTAAGCGACAGTGCCAGAGGTAGGTTTGGTTCATGTCATTTGACTTGAACCTCTTGGTACTAATGTTATAGATAGGGCTCTCAAGGTCTAGAATATAGAGTCCGTTTATTAGTGGTGCACTACAATAGAACATATCTTTTAAATAAACAGAACAACATTTGTCTTTTATTATAAAAGAGTATCCTTTCTTGTCTAAACAAGAAACTGAAACTATGTTCTTAGTAAGAGCAGGCACATAACAACAATCATCTAAATTTAGTACAAGCCAGGAGGGCAGAGATAGCTGATAAGTTCCTACAGCAACAACAGCAACCCGTGCTCCATTGCCTACTCGTAGGTCCACCTCGCCCTTTGCCAATGCTCTGCTATTTCTCACATCAAGACAAATGTGAGAAGCACATCCAGATCTAATACCCATGATGTAGAAATAGATAGATTGACTTCTATAACATATATACCAAGTGGAAGTCTCACTTGCTTCTTCTTAAGATCTTCCAAGTATACCTTGCGGTTCCTCTTCCAGTGCCCGCGCAGTGGAAGCGGTAGCATCCTTGGCGACCCTCCTTTAGGCTTGGCCTTGCCTTTGCCCTTGGCTTGGGACTTTCCTTTGCCTTTGGGCTTGCCTTTGCCCTTATGCTTCGACCATCAGAATGGGCTTAACCTTCTTAAGGTTAATCTCAGCAATTCGTAACATACTAAGGAGCTCGGGCGTTGGCTTGTCAATCTCGTTCATGTTATAGTTCGTAACGAATTGACTATAGCTATCCGGAAGGATTGCAAGATTAAGTCGGTGGCCAGCTCTTGGCCAAGTGGGAACCCAGTCTTTGTAGGTTCTCTATGTACCCAATCATCTTGAGTACATAAGGACCTACAGGAGCCCCATCTGACACTGAAACAGTGCCTTCGAGATCTCAAATCTCTCATGCCTCGCTTGTCCCTGATATAGTTGGCGAAGATGCTCAACCATATCAAAAGCGCCCATCAACTCATGTTGCTTCTGAAGCTCTGAGTTCATGGTCGCGAGCATTAGATAGGACACATCTAATGCGTCGTCTTGATGCTTCTTATAAGCATCTTTGTCGGCTAGCGGGGCATTGGCAGGAGGAGCCTCCGGAATGGGCCCCAGAACGTACTTACGCTCTCGGGTGAGAACTATTCTCAAGTTCTGTATACCAGGAAATTCGGTCCGTTGAGCTTGTCCTTCTCAAGGGCAGATCGCGAGGAGAAGGAATTCGTGTTCGACGTCATGGTTATCTACAACGGAAAAATTTGCGAAATAAATATCATATTCTTTAAAAATCATTTAATTAGGCCTTTAACTAAATGATGCTCCCACTGAATAATATAATTCTTGTGGGACAAGATCCACATCATACTAACCCTTGAGTTAGCTTTGGCTAATACGCCCAAGGCTTAGTATGATCGGTAGGTAATGATTACCAATTACATCTCTATGCAACTCTTGTTTATAGAATAAAATCCGCATTTATATTAAAACTCGAGTTAGCTTTGGCTAATACGCCCGAGAATTAATATAAACGTGATTTTGTCCTACCTTTCCAACCATTGGAAGAATGCCTATAGTTGACTCGATCCAACCGAGTAACTAGGAATACTCAATCTAATTGAGTTTGTATTCACCCATGCGTTGATAGGTGGGACCAAGATTGTCCCTCCGTACCCTACCAAGATAATATGTATTGCTCTGCTTTGGCAGATTCAACAATACATGTGATCGAGGTAGTGATAGGTATCACGGCACGATTAGGCATTTTAGAGTTGGTTCGATCTAGATCTAATCTAATCGAGAAGGATGCATCTTGTGCACGACTTAGATCTAATCTAATCGCAAGGGTGCATCATGTGCACGACTTAGATCTAATCTAATCGTTAAGGCACTAATTAATTAATTAATTATTAAACATGTATCAAATACATAACAATTAATTAATTAATCTATTTGTGATTTAGTCATGGCCCTACTACGATCTTCTCAAGCCAATGAGAAGATCGATTGGTCAACCTAGGGTCAACAGCTTCTCCAAGCGCCTCCCTTTGACCACCTTGTGTTGCTCGTGCCCGCCTCGGAACTCCGTCTCATGTGGACCCTCCACCGCTCCAATTTGTACATTACAATTTGAAACTCGAGTTACATTCAAGTCTAAATCTAATTTACAACAAGAATATAAGAGAAGGCATGACGCGCAGGTCGCGAATAAATAAAACATACAACACGTGCAAACACATAACGACACGCAGGCCGTATTATGAATTACAACACAACCAATCATATTGGGTTTTTGGGCCATGACTATCACAAAATTTATATATAATTCAAAATTATATATTTTCATAATTTTCTATAATTTTAAAATTAATTTTTTTAACATTTTTACGAGTAAAATTTCCCGGCGGTCCCGTTTAGCGGTTTCGGGCGTAATCGCGGAACGGATCCCCTTGCGGGGCCCAGGGGCAGCGCCCCTACCCGCGATCTACCCATCGCGAGGGTTCCTTTGCGATCCAACAGTTCCTAAACCCGCTGTCCCAAAATGATTTGGGCCGAGACATTGCCGTTTCGGAAAAATCTTCCCGGCGGGTTCATTTTTAGCGATTTCGGGTGCAACCGCGGAGCAAATCCCCTTGCGGGGTTAGGGGCAGTACCCCTACCCACGATCTAACCATCGTGAGTTTCTCCTTTGCGATGTAATGGCACCCGACCCCGCTGTCCCAAACGGATTTGGGGCAAAACGAAGCCGTTTAAAAGAAAACTTTCCGGTAGACGAAGCCTACAAGTGCCGAGACACTTGTGCTTCGCTTCTACGGAAAAATTACTCATAAAAACTCTAAAAACTCAATTTTTACAGAAAATCACATAAGGTATATTTTTCATAAAAATACAAACGAACTCGTACAAGTCTTTGCACGTGGCCGCGAAAACCGCTTTTTCGCGTCGCGGAAACCCCGAGTCACCCAAAGCCGTAGATCCGTGCAAAGATTCGTAAACAAAACTTTTCGAAAAACCTTTTCTTGTACGAGTTTGTAAAACTTTAGATCTACACTAGATGAGAGTTATACCTTCGAAGCGAAGCCCTTCGCGTTCCCGCTCGTCCAAGAAGTTGCCGGATCTCTAGACCGTCAAGTGTCGGTCCTCTAGAAGTATCCACACGGACACGTAGGTGGAGAAAACCTCACACAAAGGTGTGCTAGCACCTTGGTGAGATTCGGCCAAGCAAGGAGGAGAGGGAGAGGGAGAGCTTAAGAGGAAGAAGGAGGAAGAATCACCACACTTGAATGAAAAATGAATTCAAATTCATTCACAAAGTGGTCGGCCACTTTCATCTTGTGTAACTCCCCATTAAATGCAATTAATGTGAAGTTAATAAGAAAATGGCTTTGTAACTTCCATGAGGTGGCACCCATGATGATGTGGAATATCATTATTGGTCCACCTAATGCCAACTCACCAATGAGGTAGCAAAAGGTCAATTCAAAATTAACCTTTGGACTTCCTTCTCAAGTCAAGTCAAACTTGACCCAATCTCTACCATGGTTGATCTAATCTAACCATTTGATTCGAGTCAACTTAATATAATGAATCTAATTCATTAAATTAAATTAATTCAATGAGTCAAAATCTAAATTAGACTCATTGAACACATGAATCAACTTGAGTCGAACTCAAGTTAGCCCAATTAGGATTACTCTTAATCCAATTTGATTCATCAAATGAATCTAATCCTCTTGGTTCATCATATGAACCTAATCTCCATCTAATTGTCCTAAGTGTGTGACCCTATAGGTTCTTGTAACGTTGGCAATGCCCTAAACCCATTTAGGAGCATAAGTAATGAGTGGTATCTAGCAACACATCATTACTACCCAAGTTACAAGAATGTCGAGATCCGACATCACCTTGTGACTACCAATTGTGACTACTCACAAAATAATGACAAGTGTCCTTCTATCCTAGACATCTAGATTGATCAATGTGAGGCATAGACCGTGTCATCCTCTAATCAATCTAAATCTTGAACTCCAAGTAGACTCACTCGATCAAATGAGCTCAACATCTAATGTTGACTCATTTGGGCATGGCCATGCACTTAGTGGTCTCACTCTATCAAGAATACCGATGTCGCTCCCGTCATATGGGAGGGATAGATCCCATCTACATCACTCACATCCCTCTACATAATTCGTTATATACCCAGTAATCGCCTTTATAGTCCACCCAGTTACGGGTGACGTTTGACGAAACCAAAGTACATAACTCCTTATGTAGGGATCCATGGTGACTTCAGGTCTAACGACTAATAGTCATACTAATAGCCACATGAGAAAGTATATGACACTCATATAACGATCCATGATACTTTCTCATGGCGGGTCATTCAGTATACATTCTCTAATGCATATCCTTGTGTCAGCTTGATATCTCTATATCCATGACTTGTGAGATCAAGTCATCGAGCTGACCTACATGCTAGTCTTATTGTATTAACATTGTCCCTGAATGCTAATACTCGACTAGGAATGATTTAGAGTAGTGTTCCTTATATCATCTCACTATCGATTCAACTAATCGATTGATATAGGTATGAACCTTCTACTCAAGGACGCTATTATACTTATTCTATTTGGCACTAATATAAATAAGTATAATAACAAAACAAATGCCTTTATTAATATAAAAGAATATGATATACATGACGCCATACAATCATCAAATGATTGGCTCTAGGGCTCTAACTAACAGTGATCGCCTATGCCTCCAGACAACTCAAGGACTATGAGAGGAATTATCCTACTCATGATCTTGAGCTTGCAGCACTTGTGTTCGCTCTCAAAATTTGGAGACATTACTTGTATGGAGCTCAGTGCAGAGTGTATACAGATCACCATAGTCTGAAGTACTTCTTCTCTCAGAAGAATTTGAATATGCGACAGCGTAGATGGCTTGAGATGGTCAAAGATTATGACATAGACATCCTCTACCACTCAGGAAAAGCCAATAAGGTGGCAGACGCACTTAGCAGAAAGTCCGATGCTACCTTACTAACCCTAGCAGCCATGTCACCTCCCCTACAGAGAGAGATCACAGATTTTGGTCTCGAACTTATAATGGGACAGCTCTCTACTTTGACATTAGCACCTAACCTGCTTGGTGACATTCAGATAGCTTAGGAGCAGGATCCTGAAATTCAGAAAATCAAGCAAGGGTTAGCAGAATCAGGAAGTAGAGAATTCAGAGTGTCCGATAATGGGGTATTGCACTTCGGTGACAGACTCTATGTTCCAGATCAGGAGGAACTAAAGAGGAAGATTTTAGACGAGGCTCACAGGACTCCTTATGCGATGCATCCAGGTTCCACCAAGATGTACCAGGACTTGAAGAAACGTTTTTGGTGGCCTGGGATGAAAAGAGACATCGCTAGATATGTTAGCACCTGTCTGACCTGCCAGAGGGTCAAGGCAGAACATCAGAGACCAGGAGGAATTCTGCAGCCTATCCAGATCCCATAATGGAAGTGGGAAGATATTTCCATGGATTTCATAGTGGGATTACCCAGAACCACGAATGGTTTTGATACCATCTGGGTAATAGTTGGCAGGTTAACTAAACCAGCCCACTTCTTAGCTATCAGGATATCATACTCCATAGAGCAGCTAGCTCAGTTGTATCTCAAGGAGATCGTCAGACTGCATGGAGTTCCACGGACTATCATCTCAGACAGAGACAGTAGGTTCACGTCACACTTCTGGGAGTGTGTACAGTCAGCATTGGGCACTAAGTTAAAATTCAGCACAGCTTTCCATCCTCAGACAGATGGTCAGACGAAGCGAGTAAATCAGGTACTCGAAGATATGCTCCGAGCATGTGCCCTAGACTTCAAGGGAAGTTGGTGCAAATATCTGAGTTTGGCATAATTTGCATACAACAATAGCTATCAGGCCACTATCGGTATGGCACCCTACGAGGCTCTCTATGGGCAGAGGTGTAAATCTCCAATCTGCTGGTATGAGAGTGGTGAACAGAAGGAACTAGAACTTCAGACAGATCTAGTAGCATACACCACAGCAGCTATACAGCAGATCCGCCAAAGGATAGAGATAGCTTAGAGCCGCCAGAAAAGCTATACTGATACACGGCGCAGACCCTTAGAGTTTTCAGTTGGGGATTCAGTGTTTCTCAGAGTAGCTCCCATAAAGGGAGTAATGCGTTTTGGGAAGAAGGAAAAATTAAGTCCCAGATACGTGGGATCATACCTTATCACTAGAAGAGTTGGCGAGGTAGCATATGAGCTAGAGCTACCACAGGAGATGTCAGCCATCCATAATGTATTTCATGTCTCTATGCTGAAGAAGCATATCCCAAATGCCACCCAGGTGACTGAGCCCCAGTCGGTACCAGTCCGCGAAGACCTCAGCTATGATAGTCGACCTATTCAGATAATAGACCGAGCAGTTAAGAAATTGCAGAATAAAGAGGTACCATTAGTAAAAGTTATTTGGCAAAGTCACACAGCAGAAGAGGCAACTTGGGAGACAGAAGCTAGTATGAGACAGAAGTACCCAGAATTATTCTAAGTTCGAGGATGAACTTTTTATAAGGTATGGGGGATTGTAACGCCCAAAAATTCTCAAAATTATTTTAGAAATATTCTATGATTTTTCTGGAATTTTAGAATATTTTTATGGAATTTTTAGAGTAGCGGAAGTAGCAAAAATAAATAGAACGTAAAATAGCTTAAGCGTGAATCGAACCCGAGACCTATTGGGTCCTATGACTTAAGGTGAACTCTAGTAACCAAGAGAACCCAGCAGGGCCATGCTGAAAGAAAAGGAAAGCAATTTTATTTAAGTTAGAGTTGGGTGAATTAATTCCTTAATATAAATAGGGAATCAAGTGAAGAGTTATTTTATTTTAACGTAACTCTCTCCTCCCTCACCATAGTCACGCCGCCCCCTTCTCCTCTTCTTTCTCTCGGCGCACCAAGCCCAAGGGCTAGGGTTCCGTCCCAAGGGCAAGAGGAACACCTTCCGGCGATAACTCCGGCACGAGGACGTTCCCCTCCCCGAGAAGAGCACGTAGACGCCGGAGGATCGTCGAGGGAATCGTCTCCACCGGAAAACTAGCGACTAGAATCGTAAGAAATCTAGCGCAGGAGGTAAGAAACCCCTCACCTGCAGTATAAGTAGCTCTCGTGTGAATTTCTGCTTTGTTTAGTAGCATACGAATTTTGACACATAGGTTGTGCAATAGTGCACACTAGGTGTTCGATAATATGTGCAACACAGGAAAAGAATGCAACTTAGGCATTTTAATAGCTTAGTAAATGCAATAGAAGCATTTATTCAGTATGTAAAGTTTTACTATAGTCATATGGGACTACGGTCCAATGGGTGGGCTCCCACAGTCGCCTCTAGGTTCAGATAACCTAGCTCTAGGTTCAGAAAACCTAGAAATAGCAATATAAGAAGAACACAGCTATAATCAGTATTTTATTTTAGCAGTGGCACTATACTGGATTAGATATCCATTGGGTTGGGCTTCCATAGTCGTCCCTAGGTTTAGATAACCTAGTGACCCTACTAAATTCGGGACTTGCAAACCCGGGTCTAGTTAGGGATGCGCGCATAGCACGTAAAGATGTCGGGCCCATCAGCAGCATGATTATTATTTTAATCTATTTATGAAAATAGTTTTCAAAACTTCACAAATAGTTATGTGGACTCAGTACATCTTTAGCATTAGTTTAGAATTAGCTCAGCTCAGTTTTTGTATCAGTTCAGTTTTTTATTGATATAATATGATAGCTTATGCTAGCACTTGTTGCCATGACTAGTTTGTTTGTATGCCATGCTATGCTTTTACATGTTCAATATTCATATGTTTCAATTAGCATGTTTTCAAAAAGACATAAATTGCATCGTATGCATGTTTTAGTGAGGTAGATGGTTTCTTACTGAGCTCTCAAGATTACAGATACTCTTTTCCTTATATTGCAGATAAAGGTAAAGGAAAGATGGACTAGCGGAGGCTGGAGGACAATGCAACGACGATGTGTGTGTGAAAAAGGAGTTTGGAATGAGGATCTTAAGGGTTTTAGCAAGTCTAACTATTAGAACCTTGTCATTTTTAGTTTTCGCATTTTAGTTTGCTAAAAAATGATGAACCAGTGAAATATGCATCACGCCATGTTTAGAATGCTAGATAATTGATGTTAGAAAGCATTTCAGTTAGTTTAGAGTTGGTATATGAGATATCTGCTCTAACCAGGGCTGAAATCAGGTTCTGATACGAAATTAGAAACCCCGATCGATCAGCCGATCGATTGGGGGCCCTCGATCGATCAGCCGATTGATTGGGGGCCCTTGATCGATCAGTGGATCGACTGGGAGCCTGGTTCCGCGAACAGTAAGCTTCTGGATCGATCAGCCGATCGATTCAGTCGCATTCTGTCACAAACAGTAAGCTTCTAGATCGATCAGCCGATCGATCCAGTCGCATTCTGTCGCGAACAGTAAGTTCAGCGATCGATCGTTCGATCGATCGGGAAATCGCTCCCGCGAACAGAGAGCTCTGGAATCGATCACTGGATCGATTAGCCAGTCTGGATCGATCAGCCGATCGATCCAGAATATTACCCCGAGTACAGTAGCAATCTGAATCGATCCATGGATCGATTCAATAGCTTGCAATCGATTGGGTCCAAGCTGGATCGATTGGGAAGCAAGGTTTTGACCAGGAACCCTTGTAATTCAGTTCCTTGACCATAGGGGATGTAGGATATGCCATATATACCTTAGATTGCATCCCTCAGCACATGTAGGACCAAGAATTTGTATTAGCTTGACCAAGTTTTTAATTGGTACAGTTGTCCGCACCTAGACTGAGTAATGGCCATGGATATAGCTTAGCACAGCATAATGTGACGGTCCGGCCTTACAGCCTAGCCAGTAGAAGGTGGGTCGTTACAGAGTGGTATCAGAGCAGAAAATTCCCTACTTCCTACACACACATCAGCATTGAACCTGCAGCTTCCAAGTAAGAATACCTCTCACTTTGTTATGTTTATTGCTTTCATGTTTGTAGATAACTAAAGTATGCTTATCTGTGATAGTAACTAGTATAATAGTATTAGCTATGTAAACATGATGCTTTAGTTATGTATGCCCTTTGTTCCTTTAGAAATGGCAGGAGGACGCCCAGCTAGAAGGGCACCAGCTACTGAGCCCCAGCATGAGGTAGGCAGTTCAGTGCCTCCCCCAGACCTTACAGCAGTAGTGGCTCAGTTACAGAAACAGCAACAGGAGATAGCCACCTTAAAGGCTAATCAGCAGAATACTCCCACTGTCACCCCCGAACCCAACATAGCAACCCCAGTAGTTATAGAGGTTCCCCCAGTCCAGCCTACAGCACCAGTAGCCCCGGCAGCAGAGGCAAAGAGCGAAGCCTATCTGATCCAGTGGCAGAGAGTCAAGCCCGAGAACTTCTCAGGCACCAGTGAACCATGGGATGCTCAAGCCTGGTTCAAAACACTAGAGAGTACGATGGAGCTTCTGGACTGGTCAGAACATGAGAAGGTGAAGTGTGCCTCCTTCTGCTTGACAGGAGATGCACGTATGTGGTGGGAGAGAATTAGAGCGAAGCGCCCAGTGAACCAGATGACATGGGCTGACTTCGAGAAAGAATTCTTCGAAGAGTTCTTTCACATGCGGGTCACAAACCGCCACTACGACGAGTTCACTGAGTTTCGTCAGGGCGACCTATCAGTTGAGGAAGCCGTGAAGAAATTCGATAGACTGGATCGTCTATGCCCTGAACTAGTTAGCACAGAAAAAGAACGAGTCCGGTTGATGCTCAAGATGCTGAGGCCGGAAAAAGCAATGAACGTGGCTGGCGGCGTTCATAGGCCGCAAACCACCGAAGAACAAGTCAGCAGTGCTCTGACCACCGAACACTACCAGAACAATATCAAACAGCAAAAGCAAGTCCTCTCAGAGTCCAAAGGGCAAGGAGGCTCAGGTTCTCAGAAACAACAGGGCCACATCTCTAACTGGAAAGGGAACTCCAGCAACAAGCGCAAACCAGGGAGTTACCCGAAAGGAGGACCAGCTAGTAAACAGCCTAGTTATCCCAAATGTGCTACTTGTGGGAAATTCCACCCTGGAGTTTGTCGCAAGGGTACACGAGGATGCTTTGAATGTGGACAGGAAGGGCATATGGCTAAGCAATGCCCGAACAAGACAAGTCTTCCTCAACCACAGCCGATTCAGTACGGAGGCCAGCCAGCGCAGTTACATCAGATGCAGGCCGCTTTAGATGGTCCGTACATCAGCCAGGCAGACTAGAAGCCCCTCCAGCTATGACCAATGCGAGGATCTACTCACTCACCAGAGAGGACGTAGCAAATGCCTCGACAGTTGTTACAGGTCAGATCAGTATTTTACAGCAAAGTACAACTGTCTTGTTCGATACTGGGGCAACCCATTCTTATATATCCAGGGCATTTACCGAGAAGTTAGCGATACCCCTAGAGGTACTCGGTAGTCAGTTTCTGACGACATTACCTTCAGAAGAAATTATGTCATCCACGCACTGGCTCAAAGCAGTGCCAGTCATTATAGCATACAGGGAACTCTTTTGTGATCTGATTGTGCTAAATATGACTGATTACAATGTCATTTTTGGAATGGACTTCCTAATCAGATACAGTGCCTCTATCGAGTGCCGTAAACAGAAAGTCATATTCCAACCTGAAGCAGAAGTACAGTTTGAATATGTCGGAGAACCAAAGAGAAAGGCCTAGAAGTTTCTCTCAGCTCTAAAAGCACAGAAGTTAATGGATACAGGATGTACGGGATTTTTAGCGCATGTAGTCAATGTCAGTCAGGACAAGGACCAACAACTAGCAGAGGTCCGAGTCGTATGTGACTACCCAACAGTCTTCCCTGAAGAGTTACCAGGCCTAGCACCAGACAGGGAGATTGAATTTGAGATAGAACTCATTCCCGGTACGAATCCTATCTCCAAAGCACCTTACCACATGGCTCTATCAGAACTGAAGGAACTTCATGAGCAACTACAGGAGCTACTTGACAAGGGTTTCATACGTCCTAGTCACTCACTATGCGGAGTGCATGTATTGTTCGTGAAGAAGAAGGACGGGAGCATGCGCCTGTGCATAGATTACCGAGCGTTGAACCAAGTCACCATCAAGAACAGATATCCTCTTCCCAGAATAGATGACCTATTCGATCAGCTAAAGGGAGCAGCAGTGTTCTCTAAGATAGACCTTAGATCAGGTTATCATCAGGTGAAAGTTAAAGAAGGGGATATACCCAAGACAGCGTTCAGGACTAGGTACGGACATTATGAGTTCGTAGTCATGCCCTTTGGTGTGACAAATGCTCCAGCTACTTTCATGGACCTCATGAACAGAGTATTCAGTGACTACCTAGATAGATTTGTTATTGTGTTTATCGATGACATTCTTATCTATTCAGGAACTCAGGAAGAACACGCAGAGTACCTGAGAATAGTATTGCAAACCCTTCAGCAGAACCAGCTGTATGCCAAGTTCACGAAATGTGAATTTTGGTTAGATCAGGTGTCCTTCCTGGGTCACATCATCTCAAAGGATGGTATCATGGTAGACCCTAGTAAAATAGAAGCTGTGAGTAACTGGAAAAGACCCAAGAACGCCAGTGAAATTAGAAGCTTTTTGGGACTAGCAGGTTATTACAGAAAGTTCGTAGAGGATTTCTCCAGGATAGCCTCCCCACTGACAGCTCTCACCAGGAAGAATATAAAATTTCAGTGGACAGAGGACTGCGAGAACAACTTCAGTGAGCAAAAGAGGAGATTGACCAGTGCTCTCATTTTGGCTCTACCAGAAAACACCGACAGCTTTGATATTTATAGTGACGCCTCTAAATTGGGACTAGGAGCAGTACTGATGCAAAATGGCAAGATGATCGCCTATGCCTCCAGACAACTCAAGGACTATGAGAGGAATTATCCTACTCATGATCTTGAGCTTGCAGCAGTTGTGTTCGCTCTCAAAATTTGGAGACATTACTTGTATGGAGCTCAGTGCAGAGTGTATACAGATCAGCAGAGTCTGAAGTAATTCTTCTCTCAGAAGGATCTGAATATGCGACGGCGTAGATGTCTTGAGCTGGTCAAAGATTATGACATAGACATCCTCTACCACCCAGGAAAAGCCAATAAGGTGGCAGACGCACTTAGCAGAAAGTCCGATGCTACCTTACTAACCCTAGCAGCCATGTCACCGCCCCTACAAAGAGAGATCACAGATTTTGGTCTCGAACTTATAATGGGACAGCTCTCTACTTTGACATTAGCACCTAACCTGCTTGGTGACATTCAGATAGCTCAGGAGCAGGATCCTGAAATTCAGAAAATCAAGCAAGGGTTAGCAAAATCAGGAAGTAGAGAATTCAGAGTGTCCGATAATGGGGTATTGCACTTCAGTGACAGACTCTGTGTTCCAGATCAGGAGGAACTAAAGAGGAAGATTTTAGACGAGGCTCAAAGGACTCCTTATGCGATGCATCCAGGTTCCACCAAGATGTACCAGGACTTGAAGAAATGCTTTTGGTGGCCTGGGATGAAAAGAGACATCGCTAGATATGTTAGCACCTGTCTGACTTGCCAGAGGGTCAAGGCAGAACATCAGAGACCAGAAGGAGTTCTGCAGCTTATCCAAATCCCAGAATGGAAGTGGGAAGATATTTCCATGGATTTCATAGTGGGATTACCCAGAACCACGAATGGTTTTGATACCATCTAGGTAATAGTTGACAGGTTAACTAAATCAGCCCACTTCTTAGCTATCAGGATATCCTACTCCATGGAGCAGCTAGCTCAGTTGTATCTTAAGGAGATCGTCAGACTGCATGGAGTTCCACGGACTATCATCTCAGACAGAGATAGTAGGTTCACGTCACACTTCTGGGAGTGTGTACAGTCAGCATTGGGCACTAAGTTAAAATTCAGCACAGCTTTCCATCCTCAGACAGATGGTCAGACGGAGCGAGTAAATCAGGTACTCGAAGATATGCTCCGAGCATGTGCCCTAGACTTCAAGGGAAGTTGGTACAAATATCTGAGTTTGGCAGAATTTGCATACAACAACAGCTATCAGGCCACTATCGGTATGGCACCCTACGAGGCTCTCTATGGGTGGAGGTGTAGATCTCCAATCTGCTGGTATGAGAGTGGTGAATAGAAGGAACTAGAACTTCAGACAGATCTAGTAGCAGACACCACAGCAGCTATACAGCAGATCCGCCAGAGGATAGAGACAGATTAGAGCCGCCAGAAAAGCTATACTGATACATGGCGCAGACCCTTAGAGTTTTCAGTTGGGGATTCAGTGTTTCTCAGAGTAGCTCCCATGAAGGGAGTAATGCGTTTTGGGAAGAAGGGCAAATTAAGTCCCAGATACGTGGGACCATACCTTATCACTAGAAGAGTTGGCGAGGTAGCATATGAGCTAGAGCTACCACAGGAGATGTCAGCCATCCATAATGTATTTCATGTCTCTATGCTGAAGAAGCATATCCCAGATGCCACCCAGGTGATTGAGCCCCAGTCGGTACCAGTCCGCGAAGACCTCAGCTATGATAGTCGACCTATTCAGATAATAGACCGAGCAGTTAAGAAAATGCGGAATAAAGATGTACCATTAGTAAAAGTTATTTGGCAAAGTCACATAGCAGAAGAGACAACTTGGGAGACAGAAGCTAGTATGAGACAGAAGTACCCAGAATTATTCTAAGTTCGAGGATGAACTTTTTATAAGGTATGGGGGATTATAATGCCTGAAATTTCTCAAAATTATTTTAAAAATATTCTATGATTTTTCTGGAATTTTAGAATATTTTTATGAAATTTTTAGAGTAGCGGAAGTAACAAAAATAAATAGAACGTAAAATAGCTTAAGCGGGAATCGAACCTAGACCTATTGGGTCCTATGACTTAAGGTGAACTCTAGTAACCAGGAGAACCCAGCAGGGCCGTGCTGAAAGGAAAGGGAAGCAATTTTATTTAAGTTAGAGTTGGGTGAATTAATTCCTTAATATAAATAGGGAATCAAGTGAAGAGTTATTTTATTTTAACGTAACTCTCTCCTCCCTCACCCTAGTCACGCCGCCGCCTTCTCCTCTTCTTTCTCTAGGCGCACCAAGCCCCAAGGGCTAGGGTTCCGTCCCAAGGGCAAGAGGAACACCTTCCGGCGATAACTCCGGCACAAGGACGTTCCCCTCCGCGAGAAGAGCACGTAGACACCGGAGGATCGTCGAGGGAATCGTCTCTACCGGAAAACTAGCGACTAGAATCGTAAGAAATCTAGCGCAGGTGGTAAGAAACCCCTCACCTGCAGTATAAGTAGCTCTCGTGTGAATTTCTACTTTGTTTAGTAGCATACGAATTTTGACACATAGGTTGTGCAATAGTGCACACTAGGTGTTCGATAATATGTGCAGCACAGGAAAAGAATGCAACTTAGGCATTTTAATAGCTTAGTAAATACAATAGAAGAATTTATTCAGTATGTATAGTTTTACTATAGTCATATGGGACTACGGTCCAATGGGTGGGCTCCCACAGTCGCCTCTAGGTTCAGATAACCTAGCTCTAGGTTCAGATAACCTAGAAATAGCAATATAAGAAGAACTCAGCTATAATCAGTATTTTATTTTAGCAGTGGCACTGTACTGGATTAGATATCCATTGGGTTGGGCTCCCATAGTCGTCCTTAGGTTCAGATAACCTAGTAACCCTACTAAATTCGAGACTTGCAAACCCGGGTCTAGTTAGGGATGCGCGCATAGCACGTACAGATGCTGGGCCCATCATCAGCATGATTATTATTTTAATCTATTTATGAAAATAGTTTTCAAAACTTCACAAATAGTTATGTGGACTCAGTATAGCTTTAGCATTAGTTTAGAATTAGCTCAGCTCAGTTTTTGTATCAGTTCAGTTTTCTATTGATACAATATGATAGCTTATGCTAGCACTTGTTGCCATGACTAGTTTGTTTGTATGCCATGCTATGATTTTACATGTTCAATATTCATATGTTTCAATTAGCATGTTTTGAAAAAGACACAAATTGTATCGTATGTATGTTTTAGTGAGGTAGATGATTTCTTACTAAGCTCTCAAGCTTACAGATACTCTTTTCCTTATACTGCAGATAAAGGTAAAGGAAAGATGGACTAGCGGAGGCTGGAGGACAATGCAATGACGATGTGTGTGTGAAAAAGGAGTTTGGAATGAGGATCTTAAGGGTTTTAGCAAGTCTAACTATTAGAACCTTGTCATTTTTAGTTTTCGCATTTCAGTTTGCTCAAAAATCATGAACCAGTGAAATATGCATCACGCCATGTTTAGAATGCTAGATAATTGATGGTAGAATGCATTTCAGTTAGTTTAGAGTTGGTATATGAGATTTCTGCTCGAACCAGGGCTGAAATCAGGTTCTGATACGAAATCAGAAACCCCGATCGATCAAGCCGATCGATTGGGGGCCCTCGATCGATCAGTGGATCGATTGGGAGCCTGGTTCCGCGAACAGTAAGCTTCTGGATCGATCAGCCGATCGATTCTGTCGCATTCTGTCGCAAACAGTAAGCTTCTGGATCGATCATCCAATTGATCCAGTCGCATTCTGTCGCGAACAGTAAGTTCAGGGATCGATCGTTCGATCGATCGGGAAATCACTCTCGCGAACAAAGAGCTCTGGAATTGATCACTGGATCGATTAGCCAGTCTGGATCGATCAGCCGATCGATCCAGAATATTACCCCGAGTACAGTAGCAATCTGAATCGATCCATGGATCGATTCAACAGCTTGCCATCGATTGAGTCCAAGCTGGTTCAATTGGGAAGCAAGGTTTCGACCAGGAACCCTTGTAATTCAGTTCCTTGACCATAGGGGATGTAGGATATGCCATGTATACCTTCGATTGCATCCCTCAGCACATGTAGGACCAAGAATTTGTATTAGCTTGACCAAGTTTTAAATTGGTACAGTTTTCCACACCTAGACTGAGTAATGGTCATGGATATAGCTTAGCACAGCATAATGTGACGGTCCGGCCTTACAGCCTAGCCAGTAGAAGGCAGGTCGTTACATTTTTAGGGTCTTAGAGTCCAAGCATGTAAATAAAAAAATTATTATTTATTTTCCTAATTTTTCATCTCACCCATTTTAAGTTATCAAGCATGTTCAGCTTATGAGTATGTGTGAGACGGAGTTAACTTTATTTAAAAAATATTAAAATTTAGATTTAAAATATAAGTTTGAATTTTCAATGAGTTTGAATTTCAAGTTTTAAAATATGAGTAAACATTAAAATTTTTGAATATTTTGAAAATATATTAAAAGTTAATTAAGTTTAAATTATAATCTTATATATTAAATATGATTTGAAAATTAATTATCATTTAGAAATAATTATGATTTTGAAAATAATTTAAAATTTAAAGATTATAATTATGATTTAAAAATAATTTGAAATTTATTATGATTTAAAGATTAATAATCAAATAATTTTATTTAAATTAATTATGATTTTGAAATTAATCATTATTTTAAAATAATTATAGTTTAATTATTATTTAAAAATAATTAACTTTTTGAAATTAATTAGATTTGAAATTAAACTTTTTATAATTAATTAGATTTTGAAATTAATTATAATTTTAAAATAAATTTTAATTGAGTTAGCTTTAATTTAATTAATTTAAGTTTGGTTAACTACTTTAAACGTAGGTCCATTTGACCCCTTTTCTAGATTTTCAGTCAAGGAACCTTAATAGTTTTGTGAGATGGTTAATTTAATCTTCAATTTAAATTATCATCTAAGAATTAATTTTCATTTGAGTTAGACTCAAGTTTTACAGTTAGTCAATTAAATATCTATTTCTATGATTGGCTTCCAGGCTGTGGCAAGGCACTAGGCCTTCTTGGTTATGAGATCATCCACCACTTCTAGACAAAGCCTTTCAAAAAATTGAATATTTAATTCCCTTACAGTAACTCCTAGGTCTAACTAGTCAAATGTAAATCACGCCTAGGTCCTTATCTATCCTAGTCTAAGCATGCATAATTAAAAAAATAGTAAATCAAGCATCAAACAAATCTATATATTGATAAAAAATGGTCTTTCTATTGGCTCCCCCTGGATCATAGCCTCGATAAGATCTATCAAGTTAATGGACCTGATCCTTGGGGATCCAATATTAAACAAGTCCAACTTGATTAATCAAGTTTGACTTGGGGACTCATGCTTGGACTAAAGTTCTATTTGAGTGTTTTAATATAGATAAATAAGATCTATATTTTTGTTTGGCCTTAAATCCAAGTCTGGATCTATTGTAAATGGCTCTTTGTTTTCCAAGAATCAGGTCAAGATTCTTGGAACCCAAGGTGAACTGTTCCAACATGTCCTTGAGTTCTTTAACTTAAGTTTTCAAATTAGAATTTTCTTCCTCAAGTTGTTGGACTTGGGTTGAACTTCCATTTTGAATTGACTCAGTCAAAGAACTTGAGTTGGTCGCTTCCTTAAGGGTTGTTAACTCCTTTTGGAGTGACTTGACCCGGACGTTAGATTTGGCCTATTTCTTTAATAGATATGAAACTAATTTTTCTAAATCATCTATATTAGTGCCAAATATTAGAGAGCTTACAGTGGGGTTAGTCCTTTCAGAAACGGATACAGATCCATGGCTTCACTCGGACTCAATTTATGATTCGCTCACGATATCTTACTCGAACTCGGACTCAGTTTCAGCCACATATGCTTGTACTGGAAGAGCGAGGTAACTTGCTTTCTTATGTTCTTCCTCATAGGATTCTTCTGATGACTCAGACCACATTACCTTCATCCTCTTTCTTCTTCGTTGCTTCTGGTTTGGACACTCCGGCTTGTAGTGACCCTTTGGTTGCAGCCGTAGCATGTAACTCCAGTCTTGACCTTCATATTCGATTAAGTTACCTTCTTTTTCTTGCACATCTTCCATACCAGTTTTACGAGCTCGGTGATATTTTTGTCATCTTCTAAGTCTCATTCATCTTCGGACTCGGGTTCAATTATATGCTTTGGATTTGCTTCTCGGGTCTTTCTCATACCTGTAATCAAGGCAATACCTTTCTCGGCTGAGCATGAATTAGTCTGTTCATGCAATTCAAATTCAAAAAAAAGTTCATCTAACTTAATTAAAGAAAGATCCTTGGATACCTTGTAAGCATCTACCATGGATGCCCACAAGGTATTCCTTGGAAAAGTGTTTAACGCATACCTGATTATGTCGCGGTTCTCCACCTTCTATTCATGGCGTGGAGGTCGTTGAGGAGGTTTTGTATACGAGCATGAAGTTAGCTCGTTGACTTACCTTCTTGCATTTTCATGTTATCCAATTTATTCAAAAGCAAATCACGTTTGCTTACCTTTGTATCAGAAGTACCCTCGTGCAGCTCGATCAGTTTTTCCCACACCTCTTTCATGCTTGAGAACTAACGGGTCGACTCGGTTTAACTCTTCCTTTGTCAGTCCACATTAAAGAGTGCACGTTTCTTTGGAGTTGGCTTCGACATTCTTTATTACGCTTGGATCCCAGTTCTCGCATAACAATGGTTTTCCTATGATGTCGAGTGGGAGTGTGATGTCGGTTTTAATGATCATCCACATCTCGAACTGGGTGTGAAGGTGGGACTCCATTCAGCCCTTCAAGTAGCCAAAATCTTCACCGGTGAAGAGTGGAGGTCGGGATGTGCTATAGCCTTCTTGATGGGCCATCTTAAAACAGGAAAATAACTTGCACACAAAAAAATAAGGAAACTTGTTCCAAGATTTGATCGTGGATTAGTAGTGCGGGATAAAAAAGGAATAAAGATGTGAACTCGAGTGGTGTTGCACCAACTTCGAGAGAAAAACTTGATTGTGATAAAACTATATCGAAAGATGGCAATTTTACTGATTCTGATCAACTCTGAAAAATTGAAAAGTACCATGAAAAAGTGTTTGAATGGTGGTTTCACCAATTCAAAGCGACCTCGCTCAGATACCAATTGTTGGATCGAAAGTTCTAGAGAGGGGGTGAATAGCGCTCATGAATTTCACTTTTGTTTTGGAAGATTAAGAGTAAAATGCAGCGGAAATATATAAGATAATTGCAAACATGCAAACATCAAGTTTTTTACTTGGTTCGGAGACTGGGGTGACTCCTACTCCAAGGCCCACGCTCGTTGAGAATTTATTGTTGGATCAATGAGTTTCGCTAGAGGGGGGGTGAATAGCGATTTAAAATTTTCAATGTATAGAGTAGACAGTGGAAAAACAAAAACACAATGCTAACAAGGTCGTTTTACTTGGTTCGGAGCCTTTGTCGACTCCTACTGCAAGGCCCGCACTCGTTGAGTGCTTTCATTGGGCAATCACTAATAATTCGTAAAGTCTTTACAAATGCAGTATAGGAATTATTTAGTAAAAGAGAAGAAACCAACAATAAGAGAATAAGACAAAAATAAAACTTGTCGGAGAGCCTTTGCAGCGTCGCAGGAGCACAGAAGCGTAGATCGTGAGTTATTCTTTGCTTCAGCCTTCACCTTGTTGGTTGCTACTCGAAATACCTAACGGTTCCACTGTATAAAAATTTTGTACAAAGGTCTGAACCTTTTCCTAGCTACCATGTGTTCTTTTAAATTAAACTTGGATCGCCTGCGGAACTTAACACGTTTGATCCTATGTTTAATTTATTTGTTCCTTTAGGTTTAGACTTGGATCTCCTGCGGAACTTAACACGTTCGATCCAAATCACCTAGGTCATGAAGACAATTAAATATCTATTTCCAAAATTGGCTTCCAGTACTGCATGGCGAGGCACTTATCCTTCTTGGATATGGGAGCAACCACCACCGACTAGACAAAGCCTTTTAAGGAAATTAAATATTTAACCGTCCCATAGTAACCCTAGGTTAACCGCTAAGAACAATCAAATCATAAGGAAAAGAAAAAATAAAAGAACACAACATCGAAAACTAATTCGAAAAACTAGAATCGCATGCCTCTTGTATTTGGTATTTTTTACAAAGAAACAAAACTAACATGATGCGGAAAACAATTATTAGTTATACATTTCTTTATGAATAATGACCTCTTGATCTTCTACCGTATTCCTCTTCTAATCTCGGACATTGTGTGAGCAACGATCTTTCGAGATGAGAGCCACCTAGCACCTTCTTCTCCTTCCTTCAAGTTTCGGCCAAGCACAAAACCTCCAAAGGATGAAGAACTTTTTCCACCAACCAAGCTCCAAGGGATGCAAGCTTTCTCTCCTTCTTCTCCAAGCTAGAATCCGGCCACCACTTAATCTCCAAGAGGAAGAGGAGGTTCGGCCACAAAGATGGAGAGAAGAGAAAAGGGAGAGGCCGGCCACACCAAGGAAGAAAAGAGGGAGAAATAGAATAGAGGTTGTTGTGTATTTTTGAAGGCACCTCTACCCCCTCTTTTATAACCCTTGGCCTTGGCAAATAAGGAAATTTAAATAAAAACTTCCTTAATTCCTTTGCCATGAAAAAAAAAATTAATTAATTAAAAATCAATTTTCTTTTTCCAAATTATTTGGTCGGCCACTTTCTCCCCAAAACAAGAAAAGTTTTAATTAAAACAAGAATTAAAACTTCCTAATTTGTTTCCGGAAATTTATAAAAATTTCTCCAATAATTTTTATCCCTTCATGATTGGTTAATAAAAAGGAAATTTTATAAATTAAAATCTTTCTTTTAAACATGTGGATAATTTTCAAAAAGGAAAGTTATCTCTAAAAATTAAAATCTCCTTTCAATCTACAAATAAGGAAAGATATCAAATCTTTTCTTAATTTTTTATAGAAACTAATAAAAGAGAATTTTTAATTTTTAAACTTTCTTTTAAATCATGAACATGATTAAAAAGAAAGTTTTTACCAAAATTAAAATCAACCTTTTAATCTACAAATAAGGAAAGAGATTTAGCTCTTCTCTTAATCTTTTATAGAATCTTATAAAAGGAAATATTTAAATTTTTAAACTCTCTTTTAAATCATGTTATCCACATAAGAAAAATTTTAAAATTAAAATTCCTTTTTATTTTAATAGGGTCAGCCACCTAAGCTTGAGTTCGAGCTAGGGCCGGCCACATGAATTTACCCATGAACCAAGCCATGGTCGGCCCTAGCTTAGTCTCCAAGCTAGCTTGGCCGGCCCCTATAGGATGGGTAAGAAGGTGGGTATAGGTGGGTATAGTACTCTATAATTAAGAGGCTACGATAGGGACCGAGAGGAGGAATTGGTTTTGGTCTCCCGATAAAATTAAGCATCCCGTGTTCGCCCCAAACACACAACTTAATTTTATCAATAATAATTCATTCCACTAGAGAACTATTATTGAGCTACTGCACCAATCTCAAATTACATTTTTGGGCTCCTTCTTATTATGAGTGTGTTAGTCTCCCTGTGTTTAAGATAATGAATGTCCACTAATTAAATGAATTACTGACAACTCACTTAATTAATATCATAGTCCAAGAGTAGTACCACTCAACCTTATTATCATGTCGGACTAAGTCCACCTGCAGGGTTTAACATGACAATCCTTATGAGCTCCTCTTGGGGGCATTCTCAACCTAGATTTCTAGGACACAATTTCCTTTTATAATCAACAACACACACTATAAGTGATATCATTTCCCAACTTATCGGGCTTATTGATTTATCAAACTAAATCTCACCCATTGATAAATTAAAGAAATAAATATCAAATATATGTGCTTATTATTATATTAGGATTAAGAGCACACACTTCCATAATAACTGAGGTCTTTGTTCCTTTATAAAGTCAGTATAAAAGAAACGACCTCTAATGTTCCTACTCAATACACTCTAAGTGTACTAGTGTAATTATATAGTTAAGATAGACTAATACCTAATTACACGATGACCTTCCAATGGTTTGTTCCTTTCCATATTGGTCGTGAGCTACTGTTTATAATTTATAAGGTACTGATAACATGATCCTCTGTGTGTGACACCACACACCATGTTATATACAATATAAATTAATTGAACAACTACATTTATCATAAATGTAGACATTTGACCAATGTGATTCTTATTTCTAGATAAATGTTTATACTAAAAGCTAGACTTTTAGCATACATCCTAACAATCTCCCACTTATACTAAAAGACTAAGCTGCTATATCTGCTGTCATACATCTTATTCTCAACCCTTCAACATGCCCATCAAAAGCTCTTGCCTTAAGGGCCTTAGTGAAAAAATCTATAGGTCACCATCTGATGCAATCTAGGCGGCAATAACTTCTTCTCGTTTATACGATTTCTCGTATTGGGTGGTACTTGCACTCTATTGTGTTTACTTGCCTTATAGACTCATGATTTCTTCGAGTTTGCTACTGCACCACTATTATTACAATAAATTGTAATAATCTTTGGACAAACCAGAAATCATATCTAAGTCTATCTTAAGGTTATTGAGTCATTCAGCTTTTATGGCTACCTCAGAGGCTTGCCATATACTCAACTTCTATGGTGGAGTCCAGAAAAATACCTATACTTATCACTCTTCCATAGTTATGACTTTACCTCCTAAAGTAAACACAAAACCCCGAGGTTGACTTACTATTATCCCTATCCGATTGGAAGTCAAAATCCGTGCAACCCACAGGGACCAAATTGACTACCTTGTAAGCTAGCATATAATCTCTAGTGCCTCTAAGGTACTTCAATATTTGCTTTACTACAGTACAATGTCTTTGTCCAGGGTTAGTTTGATATCTTCTAACTATGCCCTTGGCAAAACAGATTTCTGATCTCGTGCATAGCATACATTAAGCTTCCGACAGCCGAAGCAAAAAAAACTGCCTTCATTTCCTCTATCTCCTTTGATGTCTACAGAGACATCTCTTTAGATAAAGTTACTCCATGCTAAAAAGGTAAGAAACCTTTCTTGGAGTTTTGCATGCTTAAAACGAGAAAGGATTTTTTCTATATATGAAGCTTGGGATAAGTAAAATATTCTTTTCTTACGATCCCTTATTACTTTGATCCCAAGAATATATACATTCTCCCAAGTCCTTCATATCGAATTATTTGGACAACCATACCCTTACTTCTGACAACACTTTGATATTGTTTCCAACTACCAAAAATGTTATCTACGTATAGTACAAAAAATACCACCACGTTTCCATCACACCTTTTGTATACACAAGACTTATCTAGTTACTAAATAAATCCATAGGTCTGGATTACTTTGATAAACCGGATGTTCCAAGACCTTGAAGCTTTGCCTCAGTCCATAGACTGATTGAGCTTGCACACAAGATGCTCTTTGCCCTTTGCAATGAACCCTTCTAGTTGCTTTATATGGATGCTTTCTTCAAGACTTCCATTAAGGAATGTTGTCTTGACATCCACTTGCCAAATAGATAAAAGAATCTGGATAGACTTAAGCATGGCTACCAGTGAAAAAGTTTCCTTTTTCATCAAGCCTTGCTTTGAAAGTTTCCACCTTCCTGTCTATCCATCTTTTCCTATTGTAGACCTATTTTCACCCAATGGCTTTTACACCATCTGGTGGTTCTACAAGCTTCCAGATTTTATTAGAATACATATATTCTAATTCTGTATTCATTGCTCTTTGCCAAGATGCTGCATCTTTATTGTAACGACCACCCTTCTTACTACTACTATTCTCTAAAGATGACCGTTACTTAACTACTAACTCTACTTAACCGGTGTGATTAAAAAAACACATGGAAACTCTACCGAAAAATTTCGACAGAGTCTCCCCTGTACCGGTGACCATATTCAACAATACATGCAGTATATATACTCAGCCACAAGCGGCTGGAACACATAACTAACAACCACGCAGTATAATAAATCTAACTCGGCAACAATAAAGGAAAACTAATCCACAACCACAACTGAATAGCAAACATAGTATCAAGTGTCCTTATAAACAGTTATCAAATTTCCTTAACACATAAAAACTTAATTAACTCAAAGAACAAATCATAATTCATCTTATTCGCAAGGATCCCTAGAACTTCCATAGTGCAGACATCACACACCCCTCTTGCATCTCCTTGTCGCCTTCCTTCATATTAGCTTTCCTTTTTCTTTATCTGCAGTAGGAGAAAGTGCAGTCTATAAGCATAAAGCTTAGTGAGCGCTATCTAACTCACAAAAACTCGATATGCATGTATACAAATAAAAACATGCTAAAACTGAATGCTAATATGTAAAGCTACTCATGCTCATAAATAGCGAAGGAATCAACTAACAGAAAAGATAACATGTATATCTACACATGCTCATAAACTAATAAAGAAGGCAAACTAACTGAAATGCTAACATATAAAGCAAAACATGCTCATCAACTAGCAAATAAATAACATGTAAGAAACTAAACATGTAAAAGCTGCTAGCATAAAAGAAAGCTAAACTTGCTAATCTTTAAAACAAAGTGAAACTTACTTCTTTTACTCTAATCTTATTCTTTTATTTCACTTGTTTAAAATTTATACTTTAATACTTGAAAATAATAATCAACTTCTCTTGGGCCCAGGCTTAGTACCATTTAAGCGCGTTCCCTAATAGGTTGGGGTAGCGAGCCGCCAATCCTAAAAGAGCAGACCTTGGTCTACCAGGGCCAAGACCTTGGAATTGGACACCCGGATTTGTTTAACGACAACCTTGGAAGTCGGGTACTAGCCTCTTCTTAAAAGTAAAATACTTTTTATCTTAAATACTTCTTCTTTAAATGCCTTGGCATTTTAATAGCTTCCTATGTGCCAAAATCCCTAAAGTCTTGACTTTGGGATTTACCTAAGGCCTTGGCCTTTACTTTCTTTTCTTTACTTATACTTCTCATACTCCTTGATTAAAGCTTATTAAAATCCTGTAGATATATCTATCAAGTGTAGAATTACAACCAACCAAGCATGCTATATAAAAATAACATAAGGAAAACAGATCTAAACTCTCTAAGCATGTTATAAAATAAAGCAAAGGAAAACAAATCTGAACTTACTAATCATGCTATAAAATAGTACAAAAGAAAGCAACTTTAAGCTTCCTAAACATGCTGTAAAATAGGGCAAAAGAATGCAACTTAAAAATAGAAAATCTGTTCATGTACATCTATTGCTACACAAACAGAAATGCAAATAAAGAAAGGTTGTTCTAGGCCCTAAAGGAAATTGTTCTTGCTTACGAATATGCGATAAAAGAGAAACTGTTCTAAGCTCTAAACAGAGCCGTTCATGCTTGCAGAAATGCAATAAAACTAGTATGCTAAGACTGAGATGCTAATTAAGGTAACAAAGAAATCTATGTTTGAAAAGATAACTATAAGGGATGTTCTTCTTTTTTTTTTCATATTTGCAGCAAACCAAGAATCTAAAATCTGAAGTGCTACACCACAAAACTAAACTACATGCCCCACTTAAAACTAATAGCAAGTAAAAATCTGCATATGCTCACAACAGCTGAGGAAAACTAAAACGAAGGAGTCTACGCTGCACCACCAAAGGAAACTCTATACGGCAACAAAAAAAAACTCTGCACAACATGTTCTCCTTCTTGTATAAAACTTCATATGTACTTAACTCAAAGACGAACCACTCATCTTGATTTCATATATTCCAAAAGCAAAGGAAGAGGGCTAAATCCCTAGCAACTAAATTCTGTACACTATGTTCCGAAAGCAAGGGAGAAGAACCAAATCCTTAGCATCAAATTTTATTGAAAATTCATAATAACGCCACCAATCCACAACTCTACTTACCATGATTTAACCAACCAGTAGTGTAAGGAAAACTTTAGGGTTGAACAACCAAAGCCTAACAACCCACGGTTGCAGCACCCATGAACCCGATTCTGTGAACACAACTCTATCTCAAGGAGGCCATGAAAACACCAAAGCCGAAACATTTCATCCAAATTCACAACACAGAGATCACAGGCAGCATGATCCGAAAACAGGGTAAGCAAGGAAACTTATGCAAAGCTTCGGAAACAAAGAAAATAACAAGAAATAAAACTCGGAGCTATCCTACTGCAGGTGAGTAGCAACTCACCTCGCTGTTTTGAACTTACAACCGGAAAAGAGGATTCTAAAGCTTCTAGGGTTCGGAGAAGGTGAAAATCTCGGCGATCCCTTCCTTTCCGGGTGTTCTCCTTGACGAGGAGAGCTCGGATCCGCAAGATTCGCCGGAAGAAGCCTTCGCCAGCCGTCGGAGAGAAGCTCCAAAGTTGCTGCGGTTCCGCCCGAAACCAACGACGCCGTCGCGTGAGAAGAGGAGAAGTTTTGGGCTCGGGAAGAAAATTTAGGTCTTTTTAAAACTAGGTTTCCTATTACTAACTATAGCTTATATATTTGTTGCTACATATTTGATTAACACTGACCGCTAGCGCAGTTGGTCTGTTGGGTTTTGCTCGAAGCCACAGGTCTGTGCTTCGATTCTCAGCCGCGCCTCTTTTTCTCCAATTTATTTCAAACGTTCCAGCTACTGCATATATATATTTCGCTCCATATAAGGTTAACAAAAATCTTGTAGCTCAGCTGGTTGGGCTGGTTTCGGCTAAGGTTCGGCTCGGGTCGAGGTTGTGGGTTCAAAACCTGGCTTCAACATATTTCTTCTCCTTTTTTTTTAAAACTTCTTTCTCTTGGAAAAAATACCAAACGAACTCCAAAAATTACGTAAAAATACTCTAAAAATTTCTAAAAATCTCTAGAATATTTTAAAGGTATTTCCAAATATTTTTATGGACTTTTAGAACTTGAAATAGGGAAAATTGGGTCATTACAATCCCCCATACCTTATAAAAAGTTCGTCCTCGAACTTAGAATAGCTCTGGATACTTCTGTCTCATACTGTCCTCCCGCTCCCAAGTGATTTCCTCGTACTTCTGGTTCTGCCAGACAACCTTCACTAGTGGTACTTCTTTGTTTCTTAGTCTCTTGACTGCTCTGTCCACTATCTGTGTAGGTCTGCTCTCATAACTAAGATCCTCTTGGATCTGCACTGATTGAGGCTGAATCACTTGGCTCGGGTCGTGAAAACACTTCTTTAGCATGGAGACATGAAATACATTATGTATTGCTGACATGTCTGGTGGTAAGTCCAGCTTGTAAGCTACTTTCCCAATCCTTTCTGTGATCAGGTAAGGTCCTATATAACGAGGACTTAATTTGCCCTTCTTGCCAAATCTCATCACTCCCTTCATAGGAGCGACCTTGAGAAAGACTGAATCCCCTACTTGAAATTCAAGTGGCCTACGGCGTGTGTCAGCATAACTCTTCTGTCTACTCTGGGCAGTCTCAATCCTCTATCTGATCTTCTGGATAGTCTGAGTAGTCTCATCTATCAGCTCTGTCTGAATGCCCAGTTCCACTTCCATCTCTCTTCTTTCACCTGCTTCTTGCCAGCAAATGGGTGATCTGCACTTCCTACCATACAGTGCCTCATAAGGTGCCATCTTGATGGTGGCTTGATAGCTGTTGTTGTAGGCAAATTCAGCTAAGCATAGATACTTGCACCAACTTCCCTTGAAATCTAGTGCACAAGCTCTGAGCATATCTTCTAGAATCTGATTTACTCGCTCTGTCTGTCCATCAGTCTGAGGATGGAAGGCTGTGCTGAACTTGAGTTTGGTGCCTAGTGCAGTCTGAACACACTCCCAAAAGTGAGAGGTGAAGCGCCCATCTCTATCAGAAACAATAGATTTAGGAACTCCGTGAAGTCTGATCACCTCTTTAACATACAACTGTGCCAACTGCTCTATAGAGTGGGACATCTTGATGGCTAGAAAATGAGCAGACTTGGTCAATCTGTCTACTATTACCCATATCGCATCATATCCATTTGTGGTTCTTGGGAGACCTGTTATGAAGTCCATGGATATGTCTTCCCACTTCCACTCTGGTATAGGAAGAGGCTGTAGAACTCCTCCCGGTCTCTGGTGTTCTGCTTTGACCCTCTGACATGTCAGACAAGTACTGGCATATTTAGCTACATCTCTTTTGAGTCCAGACCACCAGAATCTCTGTTTCACGTCTTGATACATCTTGGTAGAACCAGGATGCATGGAGTAAGGTGTACTATGAGCTTCTTCTAAAATTTTCTTTCTCAGCTCTTCATCATTGGGAACACACAGGCGACTTCCTTGATAAAGAATTCCACTGTCTGATACTCGAAATTCTGAATTTCCTTCTTCTTGTATCCCTTGCTTGATCTTTTGGATATCTGGATCTTCACTTTGCTTTCTCTGTATATCCTCAAGCAGGGTTGACTCTAAGGTCAATGTAGAGAGTTGCCCATAAATAATTTCCATTCCAAAATCTGACAACTCCTTCTGCAGTGGTAGGGCTAATGATGACAAAGACATTAGGGATGCACTGGATTTTCTGCTTAGTGCATCTGCCACTTTATTAGCTTTGCCTGGATGGTAGAGGATTTCACAGTCATAATCTTTGACCAACTCTAGCCACCTACGCTGTCTCATGTTTAAGTCCTTCTGAGTGAAGAAGTACTTAAGACTCTGATGGTCTGTGAAAATTCTGCACTGAATGCCATACAAATAATGTCGCCAGAGTTTTAGTGCAAAGACCACAGCTGCCAGCTCAAGATCATGAGTGGGGTAGTTCTTTTCATAATCTTTGAGTTGTCTGGAAGCATAAGCTATCACTTTTCCTTCCTGCATGAGTACAGCTCCTAAGCCCATCTTGGAAGCATCACTGTAGATGTCAAAACTCCTGTCACTTTCTGGAACAGTCAGAATAGGAGCACTGGTCAGTCTCTTCTTGAGCTCTTGGAAACTCTGCTCACATTTATCTGACCATTCAAACTTCTTGTTCTTTCTAGTGAGGGATGTTAGTGGAGAGGCTATCCTGGAAAAGTCCTCCACAAATTTCCTGTAGTACCCAGCTAAACCAAGGAAGCTTCTGATCTCCCTGGCGTTCTTGGGTCTACTCCAGTTGTTGACTGCTTCTATTTTGGCTGGATCCACTTGGATGCCTTCTCTAGAAATTATGTGACCTAGAAATGCCACCTGATCTAACCAGAACTCGCACTTTGAGAACTTAGCGTAAAGCTGCTTTTGCTGAAGAGTCTGCAGTACTATCCTCAAATGTGTGTCATGCTCCTCTGGGGTTCTGGAATAGATTAAAATGTCGTCGATGAATACAATGACAAATTTGTCAAGGTATTCTCTGAACACTCTGTTTATCAGGTCCATGAAAACTGCAGGTGTATTAGTCACACCAAAAGGCATGACTACGAACTCGGTCCTGAAAGCCGTTCTGGGTATGTCTCTTTCCTTCACTTTTAGCTGATGGTACCCAGAGCGTAGGTCTATCTTTGAGAATACTGTCGCCCCTCTCAACTGATCAAATAGGTCGTCGATCCTGGGGAGGGGGTACTTGTTCTTGATTGTCACTTGATTTAGAGCTCTATAATCTATGCACATCCGCATAGATCAGTCTTTCTTCTTGACGAACAACACAGGAGCTCCCCATGGTGAATGACTAGGGCGGATGAAGCCTTTGTCAAGCAGCTCCTGAAGTTGTTCCTGTAGTTCTTTTAGCTCTGCTGGAGACATGCGGTATGGAGCTTTTGAAATTGGACCGGTACCAGGAACCAGTTCAATCTCAAACTCCACTTCTCTGTTGGGAGGTAGCCCAGGTAGTTCTTCTGGGAATACCTCTAGATACTCACAGACTACCCGAACTTCCTCCTGCTTGGGTCTTTCTTGTTCTTCTGTACTTACAATGTGCGCAAGAAAACCAGCACACCCTTTAGCTAACATCTGGTGAGCTGTGAGAGAAGAAAGGAACTTCTGGGTCTTCCTCCTTGGCACCCCTGTGAACTCAAAGGATGATTCACCTTCTGGACTAAAGATCACTTTCCTTCTGCGGCAGTCCACTGAAGCACTGTACTTGCTGAGGAAATCCATACCCAAAACGATATCGAAATCTTGCATGGCGAGGACCACCAGATTTATACATAGCTCACGGTCTGAAATTCTGACTGGTACAGCCCGAAGCCACTGGTCGGATTCCATGACTTCCCCAGAAGGTAGGGTCGTCAGGAACTTGGAGTTCATGTTTTCTGTAGGTACCTGTAATTCTTTGGCAAAAGGTATGGATATAAAAGAATGGGTCGCCCCAGTATCAAATAGTGCAGTAGCTATATGCTGAAAAATAACTACTTGACCTGTTACGACCGTCGAGGCACTAGCAGCTTCTTCTTTGGTGAGGGAGAATACTCTGGCACTGGCTGGAACTGGTGGGGCTTCCAACCTTCCTTGACTGATCTGAGGTCCTTCCAAAGTTGCAGGCATATAATGTAGCTGAGGTTTGCCTCCATATTGTATTGGCTGTGGCTGAGGTGCTTTGAGCTTGTTAGTGTAAGACCGATAGGTTCGATAGAGGGGGGGGGGGTGAATATCGATTCGAAAATTTCGAGTATAAGCGCAGCGGAAAAGAAAAGTAGACACAGTTGTTTTTACTTCGTTCGGAGCCTGTGACGACTCCTACTCGAAGGCCCGTGGTCCTTGACCACTTTCGTTGGGCAATCACTAGCAATTCGAATATAATTACAAAATGAGTACAAGGAATGCTAATGAAACAAAGTAATACCGACAAGGAAATTAACCAAAAAGACGAAGAAGCACTTTGTCGGAGCTTTGTTAGCGTCGCAGGAACGTGGAGCAGCAGGACCAGCAGTCGAAGAGTTCTCAGTAATGATTGGTTTTGAAGCTCCTGCCTGGGGCTTCTTTTATATGCTGTCCCGGGCGCCTGGATCCCTTCCGGGCGCCTGGAATGTGACGTAGTTGCACATACCATGATGCTCCACGTGGCGACGACTCGGCTGGATGAAATTTGCCTTCCGGGCGCCCGGATCCCTTCCGGGCGCCCGGACCTCCGGGCGCCCGGATCCCCTCCGGGCGCCCGGACCCCTCTTCTCCAGAAAGTCCTTCTCCTGCAAGAAAAGGTTAGTCCGAGGCAAATGTACCCTGCAGCAAAGAATGTTAGCACAGTTTTATAGATGAGCAAAGTATGACTTAGATTCCGTCTTTCCGAGGAATCTAGTCACGATCTCGACTCGGATATCCGAAATGGATCTAAGCCGGATCGGCCTAATGTTCCCTACCCGGGAACGCGTCCTCATGATCACTCCCCTCCGGTGACTTACCTCACTTACCGCCTGACGCGGTCAGCCCGTTGACCTGCCTGGACTTCTCGCCAGCGTCCGGTCAGCCGTCGACCCACTTGGACTTCTCGCCACTATCCGGTCGGCCCGTCGTCCTAGCTGGACTTCTCGCCAGCTATCCGGTCAGCCCGTCGACCTAGCTGGACTTCTCGCCAGCTATCCGGTCAGCCCGTCGACCTAGCTGGACTTTTCCTGCACACTTTATAAAAGTGTCAGACAACAACAAACCTAACTTAACCTGATTTGTCATTCATCAAAACCTGAGTTAGACCGTTAGTGCTAACCGCACCAACAATCTCCCCCTTTTTGATGGAATGACAACCTGGTTAAGTTAGTGATAAAAAATATGCAAGAATCAAGCATGATTTTTAAGGTTTAAGTTAGTTTTTCAAGTTTGCATTAAGTTGCTCTAACTTAACCAACCTAACCCTCCCCCTTTGGCATTCATCAAAAAACAAGGGTAAAGATACACAGTGAGAAATACCAAAAACAATAATACCTTGAACAATAACTGTGTTTTTAAATCCAAGAAAAGATCAAATTGACTTAGGGGAGTATAAAGTTTTGAAATTTTCAAAACTAAGTTTTCAAAACTAATTTTGAAAAGTCTAGTTTTCAAAACTAATTGAAATTTATTTTTCAACACTAAGTGTACAAGATTCAATTTTCAAAATCAAGGAAAATAATTTTGAGAAGCTTAGTTTGTAAACTAAACTTTGTAAAATTTATCTTTCAAATTAAATTGTCAAAATTAAGTAAAATCAAATTTTTAAGAAATAGACTCAGGATAATTTTTTAAGTAAGATTAAGTTTAAATCTTTACTTGAAAAGTTCAGTTTTCAAAGAGTAGGTAAAAAGTTTGTGAGATTAAAAATTTCACAATTTTAAACAAATTATTTTTAAACTTTGATTTTAAAAATTAAGTTGAAAATTCATTTTGGAAAACTAAAGTAGTTTATTTCTCCCCCTGAATTTGATATCTAACCAGCTGTCTAACCAATTAGGTACTAACTAACTATTAGAAAATAGTAGCTTTCACTTGGTTAGTCAGATTAAGTTAATTATAATCAGTCAGTGTTTGATTTGACTGATGAACTTTAATCTGATTAATATTTGAATTGTATTTAACGTCCAGACTGATACTGATGCACTGAAATAAGCATCTTAGGTCCAGACAGATGGCCTATGCATCTCACCCCTTTCTATGTTTATCAATCACAAGCAAGGTAAACCTAAGGTGTTGGTGAGATGCTCAAGAACTAAACCTATGGGTACATGCTTTCTAAGGATGTAAGACTAGTCTAAGGCCAAAACTGTTTTTGAAAGTCTAAAAATGGAAATTTTGAAATCAAACAAGTTTAGCCTATAAGTTGATAAAATCAGTTTTGAAAGTATTTTTGAAGGATCCTAGTCTATTGAGCACATCCCTAATTGTCGTCGTAAGTTGCTAAATTCACTTTCAGGGAGGGGTTTTGTAAAAATGTCAGCTAAATTTGATTTACACTCAATGTACTTGAGTTCAATATCACCTTTAGTAACATGATCCCGGATGAAGTGATGCCTAACTTCAATATGTTTGGTTCTTGAATGATGCACAGGATTCTTGGTTAAGTTAATCGAACTTATATTATCAATTAATACTTTTACACTTATGATATTTAAGTTGAAATCTTTTAGAGTATGCATCATCCATAGTATTTGTGCAACACACTCGCCTATAGCTATGTATTCTGACTCAGTTGTAGATAGTGCAACACAGTGTTGCTTTCTACTAAACCAGCTGACAAGGGATGGACCAAGTAGTTGGCATCCACCACTTGTGCTTTTGCGATCTAATTTGCATCCGGCATAATCTGAATCAGAATATCCTATTAATTCAAAGTTGTTGGTTCTAGGATACCAAATACCTACATTTGTGGTTCCCTTGAGGTATCTAAAGATTCTTTTGACTTGAGTCAAATGAGATTCTTTAGCACAGGTTTGGTATCGAGCACACATACTAACTGCAAATAAAATGTCAGGTCGGCTTGCAGTTAAGTAAAGCAGACTACCTATCGCGCTCCGATAATGTTTTAAGTCTACTGACTTTCCATTAGGATCATCATCTAGGATTGTGTTTACGGCCATAGGTGTTTTTATTTCTTTAGTATTTTCCATTCCAAATTTTCCAAGTAACTCCTTAGTATATTTTTGTTGATAAATATAATTTCCTTCATTTGTTTGTTTGACTTGTAACCCTAGAAAATAAGTTAATTTTCCTACCAGACTCATTTCGAATTCGTGTTCTATTAGGTTTGTAAATTCGTTTAAAAATTCTGAGTTGGTTGAACCAAAGATGATATCATCTACATAAATTTGAGCTATAAAAATATCTTCTTTTATTGATTTCACAAATAGTGTTGGGTCAATTTGACCTTGATTGAACCCTTTAGAGGTTAAGTAAGAGGTTAGTCTTTCATACCATGCCCTAGGTGCCTGTTTAAGTCCATATAATGCCTTTTTTAATTTGTAGACATGATCAGGGTGTTCTAGGCTTTCAAAACCTGGTGGCTGACCTACATACACTTCTTCTTTTATCAATCCATTAAGAAAGGCAGACTTGACATCCATTTGGTATAGTTTGAATCCTTTATGTGCTGCATAGCTTAGTAACATTCTAATGGACTCTAGTCTAGCTACCGGGGCATAAGTTTCATCGTAGTCAAGTCCTTCAACTTGACTGAACCCTTTGGCAACCAACCTGGCCTTGTTCCGAGTAATTTCTCCAGTTTCACTTAATTTGTTTCGAAATACCCATTTGGTTTCTATTATTTTCTTATCGTTAGGTGGAGGTACTAGGTCCCAAACTTCATTGCGCTCAAATTGAGCTAATTCTTCTTGCATAGCTATGACCCTCTGGGTCAAGTAGAGATTCAGCTACAGTTTTGGGTTCAATATTTGAGATTAACGAGATTTGACTTAGGTTTCTGAAAGATGACCTAGTTTGAACCCTCAGGTCTGGGTCACCAATTATTTGATTAGTAGGATGGTTTGGGTTGACTCTTATGGTTCTAGGAGGTTGACTTTCTTGTAGTTGTTCTTCTTCTTCATGATTTTGGGTTTGGTTTGTTCCCTCAGAATTGATATGTTCGTTAACAGAGTTAACTGGTTGAGGTTGGGCTTGTTCTAGGTTTTGATTGGATTCTTTAAATTTTACATTGGTGGTTTCCTCAATTCTTAAAGTGACTTTATTATAAATTCTGTAGCCTCTGCTATTCAGAGAGTAACCTAGAAAAATTCCATTTTCTATTTTGGAAGTGAATTTGCCTAAGTGTTCTCTAGTATTTAGGATAAATGCTGGGCAACCAAATACCTTAAAGTATTTTATATTAGGTTGTTTGTTGTAAAATATTTCAAAAAATGTTTTATTGTGGTTTTTGTTTAGTGTTGTTCGGTTTTGTACATAGCAGGCTGTACTGACAGCTTCTGCCCAAAAATATTTAGGTAAGTTGTATTCATTTAGCATAGTTCTAGATGCTTCAAGTAAGGTTCTATTTTTCCTTTCTACAATTCCATTTTGTTGGGGAGTTTTAGGGCAGGAAAATTCATGATGGTAGCCATTTTCAAGGCAAAATTTATCAAAATTATGATTTTTAAATTCTCCTCCATTATCACTTCTGATTCTTTTAATTTTTATGCCTTTTTCATTTTCAATTTGTTTGCATAAATTCGTAAAAATTTCCACGGTTTCATCTTTATGTTTTAAGAATTTGACCCAAGTGAACCTAGAATAGTCGTCTATTATAACTAAACAGTACAGACTTCCATTTATTGATTTGACCCCGTGGGAGTCAAATAAATCTAAGTGTAAAAGTTCTAGGACTGAGTTGGTTTGGGATTCATTAATTGGTTTGTGGGTAGATTTTGTTTGTTTGCCTTGTTGACAAGCATTACATATTGTTGAATCTAAGTTAGGTAATTTTGGTAAGCCTCTAACTAGACCATTTAATTTACTTATGTTTCTGAAATGGGTGTGTGACATTCTTCTGTGCCATAACCAGGTTTCTTCTTTTTGCGTTAAATAACATTTGACTGAAGAAGTGGTTAAGTTGATGGCATAGATATTGTCTTTTCTAAAGCCTTTTAGGCTTATAGTTGGATTATCTAGATGTTTGATCAAACATTCTGTGGATAGAAATTTTACCTTATACCTAGTGTCACACAATTGACTTATACTCAGAAGATTGTATTTAAAATTTTCAACAAGTAGAACATTTGAAATTATGAAATCTATTTTTAATTCAATATTACCTATACCAATTACCTTGAGTTTACCGTTGTTTCCAAAGGCAACTGTTCCTAGGCTTTTGTAGGTTAATTGAGTGAACTTGGTGTGATCTCCAGTCATATGTTTGGAGCAGTCACTGTCCAAAATCCACTTGGTTTCCTACAACACGTAGGTTAGTCTTAGTTTATCAATTTTTAATCAATCATTATTATTATTATTATTATTATTATTATTTTTAATTAACTAATTTAAGTTTTGAAATTAATTTTTAAGTTTAAAATTTTGAAATTAATTTTTTTTAAGTTTAAAATTAAAATTTTGAAATTAATTTTTAAGTTTAAAGTTAAAATTTTTGAAATTAATTTTTAAGTTTAAAATTAAAATTTTTGAAATTAATTTTTAAGTTTAAAATTAAAATTTTTGAAATTAATTTTTAAGTTTAAAATTAAAATTTTGAAATTAATTTTTAAGTTTAAAATTAAAATTTTTGAAATTAATTTTTAAGTTTAAAATTAAAAGTTTTGAAATTAATTTTTAAGTTTAAAATTAAAATTTTTGAAATTAATTTTTAAGTTTAACATTAAAATAAGTCTAATTCATCTCACCCGATCTATGTTATCAATCAGGGAATCCTATGATTTTGTGAGATGAAATTGGTTTGATTACAGACTTTTGGTTTGACTTGTGTTAGATTCAGATTTAGTTTTGGTTTCCACAAATAGGCATTCTTCGGATAAACTTCTAAGCTTGGTGAGTCACAGGGACATCATTAGAAGTAACCAACCTTTCGAAGTTTTCCGAATAGTCCTATCCACGGAACTTAGTACTAAATCTTGGTCTAACTGGTTAGGATTCGTTTAAGGGTAGCTTCGGTCAGTTCCACTTGGCCAAATGCACCAGATCGAAGCCATATCTTTCTAGACATGCGATGCCCAAGCTTCCCTAACGTACTATCATCCAAAAACTTCACCAGTACCATGAGTCAAGTTAACCTCGGTCTCTTTTTAACTAATCCTAATTACCCTGTCGGGTTAGTTACCCTGTTGGGTATGTTAGTTTTGGAGGTGCCAGCTATTCTGGAGCCTCCCCCTGAATTATTGGCCATTAATTTAGATTTTGGGTTTGTGTCGATTCTTTTTATAGTTATAATCAACTTGGTGATAGTCTAAATTTTGTTGAGTTTTGAATTTTGATTTCAAGTTAAATTTATTTTTTAGTTTTTGATCTGATTTATTCAAGTTTATATAATGTATTTTATCTTTAGGTATATAGAATTGATTAGGTCCTACTTGCGTGGTTAAGCACGCTTTCGGGACCCAAGCTTGTTTAGTTACTTTGTGTTGGGTTAATAATGATTTAAAGGTTTTGTTTGATTTTGACTTATATCCAAGTCCGGTTTTATTATAGCATGCCTTTTGGTTATTTAGAATTAAATCTAAATTTTTAGATCTTGTTGTGAATTTTTCCAACAATTCTTTTAACTTATTAATTTCACTTTTTAATGATAAATTCTCCTCCTCAAGTGTTCGGTCTTGAGTTGGATTCGAATTTTTTAATTGTTCCTTGAGGTTTTGATTTTCTTCAAGAAGTGATTTATTTTCATTTTCCAATTTAACTAATTTTTTATTTAAACACGAGATAATTCTAAAGAATTTACGATTTAAGTTTAGGTATACCTCTTCGGAACCTTTGGAAACGAGTGCGGACTCGTGGCTTGATTCGGGTTCGGACCCGTCTTCCGATTCCTCTGATTCGTCTTCCGTTTCAGCTTCGCGAGCCATCAGCGCGAGGTGACTTTGGTGCTTTTGCCTTTCTCCCTCCGATTCGTCTGAGGAGGAATCGTCCCATGTTGCTTTGAGGGCTTTCTTCTTTGTTGACTTTGGTTTGTCAAGTTTCAATCTTGGGCATTCGTTCTTGTAGTGCCCCTTTTTGTTACATCCGAAACATGTGACATTTCTTGAGTCGGCTGGCGAACTGATCTTCTGAAGATCTTGTTTTGGTGAACATTTTCCTTACCAGGTTCACCAGGTGTTCTTCGTCTTCAGAGTCTTGATCGGAATCTTCTTCAGATTCGGGTTTGTTCTTCTTTTCTTTAGAGGAACCTGCGAATAAAGCTACACCTTTCTCGACCCCGGCGTTAGTTTGCTCATGAAGTTCTAATTCACAGAAGAGTTCATCCAATTTTAATTTAGATAAATTTTTTGAAATTTTGTAGGCATCTACAATTGATGCCCACAAATTATTTCGCGGAAAAGCATTTAACGCGTACCTTATTAAGTCTCGGTTCTCCATTTGGTGTCCTATCGCGTGGAGACCGTTGAGGATATCTTTGACCCTCGCGTGGAGCTGACTTGCCGTTTCTCCTTCCTGCATTTTTATATTAAAAATTTTATTTAACAGCAAATCTCTTTTTGTTACCTTCGCGTCGCTTGTTCCTTCGTGCAACTCGATCAGTTTATCCCAGAGCTCCTTAGCGTTTTCATGCGGTCCGACCCGGTTCAGTTCTTCTCGTGTTAGTCCGCAGTGTAGAGTGTTGATGGCTTTGTTTTCAATTGATGCCTTTTTCTTTAAATCATTTGTCCATTCTTCAGGGTCTATTATTTTCCCGGAGTTGTCTACTGGAATTTTATAAGCCTTTGTGACGCTCATCCATTGGTCGTAGTCTGTCTTCATGTAGACCTCCATTCTTCTCTTCCAGTACGAAAAGTCATCCCCGTTGAATAGGGGAGGACGAACTGTGCTGAAGCCTTCTTGTTGAGACATCTTATCCTGCACACACTAAATTAACTGGAAAAAAGGAAATCCCAAGACTTCGTCTTGGATTAGCAGTGCGGAAAAAAAAGAACTCTAAGTGTAACGAAAAAAATCTTCCAAAAAGATAATAATATCAGTTTGGAATTGAAAAATATTTCACCCCCTGTCTGATTGGTGGTTGCACCAAATCAGAGCGGTACCTGCTCTGATACCACTTGTAAGACCGATAGGTTCGATAGAGGGGGGGGGGGTGAATATCGATTCGAAAATTTCGAGTATAAGCGCAGCGGAAAAGAAAAGTAGACACAGTTGTTTTTACTTCGTTCGGAGCCTGTGACGACTCCTACTCGAAGGCCCGTGGTCCTTGACCACTTTCGTTGGGCAATCACTAGCAATTCGAATATAATTACAAAATGAGTACAAGGAATGCTAATGAAACAAAGTAATACCGACAAGGAAATTAACCAAAAAGACGAAGAAGCACTTTGTCGGAGCTTTGTTAGCGTCGCAGGAACGTGGAGCAGCAGGACCAGCAGTCGAAGAGTTCTCAGTAATGATTGGTTTTGAAGCTCCTGCCTGGGGCTTCTTTTATATGCTGTCCCGGGCGCCTGGATCCCTTCCGGGCGCCTGGAACGTGACGTAGCTGCACAAACCATGATGCTCCACGTGGCGACGACTCGGCTGGATGAAATTTGCCTTCCGGGCGCCCGGATCCCTTCCGGGCGCCCGGACCTCCGGATCCCCTCCGGGCGCCCGGACCCCTCTTCTCCAGAAAGTCCTTCTCCTGCAAGAAAAGGTTAGTCCGAGGCAAATGTACCCTGCAGCAAAAAATGTTAGCACAGTTTTATAGATGAGCAAAGTATGACTTAGATTCCGTCTTTCCGAGACCGGAATCTAGTCACGATCTCGACTCAGATATCCGAAATGGATCTAAGCCGGATCAACGCCTAATGTTCCCTACCCGGGAACGCGTCCTCGCAGTCACTCCCCTCCAGTGACTTACCTCACTTACCTGCCAGACATCCAGTCAGCCCGTTGACCCGTCTGGACTTCTCGCCAAGCGTCCGGTCAGCCCGTCGACCCACTTGGACTTCTCGCCAGCTATCCGGTCAGCCCGTCGTCCTAGCTGGACTTCTCGCCAAGCGTCCGGTCAGCCCGTCGACCCGCTTGGACTTCTCGCCAGCTATCCGGTCAGCCCGTCGACCTAGCTGGACTTTTCCTGCACACTTGATAAAAGTGTCAGACAACAACAAACCTAACTTAACCTGATTTGTCATTCATCAAAACCTGAGTTAGACCGTTAGTGCTAACCGCACCAACAGTTAGGACATTCTCTAGCCATGTGTCCTTCCTGCCCACATGCATAGCATCCAGTCTTACCCAAAAGACAGGCTCCTGGATGTATTCTCCCACATTTAGGACAGAGAGGGATCTTGGTCTGCTTATTTGCTGGTCCTCCTTTCTGGTTACCTCCTGAATTCCACTGCTTTCTTTTGTTACCCTTGCCTTTCCAGTTCTGCTTATTTGCCTGAGGTTTCTGACTCCCAGCTGTCTTATCTTCGATCTTGACTGACTTTTGCTGCGCTCGTTGTGCTCTGATGCTGTCCAGATAGTGCTCAGCAACTAATGCTCTACTGACCAGCTCTTCGCCAGTCTGAGCCTGATGAGCTCCACTACTCACATTAAGTGCTATCACTGGCCTCGGCATCCGAGCATCGATCGACTCGTTCCTTCTCCGTGCTTACTAGCTCTGGGGAAAGAGCTAGCCTATTGAATTTCTTTATTGCTTCTTCCACCGGGTCACCTTGTCTGAATTCTATGAACTCCTCATAATGCTTATTGGTAATCCGCTGACGGAAGAATTCTTCATAAAACTCTGCTTCAAAGTCAGCCCAGCTCATTTGATTAACTGCTCTCTTACTTTTAACTCTCTCCCACCACATACGAGCATCTCCAGATAGGCAAAATGAAACACACTTGACTTTCTCGACTTCTGGCCAGTCAAGAAGTTCCATGGTGCTTTCCAGTGTCTTAAACCAAGCTTGAGCATCCCAGGGCTCAGTCGTGCCTGAGAAACTCTCTGGCTTTAGTTTCAGCCACTGTATCATATATGCTTCTTGTCTTCTAGGTGCTGTGGGGACTTCCAGGACGGCTGGTGGAACCTCAGTCACCACTGGAGTCTCCACAGTGATTGTTGGAGGAGTGGGAGGAACTGGCTGCTGATTCGCCATCAGATTGACGATCACTTGCTGCTGCTCTGCTACCTGTCTCTGGAGTTGAGCAACAACTTCAGCGAGATTTGGTTCAGCTGCTCTGGGCTCTTCGTTCTCCTGAGCCTGGTCCTCAGTACGAGCGGTGCGGGGGCGTCCTCTTCTTGACATCTAATTATGCAAAGAAAAGAAAGACTTGATATATTCTTTATCCTTTCTAAACATAATCCTTTCTAAACATACATATGTATGCATAAAGAGAAACAAACTTTTTATCTTACTAAAGCGCATACAAGCAAATACTCTATACTGCAAATAATAAGGAAAGCATAAGAAAGAAAACTTAAATACTTTCTTACTTGAAGACGGCAAGGATGATGCTGATATGTGTGTGATGCTGGAGAATGGAACACTGCTCTGATACCAACTGTAACGACCACCCTTCTTACTACTACTATTCTCTAAAGATGACCGTTACTTAACTACTAACTCTACTTAACCGGTGTGATTAAAAAAACACATGGAAACTCTACCGAAAAATTTCGACAGAGTCTCCCCTGTACCGGTGACCATATTCAACAATACATGCAGTATATATACTTAGCCACAAGCGGCTGGAACACATAACTAACAACCACGCAGTATAATAAATCTAACTCGGCAACAATAAAGGAAAACTAATCCACAACCACAACTGAATAGCAAACATAGTATCAAGTGTCCTTATAAACAGTTATCAAATTTCCTTAACACATAAAAACTTAATTAACTCAAAGAACAAATCATAATTCATCTTATTCGCAAGGATCCCTAGAACTTCCATAGTGCAGACATCACACACCCCTCTTGCATCTCCTTGTCGCCTTCCTTCATATTAGCTTTCCTTTTTCTTTATCTGCAGTAGGAGAAAGTGCAGTCTATAAGCATAAAGCTTAGTGAGCGCTATCTAACTCACAAAAACTCGATATGCATGTATACAAATAAAAACATGCTAAAACTGAATGCTAATATGTAAAGCTACTCATGCTCATAAATAGCGAAGGAATCAACTAACAGAAAAGATAACATGTATATCTACACATGCTCATAAACTAATAAAGAAGGCAAACTAACTGAAATGCTAACATATAAAGCAAAACATGCTCATCAACTAGCAAATAAATAACATGTAAGAAACTAAACATGTAAAAGCTGCTAGCATAAAAGAAAGCTAAACTTGCTAATCTTTAAAACAAAGTGAAACTTACTTCTTTTACTCTAATCTTATTCTTTTATTTCACTTGTTTAAAATTTATACTTTAATACTTGAAAATAATAATCAACTTCTCTTGGGCCCAGGCTTAGTACCATTTAAGCGCGTTCCCTAATAGGTTGGGGTAGCGAGCCGCCAATCCTAAAAGAGCAGACCTTGGTCTACCAGGGCCAAGACCTTGGAATTGGACACCCGGATTTGTTTAACGACAACCTTGGAAGTCGGGTACTAGCCTCTTCTTAAAAGTAAAATACTTTTTATCTTAAATACTTCTTCTTTAAATGTCTTGTCATTTTAATAGCTTCCTATGTGCCAAAATCCCTAAAGTCTTGACTTTGGGATTTACCTAAGGCCTTGGCCTTTACTTTCTTTTCTTTACTTATACTTCTCATACTCCTTGATTAAAGCTTATTAAAATCCTGTAGATATATCTATCAAGTGTAGAATTACAACCAACCAAGCATGCTATATAAAAATAACATAAGGAAAACAGATCTAAACTCTCTAAGCATGTTATAAAATAAAGCAAAGGAAAACAAATCTGAACTTACTAATCATGCTATAAAATAGTACAAAAGAAAGCAACTTTAAGCTTCCTAAACATGCTGTAAAATAGGGCAAAAGAATGCAACTTAAAAATAGAAAATCTGTTCATGTACATCTATTGCTACACAAATAGAAATGCAAATAAAGAAAGGTTGTTCTAGGCCCTAAAGGAAATTGTTCTTGCTTACGAATATGCGATAAAAGAGAAACTGTTCTAAGCTCTAAACAGAGCCGTTCATGCTTGCAGAAATGCAATAAAACTAGTATGCTAAGACTGAGATGCTAATTAAGGTAACAAAGAAATCTATGTTTGAAAAGATAACTATAAGGGATGTTCTTCTTTTTTTTTCATATTTGCAGCAAACCAAGAATCTAAAATCTGAAGTGCTACACCACAAAACTAAACTACATGCCCCACTTAAAACTAATAGCAAGTAAAAATCTACATATGCTCACAACAGCTGAGGAAAACCAAAACGAAGGAGTCTACGCTGCACCACCAAAGGAAACTCTATACGGCAACTAAAAACAACTCTGCACAACATGTTCTCCTTCTTGTATAAAACTTCATATGTACTTAACTCAAAGACGAACCACTCATCTTGATTTCATATATTCCAAAAGCAAAGGAAGAGGGCTAAATCCCTAGCAACTAAATTCTGTACACTATGTTCCGAAAGCAAGGGAGAAGAACCAAATCCTTAGCATCAAATTTTACTGAAAATTCATAATAACGCCACCAATCCACAACTCTACTTACCATGATTTAACCAACCAGTAGTGTAAGGAAAACTTTAGGGTTGAACAACCAAAGCCTAACAACCCACGGTTGCAGCACCCATGAACCCGATTCTGTGAACACAACTCTATCACAAGGAGGCCATGAAAACACCAAAGCCGAAACATTTCATCCAAATTCACAACACAGAGATCACAGGCAGCATGATCCGAAAACAGGGTAAGCAAGGAAACTTATGCAAAGCTTCGAAAACAAAAAAAATAACAAGAAATAAAACTCGGAGCTATCCTACTGCAGGTGAGTAGCAACTCACCTCGCTGTTTTGAACTTACAACCGGAAAAGAGGATTCTAAAGCTTCTAGGGTTCGGAGAAGGTGAAAATCTCGGCGATCCCTTCCTTTCCGGGTGTTCTCCTTGATGAGGAGAGCTCGGATCCGCAAGATTCGCCGGAAGAAGCCTTCGCCGGCCGCCGGAGAGAAGCTCCAAAGTTGCTGCGGTTCCGCCCGAAACCAACGACGCCGTCGCGTGAGAAGAGGAGAAGTTTTGGGCTCGGGAAGAAAATTTAGGTCTTTTTAAAACTAGGTTTCCTATTACTAACTATAGCTTATATATTTGTCGCTACATATTTGATTAACACTGACCGCTAGCGCAGTTGGTCTGTTGGGTTTTGCTCGAAGCCACAGGTCTGTGCTTCGATTCTCAGCCACGCCTCTTTTTCTCCAATTTATTTCAAACGTTCCAGCTACTGCATATATATATTTCGCTCCATATAAGGTTAACAAAAATCTTGTAGCTCAGCTGGTTGGGCTGGTTTCGGCTAAGGTTCAGCTCGGGTCGAGGTTGTGGGTTCAAAACCTGGCTTCAACATATTTCTTCTCCTTTTTTTTTAAAACTTCTTTCTCTTGGAAAAAAATACCAAACGAACTCCAAAAATTATGTAAAAATACTCTAAAAATTTCTAAAAATCTCTAGAATATTTTAAAGGTATTTCCAAATATTTTTATGGACTTTTAGAACTTGAAATAGGGAACATTGGGTCGTTACATTTATCTTGGAGTGTTTCATCATATGTCCGGGATCAGGCTCATGTTCATTTGGGATCAAGTCCAAACACTCTCCCAAAACATGAATCTTTTAGGTTTGCTTGACAACCCTCCCACTATGATGAGCCACTGTATGTAATTGTGTATCATTTATGATACGTGTTGCAGTTTCTTGTGATATTTCATCTTGTACAGTTGGTACTAGATTAGACATGTCCTTTATAATTTCTTTAAGAACAAATTTACTTATGGGCTAGTGGTTTATTACATAATCCTTTTCTAAAAATCGGTCATTGATGCTAACAATGCCCTTCTGATTTTTAAGACTATAAACCTACTTTCGTTTCTCTAGGATAACCCACAAACAAGTGAATTCCTATCCAACTTTATCAGTGTCTCTCATGTGCTAGACCACCCAAATCTGAATATGCTTCAGACTAGACTTACGCCCAATCTGCAATTCTATGGGAGTAGAGAGTTCTGACTTAGAAGGTACTATGTTCACTTCCGTTTCCAGTGTATATCCTTAAAATAAATTTGGTAATTTTCTGAATAACTCATCATCGATCTAATTATTCCATAAGAGCCTTATACCTTCTTTCTACTACACCATTCTGTTGGAGTGTACCAGGTGCAGTTAGTTGAGATTAAATCCCGTCTTCTGATAAGTGACTCCTAAACTCTCCTAAGAGGTTCTTGCCACTATGATCTAACCGTAGTGTCTTGATACTTTTACCTTGACATTACTCCACATCAGCCTAGTACTCTTTGAACTAATCAAAGCACTTAGACTTGTGGTGCGTCAAGTAAATGTATCCTTATCTCAAATAGTAGTCTAGACGAAATATTTGAAACCACCTCTTGCCTGGATAGTCAAAGGTCTACACAGAATCAGAATGAACCAATTCCAACATATCTTTGGCTCCATACCCCCTAAACTTAAAAGCTTCTTGGTTATTTTTTTTCTTCCAAATAAGACTCGTAGGTTGGAAAGATTTCCACTACCAATGAACCCAAGAGTTCATTGGTTATTATCCTTTGAATCCTACTCAAGATAATATAACCTAGCCTTAGATGCCAAAAATATGATTGGTTCATTTCCGAATGTTGCTTTCTCTTATTAAAGTTAGAAGATGTGTTATAATTTCCATTTATTGCATCGTGGGAGTTATAAATTGTCAACCAACATACCAGAATAGATAACGTCTCTATTTTTCTTGATAACAACTTTGTTATCAAAATAGACACAATATCTATTCTATAATAGTTTAAAAACTAAAATCAAGTTCTTTCTAAACTTAGTACGTAAAGACAATTTCTAATAATCCATATTTTATTCCTATTAGAGAATAAACCTCTCCCACTGCAACAGCTGCTACTTTTGCAGTAGTGCTCATGTGGACAGTGTTTTTATTTTCATTTAGTTGTCGGGTTTCCTGAAACCCTTCAATGAATTGCAGACATGATTAATGGCATCTGTATCTACACTCCAGGTTCTGGTAGATAACACCACTAGACATGTTTCAACTAATGAATTAAATACACCTATATTGTTCTTAGTTCTAAGAAGACAGTCTACCTTAATGTCCAAGTCCTATTTTCAATCATTTTAATTGGGACTACTAAGTCTTTTCTATAGTAAATCAACTAGAGGATTGACAAACATTTTAAATCCTAAGAGTCACAAAAATATTTGGTCAAGATCAACTCCTTAAAATCCCCATGAATTTTGTATGCCACGATAGTGTGGACGTATACAAAATCAAAGAGGAGATTTTATCCATTAATTTTATTATCTCGTCAACTTTACTTTATGACGAATAAAATTAATAGTTGATCTATCTTTGATCAAATATTTGGTCAAAACTTTTGAATTTAAAATAACATTGATTCCTCAAACAATATTATTTAAATTCATCAACACCTCAAACACCGTGAATTTTGCATGTCACGATAGTGTGGACGTATACAAAATTGAACATTTGTAAAAGGAGGGTTTTACCCATTAATTATCTTGTCAATAAGTCTTTATAAAATTATCTCATACACCATGAATTTTTGTATGCCACGATAGTGTGGACGTATACAAAATCTTAACATTTGTAAGAGGGGGTTTTAATTTTATTATCTTGTCAACCTATCTTTATGACAAATTAATAATTGGTTTTCTTCGGTCACACAAATAATAGCAGTGACTCCGATGGGGAGGATACTATTAGACGTGCCTAAGTGTATACCATTACTTGACACTAAGTCCATTAATAAGATTATGCCCCTTCCGATAGGAAAGATCACACGCTCTTAATTAATTTCCTATAGTCATCCTAAATGAAAGTTTGATCTAGTGATCCGCAAACAAACTCATCCGATATGGAGGAAAGCACTCAAAGCCAACGCGCAAGTTTGTTTGCATCACTTACAAACCAGTAATGGAGACCGTGGAATTTATTAAAATAAATCCCTCTCCCACTTAGTTATTTAAAGTGAGGAATTTTGACTATGCTAGCCTACTTAACATGCATACTAACAAGCACACACAGCACAGCATAAAAGCAATAAATAGAAAAACTAATTTTCAACTATTATGACTTTTATCTATTGTTGTCCTCCGTGTGTTGCCATCCCTAGCTGCTGCCATTTTTGGCCACCGCCACCGGGTCTAGTTGTCGCATCCATCTTGCTCCTTGTTCCGCTGCGCCTCTGTTCCTCAAAAGGTTCCACGTCTTGCAAGATTCGATCCGCGACATAAATATAATTTTATATTTTTCGATCCTATATTTCTCGAAGGAATGTACATGTATCTAGATCAAAAAATAAAATCCTAATAAAACTAAATACAGCTCCTGCTGTATTTTATAATACAATCATGCACACATAATAAAATGTCCTTGACCTGTCCAAGGGTCCAATCATACACACAATAACTATAAGCCACAATAGTTGGATCCTGCATCCACAAACTTAACACATCCTACTATTATCCTGCCTAAATTATGTATGACATGTGCATAATTAAATTAATACCAAATACACAAAGGCAAAACCCTAGCTCTGATACCAATTGTTGGTTGCTACTCGGAAAACCTAACGGTTCCACTGTACAAAAATTTTGTACAAAGGTCTGAACCTTTTCCTAGCTGTCATGTGTTCTTTTAAATTAAACTTGGATCGCCTGCGGAACTTAACACGTTTGACCCTAAATTTAATTTATTTGTTCTTTTAGGTTTAGACTTGGATCTCCTGCGGAACTTAACACGTTCGATCCAAATCACCTAGGTCACGAAGATAATTAAATATCTATTTCCAAAATCGGCTTCCAGTATTGCATGGCGAAGCACTTAGCCTTCTTAGATATGGGAGCAACCACCACCGCCTAGACAAAGCCTTTTAATGAAATTAAATATTTAACCTTCACATAGTAACCCTAGGTTAACCGCTAAGAACAATCAAATCACAAGGAAAAGAAAAAACAAAAGAACACAACATCGAAAACTAATTCGAAAAACTAGAATCGCATGCCTCTTGTATTTGGTATTTTTTACAAAGAAACAAAACTAACATGATGCGGAAAACAATTATTAGTTATACCTTTCTTTGTGAATAATGACCTCTTGATCTTCTACCGTATTCCTCTTCTAATCTTGGACGTTGTGTAGGCAACGATCTTCCGAGACGAGAACCACCTAGCACCTTCTTCTCCTTCCTTCAAGTTTCGGCCAAGCACAAAACCTCCAAAGGATGAAGAACTTTTTCCACCAACCAAGCTCCAAGGGATGCAAGCTTTCTCTCCTTCTTCTCCAAGCTAGAATCCGGCCACCACTTAATCTCCAAGAGGAAGAGTAGGTTCGGCCGCAAAGATGGAGAGAAGAGAAAAGGGAGAGGTTGGCCACACCAAGGAAGAAAAGAGGGAGAAATAGAATAGAGGTTGTTGTGTATTTTTGAAGGCACCTCTACCCCCTGTTTTATAATCCTTGACCTTGGCAAATAAGGAAATTTAAATAAAAACTTCCTTAATTCCTTTGCCATGAAAAAGAAAAATTAATTAATTAAAAATCAATTTTCTTTTTCCAAATTATTTGGTCGGCCACTTTCTCCCCAAAACAAGGAAAGTTTTAATTAAAACAAGAATTAAAACCTCCTAATTTGTTTCCAGAAATTTATAAAAATTTATCGAATAATTTTTATCCCTTCATGATTGGTTAATAAAAAAGAAATTTTATAAATTAAAATCTTTCTTTTAAACATGTGGATAATTTCCAAAAATGAAAGTTATCTCTTGTAACAACCACCCTTCTTACTACTACTCTTTAAGATGACCGTTACTTAACTACTAACTCTATTTAACCGGTGTGATCGAAATTACGAGGAATCCCTACCGAAAAATTTCAGCAGAGTCTCCCCTATACCGATGACCATAAACTGGAATACAAACATAATATACATTAGCCACAGATGGTTGGAACATATAACAAACTCTCACGCAGTTTAATAAAGGTCAAACACCAAAATAACTACTTATTAAACAAGATTCATCTCAGCATGCAATCTAAGACAAAGATGAACTCAAATGATATGAAGTATAAAATACAATCTCAAATGACATGAACTAAAGTACAACTCAATTGTTTATCAACCACTAAAATGCGGAAACTTAATAATATCCCGAGTCTCTTCCATAGTCCTGGCATCACACATCCTTGAACACCTCCTTGTCGCCTTCCTTTGCTAAAACTTTTTTTTTCATGTATCTACAGTAAGAGGAAATGCAAACTATAAGCAAAATGCTTAGTAAGCGCTATCTAACTCACAAAATCTCGATATGCATGTACATATATCTATAACATGATCTAACTGATTACTTACTGAAGACTACTCATGCTCATCTAATAAAAAAGGAATCAAATAGGCTGAAATGCTAAACATGTAAAGCTACTCATGCTCAGAAAATAGAAAAGAACAGTAAACTAATCTAAATAACATGCTAGAATAAAAGAAAACTCAACTTGCTGCTTTTAAAACAAAATGAAACTTATTTCATTTGTTCTAAATTTATTCTTTTATTTCACTTGTTTAAAAACTTCTTCTTTAATACTTTTATACTTATGTAAAACTTACTTTACTTGTTCAAAAACTTATACTTATAGTACTTCAAAATAGTAATCAACTTCTTCTTGGGCCCAGGCTTAGTACCATCTTATGCGCGTTCCCTAATAGGTTGGGGTAGCGAGCCACCAATCCTAAAAGAGCAGACCTTGGTCTACCAGGGCCAAGACCTTGGAATTGGACACCTAGATTTGTTTAACGACAACCTTGCGAAGTCGGGTACTAGCATCTTCTTAAAAGTAAAATACTTATAATCTTAATTACTTCTTCTTTAAATGCCTTGCATTTTAATAAACACCTTGTGTGCCAAAAATCCCTAAAGTCTTGACTTTGGGATTTACTTAAGGCCTTGGCCTTTTTTCCTTTTCTCTATCTCTCTTATACTTGTTAATACCTCTAATAAAAGAATGTTTCTTAAAAAAAAAACAAAGAATCTACACTGCTAAAGGGAATAAACTGCAATGCTACGAAATGCAAAAATCTGCACTTACTACAAAAGGTTAAAAATCTGCATTATAAACTTATTAAAAATCTGCATGCCATACTTATCAAAATCAGCATACCATACAAGCTTAAACTAAATCTAAAACCTGTTGGAATTAAAACCTATATTGTATGCTTAGAATTAAAAGAACCAATCTAGCTAATTCTAAACATATGTGAAGCTTGTTTCTGTTGGTTGCTACTCGGAAAACCCAATGGCTCCACTGTACAAAAATTTTATACGTGATCTGAACCTTTCCTAGCTATCATGTGTTCTTTTGTAACGCCCGCCCTCCCTGCTAACCCTAAGGGACGGGGCTACGATACTCAACGTGCATATTACAGCGGAAGACTTAAAATCATTTTTCTTGGTTTAATAAATACCGAACTACACTAATATGGTTTCCATAACATGATAACAAGTTAAATAAAAACATAACATCAAGTCAACCATGTAGTACTACAATTTATGAAACCAAAGTGTAATTCCTAAAAGTTCTTAAAGCAGGTTCTTATTTGGTTGCCTAGCCACCGCCACACACATCTCTTTGCCTCTCCTGCTGCTCCTTTAGCTCATCCAGCTTTTTCCTTTATCTGTGGTACAAGGAAAGTAAGCTATGAGCACTCATGGCTCAGTAAGTTCCTTTCCAACTCACTAAAACCAAAAATCATTACATAATCAAAGAATATATCAACATAACATGATCTCAACTAGTCATGGCATAACATATCATACTCTTTAAGCATATCATGCAACATAACAAAATCATAATTAGTCATGGCATATCATCTCTTAAAGCATAGCATGAAATATAGCATAATCATATCTAATCATGGCATCTCATCTCTTAAAGCATAGCATGAAACATATCATAGTCATATCTAATCATGGCATATCATAAATCATAGCATTATCACAACATGATCATAAAGTATATGCAATATGATTTTGAAAACATGTATCCGAAAAACATGTGTATGTCTCATGATCTTTAAAACCATTTCTTCTTACATATATACTTGAATATAATATCAACATATTCAGGGCCCCGGCTTGTACCATACATACATAACATAAATGCACGCGTCCTAAGTATATCCAAGGTAGCAAGTCTTGAATCATACTAGGAACTAGGTCAAGATCACAAAGCATGGCCTAGGGGCATACTTAAAGAGTCCATCCCTTATCAGCCTAGATCACAAAGCAAGGCCTAAGGACGTACTAAGGAGCCCATCCCTTACTAGCCCAGATCACAAAGCAAGGCTTAGGGGCGTACTAAGGAGCCCATCCCTTATTAGCCTAGATCACAAAGCAAGGCCTATAGACTGATTAGGAGTCCACCCTTGGTACAAGCCTTACAAAGTAAAGTAGCATGTATAAAAATGCATCATTTAGTCACATAGCATAGCATAAAAGTATGCATCACTTAGGCATACATTATGTCATAAAAGTATGCATCACTTAGGCATACATCATATCATAAAAAGTATGCATCACTTAGGCATACATCATGTCTTGAGAAAGTATGCATCACTTAGGCATACATCATGTCTTGAGAAAGTATGCTTCACTTAGGCATACATCATATCATAAAAAGTATGCATCACTTAGGCATACATCATGTCTTAAGAAAGAATGCATATTTCTATCCACATAGCATATCATAAAAACAAGCATATTCCAAGCACATAGCATATCATTAAAGCATGCATATTTCTACTCACATAACATATCATAAAAGTACGCATATTCTAAGCACATAGCATATCATTTAAGCATGCATATTTCTAAGCACATAACATATCATTAAAACATGCATATCTCTATCCACATATCATATCATAAAAAGGTATAAATCACAAGCATACATGGTTAAGCATAAGGGTGTATCATGTGATTATACTATCATAAGAAACATGGTAACATAGTTAACTTGGGTTCTAAGCTTCCTAAACCCTTGGGTTCCTATCATGGCCGAACCCCCTTAGGTCTCAATTTAGGTAAAAACAACCTCCAAGCATGTGAAACCTAAATTATCATTACATGAATTTCATAGGAAGCATTATAAGTATGATTTACTTGGTTTCTAAGTTCTCCAAGTCCTTAAACTCATGTGGCCGAACCCTATCAGTATATAAACAAGGTCCCAAATGTCATGAAAGCATGGAAACCTTAAACCATATTTATAGCATTTTTTTCAAGTAACATAGTAAGCATATTGAGCTAGTTCCTAAGTCCTTCAAGCCCTTAACATATGTCATAGTCAAACTTTTAACAAGTGTTCATCAGGGCTAAAAACAAACATACAAGCATGTGAACTTGAACTAACATCATGTATAAATTCATAACAAGACATTATACAACATGTATGGCCGAAACTTACCCTAGCCTCAATTAGGTCATTAAACAACATATAGCATGGGAACTTTGTCATTCTACTTATCATATTCCATGTAAAGTGACATAAGCATATTTAATTCTTATTCTAGGGTTTCTAGGGCATCTAATCCTTCATGGAAGAAACATACAATGGTCCATTTAGGTCATGGAAAAATTATACAAGCATGTGACACAATCAACACATTATCCTATTTTCATAAGAAGCACTTTTAACACATTTTGTTTCATTTCTAAGGCCTCTAGGTCTTTTAAACCCTACTTGGCCGAAACTCAACAGTATATAAACTTGCTTCAAATTGCCTAAAAGCATAAGAAATCATACAAGTTTCATAGCATGTATAAAGACAAGCATAATAAACATACATGTGAATTGTGTCTTAGGCTTCCTAGGTTTCTTTCCCTTTTTCTTTTATTTTTCCTCATGGCCGAAACCTACCAATCTTTAAACTAGGTTTTAAGTAGCCTAAAGCATGGAAAACCTAAGTAAGTTTCATGGCAAAAATTACTAAGAACATCATATACAAAGTTGGTTCATAAACAAGCTAGGACCCTTATGATCTTACATGTCATATATCATGTAACTAATTTTTCTATACTCAATTTAAACATAAGAATATTAAACAACTTTCATATCATAATATTACAGAGGTCTTGAGCATATTAGAATTTTGTTTAAGCTTTTCTAAACTATCCATCTTATCATGGCCGAAAATCTAAAATAAGAGTTCATGAATTTCTAGCAATGTTCAACATGCAAATTCTTTAAGAAAACTCTATATTCTATCATACAAACATGGTTACTTAAATTTAAAGGTCTTCCTAACCCTAAGCCCTTTTCTTGGTCGAAACATATAAATGGATTTCTTTTGGTTCCAAGTAACTTTTAAGAAAGAAAACCAATAAAAGATCCTTAATAGTTCATGGAGAGAATCTTGCACTAGTTTGGTTACACAATATTTTCCCTAACCTCTTTAAAATATTTTTGGCCAAAATTCTAGGGTTAGGTACTCCTCTGATCAAGCATCATTTAGGTATAAAAACATGAAGAAAATCCTTCCTACATAGCATAGAAAAAATATCATGAAATAAGGACTTGTTTAAACCTTCCTAGATTTGAAAACCCTTTCTTTGACCGAATTTTTCTTAAATTCTTTCCTAGGTTTTCTAATCCTTATAAAATCCGAAAATCACATAAAAAGCCTTGTACCACAGGTGAGGGGAAGCTTACATCCTTTTCGCTTGTGGATCTAAGGTATGGTGATGAAAGAAGTAGCCTCTTCCTCTAGTTCTTTCCCTTTGATTCCCTTGTTTAGTCCTCCTTGTATCTTAGGCTTTCTAGGAGAAAACCTTGGCTTTGGGGCCGAAGGTGGAGGAGAGGGAGTTGGTGTTCTCAGTGAGGGAGAGGGAGGATGAGAAAATGAGAGAAAAATAACCTTCTCTTTTCTTGCTCCTTTTTATGTTAAGGGGGAAGAGGTAGCAAAATTGATTTTTGCTTTCCTTCTCCCTTAACCCATTTTCTATTTTTATTTTATTTATTTTATTTCTTAATTTATTCTCACCATTCATGATGAAATAAGGGGAATGAATCCCTTTAATCCCTTCTTTAAATTTTTGGCAAAATGAAGAAAGAAAGAGGGAGAGAATGAAGGAAGGCAAGTTGCCTTTCTCTTGCTCTTTTCTTGTTTTCTCTTCTTAGATCTTTACTCCTATCTTTATCATGAGTTTCCCTCTTTTGTTATCAACATCTTCTCTCTATCCCAATTGGTTTCTACTAATTAATTCTATGAAATATAATATAAGAGGTTCAAGGTTCAATCCTTGACTTCCTCTTCTTTTTATTTCATTTTATTTCTTTTTGCTTCAACTCACTTCCTATTATTTTTATAAGGAAAATCCCACTTCATATATTTATCTTACAAGCTTAGTGGGTATTACATCTTTTAAGTTAAACTTGTATCTCCTGCGGAACTTAACACGTTTGATTCCAAGTTTAACTTATATGTTCCTTTAGGTTTAGATTTGGATCTCCTGCGAAACTTAACACGTTTGATCCAAATCACCTAGGTTATAAATTTAATTAAATATTAGTTTCCAAAATTGGCTTCCAGTACTGCTTGGCGAGGCACTTGGCCTTCTTGGATATGGGAGCAACCACCACCTACTAGACAAAGCCTTTTAAGGAAAGTTAATATTTAATTTCCTTATATAACTCTAGGTTAACCAAAAGGAACAATCAAATCACAAGGAAAAAAGAAAAAGAACACAACATCGAAATTAAATTCGAAAAACAAGAATCGAATGCCTCTTGTATTTGGTATTTATATAAAGAAAAATTAACTAGTATGATGCGGAAATTAAATACTAGTTATACCTCTTCCTTATATGCTAAAAACCTCGAGATCTTCTGCCGTATCCCTCGCCTCCTCTTGGATGTCGTGTGGGTGACGATCCTCCAAGACGAACACCACCCGGAGAGCTTCTCCTCCTTCTCTAGAATTCGGCCACCACCACCACAAAGGAGCAAAAGAGAGCAAAGGGAAGAAAGGGAGAGGGGTCGGCCACTTGATGATCTCCAACAACACAATATCAATTGTTATATTTTTCAAGGCCTCCCCTTCCCCTTTTTTTATATTAGTTTCCCAACAGAAAATTATGGAAAGAGTTTTATAAAAAATTAGACTCATTCCTATTTCCTTTTAATTTTTTCTTTTTCTTTCCTTTTAATTAATCAATCCTAGATTGATTTATTAATTAAACAACTATTTGTTGATGTTTAATTATTTGACCGGCTCCTTGCTTGGGCACCAAGCAAGGTGGTCGGCCACTTATTAAAAGAGAAAGAAAGAAAAAAAAAATTTTATAAAATTTTAAAAGAAGAAAACTTCTAATAAAATTTTACAAACTCTCTTTTTTTCCTAATGTGGATATTAAAAGGAAAATTTTTAAAATTTAAAACCAAGTTTTAAAATTTAAAACATCTCTAATAATATTTCTTTTCAAAAGAAAGTTTTATAAATTTTACAACTCTCTTTTAAAATCTTGTGGCCTAATTTAAATTAGGAAAATTTTAAAATCTCTCTTTTTACAAATTGTAAATATCTGAGGAAATTTTAAAATTCAAAAACAACCTTCCTAATTTAAATATTGCGGACGGCCCCTTTGCCCAATGCAAGGGTCGACCACTTCTAGAGAATATGCGGCCAGTCATTGCTTGGTCACCAAGCAATGAACCGGCCCCTTCTTGGACACCAAGATAGGCTTTTCTTTGGATGGACTTGAGGCTTTATTGAGGCTACAACAGGGACCTAGAGGAGAAATTGGTTTTGGCCTTCCGATGAGCTTGAGTATCCCGTGCTCGCCCCGAACACACAACTCAAGTTCATCGATAATAACTCATTCCACTAGAGAGTTATTACCGCACTACCGCACCAATCCCAAATTACATTATGGGCTCCTTCTTATCATGAGTGTGTTAGTCTCCCTGTGTTTAAGATTACAAATGTCCACTAATTAAGTGAGTTACTGACAACTCATTTAATTAATATCTAACTCCAAGAGTAGTACCACTCAACTTTATTGTCATGTTGGACTAGGTCCACCTGCAGGGTTTAACATGGCAATCCTTATGAGCTCCTCTTGGGGACATTCTCAACCTAGATAACTAGGACACAGATTCCTTCTATAATCAACAACACATACTATAAGTAATATCATTTCCCAACTTATCGGGCATATTGATTTATCGAGCTAAACCTCACCCTTTGATAAGTCAAAGAAATAAATATTAAATATACATGCTTGTTATTATTAGGATTAAGAGCACACACTTTCAAAATAACTAAGGTCTAGTTCTTTTATTAAGTCAGTACAAAAAGAACTTACCTAAATGATCCTACTCAATACACTTAAAGTGTATTAGTGTAATTTATTAGTCAAGATAAAATAATACTTAATTACACTACGTCTATTCTGATGGTTTGTTCCTTTCCATCTTAGTCGTGAGCAACTGTTTATAATTTATAGAGAACCGACAACATGATCTTCTAAGTGTGACTCCACACTTTATGTTATCTACTATATAAATTAATTGAACAATTACATTTAACAAATAAATGTAAACATTTGACCAATGTGATTCTTTATTTCAAAATAAATGTGTACAAAAGCTAAACTTTCAAGTATACACTCCAACAGTTTCATACAAAAACTGAACTCGAATGCTTTAACGAACTAAAATTGAATGTCACTCGAGTGTCACTCTTTAGGGAAGAGTGACTATAACTGATATATCAAGTGCCTGTTCTTTCTCTACTATGAAAGTACAGTGTTTTGTACTTGTTCAATGGGAACACACATCACGTTAGAGATTGGGAGTTTACTAGACTTCATTGGGTTACGGCTCCAATTTGGCTAGATTGTACACCACCCACATAGATAACAAAAACCATGATTGATCTTTTCTTTAAATTCACTTCACAATGAGATACGAAAACAACCAACATATATGATTAATTCCCCACCGTTCAAAATCTACCAGCATGGGCTCAAGTGTTAGGTAGAAACAAGGTAACTAGGTTTTGGGTATGTACTGCTAAACATAAAAGGGATCTCATGTCATTCATGTAGAAAGAGATACAGGGTGTAAAGATGGTTCAACGTAATTTGACTCCAGGGTCTGGTGTTCTATATAAATTTGCACAATGGAAACCTTTGACTACTAAAATGTTACCTCAAAGTTAAATGGGACAGTTAAATCCTCTTAGTATAGACAAGTCATTTAGCTCAAGCAAAAGAAATGTCATCTACTAAAATGATGTTGTACAGGAAATCCAAAGCAAGGAAAAACAAAGCACACTAGCTGTACTAAAAATCCAAGCATGGAAACAAAGTACACTAGCTGTACAAAAAATCTGAAGCATGGAAACAAGGCACACTAGCAATACAGAAAATTTGCAGCATGGAAAATAAAGTCATTAAAATCCGGACTGCAACAAGCTCCAAGAGGGGATGTTCTAAGCTCTAATAAAGATGTTCGTGGCAAATGTATCACAGAAACAATCAATAGCAACTATTTTAAATCAATAGCTGAAGTGTACAGGGCTATTCGTGGCAAATCCAGCTTATTCGAACCTATTTCTTTTGCTTATTAACTATTCCTCTAAAGCTATGATACATGTGAAAATATCAGAATCTGGAGTGTAAACAAAACCAGCTGTTCGTGGCCATTTCATGGCACAGAACTATTAAAAACTTTGTTGGAATTCTATAAAAGAAACTAACTTTTCTTTACTTACAACAACCCATAAGTCTCTAAAGGTCTACTAGACGCAAACCATTTGTTAGCTAGAGCCCTAGAGCCAATCATTAGATGATTGTATTTTGGACTTATTGTATCATATTCTATATAAATAAAGGCATTTGGATTTTGGTTATTATACTTACTTGTATTTGTGCCAAATAAACTAAGTATAATAATGTCCTTGAGTAGATGGTTCTCACCTATATCAATCGGTTAGTTGAACCGATAGTGAGATGATATAGGGAACACTACTCTTAATCATTCCTAGTCGAGTATTAACATTCAGGGACAATGTTAATACAATAAGACTAGCATGTAGATCAACTCGATGACTTGATCTCACAAGTCATGGATATAGAGATATCAAGTTGACACATGGGTATACATTAGAGAATGTATACTGAATGACCCGCCATGAGAAAGTATCATGGATCGTTATATGAGTGTCATATACTTTCTCATGTGGCTATTAGTATGACTACTAGTCCTTAGACCTGAAGTCACCATAGATCCCTACATAAGGAGTTATGTACTTTAGTTTCGTCAAACGTCACCCGTAACTGGGTGGACTATAAAGGTGATTACTGGGTATGTAACAAATTATGCGGAGGGATGTGAGTGATGTAGATGGGATCTATCCCTCCTATATGATGGGAGTGACATCGGTATTCTTGATAGAGTGAGACCACGAAATGCATGGCCATGCCCAAATGAGTCAATATAGGATATTAAGCTCATTTGTTTTAGTGTGTCTACTTGGAGTTCAAGATTTAGATTGATTAGAGAATGACACGGTCTATGCCTCATATTGATCAATCTAGATGTCTAGGATAGAATGACACTTGTCATATATTGTGAGGAGTCACAATTAGTAGTCACAAGGTGATGTTGGATCTCGACATTCTTGTAACTTGGGTAGTAATGATGTGTTGCTAGATACCGCTCATTACTTATGCTCCTAAATGGGTTTAGGGCATTGCCAACGTTACAAGAACCTATAGGGTCACACACTTAGGACAATTAGATGGAGATTAGGTTCATATGATGAACCAAGAGGACTTGATTCATTTGATGGATCCAATTGGATTAAGAGTAATCCAAATTGGGCTAATTGAGTTAGACTCAAGTTGATTCATGTATACAATGAGTCTAATTTAAATTATGACTCATTAGATCAATTTAATTTAATGAATTAGATTCATTATATTAAGTTGGCTTGAATCAAATGGTTAGATTAGATCAACCATGGAAGAGATTTGGTCAAGTTTGACTTGATTTGAGAGGAAGATGAAAAGTCAAGTTAGACTTGACTTTATGCCACCTCATTGGTGAGTTGGCATTGAAGTGGACCAATGATGTTACTCCACATCATCATGGGTGCCACCTCATGGAAGTTACAAAGCCATTTTCTTAATAACTTCACATTAATTGCATTTAATGGGGGGTTACACTATGGGAAGTGGCTGGCCACTTTTGGTTTTGAATGGGAATTCAATTTTTCATTCAAGTGTGCATTTTCTTCCTTCTTCCTCTTGGAGCTCTCTTCCTCTCCTTTCCTCTCCTCTCTTGGCCAAACCATCCAAAGGTGCTAGCATACCTTGTTTTGGTCATCTCCACCTAGTGTGTTCGTGTGGATACATATAGAGAAGTATCTATCCTTGATACTTTTGAGATCCGACGAATCTTGGACGAGCGGGATACGAAAAGAGCACGCATCGAAGGTAAAGATCTTCATCATGTAGATCTAGAAGTTTTGTAACTCGTACTCGTATGTCTTCAAATTTTTCTTCGCACGAGATCCATTGGCTAGGTTGATTCGGGGTTTCCGCGACGCGAAAAAGCGGTTTTCGCGGCCCGAAAAATCCAACAGTGGTATCAGAGCCACGTGCGAAGCTTGTACGAGTTTAATTTGATTTTTATGAAAAATTAAAGCTTCTGTACATTTCTGTAAATTTATGGTTTTTATAGTTTTAAGAGTAATTTTTCTCGTAGAAGCGAAGCACAAGTGTTTATACACTTGTAGGCTTCGACTACCGAGAAGTTTTTTCCGAAACGGCATCGTTTTGACCCAAATCTTTTTGGGACAGCGGGATAAGGTGCTCTTGGATCGCTTAGGAGCAACTCGCGATGGTTAGATCGCGGGTAGGGGTACTGCCCCTAACCCCGCAAGGGGATTTGCTCCGCGATTGCGCCCGAAATCACTAATCGGGACCGCCGGGAAAAATTTACTCATAAAATCTGTAAAATTATGAAAAATTACAGAAATATTACAGAAATATATAATTTTGAATTATATATTAATTTTGTGATAGTCATGGCCCAAAGACCCAATTTGATTGGACAATATGTGTTGTAATTCATAATACGGCCTGCGTGCCGTTATGTGATGTGCGTGCTTGTATTTTTATTTTTTTTATTTTATTTTCGCGACCTGCGCGTCGTGCCTTTCTATTATTCTGATTGTAAATTAGATTTAGACTCGAATGTAACTCGAGTTTTAAAATTGTAATGTACAAAATTGGAGCTGTGGAAGGTCCACTCGAGACGGAGTTACGAGGAAGGCGCGAGCAACACAAGGTGGTCAAAAGGAAGGCGCTTGAGAAGTTGACCTTAGGTTGACCATCCGATCTTCTCATTGGCTTGAGAAGATCGTAGTAGGGCCATGACTAATCACAAAACTTAGTTAATTACTTGTGTATATGATGCATGTTTAATTAAGTAATTAATTAGTGCCTAGCGATTAAGATTAGATCTAAATCGTGCACAAGATGCACCCTAATGATTAGATTAGATCTACATCGTGTACAAGATGCACTCTATCGATTAGATTAGATCTATTTCGAGTATATGATACAACATCATTTAGATTAGATCTAAATCACGACAACTCAAAATGCCTACCATGCCGTGATACCCATCACTACCTCGATCGCATGATGTTGTTGAATCTGCCAAAGCAGAGCAACGCATACTATCTTGGTAGGGTGCGGAGGGACAATCTTGGTCCCTCCTATCAACGCATGGGCGAGTAGAAACTCAATTAGATTGAGTATTCCTAGTTTACTCGGTTGGATCGAGTACAACTATAGGCATTCTTCCAATAGTTGGAAAGGTAGGACAAAATCACGTTTATATTAATTCTCGGGCGTATTAGCCAAAGCTAACTCGAGTTTTAATATAAATGCAGATTTCATCCTATAAACAAGAGTTGCATAGAGATGTAATTGGTAATCGTTACCTACCGATCATACTAAGTCTTGGGCATATTAGCCAAAGCTAACTCAAGGGTTAGTATGATTTGGATCTTGTCCCACATGAATTATAGAATTCAGTGGGAGCATCATTTAGTTAAAGGCCTAATTAAATGATTAAGAATATGATATTTATTTCTGCTTTTATTCTGTTGTAGATAACCATGACGTCAAATATGAACACCTTCTCCCTGCGATCTGTCCTTGAGAAGGACAAGCTCAACGGAGCAAACTTCCTGGACTGGTACAGGAACCTGAGAATAGTTCTCACCCAAGAACGTAAACTGTACGTTCTAGAGCAGCCCATTCCGGAGGCTCCTCCTGCCACTACCACGCGAGCAGACCGAGATGCTTACAAGAAGCATCAAGATGACGCATTAGATGTGTATTGTCTAATGCTCGCGACCATGAACTCTGAGCTTCAGAAGCAACATGAGTTAATGGGCGCTTACGATATGGTTGAACATCTTCATCAACTGTATCAAGGTCAAGCGAGGCATGAGAGATTTGAGATCTCAAAGGCACTGTTTCAGTGCAAGATGTCAGACGGGGCTCCAGTAGGCCCATATGTACTCAAAATGATTGGGTACATAGAGAACCTACAAAGGTTGGGGTTCCCACTTGGCCAAGAGCTGGCCACTGATCTGATCTTGCAATCCTTGCCGGATAGCTATAGTCAGTTCGTTCTAAACTACAATATGAACGAGATTGACAAGCCACTGCCCGAGCTGCTTAGCATGTTGAGAACTGCTGAGCTAAATCTTAAGAAGGCTAAGCCCAACACTGTTCTGATGGTTCAGAAACATAAGGGCAAGGGCAAGCCCAAAGGCAAGGGAAAGTCTCAAGCCAAGGGCAAAGGCAAGGCACTGAAGCCTAAAGGAGGGGTCGCCAAGGATGCTACCTGCTTCCACTGCGGTCAGACCGGGCACTGGAAGAGGAACTGCAAGGTATACTTGGAGGATCTTAAGAAGAAGCGAAGTGAGACTTCCACTTCAGGTATATATGTTATAGAAGTCAATCTATCTATTTCTACACCATGGGTATTAGATACTGGATGTGCTTCTCATATTTGTACTGATGTGCAGGCGCTGAGAAATAGCAAGGCATTGACAAAGGGCGAGGTGGACCTACGAGTAAGCAATGGAGCACGGGTTGCTGCTGTTGCTGTAGGGACTTACTTTCTATCTCTGCCCTCTGGGCTTGTACTAGAGTTAGTCGATTGTTGTTATGTGCCTACATTAACTAAGAATATTATATCAGTTTCTTGTTTGGACAAGAAAGGTTTCTCGTTTACTATAAAGAACAAATGTTGTTCCGTCTTTTTAAACGATATGTTCTATTGTAGTGCACCTCTGATAAACGGACTCTATATTCTAGATCTTGAGAGCCCTATCTATAACGTAAATACCAAGAGGTTCAAGTCTAATGACATGAACCAAACCTACCTTTAGCACTGTCGCTTAGGTCATATAAATGACAAGCGCTTATCCGAGCTCCATAAGGATGGTATGCTGGACTCATTTGATTTTGAATCATATGAGGTGTGCGAGTCATGCCTACGAGGCAAGATGACTAAGACTCCCTTTAGTGGGCACAGCGAGAGAGCAACTGATTTGTTAGGACTCATACATAGTGATATATGTGGCCCTTTCAATGTTGCTGCTAGAGGCGGTTATAGGTACTTCATCACATTTACTGATGACTTCAGTAGATATGATTATGTGTACTTGATGACACATAAGTCTGAATCCTTTGAAAAGTTCAAAGAATTCAAGAATGAAGTACAGAACCAGCTTGGCAAGAGTATTAAGATACTTCGATCCGATCGAGGTGGAGAATACCTTAGCCATGAGTTTCGTGACTATCTAGCTGAGTGTGGGATTCTATCCCAACTCACTCCTCCTGGAACACCACAGTGGAATGGTGTATCCGAAAGGAGGAATCGTACCCTATTAGATATGGTGTGATCTATGATGAGTCACACAGATCTTCCAACATACCTTTGAGGTTATGCTCTAGACACGGCAGCTTTTATACTCAACCGAGTTCCATCCAAGGCCGTGATAAAGACACCATATAGGATATGGACTGGGAGAGATGCCCAGGTGTCTTTCATGAGGATTTGGGGTTGTGAGGCTTACGTTCGACGTCAAGTCTCAGACAAGTTAGGACCCAAATTCGACAAGTGCTACTTTATTGGATGTCCCAAGGAAACTAAGGGATATTACTTCTACATTCCCAGTCAGCACAAGGTAGTTGTGGCAAAGACTGGGGTCTTTCTAAAAAGGTACTTTGTTTCTAGAAAGACTAGTGGGAGCGCGTTCGATCTTGAAGAAGTTCAAGATGCGAACAATAGCACTGATGCCTCGATAGAAATTGAACTGGAACCACAAAGTGTTGTGGATGATGTTGTTCCACAAGGAGTTGAGGAACAACAACCAGTTCAAGTAGATATACCTCTTCGCATGTCTGATAGGGTACGTCGTCAGCCTGAGAGATACTCATTTCTCTTGTCTGACCATGATGACGTTGTGCTCATAGAGGATGAGCCTACCACCTATCAGGAAGCTGTGATGAGACCAGATTCCGAGAAATGGCTAGAGGCCATGAGATCCGAGATGGAATCCATGTACACCAACCAAGTATGGACTTTGGTTGATCCACCTGAAGGGGTAAAACCCATTGGGTGTAAGTGGGTCTTTAAGAGAAAGACTGACATGGATGGACTTATCTATAAGGGTCGCTTGGTAGCTAAAGGTTTCAAGCAGATTCATGGTATTGACTATGATGAAACCTTTTCTCCAGTAGCGATGTTTAAGTCCATTCGGATCATGCTTGCTATTGCAGCCTACCATGACTATGAGATATGGCAGATGGATGTCAAAACTGCGTTTCTGAATGGAAACCTACTCGAGGATGTGTACATGACACAACCTGAGGGTTTTGTAGATCCATATCATACTAGCAGAGTATGCAAGCTGCATAGGTCCATTTATGGACTAAAGCAAGCTTCTCGGAGCTGGAATCTTCGATTCGATGATGCAATCAAACAGTTTGGTTTCATCAAGAACGAAGATGAGCCTTGTGTCTACAAGAAGGTTGTAGGGGATATAGTTGTCTTCCTCATATTGTATGTGGATGACATACTACTCATTGGGAAGGACATCCCTATGCTTCAGTCTGTCAAGACCTGGCTAGGGAGTTGCTTCTCAATGAAGGACTTAGGTGAGGCATCCCGCATTCTAGGGATACAAATCTATAGAGATAGATCTAAGAGATTGCTTGGCCTAAGTCAGAGTACATACATTGACAAGGTACTCCTTCGGTTTGCCATGCAGAACTCCAAGAAGGGATTTCTGCCGATGTCACATGGCGTGAGTCTTTCGAAGACTCAAGGTCCCTCTTCTAGAGAGGAGAGAGACCGCATGGATCAGATCCCTTATGCCTCAGCCATAGGATCGATCATGTACGCCATGCTATGTACTCGACCTGATGTCTCGTATGCTTTGAGCGTGACGAGCAGATACCAGTCAGATCCAGGTGAAAGTCACTGGATAGCGATCAAGAATATTCTTAAGTACTTAAGAAGGACTAAAGAATATTTCTTGATATATGGAGGCAATGATGAGCTAGCTGTAAAGGGTTACAGTGATGCTAGCTTCCAGACCGACCAGGATGACTATAGATCGCAGTCGGGGTTCGTATTTTGCATTAATGGTGGTGCTGTGAGCTGGAAGAGTTCGAAGCAGGACACAGTAGCTGATTCTACGACAGAAGCCGAGTACATTGCTGCATCAGAGGCAGGAAAGGAGGCAGTTTGGATCCGCAAGTTCATCACTGAACTAGGGGTGGTTCCTAGCATTGCTGACCCCATTGAGCTCTATTGTGACAACAATGGAGCTATAACACAGGCGAAGGAACCTCGCTCACACCAACGGACCAAACACATACTACGGCGCTTCCATCTCATTCGAGAGATCATCAAGAGAGGAGATGTGAAGATTTGCAGAGTACCTACAGAGGCTAACATCGCAGATCCCTTGACCAAGGCTTTAGCACAGAAGAAGCATGATGGTCACACTAGGTCATTTGGGCTTAGAGCCTATACTGATTGGCACTAGTGCTAGTGGGAGATTGTTAGCTAGAGCCCTAGAGCCAATCATTAGATGATTGTATTTTGGACTTATTGTATCATATTCTATATAAATAAAGGCATTTGGATTTTGGTTATTATACTTACTTGTATTTGTGCCAAATAAACTAAGTATAATAATGTCCTTGAGTAGATGGTTCTCACCTATATCAATCGGTTAGTTGAACCGATAGTGAGATGATATAGGGAACACTACTCTTAATCATTCCTAGTCGAGTATTAACATTTAGGGACAATGTTAATGCAATAAGACTAGCATGTAGGTCAACTCGATGACTTGATCTCACAAGTCATGGATATAGAGATATCAAGTTGACACATGGGTATACATTAGAGAATGTATACTGAATGACCCGCCATGAGAAAGTATCATGGATCGTTATATGAGTGTCATATACTTTCTCATGTGGCTATTAGTATGACTACTAGTCCTTAGACCTGAAGTCACCATAGATCCCTACATAAGGAGTTATGTACTTTAGTTTCGTCAAACGTCACCCGTAACTGGGTGGACTATAAAGGTGATTACTGGGTATGTAACAAATTATGCGGAGGGATGTGAGTGATGTAGATGAGATCTATCCCTCCTATATGACGGGAGTGACATCGGTATTCTTGATAGAGTGAGACCACGAAGTGCATGGCCATGCCCAAATGAGTCAATATAGGATATTGAGCTCATTTGTTTTAGTGTGTCTACTTGGAGTTCAAGATTTAGATTGATTAGAGAATGACACGGTCTATGCCTCATATTGATCAATCTAGATGTCTAGGATAGAAGGACACTTGTCATATATTGTGAGGAGTCACAATTAGTAGTCACAAGGTGATGTTGGATCTCGACATTCTTGTAACTTGGGTAGTAATGATGTGTTGCTAGATACCGCTCATTACTTATGCTCCTAAATGGGTTTAGGGCATTGCCAACGTTACAAGAACCTATAGGGTCACACACTTAGGACAAGTAGATGGAGATTAGGTTCATATGATGAACCAAGAAGACTTGATTCATTTGATGGATCCAATTGGATTAAGAGTAATCCAAATTGGGCTAATTGAGTTAGACTCAAGTTGATTCATGTATACAATGAGTCTAATTTAGATTATGACTCATTAGATCAATTTAATTTAATGAATTAGATTCATTATATTAAGTTGGCTTGAATCAAATGGTTAGATTAGATCAACTATGGAAGAGATTTGGTCAAGTTTGACTTGATTTGAGAGGAAGATGAAAAGTCAAGTTAGACTTGACTTTATGTCACCTCATTGGTGAGTTGGCATTAAAGTGGACCAATGATGTTACTCCACATCATCATGGGTGCCACCTCATGGAAGTTACAAAGCCATTTTCTTAATAATTTCACATTAATTGCATTTAATGGGGGGTTACACTATGGGAAGTGGCCGGCCACTTTTGGTTTTGAATGGGAATTCAATTTTTCATTCAAGTGTGCATTTTCTTCCTTCTTCCTCTTGGAGCTCTCTTCCTCTCCTTTCCTCTCCTCTCTTGGCCGAACCATCCAAAGGTGCTAGCACACCTTGTTTTGGTCATCTCCACCTAGTGTGTTCGTGTGGATACATATAGAGAAGTATCTATCCTTGATACTTTTGAGATCCGACGAATCTTGGATGAGCGGGATACGAAAAGGGCACACATCGAAGGTAAAGATTTCATCATGTAGATCTAGAAGTTTTGTAACTCGTACTCGTATGTCTTCGAATTTTTCTTCGCACGAGATCCGTTGACTAGGGTGATTCGGGGTTTCCGCGACGTGAAAAAGCGGTTTTCGCGGCCCGAAAAACCCAACACCATTTTACTGCATAATTCATTAAAGAAACCCATTCTTTTACATGGCAACAAAAGGGTTTAGAACTGCATAGTAACAGGAAAGAAAAAGAAACTGTACAGGCTGACTAAAAGTACTAAAACTATAAGCTAAATGAGGATTAACAAATTCTGAAATTCTTCATTTGTGGTACATGCCTACTGCTACACAAAATTCTAAGAGCTAAATGAAACTAAAATCTGTTCATGCTTCAATTAAAAATCTGTACACTCGGATGAATGTAGCAAGGAAACATAACCCAAAGCTAACAATCCTGTTGATGTTGGGATGTATACTAAAAGCCTAGCTTTTGGTATAAACATTTATTTAGAAATAAGAATCACATTGGTCAAATGTCTACATTTATGATAAATGTAGTTGTTCAATTAATTTATATTGTAGATAACATGGTGTGTGGTGTCACACACAGAAGATCATGTTATCGGTTCCTTATAAATTATAAACAGTAGCTCACGACCAAGATGGAAAGGAACAAACCATTGGAAGATCGTAGTATAATTAGGTATTAGTTTATCTTAACTATATAATTATACTAGTATACTTAGAGTGTATTGAGTAGGACCATTTGAGGTCGTTTCTTTTATACTGACTTTATAAAGGAACAAAGACCTCAGTTATTATGGAAGTGTGTGCTCTTAATCCTAATATAATAACAAGTACATATATTTGATATTTATTTCTTTAATTTATCAATGGGTGAGATTTAGTTCGATGAATCAATAAGCCCGATAAGTTGGGAAATGATATCACTTATAGTGTGTGTTGTTGATTATAGAAGGAAACTGTGTCCTAGAGATACTAGGTTGATAATATCCTCAAGAGGAGCTCATAAGGATTGTCATGTTAAACCCTGCAGGTGGACTTAGTCCGACATGACGATAAGGTTGAGTGGTACTACTCTTGGACTAAGATATTAATTAAATGAGTTGTCAGTAACTCACTTAATTAGTGGACATTCGATATCTTAAACACAGGGAGACTAAGACACTCATAATAAGAAGGAGCCCAAAAATGTAATTTGGGATTGGTGCAGTAGTTCAATAATAGTTCTTTAGTGGAATGAATTATTATTGATAAAATTAAGTTGTGTGTTCGGGGCGAACACGGGATGCTTAATTTTATCGGGAGACCAAAACCAATTCCTCCTCTCGGTCCCTATCGTAGCCTCTTATTTATAGAGTACTATACCCACCTATACCCACCTTCTATACCCACCAATAAGGGGCCGGCCAAGCTAGCTTGGGAACCAAGCTAGGGCCGGCCTAGGTATAAGATTGGGTGGCCGGCCCTAGCTTGAACCCAAGCTAGTGGAGGCCGGCCAAATTAAATTAAAAAGGGATTTTAATTTTAATTTTTATTATGTGGGAGATATAATTTATTAAAGAGAATTAAAATTAAAATATCTCTCTCGTAAAAGATCTACAAAAGATTAAAGAAAGAGATTAGATCTCTTTCCTTATTTGTAGATTGGTGAGATATTTTATTTTCTCTTTAAAAATTATTCACATGTTGTAAAATTAAAATTATAGAAATTTCCTTTTATCAACCATGAAGAGATTTTGAAGAGAAATTTTATTTTTTTTTAAATTTCCGGAAACAAATTAGGAAGTTTTAATTGTTGATTGAAACTTGTCCAATTTGTTCTTCATTGATGTGGCCGGCCATAAGATTTCAATTGGGGAAATTTTATTTTATTTTTCTCAATTAAATCATGTCAAGGAAATTGAGGAAATTTTATTGTAATTAAATTTCCTAATTTGCCTAGGCCAAGGAATATAAAAGAAGGGGTGAGGGTGCCTTCATGGGGGAGAACCTCTATTATTTCTCTCCCTCTTTTGTTCCTTGGTGTGGCCGGCCATCCTCTCCCTCTCTTCCTCTTGTGGTGGCCGAACCTCTCTCTCTCCCTTGGAGCTCTTGTGGTGGCCGGATACTACTTGGAGAAGAAGAAGAAGAAGGAGAGAAAGCTAGCATCTCTTGGAGCTTGGTTAGTGTTTTGATTTTCTTCCTTGGTGAAGCTTCTTCTTTTGTGGCCGAACCTAGCTAGGAGGAGAAGAAGGTGGTTGGTGGTTTCTCATCTCGGAAGATCATTGCCCACACAACGTCCGAGGTTAGAAGAGGAATACGGTAGAACATCAAGAGGTTTTTCTACAAGGTATAACTAGTAATTTTTCTTTCCGCATCATACTAGTTATTTATGGAAGTAATACCAAATACAAGAGGCTTACGTTCTAGTATTTCGAATATGTTTTTTCGATGTTGTGTTCTTTTGTTTTATTTTTCCTTGTGATTTGATTGTTCTTTTCAGTTAACCTAAACTTATTTTAGGAAATTAAATATTAGCTTTCTATAAAAGGTTTTGTCTAGTCGGTGGTGGTTGCTCCCATATCCAAGAAGGCCATGTGCCTCACCACGTCAGTACTAGGAACCAATTATGGAAATTAATATTTAATGGAATTAATAACTTAAGGTGATTTGGTTCAAACGTGTTAAGTTCCGCAGGAGATCCAAGTCAAAACCTAAAAGAACGAATAGATTAAGTTTTGGATCAAACGTGTTAAGTTCCGCAGGCGATCCAAAAATATAATTTAAAAGAACACATGGTAGCTAGGAAAAGGTTCAGACCTTTGTACAAAATTTTTGTACAGTGGAACCTCTAGGTTTTTCGAGTAGCAACCAACAGTTGAAGCTAAAAAGAAATCTAATTTAAACTTGTTCATAACATTAAGCAACAGAATTCATCAGGCATGCTTCAAACAACCCGAAACCACAGTCCAATTCCCTGTTCAGTGTCACGGTAGAAACCAATAGGAGCTAAAACACTCCAATTACCTAATCCTTTTCATGCTCTTCCCTTGGAAACTCATGGCAGCACACCCTAAACCAACCATCTTCACAGAAAAATTCAGAAACAAAAAGTAACAAGAGGAAACAAGGTCTGATGCAACCAATCACAAGCTAAACAGACAACCCTATTTCCCTTCTTTGGGGTACTCGGCAGAAACCTAAAGACTGAAAGAAAGCATGCTTTGGAAATAAGATAAAGGAGAAAAACAAGAATCCAAATCCTCAGTTCCCCGGCAGCAAGCTTTACAAGAAATCAACTTCACAACATGCTCCAAAAAGATCAAGAGACACAAGGAAAGCTCAAATCAAATTCGGAACTACTCTTACCACTGGTGAGTAGCAACTTACCTTGCTGTTCTTGAACTCACAGCCGGAAAAATTACTTCAAGGGTTCGGAGGAGCTCACGATATCGGCGTTCTCCTCGTGTCCGCGCGTCCTCCTTGACAAGGTGGTCGTGGATTTGTGGAAGCCCGTCGGAAAGAGCCTCTCTTCGGCCGTCGGAGTGAAGCCCTAGCCTTCCTCGTCTCGGCTTCATTTCCACCCGAGCAGAGATGCCGCGTACGCGAGGGAGGAGGAGAGGGATCGAGAGAAATTAATTCCTCTCTTAACTTAACCTCTTTTTATAACCTAGGGTTATTTTTAGGTTCGGTTATTGCTTAAAATAATTTTTGTTGGACCCCGTGATAGTTTTGATGTGATCAACCAAGTTGGTTAGGTCCTGCTATGTTTGATCCCTGTGTCTGAGTGTGCAGGAGCTTAGGAACACAGGAAGTCGAGCGGAAGACGCAGATAGCGAGAAGGACGGCACGGGAAGGGAGCCGACGGGCTCGGTGCATCCGAAGGACGAGAGAGCTGCGGAAGAGTACTCCGGTGGGCGTGAAGAGCGTGCACGGCGTTCGAGGGATGTTAAGCCGGGACGGAAGGCTGCTCGAGGAGAAGGCCAAGAATTGGGTTCGAGTGAGCCCTATTCCGGTTGGCCGCAATCACCCAAAAAGAACAGAGCGTCGGAAGCTGGAAAAACCAAGCTGGAAATTGTGCTGCCAGCTTGGAGGCGCCTCCAGCAGGCTTAGAGGCGCCTCCATCATGAAGGCGCCTTCAACCCTGTTGAAGGCGCCTTCAACAGGTCAGATTTGACCGTTTGCATTACGGATAAAGTTTTATCCGCTGACCGAGCTGGAGGCACCTTGAACCTTGTTGGAGGCACCTTGGACCCTCGGGATAGACTTTCCAGGAGTTATATAAAGGCCCCTGGAGTTAGGAATTCAACAACAACTCAAGTAATCAATCTGTAAGCAATTCCTAGCAGTAGTTCTGAGCAATTAGAGTGTAAAAGGCTTCTCCACCTTCAGAGAAGGAGAATTTTCTTAGTGCGCTTTTCACTGCCCTGGATTAACAACCCTCTTGGTTGTAACCAGGTTAAAACTTCTGTTTCTGCTTTTACTTTCTATCTTTATTATTTTACTACTGCATTTATTCTGAGTTGAAATATGAGGAGGGTAGTTTTCATTTTTGTTTTCAGCAATTCACCCCCCTCTTGCCGATCTCCACTGCACCAACAAGTGGTATCAGAGCCTGATCGTCTCAGAAGGACTAACCGCCAACTGAAGCACTACGATCAAGACGATGGCCGGAGTGAACATTCATCCCCCGAAGTTCGACGGAGACTTCGCCACATGGAAGCGCAAAATGGAGGTATTTTTTAAAACCGAATTTGACATTATATTAATAATGAAATATGGCTATGCAGTTCCGAAAGATAAGGAGAACAATACCTGGACGAAAAAGGAGCAAGCAGATTTCGTCGCCAACGGAAAGGCTGAGTTCCACCTACTCAGCGTTCTACTGCCGCAGGAGGTAAATCGGATCGGAAGCTACGACTCAGCGAAAGATCTCTGGGAAAAATTCCTGGAGCTTCACGAATGTACTTCCGAAGCGAAGCTAGCGAAGCGCGACATCCTCCAGAACCAGTTAACGAACCTCCGAATGAACCAAGGCGAGAAGGTAGCGCAACTCCAAGCCAGAATCAAGGAGCTAATAACGCAACTAATGAACCTTAGAGAAGAGGTAACCAACCGGGATTCTATCTGATACGTGCTCAATGCCTTCCCGAGAACTCCAGAGTGGGCCTCCTTAGTAGATGCGTACTACATCTCTAAGGACCTCGAGGTAAGTACGTTAGAATAATTATTTTCAACTTTTGAACTTCACGAATCTCGAGTTTCAGAGACAAATGGAGTAGAGAAGACCAGTCAGAACATAGCTCTAAAGGCAAAAGTAAACGGTTCTGACTCCGAAGCCTCAGTCGATGAATCCGAAGCGGCACTACTGGTAAGACGCTTCAATAAGTTTTTCAGTTCTAATAAATTTAAATCGCAGAGGCATCATCGAAAGAAGAGGACGGTTCGTTGCTACAACTACAATGAAGAAGGGCACATCAAGGAGGACTGCCCAAAATTGAAGAGAAAGGAGAAAGAAAAGGAAAAGCCAAAATACAAGAATCAGAACCCTCCAAGCACAAGAATCTGAAGGATACTTGGTCAGATTCATCAACCTCTGAGTCGGACATCGAAGAATTCTCAGGGTTAGCGCTATTGGCGAACCATCAACCGGAAGAAGACTCAAGCTTAGAGATGAGCATCGATGAAGGGGGAGGAACATCAGAAGAAGAAAACAGCAGTGAAGGGGGAGCGTCACCAGATCAGGTAAGTAAGGTACGCAATCTAACCCTGTCTCAGTCATTTCAATTTATTAAATCACTTTCTAAAGACTTATTCGAAGTAAAAAAATAAAATAAAGAATTAAAAATGAAATTAGCAAAAGCATGTCCACTTGAAATGTATGATAGTGTAAAATCAGAAAATGATAAATTAAAATTAGAAATTGAAAAACTGAAATCTGCTGCATGCTTAAATCAATTTTCAAATTCAAAATTAAGAATTTATGGTAAATTAAATTGGTATATAAGGAAGCATCAAGATCAACTTAGGAAGATACCAAGAAACTATATACCCCCTAGATTTTTGAATAATCCTGTAGGAAGGAACCTCTATTGGGTTCCAAAATCTGTGCTTAATTAATTTTTCAAAAATTTAAAAGCTTACAGTGAGAAAATTAAACATTGAAATTCTTTATGAAAACTTTGTCTAAGGAAGTGGTTGTTGCTCCAATAACCAAGAAGGCCTAGTGCCTCGCCACGACCTGAAAGCTAAAATATTGAAAGAAAATGTTTAATTAACTTTTTGAAAAAACATTAAATAAGAATTAAATAATCCTTTGAAAGTTTATCAAATATTTGTTAAAATAAACAAACATTCCTTAGAATTTTTTTTTAAAATTCTAACTTTTTTTTTTTTGGGTTAGAAATTTTCTTCTGGAAAATTCTAAAAGTTCATTCACTTGACTTAGAAATTTTTTTTGGAGCATTTGAACATTTACTTAGGATATTTTTTACTTAGAAATTTTTTTTGGAAAATTTATGTTAACTTAGCAATTTTTTCAAAAATTCATTTTTAACTTAGAAAATTTTCACAAACTTCAATCTTACTTGAAAATATATTTCTTAAGACCCCATTTTTGCTGTGATCAAAGGGGGAGAGAAAAGTACAAGCTTAAGGGGAGTTAGACAAATTTAAAATTTCCTTTATTTTTACAAAAAGTGTTACAATTTTACTAATTACAAAAATTATGTTTAACTTGTTAGTTTAGTAATTTTTATTTAAAATTACGTTTTATGTCTATTTTAACCCTAACTTGAACTTGGGTTGATGCACATCAAAAAGGGGGAGATTGTTGGACCCCGTGGTAGTTTTGATGTGATCAACCAAGTTGGTTAGGTCCTGCTGTGTTTGATCCCTGTGTCTGAGTGTGCAGGAGCTTAGGAACACAGGAAGTCGAGCGGAAGACGCAGCTAGCGAGAAGGACGGTACGGGAAGGGAGCCGACGGGCTCGGTGCGTCCGAAGGAAGAGAGAGCTGCGGAAGAGTACTCCGGTGGGCGTGAAGAGCGTGCGCAACGTTCGAGGGACGTTAAGCCGGGAGGGAAGGCTGCTCGAGGAGAAGGCCGGGAATTGGGTTCGGGTGAGCCCTATTTCGGTTGGCCGCAATCACCCAAAAAGAATGGAGCGTCGGAAGCTAGAAATTGTGTTGCCAGCTTAGAGGCGCCTCCATCACGAAGGCACCTTCAACCCTGTTGAAGGCGCCTTCAACAGGTCAGATTTGACCGTTTGCGTTGCGGATAAAGTTTTATCCGCTGACCGAGCTGGAGGCGCCTTGAACCTTGTTGGAGGTGCCTTGGACCCTCGGGATAGATTTTCCAGGAGCTATATAAAGGCCCTTGGACCTAGGAATTCAACAACAACTAAAGCAATCAATCTGTAAGCAATTCCTAGCAGTAGTTCTGAGCAATTAGAGTGTAAAAGGCTTCTCCGCCTTCAGAGAAGGAGAATTTTCTTAGTGCGCTTTTCACTGCCCTGGATTAACAACCCTCTTGGTTGTAACCAGGTTAAAACTTCTGTTTTTGCTTTTACTTTCCATCTTTATTATTTTACTACTGCATTTATTCTGAGTTAAACTCCGAGGAGGGTAGTTTTCATTTTTGTTTTCAGCAATTCACCCCCCTCTTGCCGATCTCCGCTGCACCAACAATTTTATTTCCCTTCTTATCATGAAACATCCGCCTGATCACTTGGCTAGCCGGAACCAGTTAAGACTTGGCGCGAGTTGGAGGTCGCGAGTTCGAACTCTGCTCGGCTCCCCTTATTTTGGTGTTTCTGTTCCTATTATGACTTAAGTATAATTTGGTTCCTATATGTTCACAAAATATCCGCAGCACACTTGGTTAGCCGGATTCACTTAAGGCTTGGTTCGGGTCGGAGGTCTACGGTTCGAATCTTGGCTTATTTTTTTTTTATTTTTGCAACTTGTTTCTTTTGGTAAAAATACCAAACAAACTCCAAAAATTGCATAAAAATACTCCAAAATTTTCTAAAAATCTCTAGAATATTTCTAAGGTATTTCTAAATATTTTTAAGCACTTTTAGGACTCCAAATGAGGAAAATTGGGTCGTTACAATCCCCCATACCTTATAAAAAGTTCATCCTCGAACTTAGAATAATTCCAGATATTTCTGTCTCATACTGTCCTCACGCTCCTAAGTAACTTCCTCGTGCTTCTGGTTCTAAATGACTTTCACTAATGGTACTCTTTGTTCCTTAGTCTCTTAACTTCTCGGTCCTCTATCATTCATATCACATCGTACCCATTAGTGGTCCTTGGAAGACCTGTTATTGTAACGACCCGCCTTCTACTAACTAGGCTGTAAGGACGGACCGTCACAATATGTTGTGCTAGGCTATGTTTTTAAGGTGCGAAACCTTAATCTAATTTAAAATTTTACTAAACTCATGCCAATTGCTACTAAATCTGATCTTATGTTGAAAAGTACCTTTTTAAAGGTTGTACCTATACTCAAAAGAGAGGATCTAACCTTCACATATGATTAAGGACTGAACTTAGGTACTTCCAACTGAAACAGGCGTTCCAATCGATTGGCTGATCGATTGGGACGTTCGGATCGATTCACGGATCGATTCCGATGGCTACTGTGCTCGGGTTAATATTCTGGATCGATCGGCTGATCGATCCAGACTGGCCAATCGATCCAATGATCGATTCCAGAGCTCTCTGTTCGCGGGAGCGATTTCCCCGATCGATCAAGCGATCGATCCCCAAACTCTCTATTCGAGACAGAACGCGACTGGATCGATCGGCTGATCGATCCAGAAGCTTACTGTTCACGACAGAATGCGACTGGATCGATCGGTTGATCGATCCAGAGGCTTACTGTTCGCGGAACCAGGCTCCCAATCGATCCACTGATCGATTGAGGGCCCCCAATCGATCCACTGATCGATTGGGGTTTCTGATTTCGTAATAAACTCTGGTTTCAGCACTGTTTCGTGCCAACTCACATACACAAGTTCTAAAATAACTAGAAAACATTCTATTAGCAAACAACTAATATTCTAAACATGGTTACTAACAAGCTAAGCAAATTTTCTATAATTTCATGCATTTAGATAACTAAATAGGCAAAGAGTAACATAATAAGAAGCACTAAGTTCTTAAACATTCTAATTCTTCCAAGCTCTTTATTCCAGGTTCCAGCCACACACATCTTCCTTGCATTGACCTCCAGCCTCCGCTAGTCCATCTTTCCTTTACCTTTATCTGTAGTATAAGGAAAAAGTATCTGTAAGCTTTCGCTTAGTAAGAAACCATCTACCTCACAAAACATGCATACGATACGACTTATGCTTTGAAAACATGCTATTTGAAAAATGCACTGAATATGCTAAAGCATGGCATGACAAACAAAACATAGAACTAAGAAGCTGATCATGGCAATAAATACTAGTCATTAACTATCATGTTGTATCAATAGAAAACTAAATTGATATAGAAACAGAGCTAAGCTAATACTACTGGTGCTAAAGCAGTACTGAATTCACATAACTATGTGGTGAAGTTTTGGAAACTATATTCATAAGTAGATTAAAATAATAATCATGTTGCTGTTTGGGCCCGGCAACTGTACTTGCTATGCGCGCATCCCTAACTAGACCCGGGTTTGCAAGTCCTGAATTTAGCAGGGTTACTAGGTTATCTAAACCTAGGGACGACTATGGGAGCCCAACCTAATGGATATCTAATCCAGTACAGTGCCACTGAAAAATAAAATACTGAACATAAGCTAATAATTCTTGTCTTGCTCTTACTAGGTTGTTTAAACCCAGAACTAGGTTATCTGAACTAGGGGCAACTGTGGGAGCCCACCCATTGGACGTTTTGTCCATAAAACTGTAGCAAGACTAATTAAGCTGTAAAAATGCTTCTATTGCATTTATCTAGCTATTAAAATGCCTATGGTGGCATTTAACTGAGCTAAGCGTTTAATCAAACGCTTGGTGTGCGCTAATTCGCACCCTATCACTGAAAATCTGCATACGGTTAAAACAATGCATCCAAACATACGACTAGCTACTTATACTACAGGTGAGGGGTTTCTTACCTTCTGTTCTAATTTTCTTACGATTCTAATCACTAGATTCCCGGAGAAGACAATCCTTCCGACGATCTTCTCACGCCTAAGCGTTCCTCTCGCGGAGGGAAACGCCCTCGTGTCGGAGTTGTGGCCGGAAGATGCTCTTGGAGCCCTTGGGACGGAACCCTGGTCTTCCTTGGCTTGGGCGCCGAGAGGATGAGGGAGAGATGAGGGTTCGGCGGTGAGGGTTTGAGGGAAAGGTTTTCTCGTTTAAGAAAATAACAATTCCTCACTTAATTCCCTATTTATATTAAGTGGGTAATTCGACCCTACTTGAATATAAATATAATTGATTCCCTTTTCTTTCAGCACGGCCCTGCTGGGTTCTCCTGGTTACTAGAGTTCACCTTAAGTCGTAGGACCCAATAGGTCCCGGGTTCAATTCCCGCTTAAGCTATTTTACGTTTCTATTTATTTTTGCTACTTCCGCTACTCTAAAAATTCCATAAAAATATTCTAAAATTCCAGAAAAATCATAGAATATTTCTAAAATAACTTTGATAATTTTCGGGCGCTACAGTTATAAAGTCTCTAGAGACCATAGGTGCATTAGTCACACCAAATGGTATGACTACAAATTCGTAGTGTCCATATCTGGTCCTGGAAACTGTTCTGGGTGTATCACTTCCTTTCACTTCCAACTGATGGTACCCAAAGCGCAGGTCTGTTTTAGAGAACACTATTGCCCTCTTTAGCTGATCAAATAGTGTTGGTTGCTACTCGGAAAACCTAATGGTTCCACTATACAAAATTTTTGTACAAAGGTCTGAACCTTTTCCTAGCTACCATGTGTTCTTTTAAATTAAACTTGGATCGCCTGCGGAACTTAACACGTTTGATCCAAAGTTTATTCTATTTGTTCTTTTAGGTTTAGACTCGGATCTCCTACGGAACTTAACACGTTCGATCCAAATCACCTAGGTTATTAATTTTATTAAATATTATTTTCCAAAATTGGCTCCCAGTACTGACGTGGCGAGGCACGTGGCCTTCTTGGATATGAGAACAACCACCACCGACTAGACAAAGCCTTTTAAGGAAAGTTAATATTTAATTTCCTTAAATAACTTTAGGTCAACCAAAAAGAACAATCAAATCACAAGGAAAAGAAAAAAAGCAAAAGAACACAACATCGAAAATAAATTCGAAATACTAGAATCGTATGCCTCTTGTATTTGGTATTATTTCCAAAAATAACTAGTATGATGCGGAAAGGAAAAATACTAGTTATACCTTTTAGAAAGACCTCTTGATCTTCTACCGTATTCCTCTTCTAACCTCGGATGTTGTGTGGGCAACGATCTTCCAAGATGAGGACCACCTAGCACCTTCTTCTTCTTCCTTCAAGTTTCGGCCAAGCACCAAAATCCAAGGATGAAGAACTTTTTTTTCACTAACTAAGCTCCAAGGGATGCAAGCTTTCTCTCCTTCTTCTTCTTCTTCTCCAAGTAGTATCCGGACACCACAAAAGCTCCAAGCAAGGTAGAGTTTCGGCCACCACAAAGAGGATGAGAGGGAGAGAGGATGGCCGGCCACAACACCAAGGAAAAGAGGGAGAGAATAATAGAGGTTGTATCTCATGAAGGCACCCCAACCCCCTCTTTTATATTCCTTAGCTTTGGTAAATAAGGAAATTTAATTACAATAAAATTTCCTTAACTTTCCTAGACATGAATTAATTAAGAAAAATAAAACAAAATTTCCTAAATCATCATGTCTTGGCCGGCCACATCAACAAGAGCAAACAAGACAATTTTAATTCAACAATTAAAATTCCTTATTTGTCTTTAGAGATTTTAAAAAATAAAATTTCCCTTTAAAATCCCTTCATGATTGATAAAAAGAAAATACTAATGGTACTTTCAGTATACCAAATAAATGTTTATATTTCTGTCTCATATTGTCCTCACGCTCCTAAGTAACTTCCTCGTGCTTCTGGTTCTAAATGACTTTCACTAATGGTACTCTTTGTTCCTTAGTCTCTTAACTTCTCGGTCCTCTATCATTCATATCACATCGTACCCATTAGTGGTCCTTGGAAGACCTGTTATAAAGTCTCTGAAGACCATAGGTGCATTAGTCACACCAAATGGCATGACTACAAATTCGTAGTGTCCATATCTGGTCCTGGAAACTGTTCTAGGTGTATCACTTCCTTTCACTTCCAACTGATGGTACCCAAAGCGCAGGTCTGTTTTAGAGAACACTATTGCCCTCTTTAGCTGATCAAATAGATCATCTATTCTAGAAAGAGGGTACTTGTCCTTAACTGTTACTTTGCTCAGCGCTCTAAAATCTATGCGCATCCGCATAGATCCGTCTTTCTCCTTAACGAACAACTCTGGAGCTCCCCGGGGTGAACGACTAGGGTGGATGAAACCCTTGTCAAGTAGCTCCTGAAGTTGTTCTTGTAGCTCTTTTAGCTCTGCTAGAGAAATTCGGTACGGAGCTTTTGAAATTGGGTTGGTGTCAGGAACCAATTCAATTTCAAATCCACTTCCCTGTTGGGAGGTAGTTCAGGTAACTCCTCTGGAAATACTTCTGGATACTCACAGACTATCGGAACGTCTTCCTGCTTGGGTTTTTCTTGTTCTTCTGTGCTCGGTCCTCAGTACGAACGTACGGGGACGTCCTCTTCTTGACATCTAGTTATGTAGAAGAGAAACTAAAATCGTATCTATTCCTCCTAAGCATATGTATCAAAACATAGAAAAATAAAACAAGAAATTTCTTCTTACTTAAGCGCATATAAGCAGATACTCTATACTGCAAATAATAAGGAAAAGTATAAAAGAAAAATTACATACTTTCTTACTTGAAGACGGCAAAGATGGTGATGATGTGTGATGCTGGAGAATGAGAACTGCTCTGATACCCACTGTAACAACCACCCTTCTTAATACTACTCTTTAAGGTGACTGTTACTTAACTACTAACTCTATTTAACCGGTGTGATCGAAACCACGAGGAATCTCTATCGAAAATTTTCAGCAGAGTATCCCCTATACCGGTGACCATAAACTAGAATACAAACATAATATACATCAGGCACAAATGGCTGGAACATATAACAAACTCTCACGCAGTTTAATAAAGGTCAAACACCAAAATAACTACTTATTAAACAAGATTCATCTCATCATGCAATCTAAGACAAAGATGAACTCAAATGATATGAAGTATAAAATACAATCTCAAATGGCATGAACTAAAGTACAACTCAATTGTTTATCAACCACTAAAATGCAGAAACTTAATAATATCCCAAGTCTCTTTCATAGTCCTGGCATCACACATCCTCGAACACCTCCTTGTCTCCTTCCGTTGCTAAGACTTTTCTTTTCATGTATCTGCAGTAAGAGAAAATGCAAACTATAAGCAAAATACTTAGTAAGCGCTATCTAACTCACAAAATCTCAATATGCATGTACATATATCTATAACATGATCTAACTGATTACTTACTGAAGACTACTCATGCTCATCTAATAATAAAGGAATCAAATAGGCTGAAATGCTAAACATGTAAAGCTACTCATGCTCAGAAAATAGAAAAGAACAGTAAACTAATCTAAATAACATGCTAGCATAAAAGAAAACTCAACTTGCTGCTTTTAAAACAAAATGAAACTTATTTCATTTGTTCTAAACTTATTCTTTTATTTCACTTGTTTAAAAACTTCTTCTTTAATACTTTTATACTTATGTAAAACTTACTTTACTTGTTCAAAAACTTATACTTATAATACTTCAAAATAGTAATCAACTTCTTCTTGGGCCCAGGCTTAGTACCATCTTATGCGCATTCCCTAATAGGTTGGGGTAGCGAGCCACCAATCCTAAAAGAGCAGACCTTGGTCTACCAGGGTCAAGACCTTGGAATTGGACACCTAGATTTGTTTAACGACAACCTTGCGAAGTCGGGTACTAGCCTCTTCTTAAAAGTAAAATACTTATAATCTTAATTACTTCTTCTTTAAATGCCTTGGCATTTTAATAAGCACCTTGTGTACCAAAAATCCCTAAAGTCTTGACTTTGGGATCTACTTAAGGCCTTGGCCTTTTTTCCTTTTCTCTATCTCTCTTATACTTGTTAATACCTCTAATAAAAGAATGTTTCTTAAAAAGAAACAAAGAATCTACACTGCTAAAGGGAATAAACTGCAATGCTACGAAATGCAAAAATCTGCACTTACTACAAAAGGTTAAAAATCTACATTATAAACTTATTAAAAATCGGCATGCCATACTTATCAAAATCAGCATACCATACAAGCTTAAACTAAATCTTAAACCTGTTGGAATTAAAACCTATGTTGTATGCTTTGAATTAAAAGAACAAATCTAGCTAACTCTAAACATATGTGAAGCTTGTTTCATACAAAAACTGAACTCGAATGCTTTAATGAACTAAAATTGAATGTCACTCGAGTGTCACTCTTTAGGGAAGAGTGACTATAACTGATATATCAAGTGCCAGTTCTTTCTCTACTATGAAAGTACAGTGTTTTGTACTTGTTCAATGGGAACACACATCACGTTAGAGATTGGGAGTTTATTAGACTTCTTTGGGTTACGGCTCCAGTTTGGCTAGATTGTACACCACCCACATAGATAACGAAAACCATGATTGATCTTTTCTTTAAATTCACTTCACAATGAGATACGAAAACAACCAACATATATGATTAATTCCCCACCGTTCAAAATCTACCAGCATGGGCTCAAGTGTTAGGTAGAAACAAGGTAACTAGGTTTTGGGTATGTACTGCTAAACATAAAAGGGATCTCATGTCATTCATGCAGAAAGAGATACAGGGTGTAAAGATGGTTCAACGTAATTTGACTCCGGGGTCTGGTGTTCTATATAAATTTGCACAATGGAAACCTTTAACTACTAAAATGTTACCTCAGAGTTAAATGGGATAGTTAAATCCTCTTAGTATAGACAAATCATTTAGCTCAAGCAAAAGAAATGCCATCTACAAAAATGATGTTGTACAGGAAATCCAAAGTAAGGAAAAACAAAGCACACTAGCTGTACTGAAAATCCAAGCATGGAAACAAAGTACACTAGATGTACAGAAAATCTGAAGCATGGAAACAAGGCACACTAGCTGTACAGAAAATATGCAGCATGGAAAATAAATCCATTAAAATCCGGACTGCAACAAGCTCCAAGAGGGGATGTTCTAAGCTCCAATAAAGTTGTTCGTGGCAAATGTATCACAGAAACAATTGATAGCAACTATTTTAAATCAATAGCTGAAGTGTACAGGGCTATTCGTGGCAAATCCAGCTTATTCGAACCTATTTCCTTTGCTTATTAACTATTCCTCTAAAGCTATGATACATGTGAAAATATCAGAATCTGGAGTGTAAACAAAACCAGCTGTTCGTGGCCATTTCATGGCACAGAACTATTAAAAACTTTGCTGGAATTCTATAAAAGAAACTAACTTTGCTTTACTTACAACAACCCATAAGTCTCAAAAGTTCTACTAGACACAAACCATTTTACTGCATAATTCATTAAAGAAACCCATTCTTTTACATGGCAACAAAAGGGTTTAGAACTGCATAGTAACAGGAAAGAAAAAGAAACTGTACAGGCTGACTAAAAGTACTAAAACTATGAGCTAAATGAGAATTAACAAATTCTGAAATTCTTCATTTGTGGTACATGCCTACTGCTACACAAAATTCTAAGAGCTAAATGCAACTAAAATCTACTCATGCTTCAATTAAAATTCTGTACACTCGGATGAATGTAGCAAGGAAACATAACCCAAAGCTAACAATCCTGTTGAAGCTAAAAAGAAATCTAATTTAAACTTGTTCATAACATTAAGCAACAGAATTCATCAGGCATGCTTCAAACAACCCGAAACCACAGTCCAATTCCCTGTTCAGTGCCACGGTAGAAACCAATAGGAGCCAAAACACTCCACTTACCTAATCCTTTTCATGCTCTTCCCTTCGAAACTCACGGCAGCACACCCTAAACCAACCATCTTCACAGAAAAATTCAGACACAAAAAGTAACAAGAGGAAACAAGGTCTGATGCAACCAATCACAAGCTAAACAGACAACCCTATTTCCCTTCTTTGGGGTACTCGGTAGAAACCTAAAGACTGAAAGAAAGCATGCTTTGGAAATAAGATAAAGGAGAAAAACAAGAATCCAAATCCTCAGTTCCCCGGCAGCAAGCTTTACAAGAAATCAACTTCACAGCATGCTCCAAAAAGATCAAGAGACACATGGAAAGCTCAAATCAAATTCAGAACTACTCTTACCACAGGTGAGTAGCAACTTACCTTGCTATTCTTGAACTCACAGCCGGAAAAATTGCTTCTAGGGTTCGGAGGAGCTCACGATCTCGGCGTTCTCCTCGTGTCTGCGCGTCCTCCTTGACAAGGTGGTCACGGATTTGTGGAAGCCCGTCGGAAAGAGCCTCTCGTCGGCCGTCGGAGTGAAGCCCTAGCCTTCCTCATCTTAGCTTCATTTCCACCAGAGCAGAGACGCCGCGTACGCGAGGGAGGAGGAGAGGGATCGAGAGAAATTAATTCCTCTCTTAACTTAACCTCTTTTTATAACCTAGGGTTATGTTTAGGTTCGGTTATTGCTTAAAATAATTTTATTTCCCTTCTTATCATGAAACATCCGCCTGATCACTTGGCTAGCTGGAACCAGTTAAGACTTGGCGCGAGTTGGAGGTCGCGCGTTCGAACTCTGCTCGGCTCCCTTTATTTTGGTATTTCTGTTCCTATTATGGCTTAAGTATAATTTGGTTCCTATATGTTCACAAAATATCTGCAGTACACTTGGTTAGCTGGATTCACTTAAGGCTTGGTTCGGGTTGGAGGTCTAAGGTTCGAATCTCGGCTTATTTTGTTTTTTATTTTTGCAACTTGTTTCTTTTGGTAAAAATACCAAACGAAATCCAAAAATTGCATAAAAATACTCCAAAAATTTCTAAAAATATCTAGAATATTTCTAAGGTATTTCTAAATATTTTTAAGCACTTTTAGGACTCCAAATGAGGAAAATTTGGTCGTTACATCTCTAAAAATTAAAATCTCCTTTCAATCTACAAATATGGAAAGATATCAAATCTTTTCTTAATCTTTTGTAGAAACTAATAAAAGAGAATTTTTAATTTTTAAACTTTCTTTTAAATCATGAACATGATTAAAAGGAAAGCTTTTACCAAAATTAAAATCAACCTTTTAATCTACAAATAAGGAAAGAGATTTAGCTCTTCTCTTAATCTTTTGTAGAATCTTATAAAAGGAAAGATTTAAATTTTTAAACTCTCTTTTAAATCATGTTATCCACATAAGAAAAATTTTAAAATTAAAATTCCTTTTTATTTTAATAGGGCCGGCCACCTAAGCTTGAGTTCAAGCTAGGGCCGGCCACATGAATTTACCCATGAACCAAACCATGGCCGGCCCTAGCTTGGTCTCCAAGCTAGCTTGGCCGACCCCTATAGGATGGGTAAGAAGGTGGGTATAGGTGGGTATAGTACTCTATAATTAAGAGGCTACGATAGGGACCGAGAGGAGGAATTGGTTTTGGTCTCCCGATAAAATTAAGCATCCCGTGTTCGCCCCGAACACACAACTTAATTTTATCAATAATAATTCATTCTACTATAGAACTATTATTGAACTATCACACCAATCTCAAATTACATTTTTGGGCTCCTTCTTATTATGAGTGTGTTAGTCTCCCTATGTTTAAGATAATGAATGTCCACTAATTAAATGAATTACTGACAACTCACTTAATTAATATCTTAGTCCAAGAGTAGTACCACTCAACCTTATTATCATGTCGGACTAAGTCCACCTACAGGGTTTAACATGACAATCCTTATGAGCTCCTCTTGGGGACATTCTCAACCTAGATTTCTAGGACACGGTTTCCTTTTATAATCAACAACACACACTATAAGTGATATCATTTCCCAACTTATCGGGCTTATTGATTTATCAAATTAAATCTCACTCATTGATAAATTAAAGAAATAAATATCAAATATATGTGCTTGTTATTATATTAGAATTAAGAGCACACACTTCCATAATAACTGAGGTCTTTGTTCCTTTATAAAGTCAGTATAAAAGAAACGACCTCTAATGGTCCTACTCAATACACTCTAAATGTACTAGTGTAATTATATAGTTAAGATAAACTAATACCTAATTACACTACGACCTTACAATGGTTTGTTCCTTTCCATCTTGGTCATGAGCTACTGTTTATAATTTATAAGGTACTGATAACATGATCCTCTGTGTGTGACACCACACACCATGTTATCTACAATATAAATTAATTGAACAACTACATTTATCATAAATGTAGACATTTGACCAATGTGATTCTTATTTCTAGATAAATGTTTATACCAAAAGCTAGACTTTTAGTATACATCCTAACACACCCTCCTTATATAGGAGGTTTGGGGTCCCGGATCCCTTCAGGGCATCCTGAATGTGATGTAGTCGAGCCAGTTAGTGAGCTCCACGTGGTGAGGCTACGATAGGGATAAAATTTCCCTCTGGTCGCCCGGACCCTTATTTTCCAGCCATCTCCTTCCTGCAAGAAAACGTTAGTCCGAGGCATGTATAAATTATATCCTGCAAAATAAAATGTTACCACAATTTATAGATAAGCATAATAGTAATTAGATTCCGTCTCCTCGAGACCGGAATCTAGTCACGATCTCTACTTAAATATCTGAAATGGATCTATGTTGGATCGACGCCTATTGTTTCCTTCCCGAGAATGCGTCCTCACAGTCACTCCCCTCCAGTGACTTACGTTCACTTACCTGCCATACGTCCAGTCAGTCATTCGACCCGTCTGGGCTTCGTGCCAGCTATCAGGTCAGCCCGTCGACCTAGCTGGACTTCGTGCCAAACGTCTGGTCAGCCCATCGACCCTTTTGGACTTCGTGCCAGCTATCCAGTCGGCCCGTCGACCTAGCTGGGCTTCGTACCAGACATCAGGTCAGCCCATCGACCTATCTGGGCTTCTCCTGCACACTCGGTCGGAGTGTTAGATAACAATGAAACTAACTTAACCTATTTTGTCATTCATCAAAACATGAGTTAGATCGTTAGTGCTAACTGCACCAACAATCTCTCTCTTTTTGATGAAATGATAACCTGGTTAAGTTAGTCAAAGAAATATGCAAGTAAAAACAAGCATTTATAAGGTTGTTAAGTTAGCTTTATTTAAATTTTGTTGTTTAACTAACTTAAATCATCTAACCCTCCCCCTTTGGCATTCATCAAAAATAACTGCATAGCAAATTATAATCCAAGGAAGTCTAGAAATGTAAGTCAGATTAACTTGGGGGAGTTTAAACTAGAAACATAAAAAAAGATAACTTTTGTTTTAAGCTTTTATCTTTTATCTTTTTCAAAAAGTGTTTTAAAAAATATTTAAATTTAGAAAGATGACTTAAAAATAATTAACTTTAAAATTTATAATTTTAACTCAATTTTTTTAAATAAGTTTTGCAATTTGAAAACATAATTTTCAAATATAGTATTTTTACAAAAAAAAAGAGATTATTAGGGCTAAGTCCAATTTTCAAATCAAGTTTTCAAAACTAAGTAAAATTTTATTTCTCAAGACTTAGTTTATAAAATCCAACTAAGTAAAATCTGTTTTCAAAACTAAATCTGTAACTTCCAATTCTTAAAATAAATTTCCAAAAATATGTTTTTAAAACTAAGTTTAAAAAGTATGAATTTCAAAATTAAGTTTGAAAAGTTTAGAGTTTGAAAATAAAATCAATTTTCAAACCTAAGTTTAAAACAATCCAATTAAGGAGATTGAACTTTCAAAATTAAGTTTGAAAAATCCAAACAAAATTTTAAAACACTTAGTTAGTGTTAAACTGATTTAGAAAGAGATCAAAATTTAATTTCAAAATAAGTATAAAAATATTTAATCCTCCCCCTGAACCTACATTATTAAAACTGTCTGACCAGTTAGCTACTTACTGACTATTAGAGGATAGCAACTTTCACTTGGTTAGTCAGGTTAAGTCTAACTGTAATCAGTTAGTATTTGACTGAATAACTTATCCTGATTAATGTCTATTTTGTATTTAACGCCTAGACTTATGTCGATGCACTGAAATAAGCATCTTAAGTCTAGGCAATTTGTCTATGCATCTCACTCCTTTCTATGTTCGGCAATCACAAACAATGGAATCCTAGGGTGTTGGTGAGATGCTTAAGTACTAGCCCTATAGGTACATGCTTTCTAAGAATTAATCTAGTCTAAGGCTAAAACTATTTTTGAAATTCTAAAAATTGGAAGTTTTTACAAAATAAAGATTTTATCCTAGAATTTGAAAGCATTATTTGAAAATAGTTTTTGTAATTTAACTATCCTAGTCTATTAAATACATCAAGATAAATCATTGTCAGAGTCGAGATATAACTAAGTCGGAGTAAATCAAAATAACATAAGTCAATGTCTAGGTCAAAATACAACGGTCATGATAAAATATACATAGTGATGATCAAGTCTATCGGGATGAGGAGGAGGGTGGTCTGGACCCCAAGGAACGTAACATCTCGATTAGCTCAGTATGACGGGTCCGATCATCCTCTCGAGAGCTGGATAGATCACGTCGAAGGTCGGAGAGCTCCTGTCTCACGTCTCGTCGCAAGTCAGAGACCTCCTGCCACATTTTTCGTCGTAGGTCGGTGACCTCCTGTCGCATGCCTAGATGAAAATTGGAGACCTCTTGACGGAGACTCATCATGGATAGCTCGAGTTTGGCAACTCGATCGCCTAGTATGCGAGGAGTGGGATGAGGTGCTCGGCCTAGAGGTGGAGGTGGTCCTGGAGCCGGAGCCGGAGCGTCCTCGCCGAATAGTGCGACCATAAACTCATCCTGCTCTGCCTCCTCCTGTCCATCTGGGTCTGGCTGGTGTTGTGCCCCCCTCCGCCAAGATAGGATACCCTCATCATCTATATGGATACCTCCTAGAGAGAAGCTCCTAGATCTTAGGACGTCGATCTCAGTCATGACTCGGATATCACCTCGGGTGATGTCAATACGTAGAGAGGCGAAATATGTCGTCAAAATGTGACAGTACGGCATATGAACTCGAGTGCTGGTAGTGACTCCAGCTGAGTAGATGATAGTCGGAAAGATATGTAAACTAATGTCTATGTCTAATCTATGGCTAAGGGCATACAAGAGAAAAGAATGAAATGGACGCATCATAGCTATGTCGCGAGTGGCCAAAGGTAGGATGTAGAAGACTAAAACCCCATAGAGTACATAGTCGTGAACTCGAAGGGATACGGACCTAAACATAGTCACCGTGGGTACTCGCTCTCCCCCAAAAAAAATACGAGTAAATCATATCTAGAGTAATGTGCGAGTAAGGATCACCAAATGGTAGATCCCTAGGAGGGTGTATTGAAAAGTGCACGTAGATGGTCGTAGCTCTAAAAAGGTCTGAATAATGGTAGGGGATAGCGTGATATCAATACCAGCTACCCTAGTGGTATAAGTAAGATCATCTACTCTAACTAAATTGTTATAAAATTCATCACATAAACTAATGCTTACTGAACTGGTACAGTAAACAAGGTTCTATAAATTATAGTGGTTAATGACCTCTACAGTTGGAATACATGAGCGCAAGAAAAATTATCTATATAAGCACCTAGTCCTGATAGGCATATAGATGTTAGACTCAAACCTAATCCTAAGAGTTCGTCAATAGGGAACCTAGGGTCAACACTAGCAGTAGAGGGCCAGCACCATATCTAGAACATTTCCTAAATTAAAAACAACTATACTAAGCATAAATTATGAAATATTTAAAAACTTTAGGGGGAAACAGAAATTTACTGAGGCATCGTAAATAAGATTTTTAGAAATGACAACCTTGGTTGACTCGCAGCAGTGTAATAACCGAAGACACGAGGAAAAGTTTTAATTGATAATTCCTCTCTCGTTAAGACTCGAAGAAAACCTCTACAAGAGACGAAAAGGTGAGGTGCAAGAGGAGAGGGGCCCCCCGCCCCCCCCCCCCCCCCCCTTTTATAGATAGGTCCAAGCACCCGGAATCACTCCGGGCGCCCAGAGTTTAGTGGGGTGGGGCGCCCGGAGTACCATCCGAGGGCCCCGGATTCCTATACCAGGGGCGCCTGCCCCTGGGTTTTCACCGGGTAAATATATTTATTTTTTTAAGTTTTCAAACGACTTATTAAAATAATTTTAAAATTTTTTTTTTCAAGAATAACTTTTTAAAGTTTTTAAAATAATTTTTTAATTTTTAAAATTTTAAAGGTATAATTTTTAAAGTTTTTTTTAAAATACCTTTTTTAAAGTTCTTTTTAAAAGATTTTTTAAAAGAATAATTTTTACATTTTTTAAAATAATTTTAAATTTTTTTTTAAAATATTTTTTAAAAGAATAATTTTTAAAGTTTTTAAAAGACTTTTTAAAATAACTTTTAAAGTTTTTAAAAGAATATTTTTTAAAGTTTTTAAAAGGCATTCTAAAATAATTTTTAAAGTTTCTTTTAAAGATTTTTTTAAAAGAATAATTTTTAAAGTTTTTAAAAGAATAAATTTTAAAGTTTTAAAAGACTTTTTAAAAGAATAAGTTTTAAAGTTTTTAAAAGAATTTTTAAAAGAATTTTTAAAATAATTTTTCAAGTTTTTAAAGAAATTTTTAAAAGAATAATTTTTAAAGTTTTTAAAAGACTTTTTAAAATAATTTTTAAAGTTTTTAAAAGACTTTTTAAAATAATTTTTAAAGTTTTTAAAAGATTTTTTAAAAGAATAATTTTTAAAGTTTTTTAAAATAATTTTTAAAGTTTTTAAAAGATTTTTTTAAAAGAATAATTTTAAAAGTTTTTTAAAATAATTTTTAAAGTTTTAAAAAAAATTTAAAAGAATAAATTTTAAAGTTTTTTAAAAGACTTTTTAAAATAATTTTTAAAGTTTTTAAAAAAAAATTTAAAAGAATAATTTTTAAAGTTTCTTAAAAGAATAATTTTTAAAGTTTTTAAAAGACTTTTTAAAATAATTTTTAAATTTTTTAAAAGAATAATTTTAAAGTTTTTAAAAGACTTTTTAAAATATTTTTTTTTAAGTTTTTTTTTAAAGGATTTTTTTAAAAAATAATTTTTAAAGGTTTTAAAAAATTTTAAGTTTTCTGGAAAAAAAGTTAAGTACAGTTTGTCATACTAGTTAAGTAAGAATTTATAGTAGTTAAGTAACGGTCATCCTTAGAGAGTAATAGTAAGAAGGGTGGTCGTTACAGTTGGTATCAGAGCAGCTCCTATTCTCCAACATCACACATCAGCACCAGCCTTACCGTCTTCAAGTAAGAATGTATTTATACTTTCTTTTATGTTTTTACTTTAGTACTTGCAGTATAGAGAAATGTTTAGAAGTACCTGCTCATATGTGTTTAAAGTCAAGAATCATGCTTAAGTAAGATAAAGCTAGAAAGTATAGTGATGATTTCAAGTTTTTCCTCTGCATAACGAGATGTCAAGAAGAGGGCGTCCCCGTACCACTCGTACTGAGAACCGAGCTCAGGAGAATGAAGAGCCCAGAACAACTGAGCCTAATCTTTCTGAAGTTGTTGCTCAACTCCAGAGACAAGTAGCAGAGCAGCAATAAGTGATTGTCAATCTGATGACCAATCAGCAGCCAGTCCCTCCCACTCCTCCAACTATCAATGTGGAGACTCCAGTGGTGACTGAGGTCCCACCAGCCGCCCTGGAAGTCATCACAGCACCTAAGAGATAAGAAGCATACCTGATACAGTGGATGAAGCTGAAGCCAGGAAGTTTCTCAGGCACCACTGAGCCCTGGGATGCTCAGGCTTGGTTTAAGACACTATAGAGCACCATGGAACTTCTCGTCTCTGCTCAGAGCTAGTAAGTATAGAGAAAGAATGAGTCAGACCCTCCCATCCTTTGAGTTTATGGGAGTGTCGAAGAGGAAGACCTAGAAATTCCTCTCTTCCCTCACAACTCATCAGATGTTAGCTAAAGGGTGTACTGTTTTTCTTGCGTACATTGTGAATGCAGAAGAACAAGAAAGACCCAAGCAGGAGGAAGTTCGGATAGTCTGCGAGTATCCAGAGGTATTTCCAGAAGAGCTACCTGGACTACCTCCCAACAGAGAAGTGGAGTTTGAAATTGAATTGGTTCCTGGTACCGGTCCAATTTCAAAAGCTCCATACCGCATGTCTCCAGCAGAGTTGAAAGAGTTACAATAACAACTTCAGGAGCTACTTGACAAAGGCTTCATCCACCCTAGTCATTTACCATGGGGAGCTCCTGTGTTGTTTGTTAAGAAGAATGATGGATCTATGCGGATGTGCATAGATTATAGGGCTTTGAATCAAGTGACAATCAAGAACAAGTACCCACTACCCAGAATCGATGACTTATTTGATCAATTGAAAGGGGCAACAGTGTTCTCCAAGATAGACCTGCACTCTGAGTACCATCAGTTGAAAGTGAAGGAAAGTGATATACCCAGAACAGCTTTCAGGACCAGATACGGACACTATGAGTTCGTAGTCATGCCTTTTGGTGTGACTAATGCACATGCAGTCTTCATGGACTTGATGAATAGAGTGTTCAGAGAATACCTTGACAAATTTGTCATCGTGTTCATCGACGACATTCTAGTATATTCCAGAACCCCAGAGGAGCATGACATGCACTTGAGAATAGTCCTGCAGACCCTACACCAGAAACAGCTTTATGCTAAATTCTCGAAGTGCGAGTTTTGGTTAAATCAGGTGGCATTTCTTGGTCACATTATTTCTAAAGAAGGCATCCAAGTGGATCCTGCCAAGATAGAGGCAGTCAATAATTGGCATAGGCCCAAGAACGTTAGAGAGATCAGAAGTTTCCTTGGTTTAGCTGGGTATTACAGAAAATTTGTGGAGGACTTTTCCAAGATAGCCTCTCCACTAACAGCCCTAACGAGGAAGGACAAGAAGTTTGAATGGTCAGACAAATGTGAGCAGAGTTTCCAAGAGCTAAAGAAGAGACTGTCACGCCCCCAGAGGAGTCCTTACCGAAAAATTTCGGCAGCATCTCCCCTGTATGGGTGACAATCTGAGACATACATACATACAAAATACATCAGCCACATACGGCTGGAATATATCTATACAACCACGCAGTTATATAATCAGCCCACTCGGTTGGAACAGAAATAAACACAACCACACAATTATATAAATATATTAATCAGCCCACACGGCTGTACTAAAATCAACACAGCGGAAATCACAAACAACGATCACAAAACACAAAGCAATTAACTGCGAGCCGGCTCGGCTTGACACAATAACATCAAACCAATTACAAGATACACAAACACAAGAACAAGAAGCAAAATCAAAACACAACTAATGTACAGTATACCAAAACCATAATATCGTCCTCGAATGTGATGTGGGACTGGCGGACAGGATCTCCAGGCGACTCCATAAATCCTTTACCTGCTACCTGGCGAAATTACCAATATACGGGGTGGTGAGTATAAAGACTCAGCGGGTAATAGACAGATAGTGTATGAGTATAGCAAAGAACTAGAGATGCAAAGGTATACAGTCTCGTATGGAAATAGCAGATACTACAGTGATATCATAATAAGTGTCCATACCTGAAACCATATCCTAGGCTAGTAATGGAAGGTAGGTGTAGTAAAATCCTGCTACAGTACTGCTCATAACTACATGGTATCATGTGAGGTATATACATGTCAATAGTAAGTAAGCTAGTGTCTAAACACATACCACAAATATATATCTCAACCTATGTAAGCATATCAGCATAAGTAAACAACAACAACATAAGCTAATAATAGCAGCATAGATAAGCAACAACAGCATAAGTAAGCAACCAGCAGATATAATAACAACAGCGTATGTACGGATGGTCACCCCGCCCACCTCTCTGCACCACGACCCCTGTATGGCCGAGAGGCCGGATCGATGACAACTGTACCACCCAAAGGCCGCCACTACTCTCGAGTGACCGGATGGACAGGTGCATAGTAGCTAAATAGCTACGTCTGCGACGGGGGTCCCTGCTGCCCGCGACTCCAGCAATCACTACCCATGAGTGTGCGAGTGGGGGGCACGACAGGACAAGCGGCATGCTCCAGCTACCACTACCCATGAGTGGCCGAGCATGCGGCCCAAGCCAACGACCGTCTCAACCACAGGGGAGCCAGTGTTGCCGGCAATGCATGCAATGACATGATGCAAGCAATGCAGCAGTCATCATATATATATATATAAACAGAAACAGGTATGCTACATGAAGCCAACATGCTCAATAAGAAACATGAATAAATAGCAATCAAAGCAAGTAGACATGGTATCTGGTATCTATATATCCAGTATCTAGTAACTAGTATCTGGTGTCCGATATCTATATATCCAGTGTCTAGTATCTGATGTCTGGTATCTGCTAAATATCATAGATAGCAATGAAAGACTGTATAGATACAGAAATGAGTAGCTCAAAGATTGAGTGGAAGTATCAAACGTAGGAAAAATACGAGTGGAGTCAAGATGAATACAGGAACTATCCGAAGGTATAGCTCATGCACTAAGAATAAAGTACTAAGAGATAAAGCAAGAAGTACCCGCCTTTATTTGTCGATTGTGATAAACTAGTCCCACGTCGAGACGCACATCTCGAATCCAAGTCCTGCGATCACATAATATATTTAGCTAATTACATATACAACAACTAGCTAAACCTAAGACCCATCATCACTAATCATGATATCAATCTTATGATTCTATTACAATCTTTACTCCTCTAAATCAACCATAAACCTTCATCTCAATAACAAATCATCCACATGATAATCACACACAAACTAAGATCCACTCAAGCAATAAATCACAACTAAATAGAACTAGGACACTCTAACCATTTCACAACAAAAATCAAATATGGTTAATACACGAAATTACCCTCTCAACTTACCCGAATTGGAGACCTCTCTATTAATTCACAACCGAAGAAGTGCTCGCTACCAAGGATCGTGATCGGAGCAAGATGGAGGTGTTGATTTCCAAATCCAACACCCTACATAACAATCATCACAGTCATCTAAGCATTAAACTCAATCCCATGTTGACAACCCCTTCCCCAATTCTATAAACATCTTACCTTCATATGGCTACTCCCTTGTTATCTCCCAGCCGAAGACCTAATTGCCGGAAAGGGTGATCAATGGAGTTGCTGTTGAAATCAGAGATAAGTGCTATGAATCGGTTCTATAATCCATATACAAATCGAATCAGTTTCATGGCCAACGATCAGAAGAAAAATGGAAACAGAGGGCTCACCATACCTCACCTACCTTGATGACAGAACCAATCTCAAGCTGCGAAGGAAAACCCGACGAAATCAGCTTGACTCTAGGGCTCGGGAAGAGGATCAAGTGGCGGCTATGGATGCGAGGGGAAGTGGGAGGTGGAGAAATGGATCTTCGGTGGCACTCGGGTGGAGCACGAGTAGCTCTCGGCATCGGCAGTTCGAGTGGTTCTCAGCACGCGAAGGGGCGGCAATGGAGATTAACGATGGCGCTGCTCCGAGAGGCGGCACTCGGGAATCGACATCAGGGTGCGGTGATTCGAGCTTTAGGTCATGGTTGTCGGCGGTAGCACGAAGAGGAGAAGGGGAAAAACTGGCATCGGGCGGTGGCGTGTGGCGCGACATCAGGCTGAGAGAGGGAGGGAGACGGCTAGGGCACAGAGAAGAATGGGAATCAGCGTCAGCAATCAGGTGTCGCGATGAGGAGAAGGGCGGCGGTGGTGTTCGTTCGCATGAGGAGATTGGCGGGTCGGCGATGGATTTGGGGAAAAGGAGAAGTGGGGTTTCGGGTAGAGATGTGTGCGGCGGTGAGGGGAAGAGTTAGGGCAGGGTTTATAATTTATATACATAGGATTTAATTTATTAAACCCTAAGTTAATTCCTCAATCAACTCCCACTTAAATGGTGTTCCAAACAGGCTTCCAATTAGCCCCACCGGTTCATCCCCTCAACACGTGTCATACGAACTCCGTTTAAATCCCAGAAAATTTCTAAAAATTCCTGAAAAATCCTATAAGATTATCTGTCAAATAACCTTATTATTTAATTATTATTTGGGTACCGTATTTTACAGAGACTGACCAGTCCTCCAATCTTGATAGTTCTAGAAAGTGACAAGAGTTTTGACATCTACAGTGATGCTTCCAAGATGGGCTAGGAGCTGTACTCATGCAAGAAGGAAAAGTTATAGCTTATGCTTCCAGACAACTCAAAGACTATGAGAAGAACTACCCCACTCATGATCTTGAGCTGGCAGCTGTAGTCTTTGCACTGAAACTCTGGCTACACTACTTGTATGGAGTCCAGTGCAGAATCTTCACAGACCATTAGAGTTTAAAGTATTTCTTCACCCAGAAAGACTTAAACATGAGACAATGCAGGTGGCTGGAGTTGGTCAAAGACTATGACTGTGAAATCCTCTACCACCCAGGCAAAGCTAATAAAGTGGTAGATGCACTAAGCAAAAAATCTAGTGCATCCCTGATATCTTTGTCATCATTAGCTCTGCCACTGCAGAAGGAGTTGTCAGATTTTGGAAAGGAAATTATTTATGGGCAACTCTCTGCATTGACCTTAGAGTCAACCCTACTTGAGGATATACAGAGAAAGCAAAGTGAAGATCCAGATATCCAGAAAATCAAGCAAGGGATACAAAAAGAAAAAAATTCAGAGTTTTGAGTATCAGACAGTGGAATCCTCTATCAGGGGAACCGCCTTTGTATCCCCAATGATGAAGAGTTAAGATAGAAAATTTTAGAAGAAGCTCATAGTACACCTTACTCCATGCATCCTGGTTCCACCAAGATATATCAGGATGTGAAACAGATATTCTGGTGGTCTGGACTCAAAAGAGATGTTGCAAAATATGTCAGTACCTGCCTGACATGCCAGAGAATCAAAGCAGAGCACCAGAAACCAGGAGGAGTCCTGCAACCCCTTCCAATACCAGAGTGGAAGTGGGAAGACATATCCATAGACTTTATAATAGGTCTTCTAAGAACCACGAATGGATATGATGCGATATGGGTAATAGTGGACTGATTGACCAAGTCTGCTCATTTTCTAGCCATCAATGTGTCCCACTCTATAGAGAAGTTGGCACAACTATATGTTAAGGAGGTGATCAGACTTCACGGAGTTCCTAAATCTATTGTTTCTGATAGAAATGGGCGTTTCACCTCTCACTTTTGGGAGTGTGTTCAGAATACACTAGACACCAAACTCAAGTTCAGCACAGCCTTCCATCCTCAGACTGATGGACAGACAGAGCGAGTAAATCAGATTTTAGAAGATATGCTCAGAGCTTGTACGCTAGATTTCAAGGGAAGTTGGTGCAAGTATCTGTGCTTAGCTGAGTTTGCCTACAACAATAGCTATCAGGCCACCATCAAGATGGCACCTTATGAGGCGTTGTATGGCAGGAAGTGCAGATCACCCATTTGCTGGCAAGAAGCAAGTGAAAGAAAAGAAATGGAAGTAGAGCTGGGCATTCAGACTGAGATGATAGATGAGACCACTCAAGCTATCCAGAAGATCAGACAGAGGATTGAGACTGCCCAGAGTAGACAGAAAAGTTATGCTGACACACGCCATAGGCCACTTGAGTTCCAAGTAGGGGATTCAGTTTTTCTCAAGATTGCTCTGATGAAGGGAGTGATGAGATTTGGCAAGAAGGGCAAGTTAAGTCCTCGCTACATAGGACCCTACTCGATTACAGAAAGGATTGGGAAAGTAGCATACAAGCTAGACTTACCACAAGACATGTCAGTAATACACAACGTATTTCATGTCTCCATGCTGAAGAAGTGCCTTCACGACCCTAGCCAAGTGATTGAGCCTCAGTCAGTGCAGATCCAGGAGGATCTTAGCTATGAGAGCAGACCTACACAGATAGTGGACAAAGAAGTTAAGAGGCTAAGGAACAAAGAAGTACCACTAGTGAAGGTCATCTGGCAGAACCAGAAGCATGAGGAAGTCACTTGGGAGTGTGAGGACAGCATGAGGCAGAAATATCCAGAGTTATTCTAAGTTCGAGGACGAACTTTTTATAAGGTATGGGGAATTGTAACAACCCAAATTTTCTCATTTCGAGTCTTAATAGTATTTAAAAATATTTAGAAATGCTATAGAAATATTCTAAAGATTTTTAGAAATTTTTAGAGTATTTTTATGCAATTTTTGGAGGTCGTTTGGTATTTTTACTAAACAAAAGAAGTTTCGACAAAAATAATGTCCAAGCCGAGATTCGAATTGGAGACCTCCGACCGAGCCAACTCTTAAGCGAATCTGGCTGACCAAGTGTCCAAGCGGGCATTTCTAATTAAGGAAAGAGCGGAAAATATTTATATGGTAGTAGATAACAAAAATATCGAGGTATTAAGAGAGGAATCGGGTTAATCTTCCGTGACCTAATTTCTTCTTCCCTTCTTGTGCGTCAGCGTTTTTCTTCTCGGGCGAAACCACAGCAGGAGGTTAGGGATCGTCTCCGGCGGCCGGCCAAGGTGTTCTCCAAGGGGTTTCTTCACTATCACAATCCCCTCGTCGAGGAGATTTCATGGACACGAAGAGGAGCCAAGATCTTCACTCCTCCGAAACCTTAGAAGCGTTTGAGCCATTCTCTTCGGCTGTGAGTTCAAGAACACGATGTAAGCATTTCTCACCTGCAGTAAGAGTGGTTTTCGAATTTCGATTTCATTCTGTGTTTTCGGTAGAGTCTGTGGCTTTTGAATTTCCTGCCGTGAATCTCAAAAGAGAACAAAGGAAGGTAAATTGTATTTTCGGTTGAAGCATGCTTGAAGGATTTCGTTGCCATATGAAAACCCTAGGATCTGTTGCTATAAGAATATGTGTTTTATTAAATTCATTAGGTGTTTATGAGTAGCTATAATAAAGAGAGACCAAGGTTTGTTTCCTCTTTGCATTGCTATTGTGGTATGCTCGGATTTTCTTTCAGACTTTGTAATTGGTTTTTGTTTACAGAAAGTGAGTTTAGTTTCCATTTTTCATAAAGTGAGTTGGATTCTGTTCTGTTTGTGATCTTAATGTGCAAGTCAAGTTGTGCCGTGAAAGGGGCACAAGTAAATTCTGTTCGGAATTTTTCCTATGCAATCTGGTCAAATTTGGCTATTAGACAATTAACATGAGAAAGTGTACAAATTTAATGTATAGTTTTGGTTTCCAGTAGCATGTTGTGGGTTCTTGTTTTTGAAGTTCTAGTAGTTTTTTTTATTTTAGTTTTAATGCATGAGTGCTTGATTGCTTCAATTGCTATAATCCGAACCCTAGATTTAGTTTGTGCTTATGGCTTTAGAATTTCAGTCTAGGTCTTGTTGATTATTCCAAGCACACAGATTTAAGTTTTTCTTGCCGCCACAACATGCATGAGATGGTTTAGTTTTAGTTTCCTATATATATGAAATGGAAAGTTTAGTCTTCGGTGTTGGTGTTTTAGTTTCCATTTTTAATTGCCGAGGCATATGTTTAGAGTCAGCTAGTTTAGTCCTTTTAATACGAAGCATGCTGTGTAGGTTTTAATTCCAACAAGTTTTAGATTTAGTTTTGTTTAGCACAGTATGCAGATTTCTGTTAACTTAATATGCAGAATTTTATTTAGCACAGTATGAAGAATTTTGTTAGCAAAGTATGCAGAATTTTGATTAGTATAGTATGCAGTTTTATTGAGCATTTCAGTACAGTTTTATTAAGTATTTCCATGCAATTCTGTTAAGTATTTCAGTGCAATGTTAATAAGCATTTTAGTGTAGTTTTGTATGAGACATTCTTTTATTAGAGGTATTAATAAGTATAAGAGAGATAAAGAAAAGAAAGAAAAAGGCCAAGGCCTTAAGTAGATCCCAAAGTCAAGACTTTAGGGATTTTGGCACACAAGGTGCTTGTTAAAATGCCAAGGCATTTAAAGAAGAAATAATTAAGATAATAAGATATTTTACTTTGAAGAGGCTAGTACTCGACTTCTAAGGTTGTCGTTAAACAAATCCAGGTGTCCAATTCCAAGGTCTTGGCCCTGGTAGACCAAGGTCTGTTCTTTTAGGATTGGTGGCTCGCTACCCCAACCTATTAGGGAACGCGCATAAGATGGTACTACGCCTGGGCCCAAGAAGAAGTTGATTATTATTTTGAAGTATTAAAAGTATAAGCTTTTGAACAAGTAAAATAAGTTTCACATAAGTATAAAAGTATAAAGTATAAGATTTTAAACAAGTGAAATAAGATTCAGAAAGTGTTTAAAATTCAGCAAGTTTAGTTCTTTATGCTAGCATGATTGTATAGATTTGTTTTACATGTTTAGCATTTCAGTATGTTTCTTTTGCTTGTAGATGAGCATGAGTAGTTTTCCTTTTGAGCATTCAGCTTTTAGATTTTAGTATATTCACATGCATATTCAAGTTTTGTGAGTTAGATAGCGCTTACTAAGCAATTTTGCTTATAGTTTGCATTTCCTCTTACTGCAGATAAAGGAAAGGAAAAGCTATAGTCAAGGAAGGCGACAAGGAGGTGCGGATGGTGTGTGATGTCAGGACTATGGGAGAGACTTGGGATGTTATTGAGTTTTCATGTTTTAGTGGATAAGAAACATTTGAGATGCATTTTATATTCTATGTCATTTGAGATTGTATTTTATACTCCATGTCATTTGAGTTCATTCTTGTTTTAGATTGCATGCTGAGATGAGTTATATTTAATAAGTAGATACTGTTGTGTTTGCATTGAGATATAGTGTGTATGGTTTCTGTTATTATGTGTTATATATGCATGTCAGTATTGTATTGCATTTAGTCCTGCTGTACTGCATACACTCTGCCGAAATTTTAAGTTTTCTGGAAAAACAATTAAGTACAGTTTGTCATACTAGTTAAGTAAGAATTTATAGTACTTAAGTAACAGTCACCCTTAGAGAGTAGTAGTAAGAAGGGTGGTCGTTACACAAATAGTCCTATCCATTGAACTTAATAAAAAATCTTGGTCTAACTAGTTAGGTGTTGGTGTGGGAAGCAGCAGACAATCGAACCCAAGTTTTGATAATGGCAAAGGGTTCAAAGTTAAGTCGTCTTGTGATCTAACAAGTTCATGGAGCTTGCAGGAAAGTCCTAAGTGGTACTTAGGCAAAAGTCCTAGCTGCGGTTAGGCAAGTGGAAAACCCTAAGGGGTGGTAACCCTGGTCATAGGGGGTGGTAGCCCTATGCTGAAAGTCTTGGCGGGACGAGAGCTTCAGGCAAAAGTCCCGGGGGGGTAACCCTAGGTGGAAAGTCCTGGTGTCGCGAACCAAGTGAAAGACTGGACAGGCCGGGAAGCAGAAGTCCAGCAGAAAGTCCGGAAGCTTCGAACGCTGAGCAAAAGTCCAGTCGATCTGGAGGATCGCACTAGCAATAGGTAAATCTCCTGAGTGGAGTAGGTGAGGACGGGTTCCCCATAGAGGGAACAGTAGACGTCGGGTCGACCTAGGGTTTCTGGTTGGAAATCCAAAATCAGACCCGGACAGTCCGATGACTGTCAATTATATCACTTATAATATGTCTGTGCTAACTTTGTTTTGCAGGGTTTTGTGTTTGGGACTAACACATTTTGCAGGAACAAAGAAGCACATTTGACCTCGGATGAACAGTGTCTGAGGCGCCTCCATAGGGCTTGGAGGCGCCTCGGGTGCAAGCCGAAGCCAGCTGTCCAGAGGCGCTGGAGGCGCCTCGGAGGAAGCTGAAGGCACCTTGGACCAAGCGTTGGAGGCGCCTTGGAGCAGATTGGATGCGCCTTCAAAGGGATAAGGCGCGACCAGATCAGAGCTGATCCACGCGTGCGACTCGGCGGCCTGGAGGCGCCTCGGACAGGCTTGGAGGTGCCTCCAGCACTGTTTAAAAGAGGGACTCGAGCAGCAGCTTTTGACAACAACTTCCAAGCGATCTTTCTGTTACAAACTGCTACCGAGACTACCCCAAAGTGCTGTAACGAGATCCCGATGACCTGAAGCTTCGAAATTACACATTTTTGTTGTCGGTATACTTTTTCATTTCAAGTAGATTGTAATAACTCTATAACCATTATTCAAGTAGGAATCGCCACAGGCTCCGAACCAAGTAACTCCTCATGTCTTTCTGTGTTGCTTTATTTTCTTTTCGTTATTCCGCTGCATTTAATTACTCGTATTTTACAATTCCGGAATGAAATAGCCATGAGCGCTATTCACCCCCCCCCCCCTCTAGTGATTCTCGATCCAACAATTAGTATCAGAGCGGGGTAGCGTTGATCTGGTGCAACCACCAATCACGCAATTTTTTTCGTAGAATTTTCAATTTTACGGAGTCAATTAGAATCTAGCTTAATAGCTACCTTCTAATTATTTTTTTCGAATCGGTTTTAGCTCGAAGTTGGTGCAACACCACTCGAGCTCGTAATCTTAATTTTATTTCCCGCACTGCTAATCCAAGACCTAGTCTTGGGACATTTCTATTTTGTCATTGTTTTTGCATATTATCAATGGCCCAACAATAGGGATTCAGCACCGTTCGTCTCCCGCTCTTCACCGGAGAAGACTTCGGATATTGGAAGGGGCGAATGGAAACCTTCCTCAAGATATAGTTCGACACGTGGATGATCATCAAGACGGGATTGCAACTACCAACTGACGAAGATGGTAAGCCTACACCTTGCGAAAAATGGGAACCATCACTAATCAAGAAAGTGGAAGCCGATGCCAGAGCTACCTGCACCCTCCAGTGCAGACTGACCAAGGAAGAGCTCAACAGGGTTGGACCATTCTCCAACGCAAAAGAGCTATGGGAGAAGCTGATCGAACTCCACGAGGGCACCTCCGACACCAAGGTGTTTAAAAAAGACCTTTTGTTCAATAAATTATATAATTTGAAAATGCAGGATGGAGAGACAGCAAGTCAACTCCATGCACGTATACAAGACATTCTCAACTCCCTCCATGCGATCGGGCAAAGAGTCGAGAATCGGGACATCATAAGGTACGCACTCAACGCTTTTCCGAGGAGTACATTGTGGGCATCAATGGTAGATGCCTACAAAGTCTCCAAGGACTTATCTTCCATTAGATTAGATGAATTGTTTTCAGAATTCGAACTGCATGAACAGACTAATACACTGCTAACCGAGAAGGGTATTGCTTTGGTTGCAGGTACCAATCAAACAAGCGAACCAAGATCACGGCGAAGAACTGAACCGGAGGAGGAAGACGAACCCGACTCAGACGATGAAGATGACGAATTAACCCCCGAGCTCGTGAACCTAGTGTAGAATCTTTACAAGAAAAAGAAAGGCTTCAACAAGAGAGATCTAAAGAAGGCAGTACAATCCAAGGAGGTTCAATCTAGTTCAAAAGTCAAGCTCGAAGTGATCTGCTACGGATGCAACCAGAAAGGGCACATCAAGGCCAACTGCCCTAATCAGAAGGATGCAAAGAAGCAGAGGAAAAAGAAGGTGCTAAAGGCGACATGGGACGAATCTTCCTCAGAAGACGACGACGACGAACTCGATCAGACGAGCCTACTTGCACTAATGGCACGGGACCAGATCAATATGTCCGAGAGCGAGAGCAAGTCGGAAGCCGATTCCGAGCGAAGCCACGGATCCGTATCCATTTCTGAAGGGCCTGACACTGCTATAAGTGTACCTTGGTTAAACAATTTAGTTAATTACTTATTATATAAATTAGCTAAATCAAACCTTAAGGTCAAGTCACTTCTAAAGGAAGTAGCAGTCCTTAAAGAAGTGACTAACTCCAAATCCTTGCCTGACCCAGTTCAGACTAGAAATTCAATTCAAGTTCAAAAACTTAAGGAAGAAAATTCCAGTCTGAAAACTCAAGTCAAGGATTTGAAAAATACATTAGAACGGTTCTCTTTGGGCTCCAAGAAGCTTGACCTAATTCTTGGAATCAAAGAGTCATTTACAACAAAACTGGGCTAGGTTATAAAACTAAAAGAAAATATAGATCTTACCTGTCCTTAGTAAACAGATAAAATAGTAAATCAGTCCAAGCATGGGTACCCAAGTCCAACCTGGTTAATCAAGTTGGACTTGGTCAATATTGGATCCCTAAGGATCAAATACATTACCTCGATAGACCATACCGAGGTTATGATCCAGGGGAGGAGCTAGAAGAAAAACAATAAAAATTAAATTAATTTATAATCCAAATTAAATAAAATTAAATTAATATCTAAATTAAATTAAATTAAATTAAATTAAAATTCAAATTAAATCAAATTAAATAAAATCTAAATTAAATAAATTCAAATTCAAATCAAATCAAATTAAATTAAATTCAAATTAAATCAAACTAAATTCAAATTAAATCAAATTAAATTAATCCAAATTCAAATTTATGAAATTAAGTTTTTACAAAAATCTTAAAAATCCGAAGGAAGGCTCCAGAATAGCTGGCACCTCCAAACTTAATCTACCCGACAAGGGTAACCAAGAGTAGTCACCCGATAGGGTAATTAAGGTTAGATTAAAATGGGCTAGGTTTAACTTGACTCACAGTACTGGTGAAGTATTGGATGATAGTACATTGGGGAAGCTTAGTCATCGCATGTTTAGGAAGATATGGCTTCGACCTGGTGCATTTGGCTAAGTGGAACTGACCGAAGCTACCCTTTATGGATCCTAACCAGTTAGACCAAGGTTTTGTAATAAGTTTAATGGGTAGGACTATTTGGAAAACCTCGAAGGCATGGTTACTTTAATGATGCCCTTATGACTCACCATAGCCCAGAAGTTTATCCAAAGAATATCTACTTGTTGAACCCAAAGTTAAACCTAAATCTAACACAAAGTTAAACCAAACCCTAAAATTGAACCTAATTCATCTCACAAAAATTATAGGATTCCCTGATTCAAAATTTAGATCGGGTGAGATGACTAAGGAATAGAAATTAAAAGAAATTCAAAATTCAAAATTCAAAATTAAAATTAAAATTCAAAATTAAAATTAAATTAATTTGAAATTAAAATTCGTAAATAAAATGAAATTAAAATTCAAAATTCAAAATTCGTAATTAAAATAAATTTATTTATATTTTTAAATTAAATAAACATAAATATTAACTTAATTTCCAAAATTAATACTTTTTCAAAATTAAATTAATTTAAATAATTTTCAAATTTAATCAACTTAATTATCTTCAAAATTAATTAACTTAAATATTTTTCAAAATTACTTAACTTAATTATCTTCAAAATTAATTAACTTAAATATTTTTCAAAATCACTTAACTTAAATATTTTTCAAATTTAATTAACTTAAATATTTTTCAAAATTAATTAACTCCAATATTTTTTCAAAATTAATTAACTTAAATATTTTTTTTCAAAATCAATTAACTTAAATATCTTTCAAAATTACTTAACTTAAATATTTTTCAAAATCACTTAACTTAAATATTTTTCAAAATTACTTAACATAAATATTTTTCAAAATTAATTAACTTAAATATTTTTCAAAACTACTTAACATAAATATTTTTCAAAATTACCTAACTTAAATATTTTTCAAAATTAATTAATTTAAATATTTTTCAAATTTAATTAACTTAATTATCTTCAAAAGTAATTAACTTAAATATTTTTCAAATTTAATTAAATTAATTATTTTTCAAATTTAATTAATTTAAATATTTTTCAAATTAAATTAACTTAATTATTTTTCAAAATTAAATTAAACTTAATTATTTTTCAAATTTAATTAACTTAATTATTTTTCAAATTTAATTAACTTAATTATTTTTAAAATTTAATTAACTTAATTATTTTTCAAATTTAATTAACTTAATTATATTTCAAATTTAATTAACTTAATTATTTTTCAAATTAAATTAACTTAATTATTTTTCAAAATTAAATTAACTTAATTATCTTTTAAAATTAAATTAACTTAATTATCTTTCAAAATTAAATTAATTATCTTTCAAAATTAAATTAACTTAATTAATCTTTTTCAAAAATTTTATTAACTTAAATAACCTCTTCAAAGTTTAAAAAGCATAAACCAATTAATAATTTTTAAATATAAAAAAAACTTGTTAAAAAATTAAAAGAATATTTACCAATAATGCTTTGAAAATCTATCTAATAGAGTTTGAAAATTTAAAAGCTTAAGTTTTCAAAATTTTGGCTAAACATAGTTGTTTTGCACTTAAACTATTTTTACTTAGCCAAATTTCACTAAGTTTTTTCCTACAAAGTTTTAAAAGCCAGGTATTTTAAATGTTATTTTTTGGGCTTCAACATTTTTACTAAGTTTTTCCTATAAAGTTTTTTTTTGATATATGGCAAAGGGGAGAGTAGGACAAAAAAATTCAAAATTCAAACTAAGGATAAGAGTTATCTTATTAAGGGGGAGCCTTAACTTTAGAAACCTTAAGTTTACCTTAAATTTTAAAATCCTTTTTGCTTGTACTTAACCTGTTACTTAAGTTTGTGCTTTAACTCCTTATTTAAAAGCATGCTTATGTTTATTTATGCTTTTTATTTTACTTAACTTTGAATTTAGTTGTCATAATCAAAAATGGAGAGATTGTTGGTGTGAGAAGCATCAGACGATCGAACCCAAGTTTTGATAATGGCAAAGGGTTCAAAGTTAAGTCGTCTTGTGATCTAACAAGTTCATGGAGCTTGCATGAAAGTCCTAAGTGGTACTTAGGCAAAAGTCCTAGCTGTGGTTAGGCAGGTGGAAAACCCTAGGGGGTGGTGACCCTAGGTCATAGGGGGTGGTAATCCTATGCGGAAAGTCTTGGTGGGTCGAGAGGTTCAGGCAAAAGTCTTAGGGGGGTAACCCTAGGTGGAAAGTCCTGGTGTCGCAAACCAGGTGAAAGACTGGACGAGCCAGGAAGCGAAAGTCCAACAGAAAGTCCGGAAGCTTCGAACGCTAAGCAAAAGTCCAGACGATTTGGAGGATCGCACTGGCAAATGGTAAATCTCCTGAGTGGAGTAGGTGAGGACGCGTTCTCCGTAGAGGGAACAGTAGGCGTCAGGTCGACCTAGGGTTTCTGGTTGGAAATCCGAAGTCAGACCCGGACAGTCCGATGTCTATAAATTATATCACTTATAATATGGTTGTGCTAACTTTGTTTTGCAGGGTTTTGTGTTTGGGTTGTTGGTATTACCATGCTGATTGGGTATATGATGTGGATTGTACATAGGTGGGTATGTGTTATAGGAGTCATCTTGTTGACCGTGCATTTACATGTGGTGTGTACATACATATTTGTCATGTACGTTTGGAGGAGTTGTGTTGATTGTATGTTTGAGGTATATACACAGGTCTGTTGTGTTTTTACTAGAGGATACATGTTGATTGTATTTATATTTTGTGTACATGTGTCTGGTGGGATTATTGGAGATTTTTGATTGATTATACATGTGTAGTGTATACATATGTTTGGTGGGATACGTGGAGGTATCATGACGATCATACTCTTGCTGGAGGTATTTATGAGGTTTGAGGTTGTTACATGGATGATGATTATATATATATATATCATGTTCATCATTCATTGCATCTGATGACCATTATCTCCCTTGTGGTTGAGAGAGTCATCAGTTGGTTTGGGAATAGCACCGCACACTCGGCCACTCATGGGTAGTGGTAGCTGGAGCAGTTGCTGCTAGTCCTGTCGTGCCACCCGGTCATGAGGTTTTGTGAGATCCGGCGTTGTGAGCAGTCAGTGACCCTGATGCTATGTAGCTAGATAGCTATTAGCGGACTGTCCGCCTCGACCACTATATAGTGGGCTGGAGGGTAGTACAGTCGTCACAGACCCAAGCCTCTCGGACATACAGGGGTCGTGGTATCTTGTAACGACCCAATTTTCCCTATTTCAAGTTCTAAAAGTCCATAAAAATATTTGGAAATACCTTTAAAATATTCTATAGATTTTTAGAAATTTTTAGAGTATTTTTACGTAATTTTTGGAGTTCGCTTGGTATTTTTACCAAGAGAAAGAAGTTTTAAAAAAAAAAGAGAAGAAATATGTTGAAGCCAGGTTTTGAACCCACAACCTCGACCCAAGCGGAACCTCAGCCGAAACCAGCCCAACCAGCTGAGCTACACGATTTTTTGTTAACCTTATATGGAGCGAAATATATATATACAGTAGCTGGAACGTTTGAAATAAATTGGAGAAAAAGGGGCGCGGCTGAGAATCGAAGCACAAACCTCTGGCTTCAAGCAAAGCCCAACGGACCAACTGGGCTAGCGATCGTTGCTAATTAAATAGGCAGCGGCAAATATATAAGCTATAGTTGGAACCAAAAATAACTCTAGTTATAAGGAGAGGATTTAGGTTTCCCGAAACCTAATTTCTTTCTCACCTCTTCTCACGCGGCGTCGGCGATTCCTCTCGGGCAGAAACGAAGCCGCGGCTAGGGCTTCGTCTCCGGTGGCCGGCGAGCACTTTTCTCCAAGAGCTCTTCACACCGTTGAGATCCTCTCGTCGAGGAGAGGTTGTGGGCACGAGGAGGAGCCGAAGGTCGAGCTACCGAAACCCTAGAACCTCTCTTTCTCGGTTGTAAGTCCAAGAAAACGAAGGTGAGTCGCTACTCACCTGCAGTAGGATAGTTTCGTATTTCTATTTCGTTTGTTTCCGAATTTTTTTGTGGTGTTGGTTTAGGGTTTGCCGCCGTGACCTTCAAAGAAGGAATAGGATGGGTAAAATTCAAGAATGTGGGTTTGATATCTCAAGCTTTATAGTTTGAATTCGGATTTTGTTATACTAGGCAATGAGAAATCTTTTGTTTTGGTACTTTGCCGTGGACTGAGCAGTAGCAACCTTCAATTCTTGTTGTTGCCATGGCACATAGGATAGAGAACAATTGATGTCTTGGTTTTCAGTAGTTGAAAATATTGTGGCATGTTTTAAAGGTTTCCTTTACTCTATATATACATAAGCTGGGATTAAGTTTTCATAGGTTGTTTCATTTTCTTGAAACATTTCAGATCCTTGTTCTTTTCACCATGCTTCCTACGAAGGAATACCCTGCTCTGTTCGTGTGGAATTTTACAGTTTAAAGATCTGTTGCTCGATGAGGAATTTTGAGTTTTGGGTTTCTTTTGTTTAATTCTGCTGTAACTAGTTTAAAGGGTTATGTTGCTTGATAAAAGTATAGTTATGAACAAGTTACTGGAATCTTTAGTTTTGGCAGGTTCTGGTTTTGTATGTGTTGGGTATTTGAAATGAAACCAAGTTTTATGTGGGTTTTAAAACTCCAGTACGTGTCAATTTGTGATGGCAACAGTAGTGTTCCTTTATGCTTTGCTTGGAAGGAATCAATTTAGAATGAGTAGTATCTCTCAGGTTCTGTTCTAGTAAATCCACGTTTCAAGAACAACTTTAAGCTTAACACGTGTAATAGGTTTAGAAAACTAGCATTCCTTACTTTAAGCTTGTTGTGGGGATTTTTGGAATATATGCATATATGTTTTCATTTGCTATTATTGAGCATGTGCAGCTTTTAATTGCTATGAGTTGAGCATGATCAGTTTTCTTTATTACTAGATGCACATGAGCAGTTTCCTTGGTTTTATTTGCTATTTTAATAAGCATGAACAACCATGTATTCTAGTGGGAAAATAAGAGTTCTATCAAATTATTTTAGAAGCATTAACAAGTAAAAAGAAAGAAAAGGCCAAGGCCTTAAGTAAATCCCAAAGTCAAGACTTTATGGATTTTGGCACATAGGATGCTATTAAAATGCCAAGGCATTTAAAGAAGAAGTATTTAAGATAAAAAGTATTTTACTTTTAAGAAGAGGCTAGTACCCGACTTCCAATGTTGTCGTTAAACAAATCTAGGTGTCCAATTCCAAGGTCTTGGCCCTGGTAGACCAAGGTCTGCTCTTTTAGGATTGGCGGCTCGCTACCCCAACCTATTAGGGAACGCGCATAAGATGGTACTATGCCTGGGCCCAAGAGAAGTTGATTATTATTTTCAAGTATTAAAGTATAAATTTTAAACAAGTGAAATAAAAGAATAAGATTAGAGTAAAAGAAGTTTCACTTTGTTTTAAAGATCAGCAAGTTTAGCTTTCTTTTATGCTAGCAGCTTTTACATGTTTAGTTTCTTACATGTTATTTATTTGCTAGTTGATGAGCATGTTTTGCTTTATATGTTAGCATTCCAGTTAGTTTGCTTTCTTTATTAGTTTATGAGCATGAGTAGTTATACATGTTATCTTTTCTATTAGTTGATTTCTTTGCTATTTATGAGCATGAGTAGCTTTACATATTAGCATTCAATTTTAGCATGTTTTTATTTGTATACATGCATATCGAGTTTTTGTGAGTTAGATAGCGCTCACTAAGCTTTATGCTTATAGACTGCACTTTCTCCTACTGCAGATAAAGAAAAAGGAAAGCTAATATGAAGGAAGGCGACAAGGAGATGCAAGAGGGGTGTGTGATGTCTGCACTATGGAAGTCCTAGGGATCCTTGCGAATAAAATAAATTATGATTTGTTCTTTGAGTTAATTAAGTCTTTATGTGTTAAGGAAATTTGATAACTGTTTATAAGGACACTTGATACTGTGTTTGCTATTCAGTTGTGAGTATGGATTAGTTTTCCTTTATTGTTGCTGAGTTAGAATTTTTATACTGCGTGGTTGATTGTTATGTGTTCCAGCCGCTTGTGGCTGAGTATATATACTGCATGTATTGTTGAATATGGTCACCGGTACAGGGGAGACTCTGTCGAAATTTTTTGGTAGGGTTTTCATGTGGTTTTTAATCACACCGGTTAAGTAGAGTTAGTAGTTAAGTAACGGTCATCCTTAGAGAATAGTAGTAGTAAGAAGGGTGGTCGTTACAGTTGGTATCAGAGCAAGTCCTATTCTCCAGCATCACACATCAGCATCATCCTTGCCGTCTTCAAATAAGAAAGTATTTAAGTTTTCTTTCTTATGCTTTCCTTATTATTTGCATTATAGAATATTTGCTTGTATGCGCTTTAGTAAGATAAAAGTTTGTTTCTCTTTATTCATACATATGTATGTTTAGAAAGGATTATGTTTAGAAAGGATAAAGAATATATCAAGTCTTTCTTTTCTTTGCATAATTAGATGTCAAGAAGAGGACGCCCCCGTACCGCTCGTATTGAGGACCAGGCTCAGGAGAACGAAGAGCCCAGAGCAGCTGTACCAAATCTCGCTGAAGTTGTTGCTCAACTCCAGAGACAGGTAGCAGAGCAGCAGCAAGTGATCGTCAATCTGATGGCGAATCAGCAGCCAGTTCCTCCCACTCCTCCAACAATCACTGTGGAGACTCCAGTGGTGACTGAGGTTCCACCAGCCGTCCTGGAAGTCTCCACAGCACCTAGAAGACAAGAAGCATATCTGATACAGTGGCTGAAACTGAAGCCAGAGAGTTTCTCAGGCACGACTGAGCCCTGGGATGCTCAAGCTTGGTTTAAGACACTGGAAAGCACCATGGAACTTCTTGATTGGCCAGAAGTTGAGAAAGTCAAGTGTGCTTCATTTTGCCTATCTGGAGATGCTCGTATGTGGTGGGAGAGAGTTAAAAGTAAGAGAGCAGTTAATCAGATGAGTTGGGCTGACTTTGAAGCAGAGTTTTATGAAGAATTCTTCCGTCAGCGGATTACCAATAAGCATTATGAGGAGTTCATAGAATTCAGACAAGGTGACCTGTCAGTGGAAGAAGCAGTAAAGAAATTCAATAGGCTAGCTCGTCTCTGCCCAGAGCTAGTAAGCACGGAGAAGGAACGAGTCAGACTGATGCTCAGGATGCTGAGGCCAGTGATAGCACTTAATGTGAGTAGTGGAGCTCATCAGGCTCAGACTGGCGAAGAGTTGGTCAGTAGAGCATTAGTTGCTGAGCACTATCTGGATAGCATCAGAGCACAACGAGCGCAGCAAAAGTCAGTCAAGATCGAAGATAAGACAGCTGGGAGTCAGAAACCTCAGGCAAATAAGCAGAACTGGAAAGGCAAGGGTAACAAAAGAAAGCAGTGGAACTCAGGAGGTAATCAGAAAGGAGGACCAGCAAATAAGCAGACCAAGATCCCTCTCTGTCCTAAATGTGGGAGAACACATCCAGGAGCCTGTCTTTTGGGTAAGACTGGATGCTATGCATGTGGGAAGGAAGGACACATGGCTAGAGAATGTCCTAACAAGCTCAAAGCACCTCAGCCACAGCCAATACAATATGGAGGCAAACCTCAGCTACATTATATGCCTGCAACTTTGGAAGGACCTCAGATCAGTCAAGGAAGGTTGGAAGCCCCACCAGTTCCAGCCAGTGCCAGAGTATTCTCCCTCACCAAAGAAGAAGCTGCTAGTGCCTCGACGAGTAGTTATTTTTCAGCATATAGCTACTGCACTATTTGATACTGGGGTGACCCATTCTTTTGTATCCATACTTTTTGCCAAAGAATTACAGGTACCTACAGAAAACATGAACTCCAAGCTCCTGACGACCCTACCTTCTGGGGAAGTCATGGAATCCGACCAGTGGCTTCGGGCTGTACCAGTCAGAATTTCAAACCGTGAGCTATATATAAATCTGGTGGTCCTCGCCATGCAGGATTTCGATATCATTTTGGGTATGGATTTCCTCAGCAAGTATAGTGCTTCAGTGGACTGCCGCAGAAGGAAAGTGATCTTTAGTCCAGAAGGTGAATCATCCTTTGAGTTCACAGGGGTGCCAAGGAGGAAGACCCAGAAGTTCCTTTCTTCTCTCACAGCTCACCAGATGTTAGCTAAAGGGTGTGCTGGTTTTCTTGCGCACATTGTGAGTACAGAAGAACAAGAAAGACCCAAGCAGGAGGAAGTTCTGTAGTCTGTGAGTATCCAGAGGTATTTCCTGAAGAACTACCTGGACTACCTCCCAACAGAGAAGTGGAGTTTGAGATTGAACCGGTTCCTGGTACCACCAATTTCAAAAGCTCCATACCGCATGTCTCCAGCAGAGCTGAAAGAACTACAGGAACAACTTCATGAGCTGCTTGACAAAGGCTTCATCCGCCCTAGTCATTCACCATGGGGAGCTCCTGTGTTGTTCGTCAAGAAGAAAGACGGATCTATGCGGATGTGCATAGATTATAGAGCTCTAAATCAAGTGACAATCAAGAACAAGTACCCTCCCGTGATCGACGACCTATTTGATCAATTGAGAGGGGAGTATTCTCAAAGATAGACCTGCGCCCTGGGTACCATCAGCTAAAAGTGAAGGAAAGAGACATACCTGAACGGCTCGGGACCAGACACGGACACTACGAGTTCGTAGTCATGCCTTTGGTGTGACTAATGCACTGTTTCATGGACCTGATGAACAGAGTGTTCAGAGAATACCTTGACAAATTTGTCATTGTGTTCATCTACGACATTCTAATATATTCCAGAACCCCAGAGGAACATGACACGCATTTGAGGATAGTACTGCAGACTCTTCAGCAAAAGCAACTTTACGCTAAGTTCTCAAAGTGCGAGTTCTGGTTAGATCAGGTGGCATTTCTAGGTCACATAATTTCTAAAGAAGGCATTCAAGTGGATCCGGCCAAAATAGAGTCAACAACCGGAGTAGACCCAAGAACGCCAGGAGATCAGAAGCTTCCTGGTTTAGCTGGGTACTACAGAAATTTGTGGAGGACTTTTCCGGATAGCCTCTCCACTAACAACCCTCACCAGAAAGAATAAGAAGTTTGAATGGTCGATAAATGTGAGCAAAGTTTCCAAGAGCTCAAGAAGAGACTGACCAGTGCTATCTGACTATTCCGTAAAGTGACAGGAGTTTTGACATCTGTGATGCTTCCAAGATGGGCTTAGGAGTACTCATGCAGGAAGGAAAAGTGATAGCTTATGCTTCCAAACAACTCAAAGATTATGAAAAGAACTACCCCACTCATGATCTTGAGTTGGCAGCTGTGGTCTTTGCACTAAAACTCGCGACATTATTTGTATGGCGTTCAGTGCAGAATTTTCACAGACCATCGAGTACTTCTTCACTCGAAGGACTTAAACATGAGACAGCGGAGGTGGCTAGAGTTGGTCAAAGATTATGACTGTGAAATCCTCTACCATCCAGGCAAAGCTAATAAAGTGGCAGATGCGCTAAGCAGAAAATCCAGTGCATCCCTAATGTCTTTGTCATCATTAGCCCTACCACTACAGAAGGAGTTGTCAGATTTTGGAATGGAAATTATTTATGGGCAACTCTCTACATTGACCTTAGTGTCTACCTTGCTTGAGGATATACAGAGAAAGCAAAGTGAAGATCCAGATATCTAGAAGATCAAGCAAGGGATACAGAAAGAAGAAAATTTAGAGTTTCGAGTATCAGACAGTGGAATTCTTTATCAAGGAAGCCGCCTGTGTGTTCCCAATGATGAAGAGCTGAGAAAGAAAATTTTAGAAGAAGCTCATAGTACACCTTACTCCATGCATCCTGGTTCTACCAAGATGTATCAAGACATGAAACAGAGATTCTGGTGGTCTGGACTCAAAAGAGATGTAGCTAAATATGTCAGTACCTGCCTGACATGTCAGAGGGTCAAAGCAGAACACCAGAGACCAGGAGGAGTTCTACAACCTCTTCCTATACCAGAGTGGAAGTGGGAAGACATATCCATGGACTTCATAACAGGTCTCCCAAGAACCACAAATGGATATGATGCGATATGGGTGATAGTGGACAGATTGACCAAGTCTGCTCATTTTCTAGCCATCAAGGTGTCCCACTCTATAGAGCAGTTGGCACAGCTGTATGTTAAAGAGGTGATCAGACTTCACGGAGTTCCTAAATCTATTGTTTCTGATAGAGATGGGCGCTTTACCTCTCACTTTTGGGAGTGTGTTCAGACTGCACTGGGCACCAAACTCAAGTTCAGCACAGCCTTCCATCCTCAGACTGATGGACAGACAGAGCGAGTAAATCAGATTCTAAAAGATATGCTCAGAGCTTGTGCACTAGATTTCAAAGGAAGTTGGTGCAAGTATCTATGCTTAGCTGAATTTGCCTACACCAACAGCTATCAGGTCACCATCAAGATGGCACCTTATGAGGCACTGTATGGTAGGAAGTGCAGATCACCCATTTGCTGGCAAGAAGCAGGTGAGAGAAAAGAAATGGAAGTAGAACTGGGCATTCAGACAGAGCTGATGGATGAGACTACTCAGGCTATTCAGAAGATCAGACAGAGAATTGAGACTGCCCAGAGTAGACAAAAGAGTTATGTTGACATACACCGTAGGCCACTTGAATTCCAAGTAGGGGATTCAGTCTTTCTCAAGGTCGCTCCTATGAAGGGAGTGATGAGATTTGGCAAGAAGGGCAAATTAAGTCCTCGTTATGTAGGACCTTACCTGATCACAGAAAGGATTGGGAAAGTAGCTTACAGGCTGGACTTACCACAAGACATGTTAGCAATACACAATGTATTTCATGTCTCCATGCTAAAGAAGTGTCTCCACGACCCTAGCCAAGTGATTCAGCCTCAGTCAGTGCAGATCCAAGAGGATCTTAGTTATGAGAGCAGACCTACACAGATAATGGACAGAGCAGTCAAGAGACTAAGAAACAAAAAAGTACCACTAGTGAAGGTTGTCTGGCAGAACCAGAAGTACGAGGAAATCACTTGGGAGCGGGAGGACAGTATGAGACAGAAGTATCCAGAGCTATTCTAAGTTCGAGGATGAACTTTTTATAAGGTATGGGGGATTGTAACGACCCAATTTTCCCTATTTCAAGTTCTAAAAGTCCATAAAAATATTTGGAAATACCTTTAAAATATTCTAGAGATTTTTAGAAATTTTTAGAGTATTTTTACGTAATTTTTGGAGTTCGTTTGGTATTTTTACCAAGAGAAAGAAGTTTTAAAAACAAAGAGAAGAAATATGTTGAAGCCAGGTTTTGAACCCACAACCTCGACCCGAGCGGAACCTCAGCCGAAACCAGCCCAACCAGCTGAGCTACACGATTTTTTGTTAACCTTATATGGAGCGAAATATATATATGCAGTAGCTGGAACGTTTGAAATAAATTGGAGAAAAAGGGGCGCGGCTGAGAATCGAAGCACAGACCTCTGGCTTCGAGCAAAGCCCAACGGACCAACTGGGCTAGCGATCGTTGCTAATTAAATAGGCAGCGGCAAATATATAAGTTATAGTTGGAACCAAAAATAACTCTAGTTATAAGGAGAGGATTTAGGTTTCCCGAAACCTAATTTCTTTCTCACCTCTTCTCACGCGGCATCGGCGATTCCTCTCGGGCATAAACGAAGCCGCGGCTAGGGCTTCGTCTCCGGCGGCCGGCGAGCACTTTTCTCCAAGAGCTCTTCACACCGTTGAGATCCTCTCGTCGAGGAGAGGTTGTGGGCACGAGGAGGAGCCGAAGGTCGAGCTACCGAAACCCTAGAACCTCTCTTTCTCGGTTGTAAGTCCAAGAAAACGAAGGTGAGTCGCTACTCACCTGCAGTAGGATAGTTTCGGATTTCTATTTCGTTTGTTTCCGAATTTTTCTGTGGTGTTGGTTTAGGGTTTGCCGCCGTGACCTTCAAAGAAGGAATAGGATGGGTAAAATTCAAGAATGTGGGTTTGATATCTTAAGCTTTATAGTTTGAATTCGGATTTTGTTATACTAGGCAATGAGAAATCTTTTGTTTTGGTACTTTGCCGTGGACTGAGCAGTAGCAACCTTCAATTCTTGTTGTTGCCATGGCACATAGGATAGAGAACAATTGATGTCTTGGTTTTCAGTAGTTGAAAATATTGTGGCATGTTTTAAAGGTTTCCTTTACTCTATATAAACATAAGCTGGGATTAAGTTTTCATAGGTTGTTTCATTTTCTTGAAACATTTCAGATCCTTGTTCTTTTCACCATGCTTCCTACGAAGGAATACCCTGCTCTGTTCGTGTGGAATTTTACAGTTTAAAGATCTGTTTCTCGATGAGGAATTTTGAGTTTTGGGTTTCTTTTATTTAATTCTGCTGTAACTAGTTTAAAGGGTTATGTTGCTTGATAAAAGTATAGTTATGAACAAGTTACTGGAATCTTTAGTTTTGGCAGGTTCTGGTTTTGTATGTGTTGGGTATTTGAAATGAAACCAAGTTTTATGTGTGTTTTAAAACTCCAGTACGTGTCAATTTGTGATGGCAACAGTAGTGTTCCTTTATGCTTTGCTTGGAAGGAATCAATTTAGAATGAGTAGTATCTCTCAGGTTCTGTTCTAGTAAATCCACGTTTCAAGAACAACTTTAAGCTTAACACGTGTAATAGGTTTAGAAAACTAGCATTCCTTACTTTAAGCTTGTTGTGGGGATTTTTGGAATATATGCATATATGTTTTCATTTGCTATTATTGAGCATGTGCAGCTTTTAATTGCTATGAGTTGAGCATGATCAGTTTTCTTTATTACTAGATGCACATGAGCAGTTTCTTTGGTTTTATTTGCTATTTTAATAAGCATGAACAACCATGTATTCTAGTGGGAAAATAAGAGTTCTATCAAATTCTTTTAGAAGCATTAACAAGTAAAAAGAAAGAAAAAGAAAAGAAAGAAAAGGCCAAGGCCTTAAGTAAATCCCAAAGTCAAGACTTAATGGATTTTGGCACATAGGATGCTATTAAAATGCCAAGGCATTTAAAGAAGAAGTATTTAAGATAAAAAGTATTTTACTTTTAAGAAGAGGTTAGTACCCGACTTCCAAGGTTGTCGTTAAACAAATCTAGGTGTCCAATTCCAAGGTCTTGGCCCTGGTAGACCAAGGTCTGCTCTTTTAGGATTGGCGGCTCGCTACCCCAACCTATTAGGGAACGCGCATAAGATGGTACTATGCCTGGGCCCAAGAGAAGTTGATTATTATTTTCAAGTATTAAAGTATAAATTTTTAACAAGTGAAATAAAAGAATAAGATTAGAGTAAAAGAAGTAAGTTTCACTTTGTTTTAAAGATCAGCAAGTTTAGCTTTCTTTTATGCTAGCAGCTTTTACATGTTTAGTTTCTTACATGTTATTTATTTGCTAGTTGATGAGCATGTTTTGCTTTATATGTTAGCATTCCAGTTAGTTTGCTTTCTTTATTAGTTTATGAGCATGAGTAGTTATACATGTTATATTTTCTGTTAGTTGATTTCTTTGCTATTTATGAGCATGAGTAGCTTTACATATTAGCATTCAGTTTTAGCATGTTTTTATTTGTATACATGCATATCGAGTTTTTGTGAGTTAGATAGCGCTCACTAAGCTTTATGCTTATAGACTGCACTTTCTCCTACTGCAGATAAAGAAAAAGGAAAGCTAATATGAAGGAAGGCGACAAGGAGATGCAAGAGGGGTGTGTGATGTCTGCACTATGGAAGTCCTAGGGATCCTTGCGAATAAAATAAATTATGATTTGTTCTTTGAGTTAATTAAGTCTTTATGTGTTAAGGAAATTTGATAACTGTTTATAAGGACACTTGATACTGTGTTTGCTATTCAGTTGTGAGTATGGATTAGTTTTCCTTTATTGTTGCTGAGTTAGAATTTTTATACTGCGTGGTTGATTGTTATGTGTTCCAGCCGCTTGTGGCTGAGTATATATACTGCATGTATTGTTGAATATGGTCACCGGTACAGGGGAGACTCTGCCAAAATTTTTTGGTAGGGTTTTCATGTGGTTTTTAATCACACCGGTTAAGTAGAGTTAGTAGTTAAGTAACGGTCATCCTTAGAGAATAGTAGTAGTAAGAAGGGTGGTTGTTACATATCTGGAGAGGTGGCGGGGTGACCATGGAGCATGCATGCACTTTTGCATATGATGCGCGATGCATCTGGGGGTTATATTTGCATACATGCCTAGTAGATACTAGTTGCATGTGATTGTCGTTGTTGCACTTGATTGAGATATGGTTGTTGCATTTGGTTGCCATGCTGCATACATGTCATTTATTTTACATGTATATGCAGTCGTATTTATATTGCACAGGTGTCACGGGTATATCTGTTGCAGATCCGGTGAGTTTACTGATCATTGTACCATGTGTCGATTCCAGATTGGGTACGTATTTGTCATTATGTTAGTTGTCGTTTGTACAGTTTATATGTCAGGTTATTATGTCAGTTATGTTTAGGTACATTGATTATGATAGTATGATCATGTTCTTTATTCCCTACTGAGACTGTATACTTGTGATCTCCATGTTGTTTATGGACCATGCACTATCTTGTCTATTACCCGCTGAGTTACCTATACTCACCACCGCATGTATACATTTATGTTTTCAGGTAGCTTGTAGATGGTTAGTGTCGCTCGGAGTATCTTGTCTGCCGGGTCCTACGTCACATCCGAAGATCGTGCTTGTTTTCTTTTGTATATTCTTTTCTTATTTTTTGGCATTGTATTTGTGTATAGCCATGTGGCTATCTTATGGTTTTGGTGTTGTATTTGTGTTTAAGCCGTGCCGGCATGCATTGTATTTATTTGTGTTGTGTGGGCTTTCCTTCATTTTTCTGCTGTGTTTTAGTACAACCGTGTGGGTTGTTTTATATATAACTGCGTGGTTGTAATTGTTTCATTCCAGCCGAGTGGGCTGTTATTATAACTATGTGGTTGTGTATATAAATATTCCAGCCGGATGTGGCTGATGTATATTTTGTTTGTAGTGATGCTTCATATTGTCACCGGTGCAGGGGAGATGTTGCCGGATTTTTGTCTAGCAGGGACTCCTTTGGGGGCGTGACAATTTAGTGGTATCAGAGCAGGTTTACGGTACTTGCTATGTGTTTTGGATTTTTGAGATTTATCTGATACCAATTTTTGGTATCAGAGCAGGTATGATGTCTGTTATTCGTGTTTTGGATTTCATGATTCGATATTCTTGATGTGACTTTTCGGGTTTTGGGACCAGGCAGTAGCAGGACATCTCTCGAGCTATAGGAGGTATGTTTGCATATTGTTATCATACATTTCTGTTGGTGTTTGTATTGTTGCCCGTGATAGTTAGTTATGACATGTGTTAGTACTCTCTGGTTAGTACATGCCTATTTGTTTGTAGCATGCATTGCATGTGTTGGGTCAATCACTGATCACGGGTGACCTAATGGAGATCAAGGATTACAGTCTCAAGGGATTCTTCATATCATACTACCAGTTGTGTTAGTTGTTGCTACTATTAGTTGGTTGAGATTTAGAGTCACATATCAGTGTCCATCATTATTAGCTGGATAGTGGATGATATCTGTATACGTATATTGACTCAGTTTGTATTACTCCAGTTGGTTAGATCAGTTTAGGATTAATTTACCTGATCGACTTGTGCAGTGGTGGTTTGATTTATCTTAGTTGGTTTTGTACTCCTGTTGTTTGGATTAGTAGAGTATTGATTTACTCATGTTGGTTAGGTTAGTAGATTACCCTCGTTGACTTGGGTACTGGTGGATCGATTTTACCTTAGTTAGTTTCAACAGTGGATGATTGATTTACTCTTGTTGGATCAGATAGTGTTGATCGATTTATTTTGTTGGTCCGACCAGTAGAGGACTGACTTACTCTATTTTTAGATATTCCTGTCTTTGGGATGTTTCATACTTGGTTAGATATTTTGACTTGTACCGGTGTAGAAAGGACTGAATTAGTCGTATACCATTATCGGCTTGGTCAGTCTATAGAGGATTGATGTATCCTATTCCATGGGGACTTTGACCATGGACTGTCTGTACCTAGTTGGATGACTTGGGGGGTATATTCGGGTAGGATACCTCTACTGTCGTCGAAAAGTGTAAAGCTATCTGCTTAACACTTATGAGATACAACCGTTACTAGGGTATAACTTGGAGAGTACATTCAGATATATGATTTGTACTGACGTGAGGGAGTTGAAATTAGCTGCTTAACCTTTACGTGACCCGGTACCACATGAAGGAAGAAGCAGAGAATGTTTTTGGAGATCAGGTCATCACTTGGTGATTTCCTTGAGGTGTTTTGGAGTGAGAGTAGTTCTTTACCTTTTTCAGTAGCATGGTGGTTTATAAGGCGATGACTAGTAGACTCGCCTATCGTTGTTCCATGGGAGATCCTGACTCATGGGACTATTGGATATGATTAGATATCCATGATGTACTTAGTGATATATATACCCCGCAATGATACGGAGGAAGTGGTATTAGTTGAGTAATATCTAGGAGTTCTGATCGTAACTAGGTATGATTTCAGAGGATGATCTTCGAGGGGTAGAGCGTCGATTGACAGATATTTTGATCAGCTATTTAGTTGTAGTGTTCCTTTATCTTTGTGTTCATTGCTTGATACTGGAGGTTGCTGAACCTCAGGGGGGAGCAATCACAGTATGATGGGGTACAAGACAATGGTTAGACGACTCAGCTAACATTGTCTCTATCAGGTGGCTTAAGACCTTGACCACGTGATCATTTTACCAGATCTTGTAGTCTATATCTCATATTAGAGGGTTTAACCTTTTATCAGTATTTGTCGAGGGACATATATAGGATGATGATGAGGGTGGTGGAGATATCTTCTTGATGGGTAGACTCTTAGTCAGGAGATTGTGTGGCCCTTTGACTTTGGATTGACATTTCTTTTCTATGGATATTTGATTATCAGAAAAGATGAGATGATTAGATTTGACAGACTTTTTGGATACATTTAGTTTGTTGGTAGTGAGTGTTAAAGATTGGATGATATCCTTTTACTCTATCTTTGTGTAGGGGACTATCTGGTATGATTGATTGATGTTGAGGATGATTTTGATTGGGGGATATTGGGAGGTCAGGTGTGATGATATGTCATCTTTTGATGATCTATTAGTAGATATTTGATTTGATGATCTATTGTTTAGTATTTGATGCTGATAGGGACATGAGGAGTAGCACTTGTGTGATATTTATGGATTTGGTGATTTATAGTTGGTGATCAGATCACAGATTTGTTGGGGATCTTATGGTTGAGAGTGTTTGTGGTATGGATATTATGAGTCCTTGGTGTTATCATTTAGGCATACCGTGCCCTAAATGTTTTTATGGACTCGATGTATTTGGTATTCCTAGGGTGTTTGAATCAGTTTTCATTGTCTTCATTGACGATGTTGGGATTTATTCCTGATTCGAGGTGGATTATGTACACTATCTTTTTATAGTTCTAGGGATGTTTCGACGGGAACATCTATATGTGAAGTTAGTAGTACGTATTGTGATTGTCTTTTACGAGTTTTTGGGACACATTGTCTCTGGTAGAGGGATATCAGTGGATCCACAGGAGATAGAGGTGGTTATCAGTTGGGAGTGGGCGTAGTCTATACCGGAGATTCGCTGTTCCTTTCGTGGTCTGGCTGGATATTATCGGAGATTAGTTGAGGGTTTCTCCAGCATTATACAGTTGACCGAACTGTCTAGGAAGGGTATGGAATTTTCCTGCATAGATGTTTGTGAGATCAATTTAGATAGCTGCACATATCTTAGTAGTACTTTCTAGTGTAGACGGATTTGCACTCTACACAGAGGTATCATATCTGGGGTTTAGTGCAGTTTCGATATAGCATGAGCAGAGTAGTCTCGTGCCAGTAGTTAGAATTCTCGTGTAATGAGAATGAGATTCATTGATTTCCGTGGGAGATTATGTGTGTTCCCGAGCCACTTCTTATCTGGGAGGAGTTACTGCAGGAAACACACTGATCTAGATTTGCGATACATTCGGGCGACACCCGATGTATAGAGACTTGGAGTATTCTTATGGATGGGATGATATGAAGAAAGACATCGCGGATTTGTAGCTTGATGTCTAATATGTCAGCAAGTGGAGGCTGAACATCAGAGATTAGTAGGATTATCTCCGTTGATTTGGATACTGGAGTGGAGTGGGAGTATGTTATGATGGATTTTGTTGTGGGATTACCCAAGACTCGGAGAGGATATGATGGTTTGGGTAATCATTGATTTGTTGAGGACTATGCTCCCTAGCTATCGATTTGTAGGACGGATTCTTTTGGATTGAGTAGGGGGATAATATACTGTAGAGAGATTTCCGGACATTATGGTATATCTCTGAGGGTCGTATTGGATGGAGATCAGCAATTTCACATCTTGGTTTTGACTGTGATTACAGTAGACTTTGGATTAGGAGTTTCACTTTAGTATAGATTTTCATCTCAGACTGATGGATAGTTTGAGTGATCTATATAGGTGTTGGAGGATCTATTGATAGTGGAATTTTGGATCTTAGAGGTGTTTGATTTATCCATAGTTGGGTAGATTACAGAGTGGGAGTAGCGGGAGTAGGGTGAGTTCATAGCTCACAGAGTTGTCACTAGTCACTTGGAGGAGGATTGTCATGTTTGGAGATTTGTTCATCATACTTGGATAGAGGGGTATATGAGTGTGTTGCTTGGAGGTTATCATTGGATGAAGATCCTTGAATGGACCAGTAAATTTAGAGACCAAATTTTTATTAGTGGGGAAGAATGTAAGATATCGCAGAATTAAATAATAAATATTAATGGACGAAAAATCTTATTGGATTTTTTCAGAATTTTTAGAAATTTTCTGAGAATTTTTCGGAACTCGTACGGAGGGTTTTGAGGGGATCGATCGGCGGGCACAGATAAAACCTGTTTGGGATATCCGTTTAGGTGAGAAAATGTTTATAATTATAAATTATTTTCTTTTCCTTTAATTCCCTTCCCAAACACCGTTTCCCCCAAACCTGACGCCGATCCTTCCTCTCCTTCCCCGATTCCCTCTGCCCGAAACCCCTCCCTCTCCGACGATTTCTTCCCAGCGACGCCGAGCACGCCACCATCCGCCGGTGTAACCTCGGCCGAGCCTCCCTCTTTCCTCTCCCTCTCAAGGTGTGGAGCCTCTTCCCTCTTGCTCCGACTCCTTCCCCCTCTTTCGGCCGATCATAGCCGACCATCCTCAGATCTCGGCGTGGACGACTCGAGCTCCGATCCGGTTGTCGCCTTTCCAACCCTAGTCGCGGACATCAGGGACTCGTCGGAAACCGAGCACATGAGCCGGTGACAGTAGGTTTCTTGAGCCTTTTGCCCTTTCTTGCGATTTCGCTGATTCTCGATTTTTGATTTTTGATTGGTCGCCATTTCTTCCGATCGATCGAGGTTGAAGCAGCACGGCCTCGTCGTCGCCTCTTTCTCGATCACCCCTTCTCATCACCGAATCTTGGATCATGGAGATTCATTGCCCTAACTCCCGATTATGCTGCTTCGTCGATCAGTTACTACCAGCATCCAAACGCACCTGATCTGGGCATTCAAGCACTATTAGCCGAAGACCCACAGCTCCGGTCATACTCTTCTAACAGTGGATTACTCTGGTTGTGATCTACTAGTGATCACCTTGAGCTCGGGTAAGTCTTGGAGTGGATTCATTATGGTTATTGGGTGCTTGATTGATGTAGTGGTTGCATGATCTTGTAGTGGCTACGCTTGGTTTCAGCAGCAAGTTCTCCGACTAAATTGATGACGAAGTCTTTGGATTCGGGTAAGTTTGGATAATGGTTTATGCTTGATGTAATGCTACTTGTTTGTATTTGATTGGGAGGTTAATTTAAGTTTATTATGATTGATAATGGAATGGATTGATTCATGGGTGTAGGGTTTTGTGCTTCCTTAGATTTATGAGTGATGTGATGTAGATTGGAGGAATTATTGTGGTTAGATTAATCGAGGTGGATGAACTATGTAGATTTCATTCCTGAGGTTAGTAGATGATACATAGATTAAATCATGGGATGTTGGAGTTTGTGACTTGATTGTGGTTTGATGATTTGGTTGATAGGTTGATTTGAGGATTATCAAAATTGGGAGGTATTGTGATGAGTAGGGATGAATTAGAATATATGTGGGGATTTGATTAATGAGATGTTATGGATGTTTGGATTTGATTAGTGTGTATTGATTTTAGATGATGACCATGATTAAATTGATTAGCTCATGAATAGGATTAAAGTGAAGGATTGTGGATTTAGTTAAACCTAATTGGATTAAGGAATTAGGTTAATAATTTCGATAAGCGTTTTTCCCTATTTAGATTGGGGAGTTTATTTAGCTATCTGCTATCTATGTAATTGGCTAAATATATTGATTGATGCAGGACCTTGATATGGGACGATTATCATGACGTGAGATTTATTTTGGACACGATCTACAAATAAAGGCGGGTATTTCTTCCTTGGCCTCTATGTAGATTTTCTTGTACTTAGTGCATGGTTATTATTGGATGAATTAGGCTGCTTTATCTTATATCATGATCGGTTGTTGTTTTCCTACATGATACTTATACTTGACCCTTGTGATGATCTATTTAATTCAGATACAGTCTCCACTCTTGATATCTACTCTGTTGTGATTTCACGTGTAGAGTATGTCTTGTAGGGATTGTTGGGTTGTTGGTATTACCATGCTGATTGGGTATATGATGTGGATTGTACATAGGTGGGTATGTGTTATAGGAGTCATCTTGTTGACCGTGCATTTACATGTGGTGTGTACATACATATTTGTCATGTACGTTTGGAGGAGTTGTGTTGATTGTATGTTTGAGGTATATACACAGGTCTGTTGTGTTTTTACTAGAGGATACATGTTGATTGTATTTATATTTTGTGTACATGTGTCTGGTGGGATTATTGGAGATTTTTGGTTGATTATACATGTGTAGTGTATACATATGTTTGGTGGGATACGTGGAGGTATCATGACGATCATACTCTTGTTGGAGGTATTTATGAGGTTTGAGGTTGTTGCATGGATGATGATTATATATATATATCATGTTCATCATTCATTGCATCTGATGACCATTATCTCCCTTGTGGTTGAGAGAGTCATCAGTTGGTTTGGGAATAGCACCACACACTTGGCCACTCATGGGTAGTGGTAGCTGGAGCAGTTGCTGCTAGTCCTGTCGTGCCACCCGGTCATGAGGTTTTGGGAGATCCGGCGTTGTGAGCAGTCAGGGACCCTGATGCTATGTAGCTAGATAGCTATTAGTGGACTGTCCGCCTCGACCACTATATAGTGGGCTGGAGGGTAGTACAGTCGTCACAGACCCAAGCCTCTCGGCCATACAGGGGTCGTGGTATCTGGAGAAGTGGCGGGGTGACCATGGAGCATGCATGCACTTTTGCATATGATGCGTGGTGCATCTAGGGGTTATATTTGCATACATGCCTAGTAGATACTAGTTGCATGTGATTGTCGTTGTTGCACTTGATTGAGATATGATTGTTGCATTTGGTTGCCATGCTGCATACATGTCATTTATTTTACATGTATATGCAGTCGTATTTATATTGCACGGGTGTCACGGGTATATCTGTTGCAGATCCGGTGAGTTTACTGATCATTGTACCATGTGTCGATTCCAGATTGGGTACGTATTTGTCATTATGTTAGTTGTCGTTTGTACAGTTTATATGTCAGGTTATTATGTCAGTTATGTTTAGGTGCATTGATTATGATAGTATGATCATGTTTCTTTATTCCCTACCGAGACTGTATACTTGTGATCTCCATGTTGTTTATGGACCATGCACTATCTTGTCTATTACCCGCTGAGTTACCTATACTCACCACCGCATGTATACATTTATGTTTTCAGGTAGCTTGTAGATGGTTGGTGTCGCTCGGAGTATCCTGTCTGCCGAGTCCTACGTCACATCCGAAGATCGTGCTTGTTTTCTTTTGTATATTCTTTTCTTATTTTTTGGCATTGTATTTGTGTATAGCCATGTGGCTATCTTATGGTTTTGGTGTTGTATTTGTGTTTAAGCCGTGCCGACATACATTGTATTTATTTGTGTTATGTGGGCTTTCCTTCGTTTTTCCGCTGTGTTTTAGTACAGTCGTGTGGGCTGTTTTATATATAACTGCGTGGTTGTGATTGTTTCATTTCAGCCGAGTGGGCTGTTATTATAACTGCATGGTTGTGTATATAAATATTCCAGCCGCATGTGGCTGATGTATATTTTGTTTGTAGTGATGCTTCATATTGTCACCGGTGCAGGGGAGATGTTGCCGGATTTTTGTCTGGCAGGGACTCCTTTGGGGGCGTGACAAACACATTTTGCAGGAACAAAGAAGCACATTTGACCTTGGATGAATAGTATCCGTGGCGCCTCCATGGGGCTTGGAGGCGCCTCGGGTGCAAGCCGAAGCCAGCTGTCCAGAGGCGCTGGAGGCGCCTCGGAGGAAACTGAAGGCGCCTTGGACCAAGCGTTGGAGGCGCCTTCAAAGGGATAAGGTGCGACCAGATCAGAGTTGATCCACGCATGCGACTCAGCGGCCTAGAGGCGCCTCGGACAGGCTTGGAGGCGCCTCCAACACTGTTTAAAAGAGGGACTCGAGCAGCAGCTTGTGACAACAACTTCCAAGCGATCTTTTTGCTACAAACTGCTACCGAGACGATCCCGAAGTGCTGTAACGAGATCCCAACGGCCTGAAGCTTCGAAATTACACATTCTTGTTATTGGTATACTTTTTCATTTCAAATAGATTGTAATAACTCTGTAACCATTATTCAAGTTTATAGTTGTTGCCCACCAAAAGCGATCAACGATCGCGGACCTTGGAGTAGAAGTCGCCACAGGCTCCGAACCAAGTAACTCCTCGTGTCTTTCTGTGATGCTTTATTTTCTTTTCATTATTCGGCTGCATATAATTACTCGTATTTTACAATTCTGGAACGAAATAGCCACGAGCGCTATTCACCCCCCCCCCCCTCTAGCGCTTCTCGATCCAACATTAGGATCCGTAAGGGGTAACTTCAGTCAGTTCCACTTAGCCAAATGCACCAGGTCGAAGGCATATCTTTCTAGACATGCATAGACTAAGCTTCCCTGACATACTATCATCCAAAACTTCACCAGTAACATAGGTCAAGTTAAACTTTTATCCCTTTTTAACTAGTCCTAATTACCCTGCCGGGTAGGTTAGTTTGGTTACCCTGTCTGGTAGATTATTTTTGGAGGTGCCAAATATTCTAGAGTTTCCCCTTGAATTATTGGCCTTTACTTTTGATTTTTAGTTCTTGGTTTATGTCTGTTATTTTTATAGTTATAATTGACTTGATGATATTCTAAGTTTTGGTGGGTTTTAAAATATTTAGATTTTGAATTTGTTGGTCTAGGTTTGTATTTTGATTTTTGATTTGATTTACTCGACTTTACATAATATATTTTTTCTTTGGGTATGTAATATTGGTTAAGTCCTACTAGCGTGGTTAAGAACGCTTTCGGAACCCAAGCTTTACTTGATTATTTGTGTTGGGTTATTAACAATTTAAATGTTTTACTTGAACTTGACTTGTAGTCAAGTCCCGTTTTGTTGTAAATTACCTTTTGATTATTTAAAATTAGATCTAAATTCTTGGATCTTGTTGTAAATTTCTCTAAAAGATCTTTTAATTTATTAATTTATGTTTTTAGTGTTAAATTTTCTTTCTCAAGTGTTAGGTCTTGAGTTGGATTGGAATTTGTGATTTGTTCCTTGAGGTTTTGGTTTTCCTCAAAGAGCATTTTATTTTTGTTGGCGCAGCGGGGCTGATAAGAGAGGGGTGAATTGCTTGCAAAATAAAAGTATACCCTTCTCGATTCTTTCAACTCAAATAGTGCAATAGTAATAAAGTAAACTAACAGAAATAAAGAAAAAAACTTAGCAATTTACTTGGTTATAACCAAGAAGGTTGTTAATCCAAGGCAGTAGAAAAAGTTCTGAAAGATCTCCTTCTCGGAAGGCGGAGAAGCCTTTTACACATTAGAAACTTTAAAAAATAAATTTTCAAAAATTGAATCTTTAAGAATTTTTAATATTTAAAATTAACATTTTAATAAATAATTCATTGAAAATTCAATAATAGTTAAAAAAAATTGAAATTATTTTTTTGGACAGAGAACATGATAAATTTTCATAGAAAAATAAAATTTGCAAAAATAAAACTACAAAATAGTTTCAAATAAAAAAATATATAATTTTTGTTAAAAAATTCATAAAAATAATTCAACGATAAAAAAAATTTTGAAATTTTTTATGCTGATAAGTAATGAAATCCTCTTTCTCGAAAAAAGATAATATCAAATTAATTTCGAAGAGAAATAATATGAAAAAAAATATTAGACAATTTTAAGGAAAAATTATGAATTCAAATTAAAAATAAAGCATGTATAATGATTTTAATTTAAGAATAATTTTGGAATCTAATATAGGTTCTTACCTACTGAATTAATTAGAAATTCTTTCAGAATATATTTTAGTGATAATTTTCTAATTTGGCTCTTATGATATCTGAAATATCAATTAAGTCCATGATAATTTCTAATTTAAAGAACATGTGAATATGCATAATTCTTCAAATTTTCTTTTTCTATTTCCAATTTTTTATTTTTTTATTTTTATCTTGTCAAAATCTTCTAATCGACAAGATGTTGCTAAGGTTATTTTGAATTCCTCATTTTCCTTCTTAAATTTTTCATTTTCAATTTCTAATTTATAAGAATTTTTGACAGTATTTTTATAAATTTAAATAACTTATCATAAGGTAGAGATCGTACCAGACTTACCTTGTCGATCTTATTATCTGATGCTCCCCCTGTAGTGCTACTTGTTGGTGCAATATCCTTTTGGTCAAGGTTGACCTAGTTGACTAAGCTTGAGTTGGCTCAAGTTTGAGTCTTGATGTTTGGGTTTCAATGTTTGACAATACATGGAGATTGCAGATACAATCGTCCATTTGGAGAGATTGTTGATACAATTCCCCTCTGGTCAAGGTTGACCAGTTAGATATGAAGAAGAGTCAAGTAGGTTAAAGGGTTGACTGGATACTTGACTGGGAAGTCTTAACTGGAGGTTAGGCAGATGGGAAATCCTGGTAAGTGAAGCCAGGTGAAAGACCTAGTGAGTGAAGCTAGTCAGTTGAAAAATCCTAGTGGGTGAAGCTAGGTTAAAGTACTGGTGAGTGAAGCCAGGCAAGTGAAAGTCTTGGTGAATGAAGCCAGGCAAGTGAAAGTCCTGGTGAGTGAAGCTTGGCAGTGGGAAAATCCTGGTGAGTGGAGCTAGGTGAAAACCCTAGTGATTGTAGCTAGGTGAAAGTCCTGGTGAGTGGAGCCAGGCACGTGAAAATCCAGGTGGGTTAAGGTTGACCAGATGTCTGGCATTGAGAAGTCTAAGTAGGTCAAAGGATTGACTGGATACTTGGCACAAAAAAATCTAGATGGGTCAAGGGTGATTGGACATCTAGTGGAAGGAAGTCCAAGTGTGTCACGCCCCGAGGGAGTCTCTGTCCGAAGAAATTTCGGCAGCACCTCCCCTATACGGGTGACAATCTGAAGCACTTCTACAGGCATAATATACCTCAGCCACATGCGGCTAGAATCATAACAATAAAAGAAAACAACCACCACGCAGTTAATATCAAATTCAGCCTCTGGCTGACACAACCACGCAGTTAAAAGTAAAGCAGCCCACTCGGCTGTACCAAAACCAAAACACAACAAAAACTGACAGAAACCAAATACAACCAAACACAAAACTGCTAGCCGGCTAGGCTTACACAACCAACAACATAACACCCGGAAGCAAAAACCAGAACACAATTCGAAATACAGAAATTTCATATACCAAGATAAACAACAGAAAGGCAGCGACATGTCTCTGATGTGACGCGGGGACCAACAGACAGGATGCTCCAAGCGACACCATAAATACCTGGTACCTGAAAAGATAGTGTCCACGGGGTGAGTTCAACAACTCAGCGAATACCAATAGACATGCCTAGTAAGATATATCTAACAGCAATAAACATGAAATACAGCTTCCGAATAATATATAGGAAATATACAAAACTGAAAGGTAACCAAGGAAGCTATACTCACCAGGAACTCCTATCCTGAACTAAAGGGTCATCAAACCGATACGCAGTATGTCTCCTGTATGCATGTCAAACAAATGCATCCACCAAAATGCAGCATATAAGTGCAGCAAACACAAACAAATAAGGGCAATCAATGCATGTGATGACCGTGCACTCTAACATCACTGCTCCTGAACAGTGGACGGATGCTGTCGGAGTACTCCTGCCCCGTGACCCCAAATCATAAATGGGGAGCTCAATGCTCTCATCTCCGGTACACGATGACGGGAGGACATCTCTGCCACGCTGAGTCACCGACCAACGGAGCCAAGCAGAGTCCACCATCTACCACGCAACACTAAATGACAGCTGAGCCAAACAGAGGAATCGATCACGGCTACCACGCCGAGTCAAATGACCAACGGAGCCAAACAAGAACCGCCACACACCGCCCGATATACCACTAAACCATGAGTGGGGTGTGTGCAGTACAGCGATGGGCTCAACCATAGTGGAGCCGACAATCGCACAGCATGCAATCATGATGCATGTCACTATGCATGGCAAAAACTTATCAACATAACCATATCCATATATACAAAATGGGTACTGTAAAAGCGATGGTCACATACCAAAATCTAAAGTACACAGGTCAGATAGAATATCAAAACATATGTCCTGAACATAACAAGTATGGTATATCCTGATCAGCATAAAAAAATCCATATATATAATATGAGTACCACAGTATCAATAGGTCAAATCCACGGATCTAGGGTATACAGGTCCTCTATGGTATAACAACCTAGATCCTAAACCTATCCCCCTTCCATAGCATATGTACCAACAATATGCACAAATCAAAGCCACAAGGTCTAGGTACACGAATCATATATGATATACTATTAGAAATACACAATCCAGGCATGGCATAAAAACCTAAGTATCAGATAATTTGGATACACATGCCAGAAACAAAAATCTAGAGCCTAGTCCTAACCTCGGTAAAGCATGGTATGTCACTCTAGAAACTAAGATACTCATGGTAATAAAGTACTCATGGCAACAAGATACTCATGGTAACAAATCACGAGATATAGGTACCGATACTTCACAGGCGACAAATCTAACATGCTATGGATATCCAACAGTGACATACCAAAGGCAAACATGTTCATTGCTTGTAGTTATAAAATACTATGCATATCCAATGACAATATCATAAAAGATAAGTCAAGAGGTACCCGCCTCCAATGTAGATCGTGTTGTATGTCCTCTAATCAGAGCTCTTGTCTCAAATCAAAACCCTGAAATAAATATACAATCAACACTTAGGTTTATCGTAGATCGGATAATGCAAGCCGAAACCTCAATAAATCCAATCTTATGACCTCACCCTTTTCTTCCAAAACTTATCCAACACCTGATAATCATTTTTTGTTAACATAATCCACCTTAACAATTCCTCAAATAAATGATTACTAATGAATCTAAATCTGTAACTTAACTCTAGTTAAATCCACATCTGGAAATGAAATCAAATCTCCAATCTCAACAGATTAATAAATTCAAAATCAATTAAAGATTATCAACTAGATGTCTAATCGGATTCAGTTCCTTACCCAAACAAACATCCAACTTCCTTCTTCCCAACCTTGCTAGTTGATCCACATCACACAACCCTGCAGAAAAGAACCTTACTGTTGGAATTAAACGAATCAAGAACAAGACCAAGCAATGGAGTTTACGGATCAAACATCAACCCAACTCACCTTACCGTTACCTTACTTAAACCCCTTACTCTGAAGAGGAGATGGAGCCTAGGTCACAAGAGGGGTTGGTGGCACTTGGCAGAAGTGAAGAGAACGACTACCGGCACTTGTGCAGAGAGGAACAGCACCATCGCTCCAATTCAGAGGCACGTGGAAGGAGGAAAAGGAGGGAGTCGCGGTCGGCCGGCTAGGGCTCACAGACAGCGGCGCTCAGCCTCATCTTGTCACCGTAATCTCGGCTCGGGCAGTGAGAAGAGCGGCTGTGAAGACGGCTAGGGCACCGGTGCTAGGCAAAGGGACGAGCTCGGCCGGCAGTGGCTCGGGAAATCCGGTGACTGGCGCTCGAAGAAGAGAAGGGAGGTCGGCCGATCGAAAGGAGTCGGTGTCAGCGCACAAGGGTTTCGGCCGGCCGTTATCGCTAGGGCAGTGGAAAGGGAACTTTGCCCGGCGACCAGCGCTAAGGCTGAAGAAATCACGGTGGGTGCTAGGGCACAAGTACGCCGACAGTGGATCGGGGCTGCTCCGATCACCTCAGATGACGGCGGCGGCTAGATGCGGCTCGGGAGTAAAAAAAAAATGGAAAGGGGAAGGGAGATCGGCGAGGGAGTAGGGAACCACACGGTAGGGAAAAATGGGGAAAAAGAAATAAAGAAAAATAAAAGGAAAATAAAAAGGAAAAAATCAATATTTCCTCACTTAAATGGGGTAGCCTAAACAGGCTTTTCCTGGACCCCATTTTTATCCCCGTAAACTCATCCATACGAATTCCGAAAAATTCCCGAAAAATTTCTAAAAATTCCAGAAAATTCCCTTATCAATATTTGCCTATTTTCGGTATTTTACATTCTCCCCCACTAATAAAAAATTTGGTCCCCAAATTTCGTTATCTACCATCAGCAAACACTAACAATAGGTAAAGCGTATAAATGCTGAACAGTAAATTAAATCACATACCTCAAGGGAAAAGATGGGGGTATCGAGCTCGGATAGTATCCTCGAGCTCCCAAGTAGTCTCCTCATCCGAATGATGCTGCCATCCAACTTTAACCAGCCGGATAGTCTTGTTCCGCAACTGACGATCTTTCCGGTCAAAAAAAAAATCCGTACCGGAACCTCCTCATAAGTGACGTCAGACTGTACTGAAACTGAGATATCTGTCAGAACATGTGTCGGGTCGGGTACGTATCTCCTCAGCATAGATACGTGGTATACATCGTGCACTCCTGCCAAGGACGGTGGTAGTGCCAACCGGTAAGCTACCACTCCAATCCTTTCCGAGATCTAGAAAGGTCCAATGTATCGTGGAGCTAGCTTACCTCTGAAGCCAAATCTCTTCACTCCTTTTGTGGTTGAAACTCGCAGAAATACATGGTTGCCAATAGAGAATGCTAGGGGTCTGCGTCTCCGATCAGCATAACACTTCTGGCGATCCTGCGCCTCTAATATTTTCCGTCTGATAATACGGACCGACTCTTCGTTCTGCTGAGCTTTATGAGGTCCCAACAACTGAGCCTCCCCAACCTCATCCCAGAGGGTGGGTGTCCGACAAGACCTACCATACAACGCTTCAAACGGTGCCATCCAGATAGCCGAAAGAAAGCTGTTGTTGTAGGCGAACTCTACCAATGGCAGATGGTCCTCCCAACTGCCTCCGAAATCCAATACACACGATCTCAGCAAATCCTCTAGAGTCTGAATGGTCCGTTCTAACTGTCCATTTGCCTGCGGATAGAAAATTGTACTGAAACAGAGCTGAGTGCTCAAGGCCTGCTGCAGACTCTGCCAGAAACGAGATGTGAACCGGGGGTCTCTATCCGAAATAATACTCAAAAGAACACCACGTAATCCAATGATCTCTCGGTAATACAGATCTACCAATCGATCCAGAGAATCAGTCTTCCGGATCGCTAAGAAATGCGCAGATTTGGTTAATCGATCAACGATTACCCAAATCGCTTCATGACATCGTCGTGTCCTCTGCAAACCCACCACAAAGTCCATAGTAATATGTTTTCATTTCCACCCAGGAATAGGAATCCGTTGAAGTAAGCCGGCAAGTCTCTGGTGCTCGGCCTTCACTTGCTGACAAACTAGACATTTCGCTATAAATTCCGCAATGTCCTTCATACCGTTCCACTAGTAGAAACGTCTCAACTCTCAATACATACGGGTCCCGCCTGGGTGGATCGCAAATCGAGAGCGATGAGCCTCCTGAAATAACTCCTGTAAGACCGGACGAGACTGAGGTACGCACAATCTGCCTCGGAAGTGTATAACACCCTCCTCGTCTCGTGTGAACTCGGTCTGCTGCCCGGAAGCAGATGGCCGCAAATAAACTACAAATACTGATCAGCAGCCTAGGGCTCTCGGATCTTCGTCCTGATCAACGACTGAGCAACCATGGTAACCAGAGTACCCTGCTCTGTCGGTCCCTACTGTTAGGATCTCTTCGTACGGCTAGAGAGGGGGGGTGTGAATAGCCGACCCCAATTGCTCGCGTTTCTTTCTACAAACTAGGGTTAGCGCAGCGGAAACTAAATGCAGAAAGAAAACAGGAGAAGAAATCAAACCTCAACGCAAGGATGTAACGAGGTTCGGAGATGATACTCCTACTCCTCGACGTGTCCGTAAGGTGGACGAGCCCTATCAATCCGTCGGTGGATGAGTCCCCGGAGAACCGGCTAATATCAACTCCTTGTGGGTGGAGAAACCTCGCCACAATCACTTGCAACAGCAAGCTAAGAGTACAAGAGAATAGCAAGAACAAAATACAACAGGAATGTAAACACAGTAGCTTTCCTTCTCGTCGACTGGGGTCCCGGATAAAGTAGCAACTTCACGGACAGATGCAACAGCAAGCCAGTCAAAAAAACTGTCGGGGAAGCTCACGCGAAGCTTCACCAGCGGTTGAGCTCAGCAAAGCTCGGAGCACCAGAAGAAGTAGAAGCTTCAGGCAGGAGAGAACTTCCAGAAGGAAGAAGAAGTAGCAGAAGAAGAAGATTCACCGAAGTCCTGTAGCCCTCTTTTATACTTGCGAAGAAGAAGAGCAGAGAACTAGCCGTTGCGTCGCAACGGCTAGATTCCTGATCGGTCCATGGACCGATCAGGGAACCTCCTGATCGGTCCACAGACCGATCAGGCTTCGGTCCCTCGTCTGATCGGCGTCTCCTGATCGGTCTGTGGACCGATCAGGGAACCTCCTGATCGGTCCATAGATCGATCCCCCTATCGATCGATCTATGCTCGATCGGCGATCGAATAATGGTGGATCGGTCGCCAGACCGATCCACGGCTTTCTTCGCGAGGTTGCGTTGCCTCGATCGGTCTCCGGACCGATCAGATTATAATCGATGAGCCACCGATATGATTACGATCGGTCACCGGACCGATCAGGAACAGATATGGATCGGTCACCGGACTGATCCAAACTTCTCGACCCTAAACCTAAGGCTTCCACACCAACATCCAACTTTGACTGTTGGTACATCATCCCTAGCATCCGGTCACTCCCTTGACATGCTAGCACTCCCGCTAAGTGTCCGGTCAATCCTTTGACCCACTTAGACTTTTCACACCGTGCCGATTATCCGATCCATCTGGATTTTCCTCTTCGTGCCAAGTATCCGATCACTCCCTTGATCTACTTGGACTTTCCAACACCGGATGTCCGATCACCCTTGATCCATCTGGATTTTCCTTGCCCGGCTTCACTCACGTAACTTTCACCTAGCTTCACTCACTAGGGTTTTCACCGGCTTTACTCACCGAATTTCCACACCGCCTAACATCCTCGTTAGGACTTTGCCACCGGCTTCACTCACGGGACTTTCCAACCGCCTAACATCCCAGTTAGGACTTTCCCATTGCCTGGCTTCACTCACCAGACTTTCCAACTGCCTAACATCCCAGTTAGGACTTTCTCACCGCCTCGCTTCACTCACCAGACTTTCCTTATGCCAAGCTCCCCTGGACTTCTCTGCCAAGTCATCACATTGGACTTTTCCAGTGCCAAGTCTCCATACTTGGACTTTTCCAGTGCCAAGTCTCCATACTTGGACTTTTCCGGTGCCAAGCTCCCTACTTGGACTTTTCCGTTGCCAAGTCTCCATACTTGGACTTTTCCGATGCCAAGCTCCCTGCTTGGACTTTTCCGTTGCCAAGTCTCCATACTTGGACTTTTTCCTGAATCAGGTCAACCAGGTCAACCTTGACCTACGGTTGCACCAACAATCTCCCAAACATCTATTCTTGTCAAACATCAAGAATAGAACTCTCTTTTCGTCAAATATCAACATACAACTCAACTAGGTAAATCTTGACCTAAGGTTGCATCAACAATCTTCCCAAGTCAAACATCAAAATACAACTCGAGTCAAGTCAACTCGAGTCGGGTCAACCAGGTCAACCTTGACCTAAGGTTGCACCAACAATCTCCCCCTTTTTGATGTTTGACAAAACCATAATCAAGTTAGGTTAAACCGATAACCTAACTCAGGTTTTCCAATGTTCTTCCTTGAACATTTTTTCCAAACTCAGGTTAACCCAATAACCTAACTTGGGTTCCCCAATAATTCTCCCCCTTTTTGACACACATCAAAAAGAGTGAATCAAGGTCAAGAGTTCTCTCCTAATGAAAGTCCCATACCTTTCATTGAAACTCTTAATTTTCCCCCTTGATACTAACTTCAACAATCAACTTAGTGATAATCCCATATCACTAATCCTCAAAAGTCTTAAGGAGTAAAAACTCCCCCTAAAAGTCAACTCCTCTTGACAATTAGGTAAAACTCCCCCTAAAGGTCCACTTCCCCTTGACCATTGCACCAACAATATTTTTGAGAGTTCCAAACCTTTAGAAATCCAAAAACACCACTTCCAGAACTGAAATTTCAGACAACAGTTGAAAAATCAGAAATTGGCATGCACTGATCGGTCCCTGGACCGATCAAACCCTGATCGGTCCCCGGATCGATCACGTCTTGCTGGACCGATCAGGCGATGTTCTGATCGGTCCAGCTCTACCGCTCTGATCGGTCCCTGGACCGATCAGAAACCCCCTGGATCGATCCCCAGACCGATCCACGCTTTCTGTATCATCACTGATCGGTCACCAGACCGATCAGGACTTCCCTGGATCGGTCCGGTGACCGATCCACACTCTGAAATCAGAGATTTCTGATTTCCCTTCTCCGGAAATTCAGAAACTCCTAATAAATTCCAGAAAATTCCAAAAATCGTAAAATTTTGAGGATACACTCCTCATACCATATACTATCACGGAAAAATAATTTTCTATGAAAATAGTTTCCATTTTCAAATCTTGATACAAAATTTGAAAACTTTGAAATAGTTCAAAGTTAAATCAATTTTGTATCACAATGTTCAATGATGAATGCAATCACTAAGATGGCTTCATCAAGGTTTTCCAAATCAATTTCAAAATGATTTTAAACCTTTTAATTTAGGACCATAATCTTAGGGTTAAATGTACATGACTTGTACACAAGCTTTCCCTATGATCCCCATTTTCTTGAATTAGGCTCATCTAGGTACAAAAACTATGCACCTTGATCCTAACTCATGATCCTAATATCTCACACACATCTAAAGTGTATCAAACACATCCAAGTCAATTTTGATGTGAGATATGGGTTTAGGTATCTTAGACTAAGGTCTCATGCATTTTCTAAACACAAATTTGATCTCAATATCAAAATGTGTTTTTCATCCTTAAATCAATTTCATTGATTATTAATGCAAGAGATGATGACATGGCATAAAATGATATCATAAATGAAAACATGTGCCAATGTCATGATGTCATGGCATAAAGTATGAAACTTAACTAAAGCATGGCATATAAATAACCCAAGCATTATCATGACATTTCAAATGATCATAAATTAAATATGATGTCATGACATGGCATATGGCAAACAATTATGGTAAGTTAGCACAAATGAAATACCTAGATTACCTATCTAAGTATCCTTAATCACTTAGCTAATTTAACATCTAATCCTAGATTGCCCTTATATCCCTAAGAGAAACCAAAATCCCAATTATGGTATTTCTCTAGGTTTTCCTCAAATTGTGCCACTTAAGATTAAAAATAATATTTCCACCATTAGGCACATTTAGCTCTTCAAGGAGTAACTAGTAATTCTATTTCATTTTCAAAGGTTAACAAAACCTTGAAAATGCTCCTTGAGTGTCAATTTCCTCAAAGTTGGGCTAACTACCCTTCTAAGCGGAGTTGACACTCTCTAACCCATCTATGAGGTAGAGAGGATGCTCCTAGGAACCCAATATCTATGTGAGCTCATTGGGTTCACTAAATATTCACTAGGGATGACTTCCCTAGCAACCCTCCTAATGACCCTCTTAGGCTTTGAAGCCTTGGTCATTTGGGACTCATCAAGGTGAACTATAGGGGTGACTCCCCTTGTGACCTTGCTAATGGTCTTCCTAGCCCTAGGTTTTGTTCCATAATCAAATGGAACATTATGATAAGTGGGCTTGACCAATTGGGACTTAGGTTTGTGACCCAAACCTTTCTTGTCCTTGGACTTGGGTTTTTGACCCCTAGACCCTAGAGTCAAATCCTTAAGAGTCTTTTCTAGAGAGTCAAGTCTTGACCTCAAGACTTGATTCTCCTTCTCTAATACCTCAATTTTTGAATTATCACTCTTCCTTGAGGTATTCCTAGGCATATGTCTAGTTGATTTAGGATTCCTACCTAGGTTATCCTTAGCCTTAGATGGGTTGATCCTAGGGTTAGCCTTTCTAGAATTATCCTTATCTAGACTCACATGTTTAGCTCCTAAGCACATGTATTGATTCCTAAGGTTATCATGCTTGTTATTATCGACAAGTGCAATAAAATTCCTAGCATGCATTTTATTAGAATTGCAAAAATGAACCTTAGAGGTTACCTTAGGGTTTGCCTTAGCTCCCCCTATCGATGTGCCCGGTCTCTTGCCCTTGTGAGGTTGCCTCCCCCTCGGACAATGGCTCCTATAGTGTCCCCTTTGCTTGCATTGGAAGCACACGATGTGCTCCTTGCCCTTGCGTTTTGGGACTCCGGCTTCCTTGACCTTTGGCGCCGGTGGAGTCTTTCTTACCCTCTTCGGACACTTACCCTTGTAATGTCCATGTTCCCTACACTCAAAGCACATAATGTGTAATTTAATTGAACTTAAATTGCTTGAGTTACCTAGGGTTGAGGGTGGATGCGAGCTCTCTTCTTCATCCCTTTCGGAGGTAGAAGCTTCTTCTTCTTGCTCCGAACTTGAAGAAGAACTCTCCTCCTCTTCGTCCTTAGATGTTGAGTAACCCTCAACTTCTAATTCCTCTCCTCCATGATGTGAGCTACTTGATGACTCACTTGTCTCCTCTTCATGATTTGAAGTGGAGCTCTCCTCATGGTACTTGGCCAAGTTATCCCATAATTCCTTGGCATTGTTGTAACCTATCTTACACAAGATGTTAGTAGGCAATGAAAATTCAATTATTCTCATTACCTCTTCATTGATTTCGGATTTGTGAATTTGTTCTCTGGTCCACTCCTTCTTCTCAAGAGGTTTTCCTTCCCTATCCACCGGAGGAGAAAAACCTTCTTGTACACAAAACCAATTCATTATGTTAGTCATAAGAAAGTACTTCATCCTTACCTTCCAATACGCGAAGTCACCGCATTCGTAGAAGGGTGGAATGGTGACATCTTCTCCGAGTAGATCCATCCTCTAGCTCGTGCTCCCCGGGTGTTAATCCGATGAAGAGCAAACCTTTGCTCTGATACCACTTGTTAGGATCTCTTCGTACGGCTAGAGAGGGGGGGGTGTGAATAGCCGACCCCAATTGCTCGCGTTTCTTTCTACAAACTAGGGTTAGCGCAGCGGAAACTAAATGCAGAAAGAAAACAGGAGAAGAAATCAAACCTCAACGCAAGGATGTAACGAGGTTCGGAGATGATACTCCTACTCCTTGGCGTGTCCGTAAGGTGGACGAGCCCTATCAATCCGTCGGTGGATGAGTCCCCGGAGAACCGGCTAATATCAACTCCTTGTGGGTGGAGAAACCTCGCCACAATCACTTGCAATAGCAAGCTAAGAGTACAAGAGAATAGCAAGAACAAAATACAACAGGAATGTAAACACAGTAGCTTTCCTTTGTCGACTGGGGTCCGGATGAAGTAGCAACTTCACGGACAGATGCAACAAAGAAGCTACCAAAAAGCTTGGGAAGCTCACGAAGCTTCACCACGGTTGAGCTCAGAAAGCTCTGAGCACCGGAAGTAGAAGCTTGCAGGAGAGAACTTCCGAAGGAAGAAGAAGTAGCGAGAAGAAGATTCACCAAGTCCTCAGAGTCTCTTTATACTTGCGAAGAAGAAGAGCAGAACTAGCCGCTGCGTCGCAACGGCTAGATTCCTGATCGGTCCATGGACCGATCAGGAACCTCTGATCGGTCCACGCACCGATCAGGCTTCGTCCTCGCCTGATCGGCGCCTCGATCGGTCCGTGGACCGATCGGAACCTCCCGATCGTCCATAGATCGATCAGCCGCCTCACCATCGATTATGCCCGATCGGCCCGACCGATCAAAGATGGGTGGATCGGCCGCAGACCGATCCACGGCTTTCTTCGCGAGGTTGCGTTGCCTCCTGATCGGTCTCCGGACCGATCAGATTACAATCAGGAGCGATCGACTGACCGATCAGCAAGCCATCTCGCTGCTGTATCGCCGGATCGGTCACCGACCGATCCAAACTTCACTAATCGGTCCACACCAACATCCAATGGCTCACTGATCGGTTCATGCCTAGCATCCGGTCACTCCCTTGACCTGCTAGCACTCCCCGCTAAGTGTCCGGTCAATCCCTTTGACCCACTTAGACTTTTTCCACACCAGATGTCCGATCATCCCTGATCCATCTGGATTTTCCTCTTCGTGCCAAGTATCCGATCACTCCCTTGACCTACTTGGACTTTCCAACACCAGATGTCCGAACACCCTTGATCCATCTGGATTTTCCCTTGCCTGGCTTCACTCACGGGACTTTCACCTAGCTTCACTCACTAGGGTTTTCACCTGGCTTTACTCACCAGAATTTCCACACCGCCTAACATCCCTGTTAGGACTTTGCCACTACCTGGCTTCACTCACCGGGACTTTCCAACCGCCTAACATCCCAGTTAGGACTTTCCCATTGCCTGGCTTCACTCACCAGGACTTTCCAACCGCCTAACATCCCATTAGGACTTTCTCACTGCTGGCTTCACTCACGAGACTTTCCTCTACCTAGCTTCACTGACTTCTCCGTGCCAAGTCACCATACTTGGACTTTTCGATGCCAAGTCTCCATACTTGGACTTTTCCAGCCAAGTCTCCATACTTGACTTTTCCCGTGCCAAGCTCCCTGACTTTCTGCCAAGTCTCCATACTTGGACTTTTCCGATGCCAAGCTCCCTGCTTGGACTTTTCCGTTGCCAAGTCTCCATACTTGGACTTTTTCCCGAATCAAGTCAACCAGGTCAACCTTGACCTACGGTTGCACCAACAATCTCCCAAACATCTATTCTTGTCAAACATCAAGAATAGAACTCTCTTTTCGTCAAATATCAACATACAACTCAACTAGGTCAATCTTGACCTAAGGTTGCATCAAAGATCTTCCCAAGTCAAACATCAAAATACAACTCGAGTCAAGTCAACTCGAGTCGGGTCAACCAGGTCAACCTTGACCTAAGGTTGCACCAACACCTACTCCTCAAGACCCAACTCGGAGAAACCTTGAATCAAGTCTGTGACCACAACTCAGTGGCAAGCTAAAGTCCCTCTGGACTTCCGGCTAAGTGCATCGGCAACCACATTAGCTTTTTCCCAGTTGATAGCTAAAGGTCCAGACATAATCCTTCAGGAACCTCATCCATTTCCTCTGTCGGAGATTAAGTTCCTTCTAAGTAATTAGATATTTGAGACTCTTATGATCAGTGAGAATCTCAAATGTAACGCCACATAAATAATGCCGCCAAATCTTCATGGCAAAAATAATGGCGACTAGCTCCAGATCATGTACAGGGTAGTTCTTCTCATGCTCCTTCAACCAACGAGAAGCATAGGAGACTACTCTATCGTGCTGCATCAGAACAACGCTCAAACCCTGTAGAGACGCGTCGGTGTAGAGCACGAAACCGTCCTCTCCAGAAGGTAAAACCAAAAATCGGAGCCGACACTAGTCTCCGCTTCAGCTCCTGGAAGCTGGTCTTGAAATCCTCAGTCCAAGTAAACTTCACACCCTTTCTGGTCAGACGTGTCAGTGGCATAACAATCCGAGAGAAACCCTCAACGTATCTCCAGAAATATTGAGCCAAACCAAAGGAAGTTGCGAGCCTCTTCTATAGACTCCGTCTACTCCCAACGATAACAACCTCTATCTCCTATGGATACCACGGTACACTACTACTGGTGACCGTGTGTCTCAAACATCATCACACAAGACAATCCAAATCAGCACTACTGATAATCACATATAAATGTTCTCGTCGAATCATCTATAGATCTATGCAAAGGTAGTGTACGTGACTCACCTCAGATCCGAAATAGATCACATCATCGTCAACAAAGACAATGGAATTCGATCCAAACATCCTCGAATACCAGAATCATCAAGTCTCTAAAAACATCTAAGGCTCTGCAAGCCCTAATGGTAAAAACCAAGACACATAACATCTGTATCACAGACATTCCTATCCATAAGATCTTTGATAACAAGTCAAAAATCTAATCACCAACAACATAAATCACCAAGGAATAGATCCTCTAGTGTGAGAGCAATGCTCCATCACACAAAATACCACATAAATGGGAGCAACACTCTACCACAAGAAATCCTCCATATGTGGAAATAACGCTCCACCACAAATAATCAGAAATATATATCCACAATAAATATGCGAGCAATGCTCCGCTACTAGCAATCCGTAATATGTGGGAGGAACGCTCCACCACAAACAATCCCTAAATATGTGGGAGCTACGCTCCACCACAACAATCCAGAATATGTGGGAGCTACGCTCTACCACAAACAAACAATAATATGTGGGAGCTACGCTCTACCACAACAATACATAAGTGCCCAAAGCACCTAACTATCTAGCTAGAGACTGTACGAGATCTCTCTACCACATATCACTATGGGTAGCCTAGGGTATAACCACCCAGTAAGCAAATCACGACACAAATCAAACCTAATCAACAAGATACTTCCAATAAGACACTCACACCCATGTGCATATACCACGACACAGACTTAAAACGATAAGATACCTCCAGTAAAACAATCAGACACGGGTAAAATCTACTAGAAACCCACAACAATCAGACTGGAAAAGTATACCCACAATAATCATCATCTGGACAAATATACACCCACTACATGCAATTTAAACCATCCATCATAACACTCCTACAACACATAATAATCATATGTACACACTACATAGATATGCAGAATCAGCATATTTAATCCAATCAACCTGATATTCCTTATTCTACCTTCTAAGTTATCCAACTAGGTACATACAGTCAAAAATTAAAGTACCCCAAGGAATAGGATACAACGATTCTCTATAGACTGACCAAGCCGACAATGGTATACGGCCAATTCAGTCTTTCCCCACGTCAGTACCAGCCATGTACTAAATGTGCTCAAGATATTAAACTAAGCACAAATAACCCAAAAATCCGCATCTCTATAAAATAGAGTATACAATCCCCTACTGATCGAACCAACAAAACTATATCGGTAATCTACTAACTGATCAAGATTACATTAATCCTCTACCAGCAGCTAAAGTATATCAATCCATGATTACTCAAGTCGAAAAACGTAAATCAGTCTCCTACTGACCGATCTAACAAAAGTAAATCAATTATCTACTGAAGAAATTAACTAAGATAAAATGATATACTACAGGCTAAGTCAACATAAAGATATAGATACTATCCACTACCCAGCTAATAATAGCAGAGGCTGGTATGTGCCTCAATCAGCTAACCAACTAATAATAACAGAAGCTAAAAACTACTGGTATATGATATGATAAATCACCAGAAACTGTAACCCTTACCTCTATCAAGGTCGATCATCATCAGTGGTTTACCTAATGCATAAAATGTATGATATATCAACTAGACAGGTACTAGTAAAGAGTGCTAATACATGTCATAAACTGTAATAGTCAACAGTGCATATACTAACAAAAATGTAGAATAACAGTATACCAACATACCTCCTATAGCTTGGAGATCTCCTGCTGCTGCCAGGTCCCAAAACCCGAAAAGTCACATCGAGAAGACCAAAACAGAAAATCCGAAACACCGGGAAAATAAGACTCGTAAGCCGATCTCTGATACCAAATAAATTGATATCAGATAAATCTCGAAAATCCAAAACACATAGCAAGTATCGTATACCTGCTCTGATACCACTAAATTGTCACGCCCCGAGGGAGTCTCTGTCCGAAGAAATTTCGGCAGCACCTCCCCTGTACGGGTGACAATCTGAAGCACTTCTACAGGCATAATATACCTCAGCCACATGCGGCTGGAATCATAACAATAAAAGAAAACAACCACCACGCAGTTAATATCAAATTCAGCCTCTGGCTGACACAACCACGCAGTTAAAAGTAAAGCAGCCCACTCGGCTGTACCAAAACCAAAACACAACAAAAACTGACAGAAACCAAATACAACCAAACACAAAACTGCTAGCCGGCTAGGCTTACACAACCAACAACATAACACCCGGAAACAAAAACCAGAACACAATTCGAAATACAGAAATTTCATATACCAAGATAAACAACAGAAAGGCAGCGACATGTCTCTGATGTGACGCGGGGACCAGCAGACAGGATGCTCCAAGCGACACCATAAATACCTGGTACCTGAAAAGATAGTGTCCACGGGGGTGAGTTCAACAACTCAGCGAATACCAATAGACATGCCTAGTAAGATATATCTAACAGCAATAAACATGGAATATAGCTTCCGAATAATATATAGGAAATATACAAAACTGAAAGGTAACCAAGGAAGCTGTACTCACCAGGAACTCCTATCCTGAACTAAAGGGTCATCAAACTGATACGCAGTATGTCTCCTGTATGCATGTCAAACAAATGCATCCACCAAAATGCAGCATATAAGTGCAACAAACATAAACAAATAAAGGCAATCAATGCATGTGATGACCGTGCACTCTAACATCACTGCTCCTGAACAATGACCGAGTGGACGGAATGCTGTCGGAGTACTCCTGTCCTGTGACCCCAAATCATAAATGGGGGAGCTCAATGCGCTCATCTCCCGGTACACGATGACGGGGAGGACATCTCTGCCGGCTACCACGCTGAGTCACCTGACCAACGGAGCCAAACAGAGTCCACCATCTGTCGGCTACCACGCTGCAACACTAAATGCCAGCGGAGCCAAACAGAGCAGAACTGACTGCCGGCTACCACGCTGAGTCAAATGACCAACGGAGCCAAACAGCAGAATCGCCACACACCTGCCTGATATACCACTAAACCATGAGTGGGGGTGTGTGCAGTACATGTAACTGGCGATGGGCTCAACCATAGTGGAGCTGACAATCGCACAGCATGCAATCATGATGCATGTCACTATGCATAACAAACTTATCAACATAACCATATCCATATATACAAAATGGGTACTATAAAAGCGATGGTCACATACCAAAATCTAGAGTACACAGGTCAGATAGAATATCAAAACATATGTCCTGAACATAACAAGTATTGTATATCCTGATCAGCATAGAAAAATCCATATATATAATATGAGTACCACAGTATCAATAGGTCAAATCCACGGATCTAGGGTATACAGGTCCTCTATGGTATAACAACCTAGATCCTAAACCTATCCCCCTTCCATAGCATATGTACCAACAATATGCACAAATCAAAGCCACAAGGTCTAGGTACACGAATCATATATGATATACTATTAGAAATACACAATCCAGGCATGGCATAAAAACCTAAGTATCAGATAATTTGGATACACATGCCAGAAACAAAAATCCAGAGCCTAGTCCTAACCTCGGTAAAGCATGGTATGTCACTCTAGAAACTAAGATACTCATGGTAATAAAGTACTCATGGCAACAAGATACTCATGGTAACAAATCACGAGATATAGGTACAGATACTTCACAGGCGACAAATCTAACATGCTATGGATATCCAACAGTGACATACCAAAGGCAAACATGTTCATTGCTTGTAGTTATAAAATACTATGCATATCCAATGACAATATCATAAAAGATAAGTCAAGAGGTACCCGCCTCCAATGTAGATCGTGTTGTATGTCCTCTAATCAAAGCTCTTGTCTCAAATCAAAACCATAAAATAAATATACAATCAACACTTAGGTTTATCGTAGATCGGATAATGCAAGCCGAAACCTCAATAAATCCAATCTTATGACCTCACCCTTTTCTTCCAAAACTTATCCAACACCTGATAATCATTTTTTGTTAACATAATCCACCTTAACAATTCCTCAAATAAATGATTACTAATGAATCTAAATCTGTAACTAAACTCTAGTTAAATCCACATCTGGAAATGAAATCAAATCTCCAATCTCAACAGATTAATAAATTCAAAATCAATTAAAGATTATCAACTAGATGTCTAATCGGATTCAGTTCCTTACCCAAACAAACATCCAACTTCCTTCTTCCCAACCTTGCTAGTTGATCCACATCACACAACCCTGCAGAAAAGAACCTTACTGTTGGAATTAAACGAATCAAGAACAAGACCAAGCAATGGAGTTTACGGATCAAACATCAACCCAACTCACCTTACCGTTACCTTACTTAAACCCCTTACTCTGAAGAGGAGATGGAGCCTAGGTCACAAGAGGGGTTGGTGGCACTTGGCAGAAGCGAAGAGAACGACTACCGGCACTAGTGCAGAGAGGAACAGCACCATCGCTCCAATTCAGAGGCACGTGGAAGGAGGAAAAGGAGGGAGTCGCGGTCGGCCGTCTAGGGCTCACAGACAACGGCGCTCAGCCTCATCTTGTCACCGTAATCTCTGCTCGGGCAGTGAGAAGAGCGGCTGTGAAGACGGCTAGGGCACCGGTGCTAGGCAAAGGGACGAGCTCGGCCGGTAGTGGCTCGGGAAATCCGGTGACCGGCGCTCGAAGAAGAAAAGGGAGGTCGGCCGATCGAAAGGAGTCGGTGTGGCGCACAAGGGTTTCGGCCGGCCGTTATCGCTAGGGCAGTGGAAAGGGAACTTTGCCCGGCGACCAGCGCTAAGGCTGAAGAAATCACGGTGGGTGCTAGGGCACAAGTGCGCCGGCAGTGGATCGGCGCTGCTCCGATCACCTCAGATGACGGCGGCGCCTAGATGCGACTCGGGAGTAAAAAAAATGGAAAGGGGAAGGGAGATCGGCGAGGGAGTAGGGAACCGCACGGTAGGGAAAAATGGGGAAAAAGAAATAAAGAAAAATAAAAGGAAAATAAAAAGGAAAAAATCAACATTTCCTCACTTAAATGGGGTAGCCTAAACAGGCTTTTCCTGGACCCCATTTTTATCCCCGTAAACTCATCCATACGAGTTCCGAAAAATTCCCGAAAAATTTCTAGAAATTCCAGAAAATTCCCTTATCAATATTTACCTATTTTCGATATTTTACAAAGTGGGTCATGGAGGACCGGACACTTGGTACGAGATGGTAAATCTAAGTGAGTCAAGGAGGACCATACTTGGTGATCAGAAGTCCAACAAAAAGTTGGCAAAGAGAAAGTCCTGATGGGTCAAAAGTTGACCGAACACTTAGCGGTCCTAAGTCCAATAGGGAGTTGACATGGAATTAGGAAGTTCGGGCGTAGTAAACTTTCGAAGACCATAACTTTTGACTTGGATATCAGAATGAGGTGATCTTGGATATGAAACGAAGCTCGTTTCAAGCTCTACATAATTTTCTGCTTGCCAATTGATTGGCCAATCGATTGGATGACGTGATTTTGTGCAGAAACCTTCTTGATCGATTGGCTAATCGATCCAAACTTCCCCAATCGATTGATCAATTGATTGGGAGAGTTTTTGAGTGAACAGTGAGCTTCTAAATCAATCAGTTGATTGATTGAAACCTCCAATCGATCAGTCGATCGATTGAGAAGCTGGAAATCATGCGATAGAGGCTGAATCGATCGGGCAATCGATTCAGGCACTTTCTAGAGAGCACAAAGGCAGTCTAAATCGATCGACTGATTGATTCAAAGCCTCCCCAATTGATTGAAAGTTATTCAATCGATTGGGATCCGACCGTTGCGCAGGTTATAGTCGTTGGCGAGTGATTTTCTCCGCACTTCTTTGGCTTCCTTCTCCGCGCGATCACAGCGACCATTTTAGAGACTTCTCCACTCTCACAGCCAGATCTTGAAGGCTCTTGGGGACAAGTGTAGCCACACTTCCAAGGTTCAAGAGGCAACAACAAGCAACAAGTAAGTAAGAAGAAGAAGCTCTTTATTTATATCTTTTGTATTTTCTTCTTACGTGAGTTGTATTTGTTGTGTGGGTTTGTACAAGGCTTCTCTGCCTTTGGTAGTTACTGTAAAGGAGCATTTTTCTTAGTGGAGAGTGTGTCACGTGTGGATCCTTGGATTAGTCACCTCTTCTTGAGGTGGATACCAAGTAAATCCTTGTGTTAGCGTTGTATTTTTGTTTCTTGTTCTTTCCGCTGCATATCAACACCAAGAGGCAAGCAACGACGAGCTATTCACCCCCCCCCCTAGCACATTTCGACCCTAACAAGTGGCATCTGAGCGAGGTCGCTCTTCACTGGAATCATCGCCGGAAGGGGCAAAAAGGTTAGAGGGCAAAGAAGTTGAAGAAACTTCAAAAGTCGAAGACTTCACTAAAAGGCTCAACTTCAAAATGGAATTCCAAGATGGACTTGAGTTTGACACGAGGGTGCCTCCACCATTCACAATGACGAGCTTCGATTCTTGGAAATCAAGAATCAAAAATTTCTTGATGATGGAGATAGAGCAATGGTTTGCTCTAATGGAAAGCTTTGAAGCTCCAACAAATTCAAAGGGAAAATTTCTCAAGAGGATCAAGTGGAGCCAAGAGCAAATCCAAAGATGTGAGGCCAATGATAAAGTGACCAAGCTATTGGTCAATCTATTATCGAGCAACATCTTGGAGTAAATTGGAGAATTCAAGGATGTCAAGGAGCTTTGGAGCAAATTGGCAAAGGTTCATGAAGTCCCCTCCACTGTACCAAATCAAGAAAAATCCAAAGAGGGTGACTCATTGGATGAAGACCAAGAGGAAGAGGACATCGAAGTTGAGAGATGCTCAACTTTCGAAGAAGAAGTCCAAGACGCTTCATCCTCAAAGGAGTGCATCAAAAGAGCAAAGAGGGAGCATACTCTTTGTTTCATGTGCAAGAGGATGAAGATGATGAAGTCTCCACCTCTAGGATTGAGGGGGAGCGACGTTCGATGACACCAGAGCAAGAAGAAGGAGAAGCTTCTACATCCGGGTCAAGTGGAGAAGAAGATGATGCATCCTCCAAAGATCAAGAGACATTAAATGGAGGATCATGTGTCATCCCTACATGTGAAGGTATCAATGTTTCAATTAAAAATAAAAATCATATTATATGTTTTGAGTGTAGGGAATATGAGCACTACAAAATCATGTGTCCTAAATTGGCCAAGAAGAAGGCCCAAGTGGCACCAAAGGGCAAGGATAAGCCAAAGGAGACCACCCTCACAACAAAGAAGAGCAAGGAGCACATCGTGTAATTCTTGTGTAATCAAAAAGAGCATTATCAGAGCCAATATCCAAAGGGGAAGAAAGTAGTCAAAGTCAAAGGAGGAAGCACAAGTCAAGGGGGAGCATCCAAGGTAAAACTCAAGGTATCATTTATTGAGCCTACTCCTTTAAATCATGGTAAAAAGCATGCTAGTGCTAATTTATATCATTTTAATGCTATTTAGCATAAAAATAGGAGGCATGATAGAATTAATGAAAATCATGTTGCTCTTCATGCCAAGACTACCACACCTAGGGTTAGAAAGGTAGATAAAAATTTAGGCAATAACTCTAAGGGTTTTAGTTATAGGCCTAGAAATAAAAATGCTCATAGGAATTAAGAAAAATCAAAATCTAGAGATTTATGGAAAGAAAATCAAGTCTTGAGGTCAAGACTTGATAAAATGGAAAGGACCCTAAAAAGGATGGAAAATGTCCTAAAAGGGAAAAATGAGCAAACCCTAGGTCTAGGAATAAAGTCATCCAATGGCCACAGAGGTTTGGGATACAAACCTAAGGCTAAGAAGGATGTAACTTCTTACCATAGGGTTCCATATAGGTATGGAACCAACTCTAGGTCTAGGTGTCAAGTCAAGGATACAAGGGAAGTTGTCCCTAGGAGTATCTTTACAACGACAAATGTGACTAAGACTTCTAATAAGTCTAAGAAAGTCACTAAGAATGTCACAAGGGAAGCAATTCCTCAAGTTGACCTAGAGAAGGTGACCAAGGCTTCTAAGAAGCCTAACAAGGTCATTAAGAAGGTATCTAGGGAAGTTATCCCTAATGAGTACCTAGAGCATCCAAGAAGCACCAATAGGTTTTGAGTTCCTATGAACATTTTCTCTATCTCTTAGATGGGTTAGAGAGTGTCAACTCAAATTGAAAAGGTAGTTAACCCAATCTTGATGAAGTTGACACTTGGGGAACATTTTCAAGGTTATTATTAACCTTTGAAAATGAAATGGATTACTGTTTACTCTTTAGAAGAGTAAAATGTACCAAAACTTGAGAAAATTGAATTTAGCTTAAATTGACACAAATTGAAAAAACCATAAGAACCACCAAGTTGGGATCTTGGTATGTTCTTAGGAAATTAAAGGCAAATCTAGGCCTTAATTTAAAACGTTTACTCTTTGGAAGAGTAAAATGTGTCAAAGATTTGAGGAATTATGCTTAATTTTAACTAGCACAAATTAATTGTGGGTTAAAGATATGCTAAGTTGGGTTTTGGCACTTTCTTGAGAACGTGAGGGCAAGCTAGGATTTAATTTTAAATTAGCTAAGGTTTAAGGATACTTAGATAGCTAATCTAGGTACTTCTTGTAAGCTAAACTACCATGCTTTGTTTGTTCATCATATATCATGACATCATATTTTACATTCATACTTTATTATGAAAAATACAAATATATCATATCATGTCACACATACATCATGTAGTTATAGCAAATTTTCTTTTGAAAAGTATTCATTTTGATGTGTGTCATATATCATCATGTATTATTTTAATTTCCTTGCAATTAAGGACAAATGACATTTACTAACAAGTGATATCCTAGGTGGATGTTCAAAATTTCTAAAATATCTAGATAGATATACATGATCCCTAGTTTAGGGCAAAACCAAACTTTACATCTCACAAAGAACTATAAGATAACTTGTGTGTGTTTTAGTACATGTTAGATACAAGTGAGATGTTAGGATGATGAACAAAACTCAAGATGTTGATTTAGTGCATTCTTTTTGAGTTTTAGGTTCATCAAAATACATAGTTATGTGTTTTTCAATTATTGGGAAAGCTAATGTACAAGTCATGTGCATTGAGCCCAAAGAACATTGTTGGAAATTGGTTTTGAAAAATATTTTAAATATACTTTGGAAAATCTTGATGAAGACTATCTTTTGATAGCAATTATCATTGAAAAGTTAGATATAAACTAGAAGAAAACATTGAAGATTTTACAAGTTTTCAAGTTTGTGTCAATTTTTAAAAATGGGAAGTATTTTCATATAAAACTATTTTTCCAGTATAGTATATACCCTAAGTAATGTCTACATGAGTTTTCATGATTTTTTTAATTTTGTAGAATTTTTGGAGAGTTTCTGAATTTTGGCTGAAATTCATTTTCAGGAAATTAGACCTTCAATCGATCACCCGATCGATTGGAGTGTCTCAATCGATCAGGTGATCGATTGAGAAGGGTTTCCCGTGAGCAAAAGCTCACTGAATCGATCAGCTGATCGATTCACTCAAGTCTGGATCGATCAGTGGATCGATCCAAGCACTTTCTCTGCGAACAGAAGCTCGCGGAATCGATCAGGCGATCGATTGAAATGGTTTCAATCGATTAAGTCCTAACTTTAATCGATTGAGAAAGATGTTTTCGACTGTAAATATCTGATTTTTACATTTTAAACTATTTTTAGTTTAGGTAACCATTCTTAACCCCTTGACACACATCTATATATATTTAGGGGGAGTTTTCATGATGAAAACAAGGATGGATTGGTTAAAGAAGACTAAGTTGAAGTTTAGGTTGAGGTTTCCATTCAAATATTGATACTTAAACTTTAAAACTTCTAATTTTGGGTTTCCTAAAGGTTTAGGGATCCCAAGTCATTGTTGGTGCAATGAAAAAAGTTTGAAACATGTCTTTAGGGGGAGTCACTCGCTAAGGACATGGAAATTATTTTCCGAACCCATGGAATGTGGTATATCCTTCTCTTGAAAAATGCTCAAGGATGAGCATTGGATACATTGAAGGGTATGGGACATTCATTGTATTTGTAAAGGGATTTAATGCTCAAGGGTGGGAATTGAAGATAATGAAAGGTATGGGACCTTCATTGTTGGATTGGTTAATCCTCAAGGATGAGCATTGGAGATAATGAAGGGTATGGGACCTTCATTGTGGTGTTGTGAACAATGAATGAAGTTGTGAACAACGGTGTGTAACTCTTCAGGGGGAGAGTTCTTTTTGATGTGTGCCAATAGGGGGAGAATGTAGGGTCTAAGTTAGGCTTTCATTACCTAAAGAGGGAGTTTGCCCTCTAGGAAAGAGGGAGAATGAAGGAAACTCTCATTCATACTTTGGCATGAAAGGAAGTTTAGGCTATGGGATTAGCCTAACTTAAAGGTATTGTCAACAATCAAAAAGAGGGAGATTATTGATGTTAGAGTGTATACTAAAAGCCTAGTTTTTGTAAACATTTATTTTTGAAATAAAAGAGTCATATTGGTCAAATGTCTACATTTTATTTGTTAAGTGTAGTTGTTCAATTAATTTATATTGTAGATAACATGGTGTGTGGTGTCACACACAGAAGATCATGTCATCAGTTCTTTATAAAATATAAACAGTTGCTCACGATTAAGATGGAAAGGAACAAACCATTGGAATAGTTGTAGTGTAATTAGGTATTAGTTTATCTTGACTAATAAATTACACTAGTACACTCTAAGTATATTGAGTAGGACCATTTTAGGTAAGTTCTTTTTATACTGACTTAATAAAAGAACTAGACCTTAGTTATTATGGAAGTGTGTGCTCTTAATCCTAATATAATAACAAGCACATATATTTAGTATTTCTTTCTTTAACTTATCAAAGGGTGAGATTTAGCTCGATAAATCAATAGGTCCGATAAGTTGGGAAATGATATTACTTATAGTGTGTGTTGTTGATTATAGAAGGAAACTGTGTCCTAGTTATCTAGGTTGAGAATGTCCCCAAGAGGAGCTCATAAGGATTGTCATGTTAAACCCTGCAGGTGAACTTAGTCCAACATGACAATGAGGTTGAGTGGTATACTCTTGGAGCTAGATATTAATTAAGTGAGTTGTCAGTAACTTACTTAATTAGTGGACATTTGTTATCTTAAACATAGGGAGACTAATACACTCATGATAAGAAGGAGTCCATAATATAATTTGGGATTGGTGCGGTAGTGCAATAATAACTCTCTAGTGGAATGAGTTATTATTAATAAACTTGAGTTGTGTGTTCGGGCGAACACGGGATACTCAAGCTCGTCGGAAGGCCAAAATTAATTTCTCCTCTAGGTCCCTGTCGTAACCTCATTAAAGCCTCAAGTCCACCCATATAAAGTCCTTCTTGGTGTCCAAGAAGAGGTCGACCCATGGCTTGGTGACCAAGCCAAAGGGGTCGGCCAATCTCCTTCACAAAGGGGTCGACCCTATGCTTGGTGCCCAAGCAAGTAGGGGCCGGCTATAATAAATTCAAATAGGAGGGGTGTTTTGAATTTTTAAATTCTTCTCTTTGTAGAAAACTACAAGTTTTAAAAGAGAGATTTAAAATATAAAACTTTCCTTATTTGAATTAGACCACATGATTTAAAAGAAAATTTAAAAGTTTTAAAATTTTCCTTTTTTAACCATCCTCATGGTTTTAAGAAAAAAAAGAAAAGAAGTTTTAAATTTGAAATTTTATGTCACACCCCCAAAGGACTCTCTGCCAGACAAAAATCCGGCAGCATCTCCCCTGTACCGGTGACAATCTGAAGCATCAATACAAACAAAATACATCAGCCACATGCGGTTGGAATATTTATATACACAACCACGCAGTTATAATCATAGCCCACTCGGCCGGAATGAAACAATCACAACCACGCAGTTATATATAAAACAGCCCACACTGCTGTACTAAAAACACAGCGGAAAAATGAAGAAAAGCCCATACAAACCAAATAAATACAATGCATGCTGGCACGGCTTAAACACAAATACAACACCAAAAGAATAAGATAGCCACATGGCTAAACACAAATACAATGCCAAAAATAAGAAAAGAATATACAAAAGAAAACAAGCATGGTCTTCGAATGTGACGTAGGACCCGGCAGACAGGATACTCCGAGCGACACCAACCATCTACAAGCTACCTGAAAACATAAATGTATACATGCGGTGGTGAGTATAGGTAACTCAGCGGGTAATAGACAAGATAGTGCATGGTCCATAAACAAACATGGAGATCACAAGTATACAGTCTCAGTAGGGAATAAAGAAACATGATCATACTATCATAATCAATGCACCTAAATATATCTGACATACCGACATAGCCAACAAATACAACTACCTGTACCAGTCTATCCCACAAGATATGATGATCATAGCTGACATACAAACTGCATAGACCACAACTACCATAATGATAAATACATACCCAATCTGGAATTGACGCAAGGTACAAAGATCAGTAACCTCACCGGATCTGCAACAGATATACCCGTGACACCTGTGCAATATAAATACAACTGCATATACATGTAAAATAAATGATATGTATGCAGCATGACAACCATATGCAACAAACATACCTCAAACAAGTGCAACAACCACAATCACATGCAACTAGTATCTAATAGGCATGTATGCAAATATATATCCACCGATGCACCGCGCATTATATGCAAATGTGTATGCATGCTCCATGGTCACCCCGACACCTCTCCAGACACCACGACCCCAGTATGGCCGAGAGGCTTGGGTCCGAGACAAACCGTACAAGCCTCACGCACGTAACCGCTATAAAGCGACTGAGGCGACAGTATACCATGTAGTTATCTAACTACACAGCTAAAGGTCCCTGACCACTCACAACTCAAGCCCCCTGACTACTGTACCCTCAAGACCCACTACTCCAGAGTGGTCGAGGCTGACAGAGTAACAAAACTGAGCAGCTGAGTAAACACGACAGGACATAGCTCCACTCCCAGCTACCACTCTCCATCAGTGGTAGAGTGGACAGCTATAAAAGACTGACAACCCTCTCAACCACAAGGGAGACGATAGTCGTCAGTATGCAATGAATGATGAACATGATATATATACATAATCATGATACGAACACCGTCATCATCCATGCAAACTCTAAATCTATATAAGTACCCCAAAACATGAGTATAATCGTCATGATACCTCCACATATCCCACCAAACATATGTACACAACTACAAATGTATAATCATCTAAAAATCTCCGATAATCCCACAAGAAACATGTACATAAATACAATCAACATGTATCCTCCAGTAGTAAACACATCAGACATGTGTATAAACCATAAACATACAATCAACACAACTCCTCCAAAAGTACATAACCAAACACGTGTGTACATACAACATGCAAATGTAGGGTCAACATGATGACTCCTAAAACACATACCAAGCTACGTACAGTCCACATTATATGCAAAATCAGCATGGTAAATCTAACCACTCGACAATCCCTACAATACATACTCTACACGCGTAATCACAACAGAGTATAAATCAAGAGTAGAGACTGTATATGATATAACTAGGACATCTCAAAGATCAAGCATAAGTATCAAGCAGGAAGGCAACTAACAAATACGATATAAGGAAAAGCAGCCTAATTGATCACAAAAAAACCATGCACTAAGCTCAATAAAAATCTATATAGAGCTAAGGAAGAAATACCCGCCTTTATACATAGATCGTGTCCACAAATCTCACGTCGAGACGCTCGTCCCGAATCCAAATCCTGTAGAAATCAATATATATATATATATATATATATATATATATATATATATATATATATATATATATATATATTATTTAGCTAAATTCATATGAATTAAAATAGCTAAATAAAATCCCCACCTAATCAGGATAACTCCACTCAAATCTAATCTCTAATTAATCCTCCAAATAATTCTTAATCACACTCCTTCTAGATCCCAACATAATCCACAGATTCCAACCAAATACAAACCCTAATCAATCTAACACATACCAATAACGATCATTTATCCATCTACATAAATCATCCACCAAATAATCATTACAAATCAACTCCAAAACTTACCCAAATCCAGAGACCTCAATGTTGACTCATCCGAAGAAGCATGCTACTAGAAACTCCTGGCCAAAACTATAACAAATCCTTCTACACGCTTCCATGTGCTCTAAACCAGACATAACCTAATAACCATTAATAATACCGATAGAACAGAGCAATAATAGGAAAAATCTAAAGGTACATCACCAAAGGAAACTCACCTTGAGGCATGGCCATAAATCAAGAGCTCACATCTCCTACTAACCTCTGCCCACAGCCACCAAATCAAGAGCTCACATCTCCTACTAACCTCTGCCCACTGCCACCAAGAACTCTTACACTAGTTCTTTCCAAGATCAGTCCCGGAAACAATTGCACAACAATGAATTTGCTAGAACTCTAACAAATAAGACAACATGTACCTCAATTGAACTCTTACCTCTTCACCCGAGGCCTGCACAGCTTGAAGAAGTAGAATTGGCAATGGTCGGCAACAAGGAAGGTCCACCACATATTGATCCAATGCTTCCTCTATTCCAGGACAGAAAGAAGAGCAAAAATTGGAAACAATTAAGGCAAGACCTTGATTCCCTATGAATTCGGATGAAGCTTACCAAGGTTGATCACCCGATTCGATCCATCTGGTGGGGAGATACAGAGCATACGCCAGTGATCGGATCCAGGAGGAGGATTGACGGTGGTCAATCGACTAGGAGGGCGTTGCGATCCCAAATCTTGTTGTGCCCTAGATCGGATCCCCCCGATCGCTGTCGACCGCGCGCAAGGAATGGTCGAGAGGCCGAGAAGGTGGTCGCTCCTCCAGAGATGGTTGATACCGTCGAGATCCGATGCTCTCCCTCAGGTGACTCGGCGAGAATAGGATCGTCAGGGAAGAATCTCTCCGTCGGTGTCAGGTTCATCCGCGCGAGAGAGGAAGGAAGAAGCGTCGGGGAGAAGCAGATCATAGCGGCACGAGAGAGAGAGAGAGAGAGAGAGAGAGAGGAGGAAAGCTCAGCCGAGGCACGCTAGAGGAGGGGATCGTTGCCGGCGGTGAGTCCATGGCGACCGGCGATCGTGCGAGAAGAAATCACGAGAGAGGGCTCGAGAGAAAGGAAAACTCGAGCGAGGGGAAAGAAATCGGAGAATGAAGGAAAGAATAAGGAATTAGGGCTTAATTAAATACTTAGGTTTAATTTAACTAAACTCTAAGTTTTCTCCTTAATCAACCCCCACTTAAATGGTGTTCCAAACAGGCCTCCTCCGTACCTCGAATTCATTCTCTCAAAATGGGTCATACAGACTCCGTTTAAATCCCGAAAAATTTCTAAAAATTTCCGAAAAATCCAATGAGATTTTTCGTCCAATAATATTTATTATAAAATTTTACGGTATCTTACATTCTCCCCCCACTAATAAAAATTTGGTCCCCAAATTTACTGATCAACTCAGGGATCCTCATCCAAGGGTAACCACCAAGCAATATACTCATATACCACTCCATCTAAGTATCATGAACAAATCACCAACTGTGATGATCCAACTACCCCTGAATTCCATAATCCACTACCATCATATCCTTCAACATCTGTATAGGGCGCTCAAACTATCTACCAGTCAGAGGATGAAAATCTATACTAAAGTAAAGCTCCTAACCCAAAATCTGCTGTAACCACAATCAAAACCATGAGGTGGAATCGCTGATCTCCATCCAATACAACCCTCAGAGATATACCATAAAGTCCGGTAATCTCTCTACCGTATAATCCTACTACTCGATCCAACGAATAAGAAATGACTCGGAAACACACATAATCTCCCACGAAGATAAAGAATCTCATTCTCATTACACGAGAATTCTAACTAATGGCACGAGACTACTCTACTCATGCTACGTCGAAACTGCACCAAACCCCTGATACGATACATCTGTGTAGAGTGCAAATCCGTCTACACTAGAAAGTACCGCTAAGACATGTGCAACTATCTAAACTGATCTCGCAAGCATCCGTCCAAGAAAGTTCTATTCCCTTCCTAGACAGTCCAATCAACGACATATCAATGCTAGAGAAACCCTCATCCAATCTCTGGTAATATCCAGCTAGACCAAAGGAACAGCGAATCTCTGGTATAGACTACGCATACTCCCAACTGGTAATAGCTTCTATCTATGATCCACTGATATATCTCTACTAAACACAGCGTGTCCCAAAACTCGTAAAAGACAATCACAATACATACTACTAACTTCACATATAGATGTTCTCGTCGAAACATCTCTAGAACTATGCAAAGATATTGTACGTAATCAATCTCAGCTCGGAAAAAGATCACAACATCATCAATGAAGACAATGAAAACTGATCCAATCACCCTAGGAATACCAAGTATCTCGAGTCCATAAAAACATCCAGGTCACTGTAAACCTAAATGATAAAACCAAGGGTTCTTGATATCCATACAACAGACATTCTCAACTGTAAGATCCCCAACAAATCTGTGATCTGATCACCAACTATAAATCATCAAGTCTAATCACCAACTACAAATCGTCAAATCCATAATATTACAGACATGTCACTCCTCATGTAACTATCAACATCAAAATAATAAATCATCAAGTCATATATCCACTAATAGATCATCAAAAGACAACCTACCACCACACCTGATCTCCCAATATCCACCCATCAAAATCGTCCTCAACATCAATCAATCATACCAAATAGTCTCCTACACAAAGATAGAGAAAAAGGAAAGCATCCAACCTTCAACACCTACTACCAACAACTAAATGTATCCCAAAAAGTCTGGCAAATCTCATCATCTCATCCTTTCTGATAATCAAATATCCACAGTAAAGGAATGTCAATCCAAAGTCAAAGGGTTACACAACCTGCTGACTAAAGTCTACCCATCAAGAGAGTATCTCCACCACCCTATATGTCCCTCGACAAATGCTGATAAAAGGGTTGCATCCTCTATCCTAAGATATAGACTACAAGATCTGGTAAAATGATCACGTGGTCAAGATCTTGACCCACCTAATAGAGACAATGTTAGCTGAGTCGTCTAGCCATTGCCTTGTACCCCATCATACTGTGATTGCTTCACCTGAAGTTCAGCATCCTCCAGCATGGAGCAATGAACACAAAGATAGAGGAACGCTACAACTAAATAGCTGATCAAAATATCCGTCAATCGACGTTCTACCCCTCGAAGATCATCATCTGAAACTATACCTAGTTACGGTCGGACCTCCTAGGTATTACTCAACTAACACCACTTCCTCCGCACCATTGTAGGGTATATATCACTAAGTACATCATGGATATCTAATCATATCCAATAGTTCCATGAGTCAGGATCTCCCATGGAACAACGTTAGGCGAGTCGACTGATCATCGCCTTATAATCCATCATGCTAACGAAGAACTAGAGAACTACTCTCTCTCCAAACACCTCAAGGAAATCACTAAGTGATGACCTGATCTCCAAAAACATTCTCTGCTTCTTCCTTCACGTGGTACCGGATCACGTAAAGGTTAAGCAACTAACTTCAACTCTCTCATGTCAGTACAAATCATATATCCAAATGTACTCTCCAACTCATACACCCTAGTAATGGATGTATCTCATAAGTGTTAAGCAGGTAGCTTTACACTTTTCCACATCAATGGAGGTATCCTATCCGAAAGTACCTTCTAAGTCAATCAACTAGGTGCAGACAGTCCATGGTCAAAGTCCCCATGAAATAGGATACGACAATCCTCTACAGGCTGACCTAGTAAATAATGGTATACGGCTAATTCAGTCTTTTCCACGATGGTACAAGTCATGTACTCAAATGTATCTCCCAAATATCTAACCAAGCACAAGTAACCCCAAAGATCAGAATCTCTAGAAATAGAGTATGACAATACCCTAATGATAAAACTGCTAAATAAATCGGTCGTCAATTAACTGATCTAAGAAGGGTAAATCAATCCTCGTCAAAAGAAACTAAGGTAAAAATCGATCCACCACTACCCAAGTCAACGAGGGTAATCTGCAAACCTAACCAACAGGAGTAAATCAATACTCTACTAATCAAAATAACAGGAGTATGAAACCAACTAAGATAAATCAATCCTAAACTGACCGAACTAACAGGAGCACGAAATCAACCAAGATATATCAACCTCCACTACCCAAGTCAAACAGGTAAATCAATCCCAAAACTAAACGAACCAATAGGAGTACACTAGTACTCTACTAACTGTGCCATCATGAGTATACAGATATCATCCACTACTCAACTAATAATAACAAGAACTAGTATGTGACACTCACTATCAACCAACTAGTAGTAACTGACACTAAAAACTACTGGTAGTATGATATGAGGAAATCCCCTAAGATTGTAAATCCTTGTTCTCCAGTAGGGTCAACCGTGATCAGTGATTGACCCAACCCATGAAATGCATGCTACAAATAACTGGACAGGTACTAACAAAAGTGTACTAACAAATGTCATCACTATCAGAATAACAATGCAGATACTAACAGAAATGTATGATAGCAATATGCAAACATACCTCCTATAGCCTAGAGATATCCTGCAGCTGCCTGGTCCCAAAGCCCGATAGTCACATCAAGAAAGCCGAAACACAAAACCCAAAAACACGAATAACAGGCATCGTACCTGCTCTGATACCACTTAATTGTCACACCCCCAAAGAGTCTCTGCCAGACAAAAATCCGGTAGCATCTCCCCTGTACCGGTGACAATCTGAAGCATCAATACAAACAAAATACATCAGCCACATGCGGCTGGAATATTTATATACACAACCACGCAATTATAATCACAGCCCACTCGGCTGGATTGAAACAATCACAACCACACAGTTATATATAAAATAGCCCACACAGCTGTACTAAAAACACAGCGAAAAAATGAAGAAAAGCCCACACAAACCAAATAAATACAATGCATGCTGGCACGGCTTAAACACAAATACAACACCAAAAGAATAAGATAGCCACATGGCTAAACACAAATACAATGCCAAAAATAAGAAAAGAATATACAAAAGAAAACAAGCACGATCTTCGGATGTGACGTAGGACCCGGCAGACAGGATACTCCGAGCGACACCAACCATCTACAAGCTACCTGAAAACATAAATGTATACATGCGGTGGTGATTATAGGTAACTCAGCGGATAATAGACAAGATAGTGCATGGTCTATAAACAAACATGGAGATCACAAGTATACAGTCTCAGTAGGGAATAAAGAAACATGATCATACTATCATAATCAATGCACCTAAATATATCTAACATACCGACATAACCAACAAATACAACTACCTGTACCAGTCTATCCCACAAGATATGATGATCATAGCTGACATACAAACTGCATAGACCACAACTACCATAATGATAAATACATACCAAATCTGGAATCGACGCAAGGTACAAAGATCAGTAACCTCACCGGATCTGCAACAGATATACCCGTGACACCTGTGCAATATAAATACAACTGCATATACATGTAAAATAAATGATATGTAAGCAGCATGACAACCATATGCAACAAACATATCTCAAACAAGTGCAACAACCACAATCACATGCAACTAGTATCTACTAGGCATGTATGCAAATATATATCTACCGATGCACCGCGCATCATATGCAAATGTGTATGCATGCTCCATGGTCACCCCCGACACCTCTCCAGACACCACGACCCCAGTATGGCCGAGAGGCTTGGGTCCATGACAAACCGTACAAGCCTCACGCACGTAACCGCTATAAAGCGACTGAGGCGACAGTATACTATGTAGTTATCTAACTACACAGCTAAGGGTCCCTGACCACTCACAACTCAAGCCCCCTGACTACTGTACCCTCAAGACCCACTACTCCAGAGTGGTCGAGGCTGACAGAGCAACAAAACTGAGCAGCTGAGTAAGCGCGACAGGACATACCACCACTCCCAGCTACCACTCTCCATCAGTGGTAGAGTGGACAGCTATAAAAGACTAACGACCCTTTCAACCACAAGGGATACGATAGTCGTCAGTATGCAATGAATGATGAACATGATATATATATATACATAATCATGATACGAACACCGTCATCATCCATGCAAATTCTAAATCTATATAAGTACCCCCAAAACATGAGTATAATCGTCATGATACCTCCACATATCCCACCAAATATATGTACACAACTACAAATGTATAATCATCTAAAAATCTCTGATAATCCCACAAGACACATGTACATAAATACAATCAACATGTATCCTCCAGTAGTAAACACATCAGACATGTGTATAAACCATAAACATACAATCAACACAACTTCTCCAAAAGTACATAACCAAACACATGTGTACATACAACATGCAAATGTATGGTCAACATGATGACTCCTAAAACACATACCAAGCTACGTACAATCCACATTATATGCAAAATCAGCATGGTAAATCTAACCACTCGATAATCCCTACAATACATACTCTACACGCGTAATCACAACAGAGTAGAAATCAAGAGTAGAGACTGTATATGATATAACTAGGACATCTCAAAGATCAAGCATAAGTATCAAGCAGGAAGGCAACTAACAAATACGATATAAGGAAAAGCAGCCTAATCCATCACAAAAATAACCATGCACTAAGTTCAATAAAAATCTACATAGAGCTAAGGAAGAAATACCCGCCTTTATACATAGATCGTGTCCACAAATCTCACGTCGAGACGCTCATCCCGAATCCAAATCCTGTAGAAATCAATATATATATATATATATATATATATATATATATATATATATATATATATATATATATATATATATATATATATATATATATATATATATATATATATTATTTAGCTAAATTCATATGAATTAAAATAGCTAAATAAAATCCCCACCCAATCAAGATAACTCCACTCAAATCTGATCTCTAATTAATCCTCCAAATAATTCTTAATCACACTCCTTCTAGATCCCAACATAATCCACAGATTCCAACCAAATACAAACCCCAATCAATCTAACACATACCAATAATGATCATATATCCATCTACATAAATCATCCACCAAATAACCATTACAAATCAACTCCAAAACTTACCCAAATCCAGAGACCTCAATGTTGACTCATCCGAAGAAGCATGCTACTAGAAACTCCTGGCCAAAACTATAACAAATCCTTCTACACGCTTCCATGTGCTCTAAACCAGACATAACCTAATAACCATTAACAATACCGATAGAACAGAGCAATCATAGGAAAAATCTAAAGGTACATCACCAAAGGAAACTCACCTTGAGGCATGGCCACAAATCAAGAGCTCACATCTCCTACTAACCTCTGCCCACAGCCACCAAATCAAGAGCTCACATCTCCTACTAACCTCTGCCCACTGCCACCAAGAACTCTCACACTAATTCTTTCCAAGATCAGTCCCAAAAACAATTGTACAACAATGAATTTGCTAGAACTCTAACAAATAAGACAACATGTACCTCAATTGAACTCTTACCTCTTCACCCAAGGCCTGCACAGCTTAAAGAAGTAGAATTGGCTATGGTCGGCAACAAGGAAGGTCCACCACATATTGATCCAATGCTTCCTCTATTCCAGGACAGAAAGAAGAACAAAAATTGGAAACAATTAAGGCAAGACCCTGATTCCCTATGAATTCGGATGAAGCTTACCAAGGTTGATCACCCGATTCGATCCATCTGGTGGGGAGATACAGAGCATACACCAGTGATCGGATCCAGGAGGAGGATTGACGGTGGTCAATCGACTAGGAGGGCGTTGCGATCCCAAATCTTGTTGTGCCCTAGATCGGATCCCCCCGATCGCTGTCGACCGCGCGCAAGGAATGGTCGAGAGGCCGAGAAGGTGGTCGCTCCTCCAGAGATGGTTGATACCGTCGAGATCCGATGCTCTCCCTCAGGTGACTCGGCGAGAATAGGATCGTCAGGGAAGAATCTCTCCGTCGGTGTCAGGTTCATCCGCGCGAGAGAGGAAGGAAGAAGCGTCGGGGAGAAGCGGATCACAGCGGCACGAGAGAGAGAGAGAGAGAGAGAGTAGGAAAGCTCAGCCGAGGCACCCTGGAGAAGGGGATCATTGCCGGGGGTGAGTCCATGGCGACCGGCGATCGTGCGAGAAGAAATCGCGAGAGAGGGCTCGGGAGAAAGGAAAACTCGCATGAGGGGAAAGAAATCGGAGAATGAAGGAAAGAATAAGGAATTAGGGCTTAATTAAATACTTAGGTTTAATTTAATTAAACTCTAAGTTTTCTCCTTAATCAACCCCCACTTAAATGGTGTTCCAAACAGGCCTCCTCTATACCTCGAATTCATCCTCTCAAAACGGGCCATACGGACTCCGTTTAAATCCCGAAAAATTTCTAAAAATTTTCAAAAAATCCATTGAGATTTTTCGTCCAATAATATTTATTATAAAATTTTACGGTATCTTACATTTTCTAACCATGTTAAAAAAGAAAATTTTTGAAGAGAAGTTTTAAATTTTAAAACATGGTTTTAATTTTTAAAACTTTTTTAACATTCACTTTAGGAAGTTGAAAGAGAACTTGTAAAATTTTATAAGAGTTTTTTTCTTTGGTTATAAAATTTTTACAAAGGTTATTTCTTTCCTTTTATTGTGGCCGGCCACCCTTGCTTGGTGTCCAAGCAAGGGGCCGGCCAATCAAGTTAATCAATCCATGTTTGATGATTGAATCAATCAAGAGGAAAGAAAAGGAAAAATAAAAAGGGAAAAGGAAAAACAATAGGAAGATTTTAATTTTTGTAAAAAGTCTTTCCTTATTTGCCTTGGGCAAGTAATATAAAAGAATGGGAGGGGAGGCCTCGTAAGAGAACAATTCTTATTCTCTTGTTGGTGATCCTCTTGTGGACGGCCCTCTCTCCCTCTCTTTTCCCTTTGCTCTCTTTTGCTCCTTGGTGGTGGTGGTGGCTGAAACTTAGAGAAGGAGGAGAAGCTCTTTGGGTGGTGTTCATCTTGGAGGATCGTCGCTCACACGACGTCCAAGAGAAGGCGAGGAATACGGCAGAAGATCTCAAGGTCATTAGCATACAAAGAGAAGGTATAACTAGTAATTTTCTTCCGCGTCATGCTAGTTATTTTTCTTTGTATGAATTCCAAACACAAGAGGCATTAGATTCTAGTTTTTTGGATTTATTTTGAAGTTGTGTTTTTTTTTTGTTTTTCGAATTTGTGATTCGATTGTTCTTTTTAGTTAAACCTAGAGTTATATAAGGAAATTAAATATTAGCTTTCTTTAAAAGGTTTTGTCTAGGAAGTGGTGGTTGCTCCCATATCCAAGAAGACCTAGTGTCTCGCCATGTTTAACCTGGAAGCTAATTTTAGAAATTAATATTTAATTAAATTTATAACATAGGTGGATTTGTATCAATAGTGTTAAGTTCTGCTTGCGATCCAAGTGTATACCATTAAAAACAGATAAGTTAAATTTGGAATCAATAATGTTAAGTTCCGTTTGTGATTCCTAATTTAACTTCTAAAGAACACAATAGGTTATTTAGGAAAAGTTCGACACTTGTACAAAATTTTATACAGTGGAACCGATACGATCTTCCTAGGACCAAAATGCAATATCCTTTTGGTCAAGGTTGACCTAGTTGATTAAGCTTGAGTTGGCTCAAATTTGAGTCTTGATGTTTGGGTTTTGATGTTTGACAATAAATGGAGATTACAGATGCAATCGTCCGTTTAGGAAGATTGTTGATACAATTCCCCTCTGGTCAAGGTTAACTAGTTAGATATGAAGAAGAGTCAAGTGGGTCAAAGGGTTGACTGGATACTTGATTGGGGAAGTCTTAACTTGAGGTTAAGCAGATGGGAAATCCTGGTGAGTGAAGCCAGGTGAAAGACCTAGTGAATGAAGCTAGGCAGTTAGAAAATCCTAGTGGGTGAAGATAGGTGAAAGTTCTGGTGAATGAATTCAGGCAGGTGAAAGTCTTGGTGAGTGAAGCCAGGCAGGTGAAAGTCCCGGTGAGTAAAGTCGGGCAGTGGAAAAATCCTGGTGAGTGAAGCTAGGTGAAAACCCTAGTGAGTGTAGCTAGGTGAAAGTCCTGGTGAGTGAAGTCAGGCACGAGGAAATTCAGGTGGGTCAAGGTTGACCAGACACCTGGTATTGAGAAGTCCAAGTAGGTCAAAGAATTGACCAGATACTCGGCACAAGAAAATCTAGATGGGTCAAGGGTGACTGGACATCTGGTGGAAGGAAGTCCAAGTGGATCATGGAGGACCGGACACTTGGCACGAGATGGTAAATCTAAGTGGGTCAAGGAGGACCATACTTGGTGATCAGAAGTCCAATGAGAAGTTGGCAAAGAGAAAGCCCTGATGGGTCAAAAGTTGACCGAACACTTAGCGGTCGTAAGTCCAATAGGGAGTTGACATGGAACTAGGAAGTTCGGGCGTAGTAAACTTCCGAAGACCATAACTTTTGACTCGGATATCAGAATGAGGTCATCTTGGATGCGAAACGAAGCTTGTTTCAAGGTCTACACAATTTTCTGCTTGCCAATCGATTGGTCAATCAATTGGGGGGGGGGGGGGGGTTCAATCGATTAGCCAATTGATTAGATGACGTGATTTTGTGCAGAAACCTTCATGATCGATTGGCTAATCGATCAAAACTTCCCCAATCAATTGGTCAATCGATTGGGAGAGTTTATGAGCGAACAGTGAGCTTCTGAATCGATCAGTTGATCGATTGAAACCTCCAATCGATCATTCGATCGATTGGGATGCTGGAAATCACGTGATAGAGGCTGAATCGATCGGGCAATCGATTCAGGCGCTTTCTAGAGAGCACGAAGGTGCTCTGAATCGATCGACCGATCGATTCAAAGTCTCCTCAATAGATTGAAAGTCATTCAATCGATTGGGATCCGACCATTGCGTAGGTTATAGCCATTGGCAAACGATTTTCTTCGTACTTCTTCGGCTTCCTTCTCCGCCCGATCACAGCGACCATTTTAGAGATTTCTCCACTCTCACAACCAGATCTTGAAGGCTCTTGGGGACAAGTGTAGCCACACTTCCAAGGTTCAAGAGGCAACAACAAGCAACAAGAAGCTCTTAATTTATATCTTTTGTATTTTCTTCTTGTGTGAGTTGTATTTGTTGTATGGGGTTGTACAAGGCTTCTCTGCCTTTGGTAGTTACCGAAAGGAGTGTTTTTTTAGTGGAGAGTGTGTCGCGTGTGGATCTTTGGATTAGTCACCTCTTCTTGAGGTGAATACCAAGTGAATCCTTATGTTAGCATTGTATTTTTGTTTCTTGTTCTTTCCGCTACATATCAACACCAAGAGGCAAGCAACGACGAGCTATTCACCCCCCCTCCCTTCTAGCACATTTCAACCCAAACACTGCTTTCTTCTAACATTGTTTTTCCTTCATCGATGCACTCGATGCTCATCTCAGATGAGCTTGCTTCTTCATTGTCTTAGTGACTTGCCATCAACGCAAGTTTGGCATAGGCTTCATGTAGCGACCACCCTTCTTACTACTACTACTCTCTAAGAGTGACCGTTACTATTAACTCTTCTTAATCGGTATGATTAAAAACCACATGGAAGCCCTACCAAAAAATTTCGGCAGAGTCTCCCCTGTACCGGTGACCATAAACCGAGATACAAATATAGTATACATCAGCCACAAGCAGCTGGAACAATTATCAAACACCCACACAGTTAAATAAGTATCAAACACATAAATATCTACTTACTAAACTAAACTCATCCTACATGCAACCTAGAACAAGAATAAACTTGAATGACACGGAGTGTAAAGTACAGTCTCAAATATTTACAATAACTAAAATGCGGAAACTAAAAAAAAGAATAAGGAAAGAAGACTAAAGGAACTCCTTTCTAGTCCCAAGACTTCCATAGTCCTGGCATCACATATCATCCGCACCTCCTCGTCGTCTTCCTTTATCTGCAATAAGAGGAAATGCAATCTATAAGCAAAATGCTTAGTAAGCGCTATCTAACTCACAAAATCTCGATATGCATGTGAATATACTGAAAACTAAAACTGAATTCTCAAAGGAAAAACTACTCATGCTCATCTACTAGTAAAAAAAACAAACATACTGAAATGCTAAACATGTAAAGCTATTCATGCTCTTCTAATAACATAGAATAGTAAATTAATCTAAATAACATGCTAGCATAAAAGAAAACTCAACTTGCTGATTTTAAAACAAAGTGAAACTTAATTCATTTGTTCTGAACTTATTCTTTTATCTCACTTGTTTAAAACTTATCCTTTAATACTTTTACACTTATGTGAAACTTATTTTTCATCTTCAAAACTTATACTCATAATACTTCAAAATAATAATCAACTTTTTTCTTGGGTCCGGCAACAGTACTTGCTATGTGGGCATCCCTAACTAGACCCGAGATAGTTGGTCCCGAATCTAGTAGGGTTTACTAGGTTATCTAAACCTAGGGACGACTATGGGAGCCCAGCCCAAGGACAACTGAGAGTCATGCATAATAGGTTATATAAACCTAGGGACGACTATGGGAGCCCAACCTAAGGACAATTGAGAGTCCAATATTGTGCCACTGATAAAAGTAAAATACTTGTTATCTTTTAATACTTCTAATATATAATGTCTTGGCATTTTCTTTAGCACCTTGTGTGCCAAAATCCCTAAAGTCTTGACTTTGGGATCTACTTAAGGTCTTGACCTTTTTCTTTCTTCTCTTTATCTTTCTTATACTTGTTAATACCTCTAATAAAGAAATATCTCATACAAAACTGTACTAAAATACTTATTAACATTGAACTGAAATACTTAACAGAGTTGCATGAAAATACTTAATAAAACTATACTGAAATGCTCAATAAAACTGCATACTATGCTAATCAAAATTCTGCATACTTTGCTAACAAAATTGCACTTGAAACTCTAAAGAAATCTGTACTATAACTCAACATTTACATCCAATAAACATTCTGTATTATGACTTAATCAAGACATTAAAGACAAGTAGATCAACAACAACATGGTTCCGTCATAACATGTGTGCGTAGAGGTCATATAATTTCTTATATCAACAGTCCAAAGCGTAAAACCTTAAGACATCAAAATTAGTATTTACGGAAATGATTACTACAGCTTCACAAATCCTGGCCACCATATAGCTACAACAGATACAAATAACAACATAAACTTAGAACTAAACTTGGGTATAAATAGTTAGAGCTTAAGGTAAATCATGTATAGGAATATGATGGACTTAAAGCTATACATACCAGAAGCCATAAATTCATATTAAAATAAAACCTATGTCATGCTTGCTTGTAAACACAAGGGAAATGGGGCTGTTCAAACTAAAATCTAACCGCAATGAAGAAAACTAACTGCATGCTCAAAATTTATTCAAGCTATCTTACGTTCATTGCCTAGCTACAAAATCTGAGATTTACCGTGCTCTGTGTAAACCGAACATGCTTATTAAAATAACAAACAGAAAGGATTTAAACTGAAATCTACTAAACCTTGAAACCTATATGAAACTTGTTCAAAGCTTGTATGCTACACAAAATTCCCAAACTAAAACCAAATAGCACTACCTGGCACCAGAACAACCTCACGGAAGCAACACAAAATCAAAAGCTTCGAACTTTACAGCATGCTTCAAATTCAAGAACACAAAAATCAAAAATGAGCAACCACAAACTAAACAATCTGTTAACTTCTGAATCTAACAATCCCACATGCTTGGACTGAACTAATCCTTCCCTTCTTTCTTTAGGGTTCACGGCAGCAAACAAAAAAATAAGTTTCTTCACGGCAAAACTCAAGAAAACAAGGAAACACCAAAGCAAAATCGGAGCTACTCTTACCACAGGTGAGTAGCAACTTACCTTTGTTTCCTTGACTCACAGCCGAAGGAGAAACCTTCTAATGCTTCTAGGGTTTGGATAACTTGAAATCTTCGGCGACTCCTTGCATCCACAGCTTCCCTTTGACGAGAGGATCCCGAAATGGTGAAGAAATCTCGACGTTAGCCCCCTCGCCAACTGCCAGAGGTGAAAACCCTAGCTCCGGCTTGCTGCTGCGGTTTCGCTCGAGAAGAAGCACCGCACACGCGAGAGGAAAAAGGAAAAAGGAGAAAGGAAAGCTAGGTCACGGGTAATCAATCAAGCCCTAAGTTCTCCTCTTTTATAACTTCAATATTCGGTTTTTTTTATAATTTTGCTATCAATTCTAAACAGAACCGACGGCCTGAATACTTGGTCATCAGCGGTTTAGCGCGAGTTGGAGGTCGCGCGTTCGAACTCTGCTCGGCTCCCTTTATTTTGATATTTCTGTTTCTATTATGGCTTAAGTATAATTTAGTTCCTATATGTTCACAAAATATCCGCAGCACACTTGGTTAGCCGGATTTACTTAAGGCTTTGCTTAACCGGAGGTCTCCGGTTCGAATCTCGGCTTGGACATTTTTTTGTCAAAACTTTCTTCGTTTAGTAAAAATACCAAACGACCTCTGAAAATGACATAAAATACTCTAAAAATTTTTAAAAATTTATAGAATATTTCTATAGCATTTCTAAATATTTTTAAGAACGTTTAAAACTCCTAATGGGGAAAATTGGGTCGTTACAATCCCCCATACCTTATAAAAAGTTCATCCTCGAACTTAAAATAATTCTGGAAAGTGGGTACTTGTTAAATTTGGCAAAAGAAATTGACACAAAAGAGTGGGTAGCACCAGTATCAAATAAGACGGTAGCTAAATGCTAAAGGGTAGATATTTGACCTGTGACTACCGTGGAGGTACCGGCAGCTTCTTCCTTAGTGAGAGAAAATACTCTGGCATTGATTGGAACGGGTGGGGCTTCCAACCTTTCCTGACCGAGATAGGGTCCCTCTAGTGATGTTGTCATGTGGTGTAACTGTGCAGGCTTGCCTTCATATTGCACTAACTGTTGCTGAGGTGCCTTAAACTTATTAGGACATGCTCTAGCTAGATGTCCTTCTTGGCCACATGAATAACATTCGGTCATACCCAAAAGACAGGCTCCTGGATGCGATCTCCCGCATTTAGGGCAGGAAGGGAACTTAACCTGCTCGTCTATTGGACCTCCCTTTTGGTTGCCTCCTGTATCCCCTCGTTTCCTTTTGTTACCCTTGCCCTTCCAATTCTGATCACTTGATTGAGGTTTCTGGCTTCCCACTGTCTTGTTTTCGATCTTGACTGACTTGTGTTGCTCTCGTTGCGCCTTGATGTTGTCCAGATAGTGCTCAGCGACTAATGCTCTGCTGACCAGCTCTTCGCCAGTCTGGGGCTGGTGAGTTCCACTACTCACATTAAGTGCTATTACTGGTCTCAGCATCCTGAGCATCATTCTGACTCGTTCCTTTTTCGTACTTACTAGCTCTGGACAGAGACGGGCTAGCCTATTGAATTTCTGTACTGTTTCTTCCACCAACAGTTCTTCTTGTCTGAATTCTATAAACTCCTCAAAATACTTATTGGTGATCCGTTGACGGAAGAATTCTTCGTAAAACTCTGTCTCGAAGTCAACCCAGCTCATCTGATTGACCAACCTCTAGCTCTTATCTCTCTCCCACCACATACGAGTATCACCTAATAGGCAGAAAGAGGCACACTTGACCTTCTCGACTTCTGGCCAGTCAAGAAGCTCCATGGTACTTTCCAGTGTCTTAGACCAAGCTTGAGCATCCCAGGGCTCAGTCGTACCTGAGAAACTTTCTGGCTTCAGCCTCAACCACTGTATCAGGTAGGCTTCTTGTCTTCTAGGTGCTATGGGGACTTCCAGAGCGGCTGGTGGAACCTCAATCACTACTGGAGTCTCCACATTAACAATTGGAGGAGTGGGAGGGACTGGCTGCTGATTTGCCATCAGATTGACGATCACTTGTTGCTGCTCTGCCACTTGTCTCTGGAGTTGAGCAACAACTTCAGAGAGATTTGGTTCAGCTATTCTGGGCTCTTCGTCTTCCTGTGCTCGGCCCTCAGTACGAACGGTACGGGGACGTCATCTTCTTGACATCTAATTATGTAGGAGAGAAACAAAACTAAAATCATCTCTATTCTTCCTAAGCATATGTATCCAAACATAGAAAAAAATAAAACAAGAATTTTCTTCTTACTTAACCGCATATAAGCAGATACTCTATACCGCAATTAATAAGCATAAAAGAAAAATTAAATATTTTCTTACTTGAAGACGACAAAGATGGTGCTGATGTGTGATGCTGGAGAATGGGAACTGCTCTGATACCAACTGTAACGACCACCCTTCTTACTACTACTACTCTCTAAGAGTGACCGTTACTTAACTATTAACTCTACTTAACCGGTATGATTAAAACCACATGGAAGCCCTACCGAAAAATTTCGGCAGAGTCTCCCCTGTACCGGTGACCATAAATCGAGATACAAACATAGTATACATCAGCCACAGGCGGCTGGAACATTTATCAAACACCCACACAGTTAAATAAGTATCAAACACACAAATATCTACTTACTAAACTGAACTCATCCTACATGCAACCTAGAACAAGAATAAACTTGAATAACTCGGAGTGTAAAGTACAGTTTCAAATGTTTACAATAACTAAAATGCGGAAACTAAAAAAATGAATAAGGAAAGAAGACTAAAGGAACTCCTTTCTAGTCCCAAGACTTCCATAGTCCTTGCATCACACATCATCCGCACCTCCTCCTCGTCTTCCTTTATCTGCAGTAAGAGGAAAAGCAATCTATAAGCAAAATGCTTAATAAGCGCTATCTAACTCACAAAATCTCAATATGCATTTAAATATACTGAAAAGTAAAACTGAATTCTCAAAGGAAAAAAACTACTCTTGCTCATCTACTAGTAAAAGAAATAAACATACTGAAATGCTAAACATGTAAAGCTACTCATGCTCTTCTAATAACAGAGAACAGTAAACTAATCTAAATAACATGCTAGCATAAAAGAAAACTCAACTTGTTGATTTTAAAACAAAGTGAAACTTAATTCATTTGTTCTGAATTTATTCTTTTATCTCACTTGTTTAAAACTTATCCTTTAATACTTTTACACTTATGTGAAACTTATTTTTCATGTTCAAAACTTATACTTATAATACTTCAAAATAATAATCAACTTTTTCTTGGGCCCGGCAACTGTACTTGCTATGCGCGTATCCCTAACTAGATCCGAGATAGCTGGTCCCGAATCTAGTAGGGTTTACTAGGTTATCTAAACCTAGGGATGACTATGGGAGCCCAGCCCAAGGACAACTGAGAGTCTTGCATACTAGGTTATCTAAACCTAGGGACGACTATGGGAGCTCAACCCAAGGACAACTGAGAGTTCAGTACAGTGCCACTGATAAAAGTAAAATACTTGTTATCTTTTAATACTTCTAATATATAATGTCTTGGCATTTTCTTTAGCACCTTGTGTGCCAAAATCCCTAAAGTCTTGACTTTGGGATCTACTTAAGGCCTTGGCCTTTTTCTTTCTTCTCTTTATCTTTCTTATACTTGTTAATACCTCTAATAAAGAAAATACTCATACAAAACTGTACTAAAATGCTTATTAACATTGCACTGAAATACTTAACAGAGTTGCATGAAAATACTTAATAAAACTATATCGAAATGCTCAATAAAACTGCATACTATGCTAATCAAAATTCTGCATACTTTGCTAACAAAATTGCACTTGAAACTCTAAAGAAATCTGTACTATAACTCAACATTTACATCCAATAAACATTCTGTATTATGACTTAATCAAGACATTTAAGACAAGTAGATCAACAACAACATGGTTCCGTCATAACATGTGTGCGTAGAGGTCATATAATTTCTTATATCAATAGTCCAAAGCGTAAAACCTTAAGACATCAAAATTAGTATTTACGGAAATGATTACTACAGCTTCACAAATCCTGGCCACCCATATAGCTACAACAGATACAAATAACAACATAAACTTAGAAGTAAACTTGGGTATAAATAGTTAGAGCTTAAGGTAAATCATGTATAGGAATATGATGGACTTAAAGCTATACATACCAGAAGCCATAAATTCATATTAAAATAAAACCTATGTCATGCTTGCTTGTAAACACAAGGGAAATGGGGTTGTTCAAACTAAAATCTAACCGCAATGAAGAAAACTAACTGCATGCTCAAAATTTATTCAAGCTATCTTACGTTCATTGCCTAGCAACAAAATCTGAGATTTACCGTGCTCTGTGTAAACCGAACATGCTTATTAAAATAACAAACAGAAAGGATTTAAACTGAAATCTACTAAACCTTGAAACCTATATGAAACTTGTTCAAAGCTTGTATGCTACACAAAATTCCCAAACTAAAACCAAATAGCACTACCTGGCACCAGAACAACCTCACGGCAGCAACACAAAATCAAAAGCTTCAAACTTTACAGCATGCTTCAAATTCAAGAACACAAAAATAAAAAATGAACAACCACAAACTAAACAATCTGTTGACTTCTGAATCTAACAATCCCACATGCTTGGACTGAACTAATCCTTCCCTTCTTTCTTTAGGGTTCACGGCAGCAAACAAAAAAACAAGTTTCTTCACGGCAAAACTCAAGAAAACAAGGAAACACCAAAGCAAAATCGGAGCTACTCTTACCACAGGTGAGTAGCAACTTACCTTTGTTTCCTTGACTCACAGCCAAAGGAGAAACCTTCTAATGCTTCTAGGGTTTGGATAACTTGAAATCTTCGGCGACTCCTTGCGTCCACAGCTTCCCTTCGACGAGAGGATCCCAAAATGGTGAAGAACTCTCGACGTTAGCCCCCTCGCCGGCCGCCGGAGGTGAAAACCTTAGCTCCGGCTTGCTGCTGCGGTTTCGCTCGAGAAGAAGCACCGCGCACACGAGAGGAAAAGGAAAAAGGAGAAAGGAAAGCTAGGTCACGGGTAATCAATCAAGCCCTAAGTTCTCCTCTTTTATAACTTCAATATTCGGTTTTTTTTTATAATTTTGCTATCAATTCTAAACAGAACCGACGGTCTGAATACTTGGTCAGCAGCGGTTTAGCGCGAGTTGGAGGTCGCACGTTCGAACTCTGCTCGGCTCCCTTTATTTTGATATTTCTGTTTCTATTATGGCTTAAGTATAATTTAGTTCCTATATGTTCACAAAATATCCGTAGCACACTTGGTTAGCCGGATTTACTTAAGGCTTTGCTTAACCGGAGGTCTCCGGTTCGAATCTCTGCTTGGACATTTTTTTGTCAAAATTTCTTTCGTTTAGTAAAAATACCAAACGACCTTCGAAAATTACATAAAAATACTCTAAAAATTTCTAAATATCTCTAGAATATTTCTATAGCATTTCTAAATATTTTTAAGAACGTTTAAAACTCCTAATAGGGAAAATTGGGTCGTTACACTTCAATTTCTAACTCTAACGTTTCATCCCATGTTGCTTTTAGGTTCTTGTACTTCTTCAGGGTTAGTCTTTTGTCCTTTTCCTTGTCATTGTCATTATCTTTGTTCTTCTATTTTGGGGCAGTTGTCTTTGACGTGCCCTTCTTCATTGCAGTGATAACATCTCACTCTCTTTTTTCTTCTTTTGACCTGCACTTGATTGAATTTATTAGCTTTAAAGAATTTTTTAAACTTCCTTATCATAAATGTAGTTTCATCATCGTCGAGAGAAGTTTCAAACTCTAGTTCATCCATTTTTTTTCCTTTAAGACTATATTCTGTTTGGACTCCTTTAAATCTGCACATCTACTTTCATATATTTCAAATGTAGAAAATAATTTATCTAAATTACTTACCTCCAGGTCCCTAGAGATGTAATATGCATCTACTAGGGTTGACCATTCGGGTGTTCTAGGGAAAGCGTTAAGCGCATGCCTTAGCAAATCTTGGTTGGTTACCTTTTCTCTAAGATTCGTGAGTTCGGTAACTAGCTCCTTTAGTTTGGTGTGCAGTTAAAAACGGTTTCACTTTCCTTTAGTCGCAGATTTGTCAGTTGGTTCTGAAGTAGATCTCTGCTTGTGAGCTTGGCTTTAGATGATCCTTCGTGAAGCTCTAGGAATTTTTCCCGGAGGTTTTTTGCAGACTCGTAGACTCTGATTCGGTTTACTTCTTGTGGTGACAACGCGCTTAGCAGATGGAATTATGCTTTTCCATTTGCCACAAATTTAGCTTGTTCCTTCTTCATCCAGTGTTCTTCTTTTTTCAACTGTCATTGTTGTTGGTAGATACTGCAAAACCATTTTTCAAAATTAAAAATATATCAAAATCAGTTTTAAAATATACCTTCATTTTTTTCTTTCAGTGTGTGAAGTCTCCTTCAAACTTTGGCGGGTGGATGCTTGTTCTAGCCATCGTCTTTGCTTCGATCGACGGTTAGTCCTTCTGAGGTGACCTGGCTCTCATACCACTTGTTGGTCCCTTATGGCTGGCAAAAGGGGATGAATTGCCCTGCATAATAAAAACAATATCTTTCTCAACTCAATCGGCTTTAACATAATTACACACTTAATTAACCAAAATCATATAATCAAGATAAGTAAGAGACAAGTAAGTTTTTATTTGGTTGGCAATCAGAGGATTGCTACTCCAAGGAAAGTAGACTCAATAAGAAAATATCCTTCTTAAACAAAACGTCGGAGGCAAAAAAGCCTCGTACATGAAAATGAAGCTCAAAAGGGAAGAACTGAATAGAACTTGAAGTATAGAATGTGTTATTCGAAAAGGAGAAGACCAAGGCTATATTTATAGCTCACTGGTCGAAAATGGGTTTGCTGGCGTGGCACGATCCAAGCGTCGGACCCTCTCCGGGCACCCCTAACATGGCAAATCTTATCTCCTCACAAACGGTTACGCAACGGGCAAAAGATAATATTTTATTTGGTCTGGGTGCCTGAACAGGTTCGGGCCCCCGGACCACCTTCGAACAGGGGCGCCTCGCGCGCTTTGGGCACCTGGACCACCTTCGAACAAGGGTGCCTCTGTGTTCCCCAACCCAAACCAAAGTGGTCTGGGTGCCAGAGCTATTCTGGGCGTCTGGACTCCGGGTGCCTAGAGCTATTTCGGGCCGATTTAGATCATTTAGAGGGAAAAAAAGATAATGTAATTAAACTGTGGTATTGATTTTTAAAAAATCAACACCACAATAATTATGTATACATGCAAAAAAAAAAAAAAAAAAAAAAAAAAAAGAGAAGAGAGAAGAGAAGAGAGAAGACAGAAAAAAAAAATATAAGTTTCATGCATAAAAAAAATTGAGAAAGAGAGAAAAAGTTAGGGTACGTTTGGTACGTGCATTTTTCATTTTCATTTTTTAGAAAATGCGCGTTTTTTGAAAAATAGTGTTTGGTTTGCATTTTTCATACTTATTTTCTAAAAAAATAGTTAGCGTTCTCTAGAAAAATAGAGAATAACAAAAAGTCATTTTCTGTTTTCTAGAAAACGCACATTTTCTAGAAAATAAAAATGAAAAACGCGCATACCAAACGCACTCAACTTTAAGTGCACCTTTTAGACAATTGTCATATTTGAAATAGGTTAAAATAATTAATTTCTTAATTTAAAAAAGATATCATACCATTAAAATTAATATAAATAAATATTCATATCATCCAAATACATAACTAAATAAATTTTTAAATAACATAATTAAATTAACTTTTTATTATTTATGATTAATTTTTAAAAAAATAATAATAAATAAATAATTTATATATTCCACTTCTAAAATTATTTTACAAATAATATTTTTAAAATTTTCTTCTCTCCGTCTAACTTTCTCTCGATAAACCTATCTTTCCTCTACCTACTTTTCGTGATAACAAATTTCTCCGATAATTTCTTATAGCATTCTGTAACATGAAATTTGTCACCCTCTCCTAACTAACTGTCCCACCTATTAAAAGAGAGCCGAAATAATAGAGTCTTCACATGTCGCTGTGGCTCAATTGGAATACATGTCATCTTTGTATGGTCTTTTAAGAGTATTGATCACGGTCCAAATCCATACACGGCAACCACATCACATCACGTTCCATCATGGAGACCTACAGGAGACATTTAATATTTTAGAAAATTAATAAGAAAACTTTGATAGAGTTATAATCTTTTGTGTATAATTAAAGAAAAAAATATGTAATGATAAAATATTTTATTTAGACCACCAATCCTAAATTGGAATTACTACCTAACTATTTACATTAAATATACTATTTGAATGGGTAAAAATAAATAAATAAATAAATACTCTAAAAATTTAATTATTTATGACTGAGACTGCGTCGTGGAATTCCACAAGTGACAACGAAATTGACGAGCACCACTCGTTTCCTGAAGTCGTCGAGGTCAACACAGTTGATCAGAGAGCTCAAACGCAACCCAATTTGGTTCTTGTGACTATTCTAAGGATGCGCTAGCTATAGAATTCCACATCGAAGTGCAGATTGACGAGCATAAATGACTCAACAAAGAAGAGCAGAGTTTCTCGTCGGCGGAAGGAGCTAGCTGGCTTCTTTTCCACTACCAGATGGCTCTGTTATCCTTGTTCCTCCTCCCATGGCTGCTCCCGTCTTCCTCCTCCGCAGTAATAGATCCGAGTGTACTGGATCCGTATTGCAATGATGTCCCTTACCCTTTTGGAATCTATAATTACTCTACCCGTTCCGAGAGTTACCCAGGCTTTGAACTCTACTGCAACTACAGTGGCGGCAGTCTCAAAGTCATGATCGGGGGCTCCTTGATCGACGTCATCGATATCTCACTGGAAGGCGGCTACCTGCGCGTGCTCGTAGCCCCCGCCAAAGTGTTTGGCTCCTGCCGCGTCGAATCAGGAAGAAGCGCGGGAGGCGTAGCAATCGCAGAAGGCGTCGAAGGCGCCGAAGGCGGCCTGCTCGACCTGCAGGGCACCCCCTACACCTACCACTCCACGAACAAATTCATGCTGCTTGGCTGCGATGCGATGGCCATAGTCAGGAACCGCAGTGGCCACATCATCAGCGGGTGCGTTGCCTTCTGTGTCAGCAACGGCGATAAGGAATACGGCCGGAACGACTGCTCCGGCGTCGGGTGCTGCCGGACCGCTTTCCCTTCGGGCCTCCAGTACGCCACCGTGGATCTGAAAAACATCCATAACTTGACAGTATCTACGGGGTTGGGCATACAACCGACAGAGGAGTGCAACGAGGCGTTCTTGATAGACGGGAACGAGTCATCCATCGCAGTCCAAAGTATCAAGAAACCGATCGTCCTGGACTGGTCCATAGGAAACAAGTCTTGCGAGGAAGTCCTCACGAAACATATTTGCGGCCCGCACGCCCACTGCAACAACTCGTTGGACGGATTGGGTTATCAGTGCAAATGCGATGATGGCTACGAAGGCAACCCTTATCGCAACCCTAATCCACATAAAGCAGCACATGAAGATGAAGGTTGCCGAGGTAATTAAGTAATTCCAACAATAGCCTAAAAGCCATTCGAAGGTCATGCTCCAGTGTGATCGCTTCTGTTCACGTCGAATCGTCTTGTGATGGATTTGCAATTTGCAGAAATCGACTCTTGCAAGCATTACGCGCAGAATTGTTCGTGGAAATGCGAAAAGAGAGACAGGTACCCGTACCACCATTGTGTTTGCCCACCAGGAACCACAGGAGATGGTAAAAAAGACGGCGATGGTTGCAAAAGAGACACTTATATTGAGATTGGTTTAGGTCGTCAATACAAATTCTGAATTACTATTCTTCTGATAAATTCTGCTTAAAGATCTAATCATCTTTCTCTGTTTCAGGAACTTCGTTGGCTCTTCTGGTCATATCACTAACAATGGGCTTCTGGGTTTTCTGTGAACTGAAGAAAAGGAAGCAGAGGAAATTAAAGCAGAAGCATTTTCTCCAAAATGGTGGCTTGCTGCTGCGACAGTACGTCTCTGAAAACCAATTCTTCGCTCGCATCTTCACCATCGAGGAACTTGAGCGAGCGACTGATAATTTCAACGAGAAAAACGTCGTCGGTCGCGGCGGATATGGGACTGTCTACAGAGGAACGGTGCTGCCGGATGGCGAGGTGGTGGCCATCAAGAAGTCCAAGTTCGTGGACGAGACCCAAATCGAGCAGTTCATCAACGAGGTGGTGATCCTCTCTAAAATCACCCACAGGAACGTGGTCAAGCTCCTGGGCTGCTGCTTGGAGACGGATGTACCGCTGTTAGTCTACGAGTTCATATCCAACGGCACGCTCTCGCAGCATCTTCATGAACAGAGAATGCCTACTTCCGGCCGGCTGTCATGGGAAACTCGGTTAAGAATCGCGACGGAAACGGCACGAGCCCTCGCGTTCTTACACTGCAAGGCCGCCTCCGTTCCGGTCGTCCACAGAGACGTGAAGTCGGCCAACATACTCTTGGACGAGAATTGCACGGCGAAGGTGTCGGATTTCGGAGCTTCGAGGCTGATCCCGATGAACCAGACTCATGTGACGACGCTAGTTCAAGGGACGATCGGGTACTTGGATCCGGAATACTTTCAGACATGCCAATTGACGGAGAAGAGCGACGTCTACAGCTTCGGAGTGGTTCTGCTTGAGCTGCTGACGACGGAGAAACCGTTGTCGTCTTCCAGAATGGGGACGGTGAGAAATATGGCATCGGATTTCATGGAGTACATGGTGGAGAAGGACGGCCGCGTGGGGGTTTTGGAGTTTCTGGATCGGCAGCTAGTGTGGGAGGCCAGGACGGCGTTGCCTGTTCTGGCGGTGGCGCAGTTGGCCAGGAGATGCCTGAACTTGAATGGGGAAGACAGACCGACGATGACGGAGGTAGCAATCGAGCTCACCGCGTTGAGGCGGCTGGCGATGCAGAGCGAGGAGTGGCGGGACCGGCGAATTAGAATGAGTCCGCGCCGGTTGACTGCTGTGGATGAGTCAATGTTCGACGAGGAAGACCGTCTGCTGTCGTAAAATTAACGTGTTAGACATTCATAAATAACATAAATGAATAAATCTTATCTTTTCAGATTCTCTCTCTCAGGATTATATATATAAGGTTGAGTGTTATAAAAATTAATATTAACTTTTTGTCCCTATAAGCATCAAATATATTACCATATAATATTTTTTTTATAATTTTTTATATGGGAATATTGTTGAGCATATAAACGATAACGTATTGGACACGGTGAATCGATAGTTAACTGGTAGAAGATCTTTCTCTTCAAGGAGAAGTTTTCCTTCGATTCTGCGCATAAGAAAACGAGCCAACAAAATGTTAGTGCCTAGAAACTAGAGGAGTCTCTGGTGAAGGCCCTCCGATTAGGGGTATAAACGAACTGAATCGAACCGAATATGTAGAAAAATCTAAGGCTTGAATTTGGTTCGAAATAGGTATATTCGAGTTCGAGCTCGATTCGAAGCTCGAAAATTTCAAAATTTTTTATTCAAGTTCAGTTTGAATTAGGGCTCGGGTTCGAATTTGGCTTGAAAGATTCAAACATGTACGCGAACTATTTAAATTATTGCTTGAAAATAACTAATCGAAAAGCTCAAAATTTATTTATTTAACTTATATTAATAAAATATTAAGGTTCGCGAGCGACTCATGAACATTCGAATAATATAATTTGGGCTCGAGTTTGGCTCGAAAAAACGTTCAAACATGTTCAAGTTCGGCTCAAATTCGATAAATTCAAATATAAATCAAATATTTTTCGAGCCTGCTCGAAAGCTTGTGAACCGACTCGATTCGTTTGCACCCCTACCTCCAACGCTCAAGTCAGTATAAGTCATAACCGATGGATGAAGAACAGCAAGAACGTGTGCGCGAGAGTAAAGTTATAGATGTTCAGAGAACGTACCTTCACCACGGAGAGAACTCCCCTTTATATACCTCCTCACATAACTTTCACAGTCATGAGGTGACAAAATGTTTCAGAATTTGTTAGGTAGAGGGAATTGTACAGCCTAGGTAATGTGTAATGATTATCCGAGGAATCTTCTCTTTATCCACATGTATACTTCTTTTGTTGTTTGCAACTTCGGTTATGGTTGAAGTTGTTGAAGGAGTATGCTGTTATAATTGGTCTGCCCATGGAAGACATGATAGTCCCTATAAAGTTTTCAGAAGAATATTCTCTGACACATAATTACTCTTTGAGGAGATGATTAGTCCAAGGATTCACACCACAGCCATCCTTCCACTATGGAACCTCTCCTTCTCAATGTTAGTTAGAACCCTAGAGCCAATCATTTGATGATTGTATTATGGACTTATTATATCATATTCTTATATAAATAAAGGCATGTATTTTGGTTATTATACTTACTTGTATTGGTGCCAAATAAACTAAGTATAATAGTGTCCTTGAGTAGAAGGTTCTCACCTATATCAATCGGTTAGTTGAACCGATAGTGAGATGATATAGGGAACACTACTCTTAGTCATTCCTAGTCGAGTATTAACATTCAGGGATAATGTTAATGCAATAAAACTAGCATGTAGGTCAACTCGATGACTTGATCTCACAAGTCATGGATATAGATATATCAAGTTGACACATGGGTATGCATTAGAGAATGTATACTAAATGACCCGCAATGAGAAAGTATCATGGATCGTTATATGAGTGTCATATACTTTCTCATGTGGCTATTAGTATGACTACTAGTTCTTAGACCTGAAGTCACCATGGATCCCTACATAAGGAGTTATGTACTTTGGTTTCGTCAAACGTCACCCGTAACTGGGTGGACTATAAAGGCGATTACTGGGTATGTAACGAATTATGCAGAGGGATGTGAGTGATGTAGATGGGATCTATTCCTCCTATATGACGGGAGCGACATCGATATTCTTGATAAAGTGAGACTACGAAGTGCATGGCCATGCCCAAATGAGTCAATATGAGATATTGAGCTCATTTGATTTAGTGAGTCTACTTGGAGTTCAAGATTTAGATTGATTAGAGGATGACACGGTCTATGCCTCACATTGATCAATCTAGGTATCTTGGATAGAAGGACACTTGTCATATATTGTGAGGAGTCACAATTAGTAGTCACAAGGTGATGTTGGATCTCAACATTCTTATAAATTGGATAGTAATGATGTGTTGCTAGATATCGCTCATTACTTATGCTTCTAAATGGGTTTAGGAGCATTGCCAACGTTATAAGAACCTATAGGGTCACACACAAAGGGCAATTAGATGAAGATTAGGTTCATTTGATGAACCTAAAGGATTAGGTTCATGTGATGAACCAAATTGGATTAAGAGTAATCCAAATTATGCTAATTGAGTTGAACTCAATTTGGTTCATGTGTTAAGTGAGCCTAATTTGGACTTAGATTCATTGAATCAATTTAATTCAATGAATAAAGATTCATTAAATTAAAATTGACTTGAACCAATGGTTAGATTTGATCAACCATGGGAGAGAAGTGGTCAAGTTTGACTTGACTTGAGAGGAAGATGAAGAGTCAAGTTTGACTTGACTTTATGCCACCTCATTGGTGAGTTGGCATTGAGTGGGCCAATGATGATGCTCCACATCATCATGGCTACTTAAGTGAGATGCCACCTCATGGGAGTTACCAAGAGTTGTGACTCTTGGTATCCCATGGAGGTTACAACCTCCACTAAAGTGGTCGGCCACTTTGATTTCATGTGGAAAGTTTCATTTTTTTTGTGGTAACTCCCATCTTCTTCCTCTCTAGCTTTCTTCTTGCTCTCCCTCTCCTCCATTACTGATCTCTAAGGTTGCTAGCACATCCTTAGAGATTTTTCTCCATCTCTTGCTTGTGTGGATACACATAGAGAAGTGTCTACTTTGACACTTTCGAGATCCGGCGAACCAAGGACGAGCGGGATTGCGAAGGGCTTCGCATCAAGGGTATAACCTTTCTTCTTTGTAGATCTACTGTAGATCGAGGTTTAGAAACTCGTACTCGTAAGTTTTTGAAAGTTTTATCTTCACACGGATCCGGTGGCGGGGGTTTCGGGGTTTCCGCGACGCGAAAAAGCGGTTTTCGCGGTCCGAAAAACCCAACACTCAGAACTACGTCGAAGGTGGAGAAACCTTACAAGGTTTATAGCTCTCTCTCTCTCTCTCAACAGAAATAGCTCACAGTAACAAGGAAGAAGAAGACAAGAGATTAAGATTTTGGGTATACCTTCTTCTTCTTTGAGTGGCTTGAGATTGTAGCACTAGTGAGAGCTTGAGTGCTTGAACTTGAGCACTAGTGAGCAATAGAGATAATGGAGCATAATGGAACGGTGTTTGCAAGAGTTGCTTACGTTTTTCACTGAATATCCTTTTAAATGTCTTCAAAATGTAGACGTTTCTCACAGAAATGTCGCTGTGAATCGATTGGGATACATCTCCAATTGATTCTAAAGTATCCGTTGAGCGCCACCAATTCCAGATCAACAGTGCAGATTATTTTGTTTGAATCTCAATCGATTGGGTCAAGACCTTAATCGATTGAAATCATTAATCAATTAGAGCTTCTGTTTCTTTTCGCGAAGAAGACATCACAATTGATCGGTTGATCGATTGGTTACCCCCCCCAATCGATTAGTTGATCGATCTAGGAGTGTGTTGTGTTAGTTAGAGCCCTAGAGTCAATCATTTGATGATTGTTGTATGGACTCGTTGTATCATATTCTTGTATATAAATAAAGGTATTTCTTTATGGTTATTATACTTACTTGTATAGGTGCCAAATAACTAAGTATAATAGTGTCCTTGAGTAGAAGGTTCATATCTATATCAATCGATTAATTGAATCGATAGTGAGATGATATAGAGAACACTACTTTTAATCATTCCTAGTCAAGTATTAACATTCAGGGACAATGTTAATACGAAGAGACTAGCATGTAGGTCAACACGATGACTTGATCTCACAAGTCATGGATATAGAGATATCAAGTTGGCACATGGGTATGCATTGGAGAATGTATACTGAATGACCCGTCATGAGAAAGTATCATGGATCGTTATATGAGTGTCATATACTTTCTTATGTGGCTATTAGTATAACTACTAGTCCTTGGACCCGAAGTCACCATGGTTCCCTACATAAGGAGTTGCATACTTTGGCTTCGTCAAACGTCACCCGTAATTGGGTGGACTATAAAGGCGATTACTGGGTATGTAACAAATTATGCGAAGGGATGTGAGTGATGTAGATGGGATCTATCCCTCCTATATAACGGGAGTGACATCGTTATTCTTGATAGAGTGAGACCACTAAGTAAATGGTCATGCCCAAATGAGTCAATATGAGATATTGAGCTCATTTGATTAGAGTGAGTCTACTTGGAGTTCAAGATTTAGATTGATCAGAGGATGACACCGTCTATGCCTCAAATTGATCAATCTAGATGTCAAGGATAGAAGGACATTGTCATATATTGTGAAGAGTCACAATTAGTAGTCATAAAGGTGATGTTGGATCTCAACATTCTTGTAACTTGGGTAGCAATGATGTATTGCTAGATGCCGCTCATTGTTTATGTTTCTAAATAAGATTTAGAAATATTGCCAACGTTACAAGAACCTATTGGGTCACACACAAAGAACGAGTGGATGGAGATTAGGTTCATATGATGAACCAATTTGATTAGGTTCATATGAACCAAAAATTGGATTAAGAGTAATCCGAATTAGATTTATTGGGTTACACTCAATTGGATTCAATTGTTGAATAAGTCTAATTTAGAGTTGATTCATTGAGTCAATTTATATTAATGAATTGTGATTCATTAAATTGAAATTGACTTGAATCAAAGATTGGATTTAACTCAACAAGGAAGATGTGTGGTCAAGTTTGACTTGACCAAATGGAAAGTTGAAACATCAAGTTTGACTTGACTAAATGCCACTTCATGAAGGATGACTCATCCTACATGGCATGGCCAACAAATACATTCTTGCCACATCATCTCCACATCATCAAGGGAGAGTAAAAGGCATGGAGTGTCCATGTGTGGCCGGCCATATGAATGCAAGATTCATTGACATTGAATGTAATTTATTGGCATTCCATCTGTGGTCGGCCATATGAATGCAAGATTCATTAACATTGAATGTAATTTATTGACATTCCATGTGTGGCCGACCAAATGAATATGAGATTCATTGGCATTGATTTGGTGTGTTGTTGTCATCTTCCTCCTTAGCTCCTTCTTGTTCTCATTCTCCTCTTGGCCGAGAGTTCCATGCAAGAAGGGTGAAGGTGAGTGAGTTTAATCCAAGAAGAAAGGTTAAGTGAAAGTCACATAGAGATTTTAGAGAAATGTATGAGAATCCTCTTCTTCTTTTTCTCTCCTTTCTTCTTCCAATCCCATCCGAGAGCCCTTGAGAGTGCTAGCACACTTGTGGTGCTCTCTTCTCTATCTAGAGTGGTTTGAGAATCACTTCTTGTTCGTGTGGATACTCCTAGAGGTGTGTACATTTGAACACACTCGAGATCCGGCAATATTTGGACGAGCGGGATTTGCGAAGGGCTTCGCATCAAAGGTATACCTCTCTTTCAAGTAGATCTAGAGTAGATCTAGGATTATAGAAACTTCTACACGAAATTATGTTTTTAATCTTCGCACGGATCCGGTGGTATGGGACTTCGGGGTTTCCACAACGCAAAAAGTGATTTTTACGGCTCGAAAGTCCCAACATATTGTGCTTTCGTGTGAATACCCGGTCAATCGATTGGTTGATCGATTGGTTACCTCCAATTGATCAGTTGATCAATCCAAGGGTGCTCTGCACTTTCACGTGCATAACTAGTCAATTGATTGGTTACCTCCAATCGATCAGCTGATCAATCCAGGAGCGCTCTACACTTTCACATGAATAACTAGTCAATCGATCGGTTCATCGATTGGTTACCTCCAATCGATCAGCTGATCGATCCAGGAGTGCTTTGTTGTCATAAAAGTGATTCTCAATTGATTAACTGATCGATTGTTGGTTTCCCAATTGATCTGCTGATTGATTTATACTTATTTCATCTACAGTTCAATTTATAACTAAAGCCAAATCATTTAAAGTACCTCATGCCAGATGAATGCCCTGTTCCCTAGACTTTGTGCCCGAAGCTTCCTCATCTCTGGGTCTTCATGCCAAGATTCCGGTCCTTGAGCTCTTTGGATTTTTCTTACTTTACATCCGATCTTCGGACTTACAAGGGCTTCTCTTACCAAGAATCCGGTCTTCGAGCTTTTTGGACTTCTCTTGCCTTGCATTGGGTCTTCTGACTTACAAGGGCTTCTCCTGTAAACTCACAATAACTAATGTTAGATCCAACATATTAATCTAAACTTAAATAATTATTAAAACATTGAAACTTCCAGGGCATGATTGCACCAATAATCTCCCCCTTTTGATTTTTGACAATCTATTTGAGTTTAGGCTAATTCCCAACATATCATAATAATAACAGAATGATAAATAGTAATATTAAAATTAGCAAATCATCATGTTATTATTAAATTATCAAGTAAGTATGAATTTCAATTCAAATAAGCATAAACTTAAACTTATATCCCCTTCGCCAAATATCAAAAGAAAATTATAAGAGCTCTCCCTCAATGTGTGCATTAATTAATCACGATATATACTAAGAGCACTCCCCCAAGCACATGCGATCACAATATAGAAGTAGTTGCAGAACTAGACAGGAGCACTCCCCCTAAATCAAAGAACAATAGGGTACACCTCTACGTATCATGCAAACAGACACTTTGATAACAAGACAGAAGACACCGTGTCACAAACATGAAGTCATGCAAGTGATATATCATATATATATATATATATATATATATATATATATATATATATATATAGCACACACAAAAAAAGTCTGAAGTGCATATCATAAGCAACAAGTCAAACAACCATATCCATACGAAAAGTGAGAGCGACATGTCATAACGAGACATAAAAATCAACCTTGTCATCCTCACCAGAAGCAGAAGCAGGAGCAAGAGCAGTACCCATGGGGGCATCTACATCAAGTGGGACATCACTCGCTAGAGGGGGAAGCTGAGAAGAGTGGCCCGACATCTAAGATCGCACTAAATCAGTCAAAGAGTCAAAGCTCACCTGCATAGCAATCAGTCGACGCTCAATGGCGGCAACCTCTGTACGCACCTCAATAATATCCATGCACAACTCCTCAAGGTGAGTGTCTCTGGTCTCCTCGAGTGTCTGAAGTTGAGCAACTCCAATGTGACCAGGACTTGGAGCAGGTGCCTCAACATCCTCCTTTGGATCAGCTGGCACAGGAATTGGTGCCTGTGCTCCCCCCCCCCCCAAGGTCGCCCCTCACCAAGTGTGTGTTGGTCGATCCATCACACACCATCCGAACCAGCCTCTATCCCAGTTTTTATCAAGGACCGTACAAATATCTTGGAATATGCAACGGTCATAGGCTCCAGCCTCCCCCGGGAGACATCAATGAGCATAGACTCTAACTAGTCTGTGATGATGTAGCCAAAAGACATATGGATTGTCCGATGCACTGGCTAAATGAAATGAACAATACACTGAAAGATGTTCAAGGTGATGTTGACATCAAGGAACTATCTCATGGCGTACAACAAAAATATGTTAGAGGGTCTGATGATTACTAGGGCACGGGAGATAATAAGTAAAAGACAGTTAATGACTATCTTAAACAATGCATTGTCCCTAGCTAACAACTCAAGGGAGGAGAATGTAGTAATATGCGCATTTGGAATGTTTGGAAGAGGACAACCAAATAGACTCTAATGCATAGAGTCAATGGTGATATCTCAAACGGTGGAGGTAAAAGATCAGAAAATGTGGGGTAAAATGCAAAAATCACTTGTCGATGGATGACATCCCAAAAAGAACTGAAGGATCTCACAAGAAAAATTTAAACTTCACTTGGTGACACGAGTTCGGTACATAACTCCATCAGATGTATGCAGGTTATTATAGAACTCAGATACAAGACCTTTATTGACACTCCTCTCACAATAGGCAATAGATTCAAGCTTAGAATGTTTGATTATGGTATAGACATCAAAACAAGATTCATGGTAAAATTGCCTATCAATGGACCTAGGAGAGATAAGCTAGAAGGTGTTTCGGTTAAATGCTTGCTGCAGAGCAGTATTTGGGAAATGCTGGTCAGTGGGGGGTAGGGGTCGGGGTAGAACTCGAGAAGACCCCTCACTAGATTACTAACCTTATGTTTCTTCTTAATCATGATTAATGAAATGCAATGCAAACAACATAATGCAAGAAATATAGGGCATAAATGATGCATGAGTGATATGCCATGTAGGAAACACACTAAGATTAGAAACCTAAAAACACTACTAAGTAGAATCTAGAAGAAAAATAGAGTTAAGGTGTAGAGTTTACTTAGGGTTCAGATTCCTCATCAACGTGGGAAGGATGGTCATAGAGTGAAACTGGTTGTATGACGACAAGATGAGTAGTAGACTTGAACATCCTCTTCTCTGTGAGAAGAGAGCACAGAAGTGGGAAAAGTAAGATGAGGGCCCTTGTCGTCGGAGAAGCTAGTTGGAAGGCACAGGAGAATCGCCAAGAGAATCACCCAAATGGCTCGAGACCTAGGGCATGGGACACACTCGGACGTGTTTGAAGAGTGGGAATTGATTTTTGCAAAGAGATATAGGGATTTTAAATAAGTCAATCAACTCCGGGTTGTACTGTTTGCGAAAAGATTTTCCCAATCAATCGGTCGATCAATTGTGATTAATAAAATTGATTGCCGGATCAATTCAAGAAGGCTCTGTGTGCCTGAACATGCACATCAATCGATCGGTTGATCGATTGAATTTCACTGAATCAATCCAGTGATTGATTTTGTGACACTCAGTGTGAACTACGGACTGCCCAATTGAATGGCCAATCAATTGGGATCACTGATAAGTCTGCATTTTTTATTTCCACCAGGGCCAAATTTCAGAAATGCATAAATAATTATACAATAATCCAAAAACCATGAAATTTTGGGTAGATATTACTTATGTCTTATATTATTAAGGAAAAATAATTGAAACCCATTTAAACCTTTAATGTTTTTCTTAAGTTTGTATCTAACTAATCAATAGTGACTCCTATCCAAAGAAAAACTTCACCAAGGTTTTTTAAAATGATTTTGATGTGTGTTCCAAAACATAATTTCCAATCATAATCTTTGGGATAAATGCACATGATTTGTGCATTTGCTTTCCCCATGATTGGATAAATGAATGATCTATGAGAAATTCAATCTTCTTGACCATAATAATACATCATAACAAGCATTATGACCAAGAGAATTGTCCCTAACTCCTCACTCCCATCTAAATATATCAAAAGAACAAACAAGGGAAATCCTATATTTTTATGAGAGGCAAAACAATGGTTAAGAAAATTTTAAGAATTTTATCTTTGAAATGATCATGGAGGATTGTGGTATAGTCAATATAATACATTCCCAATTCCCTTTGAAGAAAACTAAATTCAACTTTGGGAAGAGGTTTAGTGAAAATGTCGGCTAAGTTTGATTTTGACTCAATATAATTTAGAGCAATATCACCTTGAGTCACATGATCACAAATAAAATGATGCTTGACCTCTATGTGTTTTGTTCTTGAATGATAAACGAGATTTTTTATCAAATTTATTGTACTCACATTATCACAAAGAACTCGGACATTTTTATAAGTGAGTTTATAGTCTTCTAGAGTATGAATAATCCACAATAATTGTGATATGCACTCTCCCATAGCAATATATTCCGCTTCGGATATGGAGAGAGCTACATAATATTATTTCCTACTTAACCAATTTACTAGAGAGGACCCTAGAAATTGGCATCCACTACTAGTACTTTTACGATCCAATTTGCATCTGGTATAATCAGAATCGGTATATCCTACAAGATCAAAAGTTTTGATTCGTGGATACCAAAGTCCGACATTTTGAGTTCCTTGAGATATCAAAAAATTCGCTTAACGACACTCAAATGTGACTGCTTGGCACATGATTGATACCTTGCACATATACCCACGATAAAAAGTATGTCGGGTCTACTAGTCATGAGATAAAGAAGACTCCCTATAGCACTACGATATACCTTAGAGTCAACTTCCTTTCTTTCAAGATCGTTATCTAATTTAGTGCTAGTAGCCATGGGAGTAGATATATCTTTGGCATTTTCCATTCCAAATTTCTTAAATAACTCTTTGACATATTTAGATTGATGAATATAAATTTTCTCTTTTATTTATTTAATTTGTAAACCTAGAAAAATATTAACTCACCAACCAAACTCATTTCAAACTCACTTTACATGTGATTGATGAACTCATTTAAAAAATCTTTGTTTGTGTAATGACCCAACCCCTTGGCCCCTTGAGGGGCCACACTAGCGGCCCATTTGGCGGTCCCTTGGGCGGCCCAACTAGCAGCCCAATTAGCGGCCCAACTGGCGACCCCTTATGTCGTCGACCGATGACCCTCGGTTGTGTCGTTACTCACTAGGTCTTCCCACCCCTGGTCAGTGGATTTTTGTCTTCCCCAGGATTCATAAACTCTAGTACTTATCCTGGAGGTCTAGAGTTCGAATCCTGGGGAAGGCAAAAAATCCACTGGCCGGGGGTGGGAAGACCTAGTGAGTAACGGCACGATCGAGGGTCGTCGGTCGACGACATAAGGGGTCGCCAATTTGAGCCGCCATGGTGGCTACCCAAGGGACCGCCAAGGGGCCGCCAGTTGGCCCGCCCAAGGGGCCAAGGGGTCAGGCCATTACAATAAAATCACTTGGCTACCAGGATTCATAAACTCTAGTACTTAACGTGGAGGTCTGGAGTTCGAATCCTGGGGAAGGCAAAAATTCACTGGCCAGGGGTGGAAAGACCTTGTGAGTAACGGCACACGCCCGAGGGTCGTCGGTCGACGACATAAGGGGTCGCCAGTTGGGCCGCCATTGTGGCTGCCCAAGGGACCACTAATGGGCCGCTAAATGGGCCGCCAGTTGGGCTGCCCAAGGGGTCGAGGGGTCGGGTCGTTACAGTTTATGGAGCCACAAACAATGTCATCTACATATACTTGGGCCACGAACACATCATTACCACTATTTTTCAAAAATAATGTGGGATCAATTTGCCCTCTATGAAATCCTTTTGATACAAGAAATGTTGACAATTATTCATACCAAGCCCGTGGAGCTTGTTTTAGCCCATATAAGGCCTTTTTAAGTTTATATACATGGTTTGGACATTCTAAATTTTTAAACCTTGGTGGTTGCTCAACATATACCTCTTCCTTTATAACACCATTTAAAAATGTTGATTTTGTAGGATCAAAAAGGATTTAGATATCTCCACAATCGCATGATATTGTCCACTTTAGGCATGAGCCCTCATGGTTTTGCTCTTGGACTCTCTCCAAAAGGTCTCATGCCAATAAAGATATCTTTCTCTTATAAACCCATGATTTTTCTCATGTGTTTTCAATGTGGGACTATGTTTGCAACCTTGCAACCCCAACAATCCCCCCCTTCAAACAAAGGACCACAAGCTTCCCACGTCCGATCATCGACCCACCAGGTCTTCCTGCCCCTCGGTCCACCCGACCTACAAGGACTTCCTTGCCTAATCGCAACTAGGACTTCCTGCCTGGTGTCTGGTCCTCTTGATCCAAACATAGGAGCTCCCACTTCCTTTGTTTGAGGTCAATATTGTACCCACATGGCTCAATTATACTATAGCTCTTGTGCACAGTCGGCGGTTAAACCTTCTGGCAGTTTGGGCTCTGATACCAATTGTAGGATCGAAAAGGATTTAGATATCTCCACAATTGCATGATATTACCCACTTTGGGCCTGAGCCATCATGATTTTGCTCTTGGGCTCTCCCCAAAAGGCCTCATGCCAATGGAGATATCTTTCTCTTATAAACCCATGATCTTTCCCATGTGTTTTTAATGTGGGACTATGTTTGTACCCTTGCAACCCCAACATATTTTATATCTATTTGGTACAACTTAAATCCCTTATAAGCGGTAAAAGCCAACATCATCCTAATAGACTCCAATCTAGCTGTAGGTGTATAAGTTTCATCATAATCTAACCCTTCTATTTGATTAAAGCCTCTAGTAACTAATCTATCTTTGTTTCTCACAACCACTCCCTCATCATCATGTTTGTTCCTAAAAACTCATTTTGTATCAATAATTAATTTTTTGTTAGGCCTACTAACTAAGTCCCAAACTTGGCTTCTCTCAAATTGAGATAATTCATCTTGCATTGCTAAAATCCAATCTGGATCAAGCAAGACATCATTAATTATTTTTGGTTCAATTTGAGAGATTAGGGCTACTTGACTTTCTTCATTTCTAAAGTAAGATCGAGTTCTCACTCCTTGAGTGATATCTCCTACTACTTGATCTAAGGGATGATTTACATGAATCTTAGTAGATCTTGATTCTTGATTTGTTGTAATTTCGGGTGCAAGTGGAAAATTTTCAATTTTCTCACCATCACTCTCTTGGGGTTCTCCCCCTTGATCATTACCTTCATTTAATGTTAATTTCTCTAACTTAAATTGTAATTCTTCATCGTTTGTTCTAGTTGGATTTGATGGAGGATTTTCTTCAAACACAACATTTAATGATTCTTCAACTAATTTAGATATTTTGTTGTAAATTCGATATGCTTTGCTATGACTTGAGTAACCTACAAGAATGTCCTCATCTGCCTTAGCGGAGAATTTTCCTAAATGATCTTTGATGTTTAGAATGTAAACCTTACATCCAAACACTCTAAGATGTTTAATTATATGTGGTTTACCAAACCATGACTCATGAGGTATTTTTCTTAGAAGCCTATATATTAATGTTTAATTTTGTACATAACAAGTCGTATTGATTGCTTCGGCTCATAGGAAGTTATGAAGTGATTATTCATTTAACATGCTCCTAGCGCCCTCTTGCAAAACTCTATTTTTTCTCTTAACAACTCCATTTTGTTGGGGAGTCGTAGGAGTGGAAAATTTATTTTTAGAACTTTTTTTCATGTAAAAACTTGTGAACCTATCATTTTCAAATTCACCTCCATGATCACTTCGCATTTTATTTATTTTGTGATCCTTTTCATTTTCTATCCATTTACAAAACGTAATCAGGGTATCTAAATTTTGATCCTTATGTTTTAAGAAAAATATCAATATATATCTAGTGTAATCATCTACAATCACAAAGTAATACCTACTACCATTTAAAGAAATATATCTACTACTATCAAACAAATCCATGTGAATGAGCTCCAATGCATTTAAAGTACTTACTACATTTTTACCTTTATGGTAGCTTTGGTTTGCTTACCCATTTGACATGCATCATCCATTTGAAACTTTAACTTTGGCAATCCTTGCACCAACTCTTTCTTTGAAAGCCTTTTGATATTCCTCATATTGGTGTGAGCAAATCTCTGGTGCCAAATGTTAGAGTGTATACTAAAAGTCTAGCTTTTGTATAAACATTTATTTTTGAAATAAAGAATCACATTGGTCAAATGTCTACATTTATGTTAAATGTAGTTGTTCAATTAATTTATATTGTAGATAACATGGTATGTGGTGTCACACACAGAAGATAATATTATCAGTTATTTATAAATTATAAACAGTTGCTCACGACTAAGATGGATAAGAACAAACCATTGGAATAGTCGTAGTGTAATTTGGTATTAGTTTATCTTGACTATAAAATTACGCTAGTGCACTCAGAGTGTATTAAGCTGGACCATTTAAGCTAAGTTCTTTTTATACTGACTAAATAAAAGAACAAGACCTTTGTTATTATGGAAGTGTGTGCTCTTAATCATGATATAATAACAAGCACATATACTTAATATTCATTTCTTTAATTTATCAAAGGGTGTGATTTAGTTCGATAAATCAATAGGCCCGATAAGTTAGGAAATGGTATTATTTATATGGTGTGTTGTTGATTATAGAATAAAACTGTATCCTAGTAATCTAGGTTGATAATGTCCCCAAGAGGAGCTCATAAGGATTGTCATGTAAACCCTGTAGGTGGACTTAGTCTGACATGACGATAAGGTTGAGTGGTACTACTCTTGGACTAAGATATTAATTAAAGTGAGTTGTCAGTTACTCATTTAATTAGTGGTCATTCGACATCTTAAACACAGGGAGATTAACACACTCATGATAAGAAGGAGCCCAAAATATAATTTGGGGTTGGTGTGGTAGTTCAATAATAATTCTTTAGTGGTATTAATTATTATTGATGAAATTAAGTTGGGTGTTTGGGGCGAACACGGGAAGGTTAATTTCATCGGGAGACCAAAACCAATTCCTCCTCTCGGTTCCTATCGTAGCCTCTTATTTATAGAGAATTATATCCACCAAATACCCACTTCCTACCCACCCTTAGGTGGCCGGCCAAGCAAGCTTAGAGCCCAAGCTTGGGCTGGCCAAGCCAAAGGTTTGAGCCAAGTAGGGTGGTCGGCCATAGCTTGGAGCCCAAGCTTGGTGTGGCCGGCCTTATAAAATAAAAGGATTTTATTTTTTAAAATCTTTTCTTATGTGGAAGTCATGGTTTTACAAGAGAGTTTAAAATTTAAATATTTCCTTTTATAGTTTTCTACAAAAGATTAAGAGAAATGTTTGATATCTTTCCTTATTTATAGTTAAAAGGACGATTTTAATTTTTGAGAAAACTTTCCTTTTATGTAACCATCCTCATGATTTTAAAAGAGAGTTTTAAAATTAAATCTTTCCTTTTATAGTTTCTACAAAAGATTAAGAGAAAAGATTTGATATCTTTCCTTATTTGTAGATTGAAAGGAAGAGTTTAATTTTGAGAAAACTTTCCTTTTTGTAATCATCCACATGTTTTAATAGAGAGATTTTAATTTATAAAAGTTTCCTTTTATAATCAACCATGAAGGGAATTTTTTAAAGAGAAATTTTATTTTTAAAATTTTTGAAAACAAATAAGGAAGTTTTAATTTTGTGTTTAAAACTTGCCTTATTTGAAGCACTTGTATGGGCCGACCATGACAAGGGTTAAAAGGAATTTTTAATTAAATTTTCCTTATTAACCAATGGCAAGAAAAATAAGGGAATTTTAATAATAATTAAATTTCCTTATTTGCCAAGACCAAGGAATATAAAAGAGAGGGTAGAGGTGCCTCACCACACAACATATCTTCTATTGTTTCTCTCTTCTCTTCCTTGGTGTGGTCGGCCCTATACTCCTCCTTTTCTCTTCTTCTTTAGTGGTCGGTGCATCCCTCTCTTGGAGTTCTTGTGGTGGCCGATTCTTGCTAGGAGAAGAAGGAGAGAAAGAAGGCTTTGTTCTAGCATGCCTTGGAGCTTGAAGGTTGGTGACCGAAACTTGCAAGAAGGAAGGTGGCTTGGTGGTTCTCATCTCAGTAGATCGTTGCCCACACAACGTGCGAGATAAGAAGAGGAATACGATAGAAGATCAAGAGGTTGTTGCTTACAAAGAAAGGTATAACTAGTAATTTTATTCCGCATCATACTAGTTTTCTTTGTATGGATTTTGAAATACCAAACACAAGAGACTAGTGATTCTAGATTTTCAGATTTGTGATTCGAAGTTGTGTTTCTTTTGCTTTTTTTGATCTTGTGATTCGATTGTTCTTTTTGGTTAAACCTAGGGTTACTATTGTTGGTGCAACATCCCTCAGGTCAAGGTTGACCTGGTTGACCAAGCTTGAGTCTTGGTTTGGGTTTCGATGTTTGACAATGCAAGGTTGATTGAAGAAGAGTCAAGTAGGTCAAGGTTGACCGAATACTTGACTGGGAAGTCCTAACTGGGATGTTAGGCAGGAGGAAAATCCTGGTGAGTGAAGCTAGGAAGTATGAAAATCCTGGTGAGTGAAGCCAGGTGAAAGACCTAGTGAGTGAAGCTAGGCAGATTGAAAACCCTAGTGAGTGAAGCTAGGTGAAAGTCGAAGTAGGTCAAGAGAGTGACCGGATACTTGGCATGAAAGAAAAGTCCAAGTGGGTCAAAGGAATTGACCGGACACTTGGTGAGGGAGTCCTAGCAGGTCAAGGGAGTGACTAGATGCTAGGCATGACGTACCAACAGGTTAAGTTTGACCGGATGTTGGTTTGGGAGGTTTGGGACTTGGTTTTGGGCAAAAACTAAGCTCTGGATCGATCCAGGCTCTGGATCGATCAGTGGATCGATCCAGGCCTTTCCCAGCGAACAGAGAGCCTTTGGATCGATCAGTGGATCGATCCAGAGGTCCCAATCGATCAGTGGATCGATTGAGACGCTGCTGGTTCGCGCGATAAGCGCTAGATCGATCCGTGGATCGATCCAGGCATTTTCTCCAGAGCACAGAGGCGCTCTGGATCGATCCGTGGATCGATCCAAAGCCTCCCCGATCGATTGGGAGTTTTCGAATCGATCGGGATCCGACCGTTGCGTCATATTTGAGCTGCAGGCGTACGATGGCTGCGGCATTACTTCACGGATTCATTTCAGATCTTCACCAGCTCCTCCACAGCTCTTCTCAAGCTCGAGATCGCCAGTTCTTGAAGGTTCTTGGAGGCTCTTCCAAGTCAAGAGGCGGATCAAAGCAAGAAGAAGAAACTAGGGTTAGGGTTTGTGCACTCATTGTAAGCTTGTATTTCTTTACTACCCTTTCTTCTTCTTGTATTGAGTCTTGTAGGGCTTCTCCGCCTTTGGTAGTTACCATAAAGGAGAGTTTTATTAGTGGAGGGTGTGTGTGTTGGTGTGGATCCTTGGACTAGTCACCTCTTGTGAGGTGGATACCAAGTAAACCAACCGTGTTAGCGTTGTGTGATTTGTTTCTGTATTTTCCGCTGCACATCTTTGAAGAAACAAGCAACGCCGAACACCGGGCACGCGACGAGCTATTCACCCCCCCCCCCCTCTAGCTACTTTTGGTCCTAACAAGTGGTATCAGAGCAAGGCCGCTCTTCACCGGAATCATTGCCGGAAGGCTCAAGCATAACAAGAAGAGCTAGAGGGTGAAGAAGTTGAAGCAAAATTGTCAAAGTCAAAGAAATTCAAAAGCTCAACTTCTACAATGGAATTCCGAGATGGGCTCGGATTCGACACGAGGGTGGCTCCACCATACACTTCCACGAGCTTCGATTCTTGGAAATCAAGAATCAAAAATTTTCTTATGATGGAGATAGAGCAATGGTTTGCTCTTATGGAAGGCTTCAAGACTCCAACAAATTCAAAGGGCAAAGTTCTCAAGAGGAGCAAGTGGAGCCAAGAGCAAGTCCAAAGGTGCGAGGCCAATGACAATGTGACCAAGCTTTTGGTCAATTTATTGCCAAGCACCATCCTTTGCAAAATTGGAGAATTTGAAGATGCAAAGGAATTATGGAGTAAATTGGCCAAGCTTCATGAAGAGATCCCCTCCACTGTACCTAACCAAGAAGAATCCAAAGAGGGTGACTCATTGGAGCAAGATCAAGAGAAGGACTCCGAAGTTGAGAGATGCTCAACTTCCGAAGAAGAGGAAATCCAAGAAGCTTCATCCTCAAGGGAATGCATCGAAGGGAACAAGGAGGGAGCATACTCCTTGTTTCATATCAAGATGATGAAGCCTCCACCTCTAGGATTGAGGGGGAGCGATCCTTGGTGACGCCGGATCAAGAAGAAGGAGAAGCCTCTACATCCGGGTCAAGAGACGAAGAGGAGGAAGAAGATTCTACCTCCACAAGTCAAGAAAAATCAAATGGAGGGGGATCAAGGTCCAATCAAGAGGAAGCTTCCACCTCCGGATCCAAAGGAAAAGATGCCACCCCTACAAGCAAAGGTATAAATATTTCAATTAATAATAAAAATCATATTATATGCTTTGAATGTAGGAACATGGGCACTACAAGAGCAAGTGTCCTAAATTGGCCAAGAAGAAGGGCCAAGTGGCACAAAAGGGCAAGGTGAAGCCCAAGGAGACCATCCCCGGAACAAAGAAGAGCAAGGAGCACATTGTGTGTTTCTCTTGCAATCAAAAGGGGCATTACCGGAGTCAATGCCCTAAGGGGAAGAAGATGGTCAAGGCTCAAGGAGGAAGCTCAAGTCAAGGGGGAGCCTCTAAGGTAAAAAGGAAGGTAACTTTTATTGAGCCTACCCCTTTAAATTATGGTAAAAAGCATGATAGTTCTAACTTATATCATTTTAATGCTATTTACCATGAAAATAGGAAGCATGATAGCGTTAAGGAAAAACATATAGCTTTTCATGCTAAAACCACCACACCTAGAGCTAGGAATGTAGGTAAAAGTCTAGGCAAAAACTCTAAGGATTTCAGCTACAAGCCTAAAAATAAAAATTCTCATAAATTTAATGGAAAACCAAAGACTAAGGACTTAGTGATAGAAAATCAAGTCTTGAGGTCAAGGCTTGATAAAATGGAAAAGACCCTAAAAAGGATGAAAAATATCCTAAAAGGGCAAAATGAGCATAGCCTAGGTCTAGGGGTACAAAAGCCATCCAATGGCCATAGAGGTTTGGGATACAAACCCAAAGCCAAAAAGGATGTGCCTAGTTATCATAGGGTTCCATATAGTTATGGAACAAGCCCTAAGTCTAGTGGGCAAGCCAAAAATACAAGGGAAGATATCCCTAGAAGTATCTTTGCAACCAAAGTGACTAAGACTTCTAAGAAGTCTAAGAAAGTCACTAACAAGGTCACAAGGGAGGCTATCCCTAGAGTTGACCTAGGAAATGTGACCAAGGCTTCCAAGAAGCCCAACAAGGTCACTAGGAAGGTATCTAGGGAAGTTATCCCTAGTGAGTACCTAGAGCATCCAAGGAGCACCAATAGGTGTTGGGTTCCTAAGAGCATATTCTCTACCCCATAGATGAGTTAGAGAGTGTCAACTCCGATTAGAAGGATAGTTAACCCAACTTTGAGGAAATTGACACTCAAGGAGCATTTTCAAGGTTTTTGTTAACCTTTGAAAATGAAATGGAATTATTATTTACTCTTCGAAAAGAGTAAAATGTGCCAAAATTTGAGAAGTCTTGATCTTATTTTAAAATGGCACTGTTTAGGAAAACCTAGAGAAATACCAAGTTGGGATTTTGGTATTCTCCTAGAAATTTAAGGCAATCCGGGCCTTGATTTATGTGATTACTCCTGAGGAAAAAATGAAATATGCCAACATTTGAGGATATGCTTAATTTTTAAGTGGCATAAACAAATCAAGAGAAATAGAAATGTAAATTTAGGTTTTGGCATTTCTTTGAAGCATTTAGGGCAATCTAGGTTTAACGTTTTAAGTTAAAACAAGTTGTATATTTTGAGTTAGCTAAGTGGTTAAGGATACTTAGATAGGTAATTTAGGTATATTTTATTTATGCTAAAATTTGCCATGATTGTTTTCCCATCATATGGCATGACATGATATTTATTTTTGCATTTATATCTTATTATGAAAAATACAAAAATACCATGTCATGACATTCATACATCATGTAGTTATAGGATATTTTCTTTTGAAAATTATTTCCTTTTTGATGTATGCCATAACATAATCATGCATTAAGTTTAATTTTCTTGTAATTAAGGACAACTGGCATTTAACAACACTTATTAACAAGTGACATTCTAGGTGGATGTCTAATATCTCTAAAATGCCTAGATAGATATGCATGATCCCTAGAATAGGGTAAAATCAAATTTCACATCTCACAAAGACCTATAAGATGACTTGTATGTGTTTTGTCCACAATAGATACAAGTGAGATGTTAGGATGATGAACAAAACTCAAGATGTTGATTTAGTGCATTGGTTTGAGTTTTTAAGTTCATCAAAACACATAGTTATGTGTTTTCCCATCATTGGGAAAGCTAATGTACAAGTCATGTGCATTAAGCCCAAGGAACATGGTGGGATATTGGTTTGAAAATGTTTTCAAAATGATTTTGGAAAACCTTGGTGAAGGCTATCTTTTGATAATAATCACCATTGAATAGTTAGACACAATCTTGAAGAAAACACTAAAGTTTTTGCAAGTTTTCAAGTTTGTGTCAATCTTTGAAAATATGAAGTATTTTCATAGAAAACTATTTTTCCTTGATAGTATATGCCCTAAAAAATGCCTACACGAAATTTCATGATTTTTGGATTTTTGTAGAATTTTCTAGGGGTTTCTGAAGTTGGATGATTTTGAAATTCAGCTACTATCAGAGCTCCGATCGATCCATGGATCGATTGGAGTGCCTGAATCGATCCGTGGATCGATTCAGAAGGCAAGTCTCCCGCGAGCAGAAGCTCGCTGGATCGATCAACCGATCGATCCAGGAAGTCTGAATCGATCAGTGGATCGATTCAGAAAGGTTCAATCGATTGGAACCCAACTCCAATCGATCCAAGTTGCTGATTTTGGCTGGGAAAGCCTGATTTCAGCATCTTTAAACCTAATTTAGTCTAGATAACCTTTCCAAACCCCTAAAAATACATGTGTATACATAAAAAGGGTGTTTTCATGTGAAAACAAGGATGGATTGGTTAAGGAAGGCTAAGTTGAAGTTTAGGTTAAGGTTTGTTTCAAATTTTGAATATTTTGAACCTCAAAACTTCTAAAATTGGGTTTCCTAAAGTTTTAGGGATTCCAAGTCATTGTTGGTGCAATGACAGAAGTTACCACCATGTCTTTAGGGGGAGAAACTCTTTAAAGACAAGAAAATTATTTTTCATGAACCTTGGAAGGTGGTTAACCCTCCGTTAAGAACATGCTCAAGGTTGAGCGTTTGAACTTTAATGGGGAGTGGATATCCTCACTGTTCAAGTGGTTTCAAGTGGATAATGCTCAAGGATGGGCATTTGCCTACATTGGGGGAGAATGTAGGGTTAAGGTTAATGAAGGGTATGGGACCTTCATTATCGTGTTGATCACAACGAGTGAAGTTGTGAAAAACGATGAGCAACTCTTCAGGGGGAGAGTTTTCAACAAGTGAATTTGTTGATGTGTGCCCAAAAATGGGGCATGGTTTGATGTGTGCCAATAGGGGGAGAATGAAAGGGAGTAAGTTAGGCTTTCATTACCTAGAGGGAGTGTGCCCTCTTAGGGGGAGAATGAAGGGCTTAACTTATGTATTCATTACCTAGTGGCATGAAGAAGGTTTAGGCTATGGGATTAGCCTAACTTACATGTGGTATTGTAAGTGATAGTGTTGGTATTGTCAAACATCAAAAAGGGGGAGATTGTTGGTGCAACATCCCTCAGGTCAAGGTTGACCTGGTTGACCAAGCTTGAGTCTTGGTTTGGGTTTCGATGTTTGACAATGCAAGGTTGATTGAAGAAGAGTCAAGTAGGTCAAGGTTGACCGGATACTTGACTGGGAAGTCCTAACTGGGATGTTAGGCAGGAGGAAAATCCTGGTGAGTGAAGCTAGGAAGTATGAAAATCCTGGTGAGTGAAGCCAGGTGAAAGACCTAGTGAGTGAAGCTAGGCAGATTGAAAACCCTAGTGAGTGAAGCTAGGTGAAAGTCGAAGTAGGTCAAGAGAGTGACCGGATACTTGGCATGAAAGAAAAGTCCAAGTGGGTCAAAGAAATTGACCGGACACTTGGTGAGGGAGTCCTAGCAGGTCAAGGGAGTGACTAGATGCTAGGCATGACGTACCAACAGGTTAAGTTTGACCGGATGTTGGTTTGGGAGGTTTCGGACTTGGTTTTGGGCAAAAACCAAGCTCTGGATCGATCAGTGGATCGATCCAGACTCTGGATCGATCAGTGGATCGATCCAGGACTTTCCCAGCGAACAGAGAGCCTCTGGATCGATCAGTGGATTGATCCAGAGGTCCCAATCGATTAGTGGATCGATTGAGACGCTGCTGGTTCGCGCGATAAGCGCTGGATCGATCCGTGGATCGATCCAGGCGTTTTCTCCAGAGCACAGAGGCGCTCTGGATCGATCCGTGGATCGATCCAAAGCCTCCCCGATCGATTGGGAGTTTTCGAATCGATCGGCATCCGACCGTTGCGTCGTATTTGAGCTGCAGGCGTGCGATGGCTGCGGCATCTCTTCATGGATTCATTTCATATCTTCACCAGCTCCTCCACAGCTCTTCTCAAGCTCGAGATCGCCAGTTCTTGAAGGTTCTTGGAGGCTCTTCTAAGTCAAGAGGCAGATCAAAGCAATAAGAAGAAACTAGGGTTAGGGTTTGTGCACTCAGTGTAAGCTTGTATTTCTTTACTACCCTTTCTTCTTCTTGTATTGAGTCTTGTAGGGCTTCTCCGCCTTTGGTAGTTACCATAAAGGAGAGTTTTATTAGTGGAGGGTGTGTGTGTTGGTGTGGATCCTTGGACTAGTCACCTCTTGTGAGGTGGATACCAAGTAAACCAACCGTGTTAGCGTTGTGTGATTTGTTTCTGTATTTTCCGCTGCACATCTTTGAAGAAACAAGCAACGCCAAACACCGGGCACGCGACGAGCTATTCACCCCCCCCCCCTCTAGCTACTTTTGGTCCTAACAACTATAAGGAAATTAAATATTGAATTTCGTTGAGACGCTTTGTCGAGGAAGTGGTGGATGCTCTCATACCCAAGAAGGCCTAGTGCCTCGTCATGTTTAACTTGGAAGTCAATCTCTGAAATTAATATTTAATTGAATTTGTAACATAGGTGGATTTTGATTAATAATGTTAAGCATCATTTGTGATCCAAGTCTAAACCACTAAGAACAGATAAGTTAAATTTGGAATCAATAATGTTAAGTTCTGTTTGCGATTCCAAATTTAATTTCTAAAGAACACAATAAGTTGTTAGGAATGGTTCAAGACTTGTACAAAATTTTTATACAGGGGAACCCGTACGATATTCCCAGTAGCAACCAACTATTAGTATTAGAGCTAGGGTTTGCCTCTGTGTGTTTGGTTTTCATTTTAATTATGCACATGTCACACATAATTTAGGCAGGATAATAGTAAGATGTGCTAACTCTGTGGTTGCAGGCTCCAACTATTATGGCTTATAGATATTGTGTGTGATTGGACCATGGGACATGTCAAGGGCATTTTATGTGTATGCATGATTGTATGTATTAAATACAATAGGAGCTGTATTAGTTTTAGGATTTTACATTTTTGTTTCGATCTAGATTACATGTACATTCCTTTGTGGAATATAGGATCGATATATGTAAAATTCTATTTTTGTCGTGGATCATATCCTTGCGAGGCGTGGTACTATTTGTGGACCAAAGGCACAGTAGAAAAAGAAGCAAGATAGATACGGCGACTAGACCCGATTGCAGTGGCTAAAGATGGCAACAACTAGGGTTGACAGCACACGGAGGACAGTGATGGAAGAAGTCATAATAGTTGAAAAATTAATTTTCATATTTATTGCTTTATTTACTGTGATGTGTATGTGCATGTGATGTGTGCTTGCATAGTTTAAAATTCCTCACCTTAAATAACTAAGTGGGAGAGAGATTAGTAAATAAATTCTATGGTCTCCATTACTGGTTTGTAAGTGATGCAATAAACTTGTGTGTTGGCTCTGAGTACCTCCCTCCATAACGGATGAGTTTGTTTGTGATCACTAGATCAAACTTCCTTTATGAATGATTACTGGTTTGTAGGTGATGCATTCAAACTTGCGTGTTGACTCTGAGTGCCTTCCTCCATAACGGGTGAGTTTGTTTGTGGATCACTAGATCAAACTTCCTTTATAATTACTGGTTTGTAGGTGATGCATTCAAATTTGTGTGTTGGCTCTGAGTGCCTTCCTCCACAACGGATGAGTTTGATTGCGGATCACTAGATCAAACTTCCTTTATGGGTAATTATAGGAAATTGTTTAGGTTTGTATGATCTTCTCTAAGTGAAGGAGCACAATCTTATAAGTAATCAAGTAATAGTATACACTTAGGCACACTTAATAGTATCCTCCCCAACGGAGTCACTGCTATTATTTGTGTGATCAAAGAAAGACCAACTATTAATTTGGTATAAAGTTAGGATGACAAGATAATAAAATTAAATAGGCAAAACCCTCTCTTACAAATGTTTGAATTTGTATACGTCCACACTAACGTAGCATACAGAATTCACAGTGTTTGAGATAATTTTATTTATCATAAGAATAGGTTGACAAGATAATTAATGGGTAAAACCCTCCTCTTACAAATGCTTGATTTTGTATACGTCCACACTAACGTGGCATACAAAATTCACGGTGTTTGAGGTGTTGGTGAATTTAAATGATATTATTTTGAGGAATCAATATTATTTTAAATTCAAAGTTTTGACCAAATATTTTGAAATACCAAACACAAGAGGCTAGTGATTCTAGATTTTCGGATTTGTGATTCGAAGTTGTGTTTCTTTTGTTTTTTTCGATCTTGTGATTTGATTGTTCTTTTTGGTTAAACCTAGGGTTACTATAAGGAAATTAAATATTGAATTTCGTTGAGAGGCTTTGTCGAGGAAGTGGTGGATGCTCTCATACCCAAGAAGGCCTAGTGCCTCGCCATGTTTAACCTGGAAACCAATCTCTTAAATTAATATTTAATTGAATTTGTAACATAGGTGGATTTGGATTAATAATGTTAAGCATCGTTTGCGATCCAAGTCTAAACCACTAAGAACAGATAAGTTGAATTTGGAATCAATAATGTTAAGTTCCGTTTGTGATTCCAAATTTAATTTCTAAAGAATACAATAGGTTGTTAGGAATGGTTCAAGACTTGTACAAAATTTTTGTACAGGGGAACCGATACGATATTCCCAGTAGCAACCAACACCAAAGCCAAGTCTTCTCTTCTTTAGATATGAGACACTTAGCAAACACATTAGTAGCACCAAATAATTCAACTTGATAAATATTTTCTTTTTATGGCCTATAGGCATAATGGTATTTAGTTCACTATGCTTAATTAGACATTGAGATGAGTTAAACTCAACTCCATAATCCGAATCGCATAGTTGACTAACATTTAAAAGATTAAGGACCATGTCTTTCACTAATAAAATATTTTTTATTATAATTTTTTCAGAAATTCTAACATCTCCTATTCCCATAACTTTTAATTCACCACTATTATCAAAAAAACGGTATCCTTACTTTTGTATCTAAATGATGAGAATTTTGATGAATCTCCTATTATGTGCCTAGAGCATCCACTATCTATAAACCATATTGTTGGATGCTCCCCCTCAGCGCATGCCTATTCAAACACGATAAACCAAATATTTTTGTACCAAAATTTTGGGTCCGGTAGCATCAACAACAAATTGCTTGGGTACCTAAGTTTGCATAATCTTAACCCATGAAACATGGTTTCTACTAACTAGAAACATGAATTTGATTTCTTTATATTATGATTTAAACCCTAAACCCGCTTTATTATAAACACCCCTTTGAGCTCCTAGAATCATGTTCAAATATTTAGTGCTTAAAGTAAAATTTTCTAAAGCACCTCTAAGATCATCAACTTGTAATTTCAAAGATGCATTCTCATTTTTTAAGGTCATCAAATTCATTCATGTCATTTTCATGATGCATGCAAATTTCACATGACACAATTTCATTCTTGAATGATTTCAATTCATTTTGTAACTTTCTAACCTTATCTTTTGATTTTGCTAGAGCATTAGTTAAGCATGCAATGATAGCATACATCTTATCAATCTTGGGAGAAATTACCTTGTCAACACTAGATGATGATTCACTTGAAGATTCGTCATTCTCCCCATGACTATCTTCACCTTTGCTATCTTCCACATGGCTTAAGGCCATGAATGCCACATGCCTTGAGCTTTTCCTTTCATCTTCTTTTGATAAGCTTAAAGATGACTCATCCCATATGGCTTTCAAGGCCCTCTTCTTCTTCTTCTTCTTAATCTTTTCTTCTTGCTTCTTAAATTTTGGACACTCTTTTTTGTAGTACCCTTTTTCTTGCATTCATAGCAAATTACATCAGTTTTAAACTTTGAATCTACAAGAGATTTACCTTTTCTTTTGTCATCATTGAAGATCTTCTTGACATCCTTTTTGTCAAACTTCATTGAGCATCTTATCATTCTTTGAACAAAATTTTTCATTTCACTTGATGATAGCTCTTCATCACTATCACTATCACTGTCTTGCTCAGATTATGAAGATGACTTCTCCTTCTTCTTTTCTTTGTGTTTCTTCTTTCTCTTTTCACCTGCAATCAATGTTATACCTTTCTCTTTGTAGCTTGTGTTATCTTGCTCATACAATTCAAGTTCACAAAATAATTCATCAAACTTTACTATTGACAAATTCCTTGAAATCTTATAAGCACCCACCATGGATGACTATAGTGAATTTCTTAGGAAGGATTTTAGTGCATACCTTATGAGATCCCAATTCTCCACACTTTCTCCAACCGAATGAAGACCATTTAGGAGTTCCTTGAATCTCTCATGTAGTGAACTTACCATTTCTCTATCCTTCATTGTGAAATTCTGAAGTTGATTTATTAGGAGATCTCTCTTTGCAATTCTTGAATCCTTGGCACCTTCATTTAGCTCAATGAGCTTATCTTACAAATCCTTGGCCCTCTTGAAGGGTTCAACCCTGTTGAGTTGCTCTGAGCTCAACCCACATTGGAGAGTCACGATCACCTTAGTATTTGCTTGAGCCTTCATCTTTTGTTCAACGGTCCACCTTGATGATTCAAGCACTTTTCTATCCTCTATTGGCACCATGAATCCCTCTGTAATTGAGAACCATATGTCAATTTCAGTCATAAGATAATGCTCCATGTGACTCTTCCAATATGTAAAGTTGTTGCCTTCATAGAATGATGGTTGTAAAGTATTATGTCCCTCTTTCAATGACATCTTGTACCTCTTAAACTTGTGCTTCCTTGGAGGTGAATCCTCAAAAGCAACCAAGCTCTAATACCACTTATTACAATTGGTTGAGTTAGAGAGGGGGGTGAATAGCTCACTTCGATTTCTTGATTGACATGATTTTGCACAGCGAAAAATTTGAAGGCAATGCTAACTCCTTGTGTTTACTTGGTATCCACCTCTTTGAGGAGATGACTAGTCCAAGAATTCACACCACAATCACCCTTCCACTATGCATGGAATCTCTCATTTTTGGAACTATGTCGAAGGTGGAGAAACCTTACAAGGTTTATAGCTCTCTCTCTCTTTCACAACAGAAATAGCTCACAGTAATAAGGAAGAAGAAGACAAGAGATTAGGATTTTGAGTACACCTTCTTCTTCTTTAAGTGGCTTGAGATTGTAGCACTAGTGAGAGCTTGAGTGCTTAAACTTTAGCTTGAGCTTGAGCACTAGTGAGCAATAGAGACGATGGAGCGCAATGGAACAGTGTTTGCAAAAGTTGCTTACGTTTTTCACTGAACAACCTTTTAAATGTCTTCGAAATGTAGATGTTTCTCACAGAGATGCCATTGTGAATCGATTAGGGCACATCTCCAATTGATTCCAAAGTATTCGTTGAGCACCACCAACTCCAGATCAACGGTGCAGATTATTTTGTTTGAATCTTAATCAATTGGGTCAAAACCTTAATCGATTGAACTAATCAATCAATCCTCTAATTGATTAGAGATTCTGTTTCTTTTTGCGAAGAGGACATTACAATCGATTGGTTACCACCCAATCGATCAGTTGATCGATCTAGGAGTGTGTTGTGCTTTCGCATGAATACTTGGTCAATCGATCGGCTGCTCGATTGGTTACCTCCAATCGATCAGCTGATCAATCCAGAAGCACTCTACACTTTCACGCGAATAACTGGTTAATCGATCGGTTGATCAATTGGTTACCTCCAATCGATCAACTGATCGATCTAGGAGCGCTCTGCACTTTCGCGTGAATAACTAGTCAATCGATCGATTGGTTACCTCCAATTGATCAGCTGATCAATCCAGGAGCTCTCTGTTCTCGTAAAAGTGTTTCTCAATTGATTAATCAATTGATTGATGGCTTTCTAATCGATCAGTCAATTGATTGATACATATTTCATCTAACAGTTCAATTTATAGCTAAACCCAAATCATTTCAAGCACCTCATGCCATATTAACGCCATGTTCCCTGGATTTTATGCTTGGAGCTTCCTCATCTCTAGGTCTTTATGCTAAGAATTCGGTCCTTGACCTCCTTAGACTTCTCTTGCCTTGCATCCGGTCTTCTGACTTGCAAGGCCTTCTCTTGCCAAGAATCGGGTCAGGGTCGGCTCAATCCTCGTTGAGGCCCTAAGTGGAAAAAATTAGGGTTTTGATATTGTTTTTTAAAAAAACTCTCACCTTTTTCATTCGCACTTGAGATGGACAATAATGATTTTTTTAGTAAACATATTTATATACAAATAATAATAATAATAATAATAATAATAATAATAATAATAATATAAGTCCCTACTAATTTATCAAAATAAAAATGTTTAAAACTAAAGGAATAAAATTTTAATCTATATCTTACAATTTCAATATAACAATACTTCAAATTTGACTCTTATCTATACAAATATAATAAATATTGTTTTAGATGCATATTGATAAACAAGAGAAAAAAATAACAATGATTTAATCAGTATACAATCATTTTATAATAAAGAACCTCTCAATATATTTCAATGTTAAATCTATTTTTAAATAATAATAATAATTATCACTTTTCCTCATTTCTTTTCTAAATCACCATCTTGTTCAATTTTTTTGGAGTAATCTTGTTAAAAAGAAATCCTACCACTAAATCTTTACATTCTTTGATTTGTTTATCCAATTACCAAAAGGAGCGGCCACGTTTCTTTATTTATCCAAAAGAGCACCCTAATTTTAAAAATACCAAAAATAGTGTTATTCCCTTCCTACCCCTCCCATCAACCTCCTAAATCCCCTCTCTCTCTCGTCATTTTCCAATGCATCCCCTCTCTCCAGGATTAAAAAGGGCCTAATTATTAGATCGGATGAGTGTGATAGGGGGGGGGGGTGAATATCGCGCTTTCTAAAACTTTTCTTTTTCTTTTAGAAACCAAAGTCGTGCAGCAGAAAGTAAAATGAAAGACTAGCTCATTTACTTCGTTCGAATTCTAGGTCGACTCCTACTCGAAGGTTCGTGATCCTTGACCGCACCGATGGGCAATCCATTATAACCATTCTTTTCGAAATCCTCGGAAAGAAGCAGATCGTATAGATACAAAGATATAAGATAGTAACAATCCTACTATACTTATATGAATTTAAATGTAATATAAAAATATACTGATGATAGTAAGTAAAGGTTGAAGCTCGGTCGGTACTTCCGGACGGAGTAGCTTGAGATGATCATAAAGCAGAAGACTTGGAGAAGACTTGTAGCTGGTTCAGTCGTAGAAGACTTGTAGCACAGTCCGCTTGCAGAGATGAGCTTTGAGATGATCATAAAGCAGTGTTGTTAAGCCTCAGACCTCGAGCCCCTTTTTATAAGTGTAATTGACGTTCGGTCGACCGATCCCTCTGTTCGGTTGACTGAACCAGCTCCCTTCCTCCCTGGCTAGAGTCTGACGCTGATTCGATCTTCAGCATTAACTGGTCATTAAGGGTTCGGTCAACCGATCCTTCTTTTCGGTCGACCGAACAGGCTCCTTCCTGATAGGATCGAGTAGCGCGATAGAGGGCGGGGTGAATATCGCGTCCTTTTAAAACTAATCATTTCTTTGAAATCAAAGTCGTGCACAGCGGAAAGTAAATAGAGACAGTTTGTTTACTTCGTTCAGAGCCTAGCTCGACTCCTACTCGAAGGCCCGCGGTCCTTGACCGCACCGATGGGCAAAACACTAAAACTCTTCTCTTCGAAGTCCTCAGAGAGAAGCAGATCATACAGGTACAATAGAATAAGATAGTAACAAGCCTACTATCTTATTTGCAATTAAGTGAAAAACAAAATATATATACCGACAAATGAATCGAAGATTTAGCGTAGGTCGGTGCTTTCGAATAACGCAGCTTGCTGGATTGATGAAGATGAGTCGCTTGCAGAGCAGTAACTTGTGATCAGAAAAGTTGTTCTGGCCTCTGACCTCGAGGCTGAATTTATAGGTGCACTGAGGTTCGGTCGACCGATCCCTCTGTTCAGTCGACCGAACCAGCTCCAATCACCCACGGCTGGAGTCTGACGGTGGCTCGTAAATTCTGCATTAACTGGCCTTCAATGGTTCGGTCGACTGAACCCTTTTATCGGTCGACCGAACAAGGTTTTTCCTTGTTCGCTGAAATCTGCCGAGATCACCCTTTAATGCTGATTAAATGTTGATTGGATCGGTCGACCGATCCCCAGGTTCGGTCGACCGATCAGCTTCTATTTCCTTTGCTGCTGATCAGTGCTAATGATCTGTCCTGTGCTGAGTCACTATGGTTCGGTCGACCGATCTTCTGGTTCGGTCGACCGATCAAGCTTTTGACTGGACTGAACTCTGCTTTGCCTGATCTGAACTGATCTCTGGTCTGAGTCAAGCTGGTTTGGTCGACCAATCCTCCTGTTCGGTCGACCGATCAAGCCGAATCTGCAAAACAGAGTTTAAACAATATTCCTGCAAAACAAGTGTTAGCATAGTAATATAATGCATGAGTAATATAGACAGTAGAGCTGTCTTGATCTCAACTTGGAAACCTTCCCAGTTTCTTCAGTTGGATCAGCGACCTAAGGATGTTCCCTCTGGGAACCCGACCTCACTATCGCTCCTCCAGTTTGCTTACCTCAACCTACCTGCCAAACTTTGATCCTCCAGATCCAGTTTGGACTTTTCACTCAGCCTTGATCGGCTCCCCAGGACTTTTCTCTTGATCTTCAGTCCTCCAGACTTCTCGATCATACAGCCAAGCATTGGGTCCTCTTGACCTGTTTGGACTTGCACCTAGGTTCCACGATCTGCTAAGACTTTTCTGCCTAGCCTCCAGCTAGAACTTTCCCGGTTGAGTAAACATTCTGCACACTCAGTCAACTTGTTAGATCATAACAAGACTTAACTTGAACCTTTGACAACATCAAAACTCATGTTTGATTCTGATGCAGTTTGCACCAACAATCTCCCCCTTTTTTATGTTTGCCAACCAAGGTTCAAAGTTAAGTTTAAAAATATGCAACAAGTAAATAAACAAGCATAAAAATATGCAACAAGTAAATAAGCAAGCAATTTAACTTTTAACTCACCCTTTGAATTAACTTACTCTCCCCCTGAATTCACTATCTCTCCCCCTTTGACACACATCAAAAATAGGGGCAGAACTAAAAACCAAGTAAATTTAGAATAGACAAATCAAAGAATAGACTTATATTTTGAAAAACATTACGAAAAATATACTAAGTCAAGAAAAAATTTAAAAAGTATATGTTGAAAAGAATTTTTTAGGTAAAAAATTTAACAACCTTTTAAAAGATTATATTTTAAATTTTGAAAAATATTCTAAGTCAAGAAATTTTCGAAAAATTCTAACATTATATGTTGAAAAGAATGAATAAAAACATTTGAAAGAATAACAGTTTAACAACATTTTAAAAAGTTATATTTTGAATTTTGAAAAAAAAAAAAACTAAGACAAGAAATATTTTGAAAAATTCTAAAATTATATTTTTTTAAAAAATGAAATATTAAGTAAATTAAAACATTTGAAATTTTATTTCTTTTGAAAAAGAATAAAATAAATTTTTAGGAGAATGAATATCTGAAAAATAATATTTTGAAAAAATTTGATCAAAATAGTATAAGCCTAAAAATCTTGTTTTGAAGCTCCCCCTAAAATTGACAACTTCCTAAAGTCCAAGCATGGATATAGAAAAACTAAGGAAAATTTGTCCTTATGATGAAATGTTCAACCCTTGTCCAAGGCCAGCTATCACAAGATAGTAGCAATTTGACTCAGGTTGGTCAATTTGAGCATTGTATAACTAGCAAGGTTTTACTTACTAGTCAACTCAAATTGATCAATGTTTGTTATTTAAAGCCCAGATTTATAGCGATGCACTGACATAAGCATCTGAAATCTAGGGCTAGGACCTAAGCATCTCACTCATTCTAAGTTATCAACCAAGGAATCCTACTGTGCTTGTGAGATGCTGGCTCCTAGAACTATAGGATCATGCAATTCTACGGTAAGACCTAGGCTATTCCATAAAATGAAAAATAGCTTCAAAGTATTTTTGAAACAAAAATTTGAAATGGGAATTTTTACAAAAATAATTTTGAAAAATAAATTACGTAGTAATTTTCAAAAACAAAGAACCTATTCTACAAAATTTAACAAGGACTACTAAAGACTGAAAAACACTGAAGATTAAGCATAGTAATAACCCAAGTTAAGTAATAGATACAATAAGTCATAAAAGATAAATCCTGAAATCACTCATCCTCGTCCTCATCATCTCTCAGATAATTAAAAATCCTCTACTGCTCCTTCTGTAAGGCATCAGTACGATCCATCATGTCTTGTCGAAAGTCTGTAATCTGACCCTGAAGAGAGCTGTACTGATCATCCATTTTTGTTTCCAAGGAGTTAAAGCGACCAAAAATATCATCTCGCAGACGGGTAAAGAAGTCACTAGTTGGAGGAGGAGGAGGAGCATATGAACTGCTTTGAGGAACATCAAAGAAGGGTGTCATGGCAAATCCAGGATCAATAAACACAGGAGGAGGTGCAGTAACCGGAATCTGATCATCCTCATCAATAGGATCGTCGACAGCTGGTGGGATATAGTGTGGATGAATTCGTTTGTACACAAGCCCGTCAGTGCTCATCTTAATCCCAGCCAAGGATAATTGCCTAACCCCGACAAGATCAAAGTCAGACAACTCAATCAACTCGCCTCAATGAACCCCTACTCCGAGATTGGCAATATAAGCAGTGAGGACATGACACTGAATCATATGAACCTTAAATGAAGTGTTGTACCCTGAATAGTAAATGATAGATCTGAATACCCAATAGCCTAAGTCAAAGTCTAGTCTATGTCGAAGAGCGTACATCAAAAAAAGATGAACTGGTCGCAAAACGCCCTGATCTCCAGATGATAAAGGATAAATGCAAGACACGATCATCTTATAAAAAGCATTGTCTCTTGGACTAAGGGGTACAGTTGACATCTTTTTAGGACGAGGTCCTTCAAAGAAGTCAGCATACATGAGATCTAGAGTCAGATGAGAGAAAGGAGCAGGTAACGGATCAGGAAGAGACTTACTAAAAAAGATACGGTTAACTGATGGTCAGATCCGTAGAAATCGAAGAAACATGTCAAGATCAAACAACATGTCTCGAGTAGCAACTCTAGTCCTAAAATGATGGGGATCAAGTTCACACAAGTTGTGGTAAAATTTCGAACATAGAATAGGATTGTATGCATGTCTACAAAAGATGATGCTATCAAGTTTATAGTGTTGATTGATCACTATGACCTCAGGACAAAAGGTTTGATAGAATTGGAGATCCAAACAACTAGTACCGATAACCTTAAATTTTTTATTAGGAAAAGATAGACGCAATTCTTCGGTAGAGAACCTAGGATCTTGGCAAGGATTAAGAGAGCTAGCCTCTCTTTGTGCAATAGCTCTACTTTTCTCACTATAACAAATAAATAAAATGCAATAAGTAACTTGTGCAAAAATATTAAAAGGAAGTTTACCGAGGCATATTCGGATGGGAAGAGGCTGGAATCGGCGAGTAGTATAAGAGATAGAAGAGTAGAAGAATGGATTTGGATGAGTTGTGAGGGTTGCTCGCTTCTGCTTATATAGAACATGATCGGTCGACCGATCAAGGGTTCGGTCGACCGATCCCTTAAATCTCTCGTCCTTTTGACCGGTGAGCAGACGTTTGGTCGACCGATAAAATGGTTCGGTCGATCGGAACTTTAATTTGGCACAGATACAGGGAAGGTGAAGGGTAGTTGAACAGATGAGAGTTATGTGTTCGGTCGACCGATAAAATGGTTCGGTCGACCAAATAATTGAACCAGTCGTCATGTGGCATAATAAAAGTGGCATATTAAAAGGGTTCGGTTCAGTCGACCGAACCAATTGTTCGGTCGACGGATCTTTAATAATTAATTTTTATTAAATAAAAATAATTTTTAATAAGTTAAAATAATTTTTAATATTTTTAAAATAATTTTTTAATAAGTTTAAAATAATTTTTAATAAGTTTAAAATAATTTTTAATAAGTTCAAAATAATTTTTAATATTTTTAAAATAATTTTTAATAAGTTTAAAATAATTTTTAATAAGTTTAAAATAATTTTTAATAAGTTTAAAATAATTTTTAATAAGTTTAAAATAATTTTCAATAAGTTTAAAATAATTTTTAATATTTTTAAAATAATTTTTAATAAGTTTAAAATAATTTTTAATAAGTTTAAAATAATTTTTAATAAGTTTAAAATAATTTTTAATAAGTTTAAAATAATTTTTAATAAGTTTAAAATAATTTTTAATATTTTTAAAATAATTTTTAATAAGATTAAAATAATTTTTAATAAGTTTAAAATAATTTTAATAAGTTTAAAATATTTTTTAATAAGTTTAAAATAATTTTAATAAGTTTAAAATAATTTTAATATTTTTAAAATAATTTTAATAAGATTAAAATAAATAAGTTTAAAATAATTTAAAAAATTTTTAAATAAGCTGTTTAATGTATAGCATTTTTTAATAAATTAAATAATAATTAATTTAATTTTAATAGTTAATAATTTTTAATTCTGCAAATTTAAAATTCCTTTAATTAAAATAATTTTGTAAAAATTAATTTTTAAAATTTTAAAATAATTTTAATTTTAATAAGTTTATATTAATAAGATTAAAATAATTTTTAATAAGTTTAAAATAATTTTTAATAAGTTTAAAATAATTTTTAATATTTTTAAAATAATTTTTAATAAGATTAAAATAATTTTTAATAAGTTTAAAATAATTTTTAATAAATTTAAAATAATTTTTAATAAGTTTAAAATAATTTTTAATAAATTTAAAATAATTTTTAATAAATTTAAAATAATTTTTAATAAGTTTAAAATAATTTTTAATATTTTTAAAATAATTTTTAATATTTTTAAAATAATTTTTAATAAGATTAAAATAATTTTTAATAAGTTTAAAATAATTTTTTAATAAGATTAAAATAATTTTTAATATGTTTAAAATAATTTTTAATAAGTTTAAATTAATTTTTAATAAGTTTAAAATAATTTTTAATAAATTTAAAATAATTTTTAATAATTTTAAAATAATTTTTATTAAATTTAAAATAATTTTTAATAAATTTAAAATAATTTTTACTAAATTTTTAAGATAATTTTAGTTTGAATTAGAATTAAATTTTGTTTGAATTAGAATTAAATTTTGAAAGAGGTTATTGAACCCATGTTAGATTCAAACTTAGCTTTGGGTTAATCAAGCAGGCGTCCTAAGGATAAGTTTCAGTTCAGTGGCGAAGCATATGACCTACTTGAATATCATTAGACCACTTGCTGAAGACTTTTCAAACTGTTCCTGCCCAAAAAACTTAATACTAAATTTTGGTCTAAATAGCCCATGTTTGACTGGGGTAGCTTCGGTCAGATTAACTGAGTCTAGTGCACCATGTAGAATTCCATATTCAACCTAGACATGCCTTCGATAGAGTTTCCTTGACGTACTATCATCCCAATCCATTCCGGTGCTATGTTATAGGGTTTGGTAAACCTTTTTCATCTAACCGTTCTAATAATCCTAATCCTAAGTATTGAGTTTGTTTTAATTAAGTTGGTTGGATTATTTTTCTAGTTGCTCCCCCTGAGTCATAGCTTAGATAAGGTCTATCTAAGTAATGGATTTGACTCTTAGGGACCAAGTAGTGGTTTGGTTTGATTGGTTTGGTTAAGTGTTTTGTTTGAACTCATGCTTGGACTTGACTTCTAACATTTTGACTGATTAGAGACATGTATGATTTGTTTGTTTTGTTCGGTTTATAGCCAAGCCCCGATTTGTTGTACACGGCTCGTTGTGATCCAAGTACCATATTTAGACACTTGGATCCCATTTCGAACCTTTCAAAAGTTTTCTTGAGTCGCTCGACTTAACCTTTCAAATCAGAATTTTCTTTCTCAAGTTTTTCAACTTGAGTCGAAGTTCCGACTTGAACTTGGTTAGTCGAGTCACTCAAGCTAACTTGTTGCTTAAGGTGGTCTATTTCCTTAAGTAACAAGTTATTTTGTTTTTCCGATTTTGCTAATTTTTTAAACAAGCATTTAACTACTTTAAGTAAATTTGACTTTGAATAAATCGTTACCATATTCGGATCTTCCGATCCGATGCTTCTCTCGGAATCGTACTCGTCCTCGGACTCGGAGTCGGAATCTTCATTTCTTGCCATAAATTCAAGATGGCTTGAGTGCTTTGTTTGTTCCGTGTCGGATTCGTCGGAAGAGGTTTCGTCCCAAGTCGCTTGAAGTGCCTTCTTCCGTCTTGTCGATTTGGGTCATTCTTCTTTCCGATTTGGGCATTCGTTTTTGAAATGCCCCTTTTTGTTGCATCCATAAGAAATCATTTCTGATTTGTTTTGGATCTGGTTTGGTGGAGTCTTTTTGGTATTTCTTCTGAACTTTTTCTTAGTCAACAATCTTCGGACCATATTGACTAGTTCTTCTTCGTTTGTTGAGTCTGAGTCTGACTCGCTTTCAGACTCGATCTTCGTTTTTGATTTTGTCTCTTTGCTTGAACCTGCATACAAAGCAACTCCTTTCTCGACATGGCTCATGTTAGATTGCTTGTGTAATTCCAACTCGCAAAACAATTCATCTAATTTAAGAATTGAAAGATCTTTGGAAACTTTGTACGCATCTACAATTGATGCCCACAAAGCATTCCTCGGAAAAGCGTTTAGAGCGTACCTTATCGTATCGCGATTTTCGAGTTCGTGTCCGATCAGGTGAAGACCGTTGAGGATGTCCTTTAGTCGGGCGTGTAGTTGCGAGGCCGTCTCTCCAGGAAACATTTTTATATTAAGTAAATTATTTAAAAGAAGATCTCGTTTGTTTATCTTCGAGTCGTTGGTTCCTTCGTGTAATTTGACTAGTGAGTCCCACAAGTCTTTGGCGTTGTCGTAGGGACCAACTGGTTCAACTCCTCCATCATAAGTCCGCACTGAATGGTGTTGATCGCCTTGTAGTTCAGTTGTGCCTTCTTAATCATTTGGGGAGTCCATTCTTCTGGTTCTATTGTTGTTCCATCCTTCGTTGGGGGAGTATATCCTTTCAAAATTGTGAACCAGAGCTCGATGTCGGACTTCAAGTAACACTCCATTCTATTCTTCTAGTAACTAAAATTCTCTCCCTTGAATAGTGGAGGTCGAACCATGCTATAGCCTTCTTGATATGAGTTCGACATCCTTTCAAAACAAAGATCAAAAAGAAAAAGTATTTCCAAGACTTTTGTCTTGGGATTAGTAGTGCTTGAAAAATAAAAAATAATGAAAAGAAAAGATTTTAAAAGTTGCTTTGAAAATCGATTAAGAAATTTTAGAGCTAACCCGTTCTGATACCAATTGATAGGATCGAGTAGCGCGATAGAGGGGGGGGGGTGAATATCGCGTCCTTGTAAAATTAATCGTTTCTTTGAAATCAAAGTCGTGCACAGCGGAAAGTAAATAGAGACAGTTTGTTTACTTCGTTCAGAGCCTAGCTCGACTCCTACTCAAAGGCCCGCGGTCCTTGACCGCACCGATGGGCAAAACACTAAAACTCTTCTCTCCGAAGTCCTCGAAGAGAAGCAGATCGTACAGGTACAATAGAATAAGATAGTAACAAGCCTACTATCTTATTTGCAATTAAGTGGAAAACAAAATATATATACCGATAAATGAATCGAAGACTTAGCGTAAGTCGGTGCTTTCGAATGACGCAGCTTGCTGTACTGATGAAGATGAGTCGCTTGAAGAGCAGTAACTTGTGATCAGAAAAGTTGTTCTGGCCTCTGACCTCGAGCCTGAATTTATAGGTGCACTGAGGTTCGGTCAACCGATCTCTCTGTTCGATCGACCGAACCAGCTCCAATCACCCACAACTGGAGTCTGACGCTGGCTCGTAAATTCTGCATTAACTGGCCTTCAATGGTTCGGTCAACCGAACCCTTTTATCGGTCGACCAAACAAGGTTTTTCCTTGTTCACTGAAATCTGCCGAGATCACCCTTTAATGCTGATTAAATGCTGATTGGATCGGTCGACCGATCCCCAGGTTCGGTCGACCGATCCCCAGGTTCGGTCGACCGATCAGCTTCTATTTCCTTTGCTGTTGATCGGTGCTGATGATCTGTCTTGTGCTGAGTCACTATGGTTCGATCGACCGATCTTCTGGTTCGGTCGACCGATCTTCTAGTTTGGTCGACCGATCAAGCTTTTGACCGGACTGAACTCTGCTTTGCCTGATCTGAACTGATCTCTGGTCTGAGTCAAGCTGGTTCGGTCGACCAATCCTCCTGTTCGGTCGACCGATCAAGCCGAATCTGCAAAACAGAGTTTAAACAATATTCCTGCAAAACAAGTGTTAGCACAGTAATATAATGCATGAGTAATATAGACAGTAGAGTTGTCTTAATCTCAACTTGGAAACCTTCCCGGTTTCTTCAGTTGGATCAGCGACCTAAGGATGTTCCCTCTGGGAACCCGACCTCACTGTCGCTCCTCCAGTTTGCTTACCTCAACCTACCTGCCAAACTTTGATCCTCCAGATCCAGTTTGGACTTTTCACTCAGCCTTGATCGACTCCCCAGGACTTTTCTCTTGATCTTCAGTCCTCCAGACTTCTCGATCATACAGCCAAGCATTGGGTCCCCTTGACCTGCTTGACTTGCACCTAGGTTCCACGATCTGCTAAGACTTTTCTGCCTAGCCTCCAGCTAGGACTTTCCCGGTTGAGTAAACATCCTGCACACTTAGTCAACTTGTTAGATCATAACAAGACTTAACTTGAACCTTTGACAACATCAAAACTCAGGTTTGATTCTGGTGCAGTTTGCACCAACACTTCCCTGTTCGTCGAGATTTTCCAAGATTCGCATTTACTGTGCATTAATGGTTGGTTGGTTCGGTCGACCGATCAACTCTATTTCCTTCTCCTTCTGATCGGTGTTGATTTTGTGATGGGTCATCAGGTTCGGTCGACCGAACATATTTATCGGTCGACCGATCAAGCTTTGATCTGACTCGGTCTGTTCTGGTCTGATCTGAACACTACTTTGATTTCTTCTTGTTTGGTCAACCTATTCACCTATTCGGTCGATCGATCCAGCCGGATCCAAAACATCCTGCAAAACAGATGTTAGCAACAATAATATTATAATGCATGAGTAATATAAAAGACCGTAGAACTGTCTTGATCTCAACTTGGAAACCTTCTCGGTTTCTTCAGTTGGATCAGCAACCTAAGGTTGTTCCCTTCGGGAACCCGACCTCACTGTCGCTCCTCCAGTTGTTTACCTCAACCTACCTGCCAAACTTAGATCCTCCAGATCTAGTTTAGACTTTTCACTTAGTTTTGATCGGCTCGCCAGGATTTTTCTCTTGATCTTCGGTCCTCCAGACCTCTCGATCACACCGCCAAGTGTCAGGTCCCCTAGACCCACTTGGACTTGCACCTGGGTTCCACGATCTTTTAAGATTTCTCCTGCCTAGTCTCCAACTAGGTCTTTCCCGGTTGAGTAAACAGCCTGCACACTCAGTCAACTTGTTAGATCACAACAAGACTTAACTTGAACCTTTGACAATATCAAAACTTAGGTTTGATTCTGGTGCAACTTGCACCAACAATCTCCCCCTTTTTGATGTTTGGCAACCAAGGTTCAAAGTTAAGTTAAAATATACAAAAAATTAAATAAACAAGCAATTTAACTTTTAATTCTCCCCCTGAGTTAAACAACTCCCCCTAAATTCTCTATCTCTCCCCCTTTGACACGCATCAAAAATAGGGGAGCACTTCAAAACCAATTTAAAAGAAAATCTTTGAGTTTAAAAATAAGTTTTATAATCCAGTTAAAATTTCACAAAGTTTTTAAACCTATAGCAGTTTGTGAAATAATATTTGAAAAACATAACAAATTTTAGATAAATCTTTTGAAGAATTTGAAAAAAAATATATGAAAAGTTAATGAAGTTAAGATTTTAGAAACATAGCAAAGTTAAAATTTTACCATAAGTAAAGTGTTTAGGAAAAATCCAATCTGAAAAATTATTGTTTTTATAAAAAATATATAGGAAGAGTGAAATAAAGATTTAGAAAAGACATATAAGAATTAAAGAATTTTTTGGTACAATATATAATAATTTTGAAAAAAAATTGAGAAGTGTAAAATTGTGAAAAAATTTCAAAAAAAAATTAAAAATAATTGGGAAAATGAACTTATAAACAGGAAAAGATTTGGAAATTTTGTAAGGTAGACTTGAAAAATATTGCTCGAAGCTCCCCCTAAAGTTGATAATATCCTAAAAGTCCAAGCATGGTTAAAAAGCTAAGGAAAAAAATGTCCTTATAATGAAATGTCCAACCTTTGTACAAAACTAACTACCACAAGATAGTAGCTATTGACCCAGGTTGGTCAATTTGAGTATTTAGGACTAACTAGGTTGTTACTAGCTAGTTGACACAAATTGATCCATGTATGTTGTTTAAAGCCCAGATTTATAGCGATGCACTGACATAAGCATCTAAAATCTTAGGCTAGGTCCTAAGCATCTCACCCATTCTAAGTTATCAAGCAAGAGATCCTACTGTGTTTGTGAGATGTTGGCTCCTAGAACTATAGGATCATCCAATTCTACGGTAGAACCTAAGCTACTCTAGGAAATGAAAATATTTGAAAGAGTTTTGAAAACCAAAATTTGAAAAGGGAATTTGTACAAAAAATAATTTAAAAAACTACTAAGTAATATTTTGAAAGCATGTTAAGAAACCTATTCTATAAAACACAACCCTAATTGTCTTCTTAGGTTACTAAATGTTGGTGCGGGAAGCATCTAACGATCGAACCTGAGTTTTGATAATGGCAAAAGACTCAAAGTTAAGGTGTGTTGTGATCTAACATGTTGAATGAGTATTTCAGGAAAAGTCCTAACTGCAGTTAGGCAGGTGAAAAACCCTAGGGGGTGGTAACCCTAGGTCCTAGGGGGTGGTAACCCTAGGTGGAGAAAAGTCCTAGCTGCGGTTAGGCAAAGGGAAAAACCCTAGGGGGTGGTAACCCTAGGTCATAGGGGGTGGTAACCCTATGCGGAAAGTCTTGGCAGGTCGGTGGCTTCAGGCAAAAGTCCTAGGGGGTGGTAACCCTAGGTGGAAAGTCCTGGTGTCGCGAACCAGGTGAAAGACTGGACTAGCCGGGAAGCGGATGTCCAGCAGAAAGTCCGGAAGCGTCGAGTGCTGAGCAAAAGTCCAGTCGATCTGGAGGATCGCACTGGCAACAGGTAAATCTCCTGAGTGGAGTAGGTGAGGACGTGTTCCCCGTAGAGGGAACAGTAGGCGTCGGGTCGACCTAGGGTTTCCGGGGGGAAACCTGAAGTCAGACCCGGACAGTTCGAATGCTGTCAAAACTTTCATTATTATCATTCATTATGTTTCTGTGCTAACTTTGTTTTGCAGGGTATGTGTTTGGGACTAACACATTTTGCAGGAACAAATGAGCAAGTTACAACTCGGATGAACAGTGTCCGAGGCGCCTCCATGGAGCTTGGAGGCGCCTCGGGTGCGAACCAGGAAGAGGCGCCTTAGATGAAGTTCAAGGCGCCTTGGGTCGAAGGTTGAAGGCGCCTTGGGTAGGCTGAAGGCGCCTTGAACTGGATGAAGTTCGACCAAGTCTGTGTTGATCTCCGCGGGTGACTCGGCCTGTTTAAGGCGCCTTGAAGGGCTTCAAGGCGCCTTAAACACCCTTTATAAGGGGTCTCGAGCAGCAGCACCAGTAACAAACGAACTCCAAGCAATCCTTACGCTACAAGCTGCTCTAGAAACACCCAGAAGTGCTGTTACAAGTCCCCGACAACCTGGAGCTTCAGATTCTGCTACTTTATTGTTGTCGGTATAATTTATTTTAGTTCTTTCAATTGTAATATCTTATTGTACATTTTACGAGCTTATAGTTGTTGCCCACGGAAAGCGATCAAGGATCGCGGGCCTTCGAGTAGGAGTCGCCTTAGGCTCCGAACGAAGTAAAACTTCTTGTGTCCCTCTGTGATTGCATTCGTTATTTCCGCTGCGTATATTTACTTTGATAGTTTTACGATTCCGATACGATCAAAATAGTCACGAGCGCTATTCACCCCCCCTCTAGCGCGTCTCGATCCAACACTAAATTCTGCTTCAGGTAATGGTTTAGTAAAAATATCTGTCAAGTTAGATTTTGATTCAATATAATTAAGTTTAATATTTCCTTTGGACACATGATCCCTAATGAAGTGATGTTTAACCTCTATATGTTTAGTTCTAGAGTGATGAATTAGATTTTTAGTTAGGTTTATAGAACTTATATTATCAATGTAGGTTTTTACATTTTTATAATCTAGATTAAAGTCTTTTATGTATGGGGCATCCATAGCAATTGGGCTACGCATTCGTCCATTGCTATGTATTTGGCTTCAGTGGTAGATAAGGCCACACATTGTTGCTTACAGCTAAACCAACTAACTAAAGATGATCCTAGCAATTGGCATCCTCCACTAGTACTCTTTCTGTCTAACTTACATCCAACATAATCTGAATCAGAATACCCAACCAAGTCAAATTGTGAAGTTCTAGGGTACCACATTCCTACACTAATAGTTCCTTTTAAATATTTAATAATTCGTTTAACCAAGGATAAATGTGACTCTTTTGCACAAGTTTGGTAGTGGGTGCACATACTTACTGCAAATAAAATATCAAGTCTACTTACAGTTAAGTAGAGTAAACTACCTATCATGCTTCTATAATATTTTAAGTCAACGGGTGTACCATTTTCGTCACTATCAAGATTAATGTTACTTGTTATAGGTGTTTTAAGTTCTTTAGAGTTTTCCATACCAAATTTTTAAGAAGATCTTTTGTGTACTTAGTTTGATGTACATAGTTACCATCTTTAGTTTGTATAATTTGAAGACCTAAAAAATAAGTTAATTCACCAACTAAACTCATTTCAAATTCATTTTCCATTAAAGTTACAAATTCCTTTAAGAATTTTGAGTTGGTTGAACCAAATACAATATCGTCAACATAAACTTGAGCAATGAAAATGTCTGAGTTAAAGGTCTTAATAAAAAGTGTAAGATCAATTTGCCCTTCTTTAAACCCTTTAGATTTTAAAAAACTAGACAGTCTCTCATACTAAGCCCTAGGTGTTTGTTTTAGTCCATATAATGCCTTTTTTAGCTTAAAGACATAGGTTGGGTTTTCTATATCCTTAAAACTAGGTGGTTGACTTACGTAGACTTCTTCCTTAATATATCCATTTAAAAAGGAAAATTTAACATCCATTTGGTATAACTTGAAACCTTTAAATGCTGCGTAGGCAAGCAACATTCGAATTGATTCAAGTCTGGCTACTGGGGCATAAGTCTCGTCGTAATCTAGTCCTTCGACTTGACTGAAGCCCTTGGCTACTAAACGAGCTTTATTCCTTAAGATTTCACCTTGATCATCTAATTTATTCCTAAATACCCATTTAGTGTCTATGACTGTCTTACCTTTTGGTCGAGGTACTAAATCCCAAACCTGACTCCTTTCAAATTGATTTAACTCTTCTTGCATTGTAATTACCCAGTCAGGTTCTGTTAATGCATCATTTATGTTTTTTGGTTCAATTTTAGATATTAGTGTTATTTGACTTAGGTTTCTAAAAGTAGATCTGGTTTGAACCGTTAATTCAGGATTTCCTATGATTTGGTCAACTGGATGATTAGGGTTAGATTTTAATATTCGTGGATTAGAATTGCCAAAATGTTTGGTTTGTGTTAATTTTTCTTCTTCTTCTTGATTAACGGAATCATGTTGATTAATTGAAATATTGTCATTTTCATTAAAGGTTGCATTGGTGGTTTTCTCAATTTTCAAAGTAGATTTATTATAAACCCTATAAGCTCTACTTATAGTTGAATAGTCAAGAAAGATTCCTTGATTAGTTTTCGAAGTAAATTTTCCTAAGTAATCCTTAAGGTTTAAAATATGCACATGACAAACAAAGACTTTAAAATATTTTATGTTAGGAATTTTGTTAAAATAAATTTCATAAGATGTTTTATTTTGATCTTTATTAATTATAATTCGATTTTGGACATAACAAGTTGTACTAACAGCTTCAGCCCAAAAATAATTAGGTAGATTGTATTCATTTAACATTGTTCGTGTAGCCTCTTGTAAAGTTCTGTTTTTACGTTCAACTAGGCTATTTTGTTGTGGAGTTTTAAGACACGAAAACTCATGGTGATAACCATTTTCTAGGCATAAATTAGTAAAATTTTGATTTTTGAATTCTCCTCCATTATCACTTCTGATTTTCTTGATTTTAATTTCTTTATCATTTTCAATTTGTTTATAGAAATTTCTAAAAGTTTCAAAAGTTTCATATTTATTAGATAAGAACTTAACACAAGTATATTTAGAGTAGTCATCAATAATGACTAGGCAATAAAGACTTTCATTTAGTGATTTAATTCCATAAGAGTCAAATAAGTCCAAATGTAAAAGGTCAAGAATTCTATTGGTTCTAATTTGATTAGTAGGTTTGTGAGTTAATTTAATTTGTTTTCCTTGTTGACAAGAATTACAAAATTTATTTATAGGATTTCCTAATTTTGGCAAGCCCTTGACTAATCCACTTTTGTTTAATTTTAGTAAATTTCTAAAGTGGGTGTGAGCTAATATCCTATGTCACAACCAAGTTTCATCATGATTTGTTAAAAAACATTTGGGTAGCGTTTTAGGTAGATGAATTGAGTATATATTTTTTTTATCTCTAAAGCCTTTTAATGATATATTAGATGAGTCATTGTAACTTATCAAGCATTTAGAAGATAAAAATTTAACCTTAAATTCTAAATCACAGAGTTGACTTATATTAAGCAAATTATATTAAAAATGTTCAGCAAGTAAAACTTTTTTAATTGAAATGTTAGCCTGTAATTGAATTTCACCTGTGTCGATTACCTTCAGTTTGCCATTATTTCCAAAGGCAACTGATCCTAGATTTTTGAATTTGATATTAGTAAATTTGTGTTGATCCCCAGTCATGTGTCTGGAGCAGCCGCTGTCCAAGATCCATTTATCAAAAGCTTTGGACTCCTACATAAAACGTAGGATTTTAAAAAAAAAAGTTTCGCTAATAGATGATTTTAAGTATGTAGGTAAATTTTTAGATTCTATTGGTATTATTGATAAGTTTAATAAGTCTGATCAGGTTTTAAAAATGATTAAGGTTTAATAGGTTTAAAAATAATTTTAATTAAGTTTTTTTTTTAAAAAATAATTTTAATAAAGTTTTTTTTAAAAAATAATTTTAATTAAGTTTTTTTAAAATAAATAATTTTAATTAAGTTTTTTTTTAAAAAAATAATTAAGTTTTTTAAAAAATAATTTTAATTAAGTTTTAAAGATAATTTTAATTTAATTAAGTTTTTAAAATAAATTTAATTTTAAAATAATTTAAGTTTTTTTTAAAATAAATTTAATTAAGTTTTTTTTAAAAAAAATATAATTTTAATTAATTTTTAAAATAATTTTAATTAATTTTGTTTAATTAATTTAATTTAATTTTTTAAAATAATTTTAATTAAGTTTTTAAGATAAATTTAATTTAATTAAGTTTTTAAAATAATTTTAATTAAGTTTTTTAAATAATTTTAATTAATTTTTAAAATGAATTTTTTAAATAATTTTAATTAATTTTTTAAATAATTTTAATTAAGTTTTTAAAATAAATTTAATTTAAAATAAATTTTTAAAATAATTTTAATTAAGTTTTTAAAATAATTTTAATTAAGTTTTTAAAATAATTTTAATTAATTTTTTAAATAATTTTAATTAAGTTTTTAAAATAAATTTAATTTTAAATAAAATTTTAAAATAATTTTAATTAAGTTTTTAAAATAATTTTTATTAATTTTTTAAATAATTTTAATTAAGTTTTTAAAATAAATTTAATTTTAAATAAATTTTTTAAAATAATTTAAGTTAAGTTTTTAAAATATTTTTAATAGGTTTGATATTAATTAAGTTTATGGTTATTTTGAATTATTGAAAAAAGTTATTGAACCCATGTTAGATTCAAACTTAGCTTTGGGTTAATCAAGCAGGCTTCCTAAGGATAAATTTTCAGTTCAGTGGCGAGGCATATGACCTTCTTGTGTATCAACGGTGGACCACTTGCTGAAGACTTTCCAAACTGTTCCCGCTCAAAAAACTTAATACTAAATTTTGATCTAATTAGCCCATGTTTGACTGGGGTAGCTTCGATCAGATCCACTAAGTCTAGTGCACCAGGTAGAATACACAAGATTCAGTCTAGACATGCCTTCGACAAAGCTTTCTTGACGTACTATCATCCCAATCCGTTCCGATGCTATGTTGTAGGGTTTGGTAAACCTTTTGTATCTAACCATTCTAAGCAGAAAGTAAACCTAATCCTAAGTGTATGAGTTTGATTAATCATGTTGGTTGAATTGTCTTTCTAGTTGCTCCCCCTGAGTCATAGCTTAGATAAAGTCTATTTAAGTAATGAATTTGACTCTTAGGGATTAAGTATAGGTTTGGTTTAATTGATTTGGTTAAATGTTTTGTTTGAACTCATGCTTGGACTTGACTTCTAACATTTTGACCAATTAATGACAAGTATGATTTGTTTGTTTGTTTAGGATTGTAACCAAGTCCAGATTTGTTATACACGGCTCGTTGTGATCCAAGTATCATGTTTAAACACTTGGACCTCAGTTCAAACTTTTCTAATGTTTTCTTGAGTCGCTCGACTTGACCTTCAAGTCAGAATTTTCTTCCTCAAGTTTTCAACTTGAGTTGAAGTTCCGTCTTGAACTTGGTTAGTCGAGTCACTCAAGTTAACTTGCTGCTTAAGGTGGTCTATTTCCTTAAGTAACAAGTTATTTTGTTTTTCAGATTTTGACAATTTTTTAAACAAGCATTTAACTACTTTAAGCAAGTTAGACTTAGAATAAATCGTTACCATATTTGGATCTTCCGATCTGTTGCTTCTTTCAGACTCGATGTCGATCTCGGACTCGTACTCTTCATTGGACTCAGAGTCGAAATCTTCGTTTCTTGCCATAAATGCAAGATGACTTTAATGCTTTGTTTGCTCCATGTCAGATTCGTCGGAAGAGGTCTTGTCCCATGTTGCTTGGAGGGCTTTCTTTCGTCTTGTCGATTTAGGCCTTTCTTCCTTTCGATTTGGGCATTCATTTTTGAATTGCCCCTTTTTGTTGCATCCGTAATAAATAACTTCTGATTTATTTTGAGTCTGGTTGAGTGGTGTCTTCTTGGCACTTTTTCTGAATTTTTTCTTCATCAACAATCTCCGGACCATATTGACTAACTCTTCTTCATTTGTTGAGTCAGCGTCTGACTCGCTTTTAGACTCGATCTTTGTTCTTGTTTTAGTTTCCTTACTTGGACCTGCATACAAAGCTAATCCTTTCTCGACATGGCTTACGTTAGATTGTTCGTGTAATTCCAATTCACAGAATAACTCATCTAACTTAAGAATTGAAAGATCCTTAGAAACTTTGTACGCATCAATAATTGATGCCCATAAAGCATTCCTCAGAAAAGCATTTAATGCATACCTTATTGTGTCATAGTTTTCAAGATTATGTCCGATCAAATGAAGACCATTGAGGATGTCCTTCAGTCGAGCGTGGAGTTACGAAGCAGTCTCTCCAGGGAACATTTTAATGTTGAATAAATTATTTAAAAGCAAATCCCTTTTATTTACCTCAGATTCGTCAGTCCCTTCATCTAGTTTGACTAAGGAGTCCCACGGTTCTTTAGCGTTGTCGTAGGGACCGACTCAGTTCAACTCCTCCATTGTGAGCCCGCACTGAATGGTGTTAATCGCCTTGTAGTTTAGTTATGCCTTCTTGATCATTGGAGGAGTCCAATCTTCAGGTTCTAATGATGTTCCGTCTTTCGTCCGTGCAGTGTAGCCTTTCAAGATCGTGAACCAAAGTTTGATATCAGACTTCAAGTAACACTCCATTCTATTCTTCCAATAACTGAAATTTTCTCTTTTGAATAGTGGAGGTCGGACAGTGTTGTATCCTTCTTGATACGAGTTTGACATCCTTAAAATAATAACAAATAGATTTCCAAGACTCTCATCTTGGGATTAATAGTGCTTGAAAAATACAAACAATAAGAAAAAAATTCTAAAATAATTGATAAAAAGAAGAAGTTTTTAAAAAGGTGCTTTGAAAAATGGTCAAGTAATTTCATAGCTTATGAGGCTCTGATACCAATTGTTGGATCGGATGAGTGCGATAGAGGGGGGGGGGGGGGGTAAATATCGCGCTTTCTAAAACTTTTCTTTTTCTTTTAGAAATCAAAGTCGTGTAGCGGAAAGTAAAATGAAAGACTAGTTCGTTTACTTCATTCGGAGTCTAGGTCGACTCCTACTCAAAGGCCCGCGATCATTAACCGCACTGATGGGCAATCCACTATAACCCTTCTTTCCAAAATCCTCGGAAAGAAGCAGATCATACAAATACAAAGATATAAGATAGTAACAATCCTACTATCTTATATGAATTTAAATGCAATATAAAAATCTACCAACGATAGTAAGTAAAGGTTGAAGCTCGGTCGGTACTTCCGAACGGAGTAGCTTGAAGAGTCATAGAAGACTTTGTTGGTGCGGGAAGCATCCGACGATCGAACCTAAGTTTTGATAATGGCAAAGGATTCAAAGTTAAGGTGCTTTGTTTTCTGACAGCGTTTGCTGAGTGTTTCAGGAAAGCCCTAACTGCGGTTAGGCAAGGTAAAACCCTAGGGGGTGGTAACCCTAGGTCATAGGGGGTGGTAACCCTATGCGGAAAGCCTTGGCAGGTCGATGGCTTCAGGCAAAAGTCCTAGGGGGTGGTAACCCTAGGTGGAAAGTCCTGGTGTCGCGAACCAGGTGAAAGTCTGAACTGGCCGGTGAAGCGGATGTTCAGCAGAAAGTCCGGGAGCATCGAGTGCCGAGCAAAAGTCCAGTCGATCTGGAGGATCGTACTGGCAACAGGTAAAATCTCCTGAGTGGAGTAGGTGAGGACGCGTTCCCCGTAGAGGGAACAGTAGGCGTCGGGTCGACCTAGGGTTTCCGCACGGAAACCCGAAGTCTGGAGACTGTCATAATTTTATATTCATACTATTATTTTGTGTTAACTTTGTGTTGCAGGTATTTTTGGATTAACATACTTGCAGGTACCAAAAACACAAAGAAGAACTCGGATGAACAGTGTCCGAGGTGCCTCCATGGAGCTTGGAGGCGCCTCGGGTGCGAGCCAGGAAAAGGCCAGCGCAGCAGACTGGAGGCGCCTTGAATGGAGTTCAAGGCGCCTTGGACCGGAGGTTGAAGGCGCCTTGGATAGGCTGAAGGCGCCTTGAACCAGATAGAGTTCGACTAGGTCCGTGCTGATCCACGCGGGTGACTCGGCTCGTTCAAGGCGCCTTGATGAACAGTTAAGGCGCCTTGAACACCCTTTATAAGGGGTCTCGAGCAGTAGCACCAAAGAGACAAGAAAACAACTTCCAAGCTTCCATTCTGCTGTGTTCTGCTCAAGTGCTGCTTCCGAAGTACTGTTGCAACAGTCCGACGACCCGAAGCTCAGATTCCCTTTCTACTACTGTTGTCGGTATAATTCTAATTGCAGTTACATTGTTGTAATTTATCTGTAATATTCATACGAAATTATAGTTGTTGCCCACGGAAAGCGATCAAGGATCGCGGGCCTTCGAGTAGGAGTCGACCTAGGCTCCGAACGAAGTAAACCACTGTGTTCTTGTGTTTGTTTCCTTTATTCCGCTGCTTTAATTACTCTACGAACGTTTTACGATTCCGATAATTGAACGAAATATCCGCGAGCGCTATTCACCCCCCCTCTAGCGCGTCTCGATCCAACAATTGGTATCAGAGCGGGGTCGTTTTGAATTGGTGCAACCACCTTTCAAAACAAATTTTTTCACAGTTTTTTTTCGTTTTCGGAGTCGAATTAGAATTTAGCCTTATAGCTATATTCTAATTTCTGTTTCCCTCGAATCGACTTTTGCTCGAAGTAGATGCAACACCACTCGAGTTCGTCTTTATTATTCTTTATTCCAGCACTACTAATCCAAGACTCAGTCTTGGAACATATTTTGTTGTTTTCTTTTGTTACATATTATAAATGGCCCAACAAGAGGGTTTCAGCACTGTACGTCCCCCGCTATTCTCCGGAGAGGATTTTGGCTACTGGAAGGGAAGAATGGAAACGTATCTAAAGATACAATTCGAAACGTGGATGATCATAAAGACGGGACTGAAACTGCCAATCGATGACGACGGCAAAACTACACCCTGCGAAAAGTGGGACGCCTCTTTAATAAAAAAGGTTGAAGCCGACGTCAAAGCTACCTGCACCCTCCAGTGTGGTCTTACCAAGGAAGAACTCAACAGAGTTGGCCCGTTCTCCTCTGCAAAGGAGCTCTGGGAAAAGCTCATCGAACTCCATGAAGGCACTGACGACACCAAGGTAAGTAAAAGAGATCTTTTGCTTAATAAATTATATAATCTAAAAATGCAGGAAGGCGAAACAGCGAGCTCTCTTCACGCGAGAATACAAGATATCCTTAACTCTCTTCACGGAATTGGCCAAAAGATAGAAAATTGGGACGTGATAAGGTATGCCCTAAACTCGTTTCCAAGGAATACATTGTGGGCATCAATGGTAGATGCCTACAAAGTTTCCAAGGATTTATCTTCTTTAAAACTAGATGAACTTTTTAGTGAATTTGAACTTCATGAGCAGACTAATGCACAGCCTACCGAGAAAGGTATTGCGTACGGCGAAGGCACAAGCCGAACCCGGAACCAAGACCACGACGAGAACCGAACCAGCATCAGAAGCTGAACCAGATTCTGACGATGAAGAAGGTGACATTACAACCGAGCTGGTAAACCTCGTGAAGAAGCTTTACAAGACGAAAGGATTCGACAAAAGAGATCTAAAGAAGGCAGTAAAATCAAAGGAAGGCCCACAAAATACAAAGATGAAGTTTGAAGTTACATGCTACGGGTGTAACCAAAAAGGGCACATCAAATCCAACTGCCCTAACCTGAAGGAGGTCAAAAAGCAAAGAAGGAAAAAGGTCCTTAAGGCAACATGGGACGAATCTTCATCGGAGGACGACGACGACGAGCTCGAACAAACGAGTCTACTTGCATTAATGGCCCGGGACCAAGTCGTCGAATACGGATGCGAGAGCGAGTCTGAGGCCGAGTCCGAGCAAAGCCACGGATCCGTATCCGTTTCCGAAGGACCAGACCCCGCTGTAAGTATTTCCCGGTTGAATACTTTAGTTAGCTATTTATTGCGCAAATTAGCTAAGTCAAACCTGAAAGTTAAGTCACTTCTAAAGGAAGTAAGTGTCCTTAAAGAAGTGGCTAACACCAAACCTTTACCTGACCAGAGTCAGACTGAATTACCAACTCAAGTTCAAAAACTTGAAAAAGAAAATTCAAGTCTAACAAATCAGGTTAAAAATTTAGAAAATACCTTAGAACGGTTTACTTTGGGCTCCAAGAATTTGGACTTGATTCTTGGGACACAAAGAGCCGTCTACAATAGAACTGGGCTGGGATACAAAAGTAAATATAGATCTTATTTATCATTAATAAACAAACAAAGTGTTAAATCAGTCCAAGCATGGGTCTCCAAGTCTAACTTGGTCAATCAAGTTGGACTTGGCCAATACTGGGTTCCGAAGGATCAAATATACTACCTCGATAGACCATATCGAGGCCATGATCCAGGGGGAGCAAGAAGAAAAACAATCCTAAAAATTTAAAAAAAAAAAATTTAAAATTAAAATTAAAATTAAAATTAAAATTAAAATTAAAATTAAAATTAAAATTAAAATTAAAATTAAATTCAAAATTAAAATTAAATTCAAAATTAAAATTAAAATTAAATTCAAAATTCGAAATTCAAATTAAATTCAAAATATGAAATTAAAACTCAATATGAAGGATCCAGACTCGCTAGCACCCCCAACTAAATTACCCGGCAGGGTAGCTGAACCTAATATACCCGAAATGGGTAAAACAAGAGTAGATCACCCGGCAGGGTAATTAAGGTTAGATTAAAACGGACTAAGGTTAACTTGAACCACAGTACTGGTGAAGTTTTTGGATGATAGTACGTTAGGGAAGCTTGGGCATCGCATGTCTAGGAAGATATGGCTTCGACCTGGTGCATTTGGCCAAGTGGAACTGACCGAAGCTACCCTTAAATGAATCCTAACTAGTTAGACCAAGGTTTAGTACTAAGCTCAATGGGTAGGACTATTTGGAAAACCTCGAAGGCATGGTTACTTTAATGAGTTCCTTGTGACTCACCATAGCCCAGAAGTTTATCCAAAGAATGCTTACTTGTTGAACCCAAAGCTAAACCTGAATCTAACACAAAGTTAACCCAAACCTTAAAATTGAATTATAATTCATCTCACAACAATTATAGGATTCCCTGATTGAAAATCTAGGTCGGGTGAGATGATTAAGAAATTTAAAATTAAAAATCAAAATTATTTTAAAAAAAATTAAACTTCAAAATTATTTTAAACTTAAATTTCAAAATTATTTTAAAAACTTAAACTTCAAAATTATTTTAAACTTAAATTTCAAAATTCTTTTAAAAACTTAAATTTCAAAATTATTTTAAAAACTTAAACTTAAAAATTATTTTAAACTTAAATTTCAAAATTATTTTAAAAACTTAAAAATTATTTTAAACTTAAATTTCAAAATTATTTAAAAACTTAAACTTCAAAATTATTTTAAACTTAAATTTCAAAATTATTTTAAAAACTTAAATTTCAAAATTATTTTAAAAACTTAAACTTAAAAATTATTTTAAACTTAAATTTCAAAATTATTTTAAAAACTTAAAAATTATTTTAAACTTAAATTTCAAAATTATTTAAAAACTTAAACTTCAAAATTATTTTAAACTTAAATTTCAAAATTATTTTAAAAACTTAAATTTCAAAATTATTTTAAAAACTTAAACTTAAAAATTATTTTAAACTTAAATTTCAAAATTATTTCAAAACTTAAACTTCAAAATTATTTTAAACTTAAATTTCAAAATTATTTTAAAAAACTTAAATTTCAAAATTATTTTAAAAACTTAAATTTCAAAATTATTTTAAACTTAAATTTCAAAATTATTTTAAAAACTTAAAAATTATTTTAAACTTAAATTTCAAAATTATTTCAAAACTTAAATTTCAAAATTATTTTAAAAACTTAAAAATTATTTTAAACTTAAATTTCAAAATTATTTTAAAAACTTAAACTTCAAAATTATTTTAAACTTAAATTTCAAAATTATTTTTAAAAAATTAAACTTCAAAATTATTTTAAACTTAAATTTCAAAATTATTTTAAAAATTTAAATTTCAAAATTATTTTAAAAACTTAAACATAAAAATTATTTTAAACTTAAATTTCAAAATTATTTTAAAAACTCAATTTCAAAATTAATTTAAAAAACAAAACTCGATTTTAAAACTCAATGTTTCACTTCATTTTAAAACCTCTTTTTTTAAAAAAAAAAAAAAAAAATCGCGTGAAGCTTATCAGAGGCGCCTCCCATCAAAAGGAGGCGCCTTAGCAAGCGGCGGGAAAATTCCCGCCACTTCATTTTAAGGCGCCTCGGATCAACCCGAGGCGCCTCCAACTTATATAAGGCGCCTTAAACCTTGGTTTAAGGCGCCTTCAACACTTTATATCAAAACGAACAGAAGCCTTTCTGTTCGTTTTCTGTCGACGCCGAGCACGCGATACTCGTGCTGTTTCCTCCCAACTAAGGCGCCCTCAACCGTTTTTTTTTCCCTCTCTACATGACAATGCCTCCTAGGTATAAACCTAATCCCTTCCCATTAAGTTTTACTTAGAATTTTTGCTTATTTCTGTCAATTTTTGGTAAAATCGTTCAAAATAGGAAACGCCGACATGTTGATCTTAATCCAGCTAGAATTCCATCAGCAGATATCAGATTCCCGACTATACATCTTAGGGATACCTTTGCTAATTACATCTTTGAACCTATCAAGCCTAGATATGTGAATAAGACTTTTTATACCCAGTATTGTCAACCAACTATTCAAATGATAGAGCACTATCAACTGGATCAATTGGTTTACTGCACTGATACAGTAAACCAGGAGTTATGTGCACAGTTTTATCATAATCTTGAGAGAATTGATGATAATAGGTACAGCACCAGAGTTTCTGGCGTGAACATTGAGCTTACTCCCACTCTGCTACCCACCACCCTAGGACTTAGGGCTTCTGAGTCTACCTTTCTATGCTACCCCAGTAGGGATCTGCCATTTGACGATCCTTACTCCCACATTACGTTAGATACTATCTATACGTATTTCCTCGGGGGAGAGAGACCTGCTGACTTGACTGAGTTCAGGTCAGTTACTCTTCGGATTCAGGACTACATGATGTATAGGGTCCTGACAGCCGATCTCATCTCGGGATGTCCCGAAGATGAGATCATCACACTCATTTTTCTTGTACGCCCTGTGTCATCGACTTGACATCGATATTGCCCTGCATATGTTCCAAAACATTATCTGTGCATCTGGGACAGTCACCTCCAAGATAGTCCACACGCCCTATTGTCATATTCTGACACGCTTCTTTTCGACGATAGAGGGTATAGATGTGACCGAGGAACAATCATTCCTCTTACTATATATGATGAGCTAGGATCCCGTAGTTGTAGACTAGCCAGTGCCGATATCACAGGTGATGGAGTTCTAGCGTGGATAGGACGACCACAGAGGCAGCTGCCCCTATCGCTCCACTAGGCGAGGGAGAGGAGTGGGCTGATTTCTTAGGCGAGGATCTTTTCGCGGATCCCTCCCCGTCTGCCAGACCATCCACCTCAGCTGGACCTTCGACCTCTTCCTCACTCTCCGTCGAGGACAGACTAGCTCGACTCGAGGTTGAGTCCATCCAGACACGACGGATAGTTCTCTCTATTCGATCCGAGATGGCTACCGGATTTACGTCCCTTCGTGACGAGATACGACGGCTAGGTCAGCCAGCACCTGAGCAGCCCCATGATCCTCCAGCTAGCTCTCCTCGAGCAGATGATCCTGCTAGTTGATATGACTCTGTTATGCATTATTCTGTGGATTATTGTCTCACTTGTTTAGACTTCCTTATTCTGTGGATATACTTATTTGCATGCTTATTCAGTTTCACAAAATCTGAGTTTACTTATCATTTACTTTCAAAATTCTAGGAAAATACTTATTTCAAAACTCCAATTTTGTTAGTTTTTTTAAAATTTGGATTTAGCTTAGGTTTTCCCCTAAATTTCATGTACCCCTAGATTAAAGCCAGAGCATCTCACAATCACCTAGGTATACCTTGCTTGTGTTTTGAAAAACTTAGAAAGGCGTGAGATGCATAAGGTATTGCCTGGACTCAAGAATGCTTATATCTGTGCATCAATATGAGTCTGGGCGTTAAATATGCAATAAACATTAATCAAGTTAAGTTCTCCAGCTCTAGTCAAGTCTACCTGGATCAAATTAACTCAACTTGACTAACCATGTGAAAGCTACTGCCCTCTAGGCAATCAGCAAGTAGCTAAAGGTTAGACAATTGGGAAAAGTGTGTTTCAATTTTTTTTAAGCATGATTGTACTTTAAGGTTCTAATCAAATTACTTTACCTGATTATTTCAAGGCTCTGATACTTAATCAAATTAAACTCAGTAATTTAATTTGACTCATGCTTGGACTAGGAAACAAACTACTACTACTCCCTGTGAACCAAAACTATATATTTTTTAATAACAAAGTTTCTTCAAAATGCATATTCAAAACTTAATTACAGTTTTTTTTAAAACTTCCATGTAATTAAGTATTCAAATATTTTCAAAACTAGTCAACTTTTCATAACGTTTTAAAGTTTTCAAGTGACCTCATATCTTACAACTTCTAAGCAAATTCCTTTATTGAAAATTCAAATACTCATATTTTCAAACTCAGTTAATTTTAAAGACTATTTTAACTAGACTCAGTTAGATTGTACTCTAAACTTAGCTATTTGGCAAAATATTTTCTCGATACAAATCATTTCGAAGCTAAATATATAGCTAAGTATTTTCAAATTTGGCAATCTAAGAAGAAAATTCATTGTTATCCCTTTTTGAAAATATTCCTTCAAAAAAAAAAATATACAAGTCTACTTTCAAACTGGTTTATTTTTGATATATGGCAAAGGGGGAGAGTAGGTAAATTAATGTTAAAAGAAAATTCAAAATATTTAATAAAAGGAGGGATTTTATTAAGGGGGAGTCTAATATTACCAAGTTAAAAGTTTTCAGCTTAACTGTTATTGCACTTGAAGTTTATTTACTTAAGCTTGGTTAACTTTATGCATATGTTGTTTTTTTTTCTCTTAACTTTGAATTACGTATTGCCATAATCAAAAAGGGGGAGATTGTTGGTGCGGGAAGCATCCGACGATCGAACCTAAGTTTTGATAATGGCAAAGGATTCAAAGTTAAGGTGCTTTGTTTTCTGACAGCGTTTGCTGAGTGTTTCAGGAAAGCCCTAACTGCGGTTAGGCAAGGTAAAACCCTAGGGGGTGGTAACCCTAGGTCATAGGGGGTGGTAACCCTATGCGGAAAGCCTTGGCAGGTCGATGGCTTCAGGCAAAAGTCCTAGGGGGTGGTAACCCTAGGTGGAAAGTCCTGGTGTCGCGAACCAGGTGAAAGTCTGAACTGGCCGGTGAAGCGGATGTTCAGCAGAAAGTCCGGGAGCATCGAGTGCCGAGCAAAAGTCCAGTCGATCTGGAGGATCGTACTGGCAACAGGTAAATCTCCTGAGTGGAGTAGGTGAGGACGCGTTCCCCGTAGAGGGAACAGTAGGCGTCGGGTCGACCTAGGGTTTCCGGCAGGAAATCCGAAGTCAGACCCGGACAGTCTGGAGACTGTCATAATTTTATATTCATACTATTATTTTGTGTTAACTTTGTGTTGCAGGTATTTTTGGATTAACATACTTGCAGGTACCAAAAACACAAAGAAGAACTCGGATGAGCCGAGGCGCCTCGGGTGCGAGCCAGGAAAAGGCCAGCGCAGCAGACTGGAGGCGCCTTGAATGGAGTTCAAGGCGCCTTGGACCGGAGGTTGAAGGCGCCTTGGATAGGCTGAAGGCGCCTTGAACCAGATAGAGTTCGACCAGGTCCGTGCTGATCCACGCGGGTGACTCGGCTCGTTCAAGGCGCCTTGATGAACAGTTAAGGCGCCTTGAACACCCTTTATAAGGGGTCTCGAGCAGTAGCACCAAAGAGACAAGAAAACAACTTCCAAGCTTCCATTCTGCTGTGTTCTGCTCAAGTGCTGCTTCCGAAGTGCTGTTGCAACAGTCCGACGACCCGAAGCTCAGATTCCCTTTCTACTACTGTTGTCGGTATAATTCTAATTGCAGTTACATTGTTGTAATTAATCTGTAATATTCATACGAAATTATAGTTGTTGCCCACGGAAAGCGATCAAGGATCGCGGGCCTTCGAGTAGGAGTCGACCTAGGCTCCGAACGAAGTAAACCACTGTGTTCTTGTGTTTGTTTCCTTTATTCCGCTGCTTTAATTACTCTACGAACGTTTTACGATTCCGATAATCGAACGAAATAGCCGCGAGCGCTATTCACCCCCCCTCTAGCGCGTCTCGATCCAACAGACTTGTAGTACAGTCCGCTTGCAGAGATGAGCTTTGAGATGAGCAGAAAACAGTGTTGTTAAGCCTCAGATCTCGAGCCCCTTTTTATAAGTGTAATTGACATTTAGTTGACTGAACCAACTCCCTTCTATCTTGGCTGGAGTCTGACGCTGATTCGATCTTCGGCATTAACTGGTCATTAAGGGTTCGGTCGATCGATCTTTCTTTTCAGTCGACCGAATAGGCTCCTTCCCTGTTCGTTGAGATTTGCCGAAATTCGCATTTACTGTGCATTAATGGTTAATTGGTTTGGTCGATCGATCCATAGGTTCGGTCGACCGATCAGCTCTATTTCCTTCTCCTTCTGCTCAGTGTTGATTTTGTGCTGAGTCATCAGGTTCGGTCGATCGAACATATTTATCGGTCGATCGATCAAGCTTTGATCTGACTCGGTCTGTTCTGGTTTGATCTGAATACTACTTTGATTTCTTCTTGTTCGGTCGACCTATTCACCTGTTCGATCGACCGATCCAGCCGGATCTACAAAACAATGTTAGACAAAACATCCTGCAAAATAGATGTTAGCAACAATAATATTATAATGCATGAGTAATATAAAAGGCAGTAGAAATGTCTTGATCTCAACTTGGAAACCTTTCCGGTTTCTTTAGTTAGATCAGCGACCTAAGGTTGTTCCCTTCGAGAACCCAACCTCACTGTCACTCCTCCAGTTGTTTACCTCAACCTACCTGCCAAACTTAGATCCTCCAAATCTAGTTTGGACTTTTCACTTAGCTTTGATCGGCTCGCCAAGACTTTTCTCTTGATCTTCGGTCCTCCAGACCTCTCGATTACACCGCCAAGCGGCAGGTCCCCTCGACCCACTTGGACTTGCACCTGGGTTCCACGATCTGCTAAGATTTCTCCTGCCTAGTCTTCAACTAGGTCTTTCCCGGTTGAGTAAACAGCTTGCACACTCAGCCAACTTATTAGATCACAACAAGACTTAACTTGAACCTTTGACAACATCAAAACTTAGGTTTGATTCTGGTGCAACTTGCACCAACACTAATATGTTCTCATATCAGGCCCACCGTTGGGCCTGATATGATCCCATATTAGGCCCATGGTGGGTCTGGTATTTTCCTATATCAGGCCTTCTCTAAGCTTGATATGGTCCAATATCAAGCCCAGTGTGGGCCTGATATTTTATATATCAAGCCCAGCCTGAGCTTGATATTTTCCATAATCAGACCCCAACTGGATCTAATATTTTCCCATATCATGCATGTTGGGTCTGATATGGAAAATATCAGGCCCACGTTGGGCCTGATGTGGTCCAATATCGGGCCCAGTGTAGGTATGATATTTTCCCATATCAGGCTCATGTATTGAAAAACAGCATGGGATTTAGGAGGTTGGTGAGAGAGGTAGAAAGGGAATAATACTATTTTTTATGCTCTTTTTAGTAGTTTTGAAACTAGGGTATTTCTTTTGGTAAATAAGGAAACGTGGTCGCTCCTTTTGATAAAAAGCCGTAAAAAAATTCTCATTACAGAATATCAAATTTAATCATACACTAGAAAAATAATGAGTTGTTGTGCTTAATCTTAAATATATGGTAAATCTAATAAGATCATGCAGCACGTAAATCCAAAGATATCTCTGTGAAATCCAATGAGATCATGTTGCAAATTTTTTAATATCTTTTTCTATTATATATATATATATATATATATATATATATATATATATAATGGGTCCTAATAAAATTGGAGCCCTAGGCATAGGTCTTAATAGCCTATGCCTAAAGTCGGCCCTAAATCCGATCTTCGATCTCCTTGAATTTCTCTTATCTTACATCTCATCTTTCAAGAACTTCTTTTGTAAACTCATACTTATATTAGATTCAACGTATTAATGTAAACTTAAATAATTATTAAAATATTAAAACTTTCAGATGTGATTATACTAATAAATAATAACGATAATAAAAAGGAAGAAGGAACAACAAGAAAACGAAAGGCGGCTGGGAAGAAACATGGGTGAAAAGAGAGCTCTGATATATATATAAAGAAAATACAGAGTACAATGGAAGGAAAAAAAACAATTAGCTTTTGTTCATTTATCTTTGTCCTAAGATCATAGGATATATATAATGTATATCAAATACTTTGTTAATTGTTCATTAATAAAGAATAGAATTATTTTAATAATTATTAAATTCGAATACTAATTTGATTTTATCTCGATCTAGGCTTTTACCCTCTTCTTCTTGTTTTTTTTTTGTTCTAATCAAACTTGCAAGATCTAAGTTTTTGGTTACCTCATTGCAGCGTGATGTTTTTGGTGGTTGATGGAGATGGATTAAGACATGTTTGGGTGTGCCGTTTAGCATTGAGCATAATGGAGGTTGTTATTCGTGGTTCAGGACGATCTCAACCAAGCTCCAAAAACTTCCATCGAAATATCTGGAGTGGTATCATAATGTGCCCACTCGTCTTCTACTTCTGTACGTCTTGACCTTCAAAGTGGAATTTCACATTAGAGGTCCATTTTTCTTTCACCAAAACTTCATCTCAATTTGTGATTCAGTAACTTCTCTATTAGCAAGATCTCATTTTCTATCTCCGTAACTTTCAGGATTGCTGCACTAAGTGCCTATCAAGGGGCAGGGGCCTAGCTATTTGGGGCCGAGGGATGCGGCCGCCCCTAAAATTTGGGGAAAAAAGTAATATAGTGAAATTTTTTTAAAAAGTATTTAATTATAAAGTCTAAAAACTTTGAAATTTTTTCACAAAATATTCCATTAAAATAAGAATCGAGCATTATTTTTTCCTCTCTACGCAAACCTTTTTTTTATATCTCTCGATATTTTTTCCGTCTCTCTCCTCTTTCGTATTCTTTTTCCTCTTAATTCTCTTTCCTTTTTTCTCTCCCGTAATCTTCATCCTCTCATAATTCTTTTATTATTCTTTTCTTAATCCTAATTTTACCCTTAAATCCTCCATTGCACATTGATATCATTGTTGTCTATGTTGCTATCGCCAACACCACTGTCATTTGTTGACAGTGCTATCGTCGTCGCTTCGCCGACGCTCCATAATAAACACTGTTTGATTGAGGTAAAATTTTATTACTTTATCTCTTTAGATTATAAATTTAAGTATTGGAAAAATATATAGTGTTAATTTTTCATATATTTATATTTTTATTTGCTAGTTAAGTATATCAAATATTTAGATTTTCCATGTATTTAATGTTTGATTTATTATAGGAAGATGATCAATTTTATTGACAATTGTTTGAAAATTTGATCAATTTAATTATATCATTTATTACAACTCATCGTATAATTCACTACTAGAAAATCTATAATTAGTTATAAAATTTAATTTCTGTCACTAATAAGCGATGAAATAAATTATGATATCTAATTTAGAGAGAAAAATTAAATTTCATTATGAATTCCATCTCTATACTTATTTAATCTATTTAATTAGCTACCAAAATTTAATTCCATTACTATTTTGGCAATGGAATAAGTTTTAGTCACTATTTAGCGACTAAATTAAGTTTTCATCACTAATTGACTTTCTAATGATTTTCATTTTCAATTTTTTTTCCCATTGTCTTAAAATCTTCTTCTATGATCGACCATCTCTCTGATCTTTGGCATGCTCCTCTCCTCTCCTCTTCTCTCCGATCTTCGACATTGACATACATCCTGTTAGTATACTCGATCTTCTCCCTTTCCCTTTCCTTTCTTAGCGGCAAGGTCTCACTTACAGTGAGGTCTTACGTTGACCACAGCCTTCCAGTGAGGTGGCGAGGTAAAGCACGACCTCAGTAACGTGTCATGGTCAACTTGAATCCCCTGCAAATTGACTACCCACGCGCACTGTCAAGGGGCCTTCCTCACCATGGATACATCCATTACGCACCTTTTCCGGAGTCCGGATCCTCTGCGCCCGCCTCCCGTGCGCCCTCTGCGCCCGTCGCTACGCGACAAAAAACCCACGCGCTAAGCATGTGCGTTTCTCCGATCAGCAAGAATGCTGATCGGTCAGCAGACTGATTAGCAGGAATGCTGATCGGTCTTGCTGACCGATCAGCATTCCAAGCAAACTTTTTTTAATTTTTTTTTTTAAAAATATTTACTCTTTTTTATTAGGATTAATATGGATCGAAGTATATTGGACTTGTATAATTATTATATGTATTAGAAACGTTTTTATTTATTATTTTATTTTTTTAAAAAAAAATTAAAAAAAGTTTGCTTGGAATGCTGATCGGTCAGCATGACCGATCAGCATTCTTGCTGATCGGAGAAACGTACGTGTTTAGCGTGTGTGTTTTTTGTCGCGTAGCGACGGGCGCAGAAGTCGCACGGGAGGCAGGCGCAGAGGATCCGGTCTCCCTTTTCCGTGTGTTGTCGAAGTCTTGGCCCCGCCACGATATGCCAGATCAAGAATTTACTTCTAATCTCGAGTTTAAAATGTTCTGAAGTACTACTCAGTTTCATAAATTGAAATTTTCTAGGCAGCAATTTTACTCGTTCCGAGCCAAAAGTACGGTTGCCGTTGCGATGACCACTTGCTGAACATTTCCTCCGTCAGTCAAGACAGTGATGAGTCGACCCCGACAGAAAGTAGACCTTTGGACTGAGACTGCGCCTGGAATTCCACAAGTAACAACAAATCGACGAGCACCACTTGTTTCCTGAAGTCGTCGAGGTCAACACAGTTGATCAGAGAGCTCAAACGCAACACAATTTGGTTCTTGTGACTATTCTAAGAATGCGCTAGCTATAGAATTCCACATCGAAGTGCAGATTGACGAGCATAAATGACTCAACAAAGTAGAGCAGAGTTTATCGTCCGGGGAAGCAGCTGGCTTCTTGTCCACTATGAGATGCTTCTGTTATCCTTGTTCCTCTTCCAATGGCTGTTACCGTCTTCTTCCTCCACAAATATAGGTTATAGTGCACTATTTGGGGGTTCGAACTGCTCAAATGTCCCCTACCCTTTTGAAATCAGTAACGAAAACCCAAGCCTTTCCAAGTCCCATCCAGGCCTCCAACTCTGCTGCAACCAAAGCTGCAACAACAGTCTCAAAGTCCTGATCGGGGGCTCCTTCATCGACGTCATGGAGATCTCACTGGAAGAGGGCTACCTGAGCGTGCTCATCGACCACGCCGTAAAGTTTGGCTGCAGTCGCATATCAGATAGATCCCCGAAAGGCAACCTGCTCGACCTTCGGGGCACCCCCTACACCTTCCATACCAGGAACAAGTTCACGGTGCTTGGCTGCGATGCGATGGCTACGGTCAGGGATTCGTTCAGTGGCAACATCGTCAGCGGGTGCGTTGCCTTCTGTGTCAGCTACGCCGATGAGCAACATGGCCAGAGCCACTGCTCCGGCGTCGGGTGCTGCCGGGACGCTATCCCTCCGCGGCTTCAGTACGCCACCGTGGAACTGTCCAGCATCCGGAAATTGACAGAATCTATGGAAAATATAACAATGGTGTCGGGGGGGGGGGGGGGGGGGGGGGGGGTGCAACGAGGCGTTCTTGATGGACGGGAACGACTCATTCATCCCAGTCCTAAATACGAGAAGGCCGATCGTCCTGGATTGGTCCATAGGAAACAAGTCTTGCGAGGATGTGACATCCTCGCCTATTTGCGGCCCGAACGCCTCCTGCTACAACTCGTCGGAAGGATTGGGTTATCGGTGCAAATGCCAAGCCGGCTACGAAGGCAACCCTTATCTACAAGAAGGTTGCCAAGGTAATTATGTAATTCCAACAATAGCCTAAAATCCATTCGAAGGTCATGCTCCAGTGTGATCGCTTCTGTTCACGTCGAATCGTCTTGTGATGGATTTGCAATTTGCAGATATCGACGAATGCAAGGATCATTCGCACAATTGCTCGGGGAAATGCGTTAACATACCCGGGGACTACAATTGTTCTTGTCCACTAGGGACCAAAGGAGATGGTAAAAAAGACGGCGTTGGTTGCAAAAGAGACACTTATATTGAGATTGGTTTAGGTCGTCAATACAAATTCTGAATTACTATTCTTCAGATAAATTCTGCTTAAAGATCTAATCATCTTTCTCTGTTTCAGGAACTTCGTTGGCTCTTCTGGTCATATTACTAACAATGGGCTTCTGGATTTTCTGTGAACTGAAGAAAAGGAAGCAGAGGAAATTAAAGCAGAAGCATTTTCTCCAAAATGGCGGCTTGCTGCTGCGACAGTACGTCTCTGAAAACCAATTCTTCGCTCGCATCTTCACCATCGAGGAACTTGAGCGAGCGACCGATAATTTCAACGAGAAAAACGTCGTCGGTCGCGGCGGATATGGGACTGTCTACAGAGGAACGGTGCTGCCGGATGGCGAGGTGGTGGCCATCAAGAAATCCAAGTTCGTGGACGAGACCCAAATCGAACAGTTCATCAACGAGGTGGTGATCCTCTCCAAAATCACCCACAGGAACGTGGTCAAGCTCCTGGGCTGCTGCTTGGAGACGGGTGTACCGATGTTAGTCTACGAGTTCATATCCAACGGCACGCTCTCGCAGCATCTTCATGAACAGAGAATGCCTACTTCCGGCCGGCTGTCATGGGAAACTCGGTTAAGAATCGCGACGGAAACGGCAGGAGCCCTCGCGTTCTTACACTGCAAGGCCGCCTCCGTTCCGATCGTCCACAGAGACGTGAAGTCGGCCAACATACTCTTGGACGAGAATTGCACGGCGAAGGTGTCGGATTTCGGAGCTTCGAGGCTGATCCCGATGAACCAGACTCATGTGACGACGCTAGTTCAAGGGACGATCGGGTACTTGGATCCGGAATACTTCCAGACATGCCAATTGACGGAGAAGAGCGACGTCTACAGCTTCGGAGTGGTTCTGCTGGAGCTGCTGACGTCTGAAAAACCAGTGTTGTTTTGCAGAATGGGGACGGAGAGGAATCTGGCGTCGCATTTCATGGAGTACATGGCGGAGAAGGGCGGCCGCGTGGGGGTCTTGGAGTTTCTGGATCGGCAGCTAGTGTGGGAGGCCAGGAAGGCGTTGCCTGTGCTGGCGGTGGCGCAGTTGGCCAGGAGATGCCTGAACTTGAATGGGGAAGACAGACCGACGATGACGGAGGTAGCAGTCGAGCTCAGCGCGTTGAGGCGGCTCGCGATGCAGAGCGAGGAGTGGCGTGACCGGCGAATTAGCATGAGTCCGCGGCGGTTGCCTGCTGTGGACGAGTCGATGTTTAACGAGGAAGATCGTCTGCTGCCGTAAAGACATTGCAGAACTACTTTGTTAAATTGCTATCTACAAATGCTATCTGTTAAATGTATAATGTTATATTTTCTAATTCTAGATATTGATTGATAGCGTCTGTGATTTCTAAATGGACCATGGGTGGTTACGGGTCATTATCTTTCCATCAAAATTGGATGCTAACTTTTGTCATCGAAAAAGATATTGGAATCAATCTAGTTCCATTTGATATCGTTGTTTCCATCTCGTAATTTAGTATTTAGAGGTGAAATAACTGGAGTTTGAAAATTCCGGATTTGGATGGTTTTAGAAAAAAATGCAAACTTCAGCGGCTAAATGGAAATTTTCCTGGACGGCTTGTAATGTGTGCCCTCTGTTTTTCTAATAATTAGGTTAATCAGTCCGCAGCTTGTGCGCATAAATAGATTTAAGGAGGTTGCCTCGGTGGGGAGCGACGGCCTTCTGCCCGCGGTTGGAAGGCGGCGAAGGGAAGGTTGGTTATGCCCTACCGCCAAGAGGTATCGTCGACCTTTTCCTTTTCGTTCCTTCATCTTCTCCTTCGATTTCCTCTTTCAATTGCCAGCAATTCGTGCTGGATCACGATCCAGCTGTTGTTTCTTCGTTTTCTGTTTGCTCCTGCGATTGCATCCCTCGATGGACGCGAACGCCTCGGTAGCACTTTGGAATACGGAACTAGGCGTTAGCCCCGATAGATCTGCTTTCGCGCTGAGATCTTAGTGTGGCCTTTCATTATCGTTTCTCGGTTTAATGCTCGATTTTTCATGGTTGTATGATGCCCTTAGGCTTGATTCTATGTAATTTCTGAGTATAGATCTGTCATTGCTGCTGTTATGTTAAGAAATTTTCGATTTTGCTTATGAATTTCCTTATTTCGACCTGAGGTTTTCCAGGGGTTCACAATTGCTTAGCCCTTTGGTTACCAACGGATTGCTGAGTTTTCTAGGTGGTTTCCTGTTGGATTATATCTTTTATGTAGATAGATATGTTCTGGCGATGCAATTGCAACTAATTCTCTAATTCGTTAAAAGAGTCCTGCATTTTTCCCCATTAGTTCCCTTATGACTAGGACGGAATCGCTACAAGTAATAGTTATGAAATTCCTTGGACATGCTTGCAAAAATAACTTGAATTTCATTTTGATGCCAGAAACATTGTTCTAACCCATTAGGGTCAAATTAACAATTTTCTATTTTGGTATTAAATAGGAAATAATCATAATACCAATTACCTTATTTAGTATTTTCATGTTTGTTGTTGAATCAGGCTATAAAAGAAGGCAAATGCCATGTGATCTATCATGTCTGAATTAATAAAAATCTAATTCATATTCTTTGTTTTCAATTTTCCTCTGGGTGAGGTAATTAACTTCTTCAACTTTGTTCTAAGTTCCTGGGTGACATTTCAATTTTGGCATTGGTTCACTTCCTTAGTTCCTTACCACTTGTTCTATCATCAGTACACTCATGCAACATTGCAACATCATGAGCACCACCTCCTCAATCTTAACCAAAGTTGTTGCTCACCATTTCGCACTTGCAATTTCTTCAACCTCACTATCAACAACAATGAATGTAACAACGTTAGTGGTGACGAGGTTGTTGTTGATAAACTTGTAATAGGTTAGAGCCCACCTTCTACATGCCATAATGATCCATGCAATAGTAGTACAATAGGGGACATTAAAGGTGATAAGTGCTGTAGTGAAGTATAACTCTAACATTGAAGTTATTATCAGACCTTGTAACGTTGCTCCTCCTTTTTTTTATCTTATCTTTGATCTCGTTCTTTTTGTCTTTGTCATTTCTTGCATATTTGGAGCCATCATTCTCCACTTTGGTAATTGCTTTAGTGGTTTCTCTCCATAGGTTTAGGGTTCACATTGACTTTAGGATTGGCGGTGGTTTCTGTGCATTTTAAGTTTGAGGATGAATATTATACCGAGAAGCTTTTACCCTTTGAAGATCAGATGAACTTGTCAACTTTAGTCCAGAGCATTGGATTGTCAAAGACTATTTGCTACTTTGATGTTTTTTTTTGTTATCCATGTCAAGTGCTAAATCATTCTTATTTTTTGTATGTCAGGCTGTTTCAATTATGTGGCAAACTAGTAGTTGATCAATGTTTATGTTCCAACTTGCAAAAGAGTGTTAGTGTTAATAATTATACGTGTTAACTTAAAGATATAGGTCTAGTATCTCATCAAATGATAACTACTAGTTGGTGTTTAAATCATTGTATTTGAATGTAATCGTCTCTTTAGATGAGAACTGTACAATTTTGTCCCTGCCATCTTATTACATGAGAGAAAATTATAATTGGATTTATATGCATTGTCCTGCTTGGATATCCTTGCAAACACGGTTCTTTGGCATTCCACATCATGGTTGTCATTTTCATGGACTCTATCTTGCTGTAAAACAATATGTACCTTATATTTTTCACTCCACATCAATTCGTAATTCATGATGGCATTTAAGCACTTCAATATTTGAAACAGAACTAATCTGATGGACTGTGAAGGTTTCATACAAGGTCATGAAGATCTCTGTCTGAACAAGACATGGAGCAATATATTGTGTGTTATTAATGTAATCTGGTAATACCAGACATTTCAGTTGGTCAAAAACTCTATGATTCAATAAAAACAATGTTGGCCTAGTTTAACTTTGTGACTGTTTTTTATGACTTGATTTTTGGTCTCTAAATGGAGCTTATGTATCTTCAGCAACACCTATATAGGTTATTTGATATATGTAAATTGATCTAGCTGATAAAACTTGCAAATCTGGAGAGATCATATCCATAAACTGATGAGTTCATACAATAACCATCCTATTGTCTTGTTTATCTCGACAAAATATAGTTAGGAAGACATGGGTGTATTTTGTGATTCTATTAACTTGTGCAGTTACTAACAATTGCTTGAGAAATTGTATCAATCTTTTTTAGATTTTGCAGATTTATGCTCCCGTGGGTTTCAAATTTGCAGTTCATACATGGAGCAAGATCATTCTTGGAGGCCTTTCTCTCTTTTCCAAGTCTTCTTATTCCAGGAAGCTCTTTGTTGGCGGTTCATTGCTCTTGGAAATTTCCTCCTTGTCTCTTTTGTCAACTATACTTGAGGCAAGCTACTGTTCCATCACCACAAGGACCAGACCATATGCAGCTTTCTTCTATAGTTAGTGTTTCATCAACAATCTTTTACAAGGAAAAAATCAACTTGTTTATGCTGTACTTTATGAGTTCTCAGTTTCAGTTTGCTCTGATACAGGTCTTCGTTAGCCGTGTCTACCTGCACATCATCATAAATTCAGGCTCTTCTGCTCTTGAGGTTGAAGGAATATTCAGTATATATTGCTTTTGTCCTTTCTTGCACCATCAACTTCAAGTTTTATCTTTATTATGATTTAATAAGGTTGAATTAGATACTTTCAGTTTCCTTCCATCCATACTTAAGCATTCCACATGCTTTTCGTACAGCCAAAATGATTTATTAATAGTTGATTGCAACTTTGTTTAAGGTTCAAGGCATTCAAGAAATTAGTTAACTGATTGCTGAAACGTAATACTTCTGTGTATGGCCATCAAGATGATCTAGCATCTATCACATTTCAAATCATAGTGGATCTTTCCTGAAGCTTGTCAAAGTTTGATAGCATACATAAAAGAGTTCTTTTGTTGAAGCATTAGTTTTGTTTTGGTTCTATCGTGTTGTTGGAGATTCTACGGAAATTCAGCTCCAACAACGATGGAAAGGTCAGTCGAATAGCATTTAGTGCTGTTTTGACATGCAATGTTGAGACATGATGATCAATTAATTGTTATAGGTACAAACTAATTAAAGAAGTTGGAGATGGAACTTTTGGAAGTGTTTGGCGTGCACTTAATAAACTGACTGGACAAATTGTATGTTATTTCTCTTTACTGTTTATCTATATCTATCAAATGCTATAGCCGTAGTATTTTTTTGTCATCTTTTTCATGTTAGTAAGGTGGTTTTGTAGGTTGCAATTAAGAAAATGAAGAGGAAATATTACTCATGGGATGAGTGTATGAATCTTCGAGAAGTTAAAGTAAACCATATTTTTTCTGCATTTTGTAACTCATTTATCTTCTTTTTTATATTTGGTATACTAAAGAAGGTTATAACATTGTTTTTTTTTCAGTCTTTGCGGCGCATGAACCATCCAAATATTGTCAAGCTTAAGGAGGTTATAAGAGAGAATGATATTTTGTACTTCGTGTTTGAATACATGGTATAACAATTCATATTTTCTTACAGTTTATTTCTATAATAGTCTCAGATATTTAAGAACTTGCAATCTGTATAGGAATTCAACCTTTTCCAAATTATGAAAGACAGAGGCAAGGGTTTCTCGGAGGCAGAAATTCGTAATTGGTCTTTTCAGATATTTCAAGCCCTTTCTTACATGCATCATCGTGGCTATTTTCACCGAGACCTTAAGCCTGGTATTGCCTATTGTGATTATATAATTGCTGAGTGGTGTATACATCTTGAAAATTACTGGACACATTTGGTTTGATTAGTGAATTAGCTAAAATGATACATGGTTGTAGTAGTCAGAAAAAAACTTGATATTTAACATTGTTCTCTCTTAAGATCAAGATTTATACTTAAATCGGACGTACTGCATGATCAGAAGCTACAACTACTAGTCATGTTTGTGGTCAAAATAGATATGTTGATAACCTATGTTACTAGCGGTGATAACTGAAGTTTAGTCAGGAAAACTTTATAATGAAATGACATATCAACTCAGCAAAGCATATAACAAGCTAGTGAGAAAAAAAGAGAGTTTTTTTTAGTAAACGGTCAAGTGTGGCATGGAAGTGTTGCACAGGTACAAGGGAAGGTGAAGAGTCTGAGTACCAGAAGTAATTATTAAAAGCTTTGTTAGAAAAAATTCTTCAAGGCCACAGTATATAATAGTTAGATGTTAGCTTCCAGAGGCATAACAAGAAATTCTTGTTGGGAAAAGACAATTTTTTTGGTTAAAACAATTTCATAATCAATGGAAGGATTATAGGCTGTGGAACTTGTTAGTAACTACTTGGGAACCCTAGTAAGAACCTGTTTGCTAGAAAGACCATTGGTCATCTTTGTCCAAATATTTCCCAGTTGGTTTATTTCCAACTTGGTTCGTGAAGCTGTTCTTTAGTGTCCTTCATGGTACTTATTCTTAAATGTTATTGTTTCTTAAGAAATTTAATTTAGAAGTTGGAATTTTGTGAATGAGAGTTCTCGATCTGAATATTGATCCTCTTATGCCCTTGAAAGTCCATTTACGATATTGTTAGGTTTATGAAAGCCATTTAGCTCATCTTTTTATTCTGAGATATAAAAACAGGAGAAGGCGATAGGGAAACTTTATGTCATTCTATTAGAAATCATAGGTCATTCTTATGTTCGTAAAAGTCGCAATACTAATTTATTTCCAGAGTTAAAACTGTGGCCACATTGATATAGCTTGTGACAGCTTGTATTGAATAGTTCACCCCCAAGTCTGATTAATGATATGCTTTTGAAACTTTTTGAAGGTCAGTGTAAATACTTTTCTCAGTTGTCATACATTGAACACATAAAACCATGCTTTGTTTGATCTGTTCACATCCTTTTCATCAATCTATCTATCACTTAAAGCTGTGAATGCCTGCTAAGGAATTTGTTGTTTTCACTAATCACTGGAACTTGAACTTGACTTGTTTGGAAATTGATTCATGAATGAAAATATGAAATCATGGATATTCATGTTGTTTCTGCAATTTCTTCAAATATTTGTGTTGCTTAAAAGTATTCCTAATGTAGGCATATATTTTTGAGGCAATTCTTATTTTAAACATTGTTTGCTGCAATATTCAGAGAACTTATTGGTCACAAAGGACATCATAAAGATAGCAGATTTTGGCCTTGCTCGAGAAGTTTGTTCACAACCACCTTACACTGAATATGTTTCTACTCGCTGGTAAACTTCTTATCCCTTTTATCATTAAATTGTAGTAGTTTTACATATTCTGACTTTCCTATCCATGAATGTGCTAGGTACCGGGCACCTGAAGTCTTGTTGCAGTCATCCATGTATGATGCCTCAGTAGGTAAGTCATTAATCAATGACAAACTTGTCAGTCTAAAGCTATGTTTATGGGATTAGTTATATTTGCCGCATTTCTCTTGGTTTAGATATGTGGGCAATGGGTGCTATCATGGCAGAACTATTTACTCTAAGGCCACTTTTTCCCGGTGCAAGGTAATCATGATGATTCACTTATGTAATTCATTTGAAAAAGCTAAAACTGTGGCTTTCTATTTAGTTTATTATCTTGTTTAGTTTGTTTTACAATTGGCAAGGATTTTTGTATAAACTAAACTTAAATGATAAACTGCAAAGTTGTGTGCTGTTCACTGATTAGATTTCATAAAAATTAATAAATGCAAAAATAATTACATCCTTAAAGACAATTTGCTAGACTAAAAAATTAACTCACTGATCAGGTTGCTTTACTCACAAGGAAAATTTTCTGCTTTTATGATTATTTCTACTGGGATATTCTTTGAGCATTAAATCTCATTCAGAATTGTGGTTTTTGATAAACCTTTTAATATATGTTGAGAAAACTCAGGGTGAACTATGACTAGCCTTTTGTTTCTAGATTCAAAGTTTTGCCTACACTATTATTATAGAATGAATTTATATTCCAATTTAATTTCATTTTAGTTTTCATGAAGTGCTTGACCAGCGAGGCAATCCCCAGGATTAGCCGATTAGGATACAGCAGAACTATAATTGAAGTGTTAACTCCACTTGGTTATTCTTTTAATGTGTTCAATTTTCCTACTCATTTCTTTCTTGTGTATTATTTCTTTCCCCCTTCTGTTTTACAGTGAAGTGGACGAGATCTACAAGATCTGCAGTGTGATTGGTAGTCCAAATGAAAATTCTTGGGCTGAAGGGTTGCAGCTTGCAGATGTGATGAAATATCAGTTTCCTGCGGTAATTTGTTTGCAAAGTTGTATCCACAAATGCTGGTGACTTGCATAGCGTCAGTTAGCTCTTGTTTGTTATACAAGCTGGATTCTACAGTGGAAATTTACTGATAATATGTTCTATCTGAGATATTATCTACTAGTGCACCAGTCATCCTGTCCTGTAATTTATTTTCTACTGAAATGAGTGTACTGTGGCATTTTTTTCCAGAACCAAAAGATTTTTTTTTTCATGCATCAGTCAGAAATTATTTTCTTGGATTTTGAGACCTGATGTCCTTGTTGAGCCCACCATTAAGCATTCCTCTAAACTTGTAGCCACCCAACTCATTCTCCGTGAGTATTAATTGTTAAAGGTATGTTGAACAAGTGAATATAAACCTCATCAAACCAGCTCTATGAATAATTGGAAGTGGGAAGGGGAAGGAGAGATGCATTGAGTTGATTATCACATGCAATTTTTTGCTTTATAACTGGTGACTTGAAAAGTGAAGTAAATGAATGTTGATGGAAAGATTGGGATTAAAAATGTAGGAAGGTATTCTGGATGTTACTCTTCTTGTTTGGTAACTTTTCATGGAGAGTAGGTATTCTATTAGTTAATTTAATTGTCTTGGATATTTTGGTTTTGAGGACTTTTGCATGCTTATTATTTGGTCATTTGGTTTCACTTTACACATTTTTTCCTTTCTCATGTGCGCATTTGCGCATAACAACTCCATTGATCCAGACATGTAGACAAATGCTCATTTCTCCCCCATTCCATTCCTATTTCTGGTACACTTTTTTTACTAAATGTGATTGCTTGAAAAAAGTTTCTTTTTTAATGCCCATCATAACATTTTAAGAGGTGTCATGGTTTCTTAGGTTGGTAAAAAAACAAATGCAAATTCTTTTGTTCTCAAAGATTTTAGTTGTGTCTGAATGCATGTTAAAATTCATTGTAGATATTACAAGCGTGAAAGTCATCAGTTCTTAGGGACAAGCCTCTCTGTTCTTATTTGCTTCTATTTCATTGGATTACTTATTGCTTAGGTTGTGCTGGTTGCTGCAGACTTTTTTCTTCAAGAGTTTCTATCTACCAATTTCTAGTGTCACAAAGGCTTATATCATCATGGTGTTGCTATATCTCATGTATTGTTGTGTAATATAATATACCATCAATGTGAACCATAACTTTGTTTCTTGCACAAACTTTATTAAAAAGGTTGTTTTTCCTGTTCCGGCAGTGTTCTGGTGTCCATCTATCGTCACTAATTCCATCAGCCAGTGAAGAGGCAGTCAATCTAATTTCAGTAAGCTTTGTTGACTTTATCTGGATGTTTTTACAAGATACAAATATATTCTTTATGCCGTATTAGCTGAATCATTTTGTTCCATTAGTAAGTTTTATGTGCTATTAATGTTACATGTAGGCACTTTGTTCCTGGGATCCATGCCAGAGACCAAAAGCTGCTGAAACTCTTCAGCATCCCTTCTTTCAAGTGAGCATCTCCTTCCTTTAGAATTGTGTTTGCACATAAATTTATGCTGGTTTTGAACGTGAGCAGGTGCTAATACTATCATTATTGTTGCAGTCTTGCTTTCATATCCATCCACCTCTTCATTCTAGGGAGGGAAGATTATCTCACACGCCTCCTGGTTCGTGTTAATTATTTTGCATCCTTATTCCCATGCTTTCAGTATCACAACATTCTCAAACTTCTCAAACTCTATTTTGTTCCAGTTGGGATTAAGGGAGCTATGGAGCAGCATAGTAGTAGAAGAAATTCAGCTGGATCTCTTTCTGTTACAAGATCAGCTAATAATGTTGTGCTAACAAAGGCGAATTCTCCTCTGAGAGCTGGTATTTTCTTATGTAGTTTGACATTGAGCATCCCATAAAATAGGAACATCAGATTTAAAAGATGAAAATTAATATTGCACAATTGAACTTGTGAAATCCCATTAAATTTCTGAATTTTAGTTTGTTAACTCAGTAGACTTGATCATTACTTCACTCTATGTGGTAGATCTTCATCACCTATATCACTACCTGCAATTTAGGAATTCAATCAAACATGGCCCTGAATTTGTTACTAAGATGGAAAATCTATTCCAGTGTTGATTAATGAAGCTGAAAATCTCTGAAACTCAACATCAGACTTCTGTTGGAAAGGAACCCATTAGTCATTATTGAAGTTACAAAGGCACAGCTCATAAACTGTTGATTGAGATATCAAAATCTTTGCAATTGATTTGCAAGTTTAACTAAGATGATCACAATGATAATTGGATAACAATCCTAACATTTTTAGTTTCTGTTATATTCATAGGTAGAAACCAACTGAAATTTATGCTGTATGAAAATATGATTAGTCTGACTACAAAATGTGGGGAAAAAAAAAGACTAGTATAAACTTCCATCTAGAGCTAAATTTTATCTTCCTTTGCTTTTTATAGGTGCTCAGAGGAAACTGGAAATGGATAAACAGGTGAGCTACTTGCAGATTTTCTTGGTGGCTTCTTTGTATTCTACCTTTTTTTTTTCTTCTCATTTATATGCTATTATTGTTCACTGCAACTAGGAACTCGAAAAAAGAGAGAAATCTGTGAAGGACAACCTGAAACAATCTCGCTATAAACCACCTGCAAGAAACGTTCCAGGCAAATAATACTTTCTGAGCCTGCCATTTCACTATGATTTTCTGCTTCTTTTTTTAGCATTCTTTGATCGTCCATCTGTCTTCATGCAGCATACTCAGGCCACAGCACTCGTAAGGTGGCCGATTCACGAGAGAAGATGTGTGCTGAAACAGCGGACAAACTGGCACGGATGTCGGTGAGCTCTGGCACACAGCTGAAGAGCACAAGACTGCCCCCGCCACCACCTCCTATGAAAGCCGGTGGTTGGCACGGCCGAACGGATTTTCTCGCTCGATCACACGAGATTCCTTCGGCCAAAAGGTACTCGAGGAAAGTCATGGGCTGAGATTCCTGCGCCCTTGGCGCATGCTGGCCTCAGGGTCGACGACTTGCAAGCTTCCAGTAAAAATAAATATATCTCGACTGCTAATCTGTATATTCCTTGCCCGTTTGATCGAGTTGCTTCTGGTTAATCTGCTTGGAAATTAACACAATGAAATCTGTGAACGTTTGCTAGTTTTGCCTGGTATTTTGCTGAGAAAGTGTTTTAGGGTGAATGTGGGTTGGCTAGGCCAATTGTATTAGATTCAATCTTTATTATTGAATTTCTAAGTCAATGGTATTTTAAATGACATATTTAATGTAATACAGAAAAAAACAATTATGAATTTAAATGATACCTTTTCAATATAAAAACTTTCTTCCTAGAGCAATTGCTCAATGACTTATGATAATATTAACTAACTAAACAAATTAGGGAGAATAATTTGCATTCCTAATGGAGATTACAGTTTGGTAGCTTATTACAAGTCAAATCTTGCTCTGTATGGTTCCCCAAAATTATTCTACTATCCTCCCGGTGCACAATATTACTTCAAGTTCAACAACAACAAATATACCATCAATGATTAACCACAATGACTGTTTTATATGGCCGGTGGTCGCTAACCTACTTCGCCATCCTACCACACTGCTGCCTGTGCATAACTAGTTCCCCAGCCGACCAAGTCAATGTCTTCGTCCATCCATCTACTAAACTCATAATTAAGATCATAATTAAGACCACTAATCTCATTGCTTGACATCATCATTAGGTCGAATAGTTGCTCCTCGCCGCCGAGCTCAAAGTGTTGCAGATCGAGATGATCAGGAGGAGCGTCGACTCGCGGGCTCAAGTCTTTTTGATTGTTCATCTTCAGGTTGAGGTCGTCAATAGACATTGATCTTCTGCTCAAGTGTGTATTCCAGTGGTTCTTGATCTCGTTGTCCGTTCGTCCGGGCAATCTTCTAGCAATCAACGACCATCTAGAAAGAGAATTGATCATTATTTTTTTAATATATATATATATATATATATATATATATATATATATATATATATATATATATATATATATAAAAGGAATGAATCCGGTAAAAAAATAAAAATCCAATCGTAGATCAATCATTTGTATCGGCTCCCATCTTTTCGTATCACGCGTAGTTGTCGCTATTGAAGACAACAACGAGTCACGCGGCATAGTTCCGTTGGATCAGTACGGCTAAAAATTTTCCTTAATAAAATAATATAAAATCGACAAAAATAAAATTTATATCTATTTTAAAAAAAAAACAATTTGGGCCCGACTGACCTGTTGCCGAGAAGGTTATGAAGTCGAATGATAAGATCCTCTTCCTCTTCGGTGATGTTCCCTCTCTTGATGCCCGGCCTCAAATAGTTCAACCACCTCAACCGGCAGCTCTTCCCACATCTCTTCAGCCCTACACATAACGAAGAAGTAGAAGAAGATAATGATGATGCTAAACTTGATTAATTAGCAAAAATGGAAATTAATTAAGGTTAATTAATTAATCACGTACCGGCTTCGGCAGGAAGGGTTCTCCAGTTCTTTTCGCCATGGCACTGGACGTACTCCGCCAGCTTGCGATCCTCCTCCGCAGTCCACGTTCCTCTGTTCACCACCATGCTCACCACTCCTTTCTTCTTCCTCCTGCTCTTCCCCTCCCTCTCCTCCTTCCTCTTCCCCGTCTTCATTAAACGTGGATGTACCTTCTGCCCGCAGGCAGCAGCAGTCTTGCAGTTGCTCATATATAACGTAGCAGAGACAAGTGTACTGTTGCACGGGGCCATATATATCCATATATATCCCTTGCCACCCATGTGCATGCATGACGGAGACTATTCTTATACCACTACGTACTCTGCAGTAAACCCTGCAGTAGTCTCTATCTACTGCCCAAAGAAAAAGAGAGAAGAATAAGAAGAAAGGTTGGTGAGATTTGCTGGACGAATCGCTTTGATCACTGATCGAGAATAATTAATTCATGGGTGTGGTTTGGCTTTTCTAATAAAGTGTGGCCCTCTGCAGCTTTTTTTTGCATCCAGGCATTTGTTTTTTCCTTGTTTTTTTAAAATAAAAATAAAATTAAAATTAAATAGTGACGATGCAGATTTACGTATTGCTCGTGAACTGAGAACGTCATGTATAAGAATAAGTTAGGTGAAGCGCACAAAGCAGAGTTAGTTGGGGAATAAGTTAGTTTTAGTCTTTTTTTTTTATTTATGTATTTTAATTTTTTTAGAAAATACATTTTTATTAAAACAAAGAGTGACGTCAAATAAAAATAAAATAGTGACTTAAAAGATAGTGGAATAAAAACAAAATGAAAAAGCAGAAGGGACATTTTTTTATGTCTATATTTAGATTAATAAAACTGGCATATTTTTATTTTTGAGGCCAGCATAAACACAGACACAAAATTATACAAAAAGAAAATAACAAGGACAGTGGCATATTTTTATTTTTGACGTAGACAGTTGATGTCGGCTAGTTGTTTTACCTACGACAAAGCTAGTTAATTTTACGGGATTAAATTACGGAGATCTAAATGATAATTTAAATATTTTATAATGGCATCATAATCCCGGGACTATGTTGCTTTACATTTCAACTTAGGGCATGATGTTAAGCTGCTTCGATCATTATAAGACTTAAGATTTTAATTTTGTACGAATTTATGATTTTAGCAAAATTAACTTGTACATACAAATCCTATAATACTCAATCTGATTGGCAGCTCTACTTGTGAATCGTCTAATATCATCTTTTAATGTATAACTCGTTTGGTATAGTTTACTAAACCGATCGATACAGTCCGATTCTCGGAGCGGTTGATAAAAGCCAAGCCACTCCTACCAGCCCTACAAGTCCTAGTTCAAGTTCTAAAAGACTTGTTGGTGTAGAATTGAGCAGTGCCTTGATATATATATATATACTGAAGCATCTACCTTTCTGCTTAAGAATCATCCATGCCTTAGGTCATCTGTTGTTCCAACAAGGCCTCTGAGACTTTCGGTTGGATAAGTAAATAAAAGAGTTTTGTCATACTACTGGAGATTTAGGATGCTCGGTTCATTATTAGAATTTATTAGATTATATTTATTTATTTATTTATAATTTTTAGGATAACTTATTTTTTTTCTTTTTTTTATTTAGGGTTTAGGATTTCTTAACTTAACTATATAATAATTTATATTCAGTATTTCTGACTATGAATTTTAGATTCAATAAATATAGTTAAATTTTCTTTTCTTAATTTTTATTATTAGAGTAGTTCTTCTTTTCTGACCTAATTTTTTTTATCGCCCCCTATTATTATTTTCTGTTGTCACTGTCGTCTCTTATTATTGCAGTCGATTTTGGTGCCGACATCCTTTTCTGTTGATTTTGGTGCAGACGTCCTGTGCTGCCGATTTCAGCGTCGATATTTTTTTCTACCAATTTTGACGCCAACGCTCTTTTATACCGATTTCGGTGCTGGCTTCCTATGCTGTCGATTTCAACACCGACGTCTTTTTCTGTTGATTTTGACACCGACGTCTTGTCCTATCGATTTCTACTCCGACATCTTTTTTTGCCTCGAATTCTTTGTGTGACTATAAGTCGTCTTGACACCGGTTTTTATTGATCATACAGATGTGTATCCTTATAATTTGGTTATTTTAAGCATTTTTGTTCTATCATCATGCCTGGTCATATAGATATTTCATGGAAATTTGATCCGTATATAGGGTTGTAAATGAACCAAGCGTTTATGAACAAGCTTGGTATTCGACTTGGTAAAAGCTTGTTTATGTTCGTTCAATATACACAGGATTAATTAAACAAACAAACTTGAATAGCTCGTTAAACTAAACAAACAAGCTTGAACACATATGTTCAGCTTGTTAACGTTCGTGAATCATATTCATTAATAAAACTTTTTTCAATATGCTAAATAAATAATAAAATAAAATAAATAAATAAGTTTAATTTATCAAACTCAATAGCCAATCAAATAACTAAAAGTTTCAAATAATCAAACAAGCTTGAATTGAGAGCTCAATAACATCTAAACGAACCAAGCTCAAGCTAAGCTCGAACCAAGCTCAAGCTAAGTTCGAACCAAGCTCAAGCCAAGCTTGAATTGAGAGTTCGATAACATCTAAATAAACAAAGCTCAAGCCAAGCTTCAAACAAGCTCAAGCTTATAAAAAATAAACTAAGCTCAAGCCAAGCTTAAATTGATAACTCGATAACATCTAAACGGCAAAGCTCAAGTCAAGCTTTAAACAAGCTAAGCTCAAGCCAAACTTAAATTGATAGCTCGATAACATCTAAATGAACAAAGCTCAAGTCAAGTTTCAAACAAGCTCAAGCTCGTAAAAAATAAACCAAGCCAAGCTTAAATAATTATTTCAAAAGCTTGGTTCATTTTATTCTCAGCTAGGCTCGGTTACCTTATCAAACAAGTTTGAACACCCCAAAGTTTGGCTCAGCTCAGCTCGACTCGTTTACAACCCTATCTGTATATGTTAGAGCAGTTTCAATAGTTCTTGCTTCACAACCTTCTATCATGTCAGTTTCCTCTCATATAGGTATTTCAGGTATATCTTCATCCTTGTAGATTTTGGACTCTAATACCTCCCATCATATGTCATCTAATTTATCATCTTTTGTTTCTTTTTCTCTTAGTTCATCTATATATATTGTGACTAGTGATGGTACTCCTATGTTATTATTAGGTGTTGGTTTAATTGTTACATCTTGTTTATCTCTTACTAATATTTATTATATTCCGAGTCTTACTTTAAATCTTGTTTCTGTTAGTTAATTATGTGAGTCTGGATACATATCTCTTTTTCTTTATCCAATGGTTATGTTCAAGACCCGTAATCTTAGACACTGATTGGGATAGGCCATAAGAAAGGAGAATTCTATGTTTTAGATCAACTCAAAGTACCAGAAGTTGTAATTTCGAATGTGAATTTATCATCTTTTTATCTTAGTCATTCATCTTCTGATTTTTATTTGTTGCACTCTTATTTAGGTCATGTTTTAGCATCTCGTTTGTAGTTTTTAGCTTCTACAAGAGTATTAAAATCTTTTAAAAGTTCTGATATTTCTGATTGTAGTAGTTATAAACTGGTTAAATTTTCTACCTTATCATTTTCTAAAAGTCTTTTTTTTTCTTCTACTCCATTTGATCTTATCCATTTTGATGTATGGGAACCCTCCCCTATTCCACTACAAAAAATCATGCGAATAACGATGAAATCTCCTACTGAAATTAATTTTAGTCAATATTTACTGACTGATTTATATTCAATCAATAATCATCGACTAAAATAAATTCAGTTGGAGATTACCGACTAAATGTCAATTTCAGTCGATAAATACCGACTGAAAATGAATTCAATCGGTAAACTACTGATGGAATTGACATTTCGTCGGAAACTACCGACGAAATTAACATTTTGTCGAAAAAAATCCAACCCTAAACGGTGGAAGCGCGGTGTGGATTCGGTGTTTTCTGACTGAATTAGATTCAGTCGGTAATTCCAAATAAAAATTAGGGCACATGCTTTCTCACATGCATGCCACCTCCTCTCCTTTTCGCGACAATCAGCAAACCCCTCTTCCATTCTTGGCGATCAGCAATCCCTCTCCCATTCTCAGCGATCAACAACCCCTCTCCTCTCCTGATTTGGGCCACTCAAAGTACGATCCTCTCCTCCTCCCTCCTCTCTTCCTGTCAATTTCTCACATGCACGTAGCCTCAGGCCTACTCGCGGTCGTGGCTGCAGTGGCTTGCTCGCAGCTAGCCTGCTGTTGCAGTGACCTGCTCACAACTAGCCGGTCGTTGTAGTGGCCTACCCCCGGCTGGCCATCATAGTGGTCTGCGGCGACCGACCGCCTCAATGGCTTGTTGGATTATAATCAATAATCCAACTTGTTAATCATCATGGCACTGGACGTACTCCGCCAGCTTGCGATCCTCCTCCGCAATCCACGCTCCTCTGTTTACCAACATGCTCACCACTCCTTTCTTCTTCCTCCTGCTCTTCCCCTCCCTCTCCTCCCTCTTCCCCGTCTTCATTAAATGTGGATGTACCTTCTGCCCTCAGGTAGTAGCAGTCTTGCAGTTGCTCATATATAACGTAGCAGAGACAAGTGTACTACTAGAGATTTAGGTTGGATAAGGAAATAAAAGAGTTTTTTCATACTACTAGAAATTTAGGTAATGACGACAAAGATAGTAATTCAGGAGATTTAGAGTTTGATTTTAATTATTGATGATTTACCATGTTTGGATTATAATCCAAACCGTATTTTTCATTATTTCTATATTTATTATTACCATATTTATAATAATATATTTCCATATTTATCATTATATTTTTCATATATTATCTTGACAATATGTATAAATAGGTGAGTTAACAAAGACAATTATCAATCAAAATAAAGAAGCAATTGTCTTTTCTTTCTTTATCTCTCTAGTTCCTTCTTATGTCTATGTGCTTCCGCATTATGTATTTCAACACTAGGATGCTCGGGTTCATAATTTGTTTTTTTTTTTTTTGTATTTAGGGTTTAGGACTTCTTAATTGATTTCTTAAATTAATTATATAAGGACTTATCTTCATTATTTTTGACTATGAATTTTGGATTCAATAATATAGCTAGATTTTTTTTTTAATTTCTACATGGTATCAGAGCGGTTCTCCTTCTCTGACCTAATTTTTTCTATTGCTCCTGTTATTGCTTTCTATCGTCTCCTATTGCTACTGTCAATTTCGGCGCTGATATCCTTTTCTGTCTATTTCGACGCCAACACTCTGTGCTACCGTTTCGACGCCGATATTTTTTTCTACCAATTTTGGCACCGACGCCCTGTGCAGTCGATTTCGACATCAATGCTCTTTTCTACCAATTTTGGTACCGACCTCCTATGTTGTTGATTTCAGCATTGACATCCTTTTCTACTGATTTTGGCACCGACGTCCTGTCCTACCGATTTCTATGCCGACATCTTTTTTGCCTTGAATTCTTTGTGTGACTACGGGTCATCTTGACACCAGTTTTTACAAATCATATAGATGTGCATCCTTACAGTATGATTATTTTGAGCATTATTCGTTCTGTCATCATGACTAGTCGTACAGATGTTTCATGGAAATATGATCTGTATATGTTAGAGCAGTTTCATTAGTTCCTTGCTTCACAACTTTCTGTCATGTCAGTTTTCTCTCATATATGTTTGTCATCGTCTAGTATTTCAGATATATCTTCATCCTTATGGATTTTGAACTATGGTATCTCCCATCATATGTTATCTAATATATCATCTTTTGTTTCTTTTTCTCCCAGTTTATCTATATCTATTGTGACTGCTAATGGTGCGCCTATGTCATTAATAGATGTTGGTTCAATTGTTACATCTTATTTATCTCTTACTAATATTTATTATATTTCGAGTCTTACTTTAAATCTTGTTTATATTAGTCAATTATATGAGTTTGGATACCTAGTCTCTTTTTCTTCATCCAATTGTTATGTTCAAGACCCGCAATCTTAGAGGCTAATTAGGATAGGTCATGGGCAAGGAGGATTTTATGTTTTAGATCAACTCAAAGTACGAGGAGTTGTAGCTTCGAGTGTGGATTTATCATCTTTTCGTTTGAGTCGTTCATCTTCTAATTTTTATTTGTGGTACTCTCATTTAGGTCATGTTTCAGCATCTCATTTGTAGTTTTTAGCTTCTACAGGAGTATTAAAATCTTTTAAAAGTTCTGATATTTCTGATTGTAGTAGTTTTAAACTGGCCAAATTTTCTACCTTATCATTTTCTAAAAGTCTTTCTTTTTCTTCTACTTCATTTGATCTTCTCCATTCTGATGTGTGGGGGCCCTCTCCTATTCCACTATAAAAAATCATGTGAATAACGACGGAATATCCGATTGAAATTAATTTTAGTCGGTATTTACTGACTGATTTATATTCAGTCGGTAATCACTGACTGAAATAAATTCAGTTGGAGATTACTGACTGAATGTCAATTTCAGTTGGTAAATATCGACTGAAAATGAATGCAGACGGTGAACTACCGATAGAACTGATATTTCATCGAAAACTACCAATGGAATTGACATTCCGTCGGAAAACTCCAACCCTAAATTGTGGAAGCGCGGCATGGATTCGACATTTTCCGACTGAATTGGATTCAGCCGGTAATTCCAAATAAAAACTAGGGCGCATGCTTTCTCACACGCACATGACCTCCTCTCCTTTTCCCGACAATCAATGAACCCCTCTTCCATCCTCGGCGATCAACAACCCCTCTCCTCTCCTGATTTAGGCGACTCGGAGTACGCTCCTCTCCTCCTCCCTCCTCTCTTCTTGTCAATTTCTCACGCGCACACGAGGCGGCCTTAGGCCTGCTCATGGTCAGCCGTCGCAGGCTTGCTCGCGATTAGTCATCACAGGCCTACTCGTGACCGGCCGGTTGCTGCAGTGGCCTGCTTGCGGCTTGCCGCAAGCCCACTCGCAACCGACCGACCGTAAACAAGTCATTGCAGTGGCCTACTGTAGTGGCCTGCTCGCGACCGGTCGGCTACTGCGATGGCCTATTTTCGGTCAGCCGACCATCGTAGTGGTCTGCTGGCGACCGACCTCCGCAATGGCTTGTTGGCGGCCGGCCACCGCAGTGGTCTGCTGGCGGTCGGGCGCCGTAGTGCCCTGCTCATGGCCTGCCGCTGCAGTGGCCTGCTGGCGGTTGGCCGCCGCAGTGGCCTGCTGGCGGTTGGCCGCCGCAGTGCCCTGCTGGCGGTTGGCCGCCGCAGTGCCCTGCTCGCGGTCGGCCGCTATAGTGCCTTGCTTGCGGTCAGCTGTCGTAGTGCCCTGCTCGCGGCCGACTACAGGGGCCTGCTCGCAACCGTAGTCGGCCGTATGGGCTTGTTCGTGGTCGCAGCAAGGGCCTACTCACGGCCTCGGTCGGCCACTGTAGGAGCTAGATCACGACCACAACTGACCATCGCAGGGGCCTGCTCGCGGCCAGCCGTAGGCGCTTGCTAAGCCGTAGAGGTCCTTAATAGTTTCATTGCATATTTGTGGCTAATATCTATATGTTTGAACCTCTTTAAACTCATGTAGAGGATCTTAAATATTTGAGACAAACAAAACTTAGATGTGATGTTCAGGTAGATTTAGTAATTTGCATGTCCATTGTTCTATAGATTAGATTTGTTTTACTTACATTATCTTTTATTTATTAGAGTTAGTTGTATTATATATATTGCTATTTCATTTAATGATACCCTAAACAATTACATGGGTTGATTAGAAATTCTAAGTGTTTAATGATACCTTAAGAAATAACATGAAATTCTAAGTTTGTAATGATACCCTAAGCAATGTCATTATATTCTATGTTTATCATTTATTTACTTTAGTGTAGAGGGGATTTTTGGTAATATGATACAAAGATCATGAGATGAAATTGAGCTCATGCTTTATTTAAGCTTATTTCAAATGATACAAGTTTAATAATGTTTCAAATTATATTCTCGTTAGGTAATGTACAATTGATTAGAAAATAGATTTATCAGAGATGATTTTATTGCTGAAGTTGAATAGTTTGTGAACTTTGCTAAAAGTCGTCTAGAATGTATGAATGATGTTGAGTTACGGTGTCCGTGCAATCATAAAAAAAATGTCAAAATAGAGTTTTTCGTGATGAAGATACTATAAAAGTACATATATGTAGAAATAGTTTTGTGCCAAATTACTATAATTGTTACTGTCATGCAAGCCTTATTTATATGAACCAATTAGGTCTTCCGGTGGTTTGTCATCTGGGACAACTATTACCATTCCTGAAGCATATACTAATATTGATATTGAAATACAATCAATGGTTTATGATACGATGAATGCAGTTAATTATTCCAATATAGATGCAATACCAACACCTGAATATCAGTAACTATATGAAATATTAAAGACTAGTGAAAGAGAAGTGTGGGAAGACATTTCTTCTAATAATTCACAACTATTAGCTACTGTAAGGTTATTGAATATGAAAGAAGAACATTATTTTTCTGAAAGATGTTATGATGACAGCTGTCAATTGATGTCAAAGTTGCTCCCTGCAAATAACATAATGTCTGATAGCTTCTATGAAACAAAGAAATTAATCAGAGGTTTAGGTTTGTCTGTAGAGAAGATTGATTGTTGTATAAACAACTGCATGATATTTTGGAATGAAGACAGTGATCTGAATGAATACAAAATATGTACTTACCCTCGTTTTAAGCATCGTACTTGCATACCAAGGAAGAAGAAGAAAAATATTATTTGAAAAGTGATGTATTATTTTTCGTTAACTGCTAGACTTCAACGCTTGTATGCATCTGCCACTACAGCTTGCCACATAATGTGGTATCATGAGCATGAGTATGAAGGAGGTATAATGTGTAATCCTTGTGATTCCCCTGCATGAAAATATCTTGATATTGTATTTCCCTTCTTTACAATGGAACCACATAATGTGAGATTAGGACTTTCTGCAGATGTATTTCAACCATTTGGTTAGTCGGGGCAGTAATATTCATCTTGACTAGTCATATTAACACCGTACAATTTACCGCCATGGATGTGCATGAAAGATGAATTTATGTTCCTTACCGTGCTTATTTCTGGTCCAACCAATCCCAAAGATAAGATAGATGTTTTCTTATAATCTCTGATTGCCGAGCTGAATGAATTATAGAATGTAGGGTCAATGACTTATGATGTTGCAAGTAAAACTAATTTTATAGTGCATGCTGCCTTATTATAAATGATCAGTGAATTTCCAACATACTCAATATTGTCGAGACGGAGCACGACTGGTAAATTAGCATGCCCACATTGCATGACAGAATTCGATGCATTTTTATTACCTTACAGTGGAAAGGTATCTTGGTTTGATAATCATCATAAATTTTTACTAGTTGATCACCTTTTAGACAAAATAAAAAAAATCTAAAGAATATTGTAGTGAGAAAACCTCCCTCAATAATCCATGCTTCAAGTGAAGAAATTATTAAACAAATAGATAGTTATAGATTTCTCCTAGTATCTCACCCTAATTCTAGTGAGATAAATAAATATCTTGTTAGGATGTGCAAGTATGATTGGAAGAAAAGAAGTATTTTCTAGGAACCGCCTTATTGTATCTACTCATTCGATATAATATAGATGTGATGCATGATGATTTTTTTTTTTGGTAATATCTTCAACAATGTGATGAATATGCCTAGAAGAACTAAAGACATGTAACGACCCGCCTCCTACTAACTAGACTGTGAGGCCGGTCGTCACAATATGCTGTGCTAAACTATATTCATGACCATTACTAAGTCTAGGTGCGGAAAGCTGTACCAATTTAAAACTTTGCTAAGCTAATACAAGTTCTTGGTCCTACATGTGCTAAGGGATGCAATCTAAGGTATTCATGGCATACCCTACATCCTCTATGGTCAAGGAGCTGAACTACAAGGTCTCTTGGTCGAAACCCAACTTCCCAATCGATCCAGATTGAACTTGATCGATTGCAAGCTGTTGGATCGATCCATGGATCAATTCAGATGGCTACTGTGCTCGGGGTAGTATTCTGGATCGATCGGCTGATCGATCCAGACTGGTCAATCGATCCAGTGATCGATTCCAGAGTTCTCTGTTCGTGGGAGCGATTTCCCCGATTCCTTGATCGATCGGTTGATCGATCCGGCAGCTTCCTGTTCGCGACAGAAAGCGACTGGATCGATTGGCTGATCGATCCAGGAGCTCACTGTTCGTGGAACAAGTTCACCAATCGATCAACTAATCGATTGAAGACCCCCAATCGATCGGTGGATCGATGGGGTTTCTGATTTCGTATCAGAAGTCTGATTTCAGCACTGGTTCATGCTGAAATCACATACAACAACTCTACAAGCATAAAATAGAACTACTAAGCATAACATTACTCATGGAGTGCTATCTAATATCATGACAACTAACCATCTATGCATAACTGTCATAATTCAAAACACTTAAACAACTAAAGTGCAGGAAAGTAATGACATAAAGAAAATGCTATGTTCTAAGTGGGCTAGTTCCCAAGCATCGTTATTCCAAGTTCTTTTTTCCACACACATCTTCATCGCATTGACCCCCAGCCTCCGCTAGTCCATCTTTCCTTTATCTTTATCTGCAGTATAAGGAAAAGAAGTATCTGTAAGCTTTCACTTAGTAAGAAACCATCTACCTCACAAAACATGCATACGATGCAATTTATGATTTGAAAACATGCTATTTGAATACATGCTAAACAGGTAAGAGCATGGCATGGTATCATACAACATAGAAACCAAAACTAATCATAGAGCTATCACATGTATCAATAATGGAAACTAAGCTGAATCATGAACTGAGCTGAAACTAAAACTACACTAGAACTGAATTTAAACTGTACACACAACTGATTTGTGAGTTTTGAAAACTATTTACCATAAATAGATTAAAATAATAATCATGCTGCTGATGGGTCCGGCATCTGTACGTGCTATGCGCGCATCCCTAACTAGACCCGGGTTTGCAAGTCCCGAATTTAGTAAGGTTACTAGGTTATCTGAACCTAGAGACGACTATGAGAGCCCAACCCAATGGATATCTAATCCAGTACAGTGTCACTGCTAAAATAAAATACTGATTATAGCTAAGTTATTCTTATATTGCTATTTCTAGGTTATCTGAACCTAGAGCTAGGTTATCTGAACCTAGAGGCGACTGTGGGAGCCCACCCATTAGACCGTAGTCCCATATAAGCTGTACTAAAGCTAAACATACTGAATGAATGCTTCTATTGCATTTAGCTAAGCTAGTAAAATGCTTACGTTGCTTTTTAACCGTGCTAATAATTTAATCGAACACTTGGTATGCACTAATTCACATCCCTTGTGCCGAAAATCTACATACTACTAAACTGAATGAATGCTTCTATTGCATTTAGCTAAGCTAGTAAAATGCTTAAGTTACATTTTAACCGTGCTAATAATTTAATCGAACACTTGGTATACACTAATTCACATCCTTTGTGCTGAAAATCTACATACTACTAAACTGAAGCATAAAATTCATACGGAAGCTACTTATACTGCAGGTGAGGGGTTTCTTACCTCCTGCTCTAATTTTCTTACGAATCTAGTCGCTAATTTTCCGGTGGAGACGATCTTCTCGACGATCCCCTTGCGTCTACGCGTTCTTCTTGCGAAGAGGAACGTCCTTGTACTGGAATTGTCGCCGGAAGGTGTTCTTGTCGCTCTTGGGACGGAACCCTAGCCTTCTTGAGGTTGGCGCCGAGAGGTGAGGGAGAAAGAGAGAGGGCGGCGTGACTAGGGTGAGGGAGGAGAGAGTTACGTTAAAATAAAATAACTCTTCACTTGATTCCCTATTTATATTAAGTGGGTAATTTGGCCCAACTCTAACATAAATATAATTGACTCTCTCTTCTCTCAGCACGACCCTGCTGGGTTCACTTGGTTACTAGAGATCACCTTAAGTCGTAGGTCCCAATAGGTCTCGGGTTCAATTCCCGCTTAGGCTATTCACGATTCTATTTATTTTTGCTACTTCCGCTACTCTAAAAATTCTGTAAAAATATTCTAAAATTCCAGAAAAATCATAGAATATTTCTAAAATAATTTTGAGAATTTTGGAGTGTTACAATCCCCCATACCTTATAAAAAGTTCATCCTCGAACTTAGAATAATTCTGGGTACTTCTGCCTCATACTAGCTTCTGTCTCTCAAGTTGCCTCTTCTGTTGTGTGATTTTACCAAATGAATTTTACTAATGGTACCTCCTTGTTCCGCAATTTCTTAACTGCTCGGTCTATTATCTGAATAGGCCGACTATCATAGCTGAGGTCTTCGCGGACTGGTACCGACTGGGGCTCAATCACCTGGGTGGCATCTGGGATATGCTTCTTCAGCATAGAGACATGAAATACATTATGGATGACTGACATCTCCTGTGGTAGCTCTAGCTCATATGCTACCTTGCCAACTCTTCTAGTGATAAGGTATGGTCCCACGTATCTGGGACTTAATTTGCCCTTCTTCCCAAAACGCATTACTCCCTTCATGGGAGCTACTCTGAGGAACACTGAATCCCCAGCTGAAAACTCTAAGGGTCTGCGCCGTGTATCAGCATAGCTTTTCTGGTGGCTCTGAGCTGTCTCTATCCTCTGGCGGATCTGCTGTATAGCTGCTGTAGTATCTGCTACTAGATCTGTCTGGAGTTCTAGTTCCTTCTGTTCACCACTCTCATACCAGCAGATTGGAAATCTACACCTCCGCCCATATAGAGCCTCGTAAGGTGCCATACCGATAGTGGCCTGATAGCTATTGTTGTATGCAAATTCTGCTAAACTCAGATATTTGCACCAACTTCCCTTGAAGTCTAGGGCACATGCTCGGAGCATATCTTTGAGTACCTGATTTACTCGCTCCGTCTGACCATCTGTCTGAGGATGGAAGGCTGTGCTGAATTTTAACTTAGTGCCCAATGCCGACTGTACACACTCCCAGAAGTGTGAAGTAAATCTACTGTCTCTGTCTGAGATGATAGTCCGTGGAACTCCATGCAGTCTGACGATCTCCTTGAGATACAACTGAGCTAGCTGCTCCATAGAGTAGGATATCCTGATAGCTAAGAAGTGGGCTGATTTAGTTAACCTGTCAACTATTACCCAGATGGTATCAAAACCATTCGTGGTTCTGGGTAATCCCACTATGAAATCCATGGAAATATCTTCCCACTTCCATTCTGGGATCTGGATAGGCTGCAGAACTCCTCCTGGTCTTTGGTGTTCTGCCTTGACCCTCTGACAGGTCAGACAGGTGATAACATATCTAGCGATGTCTCTTTTCATCCCGGGCCACCAAAAACGTTTCTTTAGATCTTGGTACATCTTGGTGAAACCTGGATGCATCGCATAAGGAGTCATGTGAGCCTCATCTAAAATCTTCCTCTTTAGTTCCTCCTGATCTGGAACACAAAGTCTGTCACCGAAGTATAATACCCCACTATCGGCCACTCTGAATTCTCTACTTTCTGATTCTGCTAACCCTTGCTTGATTTTCTGAATTTCAGGATCTAGTTCCTGAGCTGTCTGAATGTCACCAAGCAGGTTAGGTGCTAATGTCATAGTAGAGAGCTGTCCCACTATAAGTTCGAGACCAAAATCTGTGATCTCTCTCTATAGGGGCGGTGACATGGCTGCTAGGGATAGTAAGGTAGCATCAGACTTTCTGCTAAGTGCGTCTGCCACCTTATTAGCTTTTCCTGGGTGGTAGAGGATGTCTATGTCATAATCCTTGACCAACTCAAGCCATCTACGCTGTCGCATATTCAGATCGTTCTGAGTGAAGAAGTACTTCAGACTCTGGTGATCTGTATACACTCTGCACTGAGCTCCATACAAGTAATGTCTCCAAATTTTGAGAGCGAACACGACTGCTGCAAGCTCAAGATCATGAGTAGGATAATTCCTCTCATATTCCTTGAGTTGTCTGGAGGCATAGGCGATCACCTTACCATCTTGCATCAGTACTGCTCCTAATCCCAATTTAGAGGCATCACTATAAATATCAAAGCTGTCTGTGTTTTCTGGTAGAGTCAAAATAGGTGCACTGGTCAATCTCCTCTTTAGCTCGCTGAAGCTGTTCTCGCAATCCTCTGTCCACTGAAATTTTCTGTTCTTTCTGGTAAGAGCTATCAGTGGGGAGGCTATTCTGGAGAAGTCCTCTACAAACTTTCTTTAATAACCTGCTAGTCCCAAAAAGCTTCTGATCTCACTGGCGTTCTTGGGTCTTTTCCAGTTACTCACAGCTTCTATCTTACTGGGGTCAACCATAATACCATCCTTTGAGATGATGTGACCCAGGAAGGACACCTGATCTAGCCAAAATTCACATTTCGTGAACTTGGCGTACAGCTGGTTCTGCTGAAGGGTCTGCAATACTATTCTCAGGTGCTCTGCATGTTCTTCCTGAGTTCCTGAATAGATAAGAATGTCATCGATAAACACGATAACAAATCTATCTAGGTAGTCCCTGAATACTCTGTTCATGAGGTCCATGAAAGTAGCTAGAGCATTTGTCAAACCAAAGGGCATGACTACGAACTCGTAGTGTCCATATCTAGTCCTGAATGCTGTCTTGGGTATATCCCCTTCTTTAACTTTCACCTGATGATAACCTGACCTGAGGTCTATCTTAGAGAGCACTGCTGCTCCCTTTAGCTGATCGAACAGGTCATCTATTCTGGGAAGAGGATACCTGTTCTTAATCGTGACTTGGTTCAGTGCTCTGTAATCTATACACAGGCTCATGCTCCCGTCCTTCTTCTTCACGAATAATACAAGCGCTCCCCATGGTGAGTGACTAGGACGTATGAAGCCCTTGTCAAGCAGCTCCTGTAGTTGCTCATGAAGTTCCTTCAGTTCTGCTGGGGCCATGTGGTAGGGTGCTTTAGAGATAGGATTTGTACCGGGAATGAGTTATATCTCAAATTCAATCTCCCTGTATGGTGCTAGACCTGGTAACTCCTCAGGGAAGACTGCTGGGTAGTTACATACGACTCGGACCTCTGCTAGCTGTTGGTCCTTGTCCTGACTGGTATTGACTACATGTGCTAGGAATCCTGTACATCCTGAATCCATTAATTTCTGTGCTCTTAGAGCTGAGAGAAGCTTCTTGGCCTTTCTCTTTGGTTCTCCATGTACTCGAACTGTACTTCTGCTTCCGGTTGGAATACGACTTTCTGTTTACGGCACTCTATAGAGGCACCGTATCTGATCAGGAAGTCCATTCCAAAGATGACATCATAATCAATCATTTCTAGCACTATCAGATCACAAAAGAGTTCTCTGTCTGCTATAATAACTGGCACTACTCAGAGCCAGTGCGTGGATGCCATAATTCCTCTTGAAGGTAGCGTCGTCAAAAATTGGCTACTGAGTACCTCTGGAGGTATTGCTAACTTTTCGACGAATGCCCTGGATATATATGAATGGGTTGCCCCAGTATCGAATAAGACAGTTGTACTTTGCTGTAAAATACTGATATGACCTGTAACAACCGTCGAGGCATTCGCTACTTCCTCTCTGGTGAGTGAGTAGATCCTCGCATTGGTCGTAGCTGGAGGGGCCTCTAATCTGCCCTGGCTGATGTGTGGACCATCTAGAACGGCCTGCATCTGATGTAGCTGTGCTGGCTGGCCTCCGTACTGAATCGGCTGTGGTTGAGGAAGAATTGTCTTGTTTGGGCACTGCTTAGCCATATGTCCTTCCTGTCCACATTCAAAGCATCCTTGTGTGCCCTTACGACAAATTCCAGGGTGGAATTTCCCACAAGTAGCACATTTGGGATAACTAGGCTGTTTACTAGCTGGTCCTCCTTTCGGGTTACTCCCTGGTTTGCGCTTGCTGCTGGAGTTCCCTTTCCAGTTAGAGCTGTGGCCTTGTTGTTTCTGAGCACCTGAACCTCCTTGTCCTTTAGACTCTGAGAGGACTTGCTTCCGCTGCTTGATATTGTTCTAGTAGTGCTCGGTGGTCAGAGTACTGCTGACTAGTTCCTCGGTGGTTTGCGGCCTATGAACGCCGCTAGCCACGTTCATTGCTATTTCCGGCCTTAGCATCTTGAGCATCAACCGGACTCATTCTTTTTCTGTGCTGACTAGTTCAGGGCATAGACGAGCCAATCTATTGAATTTCTTCATGGCTTCCTCAACTGATAGGTTGCCCTGACGAAACTCAATGAACTCGTTGTAGTGGCGGTTTGTGACCCGCATGTGAAAGAACTCCTCGAAGAATTCTTTCTCGAAGTCGGCCCATGTCATCTGGTTCACCGGGCGCTTCGCTCTAATCCTCTCCCACCACATACGTGCATCTCCTGTCAAGCATAAGGAGGCGCACTTCACCTTTTCATGTTCTGGCCAGTCCAGAAGCTCCATCATACTCTCCAGTGTTTTGAACCAGGCTTGAGCATCCCATGGTTCACTGGTGCCTGAGAAGTTCTCGGGCTTGACTCTCTGCCACTGGATCAGATAGGCTTCTCTCTTTGCCTCTGCTGCTGGGGCTACTGGTGTTGTAGGCTGGACTGGTGGAACCTCTATAACTACTGGGATTGCTATGTTGGGTTCCGGGGTGACAGTGGGAGTATTCTGCTGATTAGCCTTTAAGGTGGCTATCTCCTGTTGTTGTTCTGCTAGCTGCTTTTGTAACTGAGCCACTACTGCTGTAAGGTCTGGGGGAGGCACTGAACTACCTGCCTCATGCTGGGGCTCAGTAGCCGGTGCCCTTCTAGCTGGGCATCCTCTTGCAATTTCTAAAGGAAGAGAGGACATACATAACTAATACTATCACATTTAGCTAATTACTATAACCAACCATGTTAAACACTATCATATATCAACATGCTTTAGCTATCTATGAACATGACAGTAAGAAAAACATAAGTAAGAGGAGAGGTGTTCTTACTTGGAAGCTGCAGGTTCAATGCTGATGTGTGTGAAGGAAGTATGGAACTTTTGCTCTGATACCACTCTGTAATGACCCGCCTCCTACTAACTAGACTGTGAGGCCGGTCGTCACAATATGTTGTGCTAAGCTATATCCATGACCATTACTAAGTCTAGGTGTGGAAAGCTGTACCAATTTAAAACTTTGCTAAGCTAATACAAGTTCTTGGTCCTACATGTGCTAAGGGATGCAATCTAAGGTATTCATGGCATACCCTACATCCTCTATGGTCAAGGAGCTGAACTACAAGGTCTCTTGGTCGAAACCCAACTTCCCAATCGATCCAGATTGAACTCGATCGATTGCAAGCTGTTGGATCGATCCATGGATCGATTCAGATGGCTACTGTGCTCAGGGTAGTATTCTGGATCGATCGGCTGATCGATCCAGACTGGTCAATCGATCCAGTGATCGATTCCAGAGCTCTCTGTTCGCGGGAGCGATTTCCCCGATTCCTTGATCGATCGGTTGATCGATCCGGCAGCTTCCTGTTCGCGACAGAAAGCGACTGGATCGATCGGCTGATTGATCCAGGGGCTCACTGTTCGCGGAACAAGTTCACCAATCGATCAACTGATCGATTGAAGACCCCCAATCGATCGGTGGATCAATCGAGGTTTCTGATTTCGTATCAGAAGTCTGATTTCAGCACTGGTTCGTGCCGGAATCACATACAACAACTCTACAAGCATAAAATAGAACTACTAAGCATAACATTACTCATGGAGTGCTATCTAATATCATGACAACTAACCATCTATGCATAACTGTCATAATTCAAAACACTTAAACAACTAAAGTGCAGGAAAGTAATGACATAAAGAAAATGCTATGTTCTAAGTGGGCTAGTTCCCAAGCATCGTTATTCCAAGTTCTTTTTTCCACACACATCTTCATCGCATTGACCCCCAGCCTCCGCTAGTCCATCTTTCCTTTATCTTTATCTGCAGTATAAGGAAAAGAAGTATCTGTAAGCTTTCACTTAGTAAGAAACCATCTACCTCACAAAACATGCATACGATGCAATTTATGATTTGAAAACATGCTATTTGAATACATGCTAAACAGGTGAGAGCATGGCATGGTATCATACAACATAGAAACCAAAACTAATCATAGAGCTATCACATGTATCAATAATGGAAACTAAGCTGAATCATGAACTGAGCTGAAACTAAAACTACACTAGAACTGAATTTAAACTGTATACACAAATGATTTGTGAGTTTTGAAAACTATTTACCATAAATAGATTAAAATAATAATCATGCTGCTGATGGGCCCGACATCTGTACGTGCTATGCGCGCATCCCTAACTAGACCCGGGTTTGCAAGTCCCGAATTTAGTAAGGTTACTTGGTTATCTGAACCTAGAGACGACTATGGGAGCCCAACCCAATGGATATCTAATCCAGTACAGTGCCACTGCTAAAATAAAATACTGATTATAGCTGAGTTCTTCTTATATTGGTATTTCTAGGTTATCTGAACCTAGAGCTAGGTTATCTGAACCTAGAGGCGACTGTGGGAGCCCACCCATTGGACCGTAGTCCCATATAAGCTGTACTAAAGCTAAACATACTGAATGAATGCTTCTATTGCATTTAGCTAAGCTAGTAAAATGCTTACGTTGCATTTTAATCGTACTAATAATTTAATCGAACACTTGGTATGCACTAATTCACATCCTTTGTGCCGAAAATCTACATACTACTAAACTAAATGAATGCTTCTATTGCATTTAGCTAAGCTAGTAAAATGCTTAAGTTGCATTTTAACCGTGCTAATAATTTAATCGAACACTTGGTATACACTAATTCACATCCTTTGTGCCGAAAATCTACATACTACTAAACTGAAGCATAAAATTCATACGGAAGCTACTTATACTGCAGGTGAGGGGTTTCTTACCTCCTGCTCTAATTTTCTTACGAATCTAGTCGCTAATTTTCTGGTGGAGACGATCTTCTCGACGATCCCCTTGCGTCTACGCGTTCTTCTTGCGAAGAGGAACACCCTCGTACTGGAATTGTCGCCGGAAGGTGTTCTTGTCGCTCTTGGGACGGAACCCTAGCCTTCTTGAGGTTGGCGCCGAGAGGTGAGGGAGAAAGAGAGAGGGCGGCGTGAATAGGGTGAGGGAGGAGAGAGTTACGTTAAAATAAAATAACTCTTCACTTGATTCCCTATTTATATTAAGTGGGTAATTCGGCCCAACTCTAACATAAATATAATTGACTCTCTCTTCTCTCAGCACGGCCCTGCTGGGTTCACTTGGTTACTAGAGATCATCTTCAGTCGTAGGTCCCAATAGGTCTCGGGTTCAATTCCCGCTTAGGCTATTCACGATTCTATTTATTTTTGCTACTTCCGCTACTCTAAAAATTCTGTAAAAATATTCTAAAAATCTAGAAAAATCATAGAATATTTCTAAAATAATTTTGAGAATTTTCGGGCGTTACAAGACACTACAAAATCTCATGAGAAATTAAAAGAACTAGTCAACAGACCAGAGTTGTATCAGAATGAAACAACCAATAAATTTCTTAAAGCTTGTTATACATTGGACAAAGATGGTAAACAAGCTTTATGCAGTTTATTGAAAGAAATCAAATTCCCATATGGATATGTTTTGAATATGACTCGATGCATGGATATGAACAAGTTAAAGATGTTTGGAATGAAGAATCATGACTGCCGCATGTTCATGCAAAGACTTATTCCAATAGCTTTTTATGATTTACTTCCCAATAGTGTTTAGCAAACACTTACAGAGTTGAGTCAATTTTTCAGAGATTTGATAGTGAGGTGTATTATGATGGTCGATATACTTCGGCTAGAAACGGATATTCCTCTCATACTTTGTAAGCTGGAGCACATATTTCTACTTATTTTTTTATTTAATGGAATATCTACTAGTACATTTACCATATGAGGCATGAATAACTGGTCCTGTGCAGTACAGATGGATGTATCCATTTGAATGATTTTTGAGAAAAATTAAAGAATAATGTTCATAACAAAGAAAGAGTTAAGGGGTCAATGCTTTCTATTTTTAAATTTTATGGTAAACCAATGGGTGTATATATTTCTAGATGGTTAACTAAACAAGAATACCATGTTGCAATAACATACATACTCTTAAACTGTGATGAAGTCAAATCCTATATAAAGTAAATTGACTTCTCTAATCAAACATTTATCTCTTTGTATTTGTTTGCTTGATATCCTAATTATTTTAAAATTATCTTCTTTCATAGTTTGTACGAACAACAATTATATCTACAAAATTTATCAATGGGTGCAAGTGAGGTAGCTAAAAAGTTAGAGACCGAATTTATATTATGATTTTAAATATATGTAAGTTAGAGAAATTTTCATAATTCTTCATTAAATTAATGAATCTTCCTAATTTATATTATAATTATTTTGATATGTGAAAGACCGCAGAATATCAAATGTGTAAGATGATAGAATAATGAATCTTGCATCAGAACCCCTCCGTCAAATAATAGTCTACTCTGATTACTATGTTAATGGTCTCAAATTTCATGTGTCACAACGAGATTCACGGAGATTAACTTATAATTCTGATATTTGCGTTAAAGGATCTATCAACAATAATAACACAGAGTTTGATTACTATGGAAGACTTAAGAAACCCTAGAGGTTAAATATCCTACATTGCTTATAAAAAGGTGTGTGTTGTTCAAATATTCATGGTATGATCTGACCCTAAGAACAGGTATCAAAATACATCCAAACTATAATTTAGTAGAGATTAATGTAAATAGAAGGTTCAACCAGTTTGGATCTTTCATTTTTGAGGTACAAGCGAGTCAAATTTTTTTATTTTGAATACCCTATAAAGAGAAGAAGATCTAGTGAATAACTGTCTATTTGTTTAATGAAGCCTCATTCGACCATAGAAATGTCGAACGCCATCACAATTACGAAGTAGAGAGACATTTAGTTGATTCACAACTCCAATTTACATCACAATTACTTGTAGATGTTAATGTCACTTACGAGGAGATAAATGATAGAGAGATATCCAGTAGTGAGAATCTTGTTAAACTAACAGAGTCTAGTGATGATGACTTAGAAATTATTAATGTTGAGTAGAAATGCTTCCAGAGTTTAGCATTGATTAAATATTAGTATTATTGTTCATCAAGTAAGTTATGCTTCCATCATGTTTTGTTGCTTAATTATCATAAAATTTATTATGATATGCTGTAATGTTATTTTATAGATATTATATATCATGGTAGACCATCTAGCACCACTCCGTGGATATATAGTACTTAGGGTTATTGGAGAGCCGTAAGTATTTTTTTATTATTAGTAATTCAAGTTCTTTATGTCTTAATATTTTTTATATGTAGGCTTACTCCAGATGGCCATCGAGTAGCGACATATATTAGCAGGAAATTTAAAGAAAGAGTCAGCATTTCTTGTACTACATGGAGGCATGCAAACCATGAGACGAAGGATTTTTATTATAATGAATTGGTAGCAAGTAAATTGAATATGTACAATATATTTATCCTTTAATATACTAAATTTTTAATTTTTAATTTTTAATTATAGAAAAAATATACATAGGAGGATGGACACGAGGTAGAATTTGCAACGACTTGGAATATTTATTGTGCCAAATTGTACAACAACCTCTTATATTATATGAGAAGAAATGACACAAGGCCAACTTATGTATCTGACAAGATCTTGGGAGCATAGATGACCACTTGGTCTGTAGAGAGATGGTAGGCAAAAGCTCTAAAAGCTCGAGAAAATGGGAATACAGAGTCAGGTGGCCTGAGCACCGGATCCGCTCGGCATACATCAGGATCCCGATCCATTGTTGAGCACGCTATGGATCTGGTAAATTTAATTTAACGTTATATAAATAAAATTTTTATTTATAAACAAACTTGTATAATTTTGGCTCAACTTATTTGTGTATGCAAGAACATTCTTTAGAAAGACAACCCACTTGCCTGGAGATCTTTCTTAAGACTCACCAAAGAAAGGATCGAACATATGTTGATTTTCAACTCAAGAGCATTGGGGTTTGAATTATTAACTTTATTATATTTAATCATTAATAATGATTAATTAGCTTTAGTAATTGTGTACAAGATATAAATCGTATTTTTTTCTACATAGGAGGAAATGACAAGTAGGGTGGCTCAAGCATCTCAGCTACCAGTAGAGGGATGGGAGTCACAAGATCTATCCACCTAGCAAATAAATGATATTTATTATGATATTATGGGTGGAAGGACAGAAAACTCCTCTACGTCCTTAGCTCCCATACCAAGGTGGCATTTGATCGATTGAGGACTCCTAGAGGTCATGCTAGTTTCTCTTCTTCTTCTGAGGTGGAGTCATTAAGAAAAAAAAAATCAAGAATTGAAGACTCAATTGACCATGATGGATCAGAGGTGGGAGGAGAGACGGGTTGCTCAGGAGCAAAGGTGGGCTACTCAATCGGCGAGCAATGAGCAGGCATTAGCCTATATGTGAACAGTCATTGTTGCATGGACCCAGTTACAACCCCAGTCATAGCAGACCCAGTCACAACATGGTATCGAGTCACAGGAGACTTGAGATCCATCGAACCCTGCTGATGATTAAATTATTTTGAGATATGTTCAACTACAACTTGTTTTTTTTTAATTTATCATACATAAATTAAGTAAAATATATTTATTCTATTTGGATATTATTAGATATTTATCTTCAATTACATTACATTTTTTCAGGAGTTCGTATTGATACATTCACCAATCACCATCATTGGATATCCAAAATATAATCCAAGTACTTTTTGGATGCAATGAATAGAGGTATTCTTTAAGATAAATTTTAATATTTTATTAATAATAAAATATGATTTTGAAGCACCAAAGAATAAGAACGAAGAAGACCTTAAAGAGCACCTCTGGACCAAAAGCAGCATGATGAGTTCATGACAAATGGTAAGGCTGAATTTCACCTTATAAGCGTACTACCGGTTGAAGAACTCGATAAAATTGACACATACACATTCACTAAAGCTCTCTGGGATAAGCTTCTGGATACCAAAAGAAGCTGAATTCAACTCTTCTATGGATACCAATTCATCTTTAGAAGACTATGAGATCAAAGAGATTGCTGAAGCAGCACTGATGGCTAAACACCTACCTAAAGATGACTAAGAAAGTGTTCGTACCCTAAGGTTATATTGATGTGATTAAACAAGTTAAGTTAGGTCCTATTGTGTTTAACTTAGGAGCACAGGATATCGAGCAAAGGATGTAACTAGCAAGAAGGATGACACGGGGAGAGAGTCAATGGACTCGGTGCGTCTGAGGGACGAGGTGCTGCGGAAGAGTATGCGGATGGACGAGAAGGAGGCACCCAGTGTTTCTGAGGGACGAGAAGCCGGAGCGGAAGCTTGCTCGAGGAGAAGGCCGGAAGTTGGGTTCGGGTGAGCCATATTTCGGATAGTCGAAATCATCCAAACGAGCGGAGCCGGAGCGGAAGACCCGGACCGAAGTAAGCGGAGTCGAAGCTAGAGGCTCGGAGAGAAAGTCAACAAAATGTTGACTTTCCTCTTCGGGGTGCCCGGAACCATTCTGGGTGCCTGGAGCAGTCCGGGCGCCCGAAACCTAAGTTTTATCAAGATCGATGTGGACTTTGACCGACGCATCGGGGATAGAGTTCTATCCCACTCCAAGCGCCTGGAACCCTTCCAGGCACCCCCAAGCAAGGCTATATAAGCAACCTTGTTCCCAAAGCTTTACAACAACGTAGAATATTTTGAAACAACGTGAAATATAAAGAAACAACACTTGTGCGCTTTAGTTTTTTGTTTAGCTTCTTTTCTATGAGTTCATTGTTGTAAGATGCTTCTCCGACTGAAAGAGATTCTTAGTGCGATTCAACTTTCTTGGATTAACAACCTCTCCGGTTGTAACCAAAGGTTATTCACCTCTCCTCTAATCGGCCGCCAAGGGTCCTAACAAGTGGTATTAGAGCGAGGACACCTCAAAAGGACTAACCGTCCACTGAAGCAATGAGATGGCCGGAGCTAACATCTACCCACCAACGTTCGAGGGGGAGTTCGCATTTTGGAAGCGACGAATGGAGGTATTTCTTAAAACAAATTTTAATATTTTATCAATAATGAAATATGATTATGAAGTACAAAGAACACAAATGGAGAAGAAATTGAAAAACACCTCTGGACCAAAAAGCAACACGACAACTTTACGTCAAACGGTAAGGCTGAATATCATTTAATAAGCATAATATCGGTGGAGGATCTAGACAGAATCGGCAACTACCAAAGTGCGAAAGAACTTTAGGAAAAGTTCTTGCAGCTCTACGAAGAACCAATTGAAGCTGAATCCAACTCCTCGATAGACACCGAATCATTGTCAGAAGAATCCGAGACCGAAGAAATTGCCGGGACAACCCTTATAGTCGAATTCCTTCCTGAGTACACAGAAAGCTCATCTGAAATGAGCATCGAGAGCATCGATGAAGGGGGTGTTGGGGCCTTTGCCATTCATAATAAATGTCTTTTGTCCTTAATTACAAGGAAATAAACATGATGCATGATATGTTATGACATACATCAAAAAGAAAGAATTTTCAAAAGAAAATTTCCTATAACTACATGATGTATGTATGACATGACATGATATTTTTATATTTTTCATAATAATCATGAATGCAAAAATAAATATGATGTCATGACATATGATGGGCAAACAAAGCATGACAAATTAGCATAAATAAAATACCTAGATTACCTATCTAAGTGTCCTTAAACCTTAGCTAATCTTAAAATTGAATCCTAGATTGCCCAATTTCATCAAGAAAGTGTCAAACCCCAACTTGGTATTTCTTTAATCTCTTGATTTATTTATGCCAATTAAAATTAAGCACATTCCTCAAATTTTGGCATATTTTACTCTTTCAAAAAGTAACACCTTATATATTAAGCCCGGATTTGCCCTTGACTCCCTAAGAACATACCAAAATCCTAACTTGGTAGTTCATATGATTCTCCAAATTGTGCCAATTTAATTCAAACATAATTCCTTAAGATTTGGCACATGTTACTCTTTCCAAGAGTGACAATTTGGATTAAGGTTTACATTTCTCTTAATTCCATAAGAAAATGCTGACTTCTCTCAAGTGTGTCAATTTAAATTAGATTCAATTCCTCAATTTTGACACATTTTACTCTTTCAAAGAGTAACCCTAATAATCCTTCTCATTTTCAAAGGTTAACAATAACCTTGAAAATGCTCTCAAGTGTCAACTTTACCAAGGTTGGGTTAACTACATTTCCAATTGAAGTTGACACTCTCTAAACCCATCTAGAGTGTAGAGAATATGCTCCTAGGAACCCAAAACCTATTGGTGCTCCTTGGATGCTCTAGGTACTCGCTAGGGATAACTTCCCTAGATACCTTCTTAAGGACCTTTCTAGGCTTCTTAGAAGCCTTGGTCACTTCTACTAGGTTACTCCTAGGGATAACTTCCCTTGTAACCTTCTTTGTGACTTTATTAGGGATTTTTGGAGCCTTAGTCACCTTTACTAGATCAACTTTAGGGATGGCCTCCCTTGTGACCTTCTTTGTGACTTTGTTAAACTTCTTAGAAGTCTTAGTCACATTGGTCTTGCCAAAAGAACCTTTAGGGATTCCTTCCCTAGTATCCTTGACTTGACCTTTACACCTAGGATTGGTCCCATAGCTATATGGAATCCTATGAAAGGAAGTCACATCCTTCTTGGCTTTAGGTTTGTATCCCAAACTTCTATAGCCATTGGATGACTCTTGTCTAGTTTTCCTAGGTTATGCTCATTTTGACCCCTAAGCATATTTTCCATTTTTGTTAAGGTCCTTTCTAAATTATCAAGTCTTGTCCTCAAGACTTGGTTTTCACTCCATAAATCCCTAGATTTTGGTTTTTCATTGAATCCTTGAGCATTTATATTTTTAGACATATATCTAAAGTCCTTAGAGTTATTGCCTAAGTTACTATCTACCTTCCTAAACTTAGGTGTGGTAGTTCTAGCATGAGGAGGAATGTATTTTCCCTTAACGCTATCATGCTTCCTACTTTCATGATAATTTGCATTAAAATGATAAGGATTATTTCTAACATGCATTTTATCATGACTAAGAGGAATTGCACTATTTAAGTTTACCTTGGGTTTGCTCTTAAAAGCACAATGTGCTCCTTGCTTTTGTGTTCCGTGGGACAAACCACTTTAGGCTTCTCCTTAGCCTTAGCCCTTCTTCTTGGCCAATTTTGGGAACTTGCTCTTATAGTGTCCATGTTCCCTACACTCAAAGCAAATGATATGATTTTTATTATTTACAATTGAAATTTCTATACCTTTGCTTGTAGGAGTAGCACTTAATCCTCCATTTGATTTATCTTACATTGTGGAGGTTGCATCATCATCTTCTTCTTCTCCTCTTGAGGGTGTGGGTGCTTTCACCTCTTCAACTCTTGAGGATGTGGATACTTCCACCTCTTCCTCTCTTGAAGATGTAGAAGATCTCTCATCTTCTTCCTTCTCCTCCTCTTCCTTCTTCTCCTCGAATGTTGACCTTATGTCAACATCGGATTGGTCCTTCTCTTCTTGGACCAATGACCCCTTCTCCTTAGGCTCATCTACTCCTTGGAATTGTGATGAGTTTTCATGATAGGCAATGATATTTTTCCAAAGATCACATGCACTTGTGCATTCATCTACACTCATAATGATATTAGAAGGTAATAAATTTAACAAGATTTTTGTTACCTCCTTATCTGCCTCCGCTTGCTCCCTTTGTTCCTTGGTCCAATGTCGAGGTCGGAGGCACTTCCTCTTTTTGTCCTTTGGAGACTCAAATGGATCTTCCAATGCAACCCATTGATTCCAATCCATTTGGAACCAAGTTTCCAACCTCGTCCTCCAATAATTGAAGTCTTCTTTGTCGTACGGAGGTGGAATTCGGATATCCCATCCGAGTGGTCCTTCAATCTCCATCTTCTTCTTCTAGCTTCTTGCTCTCTTGGCGGTTAGTTCGTAGAAGAGTGATCTCGCTCTGATACCAATTGATAGGACCTTTGTGTTCGGCTAGAAGGGGGTGAATAGCCTTTCTTCGATTTGTTACCTACAACTTGTTAGTGGAAGCAAATAGAAAGGAAGGAAAGACAAGAGAAACAAGAAAACAATGCTAACTCCTTGGTTTACTTGATCTCCACCTCCTTGAGGTGACTAATCCAAGGCACACACCCACACGATCAAGCTCCACTATGAACTTCTCCTTCTCGAGCCACAAACGAAGGTGGAGAAACCTTTACAAGATTGCCTCTTCCTCTTTACAAGATGAGATTTTGAATTGGGAGGGGGAGTGCAAGAAATTTTCACTTTAAAATTGCTTAGAGAACACACGTTTTTCTTTCACAATCAGTTTTTCCAAGAGATACTTTTTGCTACAGTTATTTTCCCCTTTTTATTCGGCTTTGAAAGTAGTCGTTTCTCATGTAATTGTCACCTTCGATCGATTGGGCACATCTCCGATCGATTCAGATATAGCCGTTGTGCTTCATCACGTCACGATTACAACCTCAATCGATTAAGCCAAAACTGGATCGATTCAGCCACATATTGTATGGATACAGAGGTGAATTGAATCGATCGACCGATCGATTGTTTACCTCCAATCGATCGGCTGATCGATCCAATATCGCACTGTGTGAGAGCGCAGTAGACTTGTGAATTGATTGGTCGATTAATTGGATTCCTCCAATCGATCGGCTGATCGATTTAATTTCCCTCTGTGCTCTCGCGTAGAAGCTATCAATCGATCGATCGATCGATTGATTTCCCCCAATCGATCGGTTGATCGATTCAGCAGTATTCTGTTCCCTAGTTAAGCGTCTCAATCGATTTGTCAATTGTTTGCCAGCATCTCCATTAGTACCTCGTGCTAGATAAATGCTTCCCTGAACTTTCTTGCCAAGACTCCGGTCCTCGACCTTCTTGGACTTCTCTTGCCTTACACCCGGACTTCTGACCTGCAAGGACTTTTCCTACCAAGACTCCGGTACTCGACCTTCTTGGACTTCTTTTGCCTTACACCCGGTCTTCTGACCTGCAAGGACTTTTCCTGCCAAGACTCCGGTACTCGACCTTCTTGGACTTCTTCCTGCAAAACTTGCAGCACACGTTAGATCCAAACGTATTAACCTAAACTTAAATAGTTGTCAACACATTGAAAACATCCAGGGCATGATTGCACCAATAGGGGGAGCTACATCAGAAGAAAGCTGCAGTTCATGAGGAGCTACGAATAAAGGGATCGACAAGGTAAGTTAGATACGATCTTTTCCTCCCGAAAAATTATTTAAATTTGTTAAATTATTATCTAAAAACTATTGCAAACTAGAAAAAGGAAATAAATAATTAAAATTAATTCTAGCCCAATCTTGTCTATTAAAAGATTTTAAAAAAATAAAATTAGAAAATGATAAATTGAAAATACAAGTAGAAGACTTGAAAAATCGTGCATGTTTAAATGTGAAAAATCAAAACAACAAGAGAGATAATAATTTGAACTGGTATTTTAAATACCATAAGGGGCAAATTAATAAAATCTCACAAAAATATGTTCCCAAAAGTTTTTTGATTAATCCAATTGGAAGGAACCTATATTGGGTTCCAAAATCTTGTCTAAATTAAAATTTAATTGGACTTAGGGCTTTCAGAGAGTAGATTAAATATTTAATTTTATTAAAAGGGTTTGTCTAGAAAGTGGTTGTTGCTCCAATAACCAAGAAGGCCTAGTACCTCATCACAGCCTGGAAGATGATTAATGAAATAAAATGTCTAATTGACTAACTGATAAAGTATTTAATTGTAATTAAATAATACTTTAAATAGTTACTCAAACATTTTGCAGTGTTTTTTAACTTAGAATTTTTTTAGAAAATTTTACTTAGAAGTTTTTTTTTTTTTACAAAACTTAAAGTCTCTAAACTTATTGCAAATTCTTTCTAAGTAATATCAAAATAATTTTCAAAAGTTTCAAATTTTTTCAAAAACTTGATAAGTTTTTCAAAATGTTGAAAATTAGATTTTTTTTTTTTTTTTAACTAAAAACTTTCCTATTTTTTTTTTGAAAAAGTTACCCTTAGATTTTTTTTTTTTACCCCATTTTTTATGTGATCAAAGGGAGAGAAGGGAAGATTAAGTCTAGGGGTAGTTTAAACTTTTTAAAATTTTGCACTTTATACATTTTTACACTTTAGTTGTAAATTTATTACTTTTACTTTATGTTAGTTTAGCCTAACTTAACTTGGGTTGCTCACATCGAAAAGGAGGAGATTGTTGGTACCCCAAGGTTGTTTTGATGTGATCAAATAAGTTAAGTTATGTCCTATTGTGTTTAATCCTGTGTCTAAGTGTGTAGGAACTTAGGAGCACAGGATATCGAGCAAAAGATATAGCTAGCGAGAAGGACGACTAAGGGAGAAAGTTGATAGACTCGGTGCGTCTGAGGGACAAGGTATTGTGGAAGAGTACGCGGGCGGACGAGAAGGAGGTGTGCGGCATTTCCGAGGGATGAGAAGCTGGAGCGGAAGCTTACTCAAGGAGAAGACTAGGAGTTAGGTTCGGGTGAGCCTTATTTCGGATAACCGAAATCACCTAAGCGAGTGGAGTCGGAGCGGAAGACCTGGACCGAAGCAAGCGAAGCTGAAGCTGGAAGCACGGAGATAAAGTCAACAAAATGTTGACTTTCCCCTTCTGGGTGCCCGGAACCATTCCGGGCGCTCGAAGCAGTCCGAGCGCCCGGAACCCCTCTGGGCACCCGGAACCCATGTTTTATCAAGATCGACATGGACTTTGATCGACGCATTGGGGATAGAGTTCTATCCCACTCCAAGCACTTAGAACCCTTCTAGGCATCCTGAGTAAGGCTATATAAGCAGCCTTGCTCCCAAAGCTTTACAACAACGCAGAATAGTTTGAAACAACGTGAAATACAAAGAAACAACACTTGTGCACTTTTATTTTTTGTTTAGATTCTTTTCTGTGAGTTCATTGCTGTAAGAGGCTTCTCCGCCTGAAGGAGATTCTTAGTACGATTCAACTTCCTTGGATTAACAACCTCCCCAGTTGTAACCAAAGGCTATTCACCCCCCCGCCCCTCTAGCCAGCAGCCAAGGGTCCTAATAGAAAGCTTATCCAAAATGAGCATTGACATAGAGGGAGAATCTTTGAAAGAAAACAGTGATGAAGGGGGAGGATCAGACCGAGAAGTATGATGAAGTGGTAAAAGGAGCTCACCAAGGAGGAGTCAAAGGTAGGAAAAGTAGCTTACATGGAGGTCAAAGTCAAGGTGGTCACAGGCATGGAATAGTTGGGTCACTAAAGTTGGCCGAGCAGGTGGCTACGGGTCGATCGGTCCTAAAGGGTTTGATCAGGCATGATCGCCCACTCAGTGATAGGTGGTCCCAGGATCAAGGTAGCACCCTGATAGCCAAATGACTAAAGAGATGAGAATCAATGTTCACAACTGTAGCGACCAAATGAGGGTTAGTCTAATCGCTTGTCCGGTCAAAAGAGGAACAACCTACAGAGTCGAGCTACCTTGGAGAAGAATAGCCTTGAGTGACTTGGTGGGGAATCTTGGCTGAGCGGCTCCCCCGTTCGGCCAAACAATGGGACCCCCTGCTTAGCTCATTATATCCTTCTAGGAGTTAGTGTCACTGATAACAAGGCATGGTCAGTAGACAAATTGTACGGTGGAAGCTCCATTATCATGTAAGAGACTTGCACGTCCTGTTAAGGAAAAGTGTCAAGGACACTTTTCTGATTTCTCTTTTCATATGATAGTTGGGAAAATGTGCATGCACATTGAGAAGCATGAACGTTTGCTGCAAAGGAACTATATAAAGGGAGTCCATGCACCAAAGGAGGTATGCATTATTCTGCGATTATGCTCTCATTGCTATAGTTTCTACTATCCTTCTATTATTTCGGTGACTGACTTGAGCGTCAGAGGGTCAACGTCAGGGGCCTCTGCTTTGGCCCGACACTGACGCCCTTGGTTTTGTAGGGTGGAGCGGAGTCTTCACATGATCAACCGCATAGCCACATCCCCAACTAGCTATTTTCGGACAAGATCAAGTTAAGTTAGGTACATTCTTTACTCCTGAATAGTCATTTCAATTCATTAAGATGCTTTCTAAAAATATGTTAAAATTAGAAAAGATAATGCTAGGTTAAAATTAAACATACCAAATTCATACCCCTTAGATATGTATGACAGCTTAAAAGTTAAAAATGAAAAATTAAAAGAACAAATAGAATCTTTGAAAAATGACTATGTATGCTCAACTTTAAAAGATTTATAAAATTTAAATTTTAGAAATTACAGATAACTCAATTAGTATATTAGGAATCATAGGGGTTAAATTAAAAAAAATCCTAGAAATTATGTTCCACCAAAATTTTTGATTAATCTATTAGGAAATAATTTATATTGGATTCTCAAATCATACTTAGTATAATTTAAATTAATGCTATGCATGCTTTAAAGTTTAATGTGTTTTATCTTCCACATTATTTAAACAAATTATTTAGATGCTTACTGTTCGTATTTCGAGTTGGAATCTTTACTATGCTATCTGATGATTTGATCTACTAATAAAAAATTATTTCAAAATATTTGACTGTTATATTATTTATTTTATATTTTTTAATGAAAATTGTATTTTAAAAATTTAAAATATTTTTAGACTTATTTTTTAAAAATTTTATTTTTTTCTATGATAAAACAAGATATTCTCTATCTTAATAATTTTTTTTGATATTTTTGAATATTATCTAAATTATTATGAACTATTTTCTGAGAAGTTAATTTTTAATATTAAAATTTTAAGAAAATAAAAATTTGATTTTGTTTTTGGCATTAAAATCTGTTTACATATCCAGAAAAATTAGTAGAATTTCTAGAGTTGAAAATATATTTTTTTAAGATTTATTTTTAAAAGTTAGGTTGTTCTAATGAGATAAATTAATTCTATTAGATTAAAATAATATTTTAATATGAAAAATTTTCTACTTATATAGATTATTCTGTTTAAGTTTAACAAAAATGTTCAGGATTTTTTGAAACCGAAAGGTAACTTTTAAATTAATTTTATCTAAATAGAAGATTAATTAGTAAAAATATAATATTTTAGAAATTATTTTGAAAAATTTTATCCTACTAGTATTTCTTGTCATGTACCCCTAGAAAATTATTTTAAATTTTTTAACTACTTATTGTGGTTTTTCTTATTTTTTGATGTGATCAAAGGGGGAGAAATAGATATAAGTTGAGGGGGAGTAGGATAAATTCATTCATTGTATTGAAACTTTTTTGTTATAATTGCAATTTACTTTACAAAATCATGTTATTACATTTTGTTTAATCCTAACTTTAACTTGGGTTGATGCACGTCAAAAAGGGAGATATTTTAAGTACCTCGTGGTAGTTTTGATATGGTCAACCAAATTAAGTTAAGTTTTGTTTTGTTTGATCCTTATGTCTAAGTATGCAGAAGCTTAGAAACACCAGAAGTCGAACGAAAGATGTAGCTAGCGAGAAGGGTGGTACGGTGATACGGTGATGAAAATGGCCCCCTAGAGGTGAGTCAAAGTTGGGAAGGCTCGCTGATGTGGAGGTCAAAGTCAAGAATAGTCAAAGACCTCGGGCAGACGAACGTGCTAGCCGGTTAGATCTCCTAGGTCAGCTGAGCAATGACGTCGAATGACCTAAATCTGAGAGCTTTCAAAATGGGAGTTAAGAAACAAGTAGCAACTCCAATTCCGACCGATCAAACGTTACGACCGGTTGGACAAAAGTTAGTTCCTTGATAGCAGGATAGCCAAGCAGATGATAAGTCACTAGTGTCGGGCGACGTCTGGTTGGCCAATTATAGGGTCCACCTCCATATCTCTCCATACTCTTCTAAGAGTTTGCGCCACTAACAACAAAGCAAGTACAACAGGCAAATCATACTGTAGAAGCTTCCAGCCTGTCACATCAGGGATTTGCACGCTCATTTGGGGAAAGGTGTTAGAGACACTTTTAACTTATTTTTTCTAGAACACTTTGGAAAATGAGCATCCACTTTGAGATGCGTGCACAAATGATACCAGGACACTATAAAAGGGGGTCTCCATCTACAAGCGAAGGTATGCGATGCTTCACTATTGAACACACCTTTGCTACAACATTTTTACTATTTTCCTTCTTCTCGTGTGAGTTATTGACTTGAGCGTCAGAGGGTCAATGCCAGGGACCCCCTTCCTGGCCCGACACTAACATCATTTGTGTTGTAGGATCACATGGTCTTCACTTCGTTAACCTTCAAGCCAACATTCCCAGCATGTCATATTCTCTACTTTTGGATAGGATCATATTTGGCATCATCTATGGGAACTTTACCTGAATTTGAAATGTGAAGATGGAGGATGCTGGATGACTTACTATTGTAACTTTAACGCAAGAAGACCTGGAGCTATTGATACAAGCCCGAGCTACAAAGATAGTGGAGCAGCAGCAGACAACAACCTACTATCGAGTGAACGACCCAGTGGCATCAATGACAGGACAACATGCTAATCCTAGAGCTCGAGTGGAGGACGTCGTCATTTGCAAGCCAAACAATAGGTCGACCGACGCCTTCCGGGTTGCTTCGAATGCACCAATCCCCTACCACTGTGCATTGTTCCGCACGCCCTTGGAAGAGCAAGGTCGAATGGAAAGGACACAAGGGTCTGTTGGTGCAGGTAGCATCAGACAATTAAACCTATGTTTTAATAATGCCAAAGGGTTCAAAGTTAAGTTGTCTTGTGATCTAACAAGTGTTGAACCAAGTGTGTAGGAAATTCCTAAGTGTACTTAGGCAAAAGTCCTAGTGATTCTAGGCAGGTGTAAAACCCTAGGGGGTGGTAACCCTAGGTCCTAGAGGGTGGCAGCCCTAGGCGAAAAGTCTTGGTGGGTCGAGCACTTTGGGCTAAACCCTAGAGTTGGAGACTCTAGGTGAAAATCCTGGTGGTCGTGAATCAGGTGGAAGACTGGACAGGTCGGGAATCGGACGTCTAGTGGAAAAGTCCTAAAGACTCGGACGTTGAGCAAAAGTCTAGTCGGTTTGGAAGACCGATCTAGCAACAAGTAAATTCTCCTAAGAGGAGTAGGTGAGGATGCGTTCTCCGAAGATGGAACAGTAGACGTTGGTTCAACCTAGAGTTTCAGCGAAACTCAAAATCAGAATCGGACAGTCTGGAGACTATTAAAATAATTTATTATTTCATATTTTATTGTGCTAACTCTATTTTACAGGATATGTTTGGTATTTTGGATTAACATATCTTGTAGGGAGCAAAAAGAACTTAAAAGACTCGGATGAACAGTGTCCGAGGTGCCTCCGGGGCTGTTGGAGGTGTCTCAGGTGCTTTAGACGAAGGCTCCACACAGCAAGCACGAAGGCGCCTTCCATAGAGCTTGAAGGCGTCTTTGGATGGATAAACAACGCAGGCCATGGAAGCTATCGACTCCGACGCGAAAGGGATAAGTATCCCTACTAGAGGCGCATTTAGTAGGCTATATAAGGTTGTCTTAACCAGATGTACAACAACAATATTCCAAGCAACTTTCCCTTCTTTGCGTTGCTGTGAAAATGCTTCCTTGATGCTCAAAAGCTGTCCCGATGACCACCGTGTTGAAGATCTTTATTTCTGAGTCATTGGTATTCTTTAAGTCTTATAATTACTTATAATCCATCATTGTACTTGTACTTCTTTCGATTGATTAGTGATTGCCCATTGAAAGCACTCTCACATGCGGGCCTTAGAGTAGAAGTCGCCACAGGCTCCAAACCAAGTAACTCTTGATATTTGCAATTATTTTGTTGTGTCTTTGTTCTGTTGCTTATCTCCGAGTTTAGTTTTAAAATAAGCGCTATTCACCCCCCTCCTCCTCAAGCACAACGATCCTACAAGGTCCTCTTTAGAGGAAGCGCCTGTTCAGGACGTGCAGAATGGGAAGGCACCCCGGCTCAATGACACCCCCAACAGATTAATAGGCAGTTCTCTCAAGAGATCCTGGATGACCAACTACCACCGCACTATAAACCGTTAATGATTGGAGAGTACATGGGGGCAATAGACCCGAAAGACCATCTCATCAAATTTGATAACATGGCCACACTCCATTAGTACACTGACAAAGTAAAGTGTTGAGTATTCCTCACCACTTTCTTTGGATTGGCACAGAGGTGGTTCAGGGGCTTGCCGATAGAATCCATTTGCAGCTTTAAAGACTTCTAAATGAATTTCCTACAGTACTTTGTAAGCAACCACCGCTATCAAAAGATGAACATTAACCTATTCGCAGTCAAACAAGAGCCCAAGGAAGCATTGCAGGCCTACATCAAGAGGTTCAATCAGGTGGCCATGGACATCCCATCAACCACTCTGAAGATCTTGGTAAGTTCCTTTTCCCAGGGACTTATGGATGGTAACTTCTTTCGATCCCTCATCTGAAAGCCCCTAAGAAATTTCGACCAACTGCTTGGGTGGCCACCAAGTACATTAATGTTGAGGAGGCGTAGGCAGCTCAGAAGAAAGAGGTGATTCTCGAGCTGGCAGTCACCACGGAGCGCTGAGCGACTCATGTCCACCAACCGCCGAAGGGGCTCAGAGCAGGAACCACTTAGCAACATCCGAAGACCAGAGCCCCATGCGGTTTAGCATGTGGAGGCAAAACAGATGAAATTCACTGAACTTCGACCGTGGGCACCACTCTTCTATTTTTATCATCGATCGACCACGCACAACACTAGAGATTGCTACCATTTCAAACCAAAGCTATGTCGATTGACTTCTCCAAGATTTCGCCATGGATCCCCGTATCCTAATCGATATCACCACTGCCAATCAAGAGGATAACACGAGGAGAGAAGGTTGGCAATCGAACAACACCAACAGTAGGCTGAGTGAAGAGGTTATGAGAAGCCTACTCGAGCATTTGCCGAGCGAGCATGCCGTCAACTCAGGAAGAAGAGAATCACCACAACGCCGCTCGGGGCAACATAGGCATGATCGCAAGAGGCTCGACTGACAGCAATTCCAACTGGAATCGGAAGTCACATGTTCGGCGATTGGAAATACATGTTGTCAGATGTAGCAAGGAGAAAGTCGAAGGGCCGAAGATCAGTTTTGGCCCTCAGGACTTAGAGGGAGTGCAAGTTTCTCATAACAACGCCTTGATTATTCGAGCAGTAATGGCTAACTATACTATTCACCGAACCTTTGTAGATACAGGTAGTTCAATGAACATTATATTCAAGAAGGCGTTTGATCAATTACAAATTGATCGGAGCGGATTGCAGCCCATGACAATGCTCCTATACTGATTCACGGGCAATGAAGTATCACCGATCGACTAGATGCTGCTGGCCATATCACTTGGAGAAGAGCCGCTCAAGAGGACGAGAATGACGAACTTCATTGTGGTATGCGCCCTTTCCACTTACAACATCATATTGGGCAGACCAGTGCTTAATGAATTCTGAGCAATCATCTCCATATTCTGCCAGAAAATAAAGTTCCCTGTGGAGAACTTGATCGGGGAAGTAAAGGGCGACCAGCTAGCTGCCCACCCGTGCTACGTTGAAATGGTAAAGATCGAGGCGCATGCTGCTCGAAAAGCTCATCGGCTGGAGGTGAATGCAATCGTAAAAGAGCCTCCCACACTGGTTTATGAAGAGAAGGAAGAAGTGCATGTGCATGCCACCCTACCGGAGGCCACAACCTTCATAGCGGCTGATCTGAGTATGGAGAAGAAAGCGGAGCTGGTTGCTTATCCGAGGCAAAACCATGATATGTTTGCATGGGTGACTCATGAGCTCTCGAGTATCTCACCGGCCATAGCGCAGCATTAATTACACGTCTAGTCGAACGCCAGGCTGATGAAACAAAAGAAAAGAGATTTTAATTCAGAGCAGAATCAGATCATCCAAGTGGAGCTAGAGAAGTTACTTGAGGTCGGGCACATGAGTGAAGTTCAGTTCCCAAGCTAGCTCGCCAATGTTGTGTTAGTCTCCAAGTTGAGTAATAAATGACGAGTCTATATCGACTTCTATGATCTAAACAAAACTTGCCCGAAGGACTACTACTAGCTGTCGCATATCGACTAGATAGTGGATTCCATGACCAGTTCCGAGCTAATCTGCATGCTAGACACATACCAGGGCTACCACTAGGTTCCACTCGCTAAGGAGGATCAAAAGAAGGTCAGATTCATCATGGAGGATGGAATCTTCTGCTATAGTATCATACCGTTCAGGCTGAAGAATATCGGAGTCACATATCAGAGGTTGATGAACAAAGTGTTCCGCCGCTAGATCAACCGAAACATGGAGGTATACATAGACGACATTTTGATAAAATCCCTCTGAGCTGTTGACCTCTGTGAAGATATAGAGGAGACCTGTTGAATGCTAAGGAAGTATGGAGTCAAGCTCAACTCGAGCAAGTGCTTGTTTGGGGCAAGAAGTGGATGATTCCTTGGCTACATCTTAACCGAGCAGGGGATCAAAGTAAATCTGAGCAAAGTGAAGGCACTCCTCCGCGCAACTTAAAGGAGGCTCAGTGACTAACCAAAAGGATTACAGCCTTATCAAATTTATCTCCAAGTTGTCTGATCGGAGCCACCTATTCTTCAAAATTCTACTCCGAGCTACGAAATTTCAATGGGATGCAGAGTGCGACAAGGCATTGGAAAAGATCAAAAGTTATTTAACTTCTTTACCTATACTAGCAAAATCCATCACCGGTGAACTGCTTTGGATGTACCTATCGTCTACAGAGCGAGCAGTCAGGTCGGCATTGGTGTGACAAAATGGCACTGAACAATAGCTAGTGTACTTTTTGAGCCACTTATTGAAAGACGTTGAATGCTGCTACACATATTTTGAGAAACTAGCGTACGAGCTAGTTCTCACCACTCGGAGGTTACACCCATACTTTCTATCGCATCTCATAATTATGTTAACTAATAGCACGCTCAACAGAGTCCTCCTCAACTCAGAGGTGTTTGAGTGGTTAATTAAGTGGACCACGGAGCTAAGTAAGTTCGACATATATTACCAGCCCAAATCAGCGAACAAGGCACAAGCCTCAACCGATTTTGTAACTGAAGTGTAGAACGTTGAGCCAGAAGCAACTTAGAAATTATATGTGGACAGATTGTCCACCCGGCAGGGCAGTGGAGTAAGCATATTGTTGATATAACCACGTGAGATTCGATTACAATTGTTCGTTCGACTAGACTATCGGGCTACAAACAATGAGGTGGAGTATAAAGCACTGATCGTCGGTCTGCAAATGACTAGGCATGTAGGGGCCACCCGAGTTGTTATCCACTCGATTTCCCAACTGGTGGCTTAGCAATTCTCAGGTGCATTCGAAATAAATGTCAGGCTGAAATTATATGTTGAGGCCTTCGAGAAGTGAGTTGTTATCCACTCGAATTCCCAACTAGAGGCTTAGCAACTCTCAGGTGCATTCAAAATAAATAATGTCAGGCTGAAATTATATGTTGAGGCCTTCAAGAAGTTAAAGACGAGATTCCAAGAGATGATAGTGCAAAAGGTCCCCCGGGCAGACAATCAGTACATAGATGAATTGGCCAAGTTAGCAAGTTCCTTAAGCACTGTGGTGTTGGATAAGCCGATCAAGCAGTACTGACCTGCATAACCCCGTTCCACTTAGTATACAGAGGGAAGTAGTAGTGCCAATGGAAATAGGGATTGAGTCCAATCAGATACAGCTTTATGATAAGAAAAATCTTGAGCAACGCCTTATAGAGTTAGACTTAATAGACGAAATCAAGAATAAAGTAGTTGTACGGATGATGGCATACCGCCAGAGGATGAAGTAGAACTATAACAGAAGGGTGATTCCCAAATCCTTGTAGGTCGATGACTTAGTCTGGAAAATAGTAAAGACGGTCGACGATGTCAGCAAGTTAGAAGCCCCTTGGGGAGGACCATATAAAGTTATCCAGAAGCTAAGTTTAGGATCTTATTATTTACAAGATGAATAGGAGGAACCTAGAAAGGCCTTGGCGTGCAAACCATCTACAGCCCTACCAGACCTATGAGATCTCAAAAAATTTAAATAATAGGGTTATTTGAGAAATAACCTTATAGAATTTTTCCGGATTTTTTCAAAATTTTCTGGGAATTTTTCCGAACTCGTACGGAGGGTTTTGAGGGGATCGGTCGGCGGGTTCGGATAAAGCTTGTTTGGGATACCTGTTTAAGTGAGGAAATGTTTATTATATAAATTCCTTTTTTTTTTAATTCTTTTCCCAAATAAGAAACGCCGATCCCTTTTGAATCCCGAACCTGAACCTCTCTTCCCCTCTTCCCTGCGATATCCCGATCTCTTCTCCCCTTCTTCTATTCTCTCTTGCGGACGAAGCAAAGCCGACGGTTCAGGCGGCTGTCGACCTCGACGGAGACCAGTGGAATCACCGGAGCTTGCTGGAGCACGACAGGACTGGTGGAGTACAGATCTCCTTCGGTCGAGGGGTTGCGGTCCGGTGGATTCAGTGACCGATCGTCGGCGATACAGCAGCTAGGGTACGGCGGGGGATTTGATTCGTGTCGTCTCCTAGCCAATCGACCTTCCCTTTCCTCTCCTCGCGTTGCTCACAGTGCGATCCACCCCTTCATTGGCCGGATTTGGATCGAGAGACGCCACCGAGGAGTGATCTTGGAGGTAAGGCATCGCCGGATCTATGTGATTAGTTAGATTAGGGTTCTTCCTTGTCTGACTCTCTCTCTCTCTCTCTCTCTCTATGATCTGTGCTCTAGAACCATCGTCGGAGAGGGATCTTGGTTGCCGGCTACATACTCTTTGCCGAGATCACCAAGTGCTCATTGGGAGCAAAGCCGAGCATCTAGTTCCAATTCTATGGTGTTGAATTCTTGATCCGAATTGTGGAGTGGATTCAGCAAGGTGTTGTTCTGTGGAATGTCTGGCTCCAGCAACAGCTACCCTTCCTGGCAGCACCACTTCTTTGTGTGGATCAACGAATCAGAGCTAGGAATTTAGGTAAGATGAGTAGATTGTTTTCTTGAATTAGGTTGTTGCTGGGAAACTTGGTTGAAGCTGTGATCTCCTTTTTCTTGATTCAAACAGTGGAGTGCATCAGTGAGGATATGTTTTGTGAAGGTGAGTTTGGTTCTGGCAGCACTCCTTCCAGTAGCTGAGATTAAGGTAAGGAACAGGGAATTGATTACATGAGCATGTTGTGGATGAATTATACTAGTTGTTGATTGTGTGTAGTTTTGAATTAGAATTATGTGTAGGTTGGAACATGTTATAGATCATGTTTCGAATTTGAATATTAGTTTGATGATCTTGTTCTAGATGGATTAGGTTAAGTGTGATTGATTAGTTATTTATGTGTAGGTTTGATTGGAGGTTGTAATTGGTTAGTTGATTGTGATTAGATATAATTATTTGAATTAATCTAATGGGGTAATTAGGGTTAGGTTAATTAACCCTAATTAACTGTTAGATTTAAATTGGGAAGGTTGAGATGATATTGATTACGGTTTTGCCCTAATTTGTTATTAGGGATTTTATTTAGCTATTCTTTTGGATTTATCTAAATAAAATATATATATATTGTTTGACACAGGACTCTGATTCGAGACAGGCGTCTCGACGTTGGATTTGGCATGATACTACCTGCTATTTGAGGCGGGTACCCTTTGACTTATCTTTTCGATATTGTCTTATGATATGTGTAGTTTATATATAATTACTAGTGGTAGATGGTAGATTATCTCTTCCCTGGTCTTGGCTTAGTTGATACTTATCACATGCTTCTTCTATTAGTTGCTTTACTTTAGAACTGGATGCTTTTATCTTTTGCCATGTGTATATATGTTCATAGAGATGGATATTTATGATGCTTATCTACACTTGATTAGTTGCTAGAGATACTTGTTATATGTTGTTGGATTTGCATTTCTTATATCATTGTTATACATATGCGTTTGTTTTATTGGCACCTATGCATATGGAGGAGGATATGTTCAGGTATGACATACTGTAGCCGCACGCACCATATCGCATGATTGCATGCTGGGCGATTGACGACTCCATTGTTGTTGAGCTCGTCGGCCGGCTACATGGACCTCTACACACGTGACCACTGCATGGGTAGTGGCACAACACTTAGGGTGTGTATGGTAGGTTGCTCGGTGGTGCATCGTCGGGGTGCTCATGGGTAGCACGATACAGCGGGGTTGCAGCCGGGGTCCCTCCCCGTCATTGTGTACCGGGAGATGAGAGCATTGCGCTCCCTCACTATGTCTGAGGTAGGAGGATAGGTGTACTCTGACAGCATCCCGTCCACTCGATCACTCTTCAGGGGTAGTGATGGCAGAGTGCACGGTGTCACAGCCCTACCCACTCGGTCTCACCATTGTGTGTGAGATGGCTGACTGGCTGACAGGGGTGACCATGTCATATTGCATCGTATGCACAGATTTCATTTATTATGATTGTTGCATATTGGATGATGCACTTGGGTGACTGCATATGATTGACATGCATACAGGATACATGCTTTTGCTCTGACTATTTTTATCTGTGTATGTTCACAGTCAGTTGCACAAGCCTCGCAGGTGAGTACAGTTTATTTCAATTATGCATTTTATTATTATTCTTGCTATAGACTGTACTTTATGCCTATTGCTGATTATTACAGTTTATTTCAGCTATGCATATCTGTTATATTGTTAGGAGACTGTACCGTAGGTTGTACTGTTAGGAAACTGTACTGTAGGCTCTATGGTTTAGTGTACTGTACCATAGGATGTTACTGGTGGTTATATGTTGCTGTACATATCTATTGGATTACCTGCTGAGTTCTTTGAACTCACCCCGTTGTTACTATTTTTCAGGTTGAGGCCGTCGGGAGAGATTCCAGTCGCTAGCCCCTTTATCGCGAGGCTTTCCTGTTGTCGGGATCTGTTTTGTTTTTTGCATCTTATATACTTGTGATGTGGGTTTGTATTGTGGACTTTATATCGAACACTTGGGTTTACTACTTTTGGTTTTCCGCTGCGGATGTATTTTCATTACTTCGTGGATTTTGTTTTTCTTCGTTGTAGTGGAGTAGGATGTTTACATATATCTTCGAGGATTCTATATCGTTCTTTCTTTATATAACTGCGTGGATTGTTCATATTATATCTGTGTGGAAATGTTGAATATAACTGCGTGGATTGTTTACTATTTGTGTGTATTGTTCCGGCCGTGTGTGGTCGAGGTATAGAGATATATGTATTCCGGATTCATATTGTCACCCGTACAGGGGAGATGCTGTCGAAATTTCTTCGGACAGGGACTACCTGGGGCGTGACAAGACCTGGTAGTAAGTTGGTGATTGAATTCATGTAAATTGTAAAGATATTTGTTCTATGAATACAGGAAAGTTTAAACGAAAAATTCGCTAAGTGTTGTAGACTCACATGTCGTTTGGCCATGTTATAAGCGAGCTTGCTCTCGCACACCAAAGTTATAGCTCTCGGGTTTCAGACCGAGCCTGTCTTAGACTCATGTGTCATTAGACCGTATTATAAGCGAGTTTGTTCTCATGCCTTAAAGTTATAGCCCCCAGGTTTCTGACCAGGCTTATCCCAGATTTACATGTCATTCGGTTGTGTTATAAGCGAGTTTGCTCTCACACCCCAAGGTTATAGCCCCTGGGTTTTAAATCGGGTCTATCCTAGACTCACATGCCTTTCAACTGTGTTATAAATGAGCATGCTCTTGCACACCAAATTTATAGCCTCAGGGTTTCAAACTGGGCATATCCCAGACTTTTGACCCATTCGGGTGAGTCACAAGTGAGCTAAGCCCTCACACTAAATGTCAAAGACTCTCGATCCATTCAGGCAAGTTATAAGTGAGCTAAGCCCTCACGCTAAGTTTCAAAGACTCTTGACCTGTTCGGGCGAGTTATGAGTGAACTAAGCTCATACTCCTAGAGACTCTTGAGCCGTTCGGCCAAGTTATAAGTGAGCAAAGCCCTCACGCTAAGTGTCATAGATTCATACATCACTCGGCCATGATATGAGCAAGCGAGGCACTCGCACTAAGTGCTCAAGACACACGTGCGACCGAACTCAACTTTCGTTTTGCATATTACATAGACAAATATGAAAAACCAAGTTTACTACACTAAGGATAAGCTAAAAGATCGCAAGACTCCAAAACAAAGAAATCAAAAGTGTTGAACGGGCACGCAGGTATTCATACTTAGAAAATTTTTACAAGATGCCTTTGGCGGGTACAAGAGGTTGTTAACAAATTAGGCAAGGTAGTCGAGCATGTCATTTGGGAGTGAATATGAGATCTTCTCCCTTTTTATAATTTTGTTCGACAGCTCAGGGGAGAGATAGCCATCGTCCTTCAGTTGCTATCCAGATCTTCAATGGCTTGGAGTTCCTGGCATTGGCATAATTTATCTTTGACTCAAAATGGTGGGCTTGCTTGGTTAGCCAGTCAAGTTGAAGGGTCTGATCGTGATTCTTGTTCTTCTCTACTGTGAGCACCCGCTTGGATCCTAACAACTACTCAGAGCTCATGTCTAATTTTTTTTTTTAGTTTGGCTACCTAGGCAATTAGCTACTTTACTCGAGCCCGTGAAGTGTCTGTTTGCCCAGTCGGCACTCGCAGTTATCGATTCTCGTGCTCAAGGAAGGTCAACATTGTCGGAGTGTATACTTAAAAGTTTAGCTTTTGTACACATTTATTTTGAAATAAAGAATCACATTGGTCAAATGTTTACATTTATTTGTTAAATGTAATTGTTCAATTAATTTATATAGTAGATAACATGGAGTGTGGAGTCACACTTAGAAGATCATGTTGTCGGTTCTCTATAAATTATAAACAGTTGCTCACGACTAAGATGAAAAGGAACAAACCATCAGAATAGACGTAGTGTAATTAAGTATTAGTTTATCTTGACTAATAAATTACACTGATACACTTTAAGTATATTGAGTAGGATCATTTAGGTAAGTTCTTTTTGTACTGACTTAGTAAAAGAACTAGACCTTAGTTATTATGGAAGTGTGTGCTCTTAATCCTAATATAATAACAAGCATGTATATTTAATATTTATTTCTTTGACTTATCAAAGGGTGAGGTTTAGCTCGATAAATCAATATGCCCGATAAGTTGAGAAATGATATTACTTATAGTATGTGTTGTTGATTATAGAAGGAATCTGTGTTCTAGTTATCTAGGTTGAGAATGTCCCCAAGAGGAGCTCATAAGGATTGCCATGTTAAACCTTGCAGGTGGACCTAGTCCAACATGACAATAAAGTTGGGTGGTACTACTCTTGGAGCTAGATATTAATTAAATGAGTTGTCAGTAACTCACTTAATTAGTGGACATTCGTAATCTTAAATACAGGGAGACTAACACACTTATGATAAGAAGGAGCCCATAATGTAATTTGGGATTGGTGCGGTAGTGCGGTAATAACTCTCTTGTGGTATGAGTTATTATCGATGAACTTGAGTTGTGTGTTCGGGGCGAGCACGGGATACTCGAGCTCATCGGAAGGCCAAAACCAATTTCTCCTCTAGGTCCCTGTTGTAGCCTCAATAAAGCCTCAAGTCCATCCAAAGAAAAGCCTATCTTGGTGTCCAAGAAGGGGCCGGTTCATTGCTTGGTGACCAAGCAATGGCCGGCCACATATTCTCTAGAAGTGGCAGGCCCTTGCCTTGGGCAAGGGGGCCGGCCGCAATATTTAAATTAGGAAGGTTGTTTTTGAATTTTTAAATTTTCTCAGATATTTACAATTTGTAAAAAGAGAGATTTTAAAAATTTATAAAATTTTCCTAATTTAAATTAGGCCACAAGGTTTTAAAAGAGAGTTGTAAAATTTATAAAACTTTCTTTTAAAAAGAAATATTATTAGAGATGTTTTAAATTTTAAATCTTGGTTTTAAATTTTAAAACTTTCCTTTTAATATCCACATTAGAAAAAAAAGAGTTTGTAAAATTTTATTAAAAGTTTTCTTCTTTTAAATTTTATAAAAAAAATTTCTTTCTTTCCCTTTTAATAAGTGGTTGGCCACCTTGCTTGGTGCCCAAGCAAGGGGCCGGTCAAATAATTAAACATCAACAAATAGTTGTTTAATTAATAAATCAATATAGGATTGATTAATTAAAAGGAAAGAAAAAGAAAAAATTAAAAGGAAATAGGAATGAGTCTAATTTTTTTATAAAACTATTTCCATAATTTTTCGTTGGGAACTAATATAAAAAGGTGGGAAGGGGAGACCTTGAAAATATAACAATTGATATTGTGTTGTTGGAGATCATCAAGTGGTCGACCCCTCTCCCTCTCTTCCCTTTGCTCTCTTTTGCTCCATTGTGGTGGTGGTGGCCGAATTCTAGAGAAGGAGGAGAAGCTTTCCGGGTGGTGTTCGTCTTGGAGGATCGTCACCCACGCAACATCTAAGAGGAGGCGAGGGATACGATAGAAGATCTCGATGTTTTTAGCATACAAGGAAGAGGTATAACTAGTATTTAATTTTCACATCATACTAGTTAATTTTTCTTTGTATAAATACCAAATACAAGAGGCATTCGATTCTTGTTTTTCGAATTTAATTTCGATGTTGTGTTCTTTTTCTTTTTTTCCTTGTGATTTGATTGTTCCTTTTGGTTAACCTCGAGTTATATAAGGAAATTAAATATTAACTTTCCTTAAAAGGCTTTGTCTAGTCGGTGGTGGTTGCTCCCATATCCAAGAAGGCCAAGTGCCTCGTCATGCAGTACTGTAAGCCAATTTTGGAAACTAATATTTAATTGAATTTATAACCTAGGTGATTTGGATCAAACGTGTTAAGTTCCGCAGGAGATCCAAATTTAAACCTAAAAGAACATATAAGTTAAACTTGGAATCAAACGTGTTAAGTTCCGCAGGAGATACAAGTTTAACTTAAAAGAACACATGGTAGCTAGGAAAGGTTCAGATCACGTACAAAATTTTTGTACAGTGGAGCCATTGGGTTTTCTGAGTAGCAACCAACAATTGGTATCAGAGCTAGAGATTTGCCTCTATGTATTTGGTATTAGTTTAATTATGCACATGTCATACATAATTTAGGCAGGTTAATAGTAGGATGTGCTAACTTTGTGGATGCAGGATCCAACTATTATGGCTTATAGTTATTATGTGTATGATTGGACCCTTGGATATGTCAAGGGCATTTATTATGTGTGCATGATTGTATTATAAAATACAGCAGGAGCTGTATTTAGTTTTATTAGGATTTTTTTTATCTAGATACATGTGCATTCCTTTTATGAAATATAGGATCAATGGATGTAAATTTTATTTTATGTTCGATCTAGTTTACATGTACATTCCTTCGAGGAATATAGGATCGAAAAATGTAAAATTCTATTTATGTCGCGGATCGAATCTTGCAAGGCGTGCAACCTTTTGAGGATCAGAGTGGCGCAGTGGAACAAGGAGCAAGATGTATGCGACAACTAGACCCGGTGGCGGTGGCCAAAGATGGCAACAGCTAGGGATGACGACTCACGGAGGACAACAATAGATAAAAGTCATAATAGTTGAAAATTAGTTTTTCTATTTATTGCTTTTGTATTGTGTTGTGTGTGAATGTTAGTGTACATGTTTAGTAGGCTAACATCATCAAAATTCCTCACTTTAAATAACTAAGTGGTAGAGGAATTTATTTTAGTGAATTCCACGGTCTCCATTACTGGTTTGTAAGTGATGCAAACAAACTTGCGCGTTGGCTCTAAGTGCCTTCCTCCATATTGGATGAATTTGTTTGCGGATCACTAGATCAAACTTCCATTTCGGATGACTATAGAAAATTAATTAAGAGCGTGTGATCTTCCCCATCGGAAGGGGCACAATCTTATTAATGGACTTAGTGTCAAGTAATGGTATACACTTAGGCATGTCTAATAGTATCCTCCCCATCGGAGTCACTGCTATTATTTGTGTGACCGAAGGAAACCAACTATTAATTTTATTTGTCAAAAAGTTAGGTTGACAAGATAATAAAATTAATGGGATATACCCTCCTTTTACAAATGTTGAATTTGTATACGTCCACACTATCGTGGCATACAAAATTCACGGTGTTTTAAGATGTTGGTTAATTTAAAATAGTATTATTTGAGGAATCAATATTATTCTAAATTTAGAGTTCTGACCAAAAATTATTTTGTGATTCTTAGGATGACTTTCAACCCACTGGCCACTATTCTAAAAGAAAACAGACTTACTGGTCCCAACTATATAGATTGGAAAAGAAACTTGGACATTGTTTTAACTGCTGAGGGCTATAAGTTTGTACTGTCAGAGGAATGCCCAGAAACACCTAGCAATGATTCTACCCCAGAGGAGATTCAGCATCATAGTAAATGGGTAAAAGCTGATGAGATGGCGCGGTGTTACATCTTGGCTTCGATGTCAAATGTATTGCAACATCAGCATCAGAACTTACCAACAGCCTATGATATAATGAACAATCTCAAGGAACTCTTCGGACATCAGAATCGGGCTGCTAGGCAAGAGGCAATGAGAAAACTGATGACAGCCACCATGACTGAGGGGACTCCCATGAGGGATCATATTCTCAAGATGATGGCTTACTTAAACGAAATACAAGTTCTTGGAGGGGAAATTGATGGGGAAACCCAGGTCGATATCATCCTCCAAACGCTGCCCAGAAGTTTTGAGCATTTTCGCCTGAACTATAATATGAATAAAAGGATGTATTCATTGGCGGAACTTCTGACAGAACTTCAGGCAGCCGAAGGGTTGTTTCGTCAACATTCTCAAATTCACTATGCTGAAAATGGTTCTACTTCTAAGCCGAAAGGCAAGAAGAAGAAGAAACAAAATGGCTCAGCAAAGAAGGTGAATAAACCTCAAGGTGCAAGACAAAAAGCTGGAATAAAGAAGCCGAATGGCAAGTGCTTTATTTGCAAGCAGACTGGACATTGGAAGGCGGACTGTCCTCGTAGGAAACAGAACAATATAGGTATATCTCATACTCTAGTAGTTGAAACATGTTTAGCGGTGTTATCTACCAGTACCAGGTGTGTAGATACGGGAGCCACTGATCATGTCTGTAATTCTTTGCAGGGGTTCCAGGAAACCCGGCGACTATTTGATAGAGAGATAACTGTCTACATGGGAAATGCTACTAAGGTGGCGGCTGTCGCAGTGGGAGACATCTACTTATCATTTGATAGGAATAGGAAATTGGTTTTAAGGAATTGTCTTTATGTACCCAGTTTTATAAAGAATTTAATTTCAGTTTCTAAACTGTATTTGGATGGATATTCAGTTTCCTTTAGTAACAATGTGGTTATAAAGAGAAATAAAGTGATTATCTGTTCTGGTGCATTGGTTGGCAATTTATATACTTTAAATCCAATTTCTCCCACAAAGCAAAATATAGAAATTAATAACACATCTTCTAACTCTAATAAGAGAAAAGAATCTTCGGAAATGAACCAAACACATCTTTGGCATCTAAGGCTTGGTCATATTAACTTAAGTAGGATTCAAAGGCTTGTAGCCGATGGACTCTTGGGTCCATTAGAGTTGGAAAACTTTTCAACGTGTGAATCCTGCTTGGAAGGTAAGATGACCAAGAGACCTTTTAAGGCCAAGGGGTATAGAGTCAAAGAAGCGTTAGAATTGGTTCATTCTGATTTGTATGGTCCTATGTCTATCCAGGCTAGAGGTGACTTTGAATATTTTGTCTCTTTTATAGACGATTATTCAAGATATGGATACATTTACCTAATGCACCACAAGTCTGAGTGCTTTGATAAGTTCAAAGAGTACAAGGCTGATGTGGAGAAACGTCTAGGTAAAAGTATCAAGACACTACGGTCTGATCGTGGTGGCGAATACCTCTTAGGAGAGTTAAGGAATTACTTATCAGAGGCCGGGATTCAATCCCAATTATCCGCACCTGGTACACCCCAACAGAATGGTGTGGTAGAACCAAGGAATAGGACTCTTATGGAGATGGTTAGATCGATGATGAGTTATTCAGAATTACCAAATTCGTTTTGGGGATACGCTCTGGAAACAGCAGCGCACATTCTGAACTTAGTACCTTCTAAATCAGTATCTTCTACTCCCATAGAATTATGGAATGGGCGGAAGCCCAGTCTAAGACATATTCGGATTTAGGGTAGTCCAACACATGTGCTGAAACAAGATGTTGATAAGTTAGAATCTCGTACAGAAGTTCGTATGTTTGTGGGGTATCCCAGAGGAACGAAAGGCGGTTTATTTTATAGTCCTAAAGATCAGAAGGTCATTGTTAGCACCAATGCCCAGTTTTTAGAAGAAGACTATATAATGGATCACAAGCCCAGTAGTAAAATTGTTCTAGAAGAACTTAGAGAGGGCACGTCTACTTTAGTACCAACAATACAAGATGAAGTACCACAAGAGACTGCAACACGTGTCACACATGATACACAACCACAGACGGTGCCTCGTCGTAGTGGGAGGGTTGTAAGGCAGCCCGAGAGATTCATGTTTTTGGGTGAGTCTTCGGACTTGATCCCAGGCAAACATGAATCAGATCCCCGCACATATGATGAAGCACTCCAAGATATAGATACAGTATCTTGGCAAAAGGCAATGAATTCCGAAATAGAATCTATGTATTCTAATAAGGTCTGAGAGCTTGTAGAACCACCTGATGGTGTAAAAGCCATTGGATGCAAGTGGATCTATAAAAGGAAAAGAGGGACAGATGGGAAGGTAGAAACCTTCAAAGCAAGGCTTGTTGCGAAGGGGTACACTCAGAAAGAGGGAATTGATTATGAGGAGACCTTTTCGCCGGTAGCTATGCTTAGTCTATCCGGATACTCTTATCCATTGCCACTCATATGGATTATGAGATTTGGTAAATGGATGTCAAGATAGCTTTCCTTAATGGAAGTCTTGAAAAAAACATCCATATGAAGCAACCAGAAGGGTTCATTGAAAAGGGCAAAGAGCATCTAGTGTGCAAGCTTAATCGGTCCATTTATGGACTGAAGCAAGCTTCAAGATCTTGGAACATCCGGTTTAATGAAGTAATCCAGTCATATGGATTTATTCAGTGTCCAGATGAGTCTTGTGTATACAAGAAGTGTAACGAAAACATGGTGGTATTTCTTGTACTATACGTAGATGATATTTTGTTAATTGGCAACAATGTCAAGGTATTATCAAACGTAAGGGTATGGTTGTCCAAACAATTTGATATAAAGAACTTAGGAGAATGTGCACACCTCCTTGGGATCAAAGTTATAAGGGATCGCAAGAAAAGAATGTTGTGTCTATCCCAAGCTTTATATATAGATACAATCCTTACTCGTTTTAGCATGCAAAACTCCTTGTGGACTAGAGATTATATGCTAGTTTACCAAGTAGACGATTTACTCCCTGTGGGTTACACGGATTCGGACTTCTAATCAAATAGGGACAATAGTAAGTCTACATCAGGCTATGTGTTTACTTTTGGAGGTGGAGTCATTGCATGGAGGAGTGTTAAGCAGAAATATGTCTCAGACTCAACCATGGAAGCTGAGTATGTGGCAGCCTCTGAGGCAGCCAAAGAAGCTGTATGGATCAGAAACTTTCTAATGGACTTAGATGTGATTCCTGGTTTGCCCAAGATCGTCACAATTTATTGTGATAATAGTGGAGCAGTTGCAAACTTGAAGGAACCACGAGCCCATAAGGCAAGTAAACATATAGAGCGCAAGTACCACCTGATACGAGATATCGTCAAGCGAGGAGAAGTTGTCGTCGCCAAGATAGCATCAGCAGATAACCTAGCAGATCCTTTCACTAAGGCCCTTCCGGCGAAAGCTTTTGATCGGCATGTGGAGGGGATGGGAATCAGATGTATGGCAACAGATATGGCAGTTTAGACTTTTAGTATAAGTGGGAGATTATTGGAGTGTATACTTAAAAGTTTAGCTTTTGTACACATTTATTTTGAATTAAAGAATCACATTGGTCAAATGTTTACATTTATTTGTTAAATGTAATTGTTCAATTAATTTATATAGTAGATAACATGGAGTGCGGAGTCACACTTAGAAGATCATGTTGTCGGTTCTCTATAAATTATAAACAGTTGCTCACGACTAAGATGGAAAGGAACAAACCATCAGAATAGACGTAGTGTAATTAAGTATTAGTTTATCTTGACTAATAAATTACACTGATACACTTTAAGTGTATTGAGTAGGATCATTTAGGTAAGTTCTTTTTGTACTGACTTAGTAAAAGAACTAGACCTTAGTTATTATGGAAGTGTGTGCTCTTAATCCTAATATAATAACAAGCATGTATATTTAATATTTATTTCTTTGATTTATCAAAGGGTGAGGTTTAGCTCGATAAATCAATATACCCGATAAGTTGAGAAATGATACTACTTATAGTATGTGTTGTTGATTATAGAAGGAATCTGTGTCCTAGTTATTTAGGTTGAGAATGTCCCCAAGAGGAGCTCATAAGGATTGTCATGTTAAACCCTGCAGGTGGACCTAGTCCAACATGACAATAAAGTTGGGTGGTACTACACTTGGAGTTAGATATTAATTAAATGAGTTGTCAGTAACTCACTTAATTAGTGGACATTCGTAATCTTAAACACAGGGAGACTAACACACTCATGATAAGAAGGAGCCCATAATGTAATTTGGGATTGGTGTGGTAGTGCGGTAATAACTCTCTAGTGGAATGAGTTATTATCGATGAACTTGAGTTGTGTGTTCGGGGCGAGCACGAGATACTCGAGCTCATCGGAAGGCCAAAACTAATTTCTCCTCTAGGTCCCTGTTGTAGCCTCAATAAAGCCTCAAGTCCATCCAAAGAAAAGCTTATCTTGGTGTCCAAGAAGGGGCCGGTTCATTGCTTGGTGACCAAGCAATGGCCGGCCACATATTCTCTAGAAGTGGCCGGCCCTTGCCTTGGGCAAGGGGCCCGGCCGCAATATTTAAATTAGGAAGGTTGTTTTTGAATTTTTAAATTTCCTCAGATATTTACAATTTGTAAAAAGAGAGATTTTAAAATTTTATAAAATTTTCCTAATTTAAATTAAGCCACAAGGTTTTAAAAGAGAGTTGTAAAATTTATAAAACTTTCTTTTAAAAAGAAATATTATTAGAGATGTTTTAAATTTTAAAACTTGGTTTTAAATTTTAAAACTTTCCTTTTAATATCCTCATTAGAAAAAAAGAGAGTTTGTAAAATTTTATTAGAAGTTTTCTTCTTTTAAATTTTATAAAAAAATTTTCTTTCTTTCCCTTTTAATAAGTGGTCGGCCACCTTGCTTGGTGCCCAAGCAAGGGGCCGGTCAAATAATTAAACATCAACAAATAGTTGTTTAATTAATAAATCAATCTAGGATTGATTAATTAAAAAGAAAGAAAAAGAAAAAATTAAAGGAAATAGGAATGAGTCTAATTTTTTTTATAAAACTCTTTCCATAATTTTCCGTTGGGAAACTAATATAAAAAGGGGGGAAGGGGAGGCCTTGAAAACATAACAATTGATATTGTGTTGTTGGAGATCATCAAGTGGCCGGCCCCTCTCCCTCTCTTCTCTTTGCTCTCTTTTGCTCCTTTGTGGTGGTGGTGGCCGAATTCTAGAGGAGGAGAAGCTTTCCGGGTGGTGTTCGTCTTGGAGGATCGTCGCCCACACGACGTCTAAGAGGAGGCGAGGGATACGGCAGAAGATCTCGAGGTTTTTAGCATACAAGGAAGAGGTATAACTAGTATTTAATTTCCGCATCATACTAGTTAATTTTTCTTTGTATAAATACCAAATACAAGAGGCATTCGATTCTTGTTTTTCGAATTTAATTTCGATGTTGTGTTCTTTTTCTTTTTTCCTTGTGATTTGATTGTTCTTTTTGGTTAACCTAGAGTTATATAAGGAAATTAAATATTAACTTTCCTTAAAAGGCTTTGTCTAGTCGGTGGTGGTTGCTCCCATATCCAAGAAGGCCAAGTGTCTCGCCATGCAGTACTGGAAGCCAATTTTGGAAACTAATATTTAATTGAATTTATAACCTAGGTGATTTGGATCAAATGTGTTAAGTTCCGCAGGAGATCCAAATCTAAACCTAAAAGAACATATAAGTTAAACTTGGAATCAAACGTGTTAAGTTCCGCAGGAGATACAAGTTTAACTTAAAAGAACACGTGGTAGCTAGGAAAGGTTCAGATCACGTACAAAATTTTTGTACAGTGGAGCCATTGGGTTTTCCGAGTAGCAACCAACAAACATATGACATATATCCAGACTCTCCACCCAGAACTGCATACTCTCCACCCAGAACTGCAATTAAAAAGAGCAAATTATAGTCGATCGGGAAAAGTAATGAAAGGGTTCAGGATAAATTTACCCTAGTTGCTTTTTCGATGAAACTATCAACGAACTCCCCGGGTAGAATGGTCGCCACTTTGGCCTTAGCATCTACCCAAGTCTGCTCTAGGAGACCTTGAATTTTAATTTGATGCCAAGGGGAGTGCGGTTTGACGTCATCTAGGTGGCATCAATCGTCTGTTAGCAATCGGATGATGGCCCTGATGTATCTATAGCCGCTCAGATCCGAAGGCTCTAAGGCGGCTAGATCCTTGGATTTGGACATCGGAGAGGAGCGAATAATGGAAATGGGGGCTTCTAAACTAACCGACGGAGGAGGAAGATAGGTGATCGGTGGTGCGAGTATGATCCCGGTCAGCAACGTGGACAGAGAGGGGGTTCGGTCGGAAGAAGGGGGAGTCGGTAGGACAACCTCCCTCTCAGGAATTACAGAAGTAGAGGATTCCCCCCTCTCGGAAGGAGGTCGTGAAGTCATTGCGGGAGCACGGGCCTGCAAAGCAGAAGTCGTCGAGCGGGAAGAGGATTTTGCTCGGTGCTGCTTGCGGTGTTGGATCAACGGCTCGCCCGACGTGACCGATTCAGATGGAATAGTGATCAATGCCATGGAGGGGTTCTCAGGCGGAAGCTCGCTAGTGATAGCTGTTGTGTCATTCGCCACCACCCAGCTTCCCCTTGCTTCACCAGTCGGCTCGTCGGAATGCTCGACCGACAATAGGCTGCGGCTCTCTAGCTCAGCCACTCCTTTGGCATTGATATCCTCATCAGCAAGCTTACACTTGTCGCTCAACAACACTCTATTCATGATTTGATCCGCAAAAAGGAGATAGAAATTAGTTAGATTCAAAGATGATAGAAGGGTAAATGATGGACATAGCGGGAGTGGCAGCCATGTTCGGATAGGACTTAGCTTGAAGATATACAAGATGTCCTCCAAAAGTTGCCTGTGTATGTGATACTTCTAACCAGCCAGGCTAGTGACTGTGTAACACCCAAAAATTCTCAAAAGACTTTTCTAAATATCCTAGTATTTTTCTAGAATTTTAGGATATTTTTACAGAATTTTTAGAGTAGCGGTAGTAGCAAAAACAAATAGAAACGTAAAATAGCTTAAGCGGGAATTGAACCCGAGACCTAGCAAACTCTGTCTTATAGGGTGACTCTAGTAACCAAGTGAACCCAGCAGGGCCGTGCTGAAAGAAAAGGGAATCAATTATATTTATGTTAGTTGGGCCGAATTACCCACTTAATATAAATAGGAAAACTATTAAGTGGAGAATTGTTTTAACGACAATTCTTTTCTCCTCAAACCCTTACACACCGCCTCTTCCTTCTCTTCTCCTCTCGGCGCACCAAGCCCCAAGGGCTAGGGTTCCATCCCAAAGGCTTCAAGAACACCTTCCGGCGACGACTCCAGCACGAGAACATTCCTTTCCGCGAGAAGGGCACGTAGACGCGAGGAGATCGACAAAGGGATCGTCTCCACCGAAAACCTAGCGTTTAGATTTGTAAGAAACTTCGAGCAGGAGGTAAGAAACCCCTCACCTGCGGTATAAGTAGCTCTTCGTATGTTTTTATGCATTAGATTAGTCATATGTAGAATTTTCAGTATATAGGGTGTGAATTAGTGCACACCAAGTCTTTGCTTAAATGCTTACTCAGTAAAATGCCACCATAGGCATTTCAATAGTTTAGATAAATGCAGTAGAAGCATTTTATAGCACATTTAGTCTTGCTTCAGCTTTTATGGGACTACGGTCCAATGGGTGGGCTCCCACAGTTGCCTCTAGGTTCAGATAACCTAGTTCTAGGTTCAGATAGCCTAGTAAGAACAAGATAAGGTATATTAGCTACAAATCAATATTTTACTTTTCAGTGGCACTGTACTGGACTTCAGTTGTCCTTGGGTTAGGCTCCCATAGTCGTCCCTAGGTTTAGATAACCTAGTAACTCTACTAAATTCGGGACTTGCAACCCCGGGTCTAGTTAGAGATGCGCGCACAACAAGTACAGTTACTGGGCCCATCAGCAGCATGATTATGTATTTTCACTTATTTATGATAAATAGCTTTTAGAACTTCACAATATAGTTTATGTGAATACAGAGCAGCTTAGCATCAGTAACAGTAGTGTAGCTTAGCTTTTATTTCAGTTTAGCTCTTATGGATCCACATGATGATTTATGCTTAGCTAGATTGCCATGTATCGTATGTGATTATGCTATGTTTTAGAATCCATGTTTAGCAATGTTCAGCATATATTTCAAATAGCATGTTTTAAAAGCATAAATTGCATCGTATGCATGTTTTGTGAGGTAGATGGTTTCTTACTAAGCTCCCAAGCTTACAGATACTTCTTTTCCTTATACTGCAGATAAATGTAAAGGAAAGATGGACTAGCGGAGGTTAGAGGTCAATGCTACAAAGATGTGTGTGGGCAGAAACTTGGAATGAAGACCCTGGGAACTAGCAAATTTAAAGAATTAGAATCTTTTGTTCTTTTTATGTTTATGCACTTTTGGGATGTTTAAGAATTCTGAATTGTGAAATCATACTTATGCCATGCCTAGGACACTAGCTAGCTTAGGGATGAGTAGTAAATCATGCATAATGTTAGTAAAGACCTATTACTATGTTCTCTAGGCATTTTAGGTTTATCACATTGAGATGTGTATGATCGAGCTCTGAAATCAGAGTTCTGCAGCGAAATCAGAAACTCCAATCGATCGCCCGATCGATTGGAGGGACTTCGATCGATCGGACGATCGATTGAGAGCTGATTTCCGCGAACAGTAAGCTCTGGAATAGATCACAGGATCGATCGGGGAATTAGCCTCGCGAACAGAGAGCTTCTGAATCGATCACCGATCGATTGGTATAGCTGGATCGATCAGTCGATCGATCCATAACTTCTTCCGTGCACAATAGCACTCTGAATCGATCACTGGATCGATTAGTCATAGCTGGATCGATCAACCGATCGATCCATAGATTCTTCCATGCACAATAGCACGCTGAATCGATCAGTGGATCGATCAGATGACTCCAATCGATCAGCCGATCGATTGGAGTGTCTGATTTCAGCTGGAAGGGTCTCAATTCAGTCCTTTGAGCAAATAGAAAGTTTGGGTTCCTTCTCTAGTGTATGTATGTCAATGGAAAGGTCTTTGAACCTAACCTTACAGGCTGTAATAGTCATCAGCAGAGTAAGATTTTTAATCAGCACAGATTTCCGCACCTTATAGTTTAGCACAGCATAATGTAATGGTCCGATCTCGCAGCCTTGTTAGTAGGAGGTGGGTCGTTACAGAGTGGTATCAGAGCAAAGTTTCATACTTCCTACACACACATCAGCATTGAACCTGCAGCTTCCAAGTAAGAACATCTCTCACTTTATTTATGTTTCTTGTTTTCATGTTTAGAGATAACTAAAGCATGTTTGTTTATGATAGTATGTAACATGATAACAATAGTTACGCAATTATGATTGTATTAGTTATGTATGTCCTCTATGTCTCTAGAAATGGCACGAGTATGCCCAGCTAGAAGGGCACCAACCACTGAGCCCCAGCACGAGGCAGGCAGTTCAGTGCCTCCTCCAGACCTTACAGCAGTAGTGGCTCAGTTATAGCAGCAATTAGCTGAACAGCAACAGGAAATAGCCACTTTAAGGGCTAATCAGCAGAACACTCCCACTGTCACTCCAGAGCCTAACTTGGCAACTCCAGTAGTGATAGAGGTCCCACCAATCCAACCTGTAGCACCAGTGGCCCCAGCAGCAGGGACACAGAGAGAAGCCTATCTGATCTAGTGGCAGAAAGTCAAGCCGGAGAATTTCTCAGGCACCAATGAACCATGGGATGCTCAAGCCTGGTTCAAAACACTGGAGAGTACGATGGAGCTTCTAGACTGGCCAGAACATGAGAAGGTGAAGTGCGCCTCTTTCTGCCTGACAGGAGACGCACGTATGTGGTGGGAGAAAATCAAAGCGAACCGCCCAGTGAATCAGATGATATGGGTTGACTTCGAAAAGGAATTCTTCGAGGAGTTTTTCCACATGCGGGTCACAAACCGCCACTACGACGAGTTCACTGAGTTTCGTCAGGGCAACTTTTCAATTGAGGAGGCTGTGAGGAAATTCAACAGACTGGCTCGTCTATGCCCAGAACTAGTCAGCACTGACAGGGAACGAGTCCGGTTGATGCTCAAGATGTTAAGGCCGGAAATAGTAATGAATGTGGCCAGCGGTGTCCGTAGGCCGCAAACCACAGAAGAACTAGTGAGCAGTGCTTTAACCACCGAGCATTACCAGAACAGTATCAAGCAGCAGAAGCAAGTCCTCTCAGAGTCGAAAGGCCAAGGAGGCTCAGGTACTCAGAAACACCAGGGCCACAACTCCCACGACTCTAACTGGAAAGGGAACTCCAGCAACAAACGCAAACCAGGGAGTTACCCAAAAGGAGGACCAGCTAGTAAACAACCCAGCTATCCCAAGTGTTCCACTTGTGGAAAATTTCACCCAGGAGTTTGTCGCAAGGGCACTCGAGGATGTTTCGAATGTGGCCAGGAAGGGCATATGGCTAAACAATGCCCAAACAAGACCAGCTTTCCTCCACCACAACTGATTCAGTACGAAGTCAAGCCAGCACAGTTGCATCATATGCAGGCTACTTTAGACGGTCCACACATCAGCCAGGGCAGATTAGAAGCCCCCTCAGCTACGACGAATGCGAGGATCTACTCACTCACTATAGAGGATGTAGCGAATGTCTCGACAGTTGTTACAGGTCAGATTAGTATTTTACAGCAAAGTGCAACTGTCTTATTCGATACTGGGGCAACCCATTCTTATATATCCAGGGCATTCGTCGAAAAGTTGGCGATACCTCCAGAGGTACTCAGCAGTTAGTTCTTGACGACGCTACCGTCGGGAGAGATTATGGCGTCCACGCACTGGCTCCAAGCAGTGCCGATCATCATAGCAGACAAAGAGCTTTTTGGTGATATGATAGTATTAGATATGGCTGACTACGACGTCATCTTAGGAATGGACTTTCTGATGAAGTACGGCGCCTCCATATAGTGCCGTAAACAGAGGGTTGTATTCCAACCCGAAGCAGGAGTGCAGTTTGGGTTCATCGGAGAACCAAAGAGAAAGGCCAAGAAATTTCTCTCAGCTCTGAAAGCACAGAAACTAATGGATTCAGGATGTATGGGATTCTTAGCACATGTAGTCAGTACCAGCCAGGACAAGGACCGAAAGCTAGAGGAGGTCCGAGTCATATGTGACTACCCAGCAGTCTTCCTTGAGGAATTACTAGGCCTAGCACCAGACAGGGAGATAGAATTTGAGATAGAGCTTATACCCGGTACAAATCCCATCTCCAAAGCACCCTATCGCATGGCTCCGGCCGAACTGAAAGAACTTCATGAGCAATTACAGGAGCTGCTCGACAAGGGATTCATACGCTCTAGTCACTCACCATGGGGAGCGCCTATATTGTTCGTGAAGAAGAAGGATGGGAGCATGCGCCTGTGTATAGACTACCGGGCACTAAACCAAGTCACGATTAAGAACAGGTATCCTCTTCCCAGAATAGATGATCTGTTTGATCAGTTAAAGGGAGCAGCAGTGTTCTCTAAAATAGACCTCAGATCGGGATATCACCAGGTGAAAGTTAAAGAAAGTGATATACCCAAGACGGCTTTCAGGACCAGATACGAACATTATAAGTTCGTAGTCATGCCCTTTGGCGTGACGAATGCTCCAGCTACTTTCATGGACCTCATGAACAGAGTATTCAGGGAATACTTAGATAAGTTTGTTATCGTGTTCATCGATAATATTCTTATCTATTCCAGAACTCAGGAAGAACATGCAACGCACTTGAAATTAGTGTTGCAGACTCTACAACAGAACCAGCTGTACGCCAAGTTCACGAAATGTGAATTCTGGCTAGACCAGGTAGCCTTTCTGGGTCACATCATCTCCAAAGATGGTATCATAGTAGACCCCAGTAAGATAGAAGCTGTGAGTAACTGGAAAAGACCTAAGAACGCCAGTGAAATCAGAAGCTTTTTGGGACTAGCAGGTTATTACAGAAAATTCATAGAGGATTTCTCCAGGATAGCCTCCCCACTGACAGCTCTTACCAGGAAAAACAGAAAATTTCAGTGGACAGAGGACTGTGAGAATAGTTTTATGGAACTCAAAAGAAGACTGACCAGTGCACTCATTCTGACTCTACCAGAAAACACAGACAGCTTTGATATTTATAGTGATGCCTCTAAATTAGGACTGGGAGCAGTACTGATGCAGAATGGCAAGGTGATCGCCTACGCCTCCAGACAACTCAAAGACTATGAGAGGAACTATCCTACTCACGATCTTGAGCTTGTAGCAGTTGTGTTCGCCCTCAAAATTTGGAGACATTACTTGTATGGAGCTCAGTGTAGAGTGTATACAGATCATCAGAGTCTGAAGTATTTCTTCACTCAGAAGGATCTAAATATGCGACAGCGCAGATGGCTCGAACTGGTCAAAGACTACGACATAGACATCTTCTACCATCCAGGAAAATCGAATAAGGTGGTAGATGCACTTAACAGGAAGTCCAGTGCTACCTTACTATCTCTAGCAGCCATGTCACCGCCCCTACAGAGGGAGATCACAAATTTCAGTCTCGAACTTATAGTGGGATAGCTCTCTACTATGACATTAGAATCCACCTTGCTTGGTGACATCCAGACAGCTCAGGAGCAGGACCCTGAAATTCAGAAAATCAAGCAAGGGTTAGCAGAATCAGAAAGTGGAGAGTTCAGAGTGTCCGAAAGTGGGGTACTACATTTTGGTGACAGACTTTGTGTTCCAGATCAGGAGGAACTACGGAGGAAGATCCTAGACGAGGCTCACAGGACTCCTTATGCGATACATCCTGGCTCCACCAAGATGTACCAAGACCTAAAGAAACATTTTTGGTGGCCGGGGATGAAAAGAGACATCGCTAGATATGTCAGTACCTGTCTGACCTGCCAGAGGGTCAAGGCAGAACATCAGAGACTAGGAGGAGTTCTGCAGCCCATTCAGATCCCAGAATGGAAGTGGAAGAATATTTCTATGGATTTCATAGTGGGATTACCCAGAACCACGAATGGTTTTGATGTCATCTGGGTAATAGTCGATAGATTGACTAAATCAACCCACTTCTTAGCTATCAGGATATCCTACTCCATGGAACAGCTAGCTCAGTTGTATCTCAAGGAGATTGTTAGATTACATGGAGTCTCACGGACCATTATTTCAGACAGAAACAACAGATTCACATCACACTTCTGGGAGTGTGTACAGTCAGCGTTGGGCACTAAGTTAAAATTTAGCACAGTTTTTCATCCTTAGACAGATGGTCAGACGGAGCGGGTGAATCAGATACTCGAAGATATGCTCCGAGCGTGTGCCCTAGACTTTAAAGGAAGTTGGTGTAAATATCTGAGTTTAGCAGAATTTGCATACAACAACAGCTATTAGGCCACTATTGGTATGACACCTTACGAAGCTCTCTATGGGCGGAGGTGTAGATCTCCAATCTGCTGGTATGAGAGTGGTGAACAGAAGGAACTAAAACTTTAGACAGATCTAGTAGCAGATATCACGGCAGCTATACAGCAGATTCGCCAGAGGATAGAGACAGCTCAGAGCCGCCAGAAAAGCTATGCTGATACACGGCGCAGACCCTTAGAGTTTTCAGTTGGGGATTCAGTGTTCCTCAGAGTGGCTCCCATGAAGGAAGTAATGTGTTTTGGTTAGAAGGGGAAATTAAGTCCCAGATATGTGGGACCATACCTCATCACTAGGAGAGTTGGCAAAGTAGCATATGAGCTAGAGCTGCCCCAGGAAATGTCAGCTATCCACAATGTATTTCATGTCTCTATGATGAAGAAGCATATCCCAGATGCCACCCAGGTGATTGAGCCCCAGTCGGTACAAGTCCGCGAAGACCTCAGCTATGACAGTCGGCCTGTTCAGATAATAGACCGAGCAGTTAAGAAATTGTGGAACAAGAAAGTGCCATTAGTGAAAGTTATTTGGCAAAGTCACATAGCAGAAGAGGCAACTTGGGAGACAGAAGCTAGCATGAGACAGAAGTACCCAGAGTTATTCTAAGTTCGAGGATGAACTTTTTATAAGGTATAGGGGATTGTAATGCCCGAAAATTCTCAAAAGACTTTTCTAAATATCCTAGTATTTTTCTGGAATTTTAGGATATTTTTACAGAATTTTTAGAGTAGCGGTAGTACCAAAAACAAATAGAAACGTAAAATAACTTAAGCGAGAATTGAACCCGAGACCTAGCAAACTCTATGTCTTATAGGGTGACTCTAGTAACCAAGTGAACCCAGCAGGGCCGTGTTGAAAGAAAAGGGAATCAATTATATTTATGTTAGAGTTGGGCCGAATTACCCACTTAATATAAATAGGAAAACTATTAAGTGGAGAATTGTTTTAATGACAATTCTTTTCTCCTCAAACCCTTACACGCCGCCTCTTCCTTCTCTTCTCCTCTCGGCGCACCATGCCCCAAGGGCTAGGGTTCCATCCCAAAGGCTTCAAGAACACCTTCTGACGACGACTCCAGCACGAGAACGTTCCTTTCCGCGAGAAGGGCACGTAGACGCGAGGAGATCGACAAAGGGATCGTCTCCACCGGAAACCTAGCGTTTAGATTTGTAAGAAACTTCGAGCAGGAGGTAAGAAACCCCTCACCTGCGGTATAAGTAGCTCTTCGTATGTTTTTATGCATTAGATTAGTCATATGTAGAATTTTCAGTATATAGGGTGTGAATTAGTGCACACCAAGTGTTTGCTTAAATGCTTACTCAGTAAAATGCCACCATAGGCATTTCAATAGTTTAGATAAATGCAGTAGAAGCATTTTATAGCACATTTAGTCTTGCTTCAGCTTTTATGGGACTATGGTCCAATGGGTGGGCTCCCATAGTCGTCTCTAGGTTCAGATAACCTAGTTCTAGGTTCAGATAACCTAGTAAGAACAAGATAAGGTATATTAGCTACAAATCAGTATTTTATTTTTCAGTGGCACTGTACTGGACTTCAGTTGTCCTTAGGTTGGGCTCCCATAGTCGTCCCTAGGTTTAGATAACTTAGTAACTCTATTAAATTCGGGACTTGCAACCCCAGGTCTAGTTAGAGATGCGCGCACAGCAAGTACAATTGTTGGGCCCATCAGCAGCATGATTATGTATTTTCACCTATTTATGATAAATAGCTTTCATAACTTCACAATATAGTTTATGTGAATATAGAGTAGCTTAGCATCAGTAACAGTAGTGTAGCTTAGCTTTTATTTCAGTTTAGCTCTTATGGATCCACATGATGATTTATGCTTAGCTATGATTGCTATGTATCGTATGTGATTATGCTATGTTTTAGAATCCATGTTTAGCAATGTTCAGCATATATTTCAAATAGCATGTTTTAAAAGCATAATTGCATCGTATGCATGTTTTGTGAGGTAGATGGTTTCTTACTAAGCTCCCAAGCTTACAAATACTTCTTTTCCTTATACTGCAGATAAAGGTAAAGGAAAGATGAACTAGCGGAGGTTGGAGGTCAATGCTACAAAGATGTGTGTGGGCAGGAACTTGGAATGAAGACCCTTGGGAACTAGCAAATTTAAAGAATTAGAACCTTTTGTTCTTTTTATGTTTATGCACTTTTGGGATGTTTAAGAATTCTGAATTGTGAAATCATACTTATGCCATGCCTAGGACACTAGCTAGCTTAGGGATGAGTAGTAAATCATGCATAATGTTAGTAAAGACCTATTACTATGTTCTCTAGGCATTTTAGGTTTATCACATTGAGATGTGTATGATCGAGCTCTGAAATCAGAGTTCTGCAGCGAAATCAGAAACTCCAATCGATCGCCCGATCGATTGGAGGGACTTCGATCGATCGGATGATCGATTGAGAGCTGATTTTCGCAAACAGTAAGCTCTGGAATCGATCACAGGATCAATCGGGGAATTAGCCTCGCGAACAGAGAGCTTCTGAATCGATCACCGATTGATTGGTAAAGCTGGATCGATCAGCCGATCGATCCATAACTTCTTCCGTGCACAATAGCACTCTGAATCGATCACTGGATTGATTAGTCATAGCTGGATCGATCAGCCGATCGATCCATAGATTCTTCCGTGCACAGTAGCACGCTGAATCGATCAGTGGATCGATCAGATGACTCCAATCGATCAGCCGATCGATTGGAGTGTCTGATTTCAGCTGGAAGGGTCTCAATTCAGTCCTTTGAGCAAATAGAAAGTTTGGGTTCCTTCTCTAGTGTATGTATGTCAATGGAAAGGTCTTTGAACCTAACCTTACAGGCTGTAATAGTCATCAGCAGAGTAAGATTTTTAATCAGCACAGATTTCCGCACCTTATAGTTTAGCACAGCATAATGTAACGGTCCGGTCTCGAAGCCTAGTTAGTAGGAGGTGGGTCGTTACAGACTGCTTGGAGGTAACCCGGTTGGCCTCGGTATCTGCCAATCAAAGGAGGTTTTGACAATTCTATTTGCTAGCAGGTCGGAAAGTCAGACTGGTCGGGGAGATGAACAAAGAAGTAATACTTTTTCTAGTGCTTATTAGAGGTGGGCATTTTGTTAAGATAAACGGCGCCCACTTGGGCTTGAAAAAGGAAAGTGCCTGGCTTGGACAGCTTCGGATAATAAAATAGTGAAACATGTAGGGTACAAGGGAAATCCCATATAGACGAAATAAGACAACAACCCTGCACAGTAATCTAAAAGAATTAGGCACTAATTGATGCAGTAGAATATGAAAATATCTATAAACTTTTATGAAGAAGGGACGAATGGGAAAGTGTTGGTGCGGGAAGCATCCGACGATCGAACCCAAATTTTGATAATGGCAAAGGGTTCAAAGTTAAGTCGTGTTGTTATCTAACATGTTGAATGAGTGTTTCAGGAAAGTCCTAACTGCGGTTAGGCAGGTGAAAACCCTAGGGGGTGGTAACCTTAGGTCCTAGGGGGCGGTAATCCTAGGTGGAGAAAAGTCCTAGATGTGGTTAGGCAAAGGGAAAACCCTAGGGGGCGGTACCCCTAAGTCATAGGGGGTGGTAACCCTATGCGAAAAGTCTTGGCAGGTCGATGGCTTCAGGCAAAAGTCCTAGGGGGTGGTAATCCTAGGTGGAAAGTCCTGGTGTCGCGAACCAGGTGAAAGACTGGACTAGCCGGGAAGCGGATGTCCAGCAAAAAGTCCGGAAGCATCGAGTGCTGAGCAAAAGTCCAGTCGATCTGGAGGATCGCACTGGCAACAGGTAAATCTCCTGAGTGGAGTAGGTGAGGACGCGTTCCCCGTAGAGGGAACAGTAGGCGTCGGGTCGACCTAGGGTTTACGGACGGAAATCCGAAGTCAGACCCGGATAGTCCGAAGACTGTCATAACATTCTTTATCATATTCATACTATTGTTTTATGCTAACTTTGTGTTGCAGGATATTGTTTGGGATTAACATGTCTTGCAGGTACAAAATAATGATGTTTTCCCTCGGATGAACAGTGTCCGAGGCGCCTCCATGGGGCTTGGAGGCGCCTCGGGTGCAAAAGCTGACCTGGCCGCGAAGCAGGGCTGAAGGTGCCTCGATTGGCTATAGAGGCGCCTTGGAAGGCGCCTTGAAGACCTATGAAGGCGCCTTCAAGGTGATAAGCGCAGAACGGTCAGCGCTCATCTGCACGGTGGACTCGGAGCTATGGAGGCGCCTTCGGAGGCTTCAAAGGCTCCTTGGACACCCTTTATAAGGGGGTTTCGAGCAGCACCTCAAAATATCTGATTACAAGTGATCGTGCTTCAATTGGCTGCTAAACGCGACATCCCGAGAAAGCTTCAACTCGACTTGACGACCCGATACTTCGATTTCCTTAGATTCTGTCGTCGGTATTGTATTTCTTTAATTAGCAAATTGTTCTAAGTTTGTAATATTCTTCGAGCTTATAGTTGTTGCCCACGGAAAGCGATCAAGGATCGCGGGCCTTCGAGTAGGAGTCGCCTTAGGCTCCGAACGAAGTAAATCCTTTGTATCTCTGTGTTTATTTATTTTATTCCGCTGCGTTTTAATTACTCCGATAGTTTTCCGATTCGAGAAACGAATTAGCCGCGAGCGCTATTCACCCCCCCTCTAGCGCTTCTCGATCCAACAATTGGTATCAGAGCGGGATCGCTTTGAACTGGTGCAACCACCATTCAAGCATTTTTCGTGGCTTTGTCGTTTGTATAGGACAGATACGGACACTACGAGTTCGTAGTCATGCCCTTTGGTGTGACCAATGCTCCAGCTACATTCATGGATCTCATGAACAGAGTATTCAGGGAGTATTTAGATAAGTTTATTATTGTGTTTATCGATGACATCCTTATCTACTCAGGAACTCAGGAAGAACACTCAGAGCACCTGAAACTAGTATTGCAGACCCTTCAGCAGAACCAGCTATACGCCAAGTTCACGAAATGTGAATTTTGGCTAGATCAGGTATCCTTCCTGGGTCACATCATCACAAAGGATGGGATTATGGTAGATCCCAGCAAGATAGAAGCAGTAAGTAACTGGAAGAGACCTGAGAACGCCAGCGAAATCAGGAGCTTTTTGTGATTAGCAGGATATTACAGAAAGTTTGCAGAGGACTTCTCCAGGATAGCCTCCCCACTGACAGCTCTTACCAGAAAGAACAGGAAATTTTAGTGGACAGAGGACTGTGAGAACAGCTTCAGCGAGCTAAAAAGGAGATTGACCAGTGCTCCCATTTTGGCTCTACCAGACAACACCAGCAGCTTTGACATCTATAGTGATGCCTCTAAGTTGGGACTAGGAGCAGTATTGATGCAAAACGGCAAGGTGATCGCCTATGCCTCCAGACAACTCGAGGATTATGAGAAGAATTATCCTACTCATGACCTTGAGCTTGCAGCAGTAGTGTTCGCTCTCAAAATTTGGAGACATTACTTATATGGAGCTCAGTGCAGAGTGTATACAGATCATCAGAGTCTGAAGTATTTCTTCACTCAGAAGGATCTAAATATACGACAACGCAGATGGTTAGAGCTGGTCAAGGATTACGATATAGACATCCTCTACCACCCAGGGAAAGCAAATAAGGTAGCCGACGCACTTAGCAGAAAATCCAGTGCTACCTTATTATCTCTTACAGTCATGTCACCGCCCCTACAGAAGGAGATTGTAGATTTCGGTCTCGAACTCATCGTTGGACAGCTCTCTACTATGACCTTAGAGTCTACCTTGCTTGGTGATATTCAGTTAGCTCAGGAGCAGGACCCTGAAATTCAGAAAATCAAGCAAGGGCTAGCAGAATCAGAAAGTAGAGAATTCAGAGTGTCCGATAGCGGGGTGTTGTATTTTGGTGACAGACTCTGTGTTCCAGATCAGGAGGAGCTACGGAGACGGATTTTAGATGAGGCTCACAAGACTCCCTATGTGATGCATCCAGGTTCCACCAAAATGTATCAAGACCTAAAGAACCATTTTTGGTGGCCCAGGATGAAGCGAGACATCGCCAGATATGTTAGCATCTGTCTCACCTGTCAGAGGGTCAAGGCAGAACATCAGCGACCAGGAGGAGTTCTGCAGCCTATACAGATTCCAGAATGGAAGTGGGAGGATATCTCTATGGATTTCATAGTGGGACTGCCCAGAACCACGAATGGTTTTGACGCCATCTGGGTAATAGTCGACAGGTTGACTAAATCAGCCCACTTCTTAGCTATCAAGATATCCTACTCCATGGAGAAGCTAGCTCAGTTGTATCTCCAGGAGATCGTCAGACTACATGGAGTCCCACGAACCATCATTTCAGACAGAGACAGCAGATTCACATCGCACTTCTGGGAGTGTGTACAGTCAGCATTGGGCACCAAGTTAAAGTTCAGCACAGCATTCCATCCTCAGACAGATGGTCAGACGGAGCGAGTAAATCAGGTACTCGAAGATATGCTCCGAGCGTGTGCCCTAGACTTCAAGGGAAGTTGGTGCAAATATCTGAGCTTAGCAGAATTTGCATACAACAACAGCTATCAGGCCACTATCGGCATGGCACCTTATGAGGCTCTCTATGGGCGGAGGTGTAGATCTCCAATCTGCTGGTATGAGAGTGGTGAGCAGAAGAACTAGATCAGACAGATCTAGTAGCAGATACCACAACAGCCACTAGACAGCAGATCCGCCAGAGGATAGAGACAGCTCAGAGCCGCACACGGAGCAGACCCTTAGAGTTTTCAATTGGGGATTCAGTGTTCCTCGAGTAGCTCCCATGAAGGGAGTAATGTGTTTTGGGAAGAAGGGCAAGCTAAGTCCCGATATGTGGGACCATACCTTATCGCCAAGAGTGGGTAAGGTAGCATATGAGTTAGAGCTACCCGAGAAATGTCAACCGTCCACAACGTATTTCATGTCTCTATCAAGAAGCATACCCCGGATGCCACCCGGTGATTGAGCCCGGTATCAGTCCGCGAAGACCTCAGCTATGATAGTCGGCCTATTCAGATAATAGACCGAGCAGTTAAGAAATTACGGAACAAGGAAGTACCATTAGTCAAAGTTATTTGGCACAGTCACACAGCAGAAGAGGCAACTTGGGAGACAGAAGCCAGCATGAGACAGAAGTACCCAGAATTATTCTAAGTTCGAGGACGAACTTTTTATAAGGTATGGGGGATTGTAATGCCCGAAAATTCTCAAAGCTAAATTAGAAATATTCTATGATTATTCTGGAATTTTTAGATATTTTTTCGGAATTTTTAGAGTAACGGAAGTAGCAAAAATAATTAGAAAACGAAAACGGCCTAAGCGGGGATTGAACCCGAGACATATGGCTTGGGGATAATACTAGTAACCAATTGAACCCAGTAGGGCCGTGCTGAAAGGAAAGGGAACCAATAAAATTTATATTGGTATTGGGCGAATTAACTCCTTAATATAAATAGGAAACTTAAGTTGGTTTGGGTTATTTCTTTTATTTGGTTCGACAACTTCTCCCTCTCCAAACCCTCACCGACGCCAACCCCGTCTCCCTCTCTTTCTCTCGGCGCCAACACCCAAGCAAGCCTAGGGTTTCATCCCTAGGGCCATAGGAGTGCCTTCCGGTGACATCTCGGGCACAAGGACGTTCCCCTCACGTGGACGCGAGTGAACCGTCGAGAAGTCGTCTCCACCGGAATTTTTAGCGATTAGATTTGTAAGAAATCTAGCACACAAGGTAAGAAACCCCTCACTGCAGTATAAGTAGCTCTCGTATGAATTCCATGCTTGTAGATTAGTTGTACGCAGTTTTTCGGCACGTAGGGTGTGTTTAACCTCCTTCGCGACTTAGGGATTTAGTTGAACACTTCTAGATGGGCCAGACATGTCCTTCCCCTACAGTTGGAGGATGTAGACGCTGTCGGGTGCCTAGAGGTGGTCTCCCTAGTAGAGGAGAGGGTTGGAGCACACCAAGTGTTTAATAAAATGCTCAGTTCAGAAAAGAAATGCAATTTAGGCATTTTAATAGCTTAGTTAAATGCAATAGAAGCATTCATTTAGCACTTTCAGCTTTATTACAGCTTATATGGGACTAGATGTCCAATGGGTGGGCTCCCACAGTCGCCTCTAGGTTCAGACAACCTAGAAATAGCAAGAACAGCCAAAAATACAGCTATAATCAATATTTTACTTTTCAGTGGCACTATACAGGATTAGATATCCATTGGGCTGGACTCCCACAGTCGGTCCCTAGGTTCAGATAACCTAGTAACCTTTCTAAATTCGGGACTTGCAAACCCGGGTCTAGTTAGGGATGCGCGCACAGCAGGTACAGTTGCCGGGCCCAAACAGCAGCATGATTATGTATTTTCACATATTATGTATATAGTTTTCAAAAGTTCATAAAATAGTCATATGAATTCAGTACAGTTTTAGTATCAGATCAGTAATAGCTTAGCTCAGTATCATGCTCCAACTTAGTTTTTCCCTGTGAATATGCATGATAACTCTATGTTTAGTTCGATATACATGTTTGGATGATTGTATGCCATGCCATCTTTTACATGTTCAGCATATGTTTTAAATAGCATGTTTTAAATAGCATGTTTTAAAAGCATGAATGCATCGTATGCATGCTTTTGTGAGGTAGATGGTTTCTTACTAAGCTTTAAGCTTACAGATTCTATTTTCCTTATACTGCAGATAAAGGTAAAGGAAAGATGGACTAGCGGAGGCTGGAGGTCAATGCACTGATGAGGATGTGTGTGGATGGAACATGGAATAAAGATCCTAGGGATCTAGCAATTTCAATTAAGCATATGAACTTTAGTATTTCTATTACTCTTTGTTTTAGCATGTTAAACGTCATGAGCTAACGAACCATGCTTTAGATTGTGCTTAGAATGTTAAATATATGATGTTAGAATGTTAGTTGTCATCGTTAGAGTGTTTCCTAGCCATCTTAGAACTGGAAATGTGGTTGAGGCACGAAACAGTGCTGAAATCAGACATTTGGCACGAAATCAGTAACTCGAATCGATCAGCTGATCGATTCGAGGGTTCCCAATCTATCAGCTGATCGATTGGGCAATCTGTTCCGCGAACAGTAGTGTAACGACCACCCTTCTTACTACTACTACTCTCTAAGGATGACCGTTACTTAACTACTAACTCTACTTAACCGGTATGATTAAATATCACATGGAAACCCTACCGAAAAATTTCGGCAGAGTCTCCCCTGTACCGGTGACCAAATCTATAATACAAACATAGTATACGCAGCCATAGACGGCTGGAACATATTTTCCACAACCACGCAGTAATAAAAATCACAATAAAAACAAAGAAACTACTCTAGCAATAGCAATGACTACCGCACTCCACAAATAATAAAAGAGACAAGCTAGACATGCGGAAATAAACTCAACTACAATCCCAAATTTAATATAACATTAACAGAGAACTAAAAGAAAGTCTTGACAATTTTGCCAGCTACTTCTGGATCTCTCCACACCTTCATCACCACCACCATCTTGTCGTCTCCCTTCATATCTTAGCTTTTCCTTTATCTGCGGTAGGAGGAAAAAAAAACAAAAGATCTATAAGCGAAAACGCTTAGTAAGTACTAATCTATCTCACAAAAACATCGAAGTGCATAAAAAAAATGCAACAATACTAAAACTGAAATGCTAAAAGCAAAGCTGCATGTACCCATGGTATACAGAAATAAAACTGAATACTAAACATGCTCAATAACTGACAGGAAAGTAATGAAACAACTACTGTAAGCTTAGAATTAAAGAACTAAACTTTTATTGATTCTAAGCATAAAACTTGTTTCATTTTCTTATATCTTTATACCAGAAATTAATCTTTTAATTTCTCTTTTACCTTCTTCTTCTTTTCTTCTTGCTTTACTTATACTAGAAATTAATCTTTTAATTTCTCTTTCATTTTCTTCTTCTTGTTCTTCTTTTCTTTTCTTTTCTTTTCTTCTTTGGGCCCAGGCTTAGTACCATCTTTGTTTTGCGCGCTCTCTAATAGTGACTGGGGTAGCGAGCCTCCAGCCCTATGAGGATAAAGACCTCGGTCTTACCAGGGCCAAGACCTCGGAATTGGTCACCTGGATTTGTTTAACAACAACCTCGGAAGTCGGGTACTAGCCTCTTACTTTAATTTACTTGTTATCTCTTTTTAACTAGACTTTAGTCTTTTTCTTTACTCACACTTCTCATAATCCTTTATTAGAGTTTATTAGAATCTTGTAGATATATCTAACAAGTGTAGGATTACAAATAACCAAACATGCTATATGAAAATACACAAGGGAAGCAGATCTGAACTCTCTAAGCATGTTATTAAACAAAGCAAAAGAAAGCAACTTTGAACTTACTAATCATGCTATAAAATAGAGCAAAAGAGAGCTAATTCGGACTTTCTAAACATGCTGTAAAATAGAGCAAAAGAAAGCTAACTTGGACTTTCTAAACATACTGCAAAATAGAGCAAAAGAAAGCTAACTTGGACTTTCTAAACATGCTGTAAAATAGAGCAAAAGAAAGCTAACTAATCTTACTAATCATTCTACAAAATAAAGCAAAAGAGAGCAACGTTGAGCTTACTGATCATGCTATAAAATAAAGCAAAAGGAAGCAAATTTTGGACTTTCTAAACATGCTGTAAAATAGAGCAAAAGAAAGCTAACTACCAGCCCCATTAATCCGAGATAATGCAAGCCGCATAAGTTAAACCAAATCTGCAATACTTCTTCTACTTATATAGGCTACTCCTGCCACCATTCAGCACCCTGGTAACAAGCAAAAGAGACCAAAAATGCTACCCATGACTATCCATCCCAGTGACCACAACCTGTCCCTTCTTCTCCTTCCTTCAAAGCCCACGGCAGCAAGCACAGAAGCACAAAACATCAATGTTTCAAGCTTTAAACACTAATGGTCATGGCTAAATGATGGAGGAGGCATAACTCACAGCTATCTAAAAACCAAACAACCGAATTTTGAAACTGCACTTCCAAATCACTAACTGTACAACAACTCAAAACCGAGCTGTTCGTGCCAATTTAACAGCACAATCCGAAACTACATGCTAAAAAGGAAATCTATACCATCTCATGTATATTGCCTAATAGCAAGAATAACCATACTTCATGCTACGCAAGCTATTTAAATCAAAGTGCTACACGAAATTCCCAACTGAAACCTGTCCACACCCAATCTGATAAATTCGGATTATGGTAGCAACCTTCACAAACCTACCGAACTCACAACAGAAATTTGGAAACAAGGAATCTCATGGCATAATTTGGAACAAGGAATCTCAACAAAGCAAGGAAGAAAAACCCTAGCATATTCTTCTACTCGGCACAACAAGATCCGGAAGCAAGGAAATGAAACCCGAAAATTCGGAGCAACTCCTACCACAGGTGAGTAGTACTTACCCCTTGTTCTTGCACTTACAACCGAGAAGAAGGAAGGGAAAGGCCTTAGGGTTTTCGGAGGGCTCGGGTCTTGCAAAATCTTCGGCTTCCTCATGTGCCCGCAAGTTCTTCTCCGTCGGGATGACCTCGCACGGGTGAAGACTAGCCGGAAAAGCCCTCGCCGGCGTCGGAGAAACCCTTGCTCACTGCTGTGATTTCGTCCGAGATGGGAAGGCGCCGTCGGGAGAGAAGGGGGAAAGGAATATCGAGTTTTCGCGAGAAAGGGAAAACCTAATCTTATAACTGGGTTTAAATTTTTGGTTCCAATTATAACATAACTATATTTGTTCCCCTTCCTTTTCAAGAAAAACTCCTCTGCCCACTTGGCTAGCTCGACCCGCTGAAACTTGTACGAGCGGAGGTCGCCAGGTCGAGCTTCGTCTCGGCCAAATTTCTGAAACATTTTTCCTAAAGTAATTCTGTTTCAACCATAGCTTAAATACATTTCGTTCCATATTGGGTTAACAAAACCTACGTAGCTCAGCTGGTCAGCTGCGTCAGGTTAGGTCGAGTTCGACTCGTGGTCACGGGTTCGAGCCTCGCCTTCAACAATTTTTGTTAGAATTTCTTTCTTTTTTGTAAACATACTAAACGACCTCCAAAAATTACACAAAAATACTCTAAAAATTTCTAAAAATCTCTAGAATATTTTAAAAATATTTCCTAATATTTTTATGGACTTTTAGAACTTGAAATAGGGAAAATTGGGTCGTTACAAGTAGGCCTCTGGATCGATCAGCCGATCGATCCAGCCATTTCCGTCGCGAACAGAGAGCTCTGGGATCGATCACTGGATCGATTGACCAGCCTGGATCGATCAACCGATCGATCCAAATTATTGCCCCGAGCACAGTAGCGTGTTGGATCGATCACTGGATCGATCCAACCCATGCTCCGCGTGCGGTAGCGTGCTGGATCGATCACTGGATCGATCCGACGTTCCAATCGATCGATGGATCGATCGGGAGGTCTGTTATCTGCGGGAAAATGTCTAAGTTCAGTTCCTTGACCATGGGTAAGGTAAAATAAGTTATGAATAGTTAGTTTACCTACCTTAGCATGTATAGAACCAAGAAATGTTAGTCGTTAACAAGATTTTAATTAGTACAGCTTCCGCGTCTAGTTTTAGTGATGGTCAGGGAATAGTTTAGCACAGCATAATGTGACGATAAGCCTTACAGCTTAGTTAGTAGAAGGCGGGTCATTATAGAGTACCTTGTGACTCACCATATCCCAGAAGTTTATCTAAAGAATGCTTACTTGTTAAACCCAAAGCTAAACATGAATCTAACACAAAGTTAAACCAGACCCTTAAATTCAACCATAATTCATTTCACAACAATTATAGGGTTCCCTGATTGACAATTTTAGATCGGGTGAGATGACTAGGAAATTAAATTATTAAAATTGACTTAATTTAAATCAAGTTAATTAACAATTAAATTATTTTAACTTGAATTATTTTCAAATCTAACTTATTTTAAAACTCAGTTTCTAAATCATTCTAAATTGTCTAAAATTATTTTTCAAAGATTAATTAACTTTAAAATTATTTTTTTTGACTAATTAACTTTGAAATTATCTTTCAAAAATTATTTTTCAAATTTAATTAACTTTAAAATTATTTTTCAAAATTATTTGAAAAATCTTTCAAAATCATTTTAAAAATATTTTTAAACTTCATTTCAAAATTATTTGAAAAATCTTTCAAAATCATTTTAAAAATCTTTTTAGACTTCATTTCAAAATTATTTGAAAAATCTTTCAAAATCTTTTTAAAAATCTTTTTAAACTTCATTTCAAAATTATTTCAAAAATCTTTCATAATCATTTTAAAAATCTTTTTAAACTTCATTTCAAAATTATTTGAAAAATCTTTCAAAATCATTTTAAAAATCATTTTAAATCATTTTAAAAATCTTTTGAAACTTCATTTCAAAATTATTTAAAAAATATTTTAAAATCATTTTAAAAATCTTTTTAAACTTCATTTCAAAAATCTTTCAAAATTATTTTAAAAATCTTTTTAAACTTCTTTTCAAAATTATTTCAAAAATCTTTCAAAATCATTTTTAAAATCTTTTTAAACTTCATTTCAAAATTATTTGAAAAATCTTTCAAAATCATTTTAAAAATCTTTTTAAACTTCATTTCAAAATTATTTAAAAAATCTTTCAAAATCATTTTAAAAAGATTTTTAAACTTCATTTCAAAATTATTTGAAAAATCTTTCAAAATCATTTTAAAAATCTTTTTAAACTTCATTTCAAAATTATTTAAAAAATCTTTCAAAATCTTTTTAAAAAGCTTTTTAAACTTCAATTCAAAATTATTTGAAAAATCTTTTAAAAATCAGTTTAAAAATCTTTCAGAACTTAATTTCAAAATTATTTGAAAAATCCTTCAAAATCATTTTAAAAATCTTTAAACTTTAGGGCTCTGATACCTGATCAACACCAATTAGATAATTTGATTGTTATTTAAACTTAACTCATGCTTGGACTTAAGAACCAACTGAATAAATAACCTAAAATTTTAGCTACTCTCTCTTCAACCTAAAAATTAACAAGTTCTTTTTCAAAAATAAGTATTATTTTATTCAAAATTAAGCTAAGTCCCTTTTTCACTTAAGCTATATTTTCAAAATTGAATGTTTGCAAAAGGCTCAGCTAAGTGACTCATATAGCAACTTTCAAACTTAGCCATCTTTATGAATTTTTGCTGAGTTACCTATTAGATTCATTCTATACTTAGCTAAAAGTATTAAAAGCATATTCCTTTACTTGCAAAAATTTTTTTGCCAAGTAAAAATTGCCTTCAAAATAATATGCCTCCAAAATTCTTTAAAATCTAGCTAAGTTTTTCTAAACTTAGTTACATATTTTTTTTCTCTTTTCCTCTAAAACCAACTAAGTTTACAAAGAGGCTAAAGTCATCCTTCAAGTCATCCATAAATTAGCCTTTTTAACTTAGGAGAAAAATAACTAACAAATTTTTTAGTTAATAGCTAAGTGTTTCACAAGCATTTTTCCAAAGACTAAAACTACTTTTTTCTAAAAATTTAAAACATGCTTTCCAACTGGCTTATTTTTTTATATATGGCAAAGGGGGAGAGTAGGAAATTCAAAATCATTAATTAAAAATCAAAAGTAAAAAGTGTTTTATTAAGGGGGAGAGTAGGTAATTCAAAAGTAAAACTTTATTCAAAAAGGAAACCCTGTATTAAGGGGGAGCTTCACAAAAGTTTAAGTGTTAGCTTAATTTAGGCGTTCATTTGAATTTACATACTTAAGCTTGCTCACTTAAAACTTTTTAATATACTTATGCATTTGTTTTACTTAACTTTGAATTTGGGTTGCCATAATCAAAAAGGGGGAGATTATTGGTGCGGGAAGCATCCGACGATCGAACCCAAGTTTTGATAATGGCAAAGGGTTCAAAGTTAAGTCGTGTTGTTATCTAACATGATGAATGAGTGTTTCAGGAAAATCCTAACTGCGGTTAGGCAGGTGAAAACCCTAGGGGGTAGTAACCCTAGGTCCTAGGGGGTGGTAACCCTAGGTGGAGAAAAGTCCTAGCTGCGGTTAGGCAAAGGGAAAACCCTAGGGGGTCCCTAGGTCAACGGGGTGGTAACCCTATGCGAAAAGTCTTGGCGGTCGATGGCTGGTAAAAATCCTAGGGGTGGTAACCCTAGGTGGAAAGTCCCGGTGTCGCGAACCAGGTGAAAGACGACTAGCCGGGAAGCGGATGTTCAGCAGAAAGTCCGAAGGCGTCGAGTGCCGAGCAAAAGTCCATTGATCGGAGGATCGCACAGGTAAATCTCTGAGTGGAGTAGGTGAGGACGCTTCCCGTAGAGGCAGAGGCGCGGGTCGACCTACGCTTTGGACGAAACCAAAGTCGACCCGAGACCGCCATAACGCTTCTTTATCATATTCATACTGTTGTTTTATGCTAACTTTGTGTTGCAGGATATTGTTTGGGACTAACATGTCTTGCAGGTACAAAATAATGATGTTTTCCCTCGGATGAACAGTGTCCGAGGCGCCTCCATGGGGCTTGGAGGCGCCTCGGGTGCAAAAGCTGACCTGGCCGCGAAGCAGGGCTGAAGGCGCCTCGGTTGGCTATGGAGGCGCCTTGAAAGGCACCTTGGAAGGCGCCTTGAAGACCTATGAAGGCGCCTTCAAGGTGATAAGCGCAGAACGGTCAACGCTCATCTGCACGGTGGACTCGGAGCTATGGAGGAGCCTTCGGAGGCTTCCAAAGCGCCTTGGACACCCTTTATAAAGGGGTTTCAAGCAGCACCTCAAAATATCTGATTACAAGTGATCGTGCTTCAATTGGCTGCTAAGCGCGACATCCCGAGAAAGCTTCAACTCGACTCGACGACCTGATACTTCGATTTCCTTAGATTCTGTCGTTGGTATTGTATTTCTTTAATTAGCAAATTGTTCTAAGTTTGTAATATTCTTCGAGCTTATAGTTGTTGCCCACGGAAAGCGATCAAGGATCGCAGACCTTCGAGTAGGAGTCGCCTTAGGCTCCGAACGAAGTAAATCCTTTATGTCTCTGTGTTTATTTATTTTATTCCGCTGCGTTTTAATTACTCTGATAGTTTTCCGATTCGAGAAATGAATTAGCCGCGAGCGCTATTCCCCCCCCCCCCCCCCTCTCTAGCGCTTCTCGATCCAACAGAAAGTGTAAGCTGACAAGGAACTGGTCTTTGAAGAAGGGAAGAAAGCTGTCTGGAGGCATATCGGGGCGAGCATAGACAGAAGGAATGATGATTTGGTAATCGTCGGGGAAATAATAAGTTAGTTTCATTTGGTCGACCTCATCACCGTTGAACTTGGACTCGGTGGAGGTGTACTATAGCCCAGGGGGGAGGTGAACACGCCATGAAGTGAAAAAGAGGAACCGAAGATCGAAAGGAAAAAAGAGAGGAAGCTTACTGAAAAGGAAAGTACCGAGGATGAACTCAAGTTGAGAAGCAGGAAAGAAGAAGACGAGGAAGAGGAAGATGATGATGCGAAGGGAGAAGTTAAGGTTTAAAAACCTTAGGGATGGCTGCCCGGAACTGTCACGCCCCAGGTAGTCCCTGTCCGAAGAAATTTCGGCAGCATCTCCCCTATACGGCGGACAATATGATGCTCAGTATACATATATCTCTATACCTCGGCCACACACGGCCAGAATAATACAATACAATTAAGAAACAAACCACGCAGTTTATATCAACATTCCACACAGATATAATATATGATCAATCCACGCAGTTTAATAAGGAAAGACGATATAGAACCCCGAAGATATATGTAAACCGCCTACTCCACTACAACGAAGAAAACAAATCCACGAAGTAATGAAAATACAACCGCAGCGGAAAATAAAAGTAGCAAACCCGAATGTTCAATGTAAAGTCCACAATACAAACCCACAATACAAGTATATAAGATACAAAAGCAAAATATAATCCGACAAGAAAATCCTCGCGATAATGGGGCTAGCGACTGGAATATCTCCCGACGGCCTCAACCTGAAAAATAGTAACAACGGGGTGAGTTCAAAGAACTCAGCAGGTAATCCAATAGATATGTACAGCAACATATAACTACTAGCCACATCCTATGGTACAGTGCACTAAACCATAGAGCCTACAGTACAGTCTCCTAACAGTACAACCTACGGTACAGTCTCCTAACAGTATAACAGATATGCATAGCTGAGATAAACTGTAATAACCAGCAATAGGCATAAAGTACAGTCTATAGCAAGAACAATAAGAAAATGCATAACTGAAATAAACTGTACTCACCTGCGAGGCTTGGGCAACTGACTGTCAACATACAGAGATAAAATAGTCAGAGCAAAAGCATGTATCCTGTATGCATGTCAATCATATGCAATCACCAAAATGCATCAATCATAACAAATGCAATCCGTGCATATGATGCAATATGACATGGTCACCCCTGTCAACCAGTCAGCCATCTCACACACAATGGTGAGACCGAGTGGGTAGGGCTGTGACACCGTGCACTCTCCTGAAGAGTGACCGAGTGGACGGGATGCTGTCGGAGTACACCTATCCTCCTACCTCAGACATAGTGAGGGAGCGCAATGCTCTCATCTCCCGGTACACAATGACGGGGAGGGACCCCTGCCTGCTACCACACTGCAGTCACACTACCCATGAGCGGACCAGCGGAGCACTACAGAGCAACCTACCATACACACCCTAAGTGCTGTGCCACTATCCATGCAGTGGTCACGTGTGTAGAGGTCCATGTAGCCGGCCGACGAGCTCAACAACAATGGAGTCGTCAATCGCCCAGCATGCAATCATGCGATATGGTGCGTGCGGCTACAGTATGTCATACCTGAACATATCCTCCTCCATATGCGTAGGTGCCGAAAAGGTAAGCGCATATATAACAAAGACATAAGCAACATGAATCCAACAACATATAACAAGTATCTACAGCAACTAATCATGGGTAGATAAGCACTATAAATATCCATCTCTATAAACATACGTACACATGGTAAGCAGTAAAGGTATAACAGACGAAAGTATAGCAGATAACAGTAGCAACAAGTATCAAATAACTAAACCAGGGAGGTGCTAAAGCTACCAATACCACTAGTCATATATATACTAGACTAACGTATAGCAGACAACAGTAGCAACATGTATCAGGTATCAACTAAACTAACACCAGGGAAATGCTAAATCTACCAAACACTAGTAATTATATATAAGCTACACATATCATAAGACAATATCAAAAAGATAAGTCAAAGGGTACCCGCCTCAAATAGAAGGTACAATCCAGTCCTAATCCAATATCGAGATGCTCGTCTCGAATCAGAGTCCTGTGTCAAACAACATATATATTTTATTTAGCTAGATTCAAATGAAATAGCTAAATAAAATTCCTAAAAACTAAATTAGGGCAAAACCCTAATCACCACAATCACAACTTACCAATTTAAATCTAATGGTCGATTAGGGTTAGTTACCTAATCCCTAATCACCAATTAGATTAGAAATCAAACGGTTGATTAGGATTAATTACCCTAACCCTAACCATTTCATTGGATTTATTCTACACAATTACATCTATGTAATTTAACAACTAATTACAACATGTATCCAAATCCCTCCACATAAACAACTAAGTAAAACCCTAATTCCAATCTAGAACAAGATCATCTAGAATTCAAATCACCCTACACACCTTACCTCGATCCAGTTGCCGTTGATTGTCGAAACCAGAGAAGCTACTGGTTGAAGTGTTGTCGGAACCAAGAACAACTCCACAGCAAGAACAGAACAAGACCTCACCTGACTGCTATCAATCTGATCAAGCAGGAGGTCAAGCGGTGGAGATCACCAATCAAGCAAGACTCTCCTAGCCTCTGCCGACAGCTCGAATGATCCCATCATCTTCAACCGAGACCTAATCAACCACAAGAAGATGAGGATCAAGAATAGGGTATCGGTGATCAGAGAAGAGATCGGGGGAATGGCTCCCGGCGAATCTAGGGCACAAATCAAAGAACAGGGAAGAGGAATAAGGTTCGGATTGCTTACCCATTGAAGCCCTAATCGCCCTTTCCACGCCGGCGATCGGGTGGCACGACTCGATCCAGATCCGGCCAAGGAAGAGATGGATCGCACTGTGAGCAGTGCGAGGAAAGGAAAGGGAAGGTCGATTGGCTAGGAGACAACACGAATCAACCCCCCGCCGTGCCCTAGTTGTCGTATCGCCGACGATCGATCGTTGAATCCACCGAACCGCAACCCCTCGATCAAAGGAGATCGGTACTCCACTAATCCCGTCGTGCTCCAGCAAGCTCCGGTGACTCTACTGGTTTCCGTCGAGGTCGACAGCCGCCGGAACCGTCGGCTTTGCTCCTTCCGCAAGAGAGAACAGAGAGAAGGGAGAGATCAGAGAAGTTTGCGTCGGGGCAGAGGAGAAGGGTCGGGTAGAGAATCGGCATTTTTGGGGTTGGGGGAAGAATTAATAAAGGAAAAGAATTTATATTAAACACTTTTCCTCACTTAAATGGGTATCCCAAACAGGCTTATTCCGCGCCCGAATTTAATCCCCTCAAAACCTATCATACGAGCTCCGAAAAATTTCCAGAAAATTTCTAAAAATTCCGGAAAAATCCTATAAGGCTATTTTCCAAATAACCCTATTAATTAAATTTTCCGAGATCTCACATCCTCCCCTACTAATAAAAATTTGGTCCCCAAATTTCGCTATAACTAACCACAACCACTAAAATATAACCATGCAGTATAAATGCTGAAAGAAACTCTAACCCACATACCTCAAGTAAAGAGATAAAGGTATCGAGCTCGGACCGTATCCTCCAGCTCCCAAGTAGCCTCCTCGTCAGAATGATGCTGCCATCCGACTTTAACCAGTCGGACAATCTTGTTCCGTAGCTGACGCTCTCTGTGGTCCAGAATCCGCACCGGAACCTCCTCGTAAGTAACATCAGGCTGAATAGGAACAGATATATCTGACAGAACATGTGCTGGATCGGATACGTATCTCCTCAGCATAGATACATGGAATACATCGTGAATGCCAGCTAGAGATGGTGGTAGCGCCAGACGGTAAGCTACAGCGCCAAAGTCTCTCCAAGATCTGGAATGGTCCAATATATCGGGGAGCTAGCTTACCTCGGAGACCAAATCTCTTCACCCCTTTCGTGGGTGAAACTCTCAAAAATACATGATCACCAGCAGAGAACTCCAGGGGTCTCCGTCTCTGATCAGCATAACTCTTCTGACGGTCCTGGGCCTCTGACATCCTCCGTCTGATAGTGCGAACTAACTCTGCATCCTGCTGAGCTCACTGAGGTCCTATCAGCTGGGCCTCCCCAACCTCTTCCCAGAGGATGGGTGTCCGACAAGGCCTACCATACAACGCCTCAAACGGTGCCATCTGGATAGCCGAATGATAGCTGTTGTAGGCGAACTCCACTAATGGCGGTGGTCCTCCAACCGCCCAAGTCCATGACACAAGATCTCAGCAAGTCCTCCAATGTCTGAATAGTCCACTCTGACTGCCCATCTGTCTGCGGATGGAATGCCGTACTGAAACGGAGCTGTGTGCCCAAGGCCTGCTGCAGACTCTGCCAGAATCGGGATGTGAATCGTGGGTCTCTATCTGATATAATACTCAACGGAACTCCATGCAATCTGGTAATCTCTCGACAGTATAACTCTGCTAATCGATCCAGAGAATCAGTCTTCAGGATCGCTATAAAATGTGCGGATTTGGTTAATCGGTCAACGATTACCCAAATTGCATCATGGCCTCGTCGAGTCCTAGGCAGTCCTACCACAAAATCCATAGTAATGTGCTCCCACTTCCACTCGGGAATAGGGATCCTCTGAAGTAATCCAGCAGGTCTCTGGTGCTCAGCCTTCACCTGCTGACAGACAAGACATCTGGCTACAAACTCCGCGATGTCTTTCTTCATACCGTTCCACCAATAGGAACGCCTCAAATCACGATACATACGGGTCCCACCTGGGTGGATAGCAAATCTAAAACGATGAGCCTCCTGAAGTAACTCCTCCATGAACGGGTGAGACTGAGGTACACATAATCTGCCTCGGAAATAAACAATACCCTCGTCATCTCGTGTAAACTCGGTCTACTGTCCGGAAGCTATCTGGCTGCTAATGAACCGTAAATGCTGATCTCCGGCTCCTCATCCTGATCGACGACTGAGCAACCATGGTAACAAGAATACCCTGCTCTGTCCGTCCCTGCTCCTCAAGGCCCAACTCAGAGAATCCCTGAATCAAGTCCGTGACTAAAGCTCGGTGACAAGCTAAAGTCCCTCTGGACTTCCTGCTAAGTGCATCAGCAACCACATTAGCTTTACCCGGATGGTAGCTAATAGTACAATCATAATCCTTCAGGAACTCCATCCATCTCCTCTGTCGGAGATTGAGTTCCTTCTGTGTGAAAATATATTTGAGACTCTTATGATCAGTAAGAATCTCAAAAGTAATACCATAAAGATGATGTCGCCAAATCTTCAAAGCAAAGATAATAGCGGCTAGCTCTAAATCATGTACTGGGTAGTTCTTCTCATGCTCCTTCAACTGACGAGCAGCATAAGAGACTACCCTAACAGCGCCCAAGCCCTGAAGAGATGCGTCTGTGTAAAGTACGAATCCGTCATCACCAGAAGGTAAAACCAAAACTGGTGTTGATACTAATCTCCGCTTCAGCTCCTGGAAGCTGGTCTCACAAGCCTCTGACCACGTGAATTTCACGCTTTTCCGGGTCAGACGTGTCCACAGCATAGCAATGCTGGAGAAACTCTCGACGAATCGTCGGTAATATCCAGCCAAGCCCAAGAAACTACGAATCTCCTGGACTGACTTCGGCTGCTCCCAGCTAGTGATAGCCTCGATCTTTTGAGGATCTACTGAAATACCTCGGCTAGACACCACGTGTTCTAGAAAACCAACTGAGGGAAGCCAAAATGCACACTTGCTGAACTTCGCATACAGATGATGTCGTCGAAGAGTCTCCAAGACTATGCGAAGATGCTGCGCATGCTCCTCCTCGGAACGCGAATAGATCAATATATCATCGATAAACACAATAACAAACTGATCTAGGTACTCCAGAAAGATACGGTTCATCAGATCCATAAATACTGCAGGAGCATTGGTAAGCCCAAATGGCATTACCAAAAACTCATAATGTCCGTATCTGGTGCGGAATGCTGTCTTCTGAATATCAGAATCTCCAGACCGCAGATCAATCTTAGAATACACTGATGTATCTCTAAGCTGATCAAATAAATCCTTAATCCGGGGCAAGGGGTACTTATTTCTGATAGTCACTGCATTCAGCTGCCTGTAATCAATGCACAACCTCAGAGTACCATCCTTCTTCTTGACGAATAGTACTAGAGAACACTAAGGCAGAATACCGTGGGGTTCTCCACAAGGACACCGAAATGCTCCTGCCCGTGCATGCCATATGCAACTGCTGCAGGGGGAGCTATCCTCTGTTGACGATGCGAAGATTGGGCTTTCGGCCCTCCTCGCTGAATCCCAGACTGACCAAATGGTCCTCCCGAAACAGAAACTTCGGAAGCTACCTGTTGATCCTTCAGCGAACAGTCTCGACTCAAATGTCCAGGTAGTTTGCAATAATAGCAAACTAACTGTCCCAGAGTGCATGCAGAGATGTTGTGCTCTCGAGATCTACATCGGGTGCAGTTGAGAGTCACCGGTGGACTGTTTCCGGTTCTGCTGAGAAGACCGGGAACGTCCAGATGAAGATCGTTCTGACTTCTAGGGTCGACCAGATGACCCAGAAGTACCTTGACCCGTCTGAGTACGACTGCTCTGCTGCTGTCCCGTAGTATGTGACTGTTGGATCTGTCCCGCAGTCCGATCAGTCTGCTTCCTTTTCTTATCAGCATTTACTCTCTGATGAGTAGACCCAATCATGAGAGCTCTATCCAGTGTCTCGGTGTATGATGAAGTACCAAAACCAGACATCTTCAGCTGAAGATGCCCGTCCAGTCCCTGGACAAACTGAAGCATACAAGATCTGTCATCGGCAACTAACTCAGGACAGAATCTGACCAACCGATTAAATTCGGCATTATACTCCATCACTGAGCAGTTATTCTGCCGAAGACTCAGAAAATCCTGCCGACGTGTCATCTGATACGCCCGGGGAAAATACTGACTCTCAAATGCTTCTCTAAATCTCGCCCATGTAATATGCTGCTCGCCTATAATCGAGCGCTGCATATCCCACCATATCTCCACCTCATCTCGTACCTCAAGTACGCAGTAGTAGGCACGATTGGAGGGAGTGTCGGGTATACTGAAGGTGATACCACTAGTGGTACAGTCGAGGTATGTACCTCTAAAGTCAGAACTATCGGGGTCTTATAATCCGACGTGCATATAATATCCTGACGAGTCTGTCCCTAACGGACAAGCTCGACCCGAGCAAATCTCTCTGGAGACTCTGTCTCCAGAGAATCTATCGGCATCTTACGTGGACGTCCACGTCTCGATACCGGAATACATATATGTGTCATATCTGTAAACAAAATATTATCCAGATATCACTACAAGTATGAAAAACTATAAAATTACCTCATTTACCTATTTGCCGTCTGGAGATATCCTGTCGCTGCTTAGCCCCAAATAGAACTTCGTCAAAATACCTCGGAATTCCGAATCGAAAAAAAAAAAATCGACAGAAATCCGCAAATCCGAACATATCCAGATAAGCACACAAAACTCGTAAGAACCAGTATCAGAACTGCTCTTATAACAAAAATATTGTCACGCCCCAGGTAGTCCCTGTCCGAAGAAATTTCGGCAGCATCTCCCCTGTACGGCGGACAATATGAAGCTCAGTATACATATATCTCTATACCTCGGCCACACACGGCCGGAATAATACAATACAATTAAGAAACAAACCACGCAGTTTATATCAACATTCCACACAGATATAATATATGATCAATCCACGCAGTTTAATAAAGAAAGACGATATAGAACCCCGAAGATATATGTAAACCGCCTACTCCACTACAACGAAGAAAACAAATCCACGAAGTAATGAAAATACAACCGCAGCGGAAAACAAAAGTAGCAAACCCGAATGTTCAATGTAAAGTCCACAATACAAACCCACAATACAAGTATATAAGATGCAAAAGCAAAATATAATCCGACAAGAAAATCCTCGCGATAATGGGGCTAGCGACTGGAATATCTCCCGACGGCCTCAACCTGAAAAATAGTAACAACGGGGTGAGTTCAAAGAACTCAGCAGGTAATCCAATAGATATGTACAGCAACATATAACCACCAGTAACATCCTATGGTACAGTACACTAAACCATAGAGCCTACAGTACAGTCTCCTAACAGTACAACCTACGGTACAGTCTCCTAACAGTATAACAGATATGCATAGCTGAGATAAACTGTAATAACCAGCAATAGGCATAAAGTACAGTCTATAGCAAGAACAATAAGAAAATGCATAACTGAAATAAACTGTACTCACCTGCGAGGCTTGGGCAACTGACTGTCAACATACAGAGATAAAATAGTCAGAGCAAAAGCATGTATCCTGTATGCATGTCAATCATATGCAATCACCAAAATGCATCAATCATAACAAATGCAATCCGTGCATATGATGCAATATGACATGGTCACCCCTGACGCCAGTCAGAATCTCACACACAATGGTGAGACCGAGTGGGTAGGGCTGTGACACCGTGCACTCTGCCATCACTGCCCCTGAAGAGTGACCGAGTGGACGGGATGCTGTCGGAGTACACCTATCCTCCTACCTCAGACATAGTGAGGGAGCGCAATGCTCTCATCTCCCGGTACACAATGACGGGGAGGGACCCCGGCTGCAACCCCACTATGAGCGGACCAGCGGAGCACTACAGAGCAACCTATCATACACACCCTAAGTGCTGTGCCACTATCCATGCAATGGTCACGTGTGTAGAGGTCCATGTAGCCGGCCGACGAGCTCAACAACAATGGAGTCGTCAATCGCCCAGCATGCAATCATGCGATATGGTGCGTGCGGCTACAGTATGTCATACCTGAACATATCCTCCTCCATATGCGTAGGTGCCGAAAAGGTAAGCGCATATATAACAAAGACATAAGCAACATGAATCCAACAACATATAACAAGTATCTACAGCAACTAATCATGGGTAGATAAGCACTATAAATATCCATCTCTATAAACATACGTACACATGGTAAGCAGTAAAGGTATACCAGACGAAAGTATAGCAAATAACAGTAGCAACAAGTATCAAATAACTAAACCAGGGAGGTGCTAAAGCTACCAATACCACTAGTCATATATATACTAGACTAACGTATAGCAGACAACAGTAGCAACATGTATCAGGTATCAACTAAACTAACACCAGGGAAATGCTAAATCTACCAAACACTAGTAATTATATATAAGCTACACATATCATAAGACAATATCAAAAAGATAAGTCAAAGGGTACCCGCCTCAAATAGAAGGTACAATCCAGTCCTAATCCAATATCGAGATGCTCGTCTCGAATCAGAGTCCTGTGTCAAACAACATATATATTTTATTTAGCTAGATTCAAATGAAATAGCTAAATAAAATTCCTAAAAACTAAATTAGGGCAAAACCCTAATCACCACAATCACAACTTACCAATTTAAATCTAATGGTCGATTAGGGTTAGTTACCTAATCCCTAATCACCAATTAGATTAGAAATCCAACGGTTGATTAGGATTAATTACCCTAACCCTAACCATTTCATTGGATTTATTCTACACAATTACATCTATGCAATTTAACAACTAATTACAACATGTATCCAAATCCCTCCACATAAACAACTAAGTAAAACCCTAATTCCAATCTAGAACAAGATCATCTAGAATTCAAATCACCCTACACACCTTACCTCGATCCAGTTGCCGTTGATTGTTGAAACCAGAGAAGCTACTGGTTGAAGTGTTGTCGGAACCAAGAACAACTCCACAGCAAGAACAGAACAAGACCTCACCTGACTGCTATCAATCTGATCAAGCAGGAGGTCAAGCGGTGGAGATCACCAATCAAGCAAGACTCTCCTAGCCTCTGCCGACAGCTCGAATGATCCCATCATCTTCAACCGAGACCTAATCAACCACAAGAAGATGAGGATCAAGAATAGGGTATCGGTGATCAGAGAAGAGATCGGGGGAATGGCTCCCGGCGAATCTAGGGCACAAATCAAAGAACAGGGAAGAGGAATAAGGTTCGGATTGCTTACCCATTGAAGCCCTAATCGCCCCTTCCACGCCGGCGATCGGGTGGCACGGCTCGATCCAGATCCGGCCAAGGAAGAGATGGATCGCACTGTGAGCAGTGCGAGGAAAGGAAAGGGAAGGTCGATTGGCTAGGAGACAACACGAATCAACCCCCCGCCGTGCCCTATTTGCCGTATCGCCGACGATCGATCGTTGAATCCACCGAACCGCAACCCCTCGATCAAAGGAGATCGGTACTCCACTAATCCCGTCGTGCTCCAGCAAGCTCCAGTGACTCTACTGGTTTCCGTCGAGGTCGACAGCCACCGAAACCATCGGCTTTGCTCCTTCCGCAAGAGAGAACAGAGAGAAGGGAGAGATCAGAGAAGTTTGCGTCGGGGCAGAGGAGAAGGGTCGGGTAGAGAATCGGCATTTTTGGGGTTGGGGGAAGAATTAATAAAGGAAAAGAATTTATATTAAACACTTTTCCTCACTTAAATGGGTATCCCAAACAGGCTTATTCCGCGCCCGAATTTAATCCCCTCAAAACCTATCGTACGAGCTCCGAAAAATTCCCATAAAATTTCTAAAAATTCCGGAAAAATCCTATAAGGCTATTTTCCAAATAACCCTATTAATTAAATTTTCCGAGATCTCACAGGAACCATCTGATTCAGGGCTTTGGAAAACGAGGTTGGATCTTGGCCATTGATTTTGAAAAGACAGCTGTCGCATCAAATCCAAATACTCACCTATCACATCACACATGTGGCAGCAAGGATAGGTGGCCGTGACATTCGATTACAGGTGGCATTAATGAGTAAGGAGAAAGCATAATTACAAGGCATGTCCAAGCATGCTTTGCATTAATAGATGGGGATTTGAACGACTTTTGAGAAATTATGGTGACATCAATGATAATTAAAAGGCACTACATGGAGGTGAGGGGTCGAAGCAGAGATTAGAATGAAGTTGGAAAATGACTAAGTGTTGCCCACGATAGATCCGAGCACCACCAACCTCAGAGTATACATAGCCAATTGGAAGAATGACCAAAAGAAAGTTCAAAGTTAGCCAAAACGCACATGATAGTAGAGCAACGGCTCTAAACCCTAGCATCTCCGATCGGAGAAAAGCAACTTCTCGACAAATGACAAGAGGCTAGTAATGAACGACACAATTGAGCGGTGGCTATAAACTCTTGAGCAGTGAAGATTACAGTTGAGCGGTGACTATAAACCCTTGAGCATGGAATATCACAACTGAGTGGCGACTATAAACCTTTGAGCAATGAAGATTATAGCTGAGCGATGGCTGACCTTGGAATATCACAGCTGAACGACGGCTATAAACCCTTGAGCGTGGAATATCACAGTCGAGTAACGACTATAAACTCTTGAGCGTGGAATATCACAACCGAGCAATGACTATAAACCCTTGAGCATGGAATATCATAGCCAAGCAGCGGCTATAAAACCTAGAATGATTGATCGGCAAAAGTGTCGGCAGAGAACATCAAGTGTCTAGTCAGTCGGACTTACAACCTCCTTCGACTAGACTTGAGGAGAAGTCTTGTGATACGGTGATGAAGAGGGACCCCACCAGAGGTGAGTCATAGCAGGGAAGGCTCGCTGACGTGGAGGTCAAAGTCAAGAATGGTCAAAGACCCAGGGCGGTCGAACGACGTGATGATCGAATGCACCAAGTTGGCTTAGCAGCAAGCTGAATGACCCTAATCTGAGAGCTCTCAAAATGGGAGTTAGGAGACAAGCAGCAACTGTTGGATCATGAAATGTCGATAGAGGGGGGGGGGGGGGGTGAATATCGATTCGAAAAATAATGAGTATAAGCGTAGCGGAATAAAAATTGAACACAGTGTTTTTTTACTTCGTTCGGAGCCTGTGATAACTCCTACTCGAAGGCCCGTACTCCGTGAGTACTTTCGTTGGGCAATTCACTAGCAATTCAAAATAATGATTACAAAAACAGTACAATGAATGCTAATGAAAATTAAAACAAATACCGACAAGAAAGAAAAGGAAGGAGCGTAGTGTCGGAGCTTTGTTAGTGTCGCAGAAGCGCAGAGCAGTAGAAGACTTTTCTTTTTCCGTTGTTGTACTGAAGCTCCCCTCTGACCCTTCTTTTATATGATGCTCAGGGCGCCCTGGATTCCTTCCAGGCACCCTGGTGAGACGTGGCAAGTCCAACCAGCGAGCTCCAAGTGGCGACGCGCGATCAGGATGATTTTTGCCTCCAGGGCGCCCGGATCCCCTCCGGGCGCCCGAATCCCCTCCGGGCACCCGGACCACCTTTTTCTAGTGAACAGCTTTCCTGCAAAACAAGGTTGGTCCAAGACAAGTAATTCCTGTAAAATAAAGTGTTAGTTCAGTCTTATGAATTTAGTATAAGAAGTATGACTTAGATTCCGTCTTTCCGAGACCGGAATCTAGTCACGATCTCGACTTAGATATCCGAAATGGATCTAAGCCGGATCGACGCCTAATGTTCCCTTCCCGGGAACGCGTCCTCGCAGTCACTCCCCTCTAGTGACTTACCTCACTTACCTGCCAGACGTCCGGTCAGCCCTTCGACCCGTCTGGACTTCTCGCCAGCTATCCGGTCAGCCCGTCGACCTAGCTGGACTTCTCGCCAAGCGTCCGGTCAGCCCGTCGACCAGCTTGGACTTCTCGCCAGCTATCCGGTCAGCCCGTCGACCTAACTGGGCTTCGTGCCAGACATCCGGTCAGCCCGTCGACCTGTCTGGACTTCTCCTGCACACTCGATCAGAGTGTTAGACAATAACAGACTAACTTAACCTGATTTGTCATTCATCAAAACCTGGGTTAAATCGTTAGTGCTAACCCCACCAACAATCTCCCCCTTTTTGATGGAATGACAACCTGGTTAAGTTAGTGAAAACATATGCACGAAAAAAACAAGCATTTAAAGGGTATTTAGTGAAAACATATGCACGAAAAAAACAAGCATTTAAAGTATTTTTAAGTTAGTTTGTATTTTCAATTCTGGTTTAGCTAACTTAACCACCTAACCCTCCCCCTTTGGCATTCATCAAAAATAAGCATGGATTAAGTAAGCATAGACTTCAGTAAAAAAAATGTTAAGATAATCTGGGGGAGTTTAAACTTTTGAAAACTTGTTTAAAGCATTAGCTTTTATATTTTAGAAAAATAGCTAAGTTTCAAACACAAGTGTATAAGTTCTAAATTTCAATATCAAATTTTAAATTTTCTAAACAAGTTTCAATTTTGAAATGCTTTTCAAAAAAATTCCAAGACTGAGTTTGAAAATTTTATTTTTCAAAACTGATTGAAATTTATTTTTCAACACTAAGTTTGTAAACGATTCTATTTTCAAAATTAAGGAAAATGATTTTGAGAAGCTTAGTTTGTAAACTTAAGTTTTAAAAAATCTAATTTTCACAATTTTCAATAACAAAGCAATTTTTAAAACTAAGTTTTGTAAAATTTAACGTTCAAGTCAAATTGTCAAAATTAAGTAAAATCAAATTTTAAGGACTAGATTTTTAAATTCAATTTTCAAAACTAAGTTAAATCTAATTTTCAAAATAAATTTTCAATCAAAAGTAAAACTCAATTCTTAAAAACAACTTAGTTTTATAAGAGTTAGTTTTCAAAAATAGGTTTAAGAAATTTTTAAGAAAACATTTTTCAAACACAAATTTTAAAATATTTTAAATAAAATAAAATTTTTAATTAATTCCTCCCCCTGAACCTAACATAAAATTTTGAAAATATTTGCTAAAAATATTCAAAGAATTTTTTTTTAAAAAAAAAATACGGTAGAATTTTCTTGAGAGATTTTAAAGAGAAGATTAAAAAAAATAACGCTTAAGGAGATAATTAAAAAAATAAACCTCCCCCTGAATTTGATACTCCTTTAATGTATTAATCCTCCTTATTTATTACTCCCCCTTAATATAAAATTTTACTACCGTAACATATTTTCGTACCTAAGTGTTTTAGACGATTGTATAATTATCTTTATAAAATTATTCATTTAAATTTGACTAAACGTAATTAACGTTAGATTCAGTTGAAATAAGTGTAATGTTAAGTAAGATAAGTTGTTATTAATTCAATAATTGATCAATATTAACAATTTATTGATTGAATTTTGCTTGATTCAATAATTTAATATAATCAAAATTTTGTATTAATTGATGAAGGTGTTAGTTATAATTTAACTTTTCATTTTCTTCCTTTTAAGTTGGATTAACTTAGTTTAAAGTTGGTAGTAATTTGAAGTTAAACTCGTTATTAAATAAGGTTAAGTAAGGTTCAATTTAAGTCAAACTTTAATTATGTTTTAATAAAAATAATTAATATTTTAAAGGTTGATTAAAAAAAATGACTTAGAGTAATTTTAATACTTTTACTAAGTTTAAACCTAGGTTCTAATCAAATCAAGCTTAGTTCTCAAATAAGGTTAGATTAAAACAATTAGTTATTTACTTATTAATTACTTGATTAAGTTTAAAGTCAAAATTTTTAGTTTTAAGTTTTATCTTAGGTATGAATTTAAAGTTTTAATTCTAAGTTATATTAAGTCTTAAATTTAGGTTTTAAATTTAAGTTCTAAAGTTTTAAGTAATTTAAGTGCATTAGTATTAAAATAATTTTTTAAAATAGGTTTTTTTAAAAAAAAAATGGTTTTTAAAGGATTTTTAAAATAGTTTTTAAAAGATTTTTAAAATAGTTTTTAAAGTAATTGTTTAAAAAATCTATAGAAGAATTTTTTTTAAAAAAAAAATTTAAATGATTTTTAAAAGAATTTTTAAAATAATTTTTTAAAATGTTTTAAAATAATTTTTAAAAGAATTTTTAAAATACTTTTTAAAAATAATTTTTAAAAGGTTTTAAAAGAATTTTTAAAATGATTTTTAAAAGTGTTTTTTTTAAATTAATTTTTACAATGTTTTAAAATAATTTTTAAAGTTAATTTTAAAATATTTTTTTTAAAAAAAATAATTTAATTTAAAAAATAATTTAGTTTTAATTCGAAATTTAATTAATTCGAAATTTAATTTGAAATTCAATTTGAAATTTGAAAATTAATTTTAATTTAATTTGAAATTCAAATTTTAATTTTAATTTAAAATTCAAAATTTAATTTTAATTAATTTTAATTTAATTTGAAATTCGAAATTTAATTTTAATTTGAAATTCAAAATTTAATTTTAATTTGAAGTTCAAAATTTAATTTTAATTTAATTTGAAATTTGAAATTTAAAATTTAATTTTAATTTGAAATTCAAATTTTAATTTTAATTTGAAATTCAAAATTTAATTTTAATTTGAAATTCAAAATTTAATTTTAATTTAAAATTCAATTTGAAATTCGAAATTGAATTTTAATTAATTTTACTTTAATTTGAAAATTAATTAATTTAATCCTTATTTATCTTACCCGATCTTAGATTATCAATCAGGGAATCCTATAATTTTGTGAGATGAATTAGATTTAATTACAGAGTTTGGTTTAACTTGTGTTAGATTCAGGTTTAGCTTTGGTCTCAACAAATAGGCATTCTTCGGATAAACTTCTAAGCTTGGTGAGTCACCTGGACATCATTAGAAGTAACCAACCTTTCGAGGTTTTCCGAATAGTCCTATCCACGGAGCTTAGTACTAAACCTTGGTCTAACTAGTTAGGATCCGTAAGGGGTAGCTTCGGTCAGTTCCACTTGGCCAAATGCACCAGATCGAAGTCATATCTTTCTAGACATGCGATGCCCAAGCTTCCCCAACGTACTATCATCTAAAACTTCACCAGTACTACTTGTCAAATTAAACTTTTGTCCCTATTTATTTTATTCCTAACTACCCTGCAAGGTAGTCTACTCTTATTTTACCCTTATCGGGTAGATTAATTTTGAAGGTGCCAGCTATTCTGGAGCCTTCTTTGAATTATTGGCCTTTAATTTAAGATTTTTGTATAATTAGAGTTGGTTTTAGTTAAATTTTAATGTTTAATTTGTAATTTAAATTTAAGTTTTTAATTTTGAATTAATTAAATTGGTCAAATTATCTTTCTTTAAGAGAGTGTATTTAATATTTGAATTTTCTTTCAATTTCAATTTTATTGGATTAATTGAATTAAATAGCTTATTTTTAAAGTTTAAGTTTTTATTTATTTTTAAATTTGAATTAACTAAATTGTTTGAATTATATTTTCTTAACGGTTTATCTTTTAGCTTTTTATTAATTGTTAATTTTGAAATTTCTAGATTATTTTTGTTTAATATGTTATCTTTAACATTTAATTTTAAGTTTGTTAAATTCCGTTTTGATTTTATCAAAGTGTTTGATTTTATCCTTATATTTTCTTTGCCTTTTAAATTGATATGGTTAATTGAATTTATTAAATTAGTTTTATCTTTAAAGTTTAATTTTTTATTAATTAAATTATCTTGGTTTTGGATAGCATTTGCTAGACTGATTTTATCTTGATTATTAAATATTTTATCAAGGTATTTATTGATTTTATCCATTTTCTCATTTTTAGCATTTAAATTCAAATTTATTTTAATGTTTGACTTATTTATGTCTAAATGCTCACCTAATTTTAAATTTTCTGAATTAATTAAATTATTTGAATTGATTTGGTCATTGTTCTGTTTGACCAAGTCAAGGTTGATGCCAAATTGATCAGAGTCTTGATTGACTTGATCAGAGTCTAGATTATTTTGTGATTTTGAATTTAAATCATTTAAATCTAGATTATCATGCATCATACTTGGACTAATTTCATACTTATCATCATGCTGATTATTTAAACTACTATTAGCAGGGGTATTTTGGTAAAAATTACTAACCTTGAGCGCAACCCCTAATTCAGTAGGCTTCTCCATTGGATTTGACTTGAGTCCATATTTGACTTTAACTTGATCTTCTAGCTCCATCGACGTCTCGTGAAGCTTGATCAACTGGGTCCACAGCTCATATGCATTCTTGTACTTTTCTAATCTGCATAAAATATTGTTAGGTAAAACATTACAAATAATGTTACTTACCTTTTTGTTCAGTTCCGAGTTTTGAGAAGGTTTCCTCAAAATTAGCATATAATCGATGTCTACGCTTCCTAAGAAGCATTCCATTAATCACTTCCAGTAGTTGAAGTCTTCATGATCGTATGGTGGTGGTTCGCAGGGGTTCCGTCCTTCTTGAAGAGTCATTATTCTTGCACACAGAGAAACAGAAGAAAATCCCAAGACTTAGTCTTGGATTAGTAGTGCTGAAAAAATTAATATTTCACTATTTTTGGAAAAAAAAATAATAAAATATTATTAAAATATTAATAAAATATTTGAAAAAATATTATTTCAAAATTTTGAAAATGTAATATTTTTTAAATACTAAATAATGGTGAAAAGATAGCGATGTATTTTTCAAAAACCGTTTTGGAGGGAAAAAACGAAAGGCGTAGAGGGGGAAAAAACAATATCTAATTTTTTTTCTTTAAAACAACCCCCCTTTGCTTTGCTTGATTGGTGGTTGCACCAAATCAGAGCGGTACCTGCTCTGATACCACTTGTTGGATCGTGAAATGTTGATAGAGGGGGGGTGAATATCGATTCGAAAAATAACGAGTATAAGCGCAGCGGAATAAAAATTGAACACAGTGTTTTTTTACTTCGTTCGGAGCCTGTGACGACTCTTACTCGAAGGCCCGTACTCCGTGAGTACTTTCGTTGGGCAATTCACTAGCAATTCAAAATAATGATTACAAAAACAGTACAATGAATGCTAATGAAAATTAAAACAAATACCGACAAGAAAGAAAAGGAAGGAGCGTAGTGTCGGAGCTTTGTTAGCGTCGCAGAAGCGCAGAGCAGTAGAAGACTTTTCTTTTTTCGTTGTTGTACTGAAGCTCCCCTCTGACCCTTCTTTTATATGATGCTCGGGGTGCCCTGGATTCCTTCCGGGCGCCCTGGTGAGACGTGGCAAGTCCAACCAGCGAGCTCCAAGTGGCGACGCGCGATCAGGATGATTTTTGCCTCCAGGGCGCCCGGGCGCCCGGACCTCCGAGTGCCCGGACCACCTTTTTCCAGCGAACAGCTTTCCTGCAAAACAAGGTTAGTCTGAGACAAGTAATTCCTGTAAAATAAAGTGTTAGTTCAGTCTTATGAATTTAGTATAAGAAGTATGACTTAGATTCCGTCTTTCCGAGACCGGAATCTAGTCACGATCTCGACTTAGATATCCGAAATGGATCTAAGCCGGATCGACGCCTAATGTTCCCTTCCCGGGAATGCGTCCTCGCAGTCACTCCCCTCTAGTGACTTACCTCACTTACCTTCCAGACGTCCGGTCAGCCCTTCGACCCGTCTGGACTTCTCGCCAGCTATCTGGTCAGCCCATCGACCTAGCTGGACTTCTCGCCAAGCGTCCGGTCAGCCCGTCGACCCGCTTGGACTTCTCGCCAGCTATCCGGTCAGCCCGTCGACCTAGCTGGGTGCCAGACATCCGGTCAGCCCGTCGACCTGTCTGGACTTCTCCTGCACACTCGATCAGAGTGTTATACAACAATAGACTAACTTAACCTGATTTGTCATTCATCAAAACCTGGGTTAAATCGTTAGTGCTAACCGCACCAATAGCAACTACCAGTCTCGGCCAATCGGACGCTACGGCTGAGAGGACAACAATTAGCTCCCTGACAACAAGAAGGTTAAGTAGAGGATAGGGTAATAGTTTCGAGCAGCACGATAGAATGGGGCCAACCCTACTAAGCTGCATCCGGTCGGCCAATTGTAGGGCCCACCTCCATATCTCTTCATATTGATAACAAAGCAAGTACAACAAGTAAATTATACTTTATAAGCTTCTAACCTGTCATCTTAGATATTTGCATGCTCATTGTGTCAGAGACACTTTTTGACTTATCTTTTCTTATAACACTTTAGAAAATGAGCATTTGCTTTGATATACGTGCACAAATGATACTAGGGCACTATAAAAGGAGGTTTCTATCTACAGGCGGAGGTATGCGATGCTTCACTATTGAGCATGCCTTTTCTATAGCATTTTTACTGTTTTTCTTCTTCTCGCACTAGTTGCTAACTTGAGCGTCAGAGGGCCAATGTCAGGGATCTCCTCCCTAGCCCGGCATTAATGACATTTGTTGTAGGATCGCGTGGAGTCTTCACTTCGGCAACCTTCAAGCCAACATCCCCAACTTGCCATCTTCTTCCCTTTCAGATAAGATCACACGGGAAGGGAGTCGATGAGCTTGATACATCTGAGGGATAATGTGCTATGAAAGAGTACACTTGGATGAGAAGGATGTGCACGATGTTCAAGGGATGAGAAGTCAGGGAGGAAGCCTGCTCGAGGAGAAGGTCGGAGTTGGGTTCTGGTGAGCTCAACTACAATTAGCCGGAGCATAACCCACGCGAAGAGATCGGCTAAGGAGCTGATCTATCTCAGGGAAGGCACCCTCCATGGCTTGGAAGGTGCCTTCTATGAACATTGTCGAAGGCGCCTTCAAGCCTATAGAAGGCACCTTCGATAGTCCTTGGCCGAAGATAGATTTTTATCTTCGGCGTATAAAAGTTATCACATTGGAGGTGCCTTGGACCTAATCAAAGCGGCCTTCAAGCTACTGATAATATTTTCCAAGAGCTATAAAAAGGCCTCTAGACCTAAGAATTTAACCACAATTCTTGTATTCATTTCCTAGTTTATTTCTAGGTTATCAACGAGTGTAAGAGGCTTCTTTACCTTTCAACATAAGAGATTATCTAGTGCTTTCAGCTGCCTTGGATTAACAACCACCTAGGTTGTAACCAAGTAATTATTTTACCTCTTTTATTTTATTAGTTGTTCAATTAATTTATTATAATTGTGCTATCTAACGAAGTTCAAAGATCGACAAAGGATTATTTTTATTTTACAAGAAATTCACCCCCTCTTACCGGTCGCAATGGGACCAACAAGAACAACAATAACCCTTAACTTAGAATCCATTGTCATTATCAAAACTCAGGTTCGATCATCTGGTGCTCCTTATACTAATAATCTCCCCCTTTTTAATTATGGTAACACAATTCAAAGCTAAGTTAACCAAGTACATAATATTTCAAACAAGTTAAGAACAAGTAACTATTTTCACAAGTAAGAATTTGAAAAAGTTGTTTCAAAAGATAGGACTTTTCAAAAAAAAAAAACTAAATTGAGATTTTAAAACTCCCCCTAAAACATAACACTTTCCTAACTTTTCCTTTTTAAAAAAACTTAGCTAAATTCTTAGCTTTTGAAAAGGGGTGCTTTAAAAAAACTTAGTTAAGTACTTAGCTTTTAAAAAGATTTCTTTGATGAAAAAAAAACTTAGTTAAGTACTTAGTTTTTTTAAAAGATTTCTTTGATGAAAAAAGACTTAGTTAAGCACTTAGCTTTTAAAAAAATTTCTTTGATGAAAAAAGACATAGTTAAATACTTAGCTTTAAAAAAAAAATCTTTTAAAAAAGGACTTCACTTAACTAATATTATTTTTTAAAAAAATCTTTTAAAAAGGACTTCACTTTAAAAAGGACTTAACTTAACTTAACTTCTATTACTTCCCCTTTGACATATATCAAAAAAAAATTTCAAGTAGAGAGAAAATCTATTAACTTATTAAAATTAGTACTTAATTTTAAAAAACTAATTTACAAATTGAAAACATATTTTAACTTTAAGCTCCCCTTGATTAGTACTTTAAAAACTTTTCAACTACGTGCTTTTAAGTTTGAGGGGATAGTCGGACAATTAAAATAGATAATTTTTCTCCCAGAGTCCAAGCATGAAAAGATCAAAGTAAAAGGAATTTTTGTAAAAATAAAATCTTAAAAACAAACATCTACTTTCTTTAGAAAAATGTTTAACCTTTAACTACTAATTGTTTACTATAAGGTAGTAGCATTCAAGTTAAATAAGTGATCCAGTTAGTTTGAATCTATTATACTAAGCACATTCTTAATTGTCTTCTAAGTGTACAAAACTCAAGTTCAGATAAGGATTTTGTGAAAATGTCTACTAGGTTTGATTTAGACTCAACATAGTCAAATACAATATCACCCCTAGCTATATGATCTCTTACAAATTGATGTTTAACTTCTATGTGTTTAGTCCTTGATTGGAGTATTGGATTTTTTGTTAAATTGATTGAACTTGTGTTATCAATTGAAACTTTTGTATTTTTATATTTTAATTGATAATCTTTTAAATTGTGTATCATCCATAAGAGTTGAGATATACATTTTCCTATAGCTATGTACTCTGCTTCAGTAGTGGACAAGGCAACATAATATTGCTTTTTACTGGGCTAGTTTACTAGGCACTGACCTAGAAGTTGACAGCTTCTACTTGTAAATTTTTTATCTAATTTACACCCAGTATAATCTAAGTCAGAGTACCCAACTAAGTCAAATGTGCTAGTCCTAGGATACCAAAGATCTATACTTAGTGTGCCCTTAATGTATCTAAGTATTCTTTTTACACTTGTTAAGTATGATTTTTTTGCACATGATTGATATCTAGCGCACATACCAATTGTAAATAAAATATTTGGTCAACCTGTAGTTAAGTATAGTAGACTTCCTATTGCACTTCTATAATATTTGAAGTCTACTGATTTACCTTCTAAGTCAAAGTCGATTTTTACATTGGTTGTCATTGGGGTATAAATACTTTTAGAAATTTCTATTCTAAATTGTTTAATTAACTCTTTAGCATATTTTGTTTGGTAGACATAAATGTCTTCTTTTTTTGGTTTATTTGTAATCCTATAAAGAAATTAAGTTCTCCTACCAAGCTCATTTCAAATTTATTTTTCATTAATTTAATGAATTCTTTTAAAAATTTTATTTTAGTTGAACAAAAAATTATATCATCTACGTAGATTTGGCCTATAAAAATATCCTTTTCTAATGCTTTAACAAATAAGGTTTGGTCTATATGGCATTGTTTAAACCCTTTAGATATTAGGTATGTTGATAGTTGTTCATACCAAGACCGAGGTGCTTGTTTTAGTCTACATTGTAAAATACTGAAAATTAGCGAATAATGATAAGGGATTTTTCCGGAATTTTTGGAAATTTTTTGGAAATTTTTCGAAGCTCGTATGACTAATTTTACGGGGATAAAATGGGGCCCGGGAAAGTCTGATTAGGCTATCCTGTTTTAATGAGGAAAAGTTTTAATTTCTTTTTCCTTATTCCTTTTTCTTTTTCTGTTTTTATTTCTTTTCTTCATTTTCCTTTTCCCCATCCCACACGAGCCGAACTCTTCTCCCCTGCAGAAACCATGCGCCGACGCCGAAATTCCTCTCTCGATCTTCTGCCCTAGCCGTCGCGAGGGCACCGCCGGCTCCTCCTCTCGGCCAATCTATCCTCGCCGGCCGACGAGAGCCGAGGATAAAGCCCCGTCGCCGGCCACGCATCGAGCCCTAGGTCTTTCTCTCTCGGCGCCGGTTGCTTCTTCCTCCGGTACCGGAGCCGTGGCCGAGGGATGTGCTTCTCCTCCCTTGCCGGTGCTCTCGGTTTTTCCTCTGCTCATCGCCCCGATCGCTGCTGTGCCCTAGCTTTCACTGCCAAGCCGAGGTGGCGTCGCTGCATCCCACAGGAACCCTAGCGCCGGCCTTCTCCACGCTGGGCCTTTTACCGATGCCGACTTCTTCCTCTGCTGCCTCTCTGCGCAGATGCATTTCCGACTCCACTGCAGCCACGCATGCCCTAGGGTGGAGCTTTCTCTGGGCATCTCTGCCTGACGTCTCCATCTGGACCGGTGGTCCTTGCGAGCAGCTAACCCCATCAAACTCCTCTTGGCTGACAAGTCGTCGACTACTGCTGTTAGTTGTGCCTTCTGTTCTCAGCGCACCACACACACGAATGTGTATGCTGATTACATCATTGTTGGGTTCAACACCAGCCTTCTGCCATCGCCGAAGAACTACCACTAACAGGAGATTAGGGGTAACGACTTTGCCCTATCTAAGTTATTTTATGCAGATGATTTAAGCAAATTGAATGTGAATTTAGAGATTTATGGGTGTATTAATTGTGGATTGAGGTAGTGATTTGAAGGGACAATGGTTTCGCCTTCCCTGGTTATCATTACCAAGAGTAAGAACCTTCAGACAAAGTTCCGGCAGTAGGTTTTTTTCTGGTTGTGAGTCATCAGCAGAGTATCCTGCTGCCGACGGTCCCATTGGAGCTTCGCTTGGTCTCGACCACTATTACTGATGTGAGGATGCGCCGTTAGTGAGGCAACATCAGGGTGCACTGGAATTGGGTGAGTTTTAGAGTTGATTTTATCCCTGCTTTGGATTTGGTAAATGATTCATGATGCTTAATAAATTTAGGCGTTAAGAGATAATGTATGGATTGAGTGAAGATAAATGAAGTTTCCTAATTGAATTAGGAATTTGGTTTAGCTATTAGATGCTTGTTGGTATAGCTAATTATACGTTTGATATACAGGACTTTGATTCGAGACAGGCGCCTCGACGTAGGATTTCTGGATACGATCTTCTGTTGAGGCGGGTACCTCTTAACTTATCTTTTATGATATTGTCATTGGATATGCATAGTATTTTATAACTACAAGCAATGAACATGTTTGTCTTTGGTATGTCACTGTTTGATATCTATAGCATGTTAGGTTTGTCGCCTGTGATGTATTCGTGCTTATATCACATGATTTGTTGCCATGAGTATCTTATTGCCATGAGTACTTTATTACCTTATGTATCTTAGTTTCTAGAGTAAGTGACATACCATGTTTTAATGAGGTTAGGACTAGGTTCTGGATTTTTGGTTTTAGTCATGTGTATCTAGATTATCTGATACTTAGGTTTTTATGCCATGACTGGCTTGTGTACCTCTGTTTGTTTGTCATATATGGTTCGTGTACCTAGACCTTGTTCTTTGATCTGTGCATATTGTTGGTACATAGGTTATGGAAGAGGGATATGTTTAGGATCTAGGTTGTTATACCAGAGAGGACCTGTATATCCTGGATCCGTGGATTTGACCTATTGATACTGTGGTACCCATATTATGTATATATGGATTTTTCTATGCTGATCAGGATATTCCATACTTATTATGTTCAGGACATAGGTTTTTGATATTCTATCTGACCTGTGTACTCTAGATCTTGGTATGTGACCATCAATTTTACAGTACTCATTTTATATATATGGATATGGTTATGTTGATCAGTTTTTCTATGCTTAGTGACATGCATCATGCTGTTCGATTATCGGCTCCACTATGGTTGAGCTCATCGCCATTCGTATCTTCGCGTGGTTTAGTGGTATATCGTACGGTGTGTGGCGGTTCTGCGTTTAGCTCCGTTGGTCGTATGACTCGGTAGTGGCCGTGATCGACTCACTTCTGTTTGCTCCGGCATTTAGTGTAGAATGTAGTGGCCGTGACGGTGGACTCTATTGCTCCGTTGGTCGGTGACTCGGTAGTGGTGGCCGTAGATTTCCTCCCGTCGTCGTGTCTGGGAGATGAGGCGTTGAGCTCCCATTTATGATTTGGGGTCACGGGACGGGAGTACTCCGACAGCGTCCAGTCCACTCGGTCGGTAGAGTGTACGGTGTCACAACCCTACCCACTCGGTCTCACCATTTGTGTGTGAGATGGTGACTAGCGTCGGGGGTGACCATGTCATATTAGCATATGCATGATGTTTATATTCTTATGATTGTGTTTCTGCGTTTGGTTCTTGCGTTTTGGTTGGATCGTATTTTGACTGCGTACGGGATTATTGACACTTCGGTTTGGACGACCTTTTATGCGGATAGGAGTTCCGGTGAGTCTGACTTCCTCGATTACCTTCGGTTTCATATTCCTATATATGATTAGGTATTCCATGTTTGTTGTTGTTAGATATATCTTACTACTCATGTCCATTGGTATTCGCTGAGTTGTTGAACTCACCCCCGTTGACACTATCTTTTCAGGTACCAGGTTATTTATGGTGTCGCTTGGAGCATCCTGTCTGCTGGTCCCCACGTCACATCAAAAGACATACCTCCGTTTTATTATTATTTTATCTTGGTATATGAGATGTATGTATTTGGCTTTGTGTGTTCCGGTTTTGTTTCCGGGGTGTTGTGTTGTTATGTAGTGTAAGCCTAGCCGGCTAGCAGTGTGTTTTTCGCTGTATGGACTTGTCTTTATGTATTTTTCGCTGTGTTGGTTTTTTGGTTTCAGCCGAGTGGGCTGATAGAAATATATATATAACTGCGTGGTTGTGGATATATTTGTCCAGCCGTGTAGGCTGAGATTATTAACTGCGTGGTTGTGTGTATATTCCAGCCGCCTGTGGCTGATGTATATTATGCCTGTAGAAATGCTTCAGATTGTCACCGGTACAGGGGAGGTGCTGCCGAAATTTCTTCGGACAGGAACTCCTCTGGGGCGTGACATACATAATACTTTCTTTAACCTAAAGACATGGTTTGGGTGATCTAGGTCTTAAAATCCTAGAGGTTGATTTACATACACTTCTTCTTTGATGAATCCTTTAAAGAATGCAGACTTTATGTCCATTTGAAATAATTTGAATCTCTTATGTGTTGCATAAGTTAGCAGCATCCTAATAGATTTAAGTCTGGCTACAGGTGCATAGGTTTCATCATAATCTAACCCTTCTACTTGGTTTAACCCCGTAGCTACTAGTCTAGCTTTATTTCTTATTATTTCTCCTTTATCATCTAGTTTATTTCTAAAGACCCACTTGATTCAATTATGGATTTATTTGTGGGTTTAGGTACTAGTTCCCAGACTTGATTTCTTTCAAATTAAGCTAGTTCTTTTTGCATTGTAATTATCCAATCTAGGTTAGGTAGGGCTTCTTCTAGAGTCTTGGGTTAAATTTTGGAGATAAGGGCTATTGGACTAAGTTTCTATAGGATGATCGAGTTCAAACTCCTAGGGTTAGGTCACCCAATATTTTATCAGGTGAGTGGTTGGTTCTTACCTTAGGTGGTCTTATTTCAGGATTAGTACTTAGTTCTTTTGATTCACTTGATTCATGTTTAATTTCATTAACTTCATCATCTTCTATGTTTCTTGTATTTTGATTATTATTTTCATTAATTAAATTAGGTAGGTTATTATCTTCATCAAAAATTACATTGGTTGTTTCTTTAACTTTTAGGGTATTTTTGTTATAGACTTTATAGGCTCTACTGGTTGTGGAATACCATAAGAAGATGTTAATTGTTGATTTTGATGTAAATTTATCTAAATAATCCTTAGTGTTTAATATGTATACTTTACATCCAAAAACTTTTATATAGCTTAGGTTGAGTATTTTATTATAATATATTTCATAATGGGTTTGATTGCAAAATTTATTTGTTAATATTCTATTTTGAATGTAACAAGTTGTGTTTATTTCTTTTGTCCAAAATTGATTACTTAGGTTGTATTCATTTTACATGGTTCTAATAGCTTCTTGTAATGCCCTATTTTTTCTTTCCATTAGTCCATTTTGTTGAGGGGTTCCGTGACATGAAAATTTATGGTGATATCCATTAGTTTGGTAAAATTCAGTAAACATATGATTTTCCAATCCCCCGTCCTTGATCACTTCTGATTCTTTTAATCTCTTTTTTATTTTCTATTAATTTACAAAAATTATTAAAGGTTTCAAAGATTTCATCTTTGGGTTTTAAAAATTTTATCCAAGTAATCTTCAGTAGTTATCAATTATTACAAAGCAGTATTAGTTTCTGCTTAGTGACTGGTTCAGTATAAATTAAATAGGTCTAAATGTAGGAGCTCAAGTATTGAGTTGGTTTGATTTATATTAGTTAATTTGTGGGTTGATTTAGTTTGTTTGCCTTGTTAACAAGCATTACAAATTGAGTTTTCTAAATTTCTTAATTTTAGTATACCTCTAACCAAATCATTTTGACTTATTTTTGAGATGAGTCTTATATGAGTGTGACCCAGTCTTCTGTACCACAGTTTAGTTTCCTTTTATTGTGTCAATAGACACTTGAGTGAGGAGGTTGGTAAGTCAATTGTGTAAATATTATTTTCCCTAATTCTCTTAAGTGTAATTTTAGAATTTTCAAGATTTTTAATTACACACTCAGAATTTGAAAAAGTTATTAAGTAGCTTGAGTCACACAGTTGACTTATACTAAGTAAGTTAAACTTAAATATACCAACTAATAAAACTTTTCGAATAATAAAATCAGAGATCAGTTCAATATTGCCTATTTCGATTATCTTGAGTTTTTCATTATTGTCAAACGCAACTGATCCTAGGTTCTTGAGTTTTAAGTTGGTGAACTTCAATCTGTCTCCAATCAAGTATCTAAAACGTCCACTATCCAACATTCATTGGTCCAAATCATTATGTTCCTACACATAAAGTATTTGATTTGGATCCAATTTAAATGAATTATAAAATTGATTGATTAGATTCAACTCCTTATATTCCATCTCACCCAATCTAGATTGTCAATTATGTTATTCCTATGTGTGCTAATGAAATAGTTATTAATGTTACCAGAGTTAGTTAAATTTTAATTAAGTTTAATTAGGTTTAATTTTAGTTAAGTTTGATTAGGTTTAATTTTGGTTAAGATTGATTAGGTTTAATTTTAGTTAAGTTTGATTTAATTTTAGTTAAGTTTGATTAGGTTTAGTTTTGGTTAAGTTTGATTATGTTTGATTTTGATTAAGTTTGATTAGGTTTAATTTTAGTTAAGTTTGATTTAATTTTAGTTAAGTTTGATCAAGTTTAGTTTTGGTTAAGTTTGATTATGTTTGATTTTGATTAAGTTTGATTAGGTTTAATTTTAGTTAAGTTTGATTTAATTTTAGTTAAGTTTGATCAGGTTTAGTTTTTGTTAAGTTTGATTATGTTTGATTTTGATTAAGTTTGATTAGGTTTAATTTTAGTTAAGTTTGATTTAATTTTAGTTAAGTTTGATCAAGTTTAGTGTTGGTTAAGTTTGATTAGGTTTAATTTTGGTTAAGTTTGATTAGGTTTAGTTTTGGGTGATTTAGATTAACTAATTTTTATTAAACCTAAATCCATCTCACCCTTTTCTAGATTGTCAATCAAGGAATCTTATAAGTTTTGTAAGATTGTTAATTTTATTTTCAATTTAGATTAAAATTTAAGGATTGATTTATATTTGAGTTAGACTAAGATTTAACAGTTAATCAATTAAACATCAACTTTGATAATTGACTTTCAGACTATGACGAGGCATTAGACATTCTTGGGTATTGAAACAACAACCACTTCTAGGCAAAGTCTTTTAAAAAATTAAATATTTAATTTTCTTTCTGAGAATCCTTGGTCTAACTAATCAAGTGTCGATTAAGCCTGAGCCCTTATCTATACATCCTGATCTAAGCATGAATAATGAAGCAGTAAATCAAGCATCACACAATTTTATCTAATGAAAATGGTCATTTTATTAGCTCCCCTGGATCATAACCTTGATAAAGTCTATCAAGGTAATGAATTTAATCCTTGGGGATCCAATATTGATGAAGTCCAACTTGATTAATCAAGTTGGACTTAGGGACATATGCTTTAACCAGTTTTCTATTGATTCGATTAACTAAGGACAAGTAAGATTTAAATTTATGTTTTGTCTTATATCCGAGTTCGGGTCGATTGTATACGACTTTTTACAAAGGGTTTTTCAAAGCAAATTTTAAAATAATTAAGTTATCGAAATACATCCTCCCCCTTAAATTGACACCTATGATTATCAAGGAACTCTATCTAATTGTTTAAGGGGCTTTGTGTTGGAATACTGAATTTTAGAAAATATGTAACTTTGAAGAACTATACAAGTCAAGTTTGATTAATTTGAGATAGTTTAAATTTGTCATTAAATATTTGTGGAAGATTAACCTAGGATTCAAGTTAATCAAATCAAATTTCAGAATTGGTTACTAATGTTTTAAGTTAAAGATAAGTTAAGTTCAAATTTTTAAGTTCGAATTAAGAATATTTGTTAAGTTTATTTTTGATTAATAGATCACTTGAAATTAAATTGGATTGTTTATTATCAACATTAATTAACTATTATTTAAATTTTAATTGTATTAAGTTGAGTTTAGTTTAAATTAAATATTACACTGTAGTTAATTTAGGTATGAATTGATTAATTAATTTAAATTTTAGAATAATTGATTGAGTTAATTAATTAATTAATTAATGAAAGTATTAGTTTTAATTTAAGTTTAATTTACCGTAGTTTTAATTAGATTTAACTTAAGTTAAATTATTTATTAAAGTTAAGTTAAATTAGGATTAACTAAGTTTAAAGTTAGTTAGGTTGCAAGGTTAAATAAGTTATAATTTTATCAAGGTTTTAAGATAGATTAAAATAAGATAAACATTTTAATTCATTAAATTAAGATTAAGGTTAAATTTTGAAGTAAAATAAATTTAAATTAAATTGAGTTAGAGTAAAGTTAAAATTTTAATTATATTAAATTAAATTAATGTGTCAATTAAATTAAGTTTTCAATTAAGCTTATCAACTAAGGTTAGATTATTAATTAAAGTTAAGTTTACATTGAATTTTAATTAAATTAAATTAAATTTAGTTTAATATTTTAATTAAAGAATAAGTTTTAATTAGGTTTTTAAGTTTTATCTAAGAGTTTAAATTTTAATAAGTTTTTAAGTTAATATATTTGTTTAAAATTATTTTTTAAAGATTTTTAAAATAATTTTTAAAATATTTTAAGATAATTTTTAAAAACATTTTTTAAATAATTTTTAAAATATTTTTGAAAAAAATAAAATATTTTTTAAAATAATTTTTAAAAGATTTTTAAAATAATTTTTAAAAGATTTTTGAAATAATTTTTAAAGGATTTTCAAATAATTTTTAAAAAGTTTTTTGAAATAATTTTTTAAAAGTTTTTTTAAAATGATTTTTAAAAGATTTTTAAAATAATTTTTAAAGGATTTTTTAAATAATTTTTAAAAGATTTTTGAAATATTTTTTAAAATATTTTTTAAAAGATTTTAAAAATATTTTTAAAATAATTTTTGAAATAATTTTTGAAAATATTTTTAAAAAATTTTTTTAAAGTATTTTTAAAAAATTTTAAAATAATTTTGATTTTTTTAAAAAAAAAATTAAAATAGTTTTGAAAAAAATTAAATTTAATTTGTATTTTTATTTAATTTGAATTTAATTTAAATTTAAATTTTAGTTTAAATTTAATTTTAATTTAAATTATTTTTATCCTTATTTATCTCACCCAATGCATATTTTCAATCAAGGAAAGTTTGTCCCCACAGCTTCAGTCTTGATAAGGTTCACTTTCTATGAAGTTCATCCATTCGAAGGTGCCTTCAAGGCACTCGAAGACACCTTTATGCCCAACTCCATGGTGCCTTGAGCTTCTTGGAAGGTGCCTCCGCACCTCTCTGTGCACTGCTCCAGCCAAGGTAGCCAAAGACGCCTCCAAGTTCCAACAACTGCAGAGGTACCTTTGGCACTATTCATCCAAGTTTTTCTTTGTGCATTTGACTTCCTATAAGGCATATTAGCCCAAATATAAAATATACCATGCAAAATAAACTTAGCACAATAAAGTATGATTAATAAACTACTTGACAATCTCTAGATTATCCGGTTCTGATTTTCAGATTTCCAGAAACCCTCAATGGGAAATGCGTCCTCAACCTACTTCTCTCAGGAGAGTTTTGTTGGAGCAATCTTGCTCTAGACATTGCTCACTGTTGATGTTTGGTTAAATAATTTTAAGTTAGGTATTGTTTATGATCTAACATAAATGTTGAGTAAGCAGGTACGAAGAAAAGTATGAAAACTTGACAAGAAAAGTCCAAGAAGATAGTCTTGGCAGATGAAGTCCCGGAGGTGCGGCCTATTAGCAAAAGGAGACTTAGTATGACAAAGCCGAAGGTAGCACTTGAAGGCAAGCGCAAGGATGAGGAGCCGTGGAAACGGAATCATCCTAAGGGCGCAAGGCTGATGGAAGATACTTGGAGGCATAAAGTCTAAGCTATGGGAATGATTTAAGTGTAAAAAAAATATGTAAAGTGTTGTAAATCTCATGTTGTAAAATGTTGTAAATCTCAAGCTATAAGACACCAGTCAACTGGTACCTGTACCAGTCGACTGGTACCAAGTAACAAAACGGACAGAGAGCAGCCAGACGAATTGCAGCTCAGTACCAGTTGACAATGTTCGAGACATTAGGATTTTCCGCTGAATGTCTGATCACCGACCCGTCTAATCTTTTGCTTGGTGCCTATGACTCTAGGTCTTTCACCTAGCATTCTCGATCCTAGGATTTCATTCAACATCCTTGACTCGCCAATACTTTGCCCAGTCCCCTGGACCAGGATTTCATTGTCTAACCGTAGCTAGGATTTTCCATCTGTCTAGCCTCAACTAAAACTGTTTTTTTTACCTAATATCACTTGACTTTCCTGTATACTCAGTTCAACTTGTTAGAAAAACAATAACCCTTAACTTAAAACTATTTTCTATTATCAAAACTTAGGTTCGATCATCTGATACTTTTTGCACTAATAATATGCTCTTCGTCAATCGATATTTGAGCCTAAGGTTGACTATTTGATTGAAACCAAATCGGCTGAACCAAAAAAATCAAAAAAATTTTGAGCCAATCGAACCGACCAAATTTCCTATAAAAATCGAACCGATCAAACCCATAAAAAAATAGATTAATTCAATTTTTGACAAAATTAACCTAATTAACCGAAATTTTAAAACCTTATTCGATTTTAACTTTAAAAAATAAAATTTTATTTAATTAGTTATATTTTTAAATAAAAATAATTAAATTAAATATTCTTAATCGATTTATTCAATTTAACTAAATTATAAAATTTAAAATCGAACCAAATTAATCGGAAACTAAACTATTTTTTAATAAAAATTAAATTAACGAAACCAACCAAATTTCTAAATTTGATTAGTTTGGTTTGATTATTTTTTTAAAAAAATTTTATTCACTCCTATTTGAGCCAGTTGAACTTGGTTGAGTTGAGCGAATCAAGTTTGTTCAACCATGCAAGATTGAGTTACGTCACCTTGACTTTTCAAGGCCTAGTAGTGGGCCAGATAAGCCCAATTTGGATTGGCCCAAATTTTCATCTTGTCATTGTTAAAATTTGCTTTAATTAGAATTTAATTTTATGGTATAACTATAATATAATATTTTTGAAAATGATGTTTCATTCAATTGCATCCTTCTGTCCCAATATCTAGCAAACTGTTGAAACATCAGCATTATACTACACTAAGTTTTCAGTGATCACATATTCAAATCATGATGTAATGATAAAATTATTATTATATGATCTCGCGGTTAGAAACTCGGACCGAAAAGATAACCTCTTACTATATAGAATAAAATTATATATAATAAATCCAATGTGATTTGTTATTGGATGTTGAAGAAAGGAGCTAATCATTTGGATAGTGGCCGAGATGACTATCAAAATTATTGTTGCTCTACTGAAATAGTTCGATAACATGATCCAACATTGCAAGCTTGTGTTGTATCTCGTGTGGCCCGATAGTTTGGACAAGTCTAATTAATGTTGCATTTGTTTAATAATTGATCCGGTCCAAAATCTAGAATAGAATGCCTAAGTAAAGTAACTACTAGCAAGTACTTTTGACATACTAGATGCAAGCCAGATCCATCTTTGTCAAATAAATCTTTTGTCAAGTTCCTTTGAGTTAGGCTTCAATAGTCTGCCTTCCTTCGCGTGGTACTTTTAAATAAATTGACTTTCTTGAAATTGACTTTCAGGATGTTGAGTAACCCAGAGATCCTTGGCTATGTCCTTCTGACATTCAAGTTAAACCTTTGAGAAAAGGGGAAGGAAATAATAAGGAAAAGTAAAAAAGAGTAAAGAGTTATAAGATGATGCTACAATTGATAAAAGATGACCTTAATTTTCAAAGGGCACATCCTTTCTTTTGTTACCTTCTAGTCCTTTATTGGACCGCAATCAGATGTCATTTGGACTGAATTGACTTGAGGTTTTTTTTTTAGGATGCTTTGATTTGAACTCGGTTTGATTTGACCTAGACTCAGTCTAAACTGATAGCTTGGTCTCACTCAACTTGAGTTTGGTTGACTTTTACCCGAATCAGTTTGACTTGAGCGGAGCTCTATTTTGATTTGTTTGTCCAGCGATGGTTAACTATCGAACTAGCTCGATGAGGACAACAATTGGACTATACCATTCTCGACATGATCCGACATGGTCCAGCTTGGGTTGGGTCTTGTGTGGCCCAATAGTTCCGACGGGTATAGTTAATGGTGCATTTTGTCTAATGGTGAAGGGCTAATTGAGAAAGGATTGAAAATCATGGGAGCGAAATGAAAATTTCGGATTTTTTTAATAATATACAATTAATTTACAGTGCGAAGAAAAAAAAATACACAGATAATTTAAGGGCCCCACATCTCCTGAAAACTAGACTGGAAATACACCATGACGAGCAGCAGGACGACGACGAGGGCGATCGTCCACGGCGAGCCTCCTCCCTCATCCGACTGGCCGCCGTAGTCGTAGTACCCTCTCCGGCGGTGGTGGCCTGGGAAGAACACCCCGTAGAAGGCCTCATCCAGGCTCTCCATGGAGGACACCCAGCGGATGAGGAAGACGAGGAGGACGGGGAGGAGCAGGAGGAGCCAACTCATCTGCTCCTCCGCCTCCTCCACGAAGGTCTCGTAGTCGAAGAACCAGGAGAGGCCGAGGAGCAGGAGCACCATGAGCAGGACGAGCAGGACGGGGTAGGGGGGAGGCGATAGCGTGAAGCCCTCCACGAGAGCAGAGGAGGAGTAGCCTCTTCTCGGATCGTACGCCATGAGAGAAAGCAGAGGAAAAACAGAGGAGAGGGCGTCGCGCGCTCCCCTTCCCCTTCCTCTTCCCCGACGATTAATCGATTATTGGAGGCGGCGAAGATGGAGAGAGGTCGAGACAGATGGAAGGCCGTCATTCGCGAGGCATTTAATGGTGATTGACGATGAGTTCGGCGTGCGACATGGATTCTGCTCACTGAACACAGACGAGCCACGAGGCCTGCGGCCATTGAAGAACAGCGAGAGCTTCCTTGACCGTAAACAAGCTGTTCATATTTTTTAAAAAATATAATTGAAATTTAATTATTTCTCTCTGCATCAAAGTGCCACGTCCTAAACCCACTCACAAGCATCGGCCACGTGGCGGATAGAAAATGATGTCCGACCAAGGTCGGTTGTGGGTCCCGCACACAAATAATTTAAAAAGAAAGAGATATTATAAATTAAGTTAAAAAATAAAATGTTGTTTAAATATTTTTTAATTAATAAACAAAATAAGGTGCGCTTTTTAATTTTTACCCAATAAGAGTTTTAAAACCTAAAGATAGGAGTTTTATGTGAATTAGGATAAATGATGGATCTTTTTGAGAAAAGGTTTCTCGTTTTGGTGGAGTTGTACGCTGCCTTCCATTATGTTGTGCCCCCTCCCCAAAAGAGGAGGTTCTCGTCCTCGCTTTTCTTCCCCCACAAGAAATCCCCAAATTGCCGTCCAAATTGTTCCCAAGATCTCGTCTTGGTGTCGTCGGGAGACGCCTCTGTTGGATCCCGGCGAGTCCTCCAGATTTCTCCGCCGGATTCCGGTCGTACAGCGTATGGGGAACGCCGGGAGCAGCGGTAATGGCGTCGGCGGCGGTCGGAGGAGGGCCTCGGGTCCTCACCACCATCACCATCACCACCAGGCTCCCTTCGGCCCCGCCCCTTCTCCGCCCCAGCCTCCGCCGCCGACACAGCAGCAGCAGCCGATGGAGGTGACTGCTAATCGCTACGTGTTCGCCGCCGCGACTCCTTACCCGCCGCAGTACCCTAATCCGAACCCGCCGCAGTACTACCAGTACGGGTACTACCCGCCTCCGCCGATGGCGACGCCGGTGCCTCTCCCTGCGCCGTTCGATCACCACCACCGCGGAGTCGTCGGGCCTCACGGGGAGCACCCACCCCACCATCTGGGGTGGGTGGGTGGCGGGAGGTATCCGGCGCCCTGTGGTCCTCCTCCCCTTCCTCCTCCTTATGTTGAACATCAGAAGGCCGTTACCATCAGGAACGATGTTAATGTCAATAAAGAGACCATCAAAGTTGAGCCCGATGAGCAGAATCCTGATTGTTTCCTTGTTGCATTTTCCTTCGACGCCACCGTAGCTGGCAGGTGATCCTTTTCTTGTCCATTTATAAGAGGATTTCTTTCTAGAACATATATATGCATTTATTTCTGCTTCTGTCTTCCTCATGTGATTCAAAAATTTCCACTTTGCTCTGACTTCTTGTTCTCCTTTTATTATTCTTATTTCTACGTCTCACATGATAGATTGACTAGTTCAAAGTAAAGAGGTCGTTGTACAAAGAAAATTTCTTAGCGTAAGTTCATTTTATTTGTCAGGTGCTGCTAGATAACTGATAATCATAATAAATGCTCGTTAATTGTTTTCTTGCTCTGACTTGTGTTTATTCATCTTGAATTCTCCAATATGAGTTCCAACTCCGCACTATTTCAACAAACTGTCTCTCTGCAGCAGTAATCTTTTTATGCCAAAGTTGCTATCATATCAAATATGAACTGGTCTAAGCAACATTGAAGCTCGTATACATTTATAGATTAATGAACTACTATTTTTTGTAATGGATATTTATGTGTTTAAGTGCAACATGGAGATGTTTTTGGATGATTATAATACAGTATTCCATTCTAAAAGTCATTGCTAGTTATTTTCCATGTCCAAGCAAACAAGGAATGCTTACAACTCAGTGATGTAGGAAAATGTATACATTAGAAAATATTGTCTCAATGTTTTTTTTGCTCTTTATTATTTTTAGTATTTTCACAATTTCCACTAAACTTAAGAAACATTATTTGATATTATCTAGTCAAAATCAATTATAGAATGGTGGTTTTATGTGAAGTAATGTTTAATGTTCAGAAAGTTTTGTTCCATTGTTGCAAAGTATTTTATGTTTTCCTCCATAAAACATTTATCATAGGCCGCGCTAGTTTTTGAAGTGATGCCTTTGTATTTAGTTACACACATATTTATTTGATTCATAGATAAAAATTCTTCAATTCTAGGTTTTGATCGTAGATTTTATGGTGTACTGATTAGTGGTGGATGTGTTGTCTTATTGCCCAATTGCGTTCCCATGACAGAGAATATTGTGACCTCGTATTAATCTACATGGTTGATATGACTTCTATCCGAGTCCGAGGAAGATGAGGCCATGATTAGTTGGGGAAATGTGGAATTGAAATAGTCAAACATTTAACAATAAAAGCCATTCAAGAGTGGCTGAAAGATAATCCGTTTTAAGTTGTTTCTTTCAGTTTTCTAGGTTTATAGTTGTTACAATTTGTAAGGGAGCGTGTTTTAACTCTATTTTGATGATTCTATTATTTCATCCAAAACAGGTGGATGCCTTGTGGTTCTCTTATAGAGTTGGCTATGGATTTTAAATTTTTATGTCTCATTTAAACTCATTTAAAAACTTAATGTACTTTATCTGTAGAGGCTTAAGTGCTAATTTATATTGATCGTGAAAAATTATGTTAAGAAGCTGGAAAATTAAAAACCATACAAGCAAACATGGACCTGTTTACCTTAGTTATCAAAATGATTATTTGACTATAGTTTGAGTTATTGGATTTAAGCCTAGCGTACAAATTGAGCCCTTCATGTCATTTGTTATTTTGATACTTGGACACTTGATCTATGCCCATGTACACCTACCTGTTCAACACTAACACTTAGAGTGGACACTCGACAAACATTTGATTGATTAGTTGGAAATAATTTTTGGAAAGTACTCGGAGCCAAACTGATCCGGAGGGTAATTAGTGGGTGCTATGTTGATAAGAGAAGATTGGTGACCGTGCTGAGATGGTTCTAGCAAAGGGGAAACCGAGTCGACCCTTGGCTCCTTAGCACTCCGGTTTCTTGGGTGCACGCCGACTTCTTAGGCACCCTCGACTCCTCAATGCCTCGACTTCTTGGCCTCCAGACTCCTCAGCATCTCATCAACTTGGCAACTCAATTCGGAATTTAGGAGTATTTCAGGAAAAGGATAATTATTACGTAAATCTCAGATTAATTCAGGAAAAGGATAATCATTGCATAAATCTTTGATTATTTTGGGAAAAAGGCAGTGATATGAATAACTCTTGGATTAATTAAGAAATTAAATAATAATATGGAAATCGGAATGGGAGGAAAAATACCCTTTCTAACATCCAAGGTACATGCACACGTACACATTAAAACCTTAATTTTGCTCTCTTTCGTTTTCATTCTCTAGCTTGAGTGTCGGAGTGGTTGAGTCGGGGAACCTTGGCCGTTCTTCTTGTTTATCTTCATCTAGGCTCGCAGAACCATATCATCGTCCTCTTTGTCATTTAGCAATTGATGATTAAGTTGGCAACAAAGCCAACTCACCGGTGATTCACCCGTCGATGTTCAAATTGGCGCTGTTGATGGGAAAATTAAGTTAATGACCTAAACTGGGACATTAAGATGGATGATGCTAGAAGACCTAACATCATCGCCATGACAACAAAGGATTTCGACAAATTGGTAGCGGTGACGGTGCAAGTGGTATTAACGGGGCAATCCTTGCATCCTCCACCAATGCTCAATTCCTCAATTGAACCTCCACCCCAGTCGGTTGAAGCAACACCGACACAACAAAATGTACCTTGACCTACGGGAACGTTGTAGACTGCTTCTCCCATACCAATTGGTAAGTCCATTGCGAGAGAACATTTTGGCGAAACCCCTCAAAGAGATTTTCTAAGGGAAAAAGACCACAAATCTGGTGGAACGAAAGCTCTTCGAGGCCTTTGTTTTCGAGGGGCATCCTCCAAGATGAGTTGTCAAGACACTTTCGGTTGTTGTAGATCAAGAAATATAATGGCACTACAAAACCCGAAGATCACATTTGCAAATTTGAGAATGCTTCTTTATTACATCAATATATGGATGACGTCAAGTGTCGAGTTTTCTTGATCACGCTCTTGGGCTCGGCGCAGAGATGGTTTAGTCAACTCCTTGCTTCTTCTATTCAAACTTTTGAGGAGTTTAAAGTTGTCTTCATGCAACACTTTGCAACTTGACTATCAAAAAACGCTGCATGATTTGTTCGCCCTTGGGTAGAAATTCAAAGAACCCCTGAAAGAATATTGACAACAATTTAATCGGGAAATTCCCTACTTAGTTGCTAATGTGGTGTTGGTGTCCAAACCGAGAGGCAAATGGAGAATCTGCATCAATTTTCAGATCTCAATAAACTTGTCCAAAAAATTGCTACCCTTTGCCTTGCATGGTAGATTTTATTCTGGTTGTGAACTTATATGTATGTTGGATGCATATCAAGGTATCATTAGATTCTCTTGGCATCTGAAGATTAAGAAAATGTTAGCTTCATAATCACTAATGGAATCTTTTATTATACTACCATGTCGTTCGGTTTGAAGAATGTAGGGGCAATATATCGACTCATAGATCAAGTCTTTAACATTAAATTGGAAGATATATTTAGGTGTATGTTGACGATATTTTAATCAAGTCTGTCTGAATTGGATCTTGATCTCAAATATCGAGGAGACATGTCGTATGCCTAGGGGCTTAAACTTAACCCCAATACATGTTTGTTTGGAGTCAAAAGTTGTAAATTTCTTGGATACATAGTGATCGAGCGAGAAATTGAGGCAAACTTTGAGAAAATCTAGACGCTTCAGAACATGCCTCCCTTCGCAACCTCAGGAACTTTCGTTATTCATCTCCCGCTCAGTTGATCGTAGTCTACCCTTTTTTAAGGTATTGAGGAAAACTTCTAAGTTTGAGTGGGACGTAAAATGCAATAAAGCTTTCGCAAATTGAAAGAGTATTTATCTCGACTATCTTTACTCTCCAAACCGGTGGTGGGAGAAATACTATGGGTATACCTATTAGCATCTGAAGGAACAGTCGCCATAGTCCTACGCCGATAGGAATATGTTATACAATACCCCATCTATTTTCTAGGCCACTTGTTGAAGGATGCCGAAAATAGATACACTAATTTAGAGAAATTAGCTCTCGGGTTGACCCTCGCTGCCCACCGATGAGGATATATTTTTTCGCTCACCCTATCACAGTCCTCACCAATAGTACTTTGGGCCCGGTGTTAATGAATCCTAAAGCCTCTGGGAGATTGATCAAGTGGACCATCGAGTTGAGTGAATACAATATCCAATATCAGCCGCAAATAGCTATTAAAGTTCTAGGCTTAGCGGATTTTCTAACAGAAGTTCTTGATTAGGGAGTAGATGGGACGTGGAAGATTTATATGGATGACTCATCAACCTGGCAAGGTAGTGTAGTGTGATCGGGATATTGTTAATCTCTCCTATAAAAGATGTGCTCCAACTTTCTGTCCAACTCGATTTTCGAGCGTCCAATAATGAAGCCGAGTATGAAACCTTACTCACCAGACTTCAAGCAGCAAAATAGGTCGGGGTCTCTCGAGTGATCATCTATTCATATTCTCAGTTGGTTGCTCTGCAGTAGAAGGAAGCATTGAGATCAAAAGCGATTGATTACGACGATATGCGGACATTTTCGAAAAGTTAAAAGATGATTTCTGAAAGGTCACTTTGTAGAAGATTCTTAGAGCGGATAATCAAAAGGCATACCAAACTAGCAAGTGTATTGACATGTTGGAGAACGGATGACTGCGTGACCAAGCCTCAAGTCGGGATGAGCCTACCAATTGGAGAACACCCATCATTGCTTATCTTAAGCAAGAGATTGTACCTATTGATCTGGAACAAGCCCAATTGTTCAAAAGAAGGGCTCCTTGTTTTACTTTAACTGGGGACATATTGTATAGATGATCCTTCTCGTGCCTCCTCAAGTATCTCGGTTTCAATGACACCGATTCATGAAGGCATTTGCGGAAAGATATTACTAATCGGGTATTTTTGGCCGACAATGCAGCCTGATTTATCGCAGCCTGTATTCATTGCCAAAGACACCAAAACCTTTGTCACCGCTCGACAGAGTTCTCTTGGTCGTTGTTGATTACTTTTCTAAATGGGTCGAGATCGAAGCCTTGGCCTGAATAAGTAAAGATGCAGTTGAAAAGTTTGTCGAAAAATATAGTCTGTTGATATAGCATCCCTCACAAACTTGTCTTTGATAATGACAGACAATTTCAGAGTCGTCGACTAAAAGAGCGGTGTGTAGTAAGTATTCACTTTAGTAGCCTACCCATAAAGCAATGGGCAAATCGAGGTGGTCAATTGAGAAATAGTCCGTGGACTCAAAATCAAGTTGGACAATGTCAAAGACATTTGGGTGGACGAGTTGCCGAGTATTCTATAGGCCTACGGAACCACACCTCAAGAAAGCGTAGAAATGACTCATTTCCATCTTGTTTATGGAGGGAAGGCGATCATCCTAGTAGAAATTGGGGAATAATCAATTCAAAGAAGCACTTATGGACAAGACAATTCTAAATGACTCGAGAGCGAGTGGCTGCTTGACTCAAGACGTATCGACAACGGATGTGTATCAAGTATAATAAACGGGTCGAGATCCTTCAAGTTGCGGTAGCGAACTACCCTTCGCACAAGGGTCGAGCGAGTATTGCATCACCTTATCATTTTCAGGGCCCAAACTCCTTCAACTTGGGCATAGTCAAGATTGAAATCTTCCAGGCTATGGTAGCGGACTCCTCTTTACACAAGGGTCGAGCAAGTACCATATCACATTGTCTTTTTCAAGGCCCAAATTCCCTCGACTCGGACATAGTCGGGATCGAGATCTTCCAAGTTGCGGTATTGAACTCCCCTTCGAGCAAGTACCATATCACCTTGTCCTTTTTAGGGCCCAAACTACATAGTCGGGGTCGAGATCCTCTAGACTACTATAGCAGACTCCCATTTGCACAAGGGTTGAGTGAGTACCATATCACCTTGTCTTTTTAGGCCCCAACTCCCCCGACTTGGACATAGTCGGGGTTGAGAACTTCCAGGTTGCGGTAGCGGACTTCCCTTTACGTAAGGGTCGAGCGAGTACTGTATTGCCTTGGACTTTAAGGGCCCAAACTGCTTCGACTCAATTATAGTCGAGGGCGAGATCCTCCAGGCTACGGTAACAAACTTCTCTTCATACAAGGGTCAAGCGAGTATCATATCACCTTTTACTTTTCGAGGCTCAAACTCTCCTCACTTGGAGAAAGTCAGGGTTGAGATCGACACACTCCCCTTTGCACAAAGGTTAGTAGACAAAATGCCCTCGCCCATGGTAGTGGTAAGCAACAAATTTTTCAAACTTTCATCACGTTCAAAAGAAAAACGGTTACAAAGGATAAGTCCTCAATCAATACATCTAAAAAAATCCATGGTATCTTCATTAGGGATGCTCTCATTGATTTTCAGCAACTCGATGTCGGGGAGGGGAAGTCGGCAGGAAGCTTTCCATTCTCCACCAGCTGTTTGAGTGTGCCATCAATTTTATGCTGCACTATTGATACAAGAAGGGTGTTGACCATATTATAAAACTCCAATAATCGCAGGAATTCTTTCTTTCTGGTGGTTCAGCGCTCATCCTCTCCTGCGTGATGCTCCTTAAGCTTAGACACCGGGTTCTTCTGGGCTTCCACCGTCAACACGGCACGACACGACACAGAGGCTTGTAGTTCCGTTAGGGAAGCCTCTTGGCGACCTCCAACTCACATCATCGAGCTTCCATCAAGGCTTTGGCCGACTTGGTCTCCTCTCAAGTGGCTCCAAGTTCCACTTTCAAGAGACCGCGATGCTTCTGGTTGGCCTCCAAATTAGCATGGACGGCCATCACCTTAGTGTTGCAGCCTCTAATTTTATTTGATGTTTGTCATTGTGTCTATCTCCACCTGCAGTTGACTTAACTTATGCGCTGCACTAATCCTTTCCGTCGTTGCCTCCATTATTCCCCGCTTCAGTCGAATGATCATCACCTTATGCGGGGTCAATTGTCGCTTCAGGCTGTCAATCTCCGACTGTGCGAAGGCCATCTCCTCCTAAGCCGTGATTAGAACTTCCTACGAAGGGGCCGTGGTTAACTGGTATCCAGTTCAACTATGCGGACCTATAGCTCTCGCTTGCTCTACTAGATCTTAGGGTATCGCTGATCGAATACCATTATTTAGGACATATGCTTAGCTGTATTCAGCAAAAGTTCCTTTGCTAAAGCTCAGATGGGCATGTCCTTAGCCGCTTCTTCGGCGTCCCTCGAACCGATGGCTGTTGGACCATAATGGTGAGGCTGTTGGACCATAATGGTGAGGTTCAACCTATGCTCTTCTTGAACTAGCTCTTGGGATAGCTCCACGGCGACCAGGATGCCCTCTTCACCTGACAAATCCCCCTGACGATGCAAAACCTGGATCCATGGGAATGCGCGAATGACTCACCCCCATACAAGGATCTCCTGACTCTATAGGGGGCATAAAAGTTGCGATCCTAGGAGATGGTAGAATGTGCACTAAGGGAAGATTGACCAGACGGTTGTCCGACTCGACTGGCGTGCTTGATGACTGAATTAGCTAACGGATCAATGGACCTGTGGATTCAACTGGGACTCGTGTGGGGCGGATGGACTCATCACTCAAGTGGCGAGCTAAGGGTTTAGACGGGCGACACCTCTTCCTTGAAATTCTAAGGGTGGGCCTCCGACTCCCTAGATGAAGTCGGTCTCGATGCACTAGATCGATGAACTGGAGACCTCCTTAACTCCTCGCCGGGCTTGGTGCTCGCGCCACCGATTGGGAAATCACATCCGTTGGAGATGTAGCCGAAGTCGGAGTGCTGTTTCCTTGGGTGCTGCCTCGGTGAGATCAATAATGGTTGCCCTGTGCCCCTTTAGCTAGGCCGCAGTAAGTTTCATCACTTTATTCAGTGATGCCCTCATTGTCGTGTCAGCTGTAAAAAAAAATAATGACTTTAGTTAGATATCAAAACTCGGGATGATGAGAAGTCTTACCAAATGAAGCATTGAGGGGAGTTGCTCTAGGGCTCAACCTGAATCATTCCTTCCTCGATTAGGACATTGTTGCTAAACTACAAGCCCAGTAACTTCTAGGACGCACTGAAGTAGCCTCGCTCCAAGTGGTAGTCCTTCGAAGTGGGAGGTAAGGACAATTCTTGCTGCCATCGAGTCGACCAAGATATGAGACCCAGGGGTTTGTCGAAGAAGAATTGGGGTTTTCACCCCTTGTGTGATGAAGGGAGCTCCTTGATCAGGTTAATAACGACTTCTTCCATCTTCTTCGAGTAAAAGAAGAAATGGAAGATGTGAGGAGCGGAAAAGGATCACCACCCTAGATAAGATGCGGAAGGCATTGGGTGATAATGGGATATGAAAATATTGCGATACTTTGATAAAGAGAAAACTAGGATAGTGAAACGCAGACCACTCAACATGTGACTTCAGAAGGTCACAAAATCCGGAGGACGATCTGGCCGATCGTTACCATTCGGAAGCCCTAACAGATGATCGGTCGGAATCCCATAAGTAGTCTTAATCGATCCCAGGATGCATCGGTAAAACTTGAAGTGGTGGATCTATACCAAAGAACAAAAGAAGATTCCTCGGCCATGGAGTGTGCTTCTAGACTACCGAAGATGGGTGAAAAGAAAAATCACAGAGACAAACTAAAACAACTTATTGAGTAGGAAGGAGAGTTCGGAGACAAAGAAAACGAAGAAGACGAAGGACGCCGAATGCAAAATTAGTGATTGTATGCAGGGACATTCTTATTTGACCTAATATAGCTCTCTTCAGAAATACGCAAGGAATCCGCAACGTGACTTAAGTAGTCCAGGCAGTTGGAATTATTCCGATCACACACAGTTGGACTGTCGACTTCTTCAACTAGACTTGAAAGGGAGACTTGTAATTCGGAGGGTAATTAGTGGGCACCATGTGGATAAGAGAAGATTGGTGACCCTGTTGAGATGGTTCCACCAAAGGGGAAATTGAGTCGACCCTTGACTCGTTAGCAACCCGACTTCTTGGGAGCACCACAGCTTCTAAGGCACTTGACTCCTCAACGCCCCGACTCCTCGGTCTCTTAACTACTTGACATCCTGTCTCCTTGGCGACTCGACTTGGAATTCAGGACTATTTGAGAAAAAAGATAATCATTACGCAAATCTTAGATTAATTTAGGAAAAATGATAATCATTGTGCAAATCTTACATTAATTCAAGAAAAGGATAATCATCGTGGGATTATTTCGGTAAAAAGACAACAGAATGAATAAATTATTTAAATAATTAAATAATGTTGGCATGGAAATCAGAATGGAAGGAAAATATCTGTCGTTTCCATATAAAAGGTAGCCTTTCCAGCATCCAAGGTACATGTACACATACGCATCAAAACTCTAATATTGCTCTTCCTCTTCGTTCTTTGACTTGAATGTCGGAGCGGCTACGTTGGGGAACCCTGGTTGTCATTCTAATCCTTTTCTTCTTGTTTGCCTTCATCTAGGCCTCGTCATTTAGTGATTGGCGATTAAGTTGATAACAAAGCCAACTAACCGGTGATTTACCCGTCGACGTTTGCAGATGGATCACTTACTCATCTTAGATACTCATATTTGAGTCCCTAAAACATAGATTTGCTGTATATCTCATTTATTATATATGCTGGATTTTTGTCCTCAACTTCTTCTCCTTGATGAAAGGAGTCAGACAACAAGGGTGAGTTGGAGGCAACTTCATCTTTCCATCTCCCTTCTTTCCTTCGACTTTAAGTAAAGTGAACGAGGAGGTTCTATGTTGTCCTATTTGATCAAGGGTTCAGAGTATGCTGCCTTAGAGGTTATATGAAGGTTGATGCTTGTAGTCAACACAGAAAGTTGACATATGGTTTACTACAACCTTTCTTCTTGATGCCAATAATAAGCTATGAACGTTAGTTAAAGACGGGGTGATGTTGACACAGGTTTAACAAATTAATAGAAATCTAGGTTAATCCAAATTCTTTGGTTTTTCAAGGTAATTATTAAATAGATAAATAAATATTTCATTAATTAGCAGTACTAATACTTTGATTGTATTTAATACTTGTTAATTTTATAATTCAGTTAGTAATACCATTGATTATTATTTGATTTTGTATTATTCATTAATAATATCATAGTGATCCTGTCGGGAAGCGGAGAAGACGAACCTGCCGGAATGACGTGTCTGGAAAGTTGACCGCATCCCCATGACCCGGTGGTGAGCTGTCTTCCGCGTTGACCAAGTCGTCCGAAGTCTTCTAGTCAACAACACCTGCAACCAGCGACCGATCCCTGGTACCTCGATGCTCGAGGTGGGTTTCGCGAACATATGAGTAGCCAGATAACAATAGAGAAATAAATGCACGAATAAGAAGTACGAGAACATACCCTGGCCCCCGAGGGGGGGGGCACCCTTGGATGGGTCGGCGAGCTGATCGCGATGCTGATCGAGTTGTCGTGGCCCGGATGAGTAGATGGACGTGAGCTAGGGGGGAGCCGGATCTAAGAGCAACGCCCTGGAATCCAGTACGGCAGGGCTCCAGAAAGACGGCACATAGGCCGGGTATGATAGCGGCTCGTAGGTCGGTACATGACACACAGATCGGATAATACGGCACGCAAGCCGGATAACCAACAACCTACAATCATAATAGCGATACGAAGAGTAAAATACAGCGGCTCGATGGCCGGAACCACATCGGCTTGCAGGCCGAACATCATCTCGACTCGAAGGTCGGGGTAAACAAACCTGAGCACTTCAAACTGCGACTGTCCGGAGGGTGACGGTGGACGGTTGCACCGAGGGTGACGGCGGACAACTACGCAGATGGTGGCGGCGGACAACTGCTAGGAGAGCGACGGCGGGCGGCTGCCTGGAGAGCGACGGCAGGCGGCTGCCTGGAGAGCGACGGCAGGCGGCTGCCTGGAGAGCGACGGCAGGCGGATGCCTGGAGGCGGTGCCCACTGTAGTCACCGGCAACAACCACTAGAAGTGCCGACGGCGGTGGCGGAGGTGTCGGTGGCTACTGGAGATGCTGGCGGCGGCTGTGGTAGCCTCCGGAAGCGGCAGTGATGGTGGGGGAGGTCGGTTGCAGCTGGAGTAGGTGGCGCTGGCTGGAAGCGACGGTGCCTGTCGCTAGAGATGGAGGCCTGGAGAACTCACTGTGGTGCTTAGCGGTGGAATGCTGCTCATGCGAAGAAAGGAACAAGAGGTGGCGGCCAACGACCGGCGCCGACGAAGGAGCAGACGATGCTGGCGGTTAGGTCGCGGTGGCGTGGAGCCACGACTCAATGGCGGCGAAGCCGCGTGATGCGCCGGCAGTAGCGGCGAGAGGCACCGATGTTGAGAGAGAAAGGAGGAGGTGGCCCGAGGACGCTCGTCGCTGGTGGATCTCTTCGGCGTCGATGACGATGGACCAAGAAGAAGCTCTTTCTTCTTCCCCAAGTGGCGGTGGTGGTACCAGGCCTCCCTAGTGGCGACGCTGCGGAGAAGAGGAAAGGAGGTATAAGAGAGGAGGAGGGGAGCGCCGGTGGCTTCGTCGGCGCCGGCGAAGGGTGCGAGAGGGAGAAAACACTACTTGGCTGGCGGCGGCCTCCTCCCCTCTTCCTCACTGTGAACAGTGCTTTAAGCACTAAAACCCTCAAGGCATTAACCCCTCAAAGGATGAAAATGCCCCCTTCCCTCTCCTTAATTCCTCTCATGCCCTAAACTATATCCGGATCACATAGTATTTACATAAACTTGTATTAGTATTGTAGTAAAAAATTATATTAATAAGACTGTATAATGTTGATCATATTATGCTCTTAATAGATATTACATTTTGTTTAATATATTAATTATTATGTAATTTGATTTTGTTCATTAATAATAACATGATAGTATTTATTATAAATTGGTATTATTATTATAGTGAAATATTATATTAATATTAACCTATTTAACATAAAGCATATTATGCCTTGACGGATATTACATTATATTCTATATTCTAAGACAGTTTTTTGGAGAGGATTGTTGAAAGCTAATGTACATTTGTTTTTTAACCTAAATCTTAAAGCACACGATTAGATGTGATTCACGGATTTACAAATTTGCTAAATTGGTTCTTGTTATGATTTCATATAATCTAAGTGGACAACCTTTTTCTCAGAAGCTTTTTACTTGGAATTGGAATTGGAGTTATTTAATTTTTGCCAATGGTGCTCATGTTTGTATTTGTTTCATTGGATGCAGTGCGTGTTTGATGATCTGTGCAATTTTTTGTTGCCTTCTTCAATCATGTGAATTTCTGATTCATTGATTGTCTTTCTTGGAGTTATTTAGGAATGGGGACTCAGAATTTCTGTGTACGTAAATTATTCAATTACTTGATAATAGATGGAGATTATCACATATGAAATTGTCTAGGATTTACAATGATCATAGATGCAATTTCTTAATAGATTAAAAAATGCCAAAACAATTAGAATCGGGCATAAATCAGTAAAAGATTGTGTGAGATTTCTTGAAATTGTTCATAGTTGCTTGGAATTCAATTAGAACTTGTCAAGACGACCTATGGCTCTCAAACTTCAAATTGGCTTGATTTATCACTTGGCCTCAATGTTAAATAGCAACTAGATATCTGGTTTGTTTTATTTGGAACCAAACACAATTTCTTGAGACCGAACTCTAACCGATGGATCCTGCTGAGACATGCATAATTTGCTATTCCTCTATCAGAATATGAATCTGTCCCTGCCAACCCCAGCCAGCTATTCGGAATTGGATGCACACTTATAGTGATCTTAGTGATGCTTCATTATCCATGGTCTCTTGGTTCTACACTCTACCCACAAAATGCATATCCTGTTGTTTGGTTTCAGTTGAAAGTTTCTATGTTACTACATCTAACTGAATCTGATGCTTTTTTGCATTCTTCAAACAGCATCACTGTGGTCTTCTTTGCAAAAGAAGGTACAGAATGTAACCTGACTCCGACAAAGGATTTCCTTCAACCGGTAACCGTATCTTTCAAGGAAGGTTTGGGTCAGAAGTTCAGGCAACCGTGTGGGACAGGAATCAATTTCTCAATGTTCAATGAGGCTGAGTTGATGAAGGGTGGAGAACTAGACATTTATCCGCTGGCAGTAAAAGCAGAAGCTTGTCCATTCAACAATCAAGAGCCAGTTGGTGAGGACCAGCAGCTAGAAACTCCTAACTCACAGATCACTCAGGCTTTCTTTGAGAAGAAAGAGAATGGTGAGTATCATGTTCGTGTGGCCAAGCAGATACTTTGGGTGAATCAGACCAGATACGAGCTGCAGGAGATTTATGGCATAGGGAACTCGGTTGAGAATGATGTTGATGGCAATGATCCAGGAAAAGAATGTGTGATTTGTCTTTCTGAGCCACGTGATACCACTGTTCTCCCTTGCAGACACATGGTAAGCAATATCTCATTTCTTATATTTATCCATTCTTCTTTACAATTTTCTGAAAAATAAACATGAAAATGATTTAAGGTAACTCTCAATTTTGAATGTTTTGTTTAATCTTCTTCTTGATGATAGGATTAGTTTCAAACTATTCCAAGTTCTGAGTTTACTTGTAATTAATTGATGTTATTTTCTTTAATTTATCCTAATCGTAGATCTCACCACCACAATGTTGAGCAATTAGAGAACCACACACAAAAGTTAGTGTAATAGAAATGAAAAGACTGAGATGAATGTCAGAATGTGTGATATTTACAAGAAAAACATAAAACAAAATAAAAAGCACTATTATATTGGGCCCATTTCATATCATTGCAAACCCTAGTTAATAGTCTAAATCGACTTAAAAGATTTGGTAGTAGTAATGTAGCCTTTCATAGAGTTCAATTAATAGAATAAGACACGGTACTCCAGCGTGTTAAAATGAGTCAAGTTGAAAACACAATATGCCTTTTCAACCAAACCGATCTCAACTATTGACCTGCAGTGTTGATTCAACCGTTAATCCAGATGCCAAAACCAAGTCCACTGTTAGGTCAGGAGAGAGAGGCTGAATTAGATTTTGATCTCACCTACTGGAAAACTTGGAACTTGCAGCATTACTGCTTCACCAGCAGCGAGTTCTTAAAAACACTACTGACCTAAACCATGTTGCTCTATGTATCAAAACTCAGCTCAGCCCTAACAGTTGCTCCAATACCTCCGATAAGAAAACTCGGATCAAAATGGACCGTATTGGTGGGGCTCCCTGCTTGTTCAATTAGTGTCCGTAGTCCAATTTTACATGAACATGTAATAGGGCTGCCTTGTAACCATTTCAAGCCCAAGTCTGAGTCCGCCATGTCTTTACATTTTGGTTTCCTGACCTGCTCCCTACAGTAGTGCTTGTGTGGTCGTATCACCGGCCACTTGATCAACAGTACTGCTATTGTAGAAAGGATTTGATCAACATGGTCCAATCTGTAGTCCTTTGAATGGAGGGTAAATTTACTCACATAATAATATTGCTTAGCTTATTGTGAAAAAGCAGCTTTTTGTGTAAAATAATTTCTTGCTTGCTCATATCATAAATTTGATCTGCATGATCCACAGAATTCTCTTTGTTTTGTGTAAAATACTTTCGCGAGAACCACTAAAGCAGTTTTTTTTTCCTATGTTGATGCATGTTCCAGAATCATGCAATTTTATTATTGGCCTGTGGTTCCAATATTAGCCGGTTGAACTGGCTGGTCTGATTTCATCCAATCGATTCATTAATTTGGTTGCCATCTATCAAACAAAAAACCCTGCTCCTGAAGCTTAACAAAATGTTTGTTGTTCATGGCTTTGTTGCAGTGCATGTGCAGTGAATGTGCAAAGATTCTTAGGTTCCAAACCAATCGTTGCCCGATCTGCAGGCAGCCAGTGGAGCGGCTGCTAGAGATCAAGATCAATAACAGCGCCGAGCAGCAACAGCAGCTGGAATCACAGGGCGTTTACTAGAGGGTGTTCACGAACTGGCCATCAACTTCTTTGAGGCATTGCATGCCTAGGGAGCCATTTCAGATGTATATTCTTTCAATCTGCAGCTCGAACGAGGGACCCTGTTCCGGATATTATAAAGATGTATCTTTCATCCCATTTTAATGTTGTTTCTTTTCTGATGTTTAGTTGGGTTGAAATTCATGCATGCAAACACGAAAAGAGAAGACAATTATTGTCTCTGTTTGTTCCTAATGGTGGATGAGACTGGGCTGAGGTGCAGTGCCTTCACCATTTTCGATCATAAAGCCAAATATTTATCACTTGTGATGTACAGGTAGGGGTCATGGTTATTCCATATGCGGGAAGAGTTATCATTTTCATGTCGCACTTGTAGGCCTGCTAGTTTTTATTTTGATAATTCATGACTAATTGTGAAAATGACTGTAGAAATTTTTTATCGATCGTTAGGATAAATCGAAAAGCGTGGATAATTTTTAATAGACGATTTAAATTCATGTAACGCACATGGTTTTTAATAGACAATTTAAATTCAGTACGTGTCCTGTTTTGTAAATTTCATTTCCATTAAGATATCTAGTAAGATATTGTGTAAGATCTAGGGAGACTAGTCGAGGTAAATATCTCTTTTATGTGCTAGTCATTATTTCAAAGGTTAGTAGTCGTTCGTGATTTACCTCCTTCGTGTTAGTCCTGAAACGAATTGATGGAGGTATTGGAGGTAAATGTATTCGTCTTTTACTATCAAGATCTAGGAAGACTAGTCATGTGGTAATGGTGTCATGGTTAGATATTCAACAGATAATTAATCTTAGCAGATTGAAAAAAAATATTGACAAATTGTATGAGTCTTATAGGTTAAATAGCCTTGAGGAGAAATAACTGAATTTCTGTTCCTTCTTTCCTTGTGTTGAAAACAAAATTTTAGCAAATACAAATTACGAAATCAATTGACTTTATTCTACGGTGTCATTTTATTTGATTTTATATTTTTTAATGAAATAAGGATGATTGTAAAAATACTAAATAACTAAAAATCCATAAATAAAATACCTTTTCAAAAAATATGAATTAATTTTGTACAAAAAAACCAATGCAATCATTCCACACACACTAAGACTAAAGAATCTCTTCTAGCTGAAGCTTTTTTAGAAAAGTTATCTTTTGCAAATCATGAATAATAATAATTCTAAGAGTGGACATCCACAACTTGAAATACTAAACCGGATAAATTTCTCTCACGGATGCTTATTTGATTAGTTAATTGGTGATAATTTTACTAATAGAGTAGAAATTAAATTTTAACGGTACTTAAAAAAAACTCCTCCTCATTTGGCAATCAATTATAAATTCTGAACGGTACTTAAAAAAAACTCCTCAGTTGGCAATCAATTATAAATTATGAACTTTAAGCAAGAATATAATTATCTTCTACTTACGACCCAATTGAATAAATTAAATTAAATTAAATTAAATTGAGTTAAAATAAAGAAAAAAATAACTTATCAATTGTTTTATTTTATTTATAAAACAAAGAAAAATCGAACTATTAGATATGGCACCAGATGGACGGTCAGATCGCGTCGACGGCATCATCCAATCCCTAATTGATCTTCTATTTAAGTCGCTCACGGACAGTCACTGAAGGGCTCATCCTTTCTCGCCCACAAACACAAAGTCGCCTGCTCGCCTTCTGCTCTGTCGTTCGCCTCCTCTCGCCCTCTCAATGGCCAAGGATCCCGTTCGAGTTCTCGTCACCGGCGCTGCAGGTATCGAACTCTATTCCAGATTGTGTTGTTGGTGGATCTTCATGTTTGCTACGTTTTCGATGTCGGGGATACCCTGTGCGGCCTTGATCTTTGTTTCCGCGCTTTTATGATTGTCGTAAGCGAATCAAGGTCTTATTTCACGCATAGGCTTTAGTTGATTGATCTTTTTTTTTTATCATAAGTATCAGATCCCTTGTTTGATAGGTTCCCGATCTCTCATCCGTGAGCATAGGGGGTTTTGACCTTATTTCTTGTTTTTGTTTTCTTTGGTGATCTTGTGAATGCGACGAATTAGGTTTCTTGATAGTTTTTATGTGGTAGATCGAGGTGTTAGATGGATTTCTGGTTCTCTGTCTGTGAATCTGATTTGATCGATCTTCCTCTATATTTTTATTGATTTGTTACAGGCTATTCTAATATCTAGGTCAATTTTGAGGTACCGATCAATACTCTGTCTGTCCAGGGACATTTCGTAGAAGGTAATCTCAATTAGATCGAGTTGGGGAGCCTCTTAGGGCCCTAGTTCCCTTCCTGTCCTTTTGAGTTCTGAATCCAGATCCAATCTTTGTCTAAGATAGATTAGTAGGGGTGAAGGAGGATATAGCAAAGGAGGGGTTTTTTTTTTTTTTTTTTTTTTTTGTAACTTGAGGAACTGGTAGTTTTTCCTTAGGAGCGAGTTTAGGTTGAATTGCTTTTGATAGTTCTGTTTTGCGTCTTGTGATTCAACTTTCCGCTTTCAATGTGGAAGAATGCGTTGTTATAGCATCAATCTGAAATCCTCCTGCTGGGTGAGATCTTCTAGCTTTGCTATGCTACTCTTCAATTAATAAGTCATTTCTAGAGTGACCAATTCCATCCTCACTTCCTACAACTTCTGTATCCTCTCTAGGTTAGATTAGATTTATCCTTAGTCCTCTCCATTTCGAAACTGAGATTATGATCGGCTTGAATGAACATGTTTTAGAGCTTATATGTGGTTATTAGATTCTTTGATACTGTCATGAAATTTTTCCTTTTTCTCGAATACTAAAAGCATTCTCCACATTTGCAAAATTTACTTCCTGCTTGACTTTGTGCTAAGAATGCACTCAACTATGGTTTGCTGTCTTGTATTTGTTCCTCATATTTTCTAAGAATCATAACTGCTTATCAACTTGGTTGTATTTCCTGTGTTGTTTGTCTTTCTTTTAAAAATAAGCTTTTGATGGTAATTTTGTTCCAATTAAATGCTTGCAAATGTTAAAAGGAGTTCAAGAGCATTCAAATGGAGACATAGAAATAAATCAGTTACCTTTTATACCTGCTCTTGTAGCAGAGCTGGAATTATATTTTTGACGATTTTGTTATCAATTATCCAAATGATCTTGTTGCATGGCCAACATGAATGATCTTTCTTCTAGTATGTTGGCATCGGATATTCTTATTTCTAATACTACTGGTCTTTTCCTTCATTTATTTGGACATTTCAATTGAAACTCAAAGTCAAAGAAGGATAATTTTTCTGTGCTTGCAGGCCAAATTGGATATGCACTCGTGCCTATGATAGCTAGGGGAGTGATGCTTGGCTCAGACCAGCCTGTTATCTTGCACATGCTTGACATTCCTCCTGCTGCAGAAGCTCTTAATGGAGTAAAGATGGAGCTAGTTGATGCTGCATTTCCTCTTCTTAAGGGTATTTTCAATAGTTCTCTCAGCAATTCCTGTGTATATCCTTAGTTCATGTGCTAAACATTCTAGCAACAACATTTTAGGTGTCGTTGCCACAACTGATGTTGTGGAGGCTTGCACTGGAGTCAACATAGCTGTTATGGTTGGTGGTTTCCCACGGAAAGAAGGAATGGAGAGAAAGGATGTGATGTCAAAAAATGTTTCCATCTATAAGTCTCAAGCTTCAGCATTAGAATCACATGCTGCTCCCAATTGCAAGGTTGGATTTAGTACAACTCTTATCCTATTTCATTTCTTGTATGACCAATTAGAAATCATCAGGTTGATATCCAACTAATGTAGTTTTTTCCCACTAATTTGACAACAATGCTTGATGCTGTTTTAGGTGCTTGTTGTTGCCAATCCTGCAAACACTAATGCTCTTATACTGAAAGAGTTTGCTCCATCTATTCCAGCAAAGAATATCACTTGTCTGACAAGACTAGATCATAACAGGGCACTAGGACAGATTTCTGAACGATTAAATGTTCAAGTTAGTGATATTAAGAATGTTATCATTTGGGGAAATCATTCTTCTACTCAGTATCCTGATGTAAGTCATGCAACTGTTAAGACATCAAGTGGAGAAAAATCTGCCCGTGAGCTTGTTTCTGATGATGAATGGTAGGGAAATAATATGCAAATTTATTTTTGTGTTTCTAAGTTTGATTACTCTACACTTTTGAAGTTAAACTTGCTTATCATCCATATCCTGTTGTCACAGGCTCAAGGGAGAATTCATCACAATAGTGCAACAACGTGGTGCTGCAATCATCAAAGCAAGAAAGCTTTCTAGTGCTCTATCTGCTGCCAGCTCTGCCTGTGATCACATTCGTGATTGGGTTCTTGGGACACCTGAGGTTATTTTTGTGTTCTCTATTTAAAACTCATGCTACTTGTGCTAAACTGTCTCAAATCTTTCCCATTCTTGTGCAGGGAACATGGGTTTCTATGGGTGTCTATTCCGATGGTTCATACAATGTACCAGCCGGTTTGATATATTCTTTCCCTGTCACATGCAAAGATGGCGAATGGACCATTGTCCAAGGTATGCAACCTTGTTAGAACAATTTATACAAATATGTGCCAAGACTGATTGAAAGAATGATAGATTAGTTCATTGTACTAGTGCTGGTTTCCATAACCTATGACATGAGCTACTATCAATTCATTCTTCAATACATTGTTTCCTGGCATGTCCTCTGATCTATCCATCCAGTTGCTATTAGACGATCATTTTGAAATAATAATAGTAAATTTTTGCAAACATCCCTTTTCTTTTTTGTTTGAAGAGGTGACAAGCTTCACAGATGCTATTTCTACAATAGTTGAGGTATAACAATGAAAAATGCTTGCAGAATAAATGTTTTACTGCTTAGACTGAAGTGATCTACATATCTTGAGTATACTTAAAGAGATCTTGACGTTCTTGGTCTTTTTAGTGGACCATTGTTCTGTTATATCTAATAGTCATTCATGGTTAGATTAAAGGAATATTTGCGCAATCCATAGCAATTCCTTATGAGTTATGACATTTTGATTAGACTTACAATTGAACAATTCACTGTGGGCATGGGCACGTTAGTAAGGCCAAAATACAGAAGAAAATTAGTGTCTCTTCACCTTTCAAAAAAAAGGTAGATCCGCTAGTATATATAAGGGATGAACATGCAATTAGCAGAAGCAGATGCGAATTTAATATTGAATTAGTGACGATTTTGTCTTCTTGAAATGTTTTGATAACATTTTCTGTTTCGAAACTATTTCAAGTAAAACAATTTGAGAAGTAACTTTTAATTGATGTATCTGCTTGCAATTTTCACAGGACTTTCCATAGATGAATTTTCAAGGAAGAAGCTGGATGCAACTGCAGAGGAGTTGACGGAAGAGAAGGCTCTCGCATATTCGTGTCTTTCCTAAGTTAACTGCCAGATTGGGTTTGTTTAAATAAATTCACTCAGTTGGGTAGCCCCCAATGAATTTTGTCTTATTTCATCGTAACATCGCCGCTGTGTTGGGCAACGCTTGTCATCTAAATCTGCTTCTCGTATCGTATTCAGTGAGAATAAGACTTTGAACTCATTTCCTGAGCTATGGATTACATTACTTACTCTACTGATTCTTTTTGTTATGCGTTAATTTCTCTTTGAGTCGCAGTGACAGTATTATCTGGGGATTATGATTCAACTACTGCACCCGTTCCGAGTACAACACATTAATACATTCGTCATGGTTGACATTTATAGGAATTTAAATGGATTTAGTACTATATTATGATCTAGTGTCCCCTTGCACAAGCGCTGTAGTTACCTTCGTCGGCAGTCCTATCTTCTCTGTCGAGCAGATAACTTCTCACACAATTGTTGCAACCATACATTTGTCCACCTTTATTTATATTCATACATATCTTAAGCTTTTGGGATGATTTATATAAGCACGTCTTAACGCACTGCATTATTTAAACACATGTCGTTGAGGCGACCTGGCCACGGGTTTGAATCCGATTATTATAGCTTCCAAGGTAAGAGTTTTATAGCTTTTAACTCGTTTAATTTATTAATCTACCTCTTTTAATTAGTTATTTGTTGATCTTATTCTAGTTTTTTATGAGTATATTTGATTGGTATCATGTAACTAATAATAATAAATACACTACTGAGCATTTAAATTTTTTAATCTTGAATATTATAATTTAAGGAGGAAGTTTAAATCCTAGAGAAAAATTTTATTAGCTAAATTCATTATAACCAAACTTCTAAAATCTTAAATCTTAAATCTATATATATATACTCCGTAAATATTTAAAATTATTAATTTTAAATATTATAAATGATGAGGGAAACTTAACTTTAGAGAAAAAATTTTATTGACTTAAATTTATTATAATTAAATTTTTAAATTTTAAAATCATGATTCTTAAATACATATAATATATCTTAAAAAATAAAAAAATTAAAAAAAATAAAGAATTGAGATGCCTGAATTTAATGTAGGTACCTCAACGATATTAAAAAAAAAAAAAAAAAAAAAAAATCTGAAGGCACTTTCAATGATCCGTAATGAATAATAATAATAATAATAATAATAATAATAATAATAATAATAATAATAGATCTGTTTTATTGATCTATTTTGGCTCAGTTTTTTGCAATCATCTTTCCCATTATTTCAACCCTGCTACGAATAAGATGTTCCCGTTTTAAAATATCTCATAAGTCATATTTAATAATTGATCCATTGGTATAAATTCAGTTAGCCGGCCCATGGAAATTTTTCAATAGTTATCCAGGTAAATTAGAAAGCGTGTGCAACGGTCAGCCCTCCGACAAATTCAATGGGATGAAGCTTAAAACACTAATACACTAATTGAAGGTTGAACTAAAATTATAAAAGCCATAAAACGTCAGATAAGGAAGAAGAAGATTTTAACACGGAATCAATGAATTAAGTAATTTTAATTCATAGATAGAAATAAATATACGTTTTTTATTTTAAATTTTTTCATATTTATAAATTTATAAATATTAAAAAAATAAAATATAAATAATAATTTTAAACCGTCATACATTATGAAAGAATTGTACCGTCTAGAAAGATTATGGGTCAAAATTTTATGAATATTAATTCACTCAGATATTATATATAATTTTATAATTAAATATATTTATATGTCACAGTGCCAGAGTGCCTTGACAAAGGTAATCAATGGCAGACGTTTTCCACTTGTTGGAATATCACTCTCAGCAATAAGAATTAATATTTCTGGAAGAAACTTTCTTTTCTTTTCTTTTCTTTTCTCACACATTATCAATCTTGATTAACTGCACAAACTTTTAGACTACGTTTGATAGAATATAATTTATCTTATAATGTAATCAATATTACATTACAAGGTTGATTATTTTATTTAGTTTAATTTTAAACTTGTAATGTAATATAATCTAAATTACAAAAGATAGTGAAATTTTGTAATCTGGATTACAAAATAAATACTATATAATCAGATTACATTACAAAGTCATCGTTTAACCAAAATTTAAATGTCAAATATACTCCTAGTCCACAATGGCCGCTATCCACTATCGTTGGTTGCCGTTGTCCACCGCCGTCGGCCCCGCTTGTCGATCGCCGCCGGCCGCCGGCGACCACCGCCGCCCGCCGGCGACCACCGCCGGCCGCCGGCGACCATCGCCCGCCGCCGGCCGACGACCACCGCCCGCCGCAGCCACCGGCAACCATTGTCGGTCGTCGCCCACCAACCGCTGCCACCACCGGTGATCGTCGCTGGCTACCACCGTCGACCGGCGATCGTCGTCATCGCCGGTTGCTGGTGGCGGTTGCCGGCGGAGGAGGCCAACAGCAACGACCGTTGGTTGCCGCAAGCTCCGACAGAGGTGCGACGGCCATCGGTAGAGGTCGCAGGATATTTTTGTCATTTTATAATAACACGAATTACATTCTTTATAAAAAATAATGGACACCAAACAAAAGAATATAATCATCTTTGTAATCAAAGATTACATACATTATATTACCAAACGTAGTAATGTAATCAAAATTATATTACATTACAAATTTGATTCATTACAAGTAAGATTACATTACACCCAACCAAACGTAACCTTAATATTTGCACCAAAATTTTTAATTTCAGAAAATTTGTATATAAAGTAATTAAAATTTGTAGACAAATAAATGATCAAATAAATGCACTGATTTAATTTGTCTTAATGATATACAACTAGGACCATTTCTTTCCTCAGAAAAATCAAAATCCAACTTTTTTTTTCTTCTTTTCTTTTATTTTTTTAAGAGAGAAAAATATAATTGTTCAGTTCAAAAGATAAGTTCTGATAGATCCCCTTCAGCTCTCACAAATAGTGCTCTCCAAAACTCCATATCGTCGTCGTCGCCATTATCGCACAAGTCGAACAGGTGACTTGCATCTTGAGACATTCCTTTCGCTGAAAATTCTAGAGTGTCCTCCATCTCTGACTCACTGACACGATCTCCATTGTCATTGCTGCTCGAGTACTGTTCATGCGATACACTACTGTCCACCTTTTCCATCTCTTCTGACTTCTCTGGTTGCATGTTCGGGCTCATGAAGAAGCTCTTCTTCTTCTTCTTCTTCTTCTTCATATGGGTGTGCCAAACGTTCTTGATCTCGTTGTCCGTCCTTCCAGGCAACTTCTTTGCTATAGCAGACCACCTGTTGCCGAGAATCTGATGCAGGCGAAGGATGGTCTCCTCTTCTTCCTCGCTGAAGCTTCCTCGTTTGATGTCAGGCCGCAGGTAGTTCACCCATCGGAGCCTGCAGCTCTTCCCGCACCTCAGCAGCCCTGATCGTTCATGCAACAACCAAAAAATTAAAGAGAGAAATCAGAAATGAAACTAATGATTAAGGAATATGATTCTCACCGGCTTGTTTAGGCAGAGCTCGCCAGTTGCCATGGCCAAACCTCATGATGTGCTCCACTAAAACCCGGTCCTCCTCTGGAGTCCATTGCCCCTTATTCAGACCTGCCTTCGCGCAGCAAGGAGCTCTCACCATCTTGTTAAAGATTGAATTAATTAATTAATTCAGTTCTCAGTCTCCTCTGTGCCACTGCATATATATATATATATATACAGGGATTTGTGGTTTCGTACTGAGCAAGAAGGTGCTTCTGAGAACTTTCATCTATAGAGATTGGAAGAGGCCAAAGGAAGGAGTTGAAATTTCCTTCGAGTTTGTGATTAAACGTCTCTTATCATATCATAATGGTTGCTCACATTAATGATACAGTTGAGTTGGTCAGGACTAAGACCATGACAATCCAAAAACTTGTATAATAAGACCATGTCAGTCAAAGGTGCAGGGCTGTGAAATGATTCAATAACGAAGTTAACAGTTTGTTTTATCAATAAATATAAAAACAAAAAATAATATACATTTTGTATATATACTACAAGCATGTACCACATGCCAACTATGTATAATACAATATTGGTACACATATAAAATATAATATACATTTTGTATATATACTACAAGCATGTATCACATGCCAACTATGTATGTATAACATATCACATGCAAACTATATATAATACATTGAAACTAATCGGTGATGAAAAAAATAGAATAAAAAATAATTATTTAATTGATATTTATTAAAGTTAATAGAATTATTTATATAAATTGTCTAAATATAACATATAATTTATAAGCATAGTAATAAATATAATAAATTTGGAAGTATTATTTTTGTTATTTGATTCATGTCGATCTTGATTATGATGCTGATCTTTATTGTGATGTCAAATATAATAAATCTCAATTGATTGAAATCAATTCGAGATTATTTTTCATTATTGTTATTACCCTCTGACAAACTCAACGGGAGTGTTTGAACGTTGAGTTTGAGTGCTAACTTGGTGAAACGTTGTCTGGATAATGACTTGATAAATATATCAGTAATTTGATCTTTAGTAGAGATTAAGAAATTGAAAGTTGTTGAGTCATCACACACTCACGAATAAAATAAAAATTAATCTCTACATGCTTGGTATAAGCATGAAAAACAAGATTTATCGCAAGATAAGTTGCTTCGATATTATCACACCAGATTTTAGGTGTAGCAGTTGGAGAAAAGTACGATTTAGAAAGAAGAGATTGTAGCTAAATAATTTCTGACGTCACGTTAGCTATAACTTTATATTCAGCTTCAGTATTTTAACGAGAGACTGTAGATTGCTTCTTTGAAAGCCAGAAAATAAGATTTTGCTTAAAAAACTATAGCATATCAACTAGTAGAACGTCTATCTTCAAGAGATCCAGCCCAATCTGTATCACTGTACGCAATCAACTCTCGTGAGGATTGATGATATAAAAGAAGACCATGTAGAATAGTGCCTTTAAGATATCGAAGAATTCTCTTAACACCTTCCCAATGGTATTTAGTAGGAGCATGCATAAATTGACAGACATAATTCACAGCGAAAGTAGTATCGGGTCATGTAATGGTGACATATTGTAGGACACCAACAATTCTTCGGTAGATCTGAGGGTCAGACATTGAAGAGGAGGATGAAGGTGCAGTGAAACCACCTTCAATGATTGGTGTGGAGATAGGACATGCACCATTCATTTTAGCTCGTTGTAGAAGTTCAGTAATATATTTGCTTTGAGAGAGAAAACAACCTTCAAAATGTGAGAGAAACTTTATGCTAAGGAAAAAATGAGCATTGCTAAGATCCCGAATAGGAAACTCTTGACGAAAAAGATGGAGCAAAGTAGTAATGTCATTTGATCACTACTAGTTATTAATATATCATCCACATAAATTAGAATAAATATTAAAAATTCCTCATTACATTTATAGAATAGGAAAGAGTCAGTTTTTGAACCAAAAAATCCCTGAGTATGAAGCCAGGTAAATAGACGATGAAACCATGCACGAGGTGCTTGTTGAAGACCATATATAGATTTTTAAAGTTGATACACATGTATTGGAAGTTGTGGGTGGATGAATTCAGATGGTTGCTCCATATAAATAGTTTCTTCAAGGTGTCCATGAAGGGAAGCATTAGAAACATCTAATTGTCGTATTGGTCAATTGGAGCTAACAACTATAGATAGTAGCAATCCGATAGTTGTAATTTTGATGACTGAAGTAAAAGTATCATTGAAGTCAATACCTGATTGTTGATTAAAGCCTTTAACAACAAGGCAAGCTTTGTAACGTTCAATAGATCCATCTACACGATGCTTAATTCAGTAAACCCATTTAGAGCTCACAATATTCATAGATGGAGTACAAGGAACTAAGCTCCAGGTTGCATTGTGAAGAAGAGTATCAAATTTTGTAGTCGTCGCAGCACGCCAATTTGGATCTTTGACTGCCTGTTTAAACCTAGAAGGTTCAACAAAATTTGAAGAATCAATAAGAGCACGTGGAAGAGGATAACGAGTGGAAACTGATTGACATCGTGGATAAATATCGTTTAGAGGAAGTATTCACTGAAGAGTATCATCATCAGATCTATTCGGAGATGAGTGGTCAGGCGGATGAGAATCAGAACTAGAGAGTGGATTACAACTAGCCGCTGAGTCTACAAGAATATGTGGAGATGGAGTAGGACCCATGATACCATCCCCCCTTGTACTTTCAATATGTCGGGATTCTAGTATATTACTCGGTGATATTAGATAGGTGCCTTGATTATTTGAAGGAGGATTCGAGGTAGCAACTGCAAACGAAAAAAGACATTCATCAAAAGTAACATGTTGAGAAATATATATCCGCCCAGTCAAAATATGGAGGCAACGATACCCATGATGCAAATTACTATAACCAAGGAAAATATATTGTAGAGAGGGAGGGGGTTTAACTTGTGTTTAGAGTAAGGTTGTAGCCAAGGATAGCATGCACGACCAAAGATATGAAAGAAATAGTAATCTAACAGATGATTATAAAGTCTTTCCAATTGACACTTATTTTGAAGTAGTAGAGTGAGTAAACGATTGACAAGGTAGATTACAGTTTGGGCAACATTATCTAAAAATTTAAGTGGAACTGAGGCATGATTAAGAAGAGCTAAGGCAGTTTCAACCACATGATGATATTTTCTCTCGGTGGATCCATTTTGTTTAGGAGTTTGGAGACAAGAGACTCGATAGAGGATGCTAGAGGAAGTAAGATGACGATGAAATGCTTGATACTCTTCACCCCAATCAGAATGAAGGGAGAGTATTTTATTATCAAAATAACGCTCAACATGCTTTTGAAAACGATAAAAAATATCGAAGAGATCATATTTTATTTTCATAGGAAAAATCTAAGTAAACTTGTTAAAGTTATCAATAAAAATAACATAGTAAAGAAAACCCTAATTAGAAAGAATAGGAGTAGGACCCCATACATCAGAGTGAATAATTTCCAAAGGAAAGCTAGAGTTGTGAGCAAAGGATACAAAAAGTAGTATATGAGATTTTACTTTCATACAAGCTTCACATAAATGAGATGATGACGTTAAAGAAGTTGGCAAACCAAAACGATTAATAATGTCCTGAACAAGGCATAGAGACAGATGACCAAGACATGCATGCCAAGAGAATTTGCCCGTGCGTTTTCTAGCAAAGGTTTTGAGAGAGGTGGGTTGAAGATGATAAAGACTGTTTTTAGTGTCCCCTTGGAGTAGAATAGTTTCTGTTACGGGATCCTTCACAAGACAATGATGAGGATGAAATTCAAAAAACACATTATTATCAATAGCAAATTGATGTACGGAAAGTAAATTTTTAGTGATAGAAGGAACATGAAGAGTGTTGCACATGTGAAAAGTATGACTACATGAATGAAAGAATGTATTTCCAATATGAGCAATTTGCAAACCTGAGCCATTGTCTATTTGTACCACGTATGGTCTATGATAAGGCGAAGCTTCTGTAACAATATCATACTCCGATGTAACATGATGAGTTGTTTCAGAATCCGGATGCCATCCTGGGGTTTTAGGAACCAATGACGTTACATTAGGAGGGATGGAGAGTGAGAATGCTCCAGAATGAGATATACTAAATTGCCAAGATGAGGAGGGGGTCGATTTGATGATATAGGTCCTACTAAAAAATTTGAATAATATCTTTTATAACAATTTTGAGCATAATCACAATAGTTGAAGCAAATTTGATAGCGTCCTTGACCTCGACCTCGACCTCGACCTTTGAAACCTCCAATCTAATTTTGATGATCATGTTGGGGAGGAGATTGATTATGTTGATCAAATTATGGAGCTTTGCTAATCATGTATGCCTATAAAGACAAAGAATCTAACATCCTTTAAGATTATATTTGTAGAAGCCTTTCATGAGAGGATAGCATATCATGAAGAGTTTCGAGTGATACTTGATTCATGTGAGTCGTCACACTAGGAATAAAGTTATCATATTGAGAACCCAAACCTACAAGAACATGCATTAATAGTTCTGGATCAGAGACTGGATGTCCAATTGCAGCTAGGTTGTTGGCAATGATCTTGACTGATTACATATAGCCACTGATAGAGGCATCCCCTCATTCCACAGGCTGTAATTGTAGACGAAGTTGGAGAACCCGTGCTTGAGAGTGGGATGTAAAAAAATGATCAAGAGCTTCTCAAACCTGACGAGAGGTGTTGAGGCTAACGAACATTGAAAGTTGTAACAACTCAAATTTCCTCATTTCGAGTCCCAAAAGTAATTTAAAAATATTTAAAAATGCTATAGAAATATTCTAGAGATTTTTAGAGTATTTTTATGTAATTTTTAGAGGTCGTTTGGTATTTTTACTAAACGAAGGAAGTTTTGACAAAAAAATGTCCAAGCCGAGGTTCGAACCAGCAACCTCTAACTCGGTCAAAACTCGGCTAACCAAGTGGGCCATCGATCATTACTAATCAAATAGAGGATGAATTACATTTAAACAGTAGTTAGGAACATTTAAAATAAAAGGGGAATAAAAAGGCTCGGTTGAGGATTTGAACTCGCGACCAGGGGTGTCGGCGGAAACGCAGCTAGCCAACTGTTCCGCAGATATTTCGTGAAAGAGTAGGGTGTGAAATATTCTTAAGCAATAGTTGATAGTAAAACCCTAGTTACAAAAGAGAGCTTAATTATTCCCGAACCCTAACTCCCTTACCTCACCTTTCTCTCCCGACGGCACCTTCTCGTCTCGGACGAAATCACAGCAGCAAGCAAAGGTTTCTCCGGCACCGGCGAAAGGCTTTTTCCGACCGGTCTTCACCCGTAGGTAACCACCTCGACGAGGGGAGCTCGGAAACACAAAGAAGCCGCCAAGATTTGAAGCTTCTCCGAATCCTAGAACCTTCCTCTTCCGGCTGTAAGTCCAAGAAAACCCAATATAAGTTGCTACTCACCTGTGGTAAGAGTAGTTCCGAATTTGCTTTGGTGTTTCCTTATTTTTTCGAGTTTTGCCGTGAAGATTCTTGGTTTTGCTGGCTGCCGTGAACCCTATAGAAAGAAGAGAAAGATTAGTTCAGTTTAAGCATGATTCCGATTTTGAGTTAGATTTATCTGTGGTGATCTTAATGGACATGATCAGTTCATATGGAGTTTATGGGTTTTGGATTTTCATTGCTAGACAATGAAAATAGGTGTTATATGGGTTTTAGATTCATTGATTTCGTAGTATAGTATTTTAGTTACAGATTTCTTAGTAAATCACATTTAGCAGTAGCAAATTCTTTCCTTATGCTTGTTATGTTGGAAGCGATTCATATCACGTTTCAACTTGCGATAGCAGTAGCAATTCTCTTTATGCTTTACTTAGTTGGAAAGAATTTAGAATGTGTAGACCCATTAAGTTCTGGTTCCAGTATATCATGTATCAACTCTTTGATAGCAGTATCATCTTTTCCTTGAGGTGTTTGATTGGTTTGTACAGAACTGGAATAGCTAGGGATTTTAGTTCTTTCCTTGCTTTCGAAACATGCTGTACAGATTAATGGGGTTGCTAGAGGTTTAAGATTAGTTCCTAGATTTGCTTGCTGCTTTTAGTTCTGTTGTAGCATGCTTAAAGAGGATTTGATGGCCCCTTTGTTATTATTTTAGTTTATTTCCCTGAATCCCATATGTAGCAAATATTATACATGGGAAAGAATTGACGTGGTTACAAGATTGAGTATCATGGAAGAACTGTGCTTCTATGTAGAAATTAAAAAGCAAATTATGTTTTCATCATTAAGGAAGCAAGATAAGGCACCTAAAATTTAAAATGTCACTGAGAGGGATAGTGAATTTGTGAATGTTGCTGATGACAATAACTGATAAAGGTGAGATGCCTATGAAGTTCATTACACATTGAAGGATTCATTTAGAGAGATTGCTAGTTTGAGATTTGAGAGGCTGACAAGATTCATGTTCTTAACTTATAGGGTATATTTAAAGCTATACCTGATCTCTAGCTTTTAGTTACTTGATTATTTGGTATTTATACTCAGAACTTAACTTGTTAGGAAATGACTAGTGAAAGTTTAGAGATCCCAGCAGGTTTTTAGCTTGAGTTGGGGTTTGTTGTGCAATCCAGTCATTCTTGACCATTAGGCAATGAACACGAGATAGTATAGATTTTTGTTTAAGCATTTCAGTGTTAGAATTTATTTAAACATTTCCGTTATGTAAGAAGCATTCTTTTATTAGAAGTATAAGAAAAATAAAGAAAAGAAAGTAAAAAGCCAAGGCCTTAAATAGATCCCAATGTCAAGACTTTAGGGATTTTGGCACACAAGGTGCTTATTAAAATACCAAGGCATTTAAAGAAAAAGTAATTAAGATAATAAGATATTTTACTTTGAAGAGGCTAGTACCCGACTTCCAAGGTTGTCGTTAAACAAATCTAGGTATCCAATTCCAAGGTCTTGACCCTGGTAGACCAAGGTCTACTCTTTTAGGATTGGTGGCTCGCTACCCCAACCTATTAGGGAACGCGCATAAGATGGTACTACGCCTGGGCCCAAGAGAAGTTGATTACTATTTTGAAGTATTATAAGTATAAGCTTTTGAACAAGTAAAATAAGTTTCACATAAGTATAAAAGTATTAAAGTATAAGTTTTAAACAAGTGGAATAAAAGAATAAGTTTAGAACAAATGAAATAAGTTTCATTTTGTTTTTAAATCAACAATGTTTGTTTTCTTTTATGTTAGCATGTTTTTTAGATTAGATTACTGTTCTTTGCTATTAGAAGAGCATGAGTACTTTACATGTTTAGCATTTCAGTATGTTTGATTCCTTTACTATTGGATGAACATGAGTAGTCTTCAGTAAGCATTCAGTTAGTTCATGTTATAGATATATGTACATGCATATCGAGATTTTTGTGAGTTAGATAGCGCTTACTAAGCATTTTGCTTATAGATTGCATTTCCTCTTACTGCAGATACAGGAAAGGAAAAGATTTAGCAAAGGAAGGCGACAAGGAGGTGTTCGATGATGTGTGATGCCAGGACTATGAGAGAGACTTGGGATGTTATTGAGTTTTCCGCATTTTAGTGATTAAGAAACATTTGAAGTTGTACTTTAAGATTCATGTTATTTGAGATTATTGTTGTTTTAGGTTGCATGCTAAGATGTACTTAGTTTAGTATGTATGTACTTTTGGGTTATTTTTGATGTGAGTAGTGTTTGATACTTATTTAACTGCGTGAGAGTTTGTTATATGTTCCAGCCACCTATGGCTGATGTATACTATGTTTGTATCTCAGTTTATGGTCACCGGTACAGGGGAGACTCTGCCGAAATTTTTCGGTAAGGACTTCTCGTGGTTTCGATCATACCGGTTAAGTAGAGTCAGTATTTAAGTAACGGTCACCCTTAGAGAGTGATAGTAATAAGAAGGGTGGTCATTACAGTTGGTATCAGAGCAGTTCCTATTCTCCTGCATCACACATCAGCACCATCTTTGCCGTCTTCAAGTAAGAAAGTATTTAAGTTTTCCTTTTATGCTTTCTTTATTATTTGCAGTATGCAATAATTGCTTATATGCGCTTTAGTAAGATAGAAGTTTTGTTTCTCTTATATTCATATACATAAGTATGATTAGAAAGGTTAGAGAAGATATCAAGCTTTTTTCTCTGCATAACTAGATGTCAAGAAGAGAACGTCCCCGTACGTTCGTACTGAGGATCGAGCATAGAAGAACGAGAAAGACCCAAGCAGGAGAACGTTCGGGTAGTCTGTGAGTATCCAGAAGTATTTCCAGAAGAGTTACTTGAACTACCTCCCAACAGAGAAGTGGAGTTTGAAATTGAATTGGTTCCTGACACCAGCCCAATTTCAAAAGCTCCGTACCGAATTTCTCTAGCAGAGCTAAAAGAGTTACAAGAACAATTTCAGGAGCTACTTGACAAGGGTTTCATCCGCCTTAGTCATTCACCCCGGAGAGCTCCAGAGTTGTTCGTTAAGGAGAAAGACAGATTTATGCGGATGTGCATGGATTTTAGAACGCTGAACAAAGAAACAATTAAGAACAAGTACCCTCTTCCCAGAATAGATGATCTATTTGATTCGCTAAAGAGGGCAACAGTGTTCTCCAAGATAGACCTGTGCTCTGGGTACCATAAGTTGAAAGTGAAGGAAAGTGATATACCCAGAACTGCTTTCAGGACCAGATACGGATACTATGAGTTCGTAGTCATGTCTTTTGGTTTGACTAATGCATCTGCAGTCTTCATGGACTTGATGAATAGAGTGTTCAGAGAATACCTTGATAAATTTGTCATCGTGTTCATCGACGATATTCTAGTCTATTCCAGAACCCCAGAGGAGCATGACACGCACTTGAGAATAATCCTGCAGACTCTACAGCAGAAACAACTTTATGCCAAATTCTCGAAGTGCGAGTTCTGGTTAAATCAGGTGACGTTTCTAGGTCACATCATTTCTAAAGAAAGTATTCAAGTGGATCCAGCCAAAATAGAAGCGGTCAACAACTGGAGTAGACCCAAGAATGCTAGGGAGATCAAAAGCTTCCTTGGTTTAGCTGGGTACTACAGGAAATTCGTGGAGGGTTTTTCCAGGATAGCTTCTCTACTAACGGCCTTAACTAGGAAGAATAAGAAGTTTGAATGGTCAGACAAATGTGAGCAGAGTTTCCAAGAGCTAAAGAAGAGACTGACCAGTGCTCCTATCCTGATAGTTCCAGAAAGTAACAAGAGGTGATGCTTCCAAGATGGGCTTAGGAGCTGTACTCATGCAAGAAGGAAAAGTTATAGCTTATGCTTCCAGGCAACTCAAAGACTACGAGAAGAACTATCCCACTCATGATCTTGAGCTGGCAGCTGTGGTCTTTGCACTGAAACTCTGGCGACACTACTTGTATGGAGTTTAGTACAGAACCTTCACCGACCATCAGAGTTTAAAGTATTTCTTCACCCATAAAGACTTAAACATGAGACAGCGCAGGTGGCTAGAGTTGGTCAAAGACTATGACTGTGAAATCCTCTACCACCCAGGCAAAGCTAACAGAGTGGCAGATGCACTAAGCAGAAAATCCAGTGCATTCCTGATGTCTTTGTCATCATTAACCTTGCCACTGCAGAAGGAGTTGTCAGATTTCAGACTTGAAGTTATTTATGGGCAACTCTCTGCATTGACCTTAGAGTCTACCTTGCTTGAGGATATACAGAGAAAGCAAAGTGAAGATACAGATATCCAGAAGATCAAGCAAGGGATATAAAAAGAAGAAAATACAGAGTTTCGAGTATCAGACAGTGGAGTTCTTTATCAGGGGAATCATCTTTGTGTTCCCAATGATGAGGAATTAAGAAGGAAGATTCTAGAAGAAGCTCATAGTACATCATACTCTATGCATCCTAGTTCTACCAAGATGTACCAAGACGTGAAACAGAGGTTCTGGTGGTCTGGACTCAAAAGAGATGTTGCAAAATATGTCAGTACCTGCCTGACATACCAGAGAGTCAAAGCAGAGCACCAGAGACCAGGAGGAGTCCTGCAGCCTCTCCCAATACCAGAGTGGAAGTGGGAAGACATATCCATGGACTTTATAACAGGTCTTCCAAGAACTACAAATGGATATGATGCGATATGGGTAATAGTGGACCGATTGACCAACTCCGCTCATTTTCTAGCCATCAAGGTGTCCCACTCTATAGAGCAGTTGGCACAGCTATATGTTAAGGAGGTGATCATACTTCACGGAGTTCCTAAATCTATTGTTTCTGATAGAGATGGGCGTTTCACCTCTCACTTTTGGGAGTGTGTTCAGAATGCACTAGGCACCAAACTCAAGTTCAGCACAGCCTTTCATCCTCAGACTGATGGACAGACAGAGCGAGTAAATCATATTTTAGAAGATATGCTCAGAGCTTGTGCACTAGATTTCAAGGGAATTGGTGCAAGTATTTGTGCTTAGCTGAGTTTGCCTACAATAATAGCTATCAGGCCACCATCAAGATGGCACCTTATGAGGCGTTGTATGGCAGGAAGTGCAGATCACCCATTTGCTGGCAAGAAGCAGGTGAAAGAAAAGAAATGGAAGTAGAGCTGGACATTCAGACTGAGATGATAGATGAGACCACTCAGGCTATCTAGAAGATCAGACAGAGAATTGAGACTGCCCAGAGTAGACAGAAAAGTTATGCTAACACACGCCGTAGGCTACTTGAGTTCCAAGTAGGGGATTCAGTTTTTCTCAAAGTCGCTCCTATGAAGGGAGTGATGAGATTTGGCAAGAAGGGCAAATTAAGTCCTCGCTACGTAGGACCCTACCTGATCACAGAAAGGATTGGGAAAGTAGCTTACAAGCTGGATTTACCACAAGACATGTCAGCAATACACAACGTATTTCATGTCTCCATGCTAAAGAAGTGTCTCCATGACCCTAGTCAAGTGATTCAGCCTCAGTCAGTGCAGATCCAAGAGGATCTTAGCTATGAGAGCAGACCTACACAGATAGTGGACTGAGAAGTTAAGAGATTAACGAACAAAGAAGTGCCACTAGTGAAGGTCATCTGGCAGAACCAGAAACATGAGGAAGTCACTTGGGAACGTGAGGAAAGTGTGAGACAGAATTATCCAGAGTTATTCTAAGTTCGAGGACGAACTTTTTATAAGGTATGGGGAATTGTAACAACCCAAATTTCCTCATTTCGAGTCCTAAAAGTAATTTAAAAATATTTAAAAATGCTATAGAAATATTCTAGAGATTTTTAGAAATTTTTAGAGTATTTTTATGTAATTTTTGGAGGTCGTTTGGTATTTTTACTAAACGAAGGAAGTTTTGACAAAAAAATGTCCAAGCCGAGGTTCGAACCAGCAACCTCTAACTCGGTCAAAACTCGGCTAACCAAGTGGGCCATCAATCATTACTAATCAAATAGAGGATGAATTACATTTAAACAGTAGTTAGGAACATTTAAAATAAAAGGGGAATAAAAAGGCTCGGCTAAGGATTGGAACTTGCGACCAGAGGTGTCGGCGGAAACGCAGCTAGCCAACTGTTCCGCAGATATTTCGTGAAAGAGTAGGGCATGAAATATTCTTAAGCAATAGTTGATAATAAAGACCCTAGTTACAAAAGAGAGCTTAATTATTCCCGAACCCTAACTCCCTTACCTCACCTTTCTCTCCCGACGGCGCCTTCTCGTCTCGGACAAAATCGCAGCAACAAGCAAAGGTTTCTCCGACGCCGGTGAAAGGCTTTTTCCGGCCGGTCTTCACCCATACGTGACCACCTCGACGAGGGGAGCTCGGAAACACAAAGAAGCCGCCGAGATTTGAAGCTTCTCCGAATCCTAGAACCTTCCTCTTCCGGCTATAAGTCCAAGAAAACCCAATGTAAGTTGCTACTCACCTGTGGTAAGAGTAGTTCCGAATTTGCTTTGGTGTTTCCTTGTTTTTTCAAGTTTTGCCGTGAAGATTCTTGGTTTTGCTGGCTGCCGTGAACCCTAAAGAAAGAAGAGAAAGATTAGTTCAGTTTAAGCATGATTCCGATTTTGAGTTAGATTTATCTGTGGTGATCTTAATGGACATGATCAATTCATATGGAGTTTATGGGTTTCGGATTTTCACTGCTAGACAATGAAAATAGGTGTTATATGGGTTTTAGATTCATTGATTTCGTAGTATAGTATTTTAGTTACAGATTTCTTAGTAAATCACATTTAGCAGTAGCAAATTCTTTCCTTATGCTTGTTATGTTGGAAGTGATTCATATCACGTTTCAACTTGTGATAACAGTAGCAATTCTCTTTATGCTTTACTTAGTTGGAAAGAATTTAGAATGTGTAGACCCATTAAGTTCTGGTTCCAGTATATCATGTATCAACTCTTTGATAGCAGTATCATCTTTTCCTTGAGGTGTTTGATTGGTTTGTATAGAACTGGAATAGCTAGGGATTTTAGTTCTTTCCTTGCTTTCGGACATGCTGTACAGATTAATGGGGTTGCTAGAGGTTTAAGATTAGTTCCTAGATTTGCTTGCTGCTTTTAGTTCTGTTGTAGCATGCTTAAAGAGGATTTGATGGCCCCTTTGTTATTATGTTAGTTTATTTCCCTGAAGCCCATATGTAGCAAATATTATACATGGGAAAGAATTGACGTGGTTACAAGATTGAGTATCATGGAAGAACTGTGCTTCTCTGTAGAAATTAAAAAGCAAATTATGTTTTCATCACTAAGGAAGCAAGATAAGTCACCTAAAATTTAAAATGTCACTGAGAGGGATAGTGAATTTGTGAATGTTGCCGATGACAATAACTGATAAAGGTGAGATGCCTATGAAGTTCATTACACATTGAAGGATTCATTTAGAGAGATTGCTAGTTTGAGATTTGAGAGGCTGACAAGATTCATGTTCTTAACTTATAGGGTATATTTAAAGCTATACCTGATCTCTAGCTTTTAGTTACTTGATTATTTGGTATTTATACTCAGAACTTAACTTGTTAGGAAATGACTAGTGAAAGTTTGGAGATCCCAACAGGTTTTTAGCTTGAGTTGGAGTTTGCTGTGCAATCCGGTCATTCTTGACCATTAGGCAATGAACACGAGATAGTATAGATTTTTGTTTAAGCATTTCAGTGTTAGAATTTGTTTAAATATTTCCATTATGTAAGAAGCATTCTTTTATTAGAAGTATAAGAAAGATAAAGAAAAGAAAGTAAAAGGCCAAGGCCTTAAGTAGATCCCAAAGTCATGACTGTAGGGATTTTGACACACAAGGTGCATATTAAAATGCCAAGACATTTAAAGAAGAAGTAATTAAGATAATAAGATATTTTACTTTGAAGAGGCTAGTACCCGACTTCCAAGGTTGTTGTTAAACAAATCCAGGTATCCAATTCCAAGGTCTTGGCCCTGGTAGACCAAGGTCTGCTCTTTTAGGATTGGTGGCTCGCTACCCCAACCTATTAGGGAACGCGCATAAGATGGTACTACACCTGAGCCCAAGAGAAGTTGATTACTATTTTGAAGTATTATAAGTATAAGCTTTTGAACAAGTAAAATAAGTTTCACATAAGTATAAAAGTATTAAAGTATAAGTTTTAAACAAGTGGAATAAAAGAATAAGTTTAGAACAAATGAAATAAGTTTCATTTTATTTTTAAATCAACAAGTTTAGTTTTCTTTTATGTTAGTATGTTTTTTAGATTAGCTTACTGTTCTTTGCTATTAGAAGAGCATGAGTAACTTTACATGTTTAGCATTTCAGTATGTTTGATTCCTTTACTATTGGATGAACATGAGTAGTCTTCAGTAAGCATTCAGTTAGTTCATGTTATAGATATATGTACATGCATATCGAGATTTTTGTGAGTTAGATAGCGCTTACTAAGCATTTTGCTTATAGATTGCATTTCCTCTTACTGCAGATACAGGAAAGGAAAAGATTTAGCAAAGGAAGGTGACAAGGAGGTGTTCGATGATGTGTGATGCCAGGACTATGGGAGAGACTTGGGATGTTATTGAGTTTTCCGCATTTTAGTGATTAAGAACATTTGAAGTTGTACTTTAAGATTCATGTTATTTGAGATTATTGTTGTTCTAGGTTGCATGCTAAGATGTACTTAGTTTAGTATGTATGTACTTTTGGGTTATTTTTGATGTGAGTAGTGTTTGATACTTATTTAACTGCGTGAGAGTTTGTTATATGTTCCAGCCACCTGTGGCTGATGTATACTATGTTTGTATCTCAGTTTATGGTCACCGGTACAGGGGAGACTCTGCCGAAATTTTTCGGTAAGGACTCCTCGTGGTTTCGATCATACCGGTTAAGTAGAGTTAGTAGTTAAGTAATGGTCACCCTTAGAGAGTGTTAGTAGTAAGAAGGGTGGTCGTTACAAAAGTATAAACTCAGCAATTGATGAGATTAGCCAAGACAAGATTAATTGATCCTTCTTAAATCAAATAGCATAAGATGGATCTTCTTTTTGAGGTGAGGATGAAGTACCATCAACATATCAAGTAAGTCATGAACACAAAGTAAAGGAAGAAATTGTAACTTTCAAAGTAAATAGTTATCATGGTCAAGCTTAACGGAAAAAAAGGAACTATATGAAAAGGGAAAGATGTATTCTATGATGACACAGGGATCTCAGTAGAACTAATAAAAGATATTTTTTTCTCAATTTTTTTTCTCTGTTCTTTCCTCTACTGCTCTATTTTTTTTTGCATTTTTTTCTTGCTCATTTTTTTTCTTTTTTTTTCCTAACAGAAATGGATAAAAATAAAGAAGGAAAAAAACACAAAGAGAAAAATAAAACGAATAAATAATAACTTTACCTTACTACAATTGACATTGTCGAACTTACTGTCGTCGATGGAAAAAAGTTGTTGATGAAAGGAGAAGAAAAGTTGCTGCTGTCGAAGTTGCCATTGTCGAAGTTGCCGTACTGTAGATGATTATATCAAACCTCAATATAGAAACTCCTGTAGCTATTGTAACAAAAATTCAGAAGAGGAGAAAGTGAAGTTGACTCTGATATCGTGTTGAAACTAATAGATGAATAAAAAAAATAGAATAGAGAATAATTCTTTGATTGATATTTACTAAAGTCAATAAATTTATTTATACAAATTTTATATATATATATATATATATATATATATATAGAGAGAGAGAGAGAGAGAGAGAGAGAGAGAGAGAGAAAAATGTTATGCTGGGTGACGCTTTGTGCGCGACCGTGAGCGACGCACAGACGTGGCACCGCCAGCTCGATTTCACTACAAATAAAATAATTCACAAAAGTTACTCTCTCCCTTTCTCGCCTTTGTTCAAAATTTCGGCAGCGCTTATTACCAAAAATAAAATCTCCCTCGCCGCTCTCTCTCTCTCTCTCCCTCTCCCTCGCCGCTCTCTCTCCCTCGCTCCCGGTCCCCTCCCGCGTCCGTCCTCCGGGCGACCTGACGCTTCCCCGGAAAGTTCAATATTTTTTGTCTGGCTCGCCGCTCGCCCCCTTCCCTCGATCCCTCCGTCGAAACTCGTCCCTCGCGCTCCCGGCCGGAAAGTTGCTCTGGCGTCTTCAATCACAGGTCTACTGTGAGATCCTACCACCTCACTCCAATTTAATTTCTTAATCCACACCGTTATTACCTTGTGAAATCGGTATAAAAATAGCTATAATAATTGTATAAAGATGCACCGCAGCTTTGCTCCCATTTCTAACCGTTGCATCAACTACTACGACTGATGAAACCGTGCTTGTAGGATATGACTTGGATTGGTCGTGGTAGAAGGTCGGAAGGACTTATGCTACGACCTGGATGGTCGACGGCTCCAACAACCGCCTGCTCTCCGGTGGACTTTCATTTTGCTGCTACAAGATGTAGCAGCTTCATGGGGAGGAAGCTGCTACAACGTGTAGCAGTTAACTGTGCATGAAGCTGCCACACCTTGTAGCAGCTACCTTGATATTTTCTAGCAGAGATTAACGTACTCGATACCCATAGTTTTCATATTGTCTTTATCAACCCGATTCAAAAATTATTCTTAAAAAAATTTTTCACTGCTTCAGCGCCTTTCCTGCTACAGATTGATTGGAATTCTCTCTCCTTCGCTCCCTCCGTCTCCCTCGTCTTCGTCGAAGGTCGTCCGGCTGACCACTTGGGCCCCTGTCGGGAAAGTGAAAGGTCGGTTGCACCAATCGCCTGCTCTCCGGTGGACTTTCATTTTGCTGCTACAAGGTGTAGCAGCTTCATGGGGAGGAAGCTGCTACAACGTGTAGCAGTTAACTGTGCATAAAGCTGCCACACGTTGTAGCAGCTACCTTGATATTTTCTAGTAGAGATTAACGTACTAGGTACCCATAGTTTTCATATTATCTTTATCAACCCGATTCAGAAATTATTCTTAAAAAAAATTTTCACTGCTTCAGCGCCTTTCCTGCTACAGATTGATTGGAATTCTCTCTCCTTCGCTCCCTCCGTCTCCCTCGTCTTCGTCGAAGGTCGTCCGGCTGACCACTTGGGCCCCTGCAGGGAAAGTGAAAGGTCGGCTGCACCAACCGCCTGCTCTCTGGTGGACTTTCATTTTGCTGCTACAAGGTGTAGCAGCTTCATAGGGAGGAAGCTGCTACAACGTGTAGCAGTTAACTGTGCATGAAGCTGCCACACTTTGTAGCAGTTGACTTGGTTAGTCGGATTTCTAGCCCCTCTATTTTCTATCATAGATTAATACTACACTGTAGCCATAGTTTTCATATTGTGCATATCAACTTGATTGAAAAATTATTTTTGATGCATGACTTTTCGCTCTTTCAGCGCCTTTCTTGCTACAGGATGATTGGAACATGTATATACATTATATTTAAAATTTTTTAAAATTTTAAAAATTTTTTTATGCTTCTACAGGGCCATGTGTTTAGGTTTGCTGCTACACGGTGTAGCAGCTTCCTAGACTAATAACTTGCTACACCTGTTTGTAGTTGTATATCATATTGCTTAAAGGCGCTGAAAAAAGTGATATGTGATGCTGCATCGGAATCCCTTTGGTTTGCAAAGCGTTGTAGCAGCTACTATGACTAATAACTGCCACACATTGTAGCATTTACATATACATGTAGCTTCCACAACTTGTTGCATTTACCCAAATTTGTATTTCTTTGTTATTGTTTTATTTACCTTTAAAAAATTTGTAAGTAACTTCCATGTTTCAGGAAATTATAATCTATTGGATGTATGTGTGTAGTGCTTACCGCTAGTAAAACTGTCAGACGTTGTAGCAGCATGCTACCTCATGTAGCAGCTCTTAATGAGTATAAATATATTTGGTATTAATACGTGTGACCGGTGTGGCCTTAGCAGATCACGTCACGTCACCGAATTAGATTCTACATCATATATCAGCTAATCCTCACTAATTGCCATATAGTGTAGCAGCTAATATGCACTCCATGTGGAAATGATGGATCAGTGATATGTGCAACAATAACTTAATCCGGTGTTTACAAATAGAGTAATATATGGTAGTTGCCGCTACAAAATGTAGTAGCTACTTAGTACGAGGATAACACGTTATAGCACCCATACATTTCACTAATATAATTACCTGAGAAAGTAATGTCAAAACATTTACATTTTGAGGGCATGTTCAGATATATTTTGCACAATGTTCAATACCTCTAGGATCGCCTGTATTACTCTCTTCAACTTAGAAACTAGAGAGTGGTAGTACCTATCCTCAGAATGGAAAGGGCAAGGTGTTAGACCCTACAAGATTAGTGCAAAAATTATAAGATAAATATGCGTCCAAATTGAGTTATATAGGTACACAAAAACATGATTGTACCAGCTATAGATGTCAAATCTTCTTCATACGATTCGTCGTCGTTGGTATTATCCTTCTCTGTAGCATTTGATCTGGAAATCGTATAGTTATTTACTATATTGTTTTTGGATGATATAAATTGATATGCGTAGCTAAATATGTATGATCTAAGGCGATAACTAATGGACACATACCTCTGCTGCAGTAAAGGATAATTGCGCTTGTCGTGTGAGACACCTCGGTGACCGCATCCACGACATAGCCTCGCTTTTGAGGTTGTTGTCTTCTTTTGACGATTTCAATCGTTTTCCACACCCCTTTGCCCTGACCAAAGAAGGGTCAACAATAGAGGGCCCCCCATCGATGCTTTGGTTTCTTTGACTTTGGTTGTCATTTTTACTGCTAATGTTAAGATCTTGAAGTTTACTGTATATACAATCGAATTGATCATCCAACATGTTTGTCCCCTCATCAGTTAAAGATGCAACATCAATAACTACTGAAGCTTTATAGGATAGCCTAGAGTGTCTTGCCATCAACTTCGTATCTGGAGTGTCGATGGAAGTTTGCGCACCGAAGTCATAGATTGCCCCCACCTTGGCATTTCTTGTCCATCGGTTGAGTATGTACTTATCAGGCAGTAGAAACACTTGGTTGATACGGAAAAATGCTAACATATGCCTACATGGAATACCCTCAAATTCAAATTTACTACAACTACATGCTAACATATGCCTCCCCAACTGCCTCTCCTTTGCCCTTGGCCTTCTCTACCTCATGCTCATCTTCAAAAATTACTCTTTTACTCCTTTTGGCCAAGTGCAATCCCTTAATCTCTTTGCCAGTTGGGGGTTTCCTTCTCTTTGTAGCACAAGTCTTTGTCCTGGGTACTGGCCGCGTGGCAGGTAATGGGTCAATAACCTTGGCAAGCATCTAACTTTCAAGCTCTTTGATTTTCCTCTCTTGTTCTGTTATATTTTGCTCTTTTAACTTTATACTTCTGTCATTCTCATCTATTATTTTATCCTTGGAAGATAATGATTTTTCTGCATCACTGGCAAAATTTTTTTTCTCCTGATTTAGCTCACTTATTATGCGCTCTATCTGGGCAATGACCTGGTCCTTGCCCTCAACCACAGACTCTAGTCGAGATTTTTCTGCCTCCCAGGATTGACATTTTGTACAAGCCTCTTTTTCCTCAACATATTCTATAGAAAATGGCTCTGGACCTCGATACGGCTTTTCCATACATTCTACTGCCTGTACAGGAACTTGGTGGGGAATACCCTGAGCATCGACTGCCTCTTCATTAGATTGCTCAGGAATTTGATCAGCATTGCCCTCCTAAGCTAATTGTAAAAAGCCCTCTGCAATTTGTTGATCTATATGCTCTACAATATCTTCTAGGGGATCATTTGAGAGCAGGTGTGTCTCTAGGTCCGAAGGTTGCAAATCAACAATTATTTGTGCAGGAGGTAATTCAGCGATCCTCGACTTTATTGTCTCCACGTGGGAGCCTGACCACTTCCATCTGCATATTCTTGGAAGGGCATGCTGTCTGTAAGGATCCATTATTCTGATATGTTCACACATCCAGACCTGCAATACAATAAAAACTGTCAAAATTTGATACATTCTGATTTTATCTTATGAGACTATCATTATATTTAGAGACTTACAGCAAGGAGATGTGCGAACCCTCTGAGCATGGGAGCTTGCATTCCCGTAAGGTCCTCAGGTTTCACCCTCAGTAAAAGCATCGAACCAATGGCCCCCAGTTGCGGGCTGATATATTCATATACAGCCTTACACCAATTATACCTACCTAAATTGACAAAATCATTTACGCAGTCTATTAGTGATTGTACTGGTAATTTAGATATGCTGCTAGTAGTAGTAAATAAAACACTAACAAAGAAATACAATATTAATAATTGACAAAACAGAGTATCAGTTTCAGCAGAGGGAGGTTGGTTGCTGAGGCTTATCATCTTCTTCTCCAGCTCCTCCTGTGTACACTCCACATTATGGAAGTGTTGTAGAAATAGTGGGGTGGTAGCTGCATGCTGTTGCAAAATAACTTCAGCGCCGTGGTTTGGAAGTCCAAGTATCAAAGAGACGTCTTTCCTGGTGAAGCTAATCTCCTTGTTATGAAAGATGAAGCATCTGGCTTGCACGTCCCAATTGTCAAACATATTTTGAATAAGACTACGAATATTTGCAATTTCAGGCATGGCTAATGCCCAAGCAAATAGGCTTCCATTGATCATCTCCAGTTGTCGGTCGGTTATGTGGAGTGATGATATAAACCCCTTGAAGTGAAGGTAGTTACTTTTCCAGTGCACTTTCTTGCGATATGCACGGGAAGCTGCAGTTCTCTGGCTTGCCATTTAGTTCTGTCAAACACAAACATAAGCTCATAATGCTACTCACTTCCCTTATGTGTAATCTCTATATTATAAACCATAATATAAACCCCGATACTGTTATTAGTAAGTAGTAACCAGACCCTAATACATTACCATGTCTATAATCTCTATATTATCAATCATAATATGAAACCTGAGACTGTTATAAGTAACCATAATCTAATACATTACAAGTTCTATAATCTCTCCTATATATATCAATGTGACTAGTTGTGCTTAACATGAGTACTCTACACATTGTAGCAGTTAGTGTCAAGTAGTTGCAACATATGTAAGAAGACAATGGAGACTGTAGTGGTTAAGCGAGTTGTTTCATTTTGTAGCAGTTCAACGACAAGAGCTGCACCATGAAAGATATATATTTTTGTTTTAACCTCATTGATCCCTCAAAGTAAACCATCTTTGGTGAGTGACCTAAAAACATTAAATCCCTAGCAGCTAGGAGACGGTTCTCAACCCTAAATATTCAAAATATCCAAGTAGCCGAAGCTTTGGAACATAAACTCTAACATATTACTTACAATGAAGGCGAAGCTTTGAATGACACAAAGAACGTCGCAGAGCAGAGAGGTTGATTGATGAAGACTCCGTGGGCCACCAAACAACTATAGAAGAAATTCCTTCGAAATATTTGTCACACGGCGAGTTTAGGGTAAAAAACTTTGATCTATGAGGGTAAAAATGTATTTGAACATTATAAATATATATTATCACAATAATTGAAAAACTAACCGAACCAGCTCAGGCAGAGGAGATAATTTTAAAAACTTTTTTTTTATGTTGATAATCTGTGTACAATAAGAAAATCATGGCTACCAATAATAGGACTTATGAATTTAGCTGGCACATGTTTTGCCAGCTACATGTAGATGTAGCTGTTACAAGGTGTTGCAATTATTAGCAAAGGTAGCTGCTACACCGTGTCGCAGCAAAGCAAATAAAATCAAAGGCGCTGAAGCATCTGAAATATTTTTAAATAAAATATTAAGCAATTTTAATTAAAGACATGACCAGTAAATATTTTTGGGGTTAATCTTATTACAAAAATACTGCTACTAATAATGGGCCTTACCGCATTAGCTGCAACAAGTTGTGGCAGCTACATGTTGAGGTAACTGCTACAATGTGTAGTGCTTATTAGTCGAAGTAACTGCTTCAACGCGTGGCACAAAAACAAGGCAAAGTCGGTGCAACAGCGCATCTTACATTTTCACATTTTTTTTAGCAAGATGAAAACTCTGCTACTGGGTTAATCTCTGCTAGAAAATAGGCCTGCTAGAAGACCGACAAACCAATATTGTCGCTGAAAATAGAGGGTTAATGGCTAAAGTGTAGTGTTAATCTCTGCTAGAAGATAGAGGGGCTAGAAATCCAAAATATCAAGGTAGCTGCTATAAGGTGTGACAGCTTCATGCACAGTTAACTGCTATACGTTGTAGTAGCTTCCTCCCCATGAAGCTGCTACACCTTGTAGCAGCAAAATGAAAGTCCACCGGAGAGCAGGCGGTTGGTGCAGCCGACCTTTCACTTTCCCGGTAGGGGCCCAAGTGGTCAGCCGGACGACCTTCGACGAAGACGAGGGAGACGGAGGGAGCGAAGGAGAGAGAATTCCAATCAATCTGTAGCAGGAAAGGCGCTGAAGCAGTGAAATTTTTTTTTAAGAATAATTTTTGAATCGGGTTGATAAAGACAATATGAAAACTATGGGTACCGAGTACGTTAATCTCTGCTAGAAAATATCAAGGTAGCTACTACAAGGTGTGCCAGCTTCATGCACAGTTAACTACTACACGTTGTAGCAGCTTCCTCCCCATGAAGCTGCTACACCTTGTAGCAGCAAAATGAAAGTCCACCGGAGAGCAAGCGGTTGTTGGAGCCGTCGACCATCCAGGTCGTAGCATAAGTCCTTCCGACCTTCTACCACGACCAATCCAAGTCATATCCTACAAGCACGGTTTCATCAGTCGTAGTAGTTGATGCAACGGTTAGAAATGGGAGCAAAGCCGTGGTGCATCTTTATACAATTATTATAGCTATTTTTATACCGATTTCACAAGGTAATAACGGTGTGGATTAAGAAATTAAATTGGAGTGAGGTGGTAGGATCTCACAGTAGACCTGCGATTGAAGACGCCGGAGCAACTTTCCGGCCGGGAGCGCGAGGGACGAGTTTCGACGGAGGGATCGAGGGAAGGGGGCGAGTGACGAGCCAGACAAAAAATATTAAACTTTCCAGGGAAGCGTCAGGTCGCCCGGAGGACGGACACTGGAGGGGACCGGGAGCGAGGGAGAGAGAGCGGCGAGGGAGAGGGAGGGAGAGAGAGAGAGCGGCGAGGGAGATTTTATTTTTGGTAATAAGCGCCGCCGAAATTTTGAACAAAGGCGAGAAAGGGAGAGAGTAACTTTTGTGGATTATTTTATTTGTAGTCAAATCGAGCTGGCGGTGCCACGTCTGCGTGTCGCTCACGGTCGCACACAAAGCGTCACCTATATATATATCTATATATATATATATATATATATATATATATATGGATGTATAGATTATTGACAAAATCAAAACCTAAGTCAACATTGAACAGCATATATATATATATATATATATATATATATATATATATATATATATATATATATATATATATATATATATATATATATAAAAGACAACTATAAAAGGATGTATAGATTATGAGTTTTTGACAAATCAAAACCTAAGTCAACATTGAACAGCATTAATTTTCATTAGTAAACTATTTAATGGCTACTAGAAAAGTTATTAATGTATGATTACTACAAGCTAATTGGGTTGCATTAATTTTCATTAGGAAACTGTTTTTGAAGAATGGGTTGCATAATTGTAGAAGAAGAATGTATGATTACTAGAAAAGTTATAATCACGTTTGATACATGAGGAGATCAGTTCAGCATAAGGCTAGCTAATAAGCTTTGACGTGGCCGCAAAGTAACGCCTTAGCATATATAGGAATATTATCGTTCGAAAATATCTTCTATCGGGCCCATACACGTTTTGAAAAAAAAAAAAAAAATTGATATTCTTAAAGAAAAATCTTAAAAAAAACTCTTAAGGATAGACACATAAATATTGGGAGCCACAAAAAATAAAATGATAGGTTCCATCATTTATATGTCTATCCTTAAGAATTTTTTTTGAGATTTTTCCTTAAAAATATAATAGCTCTTTTGAAAATATCCCGATTCATAATATCTTCGGTTTTTTCTTATGCTCTTTGAGAACATTATTGATAAAAAAAAACATACCCATTCTACTAGTTCATATCCATTATGGGACACTTTATGTTTGGGAACATCTCCTCCCGTTGAGATATACTCATACGATCTATGAAAACATATTCTACCTAGAACATTCTCACTTTGCTCACACCCTTGCCATACACTCGTTAGGAATAATTCCGACCGAGAACATCTCCGCTACGCTCATACAGTCTTTGATGTAGCGGATAATTATCGGTTCCATTAATTCCCGCATGAATACCAAAAATAATTATCGAATCCGTTGATTAACCCACGAATAATGAAAGATGATTTTCTACAACCTATTGATTTGAAGGGGAATACCAGGAAATCGAAAAAACACAGCGTTCCAAAAAGATGACGACGATTAAAAATAACATTAATAAAAAAATATTTAATAAACAAATATCTTACATCAACTTGAACAATTATTTATATAGACTCCATGTAGCATTTCTATAGCATGATATAAAATCCTGTAAAAAGTTACAGCAATCTCTCGCAAATCTACATTCAGCGACGACAAGATTTACTGTCAGAAGAACGATCATAGAATCGGAAAACTCTCCGCAATTCCACGAACCAAATCCCGCAACATCGGATACTCTTCTTCTTCTCTTTCTTTCACTATAATATGCCAAAAATGTAGATAAAGATTTAAATAATTAAATTTGACTTAATTAAATTATTTTAGTAAATAATTTATCAAGAATTAAGTTGATATGAATTTATAAAATTTATTAATTTTTTTTTAGATTTTAAAAAAGTTATTTTAGATTTTATAGGGATAAACGGAGAAGATTTAAAGTCGGTTTAAGAATACCTAAGTTGATTAATATGAAATCCAGGTTTATTTAATTAAAAACCTAAGTTTGATTAATGTGGACGCCACTTCTACTCGCTCGCACGTCGCCGCTGCGCTTGCTCCCACAGCCCTGCCGCGGGACGACGCAGGCCATGGCCGACCGCCAGCTCTTCACCGCCAGCATCTGGCTTCTCCTTCTCACGAGTCGCTGCCTATCCCCTCACCGTGCGCATGCTGCGATCTCGCCACAGTGCCGCCTCCCTCCTCACGCACGTGCGTTGCACGGTACCGCCTGCTGTTGTCGCCGGGCCGGCTGCCGTGCGTCCAACCGCCGGCACTGCTCCCTTTCTCTTCCCCGGAGTCAACAGCCACCGTCTTGCTTCACCACAAAGAACAAGCATGACTCGTTGCCGCCGCACCTCTCCTCTGCCGTGTCCACCGCGTCGCCACCCATCACAGCGTCACGCTGCCAACAATGATGCGCACTGGCCATCTCTTCCTCATGCTCCTCCCGACGTGCCTACTTGCAGTCTTCCCAGCGCATCACCCCACCGCAAGAATTTGAAAGAGCCGGAACCAGCCCAGTGGCGTGGTTAGGATTTTCAATTAGAGGGGACGAATTCAACAAATTAAAAAAAATAATACAACACAGAGAAAATGTATAATAAAAGTTATATATGAATTTCATATATTTTTTACAATATCACTCTTCGAGATTTCATATTTTGAAAATATTGAATAATAGTTTCATTATCAATGGTATCAAACACATCTCGCTCAATATATGGTATCAAACAATCATTTACCATATCATCTCCCAACCGATTTCGAAGTAAAGTTTTGATTATTTTCATTGCTGAAAACACTCTCTCTATAGTTGCAGTTGCAACAGGTAATAGCAATGCTAACTTCAAAAGTAAATATACAAAAGGATACAGACGATGTTTTTTCAATTAAACCATCCTTTTAGCAAGCTGACTAATCCCCACACCCTCAGAGAATTGATTGCTACTCCGCATATTAAAATAAAGTTATCAAGTGTTGGCTCAAGATGCATTAACTCCATTGGAGAAAAATCGGATGGATAAAACTGAGTAAACTGAAGTAATTTTCTCTTATCATAAGCAGAGAATGAATTTGATGGATCAAAACAACTCATACACAATAACAACTCAGTGTTCACCTCGTTAAAGCGACTGTTCAACTCCTGAAGTTGCAAATCTATCACTTCATAAAACGTTTCAACACGATAATAGTGAAGATTTATCCTTCCTTCAATATTTCATCGTGATCTCCCATCAAAGACGAACAAGTCTTCCATGTGCGGGGTGACTACCTCATACTTAACACAAAATAAAGAAACTTCATTCAGTAACAAATCCCAACCATCATCTCTCATACTTTGCAGTTGATGTTTGCTTGATCTTACAAGAATCATGGCATTTACAATGTCTTGATCTTTTCTTTGTAAAGCTTGCGATAAATCATTCGTGACTCCCAAGATATTCTTCATTAAGTGCATCTGAAATATAAATTCATATTTTCCAATCAATTCTAACAGATTATTTGCTTGTGCCCTTTGCTTGTGATCTTTTCCCTCCTCTTCAACAAATAAAAGGACATCAATAATTGAAGGATACAAATGTATCAAACTTAACAATATATTATAATGTGAACCCCAACGTGTGCTCCCAGCTCTTTTTAATGTCATCTCTTGATTCATACCTTGTCCAGTGAAGATATCACCATTGCAAATTCCTTTAATAACTTTTTCAAATTGTTTCTCACGAAGTATATCTCTTCGCTTGCATGATGCTCCAACAATATTGTTCAATTGTGCAACCACATCAAAAAAAGTAGAAATTCTTATATGATTTTCAGCAACAGCTACAAGTGTAAGTTGCAGTTGATGAGCAAAACAATGAACATAATAAGCAGAAGGGTTCTCCATCATAATTAAGCTTTTTAAGCCATTGAATTCTCCTCTCATACTGCTAGCTCCATCGTATCCTTGCCCTCGCAAATTAGATATAGATAATCCATGTTGGCACAACAAAGAATCAATAGCAGTTTTAAGTGATAAGGCAGTAGTGTCGCTTACATGTACAATGCCTAGAAAGCGCTCAACAATATTTCCCCTTTCATCTACAAACCGTAAAGCAACTGCCATTTGTTCTTTAATAGATATATCACGAGCCTCATCAACCAATATAGTAAATAATTCATCTCTGAGATCTCCAAGAATAGAATTAGTGGTTAAATAAGCAATGGATCTGATAATATCTTTCTGAATATCAGGCGATGTCAATTTGAGATTTGAGGGAGCATTGTCTAGTGCAACTCTATTGATATCCTCATTATGGTCAGCAAGAAATCTTAACAATTCAAGAAAATTACCATGATTGAGTGAGTTTGTTGATTCATCATGACCATGAAATGCTACTCCTTGACGCACAAGAAATCTTATGCAATCAATTGATGCTGTCAAATGAACACGATAATCGATAGCTACTTGACTAGACTGATTGACCAAACAAGTTTGAATATGTTGTTTTTGATTCATTAAATCATAAGCCGCCATCATGCACCTGTTGTGAATGCTGCTCTGATTTCCAACATGTTCATTAAATTTTTCTTTCTTTCTCTAATTTTTAAATCCCTCAGTAACAAAAGAATCACCACCATTTTGACCACCATGATCCGTTTTGAATAAATAGCAATAAAGACAAAAAGCCGCATCTTTTGCAATGCTGTATTCTAGCCAATTAGGATGAAGACTAAACCATATAGCTCGAAAACTTCATTTCTCTTTGGGACAAGAACGCCAAGGAAATTCATGATTTTTAGGCTGAAAAGGACCTTTTTGCAAATAGTAACGTCGAACAATCTCCCTTTCATTAACATTATACTCAAGAATGTGCTTTCTTAGCCCAGGATCACTAGGATACTCATTTGAATCAGCATCAAGAGGAGCTGGTGGAAGAGGCGGAGGAGGAGGAGGTGGTGGAGGGGGAGATGACTTGTTTGAAGTAGGTTCATCTCGTATTTTCTTAAAATACCTCAACATTGTTATTTCACCTAATTTATCATCAACATAATATTTTAGAAACATAATCATCTAATTAATGACTATTTGTTTTCAACAATTTATATTCAAAAACAAATAATAAACTAAATTGATAGAGAGTTAATGATCCCTTATTTTTCACACATATTGGTAGAGATATAAAGTCAAATGTTTACATTATAAAAACATATTTTTCTAGTTATATGACTATCTAATTTTAATTCTTATCATAAAGATGATTCGTTTTATATGCATGTTGTTATTATAAAATATTGGTGTAAATTATATGATAAGTCTATTCATGGAATAAATGATATGATTCAATTGATCAAATTTTTGAATGATCATTAATGACATTCCTCACATTCATATAGCAAATCAAACATCAAATGTACTTATTATCTCAATATATGTAAACATTTAACATACTAGAATAACAAACAAAAACATGAATATATGCAACATTAACACTACATATTTTTTTCAATACTTAAATTCGTAATCGAAAGAAATCAAGTAAGAAAATTTTACCTCAATCAAAAGACATTTATTGTGGAGCATCGGTAGTGTTGTCAGCAAATGATAGCAGCGATAGCGGCGAAGCAATGATGGCAGTGTTGGTAGCAAACGATAACGGCGTTGGCAGCGGCGTGTGATGACAGGCCGAGAATGACATGGATGGCAACGACAATGTGCGACGAAGGATTTTGAGGGCAAAATTAAAATTAGGGAAAAATAAGATGAGAATTAGGGGAGGAAGAAGAACATGGGATAGAGGAAAAAGGAAAGGGTAATAGTGGAGGAAGAAGAAAATGGAAGAGGAAAAAAAAATAAGATTATGTGGGAAGAGGCTTCGCCAATAGAGAAAAAACAGTGAAGAGGGAAAAATAAAAAGCTTCGACGGTGGAGAGAAAAAACAAGAGAAATAGAGAAACAACTTTTTTGGACAAACGAGAGAGAGAGATTAAAACATGATGCAAGGTTTTGACTTTTGATTGGAATTTTTCATGAAAGTCCAGATACTTTTAGATTTAAAAAAATGATTTTTATTTTATTTTTAATCATATTAATTTTTTGCTTCAAATATGAGAGGGGGCGATTGCACCCCCCCGCCCCACAGTAGCTACGCCCCTGACCCAGCCGTTGCCTCGACCAGCCGTCGCCACTGTTGCAACCCGACGACCACCAGATCTCTTATTCCCGTCACAGAGGGCATGTCATCATTGGTCACCGTATCGTCGAATGGGCTGCAGACCTTCTCACTGTCGGCTGGGATCAGTAGCTGGGATCTATAGGTAACACATAATTGGAGTTTTAGAATTCAGTAATTTGCTATAGTAGGTTGATTAATTCGTGGACTAATGAATTAGTAATTGATTAACAGATAGATTAATTGATAGATTGATAAATTTAATTTATTTAGATATTAATCAGTTGATTTAGAAATTGATAATTAATGATTAGCTAACTCACTCACATGGAAAATTGATTAGATATAAATAAAGAGTTAACTATGTTAGGTTAATTAACTCGATGGTTAACCGAACTGTTAATGAGATTACTGTGGTACTTAGACTAATTGTATTCTATATTTGTAAACCTTTAACTTGAAGATGGTTATGACGATCTACATTTGAGGTGGGTAGATTCTGTTTATCTTTTGCGAGCTTTGATTATAATGCATGATTGTTTACTGTCATGTTTTGATTGGGTCGTAGATACTGACTTACCGTAATTATGTGTTTTATTCCATTTGAGTTTGATACCTTATTGTTGTCCTTATATCCTTATATGTTGACCTATTGTTGATAGCTATATAGTTTTGTTTATTATTCATGATTGTGTTTATGGATATGCATGTTATTACCTTACCGTAGTGTAGGACATTGGATATTCTGCTAGACCTTTAGCAGATGATTTGACTCTATGCTTATTGCTAGGATGATCATACCTTAGTATAGGATATGGGGCATCTTACTAAACCCTTGTTTATTATTTCATACTGTAGTGTAGGATATTGGATATCCTAATAAACCTTTGTTATTATTTAGGTCTATAACTCATGTTTGTGAATTTATGCTATAGTATGGTTATATACTTAGGTTGTGCCTATAAGTCATTGATCCTATAGGTAGTATAGTTGGGTGCAAGAACACATATGTTAGTGAGATTATACTGACCAATCCTTGATGAGAATCACTGTAACGACCACCCTTCTTACTATACTATATTACTCTCTAAGGTGACCGTTACTTAACTACTAACTTTACTTAACTGGTATGATCGAAACCACGAAGAGTCTCTACCGAAAAATTTCGGCAAAGTCTCCTCTATACCGGTGACCATAAACTGAGATACAAACATAGTATACATCAGCCACAGGCGGCTGGAACATTTATCAAACACCCACGCAGTTAAATAAGTATCAAACACACAAATATCTACTTACTAAACTGAACTCATCCTACATGCAACCTAGAACAAAAATAAACTTGAATGACATGGAGTGTAAAGTACAGTCTCAAATGTTTACAATAACTAAAATGCGGAAGCTAAAAAAAAGAATAAGGAAAGAAGACTAAAGGAACTCCTTTCTAGTCCCAAGACTTCCATAGTCCTGGCATCACACATCATCCGCACCTCCTCGTCGTCTTCCTTTATCTGCAGTAAGAGGAAATGCAATCTATAAGCAAAATGCTTAGTAAGCGCTATCTAACTCACAAAACTCGATATGTATGTGAATATACTGAAATCTAAAAGCAGAATGCTAAAAAAGAAAACTACTCATGCTCATCTACTAGTAAAAGAAACAAACATACTGAAATGCTAAACATGTAAAGCTACTCATGTTCTTCTAATAGCAAAGAACAGTAAACTAATCTAAATAACATGCTAGCATAAAAGAAAACTCAACTTGCTGATTTTAAAACAAAGTGAAACTTATTTTAATTGTTCTAAACTTATTCTTTATTTCACTTGTTTAAAACTTATTCTTTAACACCTTATACTTAGGTAAAACTTATTTTACCTGTTCAAAAACTTATACTTATAATACTTCAAAATAATAATCAACTTCTTCTTGGGCCCAGGCGTAGTACCATCTTATGCACATTCCCTTAATAGGTTAGGGTAGCGAGCCACCAATCCTAAAAGAGCAGACCTCGGTCTACAAGGGCCAAGACCTCGGAATTAGACACCTGAATTTGTTTAACGACAACCTCGAAAGTCGGGTACTAGCCTCTTCTTAAAAGTAAAATACTTATAATCTTAATTACTTCTTTTTTAAATGCCTTGGCATTTTAATAGGCACCTTGTGTGCCAAAAATCCCTAAAGTCTTGACTTTGGGATCTACTTAAGGCCTTGGCCTTTTCTTTCTTTTCTTTATCTTTCTTATATTTTTCTTTATCTTTCTTATACTTTTCTTAAACCCAAAATACTGTTAGGGTATCTTTCGTATGCATCTATGAATGAAACTAACTATGTAACACATAATCATGCATAGAATACAAAAGAAATCTGCACATACAATACTTATCAAAAATCTACACTACTAGCTTAATAAAAATCTGCATAATAGCTTAACAGAAATCTGCATACTAGTTTAACAAAATCTGCACTTGCTTAACAGAAATTCTGCAAAGAAACTTAACAAAAGAAACATATTCTGGCTAGTACAAATTTTCATCGTCTCTCAAACTTCCTTTCCATAATATGACTAATACACAGCTTATCTGGAATTCACTCAATAAAGACATTATAACTCGTAATCCATTTAAAATTCCAGAATCAGCCAAGCACAGATGTTATCCATATACACTCCTTAGCACAATACAATGGTATTACACCTGCACTAAATTCTTATGATATCTCATCCCATTTATAATTCCTTGACCAACCTACAAACCTAGGATTTACAAATTTACTACCATCTGATTCAACTAAAATTCACAATACCATATCCATCCGTTCTCGACAATAGTACCACTCCATGAATAGATGGTGGACTGCTATCATTCTAGACGATTGTAGCATAAGACTCACAGATTTGTTTAGATCCAGCTAGCAATAACCTTATTTAAAGGGGATGAGTTCTCATTTATACTCTAACAAAACTAAACTAAATGCTTAAAAATGATATACTTCAAGGTGTTTAATCTCAAATGCTTAGTCCAAACTAAAGCATCCAAAAGCACTTCACCTCTAGAATACCACTTAACACTGCTCAATTAAAACATAACTGCTAAAATCTTTCTCCATCTAACTGTCTCAAAGCTGAAAACAACATACTTCATATAAGTTCCTATGTAACATTAAGAGACAAAGGCCCAAAAGAAAAACTACTATAATAAAATGCAGAACTTGGATTGTATACTAATGCTTGCAAGAACTAATCTAGGAACTAGCATATATGGTAGAAAACTAGAATAAAAACCCAATGAAAATCCATCTTTATCTGCTACGAATCTGTCCAGGAAACCACATGCATTACAAAACCGAAACCAAATCTATAATAAAGACCTTGGTCTTGCTTTACACAAAAAAAAACTTCACCTCATCGTGAGGATTTCTAAATCTCCAAAACCAAATCAGACAAACTCGAACCGAACTGCACAACAAATTCTTCGTGCACAAACCGAACTGCACAGCAACTCAAAACCGAGCTGTTCATGCCAATTTAACAGCACAATCCGAAACTACATGCTAAAAAGGAAATCTATACTATCTCATGTATAATGCCTAATAGCAAGAATAACCGGTCCTGCCCCTTTAAGGTCACGGCAGCAACCCTAAACTAACCTTCATCACAGAACAAATTCGGAACACAAGAATAAGCAAAGTTCAGAATCTAATCCAATTAAAAACCACATCCCTCTTCCTTAACAACTCACGACAGTAAGCCCTAAACCACAACCTTCTCAGAAAATTCGAATCAAAAGAAAAAGAACCCGGAACTATCCTACTGCAGGTGAGTAGCGACTTACCTTAGGTTTACTTGGACTCACAGCCGGAAAAATTGATTCTAGGGTTCGAAGGAGCTCACGATCTCGGCCTCTTCCTCGTGGCTTTAGCTGCATCTTGACGAGAGGAGCTCAGATCCGGAAAGAGCTCGCGGAAAAGGGTGCTCGCCGGCCGCCGGAGACGAAGCCCTAGCCTCGGCTTCGTCTTCGCTCGAGAAGGAATCGCCGCCGCGCCGCGAGAGAAAAGAGGAGAGGAGAAGTTTAGGTTCACGGGAAAATAATACCTAAGTTCCTCTCATAACTTATCTCCCTTTTATAACTTAACTATATTACAGGTTCTTATCTGTTCACGAAATAATCGCTGAACAGTTGGTTGGATGGGTTTTGACCAAGTCAAGGGTCGCAGGTTCAAATCCTCCGCCGCGCCCTTTTTATTTCAATTATTTTCTGCCAATAACTATTTATTACTTAAATACAATTTGACTCTTATTTAATCAAGAAATAACTGCTTGCACACTTGGTTAGCCGGATTTGACCGAGTCAAAGGTCGCTGGTTCGAACCTCGGCTTGGATATTTTTTGTCGAAACTTCTTTCGTTTAGTAAAAATACCAAACGATCTCCAAAAACTACATAAAAATACTCTAAAAATTTCTAAAAATCTCTAGAATATTTCTATAGCATTTCTAAATATTTTTAAGAACTTTTAAAACTCCTAATGAGGAAAATTGGGTCGTTACAATCCCCCATACCTTATAAAAAGTTTGTCCTCCAACTTAGAATAATTCTGGATATTTCTATCTCATACTATCCTCACGCTCCCAAGTAACTTCCTCGTGCTTCTGGTTCTAATGACCTTCACTAATGGTACTTTTTTTGTTCCTTAGTTTCTTAACTTCTCTGTCCATTATCACCTATCTCGCATTGTACCCATTAGTGGTCTTTGGAAGACTTGTTATCTTCTCTATCCTTTCTAAACATACTTATGTATATGAATATAAAAGAAACAAAACTTTTATCTTACTAAAGCGCATATAAGCAATTATTCCATACTGCAAATAATAAAGAAAGCCTAAAAGGAAAACTTAAATACTTTCTTACTTGAAGACGGCAAGGCTGGTGCTGATGTGTGATGCTGGATAATGGGAACTGCTCAGATACCAACTGTAATGATCACCCTTCTTACTATACTATATTACTCTCTAAGGTGACCGTTACTTAACTACTAACTCTACTTAACCGGTATGATCGAAACCATGAAGAGTCTCTATCGAAAAATTTCGACAGAGTCTGTAACGACCCGCCTTCTACTAACTAAGCTGTAAGGCCGATCGCTACAGTTATGCTGAGCTAACTGTGCGAAAAACTGATCTAATTTAAATTTTAGTTGCTAACTGATAACTATTCTTGGTTCTACATGTACTGAAGGATGTAATCTAAGGGATACAAGGTGTATCCTACATCCCCTATGGACTAGAAGCTGATCTGCTAAGTTTCTTGGTCGAAACTGAACTTCCCAATCGATCCAGACTGAACTGGGTCGATTGCTCTCTGTTGGATCGATCCATGGATCGATCCAGACTGCTACTGTGCTCGGGTGATAATCTGGATCGATCGGCTGATCGATCCAGGCTCACTGATCGATCCAGTGATCGATCCAGCGTGCTTCTGTGCATGGGACTTTATTTGGATCGATCGGCTGATCGATCCAACCTAGTCAATCGATCCAATGATCGATCAAAAACCTTTCTGTTTGCGAGGAATAGCTTGGATCGATCGACCGATCGATCCAGAGGCCTTCTGTTCGTGACAGCATGTGACTGGATCGATCGGCTGATCGATCCAGAAGCCTTCTGTTCGCGGAATCAGCCCTCAATCGACCCATGGGTCGATCGGGGACCCCTGATCGATCCATGGATCGATCGGAGTTTCTGATTTCGCACTAGAACTCTGATTTCAGCACTCTGGCATGCCAAAACCTCACACAACAATTCTAAAATCAATTGGAATATATTCTAGCAACTGTTAACCAGCATTCTAACATAATTACTAACAAACTAAATAAATCTCCCATGGTTTAAACATTCTAAGGTCTAAAATGCATGAAAGAAGAAATACTAAGAATTCAACTATTTAAGCTTGCTAAAACCACTGAGAATCTTTTATTCCAGTTCCTGCCACACACACCATCACTGCATTGACCTTCAGCTTCCTCTGCTAATCCATTTTCCCTTTACCTTTATCTGCAGTATAAGGAAAAAGTATCTGTAAGCTTTAAGCTTAGTAAGAAACCATCTACCTCACAAAACATGCAACGATGCAATCATGTTTTTAAAGAATGCTATTTGAAAACATGTACTGGCATGGCATACTATGGTTGCAAGCATAAACTGAAATAACTGAACATGTAAGCTGAAACATGGCATAGCAAGCTAATCACATAGAACAATAATAGAGAACTAAGCTAACTGAAGCTAACCTGAAGCTGAAATCAAACTCAACTAACATAACTGATTTTATGAGTTTTGAAAACTAATAGAATAGTAGATCAAAATAATAATCATATGCTGTTGGGCCCGACAACTGTACTTACTGTGCGCGCATCCCTAACTAAACCCGGGTTTGCAAGTCCCGAATTTAGTAGGGTTTACTAGGTTATCTGAACTTAGGGACGACTGTGGGAGTCCAACCCAATGGATATCTAATCCGGTACAGTGCCAACTGAAATGTAAAGTACTGAATATAGCTAAACTGTTCTAAATTGCTGTTTCTAGGTTATCTGAACCTAGAGCTAGGTTGTCTGAACCCAGAGGCGACTGTGGGAGCCCACCCATTGGACCGTAGTCCCATATAAGCTAGAATAAACTGATTTACTGATTTAGATGCTTCTAATGCATTCAACTGAGCTGTTAAAATGCATAATTTGCATTTTTACTTAACTAGCTATTTTATCGAACACTTAGTATGTCCCAACTCTCCTCTCTATTAGGGAGACCACTTCTAGGCACCCGACAACGTCTAGAAACCCCCACTGAAGAGGGATTACGTGTCCGGCCCATCCAGAAGTGCTCACTAAATCCCTAAACCTGCGAGGAGGATCAATTTCACGCTAAGCGTCGATAAAAATCTACATATAGCTAAACTAATGCGTAGAAAACCCAAACGGAGCTACTTATACTGCAGGTGAGGGATTTCTTACCTCGTATGCTAGTTTCCTTACAATTCTATTCGCTAGAATTCCGGTGGAGACGACCCCTTCGACAATCTTCTCGCGTCTATGCGTTCCTCTCGCGAAGAAGAGCGTCCTCGTGCCGGAGTTGTCGCCGGAAGATGACCTTGGGGCCCTAGGGAGGGAACCCTAGGGTTGGCGCCGAGAGGAAGAAGGGAAAGAGAAGGGGGCGGCGTGAGGGCTAGGGTGAGGAGAAGAAAGTTACGAATAAAAATCTAATAACTCCTCTTCTAATTCCCTATTTATATTAAGTGGGTATTTCGGCCCAACTTAAACTTAAATATAAATGTTCCCCTTTCCTTTCAGCACGGCCCTGCTGGGTTCAACTGGTTACTAGCATTATCCCTAAGCCATAGGTCTCGGGTTCAATTCCCGCTTAAGCTATTTTGCTTTTCTAATTATTTTTGCTACTTCCGCTACTCTAAAAATTTCGAAAAAATATCTAAAAATTCCAGAATAATTGTAGAATATTTCTAAAATAGTTTGAGAATTTTCGGGCGTTACAATCCCCCATACCTTATAAAAAGTTCATCCTCGAACTTAGAACAATTCTGGGTACTTCTGTCTCATGTTGGCTTCTGTCTCCCAAGTTGCCTCTTCTGCTGTGTGACTGTGCCAAATAACTTTGACTAATGGTACTTCCTTGTTCATAATTTCTTAACTACTCGGTCTATTATCTGAATAGGCCGACTGTCATAGCTGAGGTCTTCGCGGATCTGTACCGACTGGGGCTCAATCACCTGGGTGGCATCTGGGGTATGCTTCTTCAGCATAGAGACATGAAATACGTTGTGGACATCTGACATCTCCTGGGGTAGCTCTAGCTCATATGCTACCTTGCCCACTCTTCTGCTGATAAGGTATGGTCCCACATATCTGGGACTTAGCTTGCCCTTCTTCCCAAAACGCATTACTCCCTTCATGGGAGCTACTCTGAGGAACACTGAATCCCCAACTGAAAACTCTAAGGGTCTGCACCGTGTATCAGCATAGCTCTTCTGGCAGCTCTGAGCTGTCTCTATCCTCTGCTACTAGATCTGTCTGAAGCTCTAGTTCTTTCTGTTCACCACTCTCATACCAGCAGATTGGAGATCTACACCTCCGCCCGTAGAGAGCCTCGTAAGGTGCCATACCGATAGTGGCCTGATAGCTGTTGTTGTATGCAAACTCTGCTAAGCTCAGATATTTGCACCAACTTCCCTTGAAGTCTAGGGCACATGCTCGGAGCATATCTTCGAGTACCTGATTTACCCGCTCCGTCTGTCCATCTGTCTGAGGATGGAAAGCTGTGCTAAACTTTAACTTCGTGCCCAAAGCTGACTGTACACACTCCCAGAAGTGTGATGTGAACCTACTGTCTCTGTCTGAAATAATGGTTCGTGGGACTCCATGTAATCTAACGATCTCCTTGAGATACAACTGAGCTAGCTGTTCCATGGAGTAGGATATCCTGATAGCTAAGAAGTGGGCTGATTTAGTCAATCTGTCGACTATTACCCAGATGGTATCAAAACCATTCGTGGTTCTGGGTAATCCCACTATGAAATCCATGGAAATGTCTTCCCACTTCCATTCTGGAATCTGAATAGGCTGCAGAACTCCTCCTGGTCTCTAATGTTCTGCCTTGACCCTCTGACAGGTCAGACAGGTGCTGACATATCTAGCGATGTCCCTCTTCATCCCAGGCCACCAAAAACGTTTCTTCAAGTCCTGGTACATTTTGGTGGAGCCTGGATGCATCGCATAGGGAGTCTTGTGAGCCTCATCTGAAATCTTCCTTCTGAGTTCCTCCTGATCTGAAACACATAATCTGTCGCCAAAATACAACACCCCGCTAGCTGACACTCTAAACTCTCCACTTTCTGATTCTGCTATACCTTGCTTGATTCTCTGAATTTCAGGATCCTGCTCCTGAGCTGTCTGGATGTCACCAAGCAAGGTAGACTCTAATGTCATGGTAGAGAGCCGTCCAACTATGAGTTCGAGACCGAAATATGAGATCTCCTTCTGTAGGGGCGGTGACATGGCTGCTAGAGATAATAGGGTAGCGCTGGACTTTCTGCTGAGGGCGTCTGCTACCCTATTTGCTTTTCCTGGGTGGTAGAGGATGTCTATGTCTTAATCTTTGACCAGTTCTAGCCATCTGCGCTGTCGCATATTCAGATCCTTCTGAGTGAAGAAGTACTTCAGACTCTGATGATCTGTATACACCCTGCACTGAGCTCCATACAAGTAATGTCTCCAAATCTTGAGAGCGAACACCACTGCTGCAAGCTCAAGGTCATGGGTAGGATAATTCCTCTCATAATCCTTGAGTTGTCTAGAGGCATAGGCGATCACCTTGCCATCTTGCATCAGCACTGCTCCTAGTCCCAACTTCGAGGCATCACTATATATGTCAAAGCTATCTGCGTTCTCTGGCAGAGTCAGAATAGGTGCACTGGTCAATCTCCTTTTCAGCTCGTTGAAACTGTTCTCGCAGTCCTCTATCCACTGAAATTTTCTGTTCTTTCTGGTAAAAGCTGTCAGTGGGGAGGCTATCCTGGAGAAGTCCTCTACGAATTTTCTGTAGTAACCTGCTAATCCCAGAAAGCTTCTGATCTCGCTGGCGTTCTTGGGTCTTTTCCAATTGCTCACAGCTTCTATCTTACTAGGGGTCTACCATGATACCATCCTTTGAGATGATGTGACCCAGGAAAGACACCTGATCTAACCAAAATTCACATTTTGTGAACTTGGCGTATAGCTGGTTTTGCTGAAGGGTCTGCAATACTGTTTCCAGGTGTTCTGCGTGTTCTTCCTGAGTTCTGGAATAGATAAGAATGTCATCGATGAACACGATAATGAACTTATCTAAATATTCCTTGAATACCCTGTTCATGAGGTCCATGAAAGTAGCTGGAGCATTCGTCACGCCGAAAGGCATGACTACGAACTCGTAATGTCCGTATCTAGTCCTGAATGCTGTCTTGGGTATATCCCCTTCTTTAACTTTCACCTGATGATAACCTGATCTAAGGTCTATCTTCGAGAACACTGCTTCTCCCTTTAGCTGATCGAACAGGTCATCTATTCTGGGAAGAGGATACCTGTTCTTGATTGTGACCTGGTTCAGTGCCCGGTAATCTATACACAGGCGCATGCTTCCGTCCTTCTTCTTCACGAACAATACAGGTGCTCCCCATGGTGAGTGACTAGGGTGTATGAAGCCTTTGTCAAGTAGCTCCCGTAATTGCTCATGAAGTTCCTTCAGTTCGGCTGGAGCCATGCGGTAGGGTGCTTTGGAAATAGGGTTGGTACCGGGAATGAGCTCTATCTCAAATTCAATCTCCCTGTCTAGTGCTAATCCTGGTAACTCTTCAGGGAAGACTGCTGGGTAGTCACTTACGACTCGGACCTCTGCTAGCTGTTGGTCCTTGACTACGTGTGCTAAAAATCCCGTACACCCTGAATCCATTAATCTCTGTGCCTTCATAGCTGAGAGAAACCTCTTGGCCTTTCTTTTGGGTTCTCCGACGAACTCGAACTGTGCTTCTGCTTCAGGTTGGAATATGACTTTTTGTTTACGGCACTCGATGGAAGCACCGTATCTGATCAAGAAGTCCATCCCAAAAATGACATCGTAGTTAGTCATATTTAGCACAATCAGATCACAGAAGAGTTCTCTGTCTGCTATAATGACTGGCACTACTCTGAGCCAGTGTGTGGATGCCATAATTTCTCCTGAGGGCAGTGTCGTCAGAAACTGACTACTGAGTACCTCTGGAGGTATTGCTAACTTCTCGGCAAATGCCATGGATGTATATGAATGGGTTGCCCCAGTATCGAATAAGACAGTTGCTATTTGCTGAAAAATATTAATCTGACCTGTAACAACTGTCGAGGCATTTGCTACGTCCTCTCTGGTGAGTGAATAGATCCTCGCATTGGTCATAGCTGGAGGGGCTTCTAATCTGCCCTGGCTGATGTGTGGACCATCTAAAGCGGCCTGCATATGATGTAACTGAGCTGGCTGGCCTCCGTACTGAATCGGCTGTGGCTGAGGAAGACTGGTCTTGTTTGGGCACTGCTTAGCCATGTGCCCTTCTTGTCCACATTCAAAGCATCCTCGTGTGCCCTTACGACAAACTCCAGGATGGAATTTCCCACAAGTAGCACACTTTGGATAACTGGGCTGCTTGCTGGTTGGTCCTCCTTTTGGGTAACTCCCTGGTTTGCGTTTGTTGCTGGAGTTCCCTTTCCAGTTAGAGTCATGAGAGCTGTGGCCCTGCTGCTTCTGGGTACCTGAGCCTCCTTGACCCTTAGGTTCTGAGAGGATTTGCGTCTGCTGCTTGATACTATTCTGGTAGTGCTCAGTGGTCAAGGCGCTGCTGACTAGTTCTTCGGTGGTTTGCGGCCTGTGGATGCCGCCAGCCATGTTCATTGCTATTTCCGGCCTCAGCATCTTGAGCATCAACCGAACTCGTTCTTTTTCTATGCCGACTAGTTCTGGGCATAGACGAGCCAACCTGTTGAATTTCTTCACGGCTTCCTCCACTGAAAGGTTGCCCTGACGAAACTCTGTGAACTCGTCGTAGTGGCGGTTCGTGACCCGCATGTGAAAGAATTCCTCAAAGAACTCCTTCTCAAAGTCAGCCCACAACATTTGGTTCACTGGGCGCTTCACTCTGATTCTCTCCCACCACATGCGTGCATCCCCTGTTAGGCAGAAGGAGGCACACTTCACTTTCTCGTGTTCTGGCCAGTCCAGAAGCTCCATCGTACTCTCCAGTGTTTTGAACCAGGCTTGTGCATCCCATGGTTCACTAGTGCCTGAGAAGTTCTCGGGCTTGACTCTCTACCACTGGATCAGATAGGCTTCTCTCCTTGCCTCTGTTGCTGCTGGGGCTACTGGTGCTGTAGGCTGGACTGGTGGAACCTCTAGGACTACTGGTGTTGCTAAGTTTGGTTCCGGGGTGACTGTGTTTAAGGTGGCTATTTCCTGTTGCTGTTCAGCTAGCTGCTGCTGTAACTGAGCCACTAACGCTGTAAGGTCTGGGGGAGGCACTGAACTGCCTGCCTCATGCTGGGGCTCAGTAGCTGGTGTCCTTCTAGCTGGGCGTCCTCGTGCCATTTCTAAAGACATGGAGGACAGGACATGCATAACTAATACAATTATAATTGTATAACTATTGCTATCATGTTATATACTATCACATACTAACATGCATCAATTATTTATAACCATGAGCTATAACAAGAAAGCAAGAAACATAAATAAAGCAGAGGTATTCTTACTTGGAAGCTGCAGGTTCAATGCTGATGTGTGTGTAGGAAGTATGGAACACTGCTCTGATACCACTCTGTAACGACCCGCCTTCGACTAACTAAGCTGTAAGGCCGATCGCTACAGTTATGCTGAGCTAACTGTGTGGAAAACTGATCTAATTTAAATTTTAGTTGCTAACTGATAACTATTCTTGGTTCTACATGTACTGAAGGATGTAATCTAAGGGATACAAGGTGTATCCTATATCCCCTATGGACTAGAAGCTGATCTGCTAAGTTTCTTGGTCGAAACTGAACTTCCCAATCGATCCAGACTGAACTGGGTCGATTGCTCTCTGTTGGATCGATCCATGGATCGATCCAGACTGCTACTGTGCCCGGGTGATAATCTGGATCGATCGGCTGATCGATCCAGGCTCACTGATTGATCCAATGATCGATCCAGCGTGCTTCTGTGCACGGGACTTTATTTGGATCGATCGGCTGATCGATCCAACCTAGTCAATCGATCCAATGATCGATCAAAAACCTTTCTGTTCGCGAGGAATAGCTTGGATCGATCGACCGATCGATCCAGAGGCCTTCTGTTCGTGACAGCATGTGACTGGATCGATCGGCTGATCGATCCAGAAGCCTTCTGTTCGCGGAATCAGCCCTCAATCGACCCATGGGTCGATCGGGGACCCCAGATCGATCCATGGATCGATCGGAGTTTCTGATTTCGCACTAGAACTCTGATTTCAGCACTCTAGCGTGCCAAAACCTCACACAACAATTCTAAAATCAATTGGAATATATTCTAGCAACTGTTAACCAGCATTCTAACATAATTACTAACAAACTAAATAAATCTCCCATGGTTTAAACATTCTAAGGTCTAAAAATGCATGAAAGAAGAAATACTAATAATTCAACTATTTAAGCTTGCTAAAACCCCTGAGAATCTTTTATTCCAGTTCCTGCCACACACACCATCACTGCATTGACCTTCAGCTTCCTCTTCTAATCCATTTTCCCTTTACCTTTATCTGTAGTATAAGGAAAAAGTATCTGTAAGCTTTAAGCTTAGTAAGAAACCATCTACCTCACAAAACATGCAACGATGCAATCATGTTTTTAAAGAATGCTATTTGAAAACATGTACTGGCATGACATACTATGGTTGCAAGCATAAACTGAAATAACTGAACATGTAAGCTGAAACATGGCATAGCAAGCTAATCACATAGAACAATAATAGAGAACTAAGCTAACTGAAGCTAACCTGAAGCTGAAATCAAACTCAACTAACATAACTGATTTTATGAGTTTTGAAAACTAATAGCATAGTAGATCAAAATAATAATCATGTGCTGTTGGGCCAGGCAACTGTACTTACTGTGCGCGCATCCCTAACTAAACCCGGGTTTGCAAGTCCCGAATTTAGTAGGGTTTACTAGGTTATCTGAACCTAGGGACGACTGTGGGAGTCCAACCCAATGGATATCTAATCTGGTACAGTGCCAACTGAAAAGTAAAGTACTGAATATAGCTAAACTATTCTAAATTGCTGTTTCTAGGTTATCTGAACCTAGAGCTAGGTTGTCTGAATTCAGAGGCGACTGTGGGAGCCCACCCATTGGATCGTAGTCCCATATAAGCTAGAATAAACTGATTTACTGATTTAAATGCTTCTAATGCATTCAACTGAGCTGTTAAAATGCCTAATTTGCATATTTACTTAACTAGCTATTTTATCGAACACTTAGTGTGTCCCAACTCTCCTCTCTATTAGGGAGACCACTTCTAGGCACCCGACAACGTCTAGAAACCCCCACTGAAGAGGGATTACGTGTCCGGCCCATCCAGAAGTGCTCACTAAATCCCTAAACCTGCGAGGAGGATCAATTTCACGCTAAGCGTCGATAAAAATCTGCGTATAGCTAAACTAATACGTAGAAAACCCAAACGGAGCTACTTATACTGCAGGTGAGGGGTTTCTTACCTCGTATGCTAGTTTCCTTACAATTCTATTTGCTAGAATTCTGGTGGAGACGACCCCTTCGACAATCTTCTCGCGTCTATGCGTTCCTCTCGCGAAGAAGAGCGTCCTCGTGCCGGAGTTGTCGCCGGAAGATGACCTTGGGGCCCTAGGGAGGGAACCCTAGGGTTAGCGCCGAGAGGAAGAAGGGAAAGAGAAGGGGGCGGTGTGAGGGCTAGGGTGAGGAGAAGAAAGTTACGAATAAAAATCTAATAACTCCTCTTCTAATTCCCTATTTATATTAAGTGGGTATTTTGGCCCAACTTAAACTTAAATATAAATGTTCCCCTTTTCTTTCAGCACGGCCCTGCTGGGTTCAACTGGTTACTAGCATTATCCCTAAGCCATAGGTCTTGGGTTCAATTCCCGCTTAAGATATTTTGCTTTTCTAATTATTTTTGCTACTTCCGCTACTCTAAAAATTCCGAAAAAATATCTAAAAATTCCAGAATAGTTGTAGAATATTTCTAAAATAGTTTGAGAATTTTCGGGCGTTACAGAGTCTCCCCTATACCGGTGACGATAAACTGAGATACAAACATAGTATACATCAGCCACAGGCGGCTGGAACATTTATCAAACACCCACGCAGTTAAATAAGTATCAAACACACAAATATCTACTTACTAAACTGAACTCATCCTACATGCAACCTAGAACAAAAATAAACTTGAATGACATGAAGTGTAAAGTACAGTCTCAAATGTTTACAATAACTAAAATACGGAAGCTAAAAAAAAGAATAAGGAAAGAAGACTAAAGGAACTCCTTTCTAGTCCCAAGACTTCCATAGTCCTGGCATCACACATCATCCGCACCTCCTCGTCGTCTTCCTTTATTTGCAGTAAGAGGAAATGCAATCTATAAGCAAAATGCTTAGTAAGCGCTATCTAACTCACAAAACTCGATATGCATGTGAATATACTGAAATCTAAAAGCTGAATGCTCAAAAAGAAAACTACTCATGCTCATCTACTAGTAAAAGAAACAAACATACTGAAATGCTAAATATGTAAAGCTACTCATGTTCTTCTAATAGCAAAGAACAGTAAACTAATCTAAATAACATGCTAGCATAAAAGAAAACTCAACTTGCTGATTTTAAAACAAAGTGAAACTTACACTACAAGAAAAACCCTCATAGACATCGGTGGAACAACAACAGTTTTAAGCAAAAACCGATGTCTTTGAATATTTTACACCGGTTTTTCCAAAAACCGGTGTCTATGAGCACAGATTTTCGCTCATAGACATCAGTTTTTTAGCCGATGTCTATGAGCGCCTTTTTTTTTTGTTAATAGACACCGGTTTTAACAGCGGTTTTTAAAATCCGGTGTTAATGAACCAAAAAAAATAATTTAATTTTTCCACCAGCCAAAATTTACAACACTTCACAAAGTTCCCTCCAAACCTAAACTAATATCGCGCCGCTTCTCTCAGTCTAAACCTAAACCAAAACCTCCACCATCAGCCTCATCTCCCTCTTGATCTCTTCCCCTTCTTGGATCTTGGATCGATGAGGAAGATCAAAACCACCTGCTTCTTCTCCACGCTCGCCGGCACGATCTGGCCGGGCCAGTCCGGCAGCTCCGGCCTCACCGGCACCCACGGGGGCTCCGTTGAAGGCTCTTGCTTGCTCAACGACAGCGGCAAGCTCGTGTTGAGGCAAAAGGAAGCAGAGAACAGGGATGCGTCTCCTCCATTTCCTTGTTGCTGCTGAAGCTCGAGAATCGATTCCTCCAACCTCTGAGCAAACTCCTCCACATTATCCTCCTCCGCCCGACCATCATGGTCCTGGCGCCAAAGGCGCGGCGGCGTAAAAAGCCATGTCCAAGCGGCTGCCTTCCTTTGCCTCCCCCAACCTCCATCGACCGAGTCCGCAGTAGCCTGGCCGATTCGCCAGCCCCAAGGAACGTGCAGCCCACGATGCCCTTCCGCTTGCCGGACCCAACGGTGGAGATAACGACAGCGAAGACGGCGGCCTACGACGGCGTCGTGGAGGCGCACCACGTCCCAGCGACCTGAACACCCATCTCCTCTCGACGTCTCCTCCGCCTCTGTGCTTTCAATGAAGTCAAACCTTACCTTTTAGTGACTGAAAACGTAGGCCTCCTCTCACCCTACCCGCCCATGGAAAGTGTTCATCAAGAACAATACTAAAACCAGACACTATCGCACGGTCTGGCACCAAGGAGATCTGGTGAACAATTTGGGCACTATCGCACGGTCTGGCACCAAGGAAAAATCTGTAGCGAGGCAAGAGCAGCAGCCCCGTGCTCTTCCTTCACCGAAAGGAGTGAGCTTTGGTCGTGGATGCCTTCCTATCTCTGTCCTCAACCCTACTTGTGAAAAAGATTGGCTGATCTCGCGCCTGGTGAGTTGTATTGGTAGTTCCTGGATAATTAATGGGTAACTGCTGGGTCAGAGGGAAGACATCCATCTACAGAGTGTCATCCAGTTCGAAGTCAGGTGGGTCTCCTCTTTTTTAACTCCAGTGATTTGGTTGTCTCTGAGAGTTGATTTTTTGTTTCTTATACTTATTTTTTTAGTAGCTAAAGCTGTGATATTTTGCTAAAGAGCAAAGTAGATACGTGCTAAGTTTGATAAAGAAACTTCCTATTTGTTCTCTGGGGATTTGCAAGTAAGGAATAGACACATGGTTTTCCTTGTATTCTTTAAAGTTGCTTGTGAATTTTTGACCTGAAACCATTATAGACTTTGTATCTTTTGGGGGAAACAGATTTAACAATGTTTTCTTTTGATAATCGTGTTTATCCCTTAGTACAAATAGTCAGGTTTTAGCTTGTGCTGTACTGACATGTTAGATACACCAAAGGAAGCATGGGTTGTAAAAGCTTGTTTTGTCCATCAACAGAATGCCCAAGACTCCAGACACATGTTGTGAGACAAGAGGAGAAGGAAGGTAGCAAACTGCCTTCAAACCTTGAGGAAGTTGAGGATCATGTTTTGCTACTTGCTTTGTCCACTGCTACTTATTTTCTTTTCTTCCAGTACTTATTACTCTTTATTATGCCTTCCTACCAAGAAATATTGGGGCCAGAACTATCATTGTTGAGACTATTCAAAAGGATAGTTTATGCAGCACAATGATTTTCTTTTTCCTATGTTAGATATTTCTAGATCAGAATTTGTTAGTGTATAGCATATTGGTCATGTGAATTAATTGATGCATTCTCTATATTGTGGAAATCAAATGCGCGATCAGAAAATATGCCTTTCTGTTTTTTTTTCTCAAAAGGTCTCATTCTTCTTGAAGATTTATTTCACATTTTATATGGTTTTAGTATTTGTTATCTACTCTAGAATGTTAATTGTTACATGGATAATTAGACCTTTGATGAGGTATTGACATCATATCGTGTCAGCTATAAAATGTATGTATATATGTCATGGATATCCTTTACACAAGACTCTATTTTTATTATTCTTTATGTGGGTTTAGCAGTCAGTAGAGGCACTGTACTATCAATAATCTTTTCAATTTTGGTGAATGTTGAAGTTTGCACTTGCTTTCTTTTTCAGGAGAATGTGGATATTAAAATTTTAACAAATGATGATGTTCTAGGTGATGCAATACCTTATGATCAGCAAGATGCAATACGCCACCTCTGTTACCAATTCCTTGATTTAATGCCGCCTACGGTATGGATATTTCACCTTGTAATAGTTGTTATTTCTTTCAATTATATTATCCACATTAAATGGTCATTAAATAATACTGCATCTGTAATAGGAAGTTGCTGCAATTACACTGGAATTTTAGATCATAAGCTCTACTTTTTTTCCCTTCTTCTAGCACCTCTTGATTTATGATTCAATTTTTTCTCAGTTTGCCACTTTTCTTTTATGGTCTTTCTTTATGAATTTTATTTTTCAAACCTTTATGAATCTGTTATACATAATCAGTCAGGGAGCCTCTGTTATTTATTGATTCACAAATACTTGTTATTTTGGTAACTAATATAGTTATACTTTAGATCCAGCCCTACTAAAATTTTCAATTAACAGTCACATTTTCACTATGCGATTTGGTCTTATTTGCTGTGGTTTTATTTGATCGTATTATCTCATTTATATTTTATTTCTTATTAGTTCTCTGTTTCTTATTATTGGTTATTAGGGAAGAACAAACCCACAATTTCCTGGTTCACATCCAGTTTCTCTTAACAGGTGTGTCTTTATCCTTGTCAATATATATATATATATATATATATGTGTGTGTGTGTATATATATATACATACCTTATTTATTTAACATCTTTAGCCTGACGTGAAAGACAGCTAGTAGTTCATTGTGTTTCAATGTTCAAATCTGCAAAATTATGAATGTATATTTAGATTTTTGGAACAAACAATCTATTGGTTTACATATATTGTGTTTCCATCTAATATTCTTTCAATGAGTTTGTGTGGTTTTGCCTTTTGTTATTGAGGGTATCCAACATGCTTATTCATTGTTTGCTGCGTGGTCTTTAGATTGTGTGTTGGAATAAGCCAGACATGTCTCCCTATATGAATCACAGGGCAGTATATCTTATAATGATATGGCATGGCTTGTCTTTTGAGTACCTAGGAAATCTTCATGCTAAGTGATATTGTTGAATACAAGTTTATTTGGTCATAATTTATTTTTCTCTTTTAGTTATCTCCACTTCTCATTAAGTAGATTTACTTCATGAATCAGACATTTTGTGAGTTGTCCTCTAGGGGCGCAATGGCATGAACAGTCTGCAAGAATCACAATAGGGGTGTGTGCTTTTCCATATTCATTTTTTGCCTACATTATTTTAGAAATTATAAGTTATTTGTACAGCATACAAACACACATCTGATCACTTTTCTTTTTATTTAAAATTTATTGCCAGAAGTATAATTAGTAAGGATGCACATTTTCTTTGTTGGAGCTCCTAGTTATTCAAATTTATTTATGTTAGAAAAGACATTATTAACACTCATTTTTAATCAATATTATGTTATGTGCAGAGATAATCTGCAACTACTAAGACAAAGATACTACTATGCTACATGGAAGGCTGATGGAACCCGCTACATGATGTTCATTAACAGTACGGGGTGCTACCTAATTGATCGAAACTTCTGTTTTCGTAGGGTTCAAATGCGGTTTCCCCTAAAGAATGCTGCTGAGGTACACCTTTTCTGGCTTTATAAGTGTCTGAAGTTTTATAACTCATATAATCTGTATTTATGCCTAATCTCTCTATTTTTAATGAAAAGAGTTTCCATAATGATACGCTGATTGATGGGGAAATGATTATCGATCAAATTCCAGATGTAGGACAGAAGAGAAGATATTTAGCATATGATTTGGTTGCATTAAACGGTTTCTCCGTTATGAAGGTATTTCCACTTTCCATATTCTGCTCATCATTCTTTCTGAAAGCTGCTTAATTGACTGTCTTATCTGAAATGGAATAGCACACTACTTTTTGCGTCATTTCCCAAAGACAGTCATTTGTGCATACATAGCTATCAGAGAATAGATGGAAGACGGATGAGAAAGGAAATTTAATTCATGTGATAAGCAGCTTAAATTCCCATGTAACCATGTTTTGGCTGGTTTTCATTTTAGAATGAGCAACCAAAAGCTTTTATCATTCCTTCCCTTTGAAACATTGATGTAAAAGATGTATTTTAAAACATCTCCAGATGTCTGTAACTTTATGTATTACTATATTTTGCTTTGACCTTACTGTTCTAGCCTATGACCTATTTAGTTATCATCTAGTCTCGTGCCATACAGTTTTCATTTTTATCCTTCTCTACCAGCTCAAATCCTATTCTTTTCTAGTGATTACAATTTCAATACATGTCTGTGTCATGAATTTCCACTGTATATGCCAAGTGTGTCAAGAGTTATCTCATGTTGCTTTTTCTGGGTGGTGTAGTTGCCGTTTTCTGAAAGGTGGAAACTACTTGAAGAAGAAGTAATTCGACCAAGGAATTATGAGAGAAAGCAATTAGAATCTGACAGCAAGGGACATCCCATTTATAGATATGATATGGAGCCATTTTCAGTTTGTAGATGTCAAGATACATGAGTTAATTAGTATGGCATGTTATAGATATTAATTAGTATGACATGAGTTAATTAGTAGGGCATTTTCAGTAATAAGTTGGGAATTTTAGGCAGGATCATGTTTTGGGTGTTGGAGGATTTGGTAGAGTTTACAAAGGTTTGATCAGTGAAGATCTCAGGGATGGGCTACAACCCCTTCAAGTAGCAGTGAAAGTCCATGATGGTGATAACAGTCATCAAGGTCATAGGGAATGGCTGGTATCCATCTCCAATAACTCAATTGTTGGTTCTGTCTCATCGCTTCCGATTCCTTCGTCAAGGTAAAAGCATCGCACTCTCGGTTCCGGTTCCTGCTTTAATCTCTTTTAGTCTTGATTTTGATCATTTACTTGCATTGAAATCATTAAACTATTCGTGAATTATCGATCTGCTGTAGTAATGCTGGTGAACTTGATGAAGGACTTGTTTTTATGAGGTCTTGTTAAGTGATGAAACCTTCTACATTGCTTTAAATGCAAGCAGTTGGTTGATTATCCAATTAGTGCCCTGTAATTTGTATACGGTTCATTAGTACCACAATGATTATGCGAGCATAAAAATGAAACAATAACATATTTTCCAACTTGTCCAGTAATTTTTCATTCTTTAATTTGTTGGATACAGTTTCAATTGTTAATTAACTTCCATAATAGGGGAACAAATGACCATCTTTTGGATTTGCAACTCTGTTTGACGTCAGCTATCATATTACTAAACTTTCATTCTGATAATGCCAGGGCACAAAACTTCCAGATTGCTAGTTTTTTGTTTTCTCTCTATATATTTTTTTCATGGATCATGAGTTACCTTGGACTTTTGTTATCAATAAACTCTTGCAATCTCCTCAAATACTCCTTATTATGTTGTTATGTATGTAGAAATATGAGCGGACAATAGGAGAACGTTGCAGCTCCAAAGTTGAATGAAAGGATATTGTCGTCATTGTCCAAGAGATCAGTGGCTGCCCATCCTTGGCATGATCTTGAAACAGGTAACCGAAAACGAAAGAAACAGTTCCACTAATATTTACACATCTATTAATTTGATTTGTCTCAGTATCTGTTTCTGAACATGAATTTGTCTCTAGGTAAAGAGGCCCCTGTTGTGTTCAATGTGGTAAGTGTACTTTTTTCCTTTTAATTGATAAAATGTACAAAATAAAGTATCAGAAGTGATATTGTTTTTTACAAATGCAAACTAATTTTGAGTAAATAATCTTTTTGCTCGTTTATCAAATTAGATTACCTCCCAAAAGGATGCAAGGGTTAGATTTGAACTTGTTATTCATAGATCTATCACTATATGATGTGATTGAGATAATTGATGAATGTTTATTTTTTTAAGCATTCCAATTAGTCATCTTGTTACCTAGTGCTCTTATTGCATTTTCAACTATGATCTTTGGTCTTGGTTTACTAATATATTATTTATGTGATTTTACAGTTTACAAATCTCAAGTACTCCAGAGCTGAAATTGATGAAGTGCGGTTCGAGTGGGCTGAATGCATGCTAGATTACATTTGAAGTGCGGTTCTACCTTGATGTGTTAAAAGAATGTTCTACCTTGATTTTGATATCTATTAGCTAGCTTTTGATGTAAAAAGAATGTTTGAGTATTTTATGGATACTGTTGTAAGAAGATTATTTATATAATTTGTGAATATTTGTGTATTTTATGGATATTGTTGAATGAAGAATATTTGTATAATTTGTGAATATTTGTGTATTTTTTTTTATTATTGTCGGTTTTTCATTGTTTCGGAAATCAAATTTGTGCTGTTAAAAAATATACATATTACATCGGTTTTCCACCACTGCAAAACCAATGTTATTAATTAATATTACATCGGTCATTTACCGCTGCCAAAACTGGTGTTATTAACATACAATATTACATCGGTTTTACACCATTGATGAAACGGTGTCGTTAAGTGATACTACACCGGTTAATAACCGATTCGAAGACCGGTGTCGTTAAGTGATACTACACCGGTTTTAACCCGATGTCTAAAATGGCAGACTTTTAACATCGGCTTCATAGACATCGGTCGAAAATGAAATAGACACCGGTGGAAAACCGATGTCTATGAGGATTTTTGTTGTAGTGTTATTTCAATTGTTCTAAACTTATTCTTTATTTCACTTGTTTAAACCTTATTCTTTAACACCTTATACTTAGGTAAAACTTGTTTTACTTGTTCAAAAACTTATACTTATAATACTTCAAAATAATAATCAACTTCTTCTTGGGCCCAGGCGTAGTACCATCTTATGCGCGTTCCCTTAATAGGTTGCGGTAGCGAGCCACCAATCCTAAAAGAGCATACCTCGGTCTACAAGGGCCAAGACCTCAGAATTGGACACCTGGATTTGTTTAACGACAACCTCGGAAGTCGGGTACTAGGCTCTTTTTAAAAGTAAAATACTTATAATCTTAATTACTTCTTCTTTAAATGCCTTGGCATTTTAATAGGCACCTTGTGTGCCAAAAATCCCTAAAGTCTTGACTTTGGGATCTACTTAAGGCCTTGGCCTTTTCTTTCTTTTCTTTATCTTTCTTATACTTTTCTTTATCTTTCTTATACTTTTTTTAAATCCAAAATACTGTTAGGGTATCTTTCATATGCATCTATGAATGAAACTAACTATGTAACATATAATCATGCATAGCATACAAAAGAAATCTGCACATACAATACTTATCAAAAATTTGCACTAATGCTTAACAGAAATCTGCATACTAGCTTAATAAAAATCTGCATAATAGCTTAACAGAAATATGCATACTAGCTTAACAAAATCTACACTTGCTTAACAGAAATTCTGCAAAGAAACTTAACAAAAGAAATATATTTTGGCTAGTACAAATTTTCATCGTCTCTCAAACTTCCTTTCCATAATATGACTAATACACAGCTTATTTGGAATTCACTCAATAAAGATATTATAACTCGTAATCCATTTAAAATTCCAGAATCAGCCAAGTACAGATGTTATCCATATACACTCCTTAGCACAATACAATGGTATTACACCTGCACTAAATTCTTATGATATCTCATCCCATTTATAATTCCTTGACCAACCTACAAACCTAGGATTTACAAATTTACTACCATCTGATTCAACTAAAATTCACAATACCATATCCATCCGTTCTTGACAATAGTACCACTCCATGAATAGATGGTGGACTGCTATCATTCTAGACGATTGTAGCATAAGACTCACAGATTTGTTTAGATCCAGCTAGCAATAACCTTATTTAAAGGGGATGAGTTCTCATTTATACTCTAACAAAACTAAAGTAAATGCTTAAAAAATGATATACTTCAAGGTGTTTAATCTCAAATGCTTAGTCCAAACTAAAGCATCCAAAAGCACTTCACCTCTAGAATACCACTTACCACTGCTCAATTAAAACATAACTGCTAAAATCTTTCTCCATCTAACTGTCTCAAAGCTGAAAACAACATGCTTCATATAAGTTCCTATGTAACATTAAGAGACAAAGGCCCAAAAGAAAAACTACTATAATAAAATGCAGAACTTGGATTGTATACTAATGCTTGCAAGAACTAATCTAGGAACTAGCATATATGGTAGAAAACTAGAATAAAAACCCAATGAAAATCCATCTTTATCTGCTACGAATCTGTCCAGGAAACCACATGCATTACAAAACCGAAACCAAATCTATAATAAAGACCTTGGTCTTGCTTTACACAAAAAAAAACTTCACCTCATCGTGAGGATTTCTAAATCTCCAAAACCAAATCAGACAGACCCGAACCGAACTGCACAGCAAATTCTTCGTGCACAAACCGAACTGCACAGCAACTCAAAACCGAGCTGTTCATGCCAATTTAACAGCACAATCCGAAACTACATGCTAAAAAGGAAATCTATACTATCTCATGTATAATGCCTAATAGCAAGAATAACCGGTCCTGCCCCTTTAAGGTCACGGCAGCAACCCTAAACTAACCTTCATCATAGAACAAATTCGGAACACAAGAATAAGCAAAGTTCAGAATCTAATCCAATTAAAAACCACATCCCTCTTCCTTAACAACTCACGGCAGTAAGCCCTAAACCACAACCTTCTCAGAAAATTCAAATCAAAAGAAAAAGAACCCGGAACTATCCTACTGCAGGTGAGTAGCGACTTACCTTAGGTTTACTTGGACTCACAGCCGGAAAAATTGCTTCTAGGGTTCGGAGGAGCTCACGATCTCGGCCTCTTCCTCGTGGCTTTAGATGCATCTTGACAAGAGGAGCTCAGATCCAGAAAGAGATCGCGGAAAATGGTGCTCGCCGGCCGCCGGAGACGAAGCCCTAGCCTCGGCTTCGTCTTCGCTCGAGAAGGAATCGCCGCCGCGCCGCGAGAGAAAAGAGGAGAGGAGAAGTTTAGGTCACGGGAAAATAATACCTAAGTTCCTCTCATAACTTATCTCCCTTTTATAACTTAACTATATTACAGGTTCTTATCTATTCATGAAATAATCGCGGAACAGTTGGTTGGCTGGGTTTTGACCAAGTCAAGGGTCGCAGGTTCAAATCCTCCGCTGCGCCCTTTTTATTTCAATTATTTTCTGCCAATAACTATTTATTACTTAAATACAATTCGACTCTTATTTAATCAAGAAATAACTGCTTGCACACTTGGTCAGCCGGATTTTGACCGAGTCAAAGGTCGCTGGTTCGAACCTCGGCTTGGATATTTTTTGTCGAAACTTCTTTCGTTTAGTAAAAATACCAAACGACCTCCAAAAACTACATAAAAATACTCTAAAAATGTCTAAAAATCTCTAGAATATTTCTAGTAGCATTTCTAAATATTTTTAAGAACTTTTAAAACTCCTAATGAGAAAAATTGGGTCGTTTCAATCACTCCCTAGTAGAAGGGTAGTGAATCCCACTAGGTTTTTCCCTTCGAATCAGCCCCTATGATTACTTGATCTTGACCTCGTTGTATATTATATATGTGATGATATGATGGACTTAGTTGGGATATTAATACTAGGTGACTAGTAACTTGGGGATGAGGTTGTCTATTTTCTGTCTATATATTAGTAGGATGATATCGTAATATGGGGTACCGAGTACCCTAGTAGTCCCCTATTGTTATATAGGCTCATGCCTATACATTAGTGTAGGTTTTTGAGGATCCTACTAGACCCCTTAGTTGCTATACCATGTCGATCATTGTCTCATTTGTGGTTGAGAGAGCCGTCAGTAACCGTTGGTATATCCTGTCGACCATTGTCTCCCATTCGTTGTTGAGAGAGTCGTCAGAGACCGTTAGTATATCCTGTCTCCCATGCGCGGGTGAGAGGGTCGTTAGTGACCATTGGTATATACCCTGTCTATCCATGGGATCATCCGTGGTAGAGCGTTCTCTCGTAGACAGTGACTAGTTATTTACCCTGTACGTCCATGGGACCATCCATGGTAGAGCGTTCTCCCGCAGATAGTGACTAGTCATTTACCCTGACTGCCCACGGGATCATCCGTGGTAGAGCGTTCTCCTACAACCAGTGTTTGTTATATACTTGCTATATGTTGGTCATATATTTGTTCGTGCAGATTTGGACGTATTGTATGTACTCCCGATTGGTTGGTTATACTTAGTTGAGTAGGTTAGTAAAGTGCTATGTTATTGATTATGCTTTTTGTTAGCCGGTGATTATGTTGGGACACCTGCGTGATTAGTAAGTATTTTATTTGAGACTGCATCCTTTGATCTTCTGTCAGTATATTATTATGCACTATTTTCTTCTATCCACTGAGTATATTTTTTTTTATACTCACTACCCGTTGTTCTTCTTTGATCCTCCAGGTTAACAAATAGAGGATGTGTGTCGCTCAAAGGTCCTAGCTGCCTATCCCACTCGAGTTCGGATTTCTGAGTTTGGATTTCTATATGAGTGTTACTTTACATTCCGCTGCTTATAGTTTGGGTTTCCTCTTTGTATCGAATGTTTATGTCGTTGGTTATATTTTTGGTTAATTTAATATGTTCACATGTGCATGCATACATACACGCATTATCATTATTGCTATTTGTGACTTGGTGTTATTATATTTCATTGGTGTTTTATGTGGGCTTTAATTGGTTTGATATCATATTTCCTATATTGTCACTAGGGAATACCGTTCGATTTAGCGGACAAGTATACCCTCGGGGCATGACATCCACACCTGCGTGAACTGTTAGTTAGAGCCCTAGAGCCAATCATTTGATGATTGTATGGACTCATGTATATCATATTCTTGTATATTAATAAAGGCATTTGTTTGGTTATTATACTTATTTGTATTAGTGCCAAATAGACTTAGTATAATAGCGTCCTTGAGTAGAAGGTTCATACCTATATCAATCGATTAGTTGAATCGATAGTGAGATGATATAGGGAACACTACTCTAAATCATTCCTAGTCGAGTATTAACATTCAGGGACAATGTTAATGCAATAAGACTAGCATGTAGGTCAGCTCGATGACTTGATCTCACAAATCATGGATATAGAGATATCAAGCTGACACATGGGTATGCATTAGAGAATGTATACTGAATGACCTGCCATGAGAAAGTATCATGGATCGTTATATGAGTGTCATATACTTTCTCATGTGGCTATTAGTATGACTATTAGTCCTTAGACCTGAAGTCACCATGGATCCCTACATAAGGAGTTATGTACTTTGGTTTCGTCAAACGTCACCCGTAACTGGGTGGACTATAAAGGCGATTACTGGGTATATAACGAATTATGCAGAGGGATGTGAGTGATGTAGATGGGATCTATCCCTCCCATATGACGGGAGCGACATCGCTATTCTTGATAGAGTGAGACCACTAAGTGCATGGTCATGCCCAAATGAGTCAACATTAGATGTTGAGCTCATTTGATTGAGTGAGTCTACTTGGAGTTCAAGATTTAGATTGATCAGAGGATGACACGGTCTATGCCTCATATTGATCAATCTAGATGTCTAGGATAGAAGGACACTTGTCATATATTGTGAGGAGTCACAATTAGTAGTCACAAGGTGATGTTGGATCTCGACATTTCTTGTAACTTGGGTAGCAATGATGTATTGCTAGATGCCGCTCATTGCTTATGTTTCTAAAGGAGTTTAGAAACATTGCCAACGTTACAAGAACCTATTGGGTCACACACAAAGAATAAGTGGATGGAGATTAGGTTCATATGATGAACCAATTGGATTAGGTTCATATGATGCACCAAAGATTGAATTCGAATTAGACTTATTGAGTTAGACTCAATTAGATTCAATTGTTGAATGAGTCTAATTTAAATTTGATTCATTGAGTCAATTTATATTAATGAATTGAGATTCATTAAATTGAAATTGACTTGAATCAAAGGTTGGATTTAACTCAACAAGGAAGACAATTGGTCAAGTTTGACTTGACCAAGTAGAAGTTGAAACATCAAGTTTGACTTGATGTATTGCCACATCATAAGGATGACTCATCCTTGCCACATCACATGCCACCTCATGGAGGTTACAACACTTCCCATTCCATTTAATGTGGCCGACCACATTAAATGAGGGAGTTATTGTGTGTGGCCGGCCACACTAAAGGGGGAATTGGTTTCATTTAGTGTGAATGAATGTGTGGTAATTGGATCATCTTCTTCCTAGTTTTCTTCCTCCTTCTTGCTGCTGTTGCCGTGATTTTCAAGTGAGGAGAAGGTGGTTGAGTGAATCCAAGAGCAAAGGAAGAGTGAAGGTCACAAAGGAAGGATACTACTAGTGAGTGTATAAGATTTCTTTTGTACCTTCTTTCTTTTCTTCCTTTCCAATCCCATTCGAGAGCTCTAGAAAGTGCTAGCACACTTGGGGCTCTCTTCTCCATCCTTTGAGTGTGAGAGACACTCCTTGTTCGTGTGGATATCATTAGAGGAGTGTCTACGTTGACACTCTTGAGTTCCGACAACTCCTTGGATAAGCGGGAACGCGAAAGGGCTCGCATCAAAGGTATAAAGTATTTTCTTTTGTAGATCTACTGTAGATCATTGTGTATAACTCGTACTTGTGTTTTCAAAATTTTTCCTTGCACGGATCCTACGGCTTTGGGTGATTCGGGGTTTCCGCGACGCGAAAAGCGGTTTTCGCGGTCCGAAAAACCCAACAGTGGTATCAGAGCCACGTGCAAGGCGAGTGCGAGTTTGTTTTTTGGTTTTATGAAAACTAAAGTTTCTGTAATTTTCTGTAAAATTATGATTTTATAGTTTTTATGGGTAATTTTTCCGTAGAAGCGAAGCACAAGTGTCTCGGCACTTGTAGGCTTCGGCTACCGGAAAGATTTTTCCAAAACGGCTTCGTTTTGCCCCAAATCCATTTGGGACAGCGGGCTTGGGTGCCATAAGATTGCAAAGGAGCGACTCACGATGGTTAGATCGTGGGTAGGGGTACTGCCCCTAACCTCGCAAGGGGATTTGCTCCGCGATTGCACCCGAAATCGCTAAAAACGAACCCGCCGGGAAGATTTTTCCGAAACGGCAATGTCTCGGCCCAAATCGTTTTGGGACAGCGGGTTTAGGCGCTGTTGGATCGCAAAGGAACCCTCGCGATGGTTAGATCGCGGGTAGGGGCGCTGCCCCTGGGCCCCGCAAGGGGATCCGTTCCGCGATTGCGCCCGAAACCGCTAAACGGGACCATCGGGAAATTTTACTCGTAAAATTGTAAAAATTAATTTTAAAATTATAGAAAAATTATGAAAAATATATAATTTTGAATTATATATTAATTTTGTGATAGTCATGGCCCAAATCCCAATATGATTGGTTGTGTTGTAATTCATAATACGGCCTACGTGCCGTTATGTGTTTGCGAGTGTTGTATTATATTCGCGACCTGCGCGTCGTGCCTTCTCTTATTTTCTTGTTGTAAATTAGATTTAGACTCGAATGTAGCTCGAGTTTCAAATTGTAATGTACAAATTGGAGCGGTGGAGGGTCCACACGAGACGGAGTTCCGAGGCGGGCACGAGCAACACAAGGTGGTCAAAGGGAGGAGCTTGAAGAAGCTGTTGACCCTAGGTTGACCAATCGATCTTCTCATTGGCTTGAGAAGATCGTAGTAGGGCCATGACTAAATCACAAATAGATTAATTAATTGCTTGTGTATGTGATGCATATTTAATAAGTAGTTAATTAATTAGTGCCTTACGATTAGATTAGATCTAAGTCGTGCACATGTTGCACCCTTGCGATTAGATTAGATCTAAGTCGTGCACAAGATGCATCCCTTTCGATTAGATTAGATCTCAATCGACTCAACTCAAATGCCTAACCGTGCCGTGATACCTATCACTACCTCGATCACATGTATTGTTGAATATGCCAAAGCAGAGCAATACATATTATCTTGGTAGGGTACGGAGGGACAATCTTGGTCCCGTCTATCAACGCATGGGTGAATACAAACTCAATTAGATTGAGTATTCATAGTTATTCGGTTGGATCGAGTCAACTATAGGCATTCTTCCAATAGTTGGAATGATAGGTCAAAATCACATCTATATTAACTCTCGGGCGTATTAGCCAAAGCTAACTCGAGTTTTAATATAAATGCGGATATTGATTTTATAAACAAGAGTTGCATAGAGATGTAATTGGTAATCGTTACCTACCGATCATACTAAGCCTTGGGCATATTAGCCAAAGCTAACTCAAGGGTTAGTATGATGTGGATCTTGTCCCACAAGAATTATAGAATTCAGTGGGAGCATCATTTAATTAAAGGCCTAATTAAATGATTTTAAAAGAATATGATATTTATTTCTGCAAATTTTCTGTTGTAGATAACCATGACGTCGAATACGAACTCTTTCTCCTCGCGTTCGTCCTTAAGAAGGACAAGCTCAACGAGCAAATTTCCGGATCGGTATAGGAACCGAGAATAGTTCTCACTCGGGAGCGTAAACCCACGCTTGAGCACCCATTCAGGAGGCTCCTCCTGCCACTGCGAGCTGACCGGATGCTTACAAGAAGCATCAAGATGGCGATTAGATGTGTCCTGTCTTATGCTCGCAACCATGAACTCGAGCTTGAAGCAACATGAGTTGATGAGCGCTACGATATGGTTGAACATCTTTGTCACCTATATCAAGGACAAGCAAGGCCTTTGGAAGAGGAACTCCAAAGAATACGGAAGATCTTACGAAGAGAAATAAGATTTCTACTTCAGGTATACATGTTATAGAAGTCAACCTCTCTATTTCTTCATCGTGGGTATTAGATACCGGATGTGCTTCGCACATTTGTACTAATGTACAAGCGCTGAGAAATAGCAGGGCATTGACGAAGGGTGAGATAGACTTACGAGTAGGCAATGGAGCACGAGTTGCTGCTATTGCTGTAGGAACTTATCATCTATCTCTTCCCTCTGGGCTTGTACTAGAATTAAATGATTGTTGTTATGTGCCTGCTTTGACTAAGAACATAATTTCAGTTTCTTGTTTGGACAAGAAAGGATTCTCGTTTATAATAAAGAACAAATGTTGTTCTGTCTATTTAAACGATATGTTCTATTGTAGTGCACCTCTAATAAACGGACTCTATATTCTAGACCTTGAGAGCCCTATCTATAACATAAATACCAAGAGGTTCAAGTCAAATGACATGAACCAAACCTACCTCTGGCACTGCCGCTTAGGTCATATAAATGACAAGCGCTTATCCCAGCTCCATAAGGATGGGATGCTGGACTCATTTGATTTTGAATCATATGAGGTATGTGAGTCATGCCTACGAGGCAAAATGACCAAGACGCCCTTTAGTGGGCATAGCGAGAGAGCAACTGATTTGTTAGGACTCATACATAGTGATGTATGTGGCCCTTTCAATATTGCTGCTAGAGGCGGTTATAGGTACTTCATCACATTTACTGATGATTTCAGTAGATACGGTTATGTGTACTTGATGACACATAAGTCTGAATCCTTTGAAAAGTTCAAAGAATTCAAGAATGAAGTACAGAACCAGCTTGGCAAGAATATTAAGGTACTTCGATCAGATCGAGGTGGTGAATACTTAAGCCATGAGTTTCGTGACTACTTAGCTGAGTGTGGGATTTTATCTCAACTCACTCCTCCTGGAACACCACAGTGGAATGGTGTATCCGAAAGGAGGAATCGTACCTTATTAGATATGGTACGATCTATGATGAGTCACACAGATCTTCTGACATATCTATGGGGATATGCTCTAGACACGGCAGCTTTCATACTCAACCGAGTTCCATCAAAGGCCGTGATAAAGACACCATATAGGATATGGACTGGGAGAGATGCCCAGGTGTCTTTCATGAGGATTTGGGGTTGTGAGGCTTACATACGACGTCAAGTCTCAGACAAATTAGGACCCAAATCCGACAAGTGCTACTTTATTGGATATCCCAAGGAAACTAAGGGATATTACTTCTACATTCCCAGTCAGCACAAGATAGTTGTGGCAAAGACTGGGGTCTTTCTAGAAAGAGACTTTGTTTCTAGAAAGACTAGTGGGAGCGCGTTCGATCTTGAAGAAATTCAAGATGCAAACAATAGCACTAATGCCTCGATGGAAATTGAACTGGAACCACAAAGTGTTGTGAATGATGTTGTTCCACAAAGAGTTGAGGAACAACAACCAGTTCAAGTAGACATACCTCTTCGCAGGTCTGATAGGGTACGTCGTCAGCCTGAGAGATACTCATTTCTCTTGTCTGACCATGATGACGTTATGCTCATAGAGGATGAGCCTACCACCTATCAGGAAGCTGTGATGAGACCAGATTCCGAGAAATGGCTAGAGGCCATGAGATCCGAAATGGAATCCATGTACACCAACCAAGTATGGACTTTGGTTGATCCACCTGAAGGGGTAAAACCCATTGGGTGTAAGTGGGTCTTTAAGAGAAAGACTGACATGGATGGACTTATTTATAAGGGTCGCTTGGTAGCTAAATGTTTCAAGCAGATTCATGGTATTGACTATGATGAAACCTTTTCTCCAGTAGCGATGTTTAAGTCCATTCGGATCATGCTTGCTATTGCAGCCTACCATGACTATCAGATATGGCAGATGGATGTCAAAACCGCGTTTCTGAATGGAAACCTACTCGAGGATGTGTACATGACACAACCTGAGGGTTTTGTAGATCCACAGCATACTAGTAGAGTATGCAAGCTGCATAGGTCCATTTATGGACTAAAGCAAGCTTCTCGGAGCTGGAATCTTTGATTCGATGATGCAATCAAACAGTTTGGTTTCATCAAGAACGAAGATGAACCTTGTGTCTACAAGAAGGTTGTAGGGGATATAGTTGTCTTCCTCATATTGTATGTGGATGACATACTACTCATTGGGAAGGACATCCCTATGCTTCAGTCTGTTAAGACCTGGCTAGGGAGTTGCTTCTCAATGAAGGACTTAGGTGAGGCATCCCGCATTCTTGGGATACAGATCTATAGAGATAGATCTAAGAGATTGCTTGGCCTAAGTCAGAGTACATACATTGACAAGGTACTCATTCGGTTTGCCATGCAGAACTCCAAGAAGGGATTTTTGCCGATGTCACATGGCGTGAGTTTTTCGAAGACTCAAGGTCCCTCATCTAGAGAGGAGAGAGACCGCATGGATCAGATCCCTTATGCCTCAGCCATAGGATCTATCATGTATGACATGCTATGTACTCGTCCTGATGTCTCGTATGCTTTGAGCATGACGAGCAGATACCAGTCAGATTCAGGTGAAAGTCACTAGATAACAGTCAAGAATATTCTTAAGTACTTAAGAAGGACTAAAGAATATTTCTTGATATATGGAGGCGATGATGAGCTAGCTGTAAAGGGTTACATTGATGCCAGCTTCCAAACCGACCAGGATGATTATTGATCACAGTCAGGGTTCGTGTTTTGCATAAATGGTGGTGTTGTGAGCTGGAAGAGTTCGAAGTAGGACACAGTCGCTGATTCTACAAAAGAGGCCAAGTATATTGCTGCATCAGAAGCAGCAAAGGAGGCAGTTTGGATCCGCAAGTTCATCACTGAACTTGGGGTGGTTCCTAGCATCGCTGACCCTATTGAGCTCTATTGTGACAACAATGGAGCTATAGCACAGGCGAAGGAACCTCGCTCACACCAGCGGACCAAGCACATACTACGGCGCTTCCATCTCATTCGAGAGATTATCGATAGAGGAGATGTGAAGATTTGCAGAGTACCTACGGAGGCTAACATCGCAGATCCCTTGACCAAGGCTTTGGCACAGAGGAAGCATGATGGTCACACTAGGTCATTAGGCCTTAGAGCCTATACTGATTGGCACTAGTGCTAGTGGGAGATTGTTAGTTAGAGCCCTAGAGCCAATCATTTGATGATTGTATGGACTCATGTATATCATATTCTTGTATATTAATAAAGGCATTTGTTTCGTTATTATACTTATTTGTATTAGTGCCAAATAGACTTAGTATAATAGCGTCCTTGAGTAGAAGGTTCATACCTATATCAATCGATTAGTTGAATCGATAGTGAGATGATATAGGGAACACTACTCTAAATCATTCCTAGTCGAGTATTAACATTCAGGGACAATGTTAATGTAATAAGACTAGCATGTAGGTCAGCTCGATGACTTGATCTCACAAGTCATGGATATAGAGATATCAAGCGGACATATGGGTATGCATTAGAGAATGTATACTGAATGACCCGCCATGAGAAAGTATCATGGATCGTTATATGAGTGTCATATACTTTCTCATGTGGCTATTAGTATGACTATTAGTCCTTAGACCTGAAGTCACCATAGATCCCTACATAAGGAGTTATGTACTTTGGTTTCGTCAAACGTCACCCGTAACTGGGTGGACTATAAAGGCGATTACTGGGTATATAACGAATTATGCAGAGGGATGTGAGTGATGTAGATGGGATCTATCCCTCCCATATGACGGGAGCGACATCGCTATTCTTGATAGAGTGAGACCACTAAGTGCATGGCCATGCCCAAATGAGTCAACATTAGATGTTGAGCTCATTTGATTGAGTGATTCTACTTGGAGTTCAAGATTTAGATTGATCAGAGGATGACACGGTCTATGCCTCATATTGATCAATCTAGATGTCTAGGATAGAAGGACACTTGTCATATATTGTGAGGAGTCACAATTAGTAGTCATAAGGTGATGTTGGATCTCGACATTTCTTGTAACTTGGGTAGCAATGATGTATTGCTAGATGCCGCTCATTGCTTATGTTTCTAAAGGAGTTTAGAAACATTGCCAACATTACAAGAACCTATTGGGTCACACACAAAGAACAAGTGGATGGAGATTAGGTTCATATGATGAACCAATTGGATTAGGTTCATATGATGCACCAAAGATTGGATTCGAATTAGACTTATTGAGTTAGACTCAATTAGATTCAATTGTTGAATGAGTCTAATTTAAATTTGATTCATTGAGTCAATTTATATTAATGAATTGAGATTCATTAAATTGAAATTGACTTGAATCAAAGGTTGGATTTAACTCAACAAGGAAGACAATTGGTCAAGTTTGACTTGACCAAGTAGAAGTTGAAACATCAAGTTTGACTTGATGTATTGCCACATCATAAGGATGACTCATCCTTGCCACATCACATGCCACCTCATGGAGGTTACAACACTTACCATTCCATTTAATGTGGCCGACCACATTAAATGAGGGAGTTATTGTGTGTGGCCGGCCACACTAAAGGGGGAATTGGTTTCATTTAGTGTGAATGAATGTGTGGTAATTGGATCATCTTCTTCCTAGTTTTCTTCCTCCTTCTTGCTGCTGTTGCCGTGATTTTCAAGTGAGGAGAAGGTGGTTGAGTGAATCCAAGAGCAAAGGAAGAGTGAAGGTCACAAAGGAAGGATACTACTAGTGAGTGTATAAGATTTCTTTTGTACCTTCTTTCTTTTCTTCCTTTCCAATCCCATTCGAGAGCTCTAGAAAGTGCTAGCACACTTGGGGCTCTCTTCTCCATCCTTTGAGTGTGAGAGACACTCCTTGTTCGTGTGGATATCATTAGAGGAGTGTCTACGTTGACACTCTCGAGTTCCGGCAACTCCTTGGACGAGCGGGAACGCGAAAGGGCTCGCATCAAAGGTATAAAGTATTTTCTTTTGTAGATCTACTGTAGATCGTTGTGTATAACTCGTACTTGTGTTTTCAAAATTTTTCCTTGCACGAATCCTACGGCTTTGGGTGATTCGGGGTTTCCGCGACGCGAAAAGCGGTTTTCGCGGCCCGAAAAACCCAACATGAACTACCCTTGGACACACCCTTTATATGGGAATTATTCTAGAGACGTAGTGGGTAACGTGGGCTTCCCCAAATTCCCATTTCCTACATCTCCTATTCGTCCAAGGTAAGTCACTAACACTAGTTCATCCAGGTAAGTCACTAAGACTAGTTAGTCGCAAAGACTAAATAAGTCACATAGATTATATCAGAGTTTAGTCACAGAGACTATATTAGAACATCTAATCCATACTTAAAGAGAATGATTCGTGCAACAACAAACCGGTGGCACATCTTACATAGCCACTCTTCCAAATAAATTAGAGACATACTCATAATGACACATAGCCTTTATCTCCTGATAGCACATAACATTTATCTAGGATTCATCCAATCTCTCAGTGTCACACAACTATTATCTTGGAGATTACCATGTCTTGCTATCTACCCAGATTAAATAATTTTTATTTACATCAATATGAACATCTCTAATCCCTTATAATGACTATTGTGTCAAGAGCATGTTCCATATTTAATATTCATAATCATTTCTATATATAACAGAAATGGGTCGACCAGTGAATAACTTCAAAAGATGTAAATCTATTTAATCTTCCTTTTTAGCTAGAATCTATTCATCCTAATCAGTTGCTTTCCTATTTAATACTCCATAGACCGAATCATCCATAACCATAGGATACTTGCTAAAGTAGCAAACACTGATTAAGACTTCAAATAAATAACTAAATAGTCAGTAAGAGCAAAAACTGAGATTAACTTATAATCTCAAAGGTCTCACATAGTAGAGAAACAGGGATTCATTCTCCTACTACCTTTATTGTCGCAATAGCACATGTGGTATGAATCATATGCTATAATATTATTCTCTTTACTAAAAAGAGTGCATGTTTTCCTCAAATTTAACATCGTACAGATTTTGATCTAGACATACCTAATGTCTAACTCTGAATTCAATATATGAATTCCAATCTGGCTTTCAACAAGTTTAGTAAATGATGGGTTCATTTACTTCGATCATTATTAACACATAAATGATCTCAACTTGATATAATTATTAAAGAGACCTTAACTTATGGATTTGTCTTTGTTCACAGCTACATAAGTTGATCCATAAGCAACAGTCTTATCTCTATTTGTACTCAACAAACATAGACGATTGTCTATGTGAATGGATCAGTCTCAACCTGCCAACATGCTCACCGAGATCTTATATGAATGTAACAAAATCATATACACTGAATAAATTATGGTAAATTATACAATCAAATCATAATATCTGATTGTAATTATAATATTGTTACAATCTATGAAGTCCCAAAGACTTTACATGTTCTTTAAATTACTCTTTAGTCATTGGCTTAGTAAAAGGATCTACAAGCATAGCACGTGTATGGACATACTCAAGAATTACTTTTCTTTTAGCCACAATATCCCTTACAAAGTTATATTTTATAGCTATATGCTTGCCTTTGCTGTGATATTTGGGATTCTGGGAAAAAACTATTGTAGCTTGACTGTTATAGTAGACAATTACTGGACTCCTACTGTCCTCAACAATCTTCAGATGCTTCAGAAACCTTCTCAACTAGACTGCTTGTTGGACAACCGCTGAACATGCCACATATTCAGCTTCCATAGTTGATAAAGCTACACAAACTTATTTCTTGCTGTTCCATGAGATGACGTCGCCATTCAACAAGAACGCATAGCATGATGTGGGTTTTCTATCATCCAGGTCCTCAACCCAATCTGCATCTAAATAACCTTTCAGACTCATATATGATCCTTGAAAACAGAGACAATAATCTATTATCGCCTTTAGATATCTGAATATCCTTTTTACTGCCTTCCAGTGTCTCGGTTCTGGTTTTAATTAGAAGTGACTGACTAAGCCAATAACATAGCTAATATCAGGACATGGAATATAGTGTACATCAAACTTCCAATAACACTGGCATATGATTTTTTATTCATTTCAACTATTTCCTCTAGACTTTTGGGACACATACTCTTGCTCAAAATAGTATCTTTCACAATAGGTGTATATTCTATTTTGCAATTAGACATGCTGAAATGATGTAACATCTTATTTATATAAGATTCTTGTGACAGACCCAAAAGTGTCACGCCCCAAGTAGTCCTTGCCAGAAGAAATTTCGGCAGCATCTCCCCTGTACGGGTGACAATATGAAACTTCCTACAATGCCCTCAGGGCCACATATACCTCGGCCAACACGGCCGGAACAATAAAAATAAATATTAAGCAAGCACCCACACAGTTTAATAGTAAAAACCAAACATAAACAACGATAAGGAAAACATCTCAAATATCTTACTCAACTACACCCATAAAACTCAAATCATAAGTCCTACCCAACTAAACCCATAAAACTAAAATCACCAGCATACATCCAAACGAAAACTCATCGACAATAAGGGATCCTACAAGATCCAAGTGCCAAAAGATACAAGTCTAAAAATGTATACGATAACATAATAAGAAAACCAAAGAGAAGATCCAAAACGGAAATCCTCGCAACCTGGAGGGGAAACTAGCGACTGGAACTCCTCCGGGCAGCCTCAACCTGAAATGGTAATAAAGGGGGGGGGGAGGGTGAGTCCAACACTCAACGGATACCTAGTTGACATGTATAGTAAATAATAACCAGCAGTAATAAATATGCGTATAGTCTCCAGAAGTAATGAAACAATGCACAACTGAAGATAAGAGAGAAACTGTATTCACCAGGACCTCCTATCAGGATAACAAGGTCGTCAGACCAAAATACATGTCCCTGTATGCATGTCAATCATATGCATCCATCCAATATGTGGCAAATAAAGTGCAGTGAAGATAAGGGAGAAATTGTACTCACCAGGACCTCCTATCAGGATAACAAGGTCGTCAGACAAAAAATACATGTCCCTGTATACATGTCAATCATATGCATCCATCCAATATGTAGCAAATAAAGTGTAGTAAACACAAGCAATAAATGCATCATGCATATGATGCCAATGACATGTCCTGGTCACCCCTGATGCCAGTCAGCAATCTCACACATGATGGTGAGACCGAGTGGGTATGGTTGTGACAACCGTGCACTCTGCCATCACTGCTCCTGATGAATGATCGAGTGGACGGAATGCTGTCGGAGTACACCTATCCTCCTACCTCAAATCATAAGTGGGGGAGCGCAATGCTCTCATCTCCCTGAGATAATCCAGAGGAGGGATCCCTGCTGGCTACCACATTGCGTCACACTACCCATGAGAGGACCAACGGAGCCAAATAGAGCAAATCTGTCTACCGACTACCACGCTGCGTCACACTACCCAAAAGTGGACTAGCGGAGCCTAACAGAGCATAAATGCCACACACCCTGCCTGATATACCACTAACCCATGAGTGGTTGTGTGTGCAGATCCATGTAACTGGCAATACACTCAATAATAATGGAGCCAACTATCGCACAGCATGGAATCATGCGAGATGGTGCATGATACTAAACATAGAAATATCCTGATCATATCGACCTCCATAAAAATATGTACCAAATACGTGGATCAAATAATATAATCTAGGTACATAGGTCAGGTATGGTATCAAACCAGTCTGGTATATCATAAGGCATGTCATGTCACTACCTCTATAACATAAATAATAAATAGGTCATGATTGCTAAACAAGTAACAAACAAAACATGCTCGGAAACAAATAGTGACATGCTGATGCAGATATAAACATAATTATTACTACTTGTTAAAATCTACTAAGCATATCGACATGACATATCAAAATAGATAAGTCAAGGTACCCACCTCCAATAGAAATGTCCAATTCAAAATAGATCTCTCATCGAGACACCGTCTCGAATCATAGTCCTGTACCAATCAATGTGTATATTTTATTTAGATAAATTCAAATAAGTAGCTAAATAAAATCTCTAACACTAAATTAGGGCAAAACCCTAATCAACACATAAATATAAACTTAATTCACACTTAACCAATTTGTATCAAATTCCCCTACACCTTACCTCAATACCTAGCCACTGTTGACGTTGGAACAAGATGGTTGTTGATCCACAGCACACAACACTTGGTTGGAATCCACCCTTACTACTCCAATTAAGAATAGAAGGTCCAGATTCATCAAGGCAACATAAAGAAAACCTAATTTGAGAAACTTACTGGTAGCACTAACCTTGACACCTTCTCCGTGATCAAACCATCCAAAACCTAACCAACATAGGTGTGCCAATCTGCTGTGAAAAGGGATCTCGCTGCCACACTGCCGGATCAAGAAAGAAATCAACAACTCCAGACACCAATCAATCCTATAGAGATCAGCTACCCAATCATAAATAGTGTTAGGGCACAGGGCTAGAGAGGATCAAGAGAAAACGATTCAAGAACCTACCCTTGTCATCGGCGCACGCTCCCAATCCCCGGTGATCTAGGGCACAGCGACTGTGGCTAGGGCACAACGAGATGAGGGCTGGCGTTGGCCCTTCCTTCCGGCGATCGGGCGGTGGCTCGAGCTCTAGGGATCCGTGTCGGCGCAAGGAGGATTGGGACAGAGGCGAAGAGGAGCTTCGACGTCGTGGGAGCCAAAGGGTAAAAGAAAGAGAAAGGGTTGCCACTGCTCGAGCTGAGGAGAGGGGTTTTGTACGCTCGGGGAGAAGAGGAATGGATGCGAGCGGCGGCGGCGCGTCAGTTGGAGAAGAGAAGAAGAAACCGACGGTGAGGTGCGGGTCGGGGAAGGAAAACGGGGTAAGAGAAATAAAAGAAAAAGAAAAGAAAAAGAAAACAAAACTTTTCCTCGTTCAATGGGATAACCTAAACAGGCTTTCCCGTGACCCATATTTATCCCCGTAACCTAAGATATACGATCTCCGAAAAATTTTCGAAAAATTTCTAAAAATTCTGAAAATTTCTCTTATGATTATTCGCTCTTTTTCGGTATTTTACATTCTCCCCCACTAATAAAAATTTAGTCCCCTAATTTCGTTATTTGCCATCAGCAAGTACTAGCAACAGATAAAGAGTATAAATGTTGTACGGTAAATTAATCCACATACCTCAAGTGAAAAGATGGGGGTATCGAGCTCGGATCATATCCTCGAGCTCCCAGTTAGTCTCCTCGTCTGAATGATGATGTCATCCGACTTTAACCATCCAGATAGTCTTGTTCCACAGCTGACGCTCTTTCTGGTCCAAAATCCATACCGGAACCTCCTCGTAGGTAACATCAGGCTAAATAGGAACAGGTATATCTGACAGCACATGTGCTGGGTCAGCTACGTATCTCCTCAGCATAGATATATGAAATACATCGTGCATGCCTGCTAGAGCCGGTGGTAGCGCCAGGCGATAAGCTACTGCTCCAATCCTCTCTAAGATCTGGAAAGGCCCAATATATCGTGGAGCTAGCTTACCTCAGAGGCCAAATCTCTTCACCCCTTTCGTGGGTGAAACTCTAAGAAATACATGGTCACCAGTAGAAAACTCCAGGGGTCTGTGTCTCTGATCAACATAACTCTTCTGGCGGTCCTGCGCCTCTAACATCCTCCATCTGATAGTACGGACCAACTCTGCCTCCTGCTGAGCTCTATGAGGCTCTATCAGCTGGGCCTCCCCAACCTCAACCCAAAGGGTGGATGTCTGACAAGGCCTACCATAGAACACTTCAAACGGTGCCATCTGGATAGCCGAATGAAAGCTGTTGTTGTAGGTGAACTCTACCAATGGAAAATGGTCCTCCCAACTGCTTTCGAAATCCAATACACAAGATCTCAGCAAGTCCTCTAGAGTCTGAATGGTCCGCGCTGATTGTCCATCTGTCTGCGAATGGAAAGCTGTACTGAAATGGAGCTAAGTGCCCAAGGCTTGCTGCAGACTCTGCTAGAATCGGGACGTGAACCGAGGGTCTCTATTTGAAATAATACTTAAAGGAACTCCATGTAATCTGATGATCTCTCGACAATACAGATCTGCCAATCAATCTAGGGAATTAGTCTTTCGGATCGCTAAGAAGTGCACTAATTTGATTAATCGATCAACGATTACCCAAATCATGGCATGACCTCGTCGTGTCCTAGGCAAACCCACCACAAAATACATGGTAATATGTTCCCATTTCCACTCAGGAATAGGAATCCGCTAAAGTAATCTGGCAGGTCTCTGGTGTTCAGCCTTCACCTGCTGACAGACTAGACATCTAGCTACAAATTCCGCGATGTCTTTCTTCATGCTGTTCCACCAATAAGAATGCCTCAAATCTCGATACATACGGGTCCCGCCTGGGTGGATCGCAAATCGAGAGCGATGAGCCTTCTGAAGTAGCTCTTGCAAGACTGGATGAGATTGAGGTATGCATAATCTGCCTCGAAAATATATAATACCCTCCTCATCTCGTGTGAACTCGGTCTGCTGCCCAGAAGTCATCTTGCTGCTAATGGACTGTAAGTGCTGATCATCGGCCTGGGCCTCTCGGATCCTCGTCCTGATCGACGATTGAGCAACCATGGTAACCAACATACCCTGCTCTATCCATCCATACTCCTGAAGGCCTAACTCAGAAAAACCCTGAATCAAGTCCGTGATTGAAGCTCAGTGGCAAGCCAAAGTCCCTCTGGACTTCCTACTGAGCGTATCGACAACCACATTAGCTTTCCCCGGGTGGTAGCTAATGGTACAATCGTAATCCTTTAGGAACTCCATCCATCTCCTCTGTCGGAGATTAAGCTCCTTCTGGGTGAACAGATATTTGAGACTCTTATAATCCATGAGAATCTCAAATGTAATGCCGTACAGATGATGCCGCAAAATCTTCAAAGTAAATATAATGACGGCCAACTCCAGATCATGAACTGAGTAGCTCTTCTCATGCTCCTTCAATTGACGAGAAGCATAGGAGACTACTCTGCCGTGCTGCATTAGAACAGCGCCCAAACCCTGAAGAGATGTGTTAGTGTAAAGTACGAATCCATCCTCTCTAGCGGGCAAAGCCAAAACTGGAGCCAACACTAGTCTCCGCTTTAGCTCTTGGAAGCTGGTCTCGCAGGCCTTGAACCACGTGAACTTCACGCCTTTCCTGGTCAGGCGTGTCAGTGGCATAGCTATGCGGGAGAAACCCTCGACAAAACGTCTGTAATATCCAGCCAGCCCCAAGAAACTGCGGATCTCCTGTACTGATTTTGGCTACTCCCAACTGGTAACAACCTCGATCTTCTGAGAGTCTACTGAAGTACCTCTTCTAAAGACCACATGACCCAGAAAACCGACTGAGGGTAGCCAAAACACACACTTGCTGAACTTCGCATATAGCCGATGTCGTCGAAGAGTCTCTAAGACTATGCGAAGATGCTGTGCATGCTCCTCCTCGGAACGCGAGTAGATCAAATTGTCATCGATGAAAATGACAATAAACTGATCCAAATACTCCAGAAAGATGCGGTTCACAAATCCATAAACACCGCTGAGCATTGGTAAGCCCAAATGGCATTACCAAGAATTCATAGTGTCCGTATTTGGTACGGAATGCTGTCTTATAAATATCAGATTCTTTAACTCTCAGCTGATGATATCCAGACCGCAGATCAATCATCAATCTTAGAATACACTGATGTACCTCTGAGCTGATCAAATAAATCCTCGATCCGAGGAAAGGGGTACTTATTTCTGACGGTCACTGCATTCGGCTATCTGTAATCGATGCATGACCTCAGAGTACCATCCTTCTTCTTGACAAATAATACTGAAGAACCCCATGGAGAAGTACTAGGACGTATAAATCCCCCGTCTAACAGCTCCTGGAGTTGAACCTTCAGTTCGTTCAACTCTTTTGGTGTCATACGGTAATGAGCTTTCAATGTCGACGCGATTCCTGTAATGAACTCAATAACAAACTCCACTTGCCTTCTGGGAGGCAACCCTGGTAGCTCCTCTGGAAATACATCCGGATACTCTTGGACTACTGGAACGTTAGAGAGTTGAGAACTACTGTCGTCTTCAGTATGAATCAAAGATAACAGAAAAACCCTGACAACCATGTGACAGTAGCTTCTGTGCCTGAATCATTGAAATGATCGATATTCCATCGTTCCTGATGCTAGTGAAATCCCACGAGGGTTAGTTTGGAGGCTGAAATGTGAACACTCTCGTCTGGCAATCAACAGTGGCATGATATGCTGTCAACCAATCCATGCCAAGAATAATATCAAACTCGACCATTTCCGCACTAATAAATCAACCATGAGTATCATGTTGCCAAAATCTAACGGGCAACCTCTGACCTCCTGAGTGACGTCAAATGTATCACCGGACGGTAGGGAGACGGTTAGTCGCTGCGGTCTATGAGTAGGTAGTCTACCTATGCCCTCATAAAGGCACGAGAAATAAAAGAATGCGAGCTACCAATATCTATCAGCATATCAACGGATAATGCATAAAGTAAAACCATACCACAGAAAACGGATCCGTCGGCCCGCTGTGCATCCTCTCTGGTAACCGCATGAATACGTCCAGTCTCTGGCGGTGGCAGTGGTAGAGGTGGTAGTGCTGCCAAAGGCTGCTGCGCCTGAGTTTGAGCCTGCCACTATGACGGTACCGAGTATTGAGCCAGAGACGGATATGTAGGCTGCGACTGATACTGTACTGGTAGCTGGGACTGCGTCTGGTACTGGACCAGCAGTTGGGGCTGTAGATACTAGACTAGGGACTGAGGCTGTGACTGGTACTAAACCAGTGGCTAGGGCTGCAACTGATACTGAGGTCCCACATTAGAACCCTGTGGTACCATAAGGGCACCGGAGTGCTCCTGTCCATGCATGTCATATGCAGCTGCTGCTGGGAGAGTTATCCTCTATTGGCTATTCTAAGATTGGGCTCTCCACCCTCCTCTGTAAGTCCCTGTCTGATTGGGCTATCCTCCATGACCAGACACTCCGAAAGTCATATCCTGAGCCTTCAGCAAACAATCTCGGCTCAGGTGCCCGGGCAGTTTGCAATAATAGAAAACTGACTGTCCCAGGGAGCAGGCTGTGGTGAGGTGGTCTCTGGACCCACATCTAGTGCAGTGAGTGTCGCTGGCGAGTTGTTTCCGATTCTGCTGAGAAGACCGGGAACATCCTGATGAAGATCGCCCTGACTTCTGAGGCTGCCCAGAAGCCCCAGAAGTACCCTGACCTAGCCGACTGCGACCACTCTGCTGCTGTTCAATAGCTTGTGGCTGCTGGATCTGTCCTGATCTTTGACCCGTCTGCTTCCTTTTCCTGTCTGGAAATGCTCTTTGCTGACCTGACTCAATCATGAGGGCTCTATCCAACGTCTCTAAATAGGATGAACTCCCAAAAATGGCAAGCTTTACTTGTAGATGCCCATCCATTCCCTAGATAAACTGAAGCATGTGGGATCTGTCCTAATGTCTGACCCGTCTACTTCCTTTTCCTATCTGGAAATGCTCTCTGCTGAGCTGACTCAATCATGAGGGCTCTGTCCAACGTCTCTAAATAGGATGAACTCCCAAAATCGACAAGCTTTACTTGCAGATGTCCATCCAGTCCCTGGATAAATCGAAGCATGCGGGATCTGTCCTCAGCAACTAATTCTAGAAAAAACCTGGTCAACCGATTAAACTCAGCATTATACTCTGTCATCGTGCGGTTGTTTTGCCGCAGACTCAGAAAATCCTGCCGGCGAGTCGTCTGATATGCCCGTGACAAGTACTGGCTCTCAAAAGCCTCTCTGAATCTCGCCTAGGTGATGTTCTGCTCGCCTAGGATGGAGCGCTGCGTATCCCACCAGATATTGGCCTCGCCCCGTAATTGGAAAGCAACTATCTCTATTTTCTCCCACTCGGAGCAAGCCATGTAGAAGAAGGTCTGCTCCATGGTCTCTATCCAAGACTGGGCCACACTCGGATCGATCTCTACGCGGAAGAGGGTGAATCGACTTTTCATCGACTCTGCCAAAGCTGGGATCCGAGCTCATGCCACAACTATATTAATCAGGTGATGAGTAGGGACGACTATAGGAACTGGCGGAATCACTGGAGCTGGTGCTACAGGTGGTACCGTTGGATAGACCGGGGGAGGTACTTCCGGTGCTGCTGCATAAGCTGGAGCATGTACCACTGGTAGCGGTGGTGCCGAGTACACTGGTGGTACCGATGGCGGTGGTGCCGGGTACGTAGGTGGTACCGTAAATATGGTAGGGGTGGGTACGACGGGTACAACTGAGGTAGGTACCTCTAAAGAAGTTATTGGGGTCTGGGAGCCCGACGCACCCGCAGTATCTTGAGTCGGTCCCTGACCGACAGGCTCAACCCTAGTATGGATATCTGGCAAGTCCGTTGCCAGAGATTCCAAAGTCCTCTTACGTGGCCATCCAACACCACGTCTCAACGCAGATGCACGTGTAGATCTCCTCATATCTGTTAAGTTATAACTCAGATATTACTATAAATAACAAAAATTATAAAATTACCTTTTTACGTATTTACCGTTTGGAGATGTTCCATCGCTGTCCAGCCCCCATTTTATAACCTCGAAATTCCATACGAGAAAATCGACGGAAACCTGTACAAATCCGAAATGGAATTCCGAAACATGAACATAACGGAAATCTGTACAAATCCAAAAGTACCAGTTTGACTCACAAACGTGGCTCTAATACCAAAAATATTGGTATAAGATTAACACGCAAAATCAAAATATGAAAACCAAGTGTCCGAAACCTGGCTCTGATACCAAATACATTATCACGCCCCAGGTAGTCCCTGCCAAAAGAAATTTCGACAACATCTCCCCTATGCAGGTGACAATATGAAGCTTCCTACAATGCCCTCAGGGCCACATATACCTCGGCCAACACGGTCGGAACAATAACAATAAATATAAAGCAAGCACCCACGCAGTTTAATAGTAAAAACCAAACATAAGCAACGATAAGGAAAACATCTCAAATATCCTACTCAACTACACCCATAAAACTCAAATCATAAGTCCTACTCAACTACACCTATAAAACTCAAATCACCAGCATACATCCAAATGAAAACTCATCGACAATAAGGGATCCTACAAGATCCAAGTACCAAAAGATACAAGTCTAAAAACGTATACGATAAAATAATAAGAAAACCAAAGAGAAGATCCAAAATGGAAATCCTCACAACCTGGAGGGGAAACTAGCAACTGGAATTCCTCCGGACAATCTCAACCTGAAATGGTAATAACGGGGGGTGAGTCCAACATTCAGCGGATACCTAATTGACATGTATAGTAAATAATAACTAGCAGTAATAAATATGCGTACAGTATCCAGAAGTAATGAAACAATGCACAACTGAAGATAAGGGAGAAACTGTACTCACCAGGACCTCCTATTAGGATAACAAGGTCGTCAGACCGAAAATACATGTCCCTAAGACAATCCAGAAGAGGGATCCCTGCCGGCTACCACGCTGTGTCACATTACCCATGAGAGGACCAACGGAGCCAAACAGAGCAAATCTGTCTGCCGGTTATCACGCTGCGTCACACTACCCAAAAGTGGACTAGTGGAGCCTAACAAAGCATAAATGCCACACACCCCGTCTGATATACCACTAACCCATGAGTGATTGTGTGTGTAGATCCATGTAACTGGTGATGCACTCAACAATAATGGAGTCGACTATCGCACAACATGCAATCATGAGAGATGATGCATGACACTAAGCATAGAAATATCTTGATCATATCTACCTCTATAAAAACATATACCAAATACGTGGATCAAATAATATGATCTAGGTACACAGGTCAGGTATGGTATCTAACCAGTCTAGTATATCATAAGGCATGACATGTCACTACCTCTATAACATAAATAATAAACAGGGCATGATTGCTAAACAAGTAACAAAGAAAACATGCTCGGAAACAAATAGTGACATGCCGATGCAGATATAAACATAATTATTACTACTTGTTAAAATCTACTAAGCATATCAACATGACATATCAAAATAGATAAGTCAAGGTACCCGCCTCCAATAGAAAGGTCCAATCTGAAATAGATCTCTCGTCGAGACACCGTCTCGTATCAAAGTCCTGTACCAATCAATTTGTATATTTTATTTAGCTAGATTCAAATAAGTAGATAAATAAAATCTCTAACACTAAATTAGGGCAAAACCCTAATCAACACATAAATATAAACCTAATTCACACTTAACCAATTTGTATCAAATTCCCCTACACCTTACCTCATTACCTAGCCACTGTTGACGCTGGAACAAGATGGTTGTTGATCCACAGCACACAACACTTGGTTGGAATCCACCCTTACTGCTCCAATTAAGAACATAAGGTCCAGATTCATCAAGGCAACATAAAGAAAACCTAATTTGAGAAACTTACTAGTAGCACTAACCTTGACACCTTCTCCGTGACCAAACCATCCAAAACCTAACCAATATAGGTGTGCCGATCTGCTGTGAAAAGGGATCTTGCTACCACATTGCCGGATCAAGAAATAAATCAACAACTCCAGACACCAATCAACCCTATAGAGATCAGCTACCCAATCATAAACAGTGTTAGAGCACAGGGCTAGAGAGGATTAAGAGAAAGCGACTCAAGAACCTACCCTTATCATCGGCGCATGCTCCCGATCCCCGGCGATCTAGGGCACGGTGACTGCGGGTAGGGCACAACGAGATGAGGGTTGGCGTTGGCCCTTCCTTCTGGTGATCGGGCGATGACTCGAGTCCTAGGGCTCCGCATCGGCGTAAGGAGGATCGGGGCAGAGGCGAAGAGGAGCTTCGGCGTCGTAGGAGCCAACGGGGAAAATAAAGAGAAAGGGTTGCCACTGCTCGGGCTGAGGAGAGGGGTTTTGTATGCTCGGGGAGAAGAGGAACAGACGCGAGCGGCGGCGACGCGTCAGTTGGAGAAGAGAAGAAGAAACTGACGGTGTGGCGCGAGGGAAGCGTGGGGCGGGGAAGGAAAACGAGGGAAGAGAAATAAAAGAAAAAGAAAATAAAACTTTTCCTCGTTCAATGGGGTAGCCTAAACAGGCTTTCCCGTGACCCATATTTATCCCCATAACCTAAGGCATACGAGCTCTGAAAAATTCCCAAAAAATTTCTAAAAATTTTGAAAAATTACCTTATGATTATTCTCTCTTTTTCGGTATTTTACAAAAAGTCTTTTAGGACGATCTCTAATGATCTTTACCCCTAAGATATACTCAGCTTCTCCCATATCTGTTGTATCAAATTGTGATGATAGTCACTTCTTGACTTCATTCACATACCTTATATATATCATTTCCAACTATCAGCATATCATCAACATATAATGATAAAATGACATACTTTCCTTTTTCTCTCTTCAGGAAAACACAATGATCTTCATTGATCATCTCGAAACCATAAGATAAAATGACTTTGTTAAATCTTGTTTCATTGTCTTGACGCTTGATTTAGCCCATATATAGACTTTTTAAGTCTACATACTTTCTTCTCTTGGCCTTCAACAATGAAACCTTCTGGGTAAACTATATAGATTTCCTCATCAAGCTCACCGTTAAGGAAAGCTATTTTTACATCCATTTGACATAATTTCAAGTCATAATGTGCCACAAAGGTCAAAATAACTCGTATTGATACAAATTTCACTACAGGAGAAAATGTCTTTTTAAAGTCTATACCCTTCATTTGGGTATATTCTTTTGCAACTAAACGAACTTTGTATCTACTAATCGATCCATTATCTTTCCTCTTTATTTTGAGAATCCACTTGTTCCCAATAGCCTTTTAGCCCGGAGGAAGATGAACTAAGTCCCAAACATAATTTATTTCATAGACTCCATTTCTTCAACCATCGCAGCTTTCCACTTTTCTCTAACTCTACATCCCAATGCTTCCTCAATGGATTGAGGTTCGTCATCGTCAACTGGAAGTGTTATCAATGCCTCATTCTCAATATCAAACCTCTTCTTAGGTTTGATTTTACAAACACTTATTCATAAGTTGGGCTATTGAGAAGTCAACTCATAACTTAGCATATCCTTCCCACTCGGTTGACTAGACTCAAGCATCCCTTTTGACACCTCTCTTATTGATAATATCTTATCCTCCTTAAATAAAAGAATATTTTTATGAACATTACATCTAGTTGGGAATGTTGGTGCAATATCCCCTGAGTCAAGGTTGACTAACTTGACTAAGCTTGAGTTGGCTAAAGTTTGAGACTCGATGTTTGAGTTTTGATGTTTGACAATATATGGAGATTGTAGGAGCAATTGTTCGATTGGGGAGATCGTTGGCGCAATTCTCTTCTGGTCAAGGTTTGACTAGTTTGATGTGAATAAGAGTCAAGTAGGTCAAGGTTGACCAGATACTTGACAGGGAAAGTCTTAATTGGAGGTTAGGCAAAGGCAAATCCTTGTGAGTGAAGTCAGGTAAAAATCCTAGTAAGTGAAGTTAGGTGAAAGTCATGGTGATTGAAGCTAGACAGTTGAAAGTCCTAGTGAGTGAAGCTAGGCAGATGGAAAGTCCCGGTGAGTGAAGTTGAGCAGTGGAAAAATCCCGGTGAGTGAAGCCATGTGAAAATCCTAGTGAGTGAAGCTAGGTGAAAGTCCTGGTGAGTGAAGCTAGGCAGTTGAAAGTCCTAGTGAGTGAAGCTAGGCGAAAGGAAAGTCCTGGTGAGTGAAGTCAGGCACGTGGAAATCCAGGTGGGTCAAGGTTGACCGGACACCTGGTGTTAGGAAGTCTAAGTGGGTCATGAAGGACCAGACACTTAGCACGAGATGGTAAGTCCAAGTGGGTCAAGGTTGATTGGACATTTGGCATGAGGAGAAAATTGCAAGTGGGTCAAAGGATTGACCAGATACTTTATGAAGAAGTCCAAGTGGGTCAAGGTTGACCGAGCACTTGGCATGAGGGGAAAAGTCCAAGTGGGTCAAAGGATTGATCGGACACTTGGTGAAGAAGTCCCAGCAAGTCAAGGTTGACCGGATGCTAGGCATGAGGAGTCCCAACAGGTCACGATTGACCGAATATTGGGTTTGGGAGCCCTAGACTTCACTCGGGTAAGCTAGGGTTGGTCAATTTGATCAAGTGATCAAATTGGACCAAGCCCATTCGATTAGTTGATCCATTGGGCACAGTGTTGATATAAACAATAGCCCAATCGATCAGCCGATCGATTGTGACCTTAAATCGCGAGCACAAAATACAGCCCAATCGATCAGCCGATCGCTTGGGCACCGCCAATCGATCGGTCGATCGATTGGGGGCTGGTTTTCTTGCACGATCACGAGAAAGTCTGAATCGATCGGTCGATCGATTCAGGTAATTTCCAACAAGCACAGAGGCACTCTGAATCGATCATTCGATCGATTCAAGCCTCCTCAATTGATTGGTCAATCGATTGGGATATGACCGTTGTAAAGGAAAGCAAACAAAAGTCTTCTTCCTCATAGCGATTCGATAGGGCTTTTTCTCCACTCCTTGCGATCGTTTCTCACAAGTTTACGTCAGTTCTTGAAGTTTCTTGGAGCAAAGTGTTGCTGCACTTCCAAGGTCAAGAGGCGTTTCATACAAGAAGAAGAAGCTAGCTAAGGTTTCATTTGTGTAAAATCTTGTAAGATTTTCTTTGATTTTCCTTTTCTTTTCTTCTTGTAGTATTGAGAGATTGTACAAGGCTTCTCTGCCTTCAGTAGTTACCAAGAAAGAGTGTTTTTCTTAGTGGACAGTGCGTCGTGTGTGGATCCTTGGATTAGTCACCTCTTCTTGAGGTGGATACCAAGTAAATCTATGTGTTAGCGTTATGAGTCTTATTTCGAGTTCTTTCTGCTGCATATCAACAACACTGAAGTAAGCAAACGAAACGCAATGACCTATTCACCCCCTCCCCCTCTAGCTACAAATCGACCCTAACAAGGAACTCTGTTTCGAGAAAAGTCACATCTGTCAAATCTATTTCGGAGACGATTTTATCTTATTGCTCACCTATAAAACTATAACCTTTGGAGGTTTCATAATATCTTATAAAGATACATTTCTTACCTCTATGTCTGAATTTTTCATATTTGTGAGAGCTATCATGAACATAAGTAACTAACCCCTCAGGATCTCAGATTACTTAAATATGATTTTCTGCCCATCCAACATTCATATGAGGTAGATGGAACTGATATTGAAGGTGCTTTGTTAAGTATATAGGCCGCAGTTAATAATGCATCTCCCCAATAGGAGATAGGTAAATTAGTTTGTGCCATCATAGACCTAACCATTTCAAAAAGAGTCCTATTTCTTCTTTTAGCTATCCCATTTTGCTATGGAGTTTCAAGGATTGTCAACTGTCTAATAATCCCTCTATCATTATATATTATCTTAAACATATCAGACAAATATTTTCCTCCATGGTTAGTGCGTAAAGTCTTAACTTTGCGTTCTATTTGATTCTCAACTTTGTTCATATAATGAATGAAGCAATCCAATGCTTCAGATTTATGAAAAATTAAATACACATGACCGAAGCAAGATAAATCATCAATAAATGTAATGAAATAGGAAGCTCCATGTCTAGCCTTCACATTCATTGGACAACACATATTTGAATGAATTAACTACAATGGTGATTCAACTCTAATAGCCTTACCAAATGGTTTCCTAGTTACTTTTCCAGCAAGACAATGCTCATATATAGGCAAGTGAATCTTAACCTGAGTGCCCAATAGACCCTCTCTAGCCAACCGATTCATATGTTCTTGTTATATGTGTCATAATCTAGCATGTCAAACCTCATCAGTTATATCTGCATCACTAGTTAGAGCAATGCTTGACAAACAACCTTCAATAGCAAAATTGGCATATGGTTTTAAATCAAAAATCATAAAACCATTTGTTAAAAAATCATATCTGATTAACACAGAGTCAATCTTAAGTTTAACACATCGGCTATAAAAACTAATACAATACCCTAAATCAAGAAGACACGTAACGGAAACAAGATTTCATCGAATTTTTGGAGAATATAGGACATCATGTAGAAACAAAACACTACCACCACGAAGGTTTAGTTTACAAGTGTTGACTCCTTTGACTTAAACTCTTGCACTGTTTTCTACATAGATCCATATGTTGTCAGCTGGTACCTGACGGTAGCTATGAACAAGTCGACACACCTTTTCCTCTTTTCCTGGAGCTATAAACCCCTCGGGTTGCTCCATATAGATTTCTTCTTCCAACTCACCATTTAAGAACACAGTCTTAACATCCATTTGGTATATTTCAAGGTCATACAGTGCTGCGATGGCTATCAACACTCGTATGGATGTAATCCTTGTCACCGGTGAGTAGATATCAAAGTAGTCAAGGCCTTCCTTTTGCTTGTACCCTTTGGATACAAGTCTAGCCTTATACTTGTCAATTGATCCATCAGCTTTATACTTGCGTTTTAGTATCCACTTCCAACCTAATTGTTTAGTACTAGATGGAAGGTCTACTAGTTCCCAAGTATGGTTATTCATGATGGACTCGATTTCACTATTGACGACTTCTTTCCACATTGGGGTGTCGGGACTAGAGAGAGCTTCGCTTAATGTTCTTGGGTCTATTTCCAACATAAAAGTCATGAAGTCTGGCCCGAACGATTTCTCAACTCTAGCTCGTTTGCTCCGACGTGGCTTTTCGCTTTGATTGTCAATAGTCCTTTTATGACAAATAAGTTCAGAAACGTCATTTTCATTAGAACTTCCATTGTTATCATTTTGAACGTTTCCCTTCTTATTTGGGAAAATGTTTTCAAAGAATATCGCATTCCGAGATTCTATGGTTGTTCCCACATGAATATCAGGAATGTCTGACTTGTGAACTATGAATCGATATGCACTACTATTATGGGCATATCCGGCAAATATCACATCGAATGTTTTAGGTCCGATCTTTACTTGCTTTGGCTTAGGTACTTCAACCTTTGCTAAGCACCCCCATACCTTTAGGTATTTGTACGATGGCTCGCGGCCTTTCCATAGTTCATATGATGTTTTATCATTTTTCTTGTGAGGGATTTTGTTGAGAATGTGGTTTGCTGATAGTATAGCGCCCCCCCCTCCCCCCCCATACAAGTTCTGGGGTAAGTCTGAATTTATCAACAAAGCATTCATCATTTCTTTTAGTGTCCAATGTTTACGTTCGATAACACCATTTGATTGAGGCGAGTAAGGCGCCATTGTTTGATGGATAATACCAGATTCTGAACAAAACTCATCAAACGGTGCACCATATTCTCCTCCTCTATCGCAACGAATTATTTTAATTCATTTATCAAGTTGATTTTCAACTTCTATTTTATAGGTTCTGAAAGCTTCTAGGGCTTTATCTTTACTTCTTAAAAGAACGACATAACAAAACCTCGTGCAGTCATCGATAAAAGTAATAAAATACTTTTTACCTCCTCTAGTATGCACGAATTTTAAGTCACATAGATCACTATGTATTAACTCTAGAGGAGTCGTTGACCTTTCCACCGAATGAAAAGGTAGTATCGTCATTTTTGCTTCCACGCACACTTCACATTTGTGTGTTTCGTCAACATTGACGTTTGGTAATAAATTTAACTTGACGAGATGTTTTAGAGTATTATTATTGACATGCCCAAGTCAATTATACCACAAATTAAAATACTCAACAACATAGCTGGAAGCTTTTATTTTATTACCATCAAATTCACGGTGTATAGTCATTACAACTATTTTGAACAGACTCTGTTCTGAGTACCCTTTACCTAGGAATATGTAGGATCGAAAAGAATTTAGATATCTCCACAATAGCATGATATTGTCCACTTTGGGCCTAAGCCCTCATGGTTTTACTCTTGGGCTCTCCCCAAAAGGCCTCATGCCAATAGAGATATCTTTTCTCTTATAAACCCATGATCTTTCCCATGCGTTTCCAATATGAGACTATGTTTGCAATCTTGCAACCCTAACAATCCCCCCCTCAAACAAAGGACCATAGGCTTCCCACGTCCGATCCTCGACCCACCAGGTCTTCCTGCCCCTCGGTCCACCCGACCTACTAGGACTTCCTTGCCTAGTCGCAACTAGGACTTCCTGCCTGGTGTCTGGTCCTCTTGATCCGAACATAGGAGCCCCTACTTTCTTTGTTCGAGGTCAATATTGTACCCACATGGCTCAATTAGACATAGCTCTTGTGCACAGTCGGCGGTTAAACCTTCTGGCAGTCCGGGCTCTGATACCAATTGTAGGATCGAAAAGAATTTAGATATCTCCACAATAGCATGATATTGTCCACTTTGGGCCTAAGCCCTCATGGTTTTACTCTTGGGCTCTCCCCAAAAGGCCTCATGCCAATAGAGATATCTTTTCTCTTATAAACCCATGATCTTTCCCATGCGTTTCCAATATGGGACTATGTTTGCAACCTTGCAACCCTAACAGAATATACCATTTTTCGTAAGTACAAAGTTGTTTGACTGGAACACTAGTCTGAAATCGGACTTAACAAGTGCTGATCCAGAAACTAGGTTTTTCCTGATGTCGGGAACATGGAGCAGATCAATGAGCGTTAACTCTTTCCCAGACATCATTTTCAAAACAACTTTCCTGAGTCTGACAATCGGGGATGTCATGGAATTGCCCATATAGAGCTTTCTTCCACTTATCAGAGTATACTTGGAGAACATCGCCTTATCATAATAGATATGATGGGTTGCTCCAGTATCGATCCACCACTACTTCGGGTTATCCACCACCATGTTGGCTTCAAACACGACCGTAGTGAGATCCAATTCCATGTCGTCAGAAGTTATGACTTGGTTCGCAGCATCCTTCTGACTCTTGGTTAGTTTCTTCGGGCGTCTGCAATCCTTGGACATGTGTCCTGACTTTCCACAGTTGTAGCATGTGTCCTTGAATTTCTTGCCTTGAGTATTCTTTTTGGATTGATTCGGCTTTTTGGCTTTTGGTTCAGCCAGGTTGGACATCTCATCGACTGCCCGCTTCGTTCCTCTGGAGTCGGACATCTTTTGATTATCTTCCTCTATTCGTAGCCGCAGGATTAGGTCTTCAAGTCTCATCTCCTTTTGCTTATGCTTTAGGTAATTTTTGAAATCCTTCCACGACGGAGGGAGTTTCTCGATTACCACAGCTACTTTGAACGACTCATTCAGCTTCATGCCTTCGACATCTAGATCATGCATCATCAATTTCATGTCTTGGACTTGAGATGTTACACTCTTGGAATCTAGCATTTTGAAATCTAGAAATCGGCTGACAATGAATTTCTTCAACCCGGCGCTTTTGATTTTGTATTTCCTTTCAAAAGACTCCCATAGGGATTTTGTCGTCTCTATTGAATAATACAGGTTATACAACGATTGTCTAATGCATTGAGAATGTAGTTATGACATAGGAAATCTCCGTTCAACCACGCATTGTATGCAGCCTTACTATTGAAATTACCTTCCGTAGCGGCTGGCGGGTCTTCATGCAAAAATCGTACGAGGTTTAATGTTGTCAGGTAGAACAACATTTTCTGCTGCCATCTTTTAAAGTCGGCTCCATTGAACTTTTCTGGCTTCTCTTCGGTTGGAACGACGGTTGGAACGTCGTTGATTCCATCCATCAGTTTGCAAGAAGAAAATTCATCTTAAAAATATTCTCTCTTTTCTTTTTTCCTTTAAGATGAATTTGTCCCGCACACGGTGCTCATGGAATACGACAAGCGTCTCCCAAGATACAACGACTTTTATCTTGTGATAGCAGCACTGCACATCACAAGACCTCCGAACTGAGGAAACTTTTTGAACTCTCCAATGCAAGAATGCAATGCTTGCTTTGCTTGGAAGGAAGTGAGTGAATGAATGAGTATGTGAGGGACTTTATTTATACATATAAAAGGGTATAATAACCTCTTGGTTCAATTATATCTCATCCATCCATTTCAAAATGGGTGATGTAGATCGCATCCTTTCCTAAGAGGCATACTACCTCTTCATTAGATGCACCCTTTAACCATCAAAAGGAATTTAAACCTTTTTGATTATTTTTTCATTTATAATTTATAACAACCTCCACGTTTCATGCCACCGCCTCTGATTTGCCACGATCTTCATGTCACACACCGTCTCACTATGACGAACGATGGTTGTCGATGCCCTTTCTTGTGTAGAAATTGCAAGAGGTAGTCTCGAGCACGCCGCCGGCTAACTTGGATGTCGTCGCCAGCCTGGGAACATTGCTACCAGCGTCCTTCAACTACGCAAGAGCGATCTCGCTCAACTATGTCAAAACAAGAGAGAGACAAACTCTGTTGAGGCCTGGCAACTATCGTTGATTACGACTCAGTTACGATTTTACCCAGTAAACAGAACGAACAGAGCCAAGCCGTAAAATGGATTCAATTCAAAGGTTAGGACTTGTTTATTTACTAACAAAAACATCTCATGGTTGAATTGAGAATATGAATAGCATCATGCAATTCAAACATGCATCATCATGCTTTAGAATGCATATTGCTCTTATATCATTGTAGCATTTCTATAGCATGATATAAAATCCTGTAAAAACTTATAGTGATCTCCCATAGATCTGCAATCTACGATGGTAGGACTTGCTGTCGGAAGAATGATCACAGAATCAGAAAGCTCTCCACAATTCCATAAACCAAATCCCGTAGCCTCGGATATTCTTCTTCATCTCTTTCTTCCACACCTGTGTCAACCACCCTTAGACGCACCCTTTATATGGAAATTATCCTAGGGGTAAAAGGGACTTTTTCCCTTAAGAGTAGTGGGTAACTTGGGCTTCCCTAAATTTCCATTTCCTACACTCCAAACCTAAGACATAAAAAATGAAATAAATATTGATAAAAAGGAAAAATTTTAAATATATTAAATCCAAATATCTTAAATGAACTCAAAATTTAAAATTTAAGAGACAGAAATTAATAAAAATAACATATATATCAAACCCCATAAAAATAATAAAAAGATTAAATTTCTCTTCCATTCCTACATTATTCTCCCTAGGATGGAGAAAATTCATCCTCGAATTTAGAATGGTATCAGGTGGTAGCCCAAGAGGAAGTTCATCTCAATAAAATCTATAGTATCTATCCAACTTTGGGAATGCTCATTGATCTATAAGGAATGATAAAGGACTCATCTGTCATTGTGTATAAACACTTCTCCGGTGCTTTATGTATATTCTCTGAGGCAGGGTCTATGAGTGGATCAGAAGACCTCATCAAATTGAACTGCTGATCTTCCATGTAATTGATGAATTCTTCATTGATCCTTCGAAGATATGCATCTCCAGATAGTTCTATCTCCCTGAACTAGTTATCTATTGCATCTCTTCCATAATTTGAAGCTAACAATTGATCATCAGAAGCTATCTTCCTCATTCAACTTGCCTTCTCATTAATAGAATTCATTCTTACCATTTTTGTGGCTATCAAATTCTCCATAATCTCATTCAGGAGGAACCATGGGATCACCTTCAAGTTTGCTTTGTTTTTTCTTAGATGGAAGATCTTCTCTCCTGCGAACATGTATTCATCTTTACTTGATTTTTCTCCAGCAAGTAGTAACAAAATTTGACTTGCTTGCCAAGTTTCGTAATCTGCTGCCTGTATGAACCTTTATCGTTTCCATATGCATCTGAATATTCAACAATTCTTCATCACCGTTGATCCTATCCGGAATCTGAATCGGATGGAGGTCGGCTACGCTGTCGTTGGTGTTGATAGAAGGTGACGGAGATCCTCAGTACTTCGAGAGCAGGCTCTCACGGGCTACTAATAAGGGGTGGTGACGAGGATGATGAAGCGAGAGCTCCCTGCACACACTCAGACAAGCACCCTCTACGTTAGGGACCAAGAACCAGGGAAAAAGTCCCCGAAGCAGACCCTCCGACGCTCAAGTCAAATACTTTTCCTTCCAGAATAACAGTAAAGAAACGCAGAAATTAGAAGACAAATGCAAAAAAGTTAGTGAGTGTACCTGTGAAAGGAAGATGACATCCCTTTTTATATGATCATGTGTACTTAGGACTTCTGGCAAGCGTCAGGGAATATCGGGTATCAGACCTTGTCTGGTGGTGGGTGACACTTGGCATCCTCGTATATGTCGGAGGAAGGTTCTGTTATCAGCTAGTTACAGACCATTAGAATATACCTTGACACACAATAGATATTCTCTGACAGGTGGTTACGATTCTCTGACTCTATTGTCGTTTTTGTTGATCGGGCATGAATAAAAGAACTCCTGACAACCAACACTCGATGAGCTTGACCTGGGTGCATCTGAGTAGTTCGCCATATCCCGACCAAGTGCATCAAGTTCTTATATATAAGTCTGTTGTGAGAAAACCCGGCCGGTAGAGATGGTTCTTTCTCCTCCCTCCTTGTTCCTTATGTTACCAGTCTAACTTCCCGACCTAGACATATCGACCTAGCAACCATTTTGCATTCCCAACCTGGGCATCCTGACCGAGCATCCATTCTGAAATCCCGACCTGGGCATCCCGACTGAGCAACCTGTCTGAATTCCTGACTTGGACCCCCTGACCGAGCATTTATTCTGAAATCCCGACCTGGGCATCCCGACCGAGCAACCTGTCTGAATTCCCGACCTGGACCCCCTAACCAAGCATCTATTCTAAAATCCTGACCTAGGCATCCCGACCGAGCAACCTGTCTGAATTCCCGACCTGGGCCTCTTGACCGAGTGTTAACTGGGTAGCGGCTTTAAAATTACAGCCCCTCTGTGGAGTGATACGACTCCTCAACCTCTAACTACCACACCTCCTTGACTTCTGATTGTCACATCCCCTTGACCTTTGACCGTCACACCTCCTTGACTTTTAAATGTCATGCCCCCTTGACTTCTGACCGTCACGTCCCTTCGACTTCCGACTGTCACACCCCTATAACTTCTGACTGCCACACCCCCCTGACCAGACCCTACCATTATGCACCGTATAACAAGTCTCTTCCTCAAGTCTAATCGAAGGAGGCCCAGGACCGACTGACTAGACCATAATCTGGTTTCCCTTAACCCTCTTACCGAGACATTAACCACTTCTCCCTTTCCTCTTTTCCTTGGGAATTTATCACGCTATCAGGTGTTGTACGATTTCTCGGATGTTTGGACTACTGCATCCATCCCCAGATCTAGGACTACGTATCGTGTCCTTAAATGCGACATCATTTCCCAGAGGCAGTTGCATGCCCCAAGGAAAATGCTTTATTTTCATCTCTTTAAGAAGAGCTAATCCCCCTCTTACCCTTATACTTTCCTTGTGCTCTTTCACGCCATGGAACCTGTAATGGGGTCTAAAGAAATATCATCTTTACGTCACCAACTTACCCATCTGACTCAGTTACTTGCACAGAAAGATGAGGCTTTATTGGAGATGACTCAGAGTAGGGACCTTCAGTCTTCCCTTCTTCGAGAGATGGAGGAACTCTGGTTGGCTGCTAAGTCCCGAACTCGGGCTGAATCGACTTTGAAGCATAAGGCTTATGCAGATTTGGAGAGCTAGACCCACTTTATCACATATATGAAGATAAAACATGAGGATTCTCTGACCTTTTTTCAAGAAGAAAATCGGATAAAAGATGAAACTATCGCCCAACAACGCCGCTCCATTCAGCATATCAAGATGGAACTGATTCAGGTACGAGCTCAGTTGGAGCAAGCAGGCCAGGCAAATAACTCTAGCCATCAATGCCCACCCGATCCTGCCATCTGAAAGGGAATCCGGCCTGACTGGCACTCCTAATATGATAGTGTGTATTTCGAAGAATGTCTTATGAACTTTATCAAATGAATGCTAATTAGGCTATGTTATGAGCCTTTGTTCATGCTTTTTCTCTTGTCTTTTCCTCCCTTTCGTGGTATTTCTTCTTTGGTGTGACATTTCGAATCATTAAAACTTGCACCGAGGTGAGAGTTTGAGACGTCGAGGGTCGTGAGAGCAAGCTCAATTATAACTCGCCCCTGGGACGAGAGTCTGGAATCCCGACTGAGAGGTCGTTGGTCGTGAGAGCAAGCTCACTTATAACTCGCACTAGGGCGAGAGTCTGGAGGCGTGAGAGCATGCTCACTTATAACTCGTAGTGGGCGAGAGTCTGGAATCCCGACCGAGTGGTCGTTGGGCGTGAGAGCAGGCTCATTTATAACTCACACTGGGGTGAGAGTCTGGAGGCGTGAGAGCATGCTCACTTATAACTCACACTGGGGTGAGAGTCTGGAATCCTGATCGAGAGGTTGTTGGGCGTCAGAGCAGGCTCACTTATAACTCGCACTAGGGCGAGAGTCTGGAGGCGTGAGTGCATGCTCACTTATAACTCACACTGGGGGGAGAGTCTATAATCCCGACCGAGAGGCCGTTGGGCGTGAGAGTAGACTCACTTATAACTCGCACTGGGACGAGAGTCTGGAGGCGTGAGAGCATGCTCACTTATAACTCCCACTGGGGCGAGAGTCTGGAATCCCGACCGAGACGTCGTTAGGCGTGAGAGCACACTCACTTATAACTTGTGCTGGGATGAGAGTCTGGAGGCATGAGAGCATGGTCACTTATAACTCGCACTGGGGCGAGAGTCTGGAATCCCGACCGAGAGATCGTTGGACGTGAGAGTAGACTCACTTATAACTCGCACTGGGGCGAGAGTTGGAGGTGTGATAGCATGCTCACTTATAACTCGTACTGGGGCGAGAGTATGGAATCCCGACCGAGACGTCGTTAGGCGTGAGAGCAGGCTTACTTATAACTCGCGCTGGGGCGAGAGTTTGGAGGCATGAGAGCATGGCCACTTATAACTCACAATGGGGCGAGAGTCTGGAATCCCGACCGAGAGGTCGTTGGGCATGAGAGCAGGCTCACTTATAACTCTCACTGGGGTGAGAGTCTGGAGGCGTGAGAGTATGCTTACTTATAACTCACACTGGAGCGAGAGTCTGGAATCCCGACCGAGAGGTTGTTGGGCGAGAAAGCAGGATCACTTATAACTCGCACTGGGATGAGAGTCTAGAGGCGTGAGAGCACGCTCACTTATAACTCACACTGGGGTGAGAGTTTGGAATCCCGATCGAGAGGTCGTTGGGTGTGAGAACAGACTCACTTATAAATCACACTGGGGTGAGAGTCTGGAGATGTGAGAGCATGCTCACTTATAACTCGCACTAGGCCGAGAGTCTGGAATCCCGACCAAGAGGTCGTTGGGTGTGAGAGCAGACTCATTTATAACTCACACTGGGGCGAGAGTCTGGAGGCGTGAGAGCATGCTCACTTGTAACTCGCACTGGGGTGAGAGTCTGGAATCCCGACCGAGAGGTCGTTGGGCATGAGAGTAGGCTCACTTATAACTCACATTAGGGCGAGAGTCTGGAGGCGTGAGAGCATGCTCACTTATAACTCACACTTGGACGAGAGTCTGGAATGCCGACCGAGAGGTCGTTGGTCATGAGAGTAGACTCACTTATAACTCGCACTGGGGCGAGAGTCTGGAGGCGTGAGAGCATGCTCACTTATAACTCGCACTGGGACGAGAGTTTGGAATCCTGACCGAGAGGTCGTTGGTCGTGAGAGAAGGCTCACTTATAACTCACACTGGGGTGAGAGTCTAGAGGCGTGAGAGCAGACTCACTTATAACTCATTGGGTGTGAGAGCAAGCTCACTTATAACTCACAATGGGGCGAGAGTCTGGAGCCCCGACCGAGAGGTCATTCAAAAACCCCCCACGGAATGGGTATGGAGATTTGATTAGTGTCTGAAGGCTAGCCTAGGAATTTTTCCAGGAACTTCTCCTTTGGTGGTGTATCGGAGATCAAGCCTACTGTGCTTAATTGTGATGTCCCCTGCAATCTCAAAATGCTTTACATAAGCTTTAATTAAATAAGCCATATTTAAATCTTACTCCACTTTCGAGGTAGAAAAATAAAATGAGGGAGCCAAATTCAAATCGACTCTTCCTTTCATCTTCCTTCCCCTTTCCCGAGGTAACCGCATGATCGTCTCAGTAACTAACATATGATCTTCCCTTCCCTTTCCCAAGGTAATCGCATAGCCGTCCCGTCACCCAACGTATGGTCTTCCTGCATCGAAGTGCTGCCGTACACAAATCTCCCTCTATGATTTCCTTGTCACGTCTATCATTAATACCTTTCATCGGGGAGTGACACGTGTCCCATGAACCTTTCCCATTACTATGATTGCTAAGCACTTTTTTGCACACGACCCTAGATAATTTCCACCTTTTGATCTAACGACGATCCTGCATTTTAACACTCGAGTTATCATACCTCACTTCGATGCTTCCTAAGGGCTTTGCTTTATAAACCCTAAAGGCTGCCCACCGTCGCCTTCTCACTGCCTTACCTGCCTCTAACCCTTTACTGCCTTTTTTTCTGTTCTTACCAGTGCTTCTTCCCTTGTGTGTTTGCCTTCTGTAAGTGCTTCTCGATCCTCCTTCTCCCTTTTCATCTCGCTTATGGATGAAGGGATGAAGAGGCCCTGGTACTCATTTTTCATCTCTGACTTAGATAGAAATGACCTTAAGGCCATCCAGCATAGCTTGCGCTTGCCCTTTGATTATAAGCTTCTGCCTCCCAAACCCAGTGAACATCTGTCTTCTCCCCCCGCCGGATTCGTGACTTTCTTTAAAGATCAGCTACTTGGCGGACTCTGATTCCCTATTCACCCTTTCTTTTCATCTCTAAGCCAATATCTGGGTATTTCTCTTTCACAATTTGCTCCCAATATTTTCTGTGCTATATGTGGAATGGTAATTCTTTGCCGTTTATACAGAATTCCTCTAGCTCCGCAACTCTTTCTTCACTTTTACTCTTTTAAACAAGCTAAATTTGGTGTGTTTATGGTACAATCTCGAGTCGGGTATAAGTTTTTTGATGATATGTCCTCTTCCAATAAGGCTTGAAAGTCTCGTTTCTTTTTTGTTCAGTTCCCCAAACTCGTGCCTTGGCCTACACAGAGGCATTATTCCTTACTCGTTACTCCGGAGTTACGAGAACACCAGCATCAGCCAGATTGTCTCATAGCTTCCGAAAAATCGGATGGAGTGCGTCTTCACCTTTCTATGATAATGAGAGAAGACTTTCTACACACTTTTGGGCTTAGCTCTATCCCGGCATCCATAGGTGCCCCTTTCGGTAAGATTTCCCATATTCTTTTCCTTATCTTCACTAACTGAGATATCTTTTTCTTGTTTTACAGAAGTCACCATATTCCGAGCATATTCTGTTGACTCCTCCAAATTGCCCAGCAGTGTTTTGAAGAATGTGGGCAAAGAGATTACCACAGGTTTGGCAACCTCTTCAATGGCTCCTAATTCTAGACCAGCCGAGACTTCTTCCGTGATGATCATCCCTGAACCAGCAGGGACCTCAACTCCTCCCTCTGCCCAATCGGAGGTTTTTAAAGTTGGTTCTTTGTTGGTGGAGCCATTGATTGAGGATGAACCAGCCCCTTCTCCTCCCCCAGACAAGCGTCTTCGCCTTCAGCGTAAGAGAAAGCACGTGATCCCATTAGTACAAGCATCCCCCTCCTTATCTCCTACTAGACGAGCCCCTACAAAGGCTCAGACCAAAACTCCTGCTTGCATATCTTCTCCTTTTACCCAAGAGGTCGCTGCTTCTGTTACCATCCCCGTGGCCTCTCCTAGGCCGACTAACCCTTAGGCTGACGACCAACCCAGGAGTTCTTCAACCCCTACTATCTCGATCTCCGCTGCTACCACTTTTGCTCCCTCCTGTACTAAGGAGCGTTCCAAGAGTAAATATGCCTTTTCCTCCTCCTTTCACCTATCTTCTATGGCTGGGTTAGACTCCCTGCCTTCAGGTAGCACCCCCTCGCTCTGGGGCCAGGTTCAACTACACGCTGCATTGGCTACCTCTTGGCAATCGACCAATGAGCAATTTTGGGAAGGCTCACTGTTGGAGGGAACAAATTTGTTTTCTCAGCGCATATTATCGATGAGTTATTCTTTTTCCTACTAGGAGGCTTATAACAAATTCTGATTCCTCCTTATTCTATGCAGGCCTGTTCTGCGGGCATAAGCCTTTCCCATGTGGTGGTCGACTTGCAGCGGGAGAATGAGTCACTAAAGGCTCGCCTACGGGAACTAGACCTACCTATAACCCCGCAGCATGTGCTAGATCCCCTGGCCCCGGACGACCCTATGCAATCCTACCTCCACACTGTCGGGGAGTCTACTCAATTTGCTCGGAGCTTGGCTCATGCAATCTTAGAGAAAATAAAGACTCTGGAGAGTGCTTTAAAGACTACTAAATCACAGCTGAAATCGGAGGGGCAACGCCGTATCCAGATCCTGGCTGATCTGGATGAAAAAGAATCAAAGGTGGCCACTCTTTCTGAATAACTTAAGGCCATGTAAGAGTCCTACATCACCCTGGAGAAAGACCTGGTGACCGCTAAGACCAACTTAATCGCCAGTAGCGATCGAGAGGTAGCCCTTAAAAGTCAATGGGAAGTCGGGCAGGCTACCATCAAGTCACTGCAATCGGACCTGCTCCAGGCCAGGGAAGAAGCCTCCACCAGCAAACAAGACCTGTTGCTAGCACGGGCTGACGTGGATAAGACGAAGGGCGAGCTAGCAGAGTATTGAGCGGGCGAAGCTGATCGCCTGAAAGCATACAGAGTCACCTATGTCAAATCTCCCTCTTTTGGGAAGAAAATAGGCACTCTAATTGATGAGATGATCTTCCACGGCGGTGTAGGTGCAGTGTGTCAGCTGTATGAGCAAGGCCTCCTCCGATCAGCTGTGCCAGAGAATTTCTTGAATAGGACCCACCTAAGAGCTACCTGATGAAGCCTTTCCCACTTTTGATAATGATGACTAGTCTGTGTTTATTTCCATAGTTGTTCATTGCACTGGAATGGGGTATAAGCACTTTACCCTTGAACATCCCCTTGTTATCGCATTCTTAGTATCTGTGTTAGTTGTTGTCTGAGTACGCTCAAAAGATTTTCCAAGTGTATGCCTTCTCCATCGCTGTGCACCCCTACCACTTCCATTTGCTCGCTAAATCACTAAGTAAGGCTAGCCTGTTTACCGACCAGGCCTTAGTTTGAACTTCACTAAAGTCCCGACCGAGATCATCAGTCGAGATTTCTGAGTTCTTACTTTCCATTGCCTATCCTTTTACCTTACTTTTTGCAGGTCCACGAGAGTAATTACTTTCGAGAGATCATCGGTCAATTTCATTCTTTCTTCTCCATTCCCAATCCTTTTACCTTACTTTTCGCTGGTTCATGAAGCAATAGGTCTCACTTGCTTTAATGGCGCTAGCTACTTTGGCCCTAGACCGTTGAATGATCATTGACAATAATGCCCCTTGGAGTGGTGGCTATAAATGTATCTCATTCTCCTTCCCCATGAACTTTTTATTGCCCTTAGCTCTCCTCTTATTGTTCTCACTCTCTGCTGTCCTTGCCTCCTCACATCCTATTCCCGTCTTCCCCATGAATTCCCCAGCCTCCGTCTATGCTCCGGGAGTTTCCACCTTCTCATGGGTGGACTTGGATGATCTTCGTTACTCATACGAGATCTCGAGAGACATACATATCATCATTCCTTTTGAGATTCATTTGGCATCCTCCCCTCCAGCAAGGTATATTACTTTCTTCAAAGAATGATTCGCCGTCGGCCTTCGATTTCCGATTCACCCTCTGTTTTCCGTGGTAAGCCACTACTTCTGAATCCAACTAGGTCAACTAACTCCCAACTCCTTAAGGATCTTGTGTGGGCTCATGGTTCTTTGTGAAGTATGTGACATATCTTGGTTTCCGTGCTTGTTTCACTACTTTTTCACCCCCCGCCGACATAGTGAGGGTCTATTCCGCCTCCAAGCCCGTCTTCACACTACTTTCATTGCCTTCATTCCATCCTCTGACGCTGAGTGGAAAGACAAATATTGCTTCTTAAAGTTTCCATCTGCTGTGGAATGACAAACTCAGTGGCAATCAATCCTTCCTGCAACACCTCATTTGGGAGATTTTGAAACAGATCCCCTCTTTATGGGGGCTTCGGCGCAGCTGGCGGGTTGGCGGTTGGATTTGCTTAGATTGCTAGCGGAGGACGTATTATTCCTATTCAGGATGAGCCATATTCCTTTTGAACTGCCCCACTCTTTAGGTAAGTTTTATCTTATCTCAACTCCCCTTATCTTATTTTTGTCGTAACACTCTAACTATGATATTCATTACCCAGCCAAAACCCTAAACCATGCATCTGAGATCCAGCCCCTCGCATTAAGAGATCAGGAAATAAACCATAGAGGCCGCCTCATACTGGCTAGAAGGAGCCTTCCCCACTCTGCTCCTTCCCGATCGGGGTCAACAGCAACAACAGCTCCTCGATCAGCCCCTCGCACAGCTCCCCGATCAGCCCCACGCGTGCGCTTTGCTACTGATCTTGTTGGCCAGAGCACCTCTTCACTCCCTACTCACCGATTCCGAGCCCCCTTAGAGGACTCAGACTTAGATGACCAACCTTTATCTCACCAACCCCGACGTAGATCTACCGGTCCTGCTCAGGTCTATAGGACCGGTTCGGCTCAGGTTCCTGGGAGTTCATCTGCAGCTCAGGCCTCCCGGCCGCCCTCAACTGTTGCTTCAAGTTCACAATTCCCATGTGCTCTTATGTCCCGACCTAAGGCTCAAGCAGGAATCTCACGAGGGAAGGCTCCAATTGTTAAAGAAGAAGTCCTCACAGAGCCATCTTCGACTCCCGTGGGCCCTTCTTCGATACATGTGCCCCCTCATACTTTTGCAACTCCGACACAACCTTCTTTATCGCAGCCGCCTACTTCCTCTTTTCTTGATCCCCCTAACATCTCTGCAGGCATCAACTCACCATTTTACTAGCGACACACAGGCAGAGCAACCTCATTCACAACCCCCCCAATCCTAACTCAACAGCTGCTGGCCCTTTGCAGTCTCAGAATCCCACCTACCACCATTATCGAACCACCAAACCCTTAGAGCTACACCTAAGGGACTAGACCAGTGCTCCGACTAGCCGCCTCACTATAAGAGGCCAGTTATCGACTTGCTGGGAAGAAAGTATCAAACAAATGCAAGATCTCCCTGTGCCAGCCTAAACAGACAAGTTTTCTGAGGTGTACGTGAAGGTGAGTTCTAATCATCTTTTACAACTTTCTTATTACTCTCCCTAAATACTTGCTTTCTGGCCTAGGCTTTTGCCGAATCTATGGCATTGAATCAAACGACATTTCTTTTGTACCAACACAACAAAAAGCTAAAGGATCGGGTAGAGGAGTTGGAGTCCCAACAATCTGATCCCGCCTCGGCTGGGTACCTATTAAGGGCAGAAATACAAAATTTGAAGAGAGCAAATGTGGCCCAAGATCAAGCCTTGAAGGAAGCTCAACTTGAGACCAGCCGCCTGTGCGACGAAAAGAGCAAGTTAGATGCTTTCTATAAGCAAGAGCTGGAGCAACACCTCTAAGAATTGCAATATAAGGATTTGCTCCTTTTAGACCAGAACAGGGACTTGGAGTCCCAAGCCATCGAACTTCAAAATATGCAGGCCAAATTATCTAAAGGTCAGTTTGCTCTGTCGGCTAATATGAGTGCTCTGGAGGCTTATAAGGCGGGTGAACAAGAGCGTTTAAGGGTGAGCCGAGAGGAATACTTACGCTCCCCAAGCTTCGACACCCAAGCAGGAGATCATTTTGTGGTATCCATAGCATACGGGGCCGCCGAGGCACTCAAGCAATTATACAAACAAGGGTATTTATCGGCTGCTCACCCAGAGAATTTCTTAGACCATCGCCGGATTCTGCGAGAGATACCTGATGAGGTTTTTGCAGAATTCAAGTAGTCCTGCTCTATGTATTTGAACAGTTTCCATCTATTTCTATCTATATTCCGGCTATAATTCCACTTGAAAATTAACCAAACTAACATGCACTGCTCTTACAATCCGATCGCCTTCAAACGATGTATGAGTAGTGGAGGTCCCCGACTGAGCGTGTTAGACTCACCCAGCCCTGTTTTTCCCTCTTAACTCGTTACAAAAAGAGAGATGTAATTAAGTACGATAAGGTTGCAGGTAGTTAGCGCTCCAAGTCCTGTCTAGCTTCCTACCCCCGACATACTGCAAGTAATAGGCACCTAACGCTAACTTCTTAATGACTTTATAAGGCCCGTCCCACTGGGGTGCTAGCTTAGTCACTCCCCCCATAAGCTTCGTTTGCTTCCATACTAGGTCCCCTTCTCCAAAGAATCAAGGGACTACTCTTCTATCGTAATTTTGAAGCATCCTTTGCCGGTAAGCCGCCAACTTAGCCGCTGTTCGTTCTCGAATTTCACTAATAAGATCTAGCTCTGAAAGTCACTGCTCAGTGTTTTCTTCATCATATAGCATCCTTCTGATAGAGGGTACCCCAATCTCTATAGACATGACTGCTTCATTGCCATAGACCAAATGAAAGGGAGTAAGCCCAGTACTCTCTCGGGGAGTCGTACGATACACCCAAAGGATGTTGTGCAGTTCCTCTGCCCAATTGCCTCCCACATGATCCAGCTTAACCTTCAATCCCCTCACTATCTCTCGGTTGATAACTTCTGTCTATCCATTACTTTTAGGGTACGCCACAGATGTAAAAGCTTGATTTATGCTAAACCCTTGACACCAAGCCTGGATCCTACGACCCCGAAATTACCTCCCATTGTCAGAGACTAATTTGTGAGGTATGCCAAATCTGCAAAGGATGTTCCTCCATAAGAATTGGATGACTGTTCCTTCTATGATTCTGGTCAGGGATTCCACTTCCACCCACTTCGAAAAATAATCCACGGCTACGAGTAAGAATCTCCTTTGGCCGGGTGCCATGGGGAATGGTCTGACGACGTCCATGCCCCATTGGTCAAAAGGGCACGAAACTATGGATGTTTTCAGCAATAATGTTGGTCTGTGTGTCGGATTTTAGTGCTTCTAGTAAGACAGGCAAGTGTTTACCAACTACTGAGCATCTTTTTGCAGGGTAGGCCAAAAATATTCAGCCAGTAATACCTTGCGTGCCAGTGTCCTACCTCCAGCATGATTGCCACAACATCCTAAGTGTATTTCTCATAAAACATGTTCTGCTTCCTCCACTCCTAAACATTTGAGCAGCGACCTAGAAAATGCTCACTTTTATAATTGGTCTCTGATCAAGGTATAAGTGTGAGCTCACCTTCTGATCAGTCGTGCTTCTTCAGGATCTGATGGTACAATGTCTTGTTAGAGATAATTAATCATTGGCACCCTCCAATCAATCAGCTCTTCAATATTGCTTTGCAGACCTATTTGGGCTATGAGGAAGGTCTGCGCCATTGACCTATCCAACACCCAAGTGGTCAGAGAGCTGGCCATCTTAGCTAATTTGTCAGCTCGGCTATTTTTAGCTCTGGGGATCTTAGCCACTGAGACCTCTTTGAACTCCTTCATTTTCTCGTATGCTTCTTGGTATACTTGCAGCTTATCACTATGAACCTCAAAATTGTCTGTCACTTGCTGAGTTACCAATTGAGAATCTGAATAAACAAGTACTCGGGTGGCTCCCATATGTCGAGCTACCTACAACTCTACCAACAAAGCCTCATATTCTGCTTCGTTATTGGTAGCTCTGAAATTTAACCGGACGGCTAGCTGTAATATATCCTCTTGAGGGGATATCAAAAGGAATCCTACACCACTGTCCTGCTGAGTAGCCGACCCATCCACATAAACTTTCCAAGTCTCCTCAAAGTTAGCTTGATGGGCTTCTGTCAAGAAATCTACCAGGACTTGCTCTTTAATAGCAGTGCGAGGCTGGTATTGTATGTCGTATTCTCCCAACTCGATCGCCCATTTGATGAGGCGGCCAGCAACTTCCACATTAGTGAGAGCTTTCCCCATGGTTCTGTTAGTTAAGACGATAATGGGATGCACCAAAAAATAAGGCCTCAAGCGATGAGCCATGAGCACCAATCCGTAAACTAATTTTTCCAGGGTTGTGTACCTGGTCTCAGCTCCCTTCAGTAAGTGACTAAAAAAGTACACTGGCCGTTGTACATTATCTTGTTCCTTCACCAATACCGCCCCCACAACCTCAGGGGTGGCTGAGAGGTATACCTAGAGCATCCTCCGGCTACGGGTTTGAACAAGGAAGGCAAGGTCTCCAGATACTTTTTTAGTTCTTTTAAAGGCTTGAGTACACTCCTCACCCCATTGGAATTTAGCAGCTTTCCTGAGTACTTTAAAGAAAGGTGCTGCCTGATCCGCTGACCGAGAAATAAATCTGGACAAAGCTGTTATTCTGCCTACTAACTTCTGCACCTCCTTCAGATTTTGAGGAGCCCTCATGTCTCGGAGTGCCTGAACTTTCTCAGGATTAGCCTCAATTTCCCGCTCAGTCACAAGATACCCCAGAAATTTCCCTCCCCGAGCTCCAAACAAACATTTCAATGGATTTAACTTTAATCCATATTGTCTGAGACTGCGACACGTTTCTTCCACATCGACAATCAAATTTATGGCCAAATTGGACTTGATGAGAATATCATCCACGTAGACCTTCACATTTCTCCCGATCTGCTCCCGAAAGATCTTATCCATTATCATTTGATAGGTAGCTCCCACATTCCTTAACCCAAAAGGCATGACTGTATAACAGAACGTATCGTCTACTGTGATGAAGCTAACCTTTTCTTGATTCTCCAGGGCCAAGGAAATCTGATGATATCCTTGATAAGCATCCAACATGCACAACTAATCGTTGAATCCACCATCTGGTCGATCCTTGGCAGTGGGTAACAGTCTTTGGGGCTGGCGCGATTGAGATCTCGGAAGTCAATGCAAACTCTCTACTTATTATTGGGTTTAACTACAATAACTACGTTAGAAAGCTAAGACGGGAATTGTACTTCTCTAATATGCCCAGCTTTCCTGAGTTGATCCACCTCAGCTCGGATGATTTTATTCTGCTCGGCTGAAAAGTTCCTCTTCTTCTATTTAACCGGTCGAGAATTAGGTAAGAGGTGTAGCTTATGTTCTGCCACTTCAGGTTTAACTCTTGGCAGCTCCTCTGGGGACCAAGCGAAGACATCTTTGTTGCGCATCAAACATTGGATCAGATCCGCCTTAGCTCTGCGGGTAGGTCACTCGCTATGCGGGTGAGGCTTTCTGGATGCTCAGGATGATGCTGAACCTCCTCCCAAGGAATGGGCTCCTCTTCTACAGAGAGGCTCTTCTTGGATGGCATGGACTCCACTATCCTGAGTTCTCTGTGCTTTACGAGCCTCCACTCTAACCATATCGATAAAACACTGACGAGAGACCCGCTGCTCCCCTTTAACTTCCCCGGCCTGGTCTCCCACGGGGAATTTGATTTTTTTGGTGAAAGGTGGAGATCGTAGCTCGAAATTCATGTAATGCCGGTCTGCCCAGGATGATGTTGTAAGATGAGGGAGAATCCACTACAATGAAGGTGCTCCTCCTTGTTCGCACCAGGGCCTCGCTGCCCAGGGATATGGCCAACTTGATCTGGCCCATGGGCCTTACTTCATTGCCTGTGAAGCCGTACAAAGAAGTAGCCACTGGTTGAAGTTCGTGGGTGTCTATCTACATTCCTTCAAACACAGTTCTAAATAGCACGTTGACAGAGCTTCCGGTGTCGACGAAAATCCTAAACACACGACTGTTGGCTATGACAGCTTTGATGATGAGGGCATCATCATAGGACAGTTCTAATCCTTCTAGATCTTGCGGTCCGAAGCTGATGACAGGGCCGACAGCCTGCTCTTGGCTGCATCCGACAGCGTGAATCTCCAAACGTCGTTCATGAGATTTCCTCGCCCTGCCTGAATCTTCGTCTGTAGGCCCTCCAGAGATCATCCCTATCTCTCGAATGGTCGCACTGCCTCTATTCCCCTTCTCTCAGACTTCTCCTTGCTCCCGGACACCTCCATGCTGCTGCACATTTAGCCCCGCCCAATCTGATCGGGGCCTGCTTGCTTGACCCGTCGTGATACGTTGGTCGTCCATCATCTTCTGCACTTGAGGAGCCAGCTCGGGCGGCGGTAGGTCTAACTCAGCAGCGCGTCAAGAGTTACGGGCAAATTGGAAACAATCATTGGTGGCGTATGTATGTGACCGATGGTAGGTACAATAATGTGGACCCCACAGACCAGGTCTGGGAGCGTGGACCGTGGCCACCCGTGGGATCGGTCGGGACTCTTGACAAGGCGGAAAGGGAGGTCGGATTTCTCAGGCACGCAAAAGCGGTTGAGCTGGTGGCTGGGGTGTTCTTTTCTCGGGCTTGTTGACGGAGGTAGGCATTCTATCAGCATTCATTCATGTCGCCTACGCTGTTAGGACCTTCGGATGGCTAGAGAGGGGGGGGGTGTGAATAGCCTTCTCTAAAACTTAAACAATCTTCTCACAAAAGTTTGTTAGCACAGCGGAAATATGCAAAAGTAAAACTAACACAAGGAAAAGAAACAACCCACAGCTAACACAAGTATGTATGAGGTTCGGGGATAACTTGCCCCTACTCCTCGGCGTGTCCGTAAGGTGGACGATCCCTTGATCTTTCGATAGATCACACCCCGGACAGATTCCGGCTAAGTATTTCTCCTTCTCGGTGGAGTAACCTCTCTACAAAGTCTCAGAAAAGATTTGAAATGAAGCACAAGACTTACAGAGTTTAGTGGCTAAAAGGAATGAACAATAAACTTACAGCCACGATGAAAGCAAAGCGCAAAGACAGAAGAAGTTCCTCAGCCAAGAGCTCAAAAACACAGCACTCTTGCTTGATCGACAGAGAGTTTTTTGAAAAATCCTCTCTCAAACCTCTCTTCTTCCTTCTTCTTATTCCTCTGCTTTCTCACTGTCTTCAGCCAGAGCCGAATCACTGTCACCTGTATCGAATCACTGCAACCAACTCAGGCGTCGCCAATCACTCTTCCTCCTCATCTAGTTCTCTGAACTCACACCAATACCATCCATGGTCTTCACTGGTGTCTCTGAGCTCGAACCAATAAGCAAGAGTCAAGCTATTGCCAACTGATCGCAGCCAGTGAACGTTGACGCTCCAATTGCACCATTTGCAGCGAAACACAGCAGAAAGAGCACTTGGTCTTATTCTTCTGATGGAGCTTAATTTAAATTTAAGCATTGGCACGACACCTGGAACCTGTAACTCAAAAAGCTTACAGCAGATGGTTAGATCAGATGAATCAGAAATCGTAGAGAAACAGCAGAAGACAAACGACATCGTCGTGGATCGGTCAACAGACCGATCTATAGCCCTCTGGACCGATCAAGACACATCCTGATCGGTCTGGGATGATGCTGATCGGTCTATGGACCGATCAGCCTATAGGTGAATCGGTCCACAGACCGATCCCCCTATTGTTCTGAATCACATCGCTTCTTACTGATCGGTCAGCAGACCGATCAGATAACCCATAGAGAGCTACTGTGTGGTTACTGATCAGTCACAAGACCGATCAAATAACTAAGGTATCACTAGATCGGTCGATAGACCGATCCAGACAGCCAAAGTATCACTGGATCGGTCAACAGACCGATCCAATGCCTCTGTTGATTTTAGAGCTTCCCAGCCCTAAACCCTAACGTCTTCCTGGTCCAGAGAACGAGCTACTGAGCCCTCTCTGACCTAGTCTGGAGAACGAGCTACCGAGCCCTCTCTGACCTAGTCTGGAGAACGAGCTGCCGAGCCCTCTCCGACTTCGTCCAGTCCAGAGAACGAGCTACCGAGCCCTCTCTGACCTAGTCCGGAGAACGAGCTGCCGAGCCCTCTCCGACTTCATCCGGTCCAGAGAACGAGCTACCGAATCCTCTCTGACCTAGTCCGGAGAACGAGCTACCGAGCCCTCTCTGACTTCGTCTGGTCCAGAGAACGAGCTACCGAGCCCTCTCTGACCTAGTCCGGAGAACGAGCTACCGAGCCCTCTCCGACTTCGTCCGATCTAGAGAATGAGCTACCGAGCCCTCTCTGACTTTGCATGCCAAGTTTCCATACTTGGACTTTTTCCCGTGCCAAGCTCCCTGCTTGGACTTTTCCGTGCCAAGTCTCCATACTTGGACTTTTCCCCGTGTCAAGCTCCCTGCTGGACTTTTCCGTGCCAAGTCTCCATACTTGGACTTTTCCTGTGCCAAGTCTCCATACTTCGACTTTTTCCTGTGCCAGCTCCCTGCTTGGACTTTTCCATGCCAAGTCTCCATACTTGGACTTTTCCCGAATCAGGTCAACTCAAGTCGTGTCAACCAGGTCAACCTTGACCAAAGGTTGTACCCACAATCTCCCAAGTTTGTATTCTTGTCAAACATCAAAATATAACTTCTCTATTCTTGTCAAACATCAAAATATACCTCGAGTCAGGTCAACTCGAGTCGGGTCACCCAGGTCAACCTTGACCTAAGGTTGCACCAACAATCTCCCCCTTTTTGATGGTTGACAAAAACCATAATCAAGTTAGGTTAACCCGATAACCTAACTTAGGTTTTCCAATAGTTTTCTAATGTTCTTCCTTGAACATTCTCTGAACATTCTCCCCAAACTCCAATGTTCTTCCTTGAACATTCTCTAGACATTCTCCCCCTTTTTGACACACATCAAAAAGAGTGAATCAAGGTCAAGAGTTTTTTCCTAATGAAAGTCCCATACCTTTCATTGAAACCCTTAATTTCCCCCTTGATACTAAAGTCAACAATCAACTTAGTGATAATCCCATATCACTCATCCTCAGAAATCTTGATGAGTAAAAACTCCCCCTAAAAGTCAACTTCCCCTTGACCAATAGGTAAAGCTCCCCCTAAAGGTCAACTCCATTGCACCAACAATGTCTTGGAGAGTTTCAACCCTTCAGAAATCTAAAACACCAACTTCCATAGCTGAAATTTCAGACAACGGTCGAAAATCAGTATTTTGGCACGCTCTGATCGGTCACCAGATCGATCAGAACTTCACTGGATTGGTCACTAGACCGATCAAGGAACCTCCTGATCAGTCTCTGGACCGATCAGGGAACCTCCTGATCGGTCTGTAGACCGATCAGAAAATGATCAGTAGCCCTCTCTGCGTACCAGACTGACCTGATCGGTCCCCGGACCGATCAGGGAACTCCTGATCAGTCTGTAGACCGATCAGTAGGCTTCCTGGCGTACAAAACGAACCTGATCGGTCCCTGGACCGATTAGATTACAAACAGGAGGGTCTGGAGAGATTTTTGGATCGGTCGACAGACCGATCCACCTTCTCCTGATCGGGCTGTAGACCGATCAGTGTCTGATACTGTAGTTTCTCCAGTAATTTCAGTAACTGAAATTCGTAGAGGTGTTCGATAATTCGTAGAAGTTTCTCTAGTAAAACTTCCAAATTCAGTACCTAGAACCTGAAGAATCTACAAGCATAACTATTTCCTAAAGATTATGGTCTGAAATTGTTTATAGCCCGAAAGTTTCAGACATTTAGAAAAACAGACAACTCAAGGCTTGAAAACTAAAATATTTGACCTTGTTATGTTCAGTTTCAAGTTTGTCAAAATATAACCAAATTGCTATCATTATTTCAAGGACTTGTCCTAGTTTCAATCAAAATCATGAAAAGTATCGATCAAAGGTATCAAACAGTCCATCAACCAAAGTTACATAATTTCTAGGTAAAGGTCCAACCAAGTTTCCTTGGTTGGAATATATGAGTAAGATCTAGGAACCAAATACACATGAATTATGTAATGGTCTTCTCCATACTCAATTTATGTCTCTTCAACCTAATTATTCAAGGGATGCATGATACATTTTGAATAATTTGGCTGATCCTAGCATCTCACCCCATTTCTAGCAAACAAAAATAATTTGTTAAACCTTATAGTTTGTGTGAGATGTTCCCAAGTTGCCCAAATTAATTTCCCTTTTTTTTATTATCGTTTTAATTGTCCTTATTGATCACGACGTGGTCCTAATGACCTATTGAGCCAAACGTATTCCCAATTCTCTCCTCAAATGACTAAATTCATTTTCCGGAAGAGGTTTGGTGAAAATATCGGCTAGGTTTGACTTTGACTCAACATATGTGAGTGCAATGTCTCCCCTAGCTACGTGATCTCTAATGAAGTGATGACGCACTTCAATATGTTTGGTCCTTGAATGATGGACTGGATTTTTTGTTAGGTTTATCGTGCTGATGTTATCACACAACACTTGCACTCCCTTATATGAAAGCCCATAATCTTCTAGGGTGTGGATCATCCACAACAATTGTGATACACTCTCTCCTATGGAAATGTATTCAGCCTCGGTCGTGGAGAGAGCAACGCAATGTTGCTTCCGACTTGACCAACTAACCAATGATGAACCTAAAAATTGGCAACCCCCACTAGTGCTTTATGATATTTCCTGCTACTAGCGAAGTGACGCAGGAAAGCGATTTTGAAGTCCTAAAAATAAGTGATGGACCCGTGTGGCAGTCCATCAAACCATTTCTGCGCTGAGCCCGACAAAGTGTTTAGGAATACTCGACACTTGACGACATCACTATATTGAAGCAACAACGCCGCATTCCTAAATTTTCGAAGATGATCCTCAGGGTCCTTGCTACCGTCATATTCCCCGATAGCAGGGGGCTTGTACCCTTTAGGCAGCTTCTCTTCTAGTACCCTTAGGGAGAACGACACTTGCTCTTCAGGTTCTATCCTAGGCTCTTCCCTGAGGACAATGACTTTTCCTTTCTTAGAGTCCCTAGGTGGGGAACTCTCTGCCATAGAAGCTTATGGTTGCTCTTTCTTTTGATTGTAGCACCTAGGGTCCCGCTGATAGAAACCCAGACTAGGCTCCCTGTAGAAGGCTGGGGGAAACTCCTTAGGCTGCTTTCTTTTAGATTCTCGATCGGAAATATTCGTTGGATCTTTGAAAACTTCAGGCATCTTGTGTGGTCAGGAAACGGTGGTTTGTTTTGTTGAAGCTGCACACCTTTTGGCTTCTTTGAATAGCTCATATTCTCCAGCGGTCATGGTCACGTTGATTTTGCCAGTCTCATCCATCTTCATGCTCTAGAGTAGGCAAATGTGTTCCCACAGACGGTGCCAAATTGATCCTCTCCGGAATCTGAGTCGGATAGAGGCCGGCTACGCTGTCGCTGGGGTTGACAGAAGGTGACAAAGACCCTCAGTACTTCGAGAGCAGGCTCTCACGGGCTGCTGACAAGGGGCGGTGACGAGGATGATGAAGCAAGAGCTCCCTGCACACACTCAGACAAGCACCCTCTATGTTAGAGACCAAGAATCAGGGAAAAAGTCCCCGAAGCAAGTCCTCCAATGCTCAAGTCAGGTACTTTTCCCCCCAAAATAACAGTAAAGAAACGCAGAAAGTAGAAGACAGATGCAAAAAAGTTAGTGAGCGTACATGCGCAAGGGAGAAGATACCCCTTTTTATATGACCATGTGTACTTAGGGCTTCTGGTAAGCGTTAGGGAATGTCGGGTGTCAGACCTTGTCTAGCGATAGGTGACACTTGGCATCATCTTATAGGTCGAAGGAAGGTTCTATTATCAGCTAGTCACAGACCATTAGAATATACCCTGACACAGCAGATATTCTCTAACAGGTGGTTACGATTCTTTGACTCTGTTGTCGTTTTTGTTGATCAGGCATGAATAAGAGAACTCCTAACAACCAGCACTCGACGAGCCTGACCTGGGTGCATCTGAGTAGTCCGCCATATCCCGACCAGGCGCATCAAGTTCTTATATATAAGTCTGTCAGATATTCTCTGACAGGTGGTTACGATTCTTTGACTCTGTTGTCGTTTTTGTTGATCAGGCATGAATAAAAGAACTCCTGACAACCAGCACTCGACGAGCCTGACCTGGGTGCATCTGAGTAGTCCGCCATATCCCGACCAGGCGCATCAAGTTCTTATATATAAGTCTGCCGTGAGAAAACCCGACCGGTAGAGATGGTTCTTTCTCCTCCCTCCCTGTTCCTTATGTTACCAGTCTGACTTCCCGACCTGGACATATCGACCTAGCAACCATTCTACATTCCCAACTTGGGTATCCTGACCAAGCATCCATTCTGAAATCCCGACCTAGGCATCCCAACCGAGCAACCTGTCTGAATTCCCGACCTGGACCCCCTGACCAAGCATCTATTCTGAAATCCCAACCTGGGCATCCCGACTGAGCAACCTGTCTGAAATCCCGACCTGGGCATCCCAACCGAGCAACCTGTCTGAATTCCCGACCTGGGCATCCCAACCGAGCAACCTGTCTGAATTCCCGACCTGGGCCTCCTGACCGAGTGTTAACCGGGTAGCGGCTTTAAAATTACAACCCCTCAGTGGAGTGATACGCCTCCTCGACCTCTGACTACTACACCCCCTTGATTTCTGACTGTCACATCCCCTTGACTTCTGACCGTCACGCCCCCTTGACTTCTGACTGTCACGCCCCCTTGATTTCTGACAGCCACGTCCCCTCGACTTCTGACTGTCACGCCCCCCTGACCAGCCCCTACTATTATGCACCGTATCAATCATCATTAATTGTTTCCTCATCATAAATTAGATCACTAAATATTTCGATCTTGTCATCCATATTTTTCTTATACATAAAAACTCTTTCCTTCTCTCCAAGAACATCTTCTTCATAAACGTTTTTCCCCTTTCTATCACCCGTTTTGTCATTCGAGTTTGTCGGGTAATGGTGTTGGACCAAATTTCTTCATTTTTGGTTTTCAAACCTGTCATTCTTTCAACAAGTTGTTCCACAAACCTATCATCCGTTCACTAATAGCTCGAACATGTTGTTCCATATCACATGTATACCGTGATATGTTGTCAACATTTGTCTTCTGACAGTCATATATATATATATATATATATATATATATATATATATATATATATATATATATATATATATATATATATATATATATATATATATAGATAGATAGATAGATAGATAGATAGATAGATAGAGGAGGAGGGAATGACTGAAATGGTCAAAATTTCATCTAATGAAATTTATAGATGAAATATGGATAAAAAATAATTAATATTAATAAAAGAAATAAATATAAAAGAGTATATATGAATTTTAGGAATTTATTAAAAATATTCTGAATTTTAAATAAATTATTTTATAGTTTATGAGAACACTCCGGATAAAAGGAAAATCTATTTTAATTATTTAACCAAGGAAATGTTGATCTTTCCAAAACCATGTTGACTCCTCTCTCGCGACTCCTCTCCCTCTCGCATCATCGCGCTGGTGCGACGCCGCCAACCCAGCCGCACCATCGAACAACCGTCGCCTCCGTCCAGGCAAGCAGCCAACGTCGACGTCTCTACCCATGCCTCTCGCACGCACACAGTAGCTGTGCCACCCACCTCTTCGAGCACCCATGATGCCGCTGTAGCGCATACGAGCTACCTCGGCGCCGCTCTTCCTTACTAGAGTACCTCACCACCACCATCTTCGTTGATTTTGGACCATCGAACAGTCAGCCGCGAGCAGCTCCAGCCCCAACCGACCATCAGGTGGTCATGAACAACAATCCATCGCCGGTAGTCGCCGGCCGACGGCGAAGAAGATAATAAACAGTAAGGAATTCGTTGAATTAAGCTTTAGATGGTTTAATTAGATTAATCATTAGTGAATTAATCAAAATTGGTTGATTAATTAAATGGTATCCAATTAATTAAGATTAACGTAGGGATGATTTGATTTTGGATTATTGTTAATATCTTAATTAATTAGATGATTAATTTAGTAATTGGAGATTTATTTATTAATAGCCAAACTAATTAAATTAATCAGATTAGTTAATAGGCTACTAATTGATGTTTAATTGGTAAATTAATTAGTTGTAACTAATGAATTGATTAATTAACATGTTTATTTATTAAGTAATAGTCAATCACATTATTTGATTTTTGAATAAGTGGATGAATAAGATCACCATTAGATTGATAAATGAATTGGGCAATTAATTAAGGTATACATTTAGCACATGATTAACTAAGATAATCAGGAGTTGATGAAATTGATTAACATTTAAATTAGTTAATTGAATAATAAATTATTAACTATTCATGTTGACTAAATGGATAATCCAATTAAGTTTAATTGGATTAATGACTTTAATTAATTAATTCGCTAATTAATTAAGTTTGATTGATTTATTATGATATGATTAATTAATATCATTAATCTAGATAATTAATTGATTAATCGATTTGTTAATTGATTAATTTACTGATGTAATTATTGACTAATTGAATTATAGTACAACAATTCATTGATAGATCGACTATGGAATTTGCTATAATGTGAATAGAAATGCTAGCCGAATGCTAAAGGGGGAAAATAAATGATTTTGCTATTCATGGTTATTAAGATTATATTAGTATTTAGTTTTATTTTGTATCATGTACTTATAGGATTCGAGCACTAGACTTGCTCTCTTATTTGAAGATGGCTATGATATTCTACAATGAGGTGAGTACTTCCTACTTTGACCTCTGTAATTTTTTTTTATCTTAGTGCATGATTTTGTTATATATATTTCATACATAATAGTTACTTATGTTACCTTGACTCCACTCTATGTATTCATTGAATTGACCTTTACTGTTTGTACTTATTTTAGTTTATTTTGATATCAATGCAGTCTTGTTGTTATTTATACTATTTATGGTCATTTATGGCTGTGCTTTTATGCTAGTGATACTATACCATAGCATAGATATAGAATATTGAACTAGGTTACGGGCTTGATATTTATTCATGTATGTGTATTAGTAAGATCATATCGTAGTGTAAGATATTAAGTATTCTACTAGATATTTGTTTATTCTTTAGGCTCATGCCTATACAATAGTAAGATCATATCACAGTGTAGGATATTGAGTATCCTACTGGACCTTTTGTTTGTTATGTAGGCTCATGTCTATACATTAGTAAGATCATATCGTAGTGTAGGATATCGAGTATCCTACTGGGCGTTTGTTTGTTATGTAGGCTCATGCCTATACATTAGTAAGATCATACTATAGTGTAGGATATCTAATATTCTACTAGATCCTTATTTGTTATGTTGGTTCATGCCTATACATTAGTAAGATCATACTGTAGTGTAGGATATCTAGTATTCTACTAGATCTTTAGTTGTTATATAGGCTCATGGCTATACATTAGTAAGATCATACTGCAGTGTAGGATATCTAATATCATACTAGACACTTGTTTGTTATGTAGGCTCATGCCTATGCATTAGTAAAATCATACCGTAGTGAAGGATATCAAGTATCCTATTAGATCCTTAGTTGTTAGGTAGGCTCATTCCTATATATTAGTAAGATCATATTGTAGTCTAGAATATCGTATATTCTACTAGATCTTTGTTTGTTATTTAGGCTCATGCTTATACAACAGTAAAATCATACTATAGTATAGGGTATCAAGTATCCTACTAGACCTTTGTTTGTTATTTAGGTGCATGCCTATCCACTAGTAAAATCATACCGTAGTGTAGGATATCGAGTATCGTACTAGACCTTTGTTTATTATTTAAGCTCATTCCTATACACTAGTGAAGTTAGACCGTAGGGTAGCTTGAAGAGCATTGTTCTTGGATGGATTGTTACTTCTTATTTTATTATTATGGCTTAGTATATGTATATGCCCTATTTGCTCATGGAACTATCTATAGTAGAGTGTTTCTCCTCCAGATAGTGGTCACTTATATATCTGGACTACCCACAGGATCCATCCGTGATAGAGCATTTCTCCCATAATCCATAGCTAGATAGCTATTGATATATCCTATCTATCTATGGGATCATCCACGGTAGAGTATTTCTCCTATAGACAGTGACTATTTATTTACCTTGACTACCCACGAGGCCATCCGTGGTAGAGTGTTTCTCCTGCAGTCAGTGCTTGTTATATGCTTGCTATATGTTGGTCATATATTTTTTCATGCTTGTTTGAATGTACTGTATGTATTTCTGATTTATTGATTATACCTAGTTGAGCATATTAGTGGGTGTTATACTATTGGCTATGCTTTTGGTTGGTAGATGATTATATTGGTATTCTTACTTTTGTGGTAAGTATTTTACCTAAGACTGCTTCCTTTGGTCTTGTAATATTTAGTATCATGCACTATTTTCTTATACTTACTGAGTTATTGCACTCATACCTCTTACTTTTCCTTTGACATTCAAGTTAGCAGATAGAGGATATTGTTGGATCAAAATGCATGTGAGAGGAGGGGGAGGGGGGGGGGGGTGAATCACGTGGTTTTTAAAAACTTTTCTTTTCTTTTAAAATTAAAGTAAGTGTAGTGGAAATAAAAACAGAAATAGAAAAGGACAAGAACACAAGCAATTTTACTTGGTTCGGAGTCTTCGGCGACTCCCACTCCAAGACCTAGGTCCCACGGACCTATCAATGGGTAATTCACTAAATACCTCATCCAGAACCGCCGGAAGAGAGGATCGAATATAAGGAAAATAGGAACAAGTGTAACATGCTACACTTTTCCTTTTGCAAAAAGTAAATACAGAATTTAATTTTGTTACCCAATACTTTTGAAGATGATCGGCTTAGGCTCGATGTTGGATGGCTCCTCAACAGTAGTCGGACACGGCAACTTCGTAGCAAAGCAACAACAAGAAGCTGGAGTAGTCAGAACTTCAAACAGATGCGTAGAAGCTCGTAGAATAATTGATGAAGAATGTTTGGTCGAGTAGCACTTTTATAAGGTGTGAAAGGCACGTTCCCTAGGACTGAAGGCACCTTCTATAGATAAAAGTTTATCCCAAAAAGTACTGATCCTTATCACCTACAAAATCAGATTTTATCCGATGGAAGGCGCATTCAATAGCACCGAAGGCACCTTTTATGAACAGTACTGAAGGTGCCTTTCGTCGCTTGGAAGACACCTCTGGTATTGTTCACCTAAGGCCTTTTGTGCTTCCTTTGCTCTACAAAATGTGTTAGTTCAACATAACAATATTTAACCTACAAAACAAAGTTAGCACAATATTAATATGATTAATTTATAACTTAAACCCTGTCCTCCATACCAGGATATAGTCAGGGTCTCAATTTAGATTTCTGAAATAGACCTAAATTGGACCGACACCTACTGCCCCCTCAACCGAGACACGTCCTTATTGAGTCACTCTCCTCCAGTGACTTACCTTCACTTACCAAGTGTCAAGTTACCTTCTCGACGTCCAATCTGACCCACTAGGTCTTCCTGCCGGAATCATACATTCAGACTTCCTCGCGTCGGTAATTGAACATCCTGACCTTTTGCTAGAATCCCACATTTGGACTTCACTAATCGGGAATCACATATCCCGACTGGACTTCCTGATTTGTGTTAGGTCCTCTTGACCCATCAGGTTAGTCAATCCTGCACACTCGGTAAATGCATTAGATCACAATAATACCTAACTTAACTTACTTGTCATTCATCAAAACCTGAATTAGACCATTAGTGTAAATTGCATCAATAATCTCTCCCTTTTTGATTCAATGATAACCTGAGTTAAAGTTAAGAAAAAGATATGCAAAACAGAAATAGTAATGACATGATTCAAGAGTAATTTAAATTTCTATTTTATTCCCTTCTTCATTTTAGGGTTAAGAATTTCAAAATTTAGTTAGTCTTTTTCTTACTTAACCCTTACCCTTCGCCTTTGATATTCATCAAAAAATGTAGATAAACATAGTAGATTGTAATAAAATTTTAGTAAGTATAAAACTATCAAAGTAATTACAAAAAAAATCTGCAGGTTTATTGGAGGTAGAAGGTAAAAAAAAAAATTCAAAATTTTCAAAAGGGTTCAAAACCTGGTAAATTTTAATTTGCTAAAGAAAATCATTTTACAAAGTTTAATCTATGAAAGAAGTTTAGAAATAAACAATTCGAAACAAATATTGCACAAATATTATAAAATAATTTAAAGTGTTTTCAAAGAAATTTTGTTGAGTAATAAGTTTGAAAGGATAAATATGTGCAAGAGTTTTCTAAAAGTTTTCAAAAAACCTTTTCAAAGTGTTTGAAAAACATCTTTCAAAGTATTTCAACAGAAATTTTCTGATTTTTAAAAAGGTTTTCAACATTTTAAAAATTAACTTTGCAAAACAAACTATTTTATAAAAAATAAATTTTACAAGAATCATACAAAATAAATTTCAAAATATTTGTTAAAAAGATAGTTTGTTTGAAAAGTACTTCTTAAAATTTTGTTCAAAGCTTCTTATAAAATGTTTTGTAAAGAATTTATCTAAATAAAATAGTTTTGGAAGTATTTTTAAAAATATATTTTTAAAAGTAGAAAAATACATGTTCAAAAAAATAAGAATTTTTATAAAGAAAGTATTTAAAGGGTATTTTAAAAAGTATTTTGAAAAATATTTTGAAAGTGATTTTTGTAACAAGTAGTAGGAAAGGAAATATATTATTTTAAAAATTATTTTTAAATATTCCCCCCTAAATCTAATATATGTTTTAAAAAAATATTCATCTAAAAATTTTCCTTAAATGTATAACCATTAGTTACTAACTAACTATCAGAAGATAGGAGTGTTCACTTGGTTAGTCAAGTTAAGTGAATGTATCCAGTTAGTGTTTGACTAAAATGGATTACTTAACCTGATTACTATAATTTTGGTATTTTTCGCCTAGACTTGTATTGATGCACTGATATAAGTATCTGAAGTCCAGGCAAGAGGTCTATGCATCTCACGTCATTCTATGTTTTTGAATATACAATCAAATTAGACCTAGTTTATTTATGATATGCTCATTACTTAGATCTATAGGATCATGTTTTCTATGGGTGTGATCTAGTCTAAGGCCAAAATAATTTTTAAAATACTAAGGAAATAGGAATTTTTAGAAAACATAAGTAAATAATTTTCCTAGAATTTATAAACTATTTGAAAATTATTTTGAAACTAACAGTTCTAATCTATCATACACATACCTAATTTTCATCTTAAGTTGCTAAATTTGAGTTTTGATTGTGGTTTTGTAAATGTTAGTAATTAGCCCTAAGAGTCAATCATGAGATGATTAAGCCTTTTGGGTTACTCATTGAGTTAGACTCAAATGAACCCACTCATTGGATTGAGTCCAATCCGAATTAGACACATTGGATAAATGGGTTAGACTTATTGGATTATTGGATTAATGGTTAATCCAATATAATCCAACCCATTAAGAGGAATACAAAGAGATAAAAACCCTTGGTATTCATGAGATGAATATAAATAGGTATTTGGAATGAATTTTTTTCATTAGATGAAAGTGAAATGAAAAGTGTGACTCTTAATCTTCCCTCTTCTTCCTCCTTCCTCCTTGGGCGAATTTTGCTCTTGGTTGAACCTCCATGAGTGGCTAACACCATAAAGGTGGTTCTTCTCCGAAGGCTATGTTCGTGTGGATACCGTAGAGGCGCGGGCGCTTGATCGCGCTGAGATATGTATCCAAAGAAAAAGTTACTGTCGGGATTGCGAAGTGTTGGTGCAGGAAGCATCCGACGATCGAATCTAAGTTTTGATAATGGCAAAGGGATTCAAAGTTAAGATTCTCTGTTATCTAACATGTTGAATGAGTGTTTCAGGAAAGTCCTAACTGCGATTAGGCAGGTGAAAACCCTAGGGGGTGGTAACCCTAGGTCCTAGGGGGTGGTAACTCTAGGTGGAGAAAAGTCCTAGCTGCGGTTAGGCAAAGTGAAAAACCCTAGGGGGTGGTAACCCTAGGTCATAGGGGGTGGTAACCCTATGCGGAAAGTCTTGGCAGGTCGATGACTTCAGGCAAAAGTCCTAGGGGGTGGTAACCCTAGGTGGAAAGTCCTGGTGTCGCGAACCAGGTGAAAGACTGGACTGGCCGGGAAGCGGATGTCCAGCAGAAAGTCCAAAAGCGTCGAGTGCTGAGCAAAAGTCCAGTCGATCTGGAGGATCGACTGCAACAGGTAAATCTCCTGAGTGGAGTAGGTGAGGACGCGTTCCCCGTAGAGGGAACAGTAGGTGTCGGGTCAACCTAGGGTTTTCGGTCGGAAACCCGAAGTCAGACTCGGACAGTCCTGAGACTGTCTATACTTCATTTATCATATTTATTGTGTTATGTGCTAACTTTGTGTTGCATGGTAGTGTTTGGGACTAACGTATCTTGCAGGTGCAAAGGAGCAACCTAAAGCCTCGGATGAACAGTGTCCGAGGCGCCTTCATGGAGCTTGGAGGCGCCTCGGGTGCAAGGCTGGAGCTGGCTGCGAGAAGCTGTTCAAGGCGCCTTGATGAACAGTGGAAGGTACCTTGAACAGATGAAGGTGCCCTGTGAACAGTGGAAGGCGCCTTGAATCTGTGATAAGATTCGACCAGTTCGCTCCTTATCTCCGCGGCTGACTCGGCCTATTCAAGGCGCCTTCGGTAGCATTCAAGGTGCCTTGAACACTATTTTTAAAGGGGGTTCTACCAGCAGCTTGGATCATTGATTTCCAAGTCTTCCTTCTGCATTTAGCTGCTAACGAACTCATCACGAAGTGCTGCAACTTGACGCCGACGACCCGAACCTTCAATTTAGAATTTCCTATTATCGGTATAATTTATTTATTGTATTTCTTTGTAAATCATCTTTTGTAAATTTACGATCTTATAGTTGTTGTCCACCGGAAGCGATCAAGGATCGTGGGTCTTCGAGTAGGAGTCGCCTTAGGCTCCAAACGAAGTAAATTCCCTGTGTCACTGTGTTTGACTGTTTTTATTCCGCTGCTTATTACTCTGTTAATTTCTCGTACGATTTACGGATTTGAAAAACGATTTAGCCACGAGCGCTATTCACCCCCCCTCTAGCGCCTCTCGATCCAACAATTGGTATCAGAGCGGGGTCGCTTTGAACTGGTGCAACCACCATTCAAGCATTTTTTGTGGTGCAACCCCCCCTCTACGCCTTTCGTTTTTTCCCTCTAAAATTATTTTCAAAAAATTCATTTTCATCCTTTCATGGTTTATTAGTATTGATAAAATATTGAATTTGAAAAAATTTGAAATAATATTTTTTAAAATATTTTTTAATAATATTTTATTATTTTTTCTCGAAATTGGTGAACTTCTATTTCTATCCTTCCATACCGCACTGCTAATCCAGGATCAAGTCCTGGTACATTTTTTTTGCTATTTTTTTTGTGCAAGGTTCTTTTAAAATGGCATTCCAAGAAGGATTCTGCACCGTCCGACCGCCACTCTTTTCTGGCGAGGACTTTGGATACTGGAAGAACCGGATGGAATACCACCTCAAGACGCAAGTCGAGATGTGGATCATCATCCAGACCGGACTCGAACTTCCACGTGACGACACCGGAGAACTTATCTCATGCATCAACTGGGATTCTAACACAATGAAAAAAGTTGAAGCCGATGCCAAAGCAACCTGCATGCTACAATGTGGCCTAACCAATGAAGAACTGAACCGCATCGGCCCCTTCGCAAGTGCAAAAGAGTTGTGGCAAAAGTTGATAGAACTACACGAGGGCACTTCCGACACTCAAGTAAGTAAGCATAATTTAATAAATGATTTATTTGAATTAGATGAGCAGAATAATACTACTTCGGCCAAGGAAGGTATTATGATGGTTGCAGGTACAAGTAAGACAGAGGAAAAGATATGGTCCGAGTCTTCAGATGAATCCGGGTCCGACGTAGAAGAACCGACGAGCTTCCTCGCTCTACCAGTACTAGCAACCGTGGCAGAAACTGAGTCCGAGTATGAGTCAGAAACCGAGAGCGAATCCGAGACTGAGTCTGATCGAAGCCACGAATCCGCATTCGTTTCCGAAGAACCAAAACCCACTGTAAGTTCACTACTCGCAGAATTTCAATTAGATAACTTGCATGAATTATTACCTTACTTAGTAAAAAAGTTGGCTAAATCCAACGTCCGGGTTAAGTCGCTCCAAAAGGAGGTAACAGCCCTTAAGGAAGCGACTGACTCGAGCTCTTTAACTGAGTCAGTTCAAATTGGAAGTTCAACTCAAGTCCAACAACTTGAGGAAGAAAATTCCAATTTGAAAGCTCAAATTAAAGAACTCAAGGACACGTTGGAACGGTTCACCTTGGGCTCCAAGAATCTGGATCTGATTCTTAGAAAACAGCGAGCCGTTTACAACAAAACTGGACTTGGATTTAAAACTAAAATAAAATACAAATCATATTTATCGCTAGTTAATAGAAATAATAGAAAAATTCTCCAAGTATGGGTGCCAAAATCCAACTTGGTTAATCAAGTTGGAACTAGTCACTATTGGGTCCCCAAGGATCAAGTCTATTACCTTGATAGACCATATCGAGGCTATGATCCAGGGGGAGCTAATAGAAAAACAATATTAAGAACATAATTCAAATTAATATTCAATTAAAAATTTGAAATTAAATTAAAAATTAAAAATTCAATTAAAATTCAAAATTAAATTCAAACTTTAAAATTCAATTAAAAATTTGAAATTAAATTAAATTCGATATTCAATTCGAAATTAATTCAAAATTAAAAGTGAATTTCAACTTAAGTTAAATAAAAATAGATGGAGGATCCAGACTCGCTGGCACCCCCAACTGAACTACCCGACAGGGTAACTGAACCTAATCTACCCGAAATGGGTAAAACAAGAGTAGATTACTCGGCAGGGTAATTAAGGTTAGATCAAAACGGGCTAGGTTTAATTTGACCCACGGTACTGGTGAAGTTTTTGGATGATAGTACGTTAGGGAAGCTTGGGCATCGCATGTCTAGGAAGATATGGCTTCGACCTGGTGCATTTGGCCAAGTGGAACTGACCGAAGCTACCCTTAAATGAATCATAACCAGTTAGACCAAGGTTTAGTATTAAGTTCAATGGGTAGGACTATTTGGAAAACCTCGAAGGCATGGTTACTTTAATGAGTTCCTTGTGACTCACCATAGCCTAGAAGTTTATCCAAAGAATGCTTACTTGTTGAACCCAAAGCTAAACCTGAATCTAACACAAAGTTAAACCAAACCCTTAAATTGAACCTCAATTCATCTCACAAAAATTATAGGATTCCCTGATTGAAAATTTAGATCAGGTGAGATGACTAGGAAATTAAATTTTTAAAATTGACTTAACTTAAATCAAGTTAATTAACAATTAAATTATTTTAACTTGAATTATTTTCAAATCTAAATTATTTTAAAACTCAGTTTCTAAATCATTCTAAATTGTCTAAAATTATTTTTCAAAGATTAATTAACTTTAAAATTATTTTTTTTTGATTAATTAACTTTAAAATTATCTTTCAAAAATTATCTTTCAAATTTAATTAAATTTCAAAATTATTTGAAAAATCCTTCAAAATCATTTTAAAAATCTTCTAAAACTTCATTTCAAAATTATTTGAAAAATCCTTCAAAATTACTTCAAAAATCTTTTAAACTCAATTTCAAAATTATTTTCAAAATTACTTTAAAAATCTTTTAAACTTATTTTTTTTTAAAATCTTTTAAACTTAATTTCAAAATTATTTTCAAAATTACTTTAAAAATCTTTTAAACTTAATTTCAAAATTATTTGAAAAATCTTTCAAAATCATTTTAAAAATCTTTTAAAACTTCATTTCAAAATTATTTGAAAAATCTTTCAAAGTCATTTTAAAAATCTTTTAAACTTATTTTCAAAATCATTTTAAAAAATCTTTTAAAACTTCATTTCAAAATCCTTTGAAAAATACTTGAAAAACTAACTTGAAAATCTTGCTCCCCTAAATTTACTAGACTTACAAGAATATGGAATTAGCCTTGAAGGAAATGGAGATTTGAAGTTTGAGCATGCTCATACTTTAGGGCTCTGATACATGAACAAAACAATCTGGATAACTTAAAATCTATTTAACCTCATGCTTGGACTTAGAGACCAACTAAAATAAATAACCTAAATTAAACATTTAGTCACTCCCTCTTTATCCAAAAAAAAAAATTAACAAATTCTTACTCCTATCTTTTCAAAATTAAGTTTTAACGCTAAGTACCTTTTAAACTGAACCTACATTCATTGTTTGCAAAAGGCTTAGCTAAAGTGACTTATATAGCAACCTTCAAACTTTCTCAAACTTAGCCACCTTATAAATTTTAACTCTAAATGCTAAAATACATTTCTAAGTTAAAAGTATTAAAAAATATATTTCTTTACTTGCAAAATTTAAGTCATGGCTTTCAAAAGACTTTTGCTAAGTAAATTGAGACTTCAAATTTCTTTACAAACAATTTGGATCCAAAATTAAAAAAAAAAATCTAGCTAAGTTTTTCTAACTTTAGTTAGGTATGTCTTTCTAAAAACAATCAAGTCTCAAAAGTGGCTAAAGGCATCATTCGAAATCATCCATATATTAGCCTTTTAAACTTAGGTGAAAAATATTTCGTTTAACTAAGTTTCACAAGCCTTCTTCTACCTTCTCTCAAAAAGATTGTTTTCTTAAAATCTTAAAACTTGCTTTCAACTGATTTTTGATATATGGTAAAGGGGGAGAGTAGAAGAAAATTCAAAGAATTAAAGAAAATTGAAAGAAATTCAAATTTTAAAAAGTGAGCTTTTATTAAGGGGGAGCTCTGCACTTAATTTAGCTCTGCACTTAACTATCATTATGCTTGTATTTTCATGCTTATCTTTTAATGGCATTATTTTCTTAACTTTGAATTTTTGTTGCCATAATCAAAAAGGGGGAGATTGTTGGTGCAGGAAGCATCCGACGATCGAACCTAAGTTTTGATAATAGCAAAGGGATTCAAAGTTAAGATTCTCTGTTATCTAACATGTTGAATGAGTGTTTCAGGAAAGTCCTAACTGCAGTTAGGCAGGTGAAAACCCTAGGGGGTGGTAACCCTAGGTCCTAGGGGGTGGTAACCCTAGGTCCTAGGGGGTGGTAACCCTAGGTGGAGAAAAGTCCTAGCTGCGGTTAGGCAAAGTGAAAAACCCTAGGGGGTGGTAACCCTATGCGGAAAGTCTTGGCAGGTCGATGACTTCAGGCAAAAGTCCTAGGGGGTGGTAACCCTAGGTGGAAAGTCCTGGTGTCGCGAACCAGGTGAAAGACTGGACTGGCCGGGAAGCGGATGTCCAGCAGAAAGTCCGGAAGCGTCGAGTGCTGAGCAAAAGTCCAGTCGATCTGGAGGATCGACTGGCAACAGGTAAATCTCCTGAGTGGAGTAGGTGAGGACGCGTTCCCCGTAGAGGGAACAGTAGGCGTCGGGTCGACCTAGGGTTTTCGGTCGGAAACCCAAAGTTAGACTCGGACAGTCCTGAGACTGTCTATACTTCATTTATCATATTTATTGTGTTATGTGCTAACTTTGTGTTGCAGGGTAGTGTTTGGGACTAACGTATCTTGCAGGTGCAAAGAAGCCACCTAAAGCCTCGGATGAACAGTGTCCGAGGCGCCTTCATGGAGCTTGGAGGCGCCTCGGGTGCAAGGCTGGAGCTGGCTGCGAGAAGCTGTTCAAGGCGCCTTGATGAACAGTGGAAGGCGCCTTGAACAGATGAAGGCGCCCTGTGAACAGTGGAAGGCGCCTTGAATCTGTGATAAGATTCGACCAGTTCGCTCTTTATCTCCGCGGCTGACTCGGCCTATTCAAGGCGCCTTGGGTAGCATTCAAGGCGCCTTGAACACTATTTATAAAGGGGGTTCGACCAGCAGCTTGGATCATTGATTTCCAAGTCTTCCTTCTGCATTTAGCTGCTAATGAACTCATCACGAAGTGCTGCAACTTGGCGCCAACGACCCGAACCTTCAATTTAGAATTTCCTATTGTCGGTATAATTTATTTATTGTATTTATTTGTAAATCATCTTTTGTAAATTTACGATCTTATAGTTGTTGCCCACCGGAAGCGATCAAGGATCGCGGACCTTCGAGTAGGAGTCGCCTTAGGCTCCGAACGAAGTATGTTGGTGCGGGAAGCATCCGACGATCGAACCTTAGTTTTGATAATGGCAAAAGATTCAAAGTTAAGTTAGTCTGTGATCTAACAGGTTTGAATGAGTGTTTCAGGAAAGTCCTAGCTGCGGTTAGGCAGGTAAAAAACCTAAGGGGTGGTAACCTTAGGTCCTAGGGGGCTGTAACCCTAGGTGGAGGAAAATCCTAAGGGGCGGTAACCTTAGGTCCTAGGGGGTGGTAACCCTAGGTGGAGAAAAACCCTAGGGGGCGGTAACCCTAGGTCCTAGAGGGTGGTAACCCTAGGCGAAAAGTCCAGTCGGTCTGGAGGACCGGACTGGCATCAGGTAATCTCTCCTGAGGGGAGTATGTGAGGACGCGTTCCCCGTAGAGGGAACAGTAGGCGTCGGGTCGACCTAGGGTTTCCGGTTGGGCATCCGAAGTCAGACTCGGACAATCCGAAGACTGTCGTTTATTCCTTACTATGTTTTATCAGATTCTAACACTATCTTGCAGGGTATTTTGCTCGGACTAACCTTTGTTTGTAGGTGAGGAACCTGCTGGAAAAAGGTGGTCCGGGCGCTCGGGACCAAACTTTATCCCCTGCGCGACTTCACCACGTGGAGCAACCTAGTTGGCTGGCCACGTCACACTCCAGGCGCTCGGAACCTCATATAAAAAGAGGGTCGAGGGTGCAGCCAAAGAACAACGATTTGACAAGCTTTCCTTCTACTGTGTGCTGCTCAAGAAACGACTCTAAAGTGCTGTTACAGTCGCCGACGACCCGAAGCTTCAGTTATTATTTTGTTGTCGATATTATTTCAATTCCAGTTGTACTTATTTCCTTGTACTTATTCACGATATTATAGTTGTTGCCCACCGGAAGCGATCAAGGATCGCGGGCCTACGAGTAGGAGTCGCCTTAGGCTCCGAACGAAGTAATTCCCTGTGTCTCTGTGTTTGACTGTTTTTATTCCGCTGCTTATTACTCTATTAGTCTCACGTACGATTTACGTATTTCGAAAAACGAAATAGCCACGAGCGTTATTCACCCCCCCTCTAGCGCGTTCGATCCATCAATTGGTATCAGAGCGGGGTCATTTTGAATTGGTGCAACCACCATTCAAAATATTTTTTCGTGGTATTTATTTTTTTCGGAGTCGATTAGAATTTAGCCTTATCTCTATATTCTAATTCTTTTTTCGCTCGAATCGGTTTTTCTCGGAATTGGTGCAACACCACCCGAGTTCGTGATCCATTTTTTTTCCTACCACACTACTAAGCCAGGACCAAGTCCTGGGACATTTTTTTTGGTTGTTTTTTCGCTTTTAGGTAAAACTGAAATGACCCTTCAAGAAGGCTACAGTACTGCCCGCCCTCCGCTATTCACCGGAGACGACTTCGGGTACTGGAAGGATCGAATGGAGGCATATCTCCAAACCCACTTTGAAGTCTGGATGATTGTCAAAACCGGATTCGAACTACCATCTGACAGTACAGGCAAACCACTACCATACGAGGACTGGTATGCACCTTTAATCAAGAAAGTGGAAGCTAATGCCAAGGCAACCTGCACCCTCCAGTGTGGCCTATCAAAAGAAGAACTCAACCGCGTCGGCCCCTTCAACAGTGCCAAAGAATTGTGGGAGAAACTAATTGAACTTCACGAAGGGACATCCGACACCAAGGTAAGTAAAAGAGACCTAATTTTTAATAAATTATTTAACATCAAATTGCAGGAAGGTGAAACAGCTGCCCAACTCCATGCCCGGATTCAAGACCTGCTCAATGGGCTTCATGCAATTGGACAAAAGGTAGACAACCGGGACATAATAAGGTATTCTCTAAACGCATTTCCAAGGAACACCTTGTGGGCATCCATGGTAGATGCCTACAAGGTCTCCAAGGACTTATCTATCATTAAATTAGATGAACTATTTGCAGAATTCGAACTTCATGAACAAACTAATGCACGCCCGACCGAGAAAGGGTTGGCTTTGGTTGCAGGAACAGGGAGATCGCGTGAGTCAAAAATCAAGCGAAGAATCGAACCTGAATCAGAAGAAGAACCAGATTCAGAAGACGACGATGAACTTACCACCGAGTTCGTCAACTTAGTAAAGAAGCTCTGCAAAAAGAAGGGCTTCAACAAAAAGGATCTCAGAAAGGCCATCCAGTCTAGAGAAGCCCAACCAAGCTCGAAGGCTAAATTCGAAGTGACCTGCTACGGATACAATCAGAAGGGTCACATCAAGGCAAATTGCCCGAACCAGAAGGATCCAAAGAAACCCAAAAGAAAGAAGGCATTGAAGGCAACATGGGACGAGTCTTCTTCCGAGGAATCCGACGACGAAGAACTAGAACAGACGAACTTTCTCGCCTTGACAGCCCGGGACTACACCAACGGATCCGGAAGTGAGGACGAATCAGAAACCGAGTCCGAAAGAAGCCACGGATCCGCATCCGTTTCAGAAGGACCGAACCTCTCTATAAGTAAAAATCGTTTATATAGCTTAATTAATTATTTAATGCATAAAGTAGCTAAGTCCAAGATTCGAATCAAAACGCTTCTAAAGGAGGTAACACTCCTTAAAGAAACGCCAAACAACGAATCCTTAACTGATCAAGTCCAGACTGGAACCTCAACTCAAGTTCAAAAACTTGAGGAAGAGAATTCTAATATGAAAAGTCAGGTAAAGGATTTGGAAACTACCCTAGAACGATTTTCCTTGGGATCCAAGAATCTTGACCTGATTCTTGGAACACAAAGGGCAATCTACAATCGAACTGGACTAGGATATAAAAAGAAATATAAATCTTACCTATCCTTAATAAACAAACCAAATAGAAAAATGGTCCAAGCATGGGTACCCAAGTCCAACCTGATCAATCAAGTTGGACTTGGACACTATTGGGTTCCTAAGGATCAAATACATTACCTCAATAAACCTTATCGAGACTATGATCCAGGGGGAGCCAAATCAATAAAAATTCGAAATTAATCTAAAAACTCAAATTTAAAAATTCGAAATTAATCTAAAAACTCAAATTTAAAAAATTCGAAATTAAGCTAAAAGTCAAATTTAAAAATTCGAAATTAATCTAAAAACTCAAATTTAAAAATTCGAAATTAATCTAAAAACTCAAATTTAAAAAATTCAAAATTAAGCTAAAACTCAAATTTAAAAATTTGAAATTAAGTTAAAACTCAAATTTAAAAATTCGAAATTAATCTAAAAACTCAAATTTAAAAAATTCGAAATTAAGCTAAAACTCAAATTTAAAAATTCGAAATTAAGCTAAAACTCAAATTTAAAAAATCGAAATTAATCTAAAAACTCAAATTTAAAAAAAAAAATCGAAATTAATCTAAAAACTCAAATTTTTAAAAAAAAATAAATCGAAATTAATCTAAAAACTCAAATTAAAAAAAAAATCGAAATTAATCTAAAAACCCAAATTTAAAAAACTCGAAATTAAGCTAAAACTCAAATTTAAAAATTCAAAATTAATCTAAAAACTCAAATTTAAAAAATTCGAAATTAAGCTAAAACTCAAATTTAAAAACTTGAAATTAATCTAAAAACTCAAATTTAAAAATTCGAAATTAATCTAAAAACTCAAATTTAAAAATTCGAAAATAATCTAAAACTCAAAATTCAAATCTAAAATTCAAAATCCAAAATTTAAATCTAAAATTCAAAATTCAAAATTCAAAATTCAAATCTAAAATTTAAAATTCAAAATTCAAATCTAAAATTCAAAATTCAAATAGAAGGAGGGTCCAGAATAACTGGCAACTCCGAAATCTATTTTACCCGACAGGGTAACCAAACTTAATCTACCCGAAATGGGTAAACAAGAGTAGATTACCCAGATGGGTAAATAAGGATAGATTAAAAAGGGTTAAATTTTAACTTGAAGCACAGTATTGGTGAAATTTTTGGATGATAGTACGTTGGGAAAACTTGGGCATCGCATGTCTAGGAAGATATGGCTTCGACCTGGTGCATTTGGCCAAGTGGAACTAACCGAAGCTACCCTTAAATGGATCCTAACTAGTTAGACCAAGGTTTAGTATTAAGCTCAATGGGTAGGACTATTTGGGAAACCTCGAAGGCATGGTTACTTTAATGAGCTCCTCGTGACTCACCATAGCCCAGAAGTTTATCCAAAGAACGTCTACTTGTTGAACCCAAAGCTAAACCCGAATCTAACATAAAGTTAAACAAAACCCTATAAATTGAACTAATTCATCTCACAAAATATAGGATCCCCTGATTGAAATATACATCGGGTGAGATGACTAAGCAAATTAAAATTTAAAATAATTCTCAATTAAACATCAAACCACCAAACAAACTCAGATTAGGTAAGATGCTAAATTAGGGACTTAACTCAATCAAACTGTCTTTTGATCCATCAACTACTTTATGTGTAGGAACTGGATCAATGGATGTTGGACAGTGGATGCTCCAGACATATGACTGGAGATAGGTTGAAGTTCACTAAGCTAAAACTAAAGAACCTAGGATCAGTTGCATTCGGCAACGATGGAAAATTGAAAGTAATCGGAAAAGGTAATATCGAACTTAATTCTGATTTTATTATTCGAAAAGTACTGTTAGTTGAAAATTTTAATTTTAATTTGTTAAGTATAAGTCAACTATGTGATACTGGTTATTCAGTCAATTTCACCAAGTCTGAATGTATAGTCAAACATGTCGATAATCCAAAAATCATACTTAAGGGCACTAGGAAAGATAATGTCTACACTATTTATCTACCATCATTCTCAATAAAGTGCTTTCTAACACAACAAGAGGAAACTGAGTTATGGCACAGAAGACTCGGTCACGCGCACACAAGACTCATTTCAAAAATGAGTCAAAATGAACTGGTTAGAGGGTTGCCCAAATTAAAAGTTATTGAAAACTCAATCTGTAATGCATGTCAACAAGGAAAACAAACCAAGTCCACCCACAAGTCAACCAATACGGTTAGAACTACCCATCTACTTGAGCTCCTTCACTTAGATCTATTTGATTCACATGGAGCCAAATCACTAAGCAAGAACCAGTATTGCTTAGTTATAATTGATGACTACTCCAGGTTCACTTGGGTAAAATTTCTAAAAACAAAAGATGAAACCTTTGAAATATTTAGTAATTTTTGCAAACTAACAGAAAATGAAAAAGATACTAAAATTAAAAGGATAAGGAGTGATCATGGAGGAGAATTTGAAAATCACAACTTTACTGAATTTTGTGAGATAAATGGATACAAACATGAATACTCCTGCCCCAGAACCCCCCAACAAAATGATTTAGTAGAACGTAAAAACAGAACCTTACAAGAAGCTGCTAGAACCATGTTAAACGAATGTAATCTATCTAATCAATTCTGGGCTGAAGTAATTAGTACAGCATGCTACATTCAAAATAGGATCTTAATTAACAAATTTCAAAATAAAACCCACTATGAAATCTATTATAATAAAATTCATAACTTAAACTACTTAAAAGTATTTGGGTGTAAAGCTTTTATTTTAAACACTAGAGACTACTTAGGAAAATTTACATCAAAAACAACCCCAGGAATATTCTTAGGGTACTCAATCACTAGTAGGGCATATAGAGTATATAACAAGAATACCCTAAAAGTAGAAAAACAACAAATATAAAGTTTGATGAAGACACTATAGATGAAACTGAAAATACAGGAAATGCTAATCCAATAAACAGAGAAGATGACGAAATTCAATCTGAACCTATTGAATCTGAAGAACAAGTCACTAATTCAAATGACATACGACCAACCAGAACAAGCACAAATCACCCATCGGATCAAATCTTGGGTGATCCAACAGTAGGAGTAAGAACTAGGTCATCATATAGAAACCAGAGTCAAATAGCCCTAATTTCAAAAATTGAACCCAAAACCATAGAAGAAGCCCTACCAGACCCTGATTGGACTATAGTAATGCAAGAAGAATTGGCCCAATTTGAAAGAAATCATGTATGGGAATTAGTGCCTAAACCCATTAACAAAACCATAATTGACACTAAATGGGTTTTTAGAAACAAATTAAATGATCAAGGTGAAATAGTCAGAAATAAAGTCAGGTTAGTAGCCAAAGGGTTCAATCAAATAGAAGGACTAAACTATGATGAAACCTATGCTCCGGTAGCAAGACTTGAATCCATTAGGATGCTGTTGGCCTATGCAGCACACAAAGGATTCAAGCTATTTCAAATGGATGTAAAATCCGCATTCTTAAACGGATTTATTAAAGAGGAAGTATACGTAGGTCAACCCCCAGGATTTGAGGACATAGAACATCCAAATTATGTCTTCAAATTAAAAAAGGCCCTGTACGGACTAAAACAAGCACCTAGGGCTTGGTATGAACGACTGTCCAACTATCTAATATCAAAAGAATTCAACCAAGGTCAAATAGATCCAACCCTTTTTGTAAAAACCCTTGAAAACGACATCTTTATAGCACAAATTTACGTCGACGATATTATTTTTGGATCAACCAACTCAAAATTTTTAAAAGAGTTTACCAAACTAATGGAAAATGAATTTGAAATGAGTCTAGTAGGTGAACTCAATTTCTTTTTAGGTTTACAAATTAAGCAAACCAAGGATGGAATTTATATTTATCAAACTAAATATGCTAAGGAATTAATTAGTAAATTTGGAATGGAAAATTCAAAAATCATTAATACACCAATGGCTACTAATGTTAAAATTGACTCAGACTTAGAAGGAAAACCAGTAGACTTGAAATACTATCGAAGTGCGATAGGAAGTCTACTGTACCTAACTGCAAGTTGACCAGACATCATCTTTGCAGTAGGTATGTGTGCAAGATACCAATCTTGTGCAAGAGAGTCTCACTTAACATTAGTAAAAAAAATCCTTAGGTATGTTAAGGGAACCCTAAACGTAGGACTTTGGTACCCTAGATCGTGCACCCTTGATCTAACCGGCTACTCTGACTCTGACTATGCCGGGTGCAAGCTAGATAGAAAAAGCACAAGTGGTAGTTGTCAATTTTTAGGCCACTGCCTAGTAAGTTGGTCAAGTAGAAAACAACACTGTGTTGCCTTATCTACCACTGAAGCTGAATATATAGCACTAGGTGAATGCACATCTCAGCTACTATGGATGATGCATACCCTTAAAGACTATCAACTTGAATATCAAAAAACAAAAATCTCAATTGATAACATAAGTTCAATAAACCTAACAAAAAACTCAATTCATCACTCAAGGACTAAACATATAGAAGTAAAACACCACTTTGTAAGGGATCATGTAGCTAAGGGTGATATTGTACTCAACTATGTTGAGTCAAAATCAAACCTAGCTGACATCTTTACTAAACCCTTACCTGAACTTGAGTTCAGTACACTTAGAAGACAAATAGGAATGTGTTGGGTAGAATAGATACTTTCAATTCAGTCCGTTTAATGCTTTTTGGTTTGTTTTTAAATTCTAGGCAAAACTTGATTTTTCAAAATCCCTACTTTACTAGACATTCAAAAGTTGGATTTAGCCTAGGATTTCCCCTAGAAATCATGTTCCCCCAGGACTCAGCTAGAGCATCTCACAAACACCTAGGTATATCTTGATTGTGTATGTAAAACATAGAATGGTGTGAGATGCATAGGGTATAGCCTGGACTCGAGAATGCTTATTTCTGTGCATCAATATGAGTCTGGGCGTTATATACGTTAAACAAGTAATCAAATCAAGTCTTCCAGCCTTAGTCAAATCTAACTGGATCTATTGACTTGACTTGACTAACTAAGTGAACATTGTTGCCCTCTAGGCAATCAGCAAGTAGCTAAACGGTTAGACAGTTGGTGAAGGAAATAATAAGTTTAAGCATGCCTGTACTTAAAAGATCTGATACCTGATCAAAACAAATCTTGACTCATGCTTGGACTTTAGGGCTCTGATACCTTACTAAAACAAATGGCAAGCTATTTAAAAATAAGGTCATCGCTTCTCCTTTGCCTTAAGTATTCTTGAAACATGCCTTAAGCAGCTTTCTCAAAAACTTTCTCCAAATTTAAAACTTTCAAGTGTTCTCTACTTTAAAACTTTAAAATTTTTTGAGTATTACTTTCTTTAAAACTTTTAAGTTAAAAATTTTTAAAGCAGTATTATTTAAAACTTTGAAATTTTTTAAAATCTTTCCTTGGAAATTTTCTTTAAACACCTGAATATTTTTTTTGAAAATTTTTGAAGTTGAAAATTTTGTGTTTGAAAATTTCTGAAGTTGAAGATTTTGGTTGAAAATTTTTGAAGTTAAAATTTTTTTGTTTAAAAACTTTTCTGTGCAAATTTTGAATGCTCCTCAAAATACACTAAGTTAAAAAGAACTCCTGGTTGCTAATCTCTTCAAACAAAATCAATTGATAAAATTTTGAAAAATATTGCTATTTTAAGGTGTTGCCTTTCACTTGCTCCTTGCCTAAGTTAAAATGGTTTCTGCTAAATTTTATCTTGAAAAATTAAGTTTTTCAAAACTAACTCATTTTTGATATATGGCAAAGGGGGAGAGTAGAGAAATTCAAAGAAAGATTCAAAGAAAGAAATAGAAATTCAAATAGAAATTCAAATAGAAATTCAAAATAGTTTAAAGGGAGCTTGTATTAAGGGGGAGCTATGTTTATCTTGCTATCATGCTTATCCTGTTTCTTGTGCTTATACATAACTGCATATTTTTACTTAACATTGAATTTCGGTCGCCATTATCAAAAAGGGGGAGATTGTTGGTGCGGAAAGCATCCGACAATCGAACCTTAGTTTTGATAATGGTAAAAGATTCAAAGTTAAGTTAGTCTGTGATCTAACAGGTTTGAATGAGTGTTTCAGGAAAGTCCTAGCTGCGGTTAGGCAGGTAAAAAACCTAAGGGGTGGTAACCTTAGGTCCTAGGGGGCGGTAACCCTAGGTGGAGGAAAATCCTAAGGGGCGGTAACCTTAGGTCCTAGGGGGTGGTAACCCTAGGTGGAGAAAAACCCTAGGGGGCGGTAACCCTAGGTCCTAGGGGGTGGTAACCCTAGGCGGAAAGTCCAGTCGGTCTGGAGGACCGGACTGGCATCAGGTAATCTCTCCTGAGGGGAGTAGGTGAGGACGCGTTCCCCGTAGAGGGAACAGTAGGCGTTGGGTCGACCTATGGTTTCCGGTTGGGAATCCGAAGTCAGACTCGGACAATCCGAAGACTGTCGTTTATTCCTTACTGTGTTTTATCAGATTCTAACACTATCTTGCAGGGTATTTTGCTCGGACTAACCTTTGTTTGCAGGTGAGGAACCTGCTGGAAAAAGGTGGCCCGACCCCCGGGATGGATCCGGGCGCCCGGGACCAAACTTTATCCCCTGCGCGACTTCACCACGTGGAGCAACCTAGTTGGCTGGCCACGTCACACTCCAGGCGCCCGGAAAGGTCCCAGGCACCCGGAACCTCATATAAAAAGAGGGTCGAGGGTGCAGCCAAAGAACAACGATTTGACAAGCTTTCCTTCTGCTGTGTGCTACTCAAGAAACGACTCTAAAGTGTTGTTACAGTCGCCGACGACCCGAAGCTTCAGTTATTATTTTGTTGTCGGTATTATTTCAATTCCAGTTGTACTTATTTCCTTGTACTTATTCACGATATTATAGTTGTTGCCCACCGGAAGCGATCAAGGATCGCGGGCCTTCGAGTATGAGTCGCCTTAGGCTCCGAACGAAGTAATTTCCTGTGTCTCTGTGTTTGACTGTCTTTATTCCGCTGCTTATTACTCTATTAGTCTCACGTACGATTTACGTATTTCGAAAAATGAAATAGCCACGAGCGCTATTCACCCCCCCCCCCTCTAGCGCGTTCGATCCATCAAAGTAAATTCCCCGTGTCTCTGTGTTTGACTGTTTTTATTCCGCTGCTTATTACTCTGTTAATTTCTCGTACGATTTACGAATTTGAAAAATGATTTAGCCACGAGCGCTATTCACCCCCTCTCTAGCGCGTCTCGATCCAACATGATGGGCACACAACAAAGGTATACCTCTCATGTAAAACTTAGTATATGATTGTTTTCTTCTTCACATGGATCTTCTGGAGAGAATCTAGTTAATTTTTCACTGCGCTTAAGCGTGTTTAGCGCGCTAGATCCCTACAGTAAAAATGTCAATCAAATTCGATTTTGACTCAACATAGTTAAGTTCAATATTGCCTTTGACTACATGATCTCTTACAAAATGGTATTTAAGTTCTATATGTTTGGTTCTCGAATGATACACTGGATTTTTGGTTAAATTGATTGAACTTATGTTATCGATAAATATTTTTGTATTTTTGTAGTTTAAGTTAAAGTCTTGTAATATGTGCATCCACTACAAGAAAATTGGGCTTTTACAACACTTAAAAGACAACACTTTTTTTAAAAAGCATTGTCGTTTTTTTTAACAACACTTTTAGTGAAAAGCGTTGTCTATTTCTTTATTTTCTTACTAATAGACAATGTTTTTTTAAAAACTATTGTCTTTTAGAGATTTTTGTGGGTCAACGACAACACTTCTTGAAAAGCGTTGTCTATTACCACTTTTTTAGTGTTGTCTATTGTTAAGTTCTTGTCTAAATTAAATCTAGAATGATACAAACCGTTGGATCAAATAACGAGTTGAAAACCCGCTAGGTTTCACTCGCTAGCACCCACCTATCTTCCAAAAACCTCCCGAACCCCTCTCACAACTTTTCATCTCTCGCCTTCTCCATCCAACTCCTCCTCTCACGCCCTCTCGCCTACCACCGCTGCCCTCGTTTCCGCGCAAGGGCAACCACGTACGACTCCACCTCCTCCTCTGCGTCTGCTCGACAGCTAAAGTGGTTCAACATTGGAGAGGGTTGTCTTGTATTTGAAGGCCTCTTCAAGTTCTACCAAGCCTCCGCTGGCGGCTCCATCGGCGCCGCCGTGAAGATCAACCGCGAAGATGCCGACATTGCCATCAACTAGGCCGACGGACTACACCACGCCAAGAAGTGCGAGGCCTCCGACTTCTGCTACGTCAACGACATTGTCTTCGACATCCTTGAGCTCCTTAAGTACCACAGGGTAGGCCGACTGTACATTTCCTTCTGTTACTCTTCCATCATAGATTTTGTTCTTGCTTCATTGTTGGCGATCATGTTTAGCGTTGATTATTTTTTGCTTCTATGCAACTTACAAGATTTAGTAGTAATTAGAGGCAATTACAGTTTTATTTAATTTAGTTGATTTTCATTTGTTTTCCTAGTCTTAGGAAAGCCATTTCATTTATTTTATGTTCACACAGAAGCTCCATCGACATGAGGGCGTTCTCACAAGGCGGCGACGAGCTTTTTGTTAGCCTTGTTGTAGCTCCTGACATCTGTAAGCACACATCAAAATCTCTCCTTTCCTCTTGTTTTTATTAGAATCAAAAGGTTTCAGAATAACAAATTCCGAAAAGTAATCTAAGAGGTTCGTGAAGATCATAGTCATTGCTACAACTTTGGGCATCCTTTTGTTCTTGATCGCGTCTGTCTTCGTTTGGTGGAGAAGGAAAAGAATTGAAAGTATGTATGCTCAACCACTCATGTTAAATATTGCCGACTAGGTGTATGATGAAATGTCCTTATGAGTTATACTTGTTGATTGGTATTTATTTTTCACATTTAACTACTACATTTAGATGTAAGTTTGTTCAATGACACATACTCATTTGCAACACAAAGCAAAGTCATCGAGGTGAACAAGAAAAAAAACATCACCTGGCAAAGTGACAAAGATCACAAATTTGGCAGTGATGTCTACCCTAAATACTTCCAGCAGGGAGGTCTCATATGAGGTGCCAAGCTGTAAGTGTTTTTCTGTCTTTCATTTATATATCATATGTTGTATTCAAGTTGGTAGCAATCATTGTAATAAAATTTGCAGTTGAGCGAGCAAGAATATCTCATTGTTTGGATGAGGACAGCTGCCTTGCCATAGTTTAGAAAACTCTATGGGAGAATTGAGAGAGACCTCGCAGCCAATGAACAAATCTCAATGACAATAGAGAACAACTACAACACTTACAGTTTTGAAGGGGAGAAGAGGTTGGTACTTTTTACTACCTCATGGATAGGTGGGAAGAATGGTTTCATTGGTGTTGCATATCTTACAATCGGTAGCCTTTGCATATTTCTTGTGGTAGCCTTCATAGTTCTTTATCTGCTCAAGCCCTGGTAAGTATCTTGCTCCTCTTTAGCATTTATGGTGCGTGGTACAATGAATACATTTTTCTATAGTTGATAAGCAAAAATCAGGTTAACAAGGCTTGACTTGGAACTAATAGACTTGTTGCTCCGATTGATTTCAACTTCGATGTTACCTAGTGACAACTCATGCAAGTTGGTTCACTTGTTCTTGCAGGACCCTTGGAGATCCATCGTACTTATCTTGGAACAAAAACCCAGATGGACATTAGTGAAACTTTAAGCTTATGTTGCATTCAAAAGTTGGTAAAGTTACAAATTTAGTTGCTCTAAATCAAAGTCTGCCAATCATGTGCAAACAATTTTCTTTGAGAATTCTGTAATCTGTAACTTCAATAGAGACCAAAGGAAATACAATGTTAGATCATTGTGCAAATTGAACAGTCACGTCATGTTGACAATAGTATCATCATTTTGGAAATTATGTACTTGGTTTTTATGTACACTGTGTATCTATCTCTATTATATATAGTGTACCTGGTTTTAATGCGTCATGACTCTGTTATTTTTGTTAACTTATGGTTGATTTCATTTCTATGGTAGGGTCAAAGAAACATAATGGTTTTGTAAATATAAAAACAATGATTTTGTAAATAAAAAATCAAATATAATTTTTTATTTTTTTATTTTAAAAAGACAACGCTTTTAAAACATTACAAAAGCGTTGTTTTTATAAAAAAATAATAACATTTTTAAAGCATTGCAAAAGCGTTGTCTTTGTTACAAACGACAATGCTTTTAAAGCGTTGTCTTTGAGTGAACTTTTAACAACAGTACTTTTAACAACGCTTTTTTAGTCACATAGACAACGCTTTTAAAGCGTTGTCTATTAGCTTTTTTCTTGTAGTGATCATCCATAATAATTGTGTTACACACTCACTCATAGTCATATATTCTACCTTAGTTGTAGATAAAGCAACACAATGCTATTTTCTAGTAAACTAGCTAACAAGTGATAGTCCAAGTAATTGACACCCATCACTTATACTTTTTTCTATCTAATTTTGTAAAGCCCGAAAAATTCCCGAATTTATTTTAGAATTATTCTATGATTTTTCTGGAATTTTTAGATATTTTTCCGGAATTTTCCGAGTAGCGGAAGTAGCAAAAATAATTGGAACCGTAAAATAGCTTAGGCGGGAATCGAACCCGAGACCTATGGTTTACGGATAAGTTTAGTAACCGGTGTACCCAGCAGGGCCATGCTGAAAGAAATGAGAACCAAATATATTTATATTAGAGTTGGGTTCATTAAACCACTTAATATAAATTAAAAACTTAAAGAGGGTTTGGTTTATTTGAGAAGTTTGGTTCGGCAAAATCCCTCTCCACCAAAGGCCTCACGCTTCTCTTCCTCTCGGTTCCTCTCTTCTCTCGGCGCCCCCAAGCACAAGTAAAAAGGAACCTAGGGTTCCTTCCCTAAGGGTCACGAGAGCACCTTCCGGCAAGATCTTCGATACAAGGACGTTCCCCTCCGCGAGAGGAACGCGTAGACGCAAGCAGCTCGTCGAGAAGGTCTTCGTCTCCGGAAACCTAACGCTTAGATTTGTAAGAATCTTTGCACACGAGGTAAGAAACCCCTCACCTGCAGTATAATTGCTCTCGCTTGTTGGTTTTGGCGTTAGTTTAGTAGTTTTACAGTTTTCAGTTATAGGGTGTGCTCTAAGTGCACACCAAGCATTCGGTAGAATGCCTAGTTCAGAAGGATGCACCAGTAGGCGTCCTAACAGCATGTAAAAAGTATTAGAAACATTTTACTCAGTTTATTATCAGTTATTACAGCTATATGGATCAGATATCCATTGGGTGGGCTCCCACAGTAGCCTCTAGGTTCAGATAACCTAGCTCTAGGTTCAGATAACCTAGAACAGCAAAGTAAAATAAAACAGTATTCAGTATTTTACTTTTATTCAGTTGGCATTGTATTTGGATCAGATATCCATGGGCTGGACTCCCACAGTCGTCCCTAGGTTCAGATAACCTAGTAACCCTGCTGGATTCGGAACTTGCAATCCCGGGTCTCGTAGGGATGCACGCACAGTAAGTACAGATGCCCCAACAGCATGTTTAGTATTTTCATCTATTATATGTATAGTTTTCAAATTTGAAACCAGTGATGAGAACACTAATTTAGCTTTCAGTTCAGTTTACATGAGTTGAGTTCACGTACAGATTTAGAGATATGCATGATTAGTTCAGTTTCATGTTCAGTTATATGCTATGCTATGTTTCAGTTCCAGTTTATGCTTTGTACGATACCATGCCATGCCATGCTTGCATATTCAGTATGTTTCAAACAGCATGATTTAAAAACATAATCGCATCGTTGCATGTTTTTGTGAGGTAGATGGTTTCTTACTAAGCTTCTTAGCTTACAGATGCTACTTTTCTTATACTGCAGATACCGGTAAAAGAAAAGTGGATTAGCAGTGGAGGCTGGAGGTCAATGCAGATGAGGATGTGTGTGTGGAACTGGAATGAAAGATCTCAGGGATCTAACAAGTTTTATTTATGCATTAGAACTCGTTAGCATTTACGTTCGGCACTTTCAGCTTATTAGTTTTGATATTTTCATTTTCATGCAATTTAGATTTGGAACGCATTGAACTATGAAAGAATGTTTTAAAATGTCAGTAACCATGTTGGAATGTTAACTGCAAGTGGTTAGAATTTTTATTAGGCATTAGATAGTTTATATGTGGAGTTGGCATGACCCAGTTTCTGAATTCAGAATGTCAGGTTCGAAATCAGAAACCCTGATCGGTCAGCCGACCGATCAGAAATGGGTTGGTGCCACTGGATCGGTCAGCCGACTGACCCAGGCACGAACAGAGAGTTGACAAGGGTTATAGATCGGTCAGCCGACCGATCCAGATGCGAACAGAAACATAGGAAGTGCACTGATCGGTCTACCGACCGATCAGGGTACTCCTGAATCGGTCAGGAGACCGATCCAGCTACGTCCAGCGGCGTACACGTCGCGAAAGATGGTCACCGATCGGTCTCCTTGACCGATCAGGGACCATCTGGATCGGTCGGTAGACCGATCCAGTTGCGTACAGAACGCAGCAGAAGCATGGAGGCTCACTGATCGGTCTTCCGACCGATCCAGAGGGTGCCTCCGTGCCAGTATCAGCTGGAACGATCTGTGAATCGTTCCGATGGCTCAATCGACTCACGAATCAGTTGAAATGTCTGATTACAGCTAGCAGGACATCCAAGAGACATAGATTGTCTCTCCTAGCATGTGTACAACACTTAGGTACTCTTAGAACGTCAAGTTAAGACTTCACAGTAATTAGTTTAGCAAATTTTGAATTAGCTCAGTTTTCCGCACAGTTAGTACAGCAGTATTGTAGCGATTCGCCTTACAGCCTAGTCAGTAGAAGGCGGGTCGTTACAAATTTATAGCCAGCATAGTTTGAGTTAGAATATCCTAAAAGATCAAAGTTAGTTGTCCTAGGGTACCACATTTCTATATTTTGTGTACCTTTTATATATCTAAAAATTCATTTAAAAATTTTTAGATGAGATTCCTTAGCACAAATTTGATATCTAGTACATATGCTAACTGCAAATAATATGTCAGATCGACTTACAGTTAAGTCTAACAGACTACCTATGACACTTCTATAATACTTAAGGTCTACTGGTGTTCTATTAGGATCATTATTTATATTTTTATTTATTTCCATGGGTGTTTTTATTTCTTTAGCATTATCCATTCTAAATTTTTTAACTAATTCATTTGTATATTTTACTTGATAGACGTAATTACCTTCATTAGTTTGTTTAATTTGTAAGCCTAAGAGGAAAGTTAACTTACCTACTAGACTCATTTCAAATTCTTGTTCCATTAGGTTTATGAATTCCTGTAGAAAGTTTGAGTATGTAAATCCAAAAATTATGTCATTGACATAAACTTGGGCAATAAAAAAAATATCAGATTTAAAGATTTTTACAAACAAAGTTGGATCAATTTGACCTTGTTTGAATTCTTTTGAAATCAGATGAGTGGATAATCATTCATACCAAGCCCTAGGTGGTTGTTTTAGACCATATGGGGTCCTTTTTAATTTGAAAACATAATCAGGGTATTCTAGGTTTTCAAATCCAGGTGGTTGACCTACATATACTTCTTCTTTTATTAGTCTATTTAGGAAGACTAATTTAGTGTCTATTTTGTAGAGCTTAAACCCTTTATAAGCTACATAACTTAGTAGCATTCTAATGGACTCAAGTCTGACTACTAGGACATAGGTTTCATCATGGTCAAGTCCCTCTACTTGACTAAAACCTTTAGCTACTAGTCTAGATTTATTTCTGACAATTCCCCCCTTTTCATTTATCTTATTCCTAAATACCCAATTAGTCTCAATAAACTTTTTATTATTGGGTAGAGAAACTAAGTCCAAACTTGGGTTCTTTCAAATTAGGCTAGTTCTTCCTGCATGACAATAACCCAATTTAGATGAAATAGGGATTCTTCTATTATTTTGGGTTCAACCTTAGAAATTAAGGACATTTGACTTAGGTTTCTAAATGATGATCTAGTTTGAACCTTCAGTTCCAATTCACCTATTATTTAGTCAATTGGGTGGTCTGAGCTAACTCTTATTGTTCTAGGTTCAGTTTGTGTTTATTCATTTTTTTGTGGTTGATTTTGTTCATCTTTGTATTTGTCTATTGGGTTTTCACTTGCTCCCCCTAGATCAATACTAGCTCTAACAAAATCAATTTGTTGATATTGAGGTTGAATTGAGTTAGATTCTTTATTAATTTTGTTGAATTTTACATTGGTTATTTCCTCAATTCTTAGAGTAGTTTTATTATAAACTCTATATCCTCTACTATTTAGGGAATACCCTAAAAAGATTATATTTTATAATTTTGAGGTAAATTTTTCTAAGTATTCTCTTGTATTTAATATGTAAATAGGATATCTAAATACCTTAAAGTATTTAATATTTAGTAATTTATTATAGTAAATTTTAAATTAGCTTTTATTGTATTTCTTATTTATTGTTGTTCTATTTTGTATATAGCAGGTTGTACTAATAGCTTCTATCCAAAAATATTTTGGTAGTTGGTATTCATTAAGCATTGTTCTAGTGGCTTCTTGGAGAGTTCTATTTTTCTTTTCAACTATTCCATTTTGTTGAGATGTGTTAGGACAAGAGAATTCTTGATAGTATCCATTTTCTAAGCATAATTTAGTAAACCTATGATTTTTAAATTTCCCACCGTTATCACTCTTTATTCTTTTGATTTTTGAATCTTTTCCATTTTCAGTTTGTTTATAAAAATTATAAAATATTTTAAATGTTTTATCTTTATTTTTTAAGAATTTTACCCAAGTAAATTTTGAGTAATCATCAACTATTACTTAATAGTATAAATTTTCATTAATAGATTTAATCTCATGTGAGTCAAATAAATCTAAGTGTAATAATTCAAGTGTTAAATTAGTTTGAGTTTGAGTAGTTGGTTTATGGATTGATTTAGTTTATTTTCCTTGTTGATAAGCATTACAAATTGTTGATTCTAAGTTGGGTAGTTTTGGTAATCCTCTAGCTAATGTAACGCCCGCCCTTCCCCTACTGATAGTAAGGGCGACGCTACGCGAACATACATACATACATATGCAATCATTGCAGCGGAAGAAGAAAAATTTTAAATCTTAATCATACAACAAACCATGTGAACATGCCAGCATTCATGCATATAAAATTTATTTACTATTTATTACTTGAAACATGATACATGCTTGTTTACCTAGAGCATAAAGCGTACTAAATAAGAAGAAAACTAAACATGTATATTATTCTCTAGAGTTCATGATAACTAACAATTCTCTAATTAAACAAGTACTTAACATTTCAAGGTTTCATGGAAACAAGAGCAAGTATAAGTTCACCTTAAGTATAACCCATCCAAACAAGCTCAAGTTAATATCATCAAAAGTAGCAAGAAAAGAAATAGTTCACATGCAAAAGCTTAAAACATATATAAGTCTTGAAGCACAAAACACAGATCTCTTCTACCATGCCACTGCCACACACATCTTTGCCCTCCCTACTGCTCCCTTTAGTTTAGCCATTCTTTACCCTTTTCTGTAGTACAAGGAAATTTAAAACTATAAGCACATAGGCTTAGTAAGATCTTTTCCTACTCACAAAAAAAAACATAAATCATGAATTAAACATGGAGTAGTGATATATTCATTTAACCAACATCTAGATTTAACATTTCATGCTAGCATAAAGTAGTGTCATACTCATTTTGGCAAATCATAAACATAGCATATGAGAGCATAAACATAAAGTAGTAGCATGTTCATCTAGGTATCATAGATATATCTCAAGAGAGCATCCTCCTAAAGCATAATGATCATATAGCATGAAATAAGTATATGCAAGATGTTCTTTTGAAAACATGTATCAAAATCATATAGCATGAAATAAGTGTATGCAAGATGTTCTTTTGAAAACGTATATCATATAGGTACTTAAACATAAATCTCAACATGAGGGCCTGACATTGTACCACATACATGAATTGCGTGCATCCCTAAATAAATCCGAGGTAGCTAATCCCGAACCTAATAGGGAACTAGGCCCGTGCTTCGACCTAGGGGCAACGTAGGAGCCCATCCCATGGACCATTCTTAAGGTCCGGTACAAGCCATACAAAAGTAAAATAGCATATCATGTTTCTTGTTATATCATGAAGAGTGCTCTTAATCCCAACTTATAGGGAAGCATCTCTTAGGCATTTCATCATACATAAGCCTTTCATAAGCATAACATGGTGACATAAAGTTCAAATATCACATAGCATATCATGAAGAGTCATTATCATGCATAGTTGGGGTTTTGATCTTTCTACCAACCCTAACTCATATCTTGGCCGAAACGCATGAAACATGATCTTAAATCTTAAGCAACTTTAAACAAGGAAAGCATCCTACTAGCATCACATAATGTTGGACCCCGTGGTAGTTTTGATGTGATCAACCAAGTTGGTTAGGTCCTGCTGTGTTTGATCCCTGTGTCTGAGTGTGCAGGAGCTTAGGAACACAGGAAGTCGAGCGGAAGACGCAGCTAGCGAGAAGGACGGCACGGGAAGGGAGCTGACGGGCTTGGTGCGTCCGAAGGACGAGAGAGCTGCGGAAGAGTACACCGGTGGGCGTGAAGAGTTTGCACGGCGTTCGAGGGACGTTAAGCCGGGATGGAAGGCTGCTCGAGGAAGGCCGGAAATTGGGTTCGGGTGAGCCCTATTTCGGTTGGCCGAAATCACCCAAACAAACGGAGCTTCGGAAGACAAAGGAAGAAGAAAAGGAATCAAAAGAGGCTGGAAGTTACTGTAGCAGAAATTACTGTAGCAGGAACCTTGAAGGCGCCTTAAACACATTGAAGGCGCCTTAAACACATTGAAGGCGCCTTGAATGGATTGTTTAAGGCGCCTTGAGCAGGCCAGTTTGACCGTTTGCGCTGCGGATAAAGTTTTATCCGCAGATCGAGTTGGAGGCGCCTTGAACCCTGTTGGAGGCGCCTTGGACTCTCGGGATAAGATTTCCAGGGCCTATATAAAGGCCCTTGGAGCTAGGAATTCAATAACAACTCAAGCAATCAACTGTGTAGTGTTTCCTAGCAATAGTTCTGAGCTTCCAAAGTGTAAAAGGCTTCTCCGCCTTCAAAGAAGGAGAATTTTTCTACTACGCTTTTTCTACTGCCCTGGATTAACAACCTTCTTGGTTGTAACCAGGTTAAAATCCTGATCTTCTCTGTATTTCTTTATTTAGTTTTTATTGCTTTATTAATTTATCACTATTGCACTAATTGAGTTGAAAGTACGAGGAGGGTATAGTTTAATTTTTGTTTTCAGCAATTCACCCCCTCTTGCCGGCCTCCGCTGCACCAACAAGTGGTATCAGAGCCTGATCACCTCAGAAGGACTAACCGCCAACTGAAGCACTACGATCAAGACGATGGCCGGAGCAAACATCCATCCCCCGAAGTTCGACGGAGACTTCACCACATGGAAGCGCAAAATGGAGGTATTTTTTAAAACGGATTTTGATATTCTTATTACAATGAAATATGGTTTTGCAGCGCCGAAAGACAAAGAAGAAAACACATGGAGCAAGAAGGAGCAAGCCGATTTCGTCGCCAACAGAAAGGCAGAGTTCCACCTGCTCAGTGTGCTGCCACCACAAGAAGTAAATCGGATCGGAAGCTACGACTTAGCGAAAGATCTCTGGGAAAAATTCTTGGAGCTACACGAAGGTACATCCGAGGCGAAGCTAGCAAAGCGTGACATCCTCCGGAACCAGTTAACAAACCTCCGGATGAACCAAGGCGAGAAGGTAGCGCAACTCCAAGCGAGAATCAAGGAGCTGATAACGCAACTAACGAACCTTGGAGAAGAGGTAACCAACCGGGACTCTATCCGGTACACGCTCAACGCCTTCCCTAGAACTCCAGAGTGGGCTTCCTTAGTAGATGCGTATTACATCTCTAAGGACCTCGAGGTAAGTACTTTAGAACAATTATTTTCCACTTTTAAACTTCACGAATCTCGAGTTTCAGAACCCAATGGAGCAGAGAAGACCAGTCAGACCATAGCTCTAAAGGCAAAAGTAAACAGTTCTGACTCCGAAGCCTCAGTCGACGAATCCGAAGCGACACTACTGGTAAGACGCTTCAATAAGTTTTTCAGTTCTAATAAATTTAAATCGCATTGGCATCATCGAAAGAAGAGGACGGTTCGCTGCTACAACTGCAACGAAGAGGGTCACATGAAAGATGACTGCCCAAAGCTAAAGAGAAAGGAGAAAGAAAGAGAAAAGTCAAAATACAAGAAGCCAGCTCGACCCAAACACAACCTAAAGGCCATGTGGAATGACTCATCATCCTCCGAATCCGAAGTCGAAGAATTCTCGGGATTAGCACTGATGGCTGACCATCAACTAGAAGAAACGTCTAGCTCAGAAATGAGCATAGATGAAGGGGGAGCAACCTCAAAAGAAGAAAGCACTAATGAAGGGGGAGCGTCACCGGATCAGGTAAGTAAGGTACGCAACCTAACCCCAAATCAATCCTTTAGATTTATTAAAGCTCTTTCTAGAGAATTAGATAACTTAGAAAAAGAAAATGAAAATTTGAAATCAGAAAATGAAAATTAAAAATTAAAAATTGAAAAATTAAAAAATGATGCATGCTTAAAGAAATTTCCAAAGTCAAAAATTAGAATTTATGCTAAATTAAATTGGTATATAAGGAAGCATCAATGACAACTTAGGAAAATACCAAGAAACTATGTACCCCCTAGATTTTTGAATAATCCTGTAGGAAGGAACCTCTATTGGGTTCCAAAATTTGTACTTAATTAATCTTGCATAAATTAAAAGCTTACAGTGAGAAAATTAAACATTGAAATTCTTTATGGAAGCTTTGTCTAAGGAAGTGGTTGTTGCTCTAATAACCAAGAAGGCCTAGTGTCTCGCCACGACCTGAAAGCTAAAATATTGAAAGAAAATGTTTAATTAACTTTCTGAAGAAGCATTAAACTAGAATTAAATAATGCTTTAAAAGTTTTTAAATCTTTTTAAAATTCTAAAAAGTCAAATTGTGAAAATTCAAAAATTTAAATTTGACTTAGAAATTTTTTTATTGACTTAGAAATTTTTTTTCTGAAAATTCAAAAATTTGACTTAGAAATTTTTTGGGAAAAATTCATTTTGACTTAGAAGATTTTTTTTTTAAACTCAAAAATTTAAATTTGACTTAGAAATTTTGTTTGGAAAAATTTGCTTTGACTTAATTTTGACTTAGAAGATTTTTTTTAAAACTCAAAAATTTAAATTTGACTTAGAAATTTTTTTTCAATTCATTTTTAACTTAGATTTTTTTTTTTTGAAAATTCTATACATTTCACTTAACTTAAGTTATTGTTTTTCATATTTTCTTAACCCCATTTTTGCTGTGATCAAAGGGGGAGAGAAAAGTACAAGTTTAGGGGGACTTAGAAAAAAATTAAAATTAAAATTTCTTTTTCTATTTTTTGTTGCAATTTTACTAATTGCAAAAATTATACTTAACTTGTTAGTTTAGTAATTTTTCTTTAAAATTACTTTTTATGTCTATTTTAACCCTAACTTGAACTTGGGTTGATGCACATCAAAAAGGGGGAGATTGTTGGACCCCGTGGTAGTTTTGATGTGAACAACCAAGTTGGTTAGGTCCTGCTGTGTTTGATCCCTATGTCTGAGTGTGCAGGAACTTAGGAACACAGAAAGTCGAGCGGAAGACGCAGCTAGCGAGAAGGACGGCACGGGAAGGGAGCCGATGGGCTCGGTGCGTCCGAAGGACGAGAGAGCTGCGGAAGAGTAATCCGGTGGGCGTGAAGAGCGTGCACGGCGTTCGAGGGACGTTAAGCCGGGACGAAAGGCTGCTCGAGGAAGGCCGGAAATTGGGTTCGGGTGAGCCCTATTTCGGTTGGCCGAAATCACCCAAACAAATGGAGCTTCAGAAGACAAAGGAAGAAGAAAAGGAGTCAAAAGAGGCTGGAAGTTACTGTAGCAGAAATTACTGTAGCAGGAACCTTGAAGGCACCTTAAACACATTGAAGGCGCCTTAAACACATTGAAGAAACAGATTGAAGGCGCCTTGAATGGATTGTTTAAGGCGTCTTGAGCAGGCCAGTTTGACCGTTTGCACTGCGGATAAAGTTTTATCCGCAGATCGAGTTGGAGGCGCCTTGAACCCTGTTGGAGGCACCTTGGACTCTCGGGATAAGATTTCCAGGGCCTATATAAAGGCCCTTGGAGCTAGGAATTCAATAACAACTCAAGCAATCAACTGTGTAGTGTTTCCTAGCAATAGTTCTGAGCTTCCAAAGTGTAAAAGACTTCTCCGCCTTCAGAGAAGGAGAATTTTTATACTACGCTTTTTCTACTGCCCTGGATTAACAACCTTCTTGGTTGTAACCAGGTTAAAATCCTGATCTTCTCTGTATTTCTTTATTTAGTTTTTATTGCTTTATTAATTTATCACTATTGCACTAATTGAGTTGAAAGTACGAGGAGGGTATAGTTTAATTTTTGTTTTCAGCAATTCACCCCCCTCTTGCCGGCCTCCGCTGCACCAACACATAATACATAGTATATCATGGGAGAAAACATAAACAATTCTAGTTGGAGTTAAACTTTCCTAATCCATTCCATTTCCTTCTTGGCCGAAACTTACAAAAGGTATAGTCCTAGGTTTTAAGCAACACCAAGCATGGAAACTTTAAACCAATATCACACAATACATAGCATAACATGTGAGACTTTTTGCAACATAGGTGAGTTTCTAACCCAAATTTCTAGTCTTGGCTGAACATATAAAGCATGATTCTAGGTTTTACTTAAACAACTTTAAGCATGAAACTCTAAACTAATATCATACAATACATGACATAGCAAATAAGACTTTTAGCAAGCATAAATGAGTTTCTAACCCTAACTTCATATCTTGGCCGAACCTCTAAAGCATGGTTCTAGGTTTCATTTAACAATATTTAAGCATGAAGCTCTAAACTAATATCATAGAATGCATGGCATAGCAAATAAGACTTCTAGCAAGCATAGATGAGTTTCTAACCCTAACTTCAAGCCTTGGCCGAAACTTCTAAAGCATGGTTCTAGGTTTCATTTAACAATATTTAAGCATGAAGCTCTAAGCTAATATCATAGAATACATGGCATAGCAAATAAGACTTCTAGCAAGCATAGATGAGTTTCTAACCCTAACTTCAATCCTTGGCCGAAATTTCTAAAGCATGGTTCTAGGTTTCATTTAACAATATTTAAGCATGAAGCTCTAAACTAATATCATAGAATGCATGGCATAGCAAATAAGACTTCTAGCAAGCATAGATGAGTTTCTAACCCTAACTTCAAGCCTTGGCCGAAACTTCTAAAGCATGGTTCTAGGTTTCATTTAACAATATTTAAGCATGAAGCTCTAAACTAATATCATAGAATGCATGGCCTAACAAATAAGACTTCTAGCAAGCATAGATGAGTTTCTAACCCTAACTTCAAGCCTTGGCCAAAACTTCTAAAGCATGGTTCTAGGTTTCATTTAACAATATTTAAGCATGAAGCTCTAAACTAATATCATAGAATGCATGGCATAGCAAATAAAACTTCTAGCAAGCATAGATGAGTTTCTAACCCTTACTTCAAGCCTTGGCTGAAACTTCTAAAGCATGGTTCTAGGTTTCATTTAACAATATTTAAGCATGAAGCTCTAAACTAATATCATAGAATGCATGGCATAGCAAATAAGACTTCTAGCAAGCATAGATGAGTTTCTAACCCTAACATCAAGCCTTGGCCAAAACTCTAAAGCATGGTTCTAGGTTTCATTTAACAATATTTAAGCATGGAGCTCTATCACATAATGGTTTACACATCATGAGAAAATATAATCAACCATGGTTAACATTTTTAACTCTCCTCAACCCTTGTTTCATGTCGTGGTCGAACTTACAAAACCTAATCCTAGGTTTTAAGCAACATAAAAACATGGAAAAACACTCGAAAACTACTTGTACTATAGGTGAGGGAGATACTTACTTCCTCTTGCTTGGTTTACTAAGAAAATACCCTTGGTGAAGAAGAAGAAGAAGAAAGCTTTTGCTTCTAGAACTCCTTTTTTTGCTTATCTTGCTTGTAAGGGAAAGTAGGTTTTAAGAACTTCCCTTTGTGAAGTTTTCCTAGGAAGAAAACCTTTAGCTTGAATTCGAAAATGGGAGAGGGGAAGCTTGGAGTTTCGGTGAAGGAAGAAGAAGGAGGAAGAAGGAAAAGAATAGCTTTTCTTTCCCTTACTTCTATTTATTCCAAATGAAAGGGAGAAGGGAAAACACCTTTTCATTCTTCCCTTCATTTATTCTAAATGAAGGGAGAAGGGAAAATGAACTCTTCATGCTAAGTGAAGGGGAGAAAGGAAAGATAAACTTTTCTTCTAAGTGAAGGGAGAAAGGTGTCCCTTCACCATTCCTACCCTTAACTACAATTTCTCTTTCCTTTCTACCAATACTTCCTCTGGAGCTAATGGTTCTCTCATACTACATAAAGCTTTGTCACCTACTAAAAGGTTCAAGGTTCGAACCTTGGCAATGCTTCTTTTTGGTTCTATTTTCTCTAATTAATAATTTTTTTTGAAAGAGCCCACATAAAGCCCATTCTGATCATGCAAAAATTTATATAAAGTTACTTGAGACTTTATGGGTGTTACAGCTAAGCCATTTAGTTTGGTGAGGTTTCTAAAGTTAGTGTGGGGCATTCTCCTATATCATAGCCAGGTTTCCTCTTTTTATGTCAAGTGGCACTTAAGTGAGGAGCTGGCTAGGTTAATTGTATGAATATTATTATTCCTAAGTCATTTTAATTTTATTATAGAGTCTTTCATATGTTTAATTAAACATTCAGTAGATGTAAACCTAATCTTATACTCTAAATCACACAATTGACTAACACTGAGTAAGTTAAATTTGAAAATTTTGATAAGTAGTATTTTATGAATAATGAAATTAGATTCTAGTTTAATGTTACCTTTCCAATTATCTTCAATTTGTTGCTGCTTCCAAAGGCAACTCTTCCTAATCTTTTGAAGGTTAATTTTGTGAGCATTGCTTGATCCCCTTTCATGTGTCGGGAGTAATCACTGTCCAATATCCATTTAGATTCCTACAAAGAGTAGGATATTTTTTAGCTCAAGTGTGAACTTAGTTTAACTTAATTTATTTTAATTTAATTTAAGTTTAAAGTTAATTTGTTAAGCTTTTTAAGTTTTAATTTTAATTTAAAGTTAATTTGTTAAGCTTTTTAAGTTTTAATTTTAATTTAAAGTTAATTTAATTTTTAATTTATCCTTATTCATCTCACTCGGTCTAAGTTTTCAGACAACGGGATCCTATTATTTTGTGAGATGAGTTAAGTTGAATTCATGATTTGGTTTAACTTATGTTAGATTCAAGTTTAGCTTTGGGTTCAACAAATAGACATACTTTAGATAAACGTCTAAACCATGGTGAGTTACCTGGACATCATTAGAAGAGTAACCACGCCTTCAAATTTTTTCAAATAGTCCTATCCACTGAACTTAATATAAAATTTTGGTCTAACCTGTTAGGATTAGTAAGGGGTAGCTTCAGTTAGTTCTATTAAGCTAAATGCACCAGGTCGAAGTCATAACTTCCTAGATATGCATAGATAGAACTTCCCTAATCTACTATCATCTAAAACTTCTCTAATATGGATTATCAAGTTAAACTTTTATCCCTATTTATCCTAGTCCTAATTACCTAGCTAGGTAAATTATTATTTTTGGAGGTGTCAACTAATTTAAAGCCTCCCCCTGAATTATTAAACTTTGAGTTTTAGATTTTAGGTTTGTGTCGATTTGTTTTATAGTTATAATTGTTGGTGCAATATTCCCTAGGTCAAGGTTGACCTAGTTGACTGAGCTTGAATTGGTTCAAGCTTGAGTCTTGATGTTTGGGTTTCAATGTTTGACAATACATGGAGACAGGACATGGAGATTGCAGGTGCAATTGTTCATGTGGTGAAATTGTAAAGGAAAGTCAAGTAGGTCACGATTGACTGGATACTTGACTGGGAAATCTTGGTGAGTGAAGCCAGGCAGATGAAAAGTCCTAGTGAGTGAAGTTAGGCAGAAGAGAAATTCTGGTGAGTGAAGCCAGGTGAAAGACCTAGTGAGTGAAGCTAGGCAGAAGAGAAATCCTGGTGAGTGAAGCCAGGTGAAAGACTTAGTGAGTGAAGCTAGGCAGAAGAGAAATCCTGGTGAGTGAAGCCAGGTGAAAGACCTAGTGAGTGAAGCTAGGTAGAAGAGAAATCCTGGTGAGTGAAGCCAGGTGAAAGACCTAGTGAGTGAAGCTAGGCAGAAGAGAAGTCCTAGTGAGTGAAGCCAGGCAGACGAGAAGTCCTGGTGAGTGAAGCCAGGCAGACGGGAAGTCCTGGTGAGTGAAGCCAGGCAGACGTGAAAGACCTAGTGAGTGAAGCTAATCAGAAATGAAGTCCTGGTGAGTGAAGCCAGGCAAGGAAAATCCAGATAGATCAAGGATGATCGGACAGCTGGTGTTGGGAAGTCCAAGTAGGTAAAAGGGATTGACCAGATACTTGGCACGAGGAAATCCAGATGGGTCAAGGTTGACCAGACATTTGGTGGAAGTCCAAGTGGGTCAAAAGGATTGACCGGACGCTTGGTAAGGGAGTCCTAGTAGGTCAAGGGTGACCAGATGCTAGGCATGATGAACCATGAACCAACAGGTTATGGTTGACCGGATGTTGGTTTGAGGGACGTTTGGACTTGATTTGGCAAGTCTTACATGGGTTGGATCGATCAACCGATCGATTGGCTCATGCCCAATCGATCGGTCGATCGATTGGGAGAGTCCCCGCGATAAGCCTTCTCCCAATCGATCGATGGATCGATTGGGGAGAAGTGTCACACGAACAGAAAGCCTCTCAATCGATCAGTGGATCAATTGGGAGCCTCCAATCGATCAATGGATCGATTGGGAGTCGCGATTCTACGCGATAAAGGCTGAATCGATCAGCCGATCGATCCAGGCGATTACCGAGAGCACAGAGGCGCTCTGGATCGATCGATCGATCGATCCAAAGCGTCCCCGATCGATTGGGAGCAATCCAATCGATCGGGATCCGACCGTTGGCGTCGTATTTAGCTGCTGGCGAGCTGTTCTCTCACGGCTTCTTCTCCAGCGAGCACAGATCTTCACAGAGCTTCTCCACAGAGTTCTCACCGCCAATTCTTGAAGTTCTTGGAGGTTCTTCCAAGTCAAGAGGCGGATCTACAGCGAGAAGAAGAAATCTAGGGTTAGGATTTTCTTGTGCAAACTTGTAAGATTTTGCTTGTATTTTGTTCCCTTTCCCTTTCTTCTTGTAGTGTGAACTTGTAGGGCTTCTCCGCCTTTGGTAGTTACCATAAAGGAGTGTTTTCATAGTGGAGGGTGCGTGAGTGTGTGGATCCTTGGATTAGTCACCTCTTGTGAGGTGGATACCAAGTAAATCCTCTTGTTAGCGTTGTGTATTTTGTTTCTCTGTATTTTCCACTGCATATCTTGAAGAAACAAGCAACGAAGAGCACGAGGATCGCGCCGAGCTATTCACCTCCCCCCCTCTAGCTACATAATCAGTCCCAACAACTGGTATCAGAGTCAGGCCGCTCTTCACCAGAATCATCGTCGAAAAGGGAAAAGAGCTAGAGGGTGAAGAAGTTGGAGCAATTCTACAAGTCGAAGACTTCATCAAAAGGCTCAACTTAAATGGAATTCCAAGACGGGCTTGGATTTGATACAAGGGTGCCTCCATCATTCTTTTCAACAAGCTTCGATCTTTGGAAATCAAGGATCAAGAATTTCTTGATGATGGAGATAGAGCAATGGTTTGCTCTAATGGAAGGATTTGAAGCTCCAACAAACTCCAAGGGCAAGCCTCTCAAGAAAAGCAAATGGAGTCAAGAGCAAGTTCAAAGGAGCAAGGCAAATGATAAAGTGACCAAGCTTTTGGTCAATTTATTGCCAAGCAATATTTTGGCTCAAGTTGGAGAATTCAAGGATGCCAAGGAGCTTTGGAGCAAATTGGCAAAGATTCATGAGATCCCCTCCACTATACCAAACTAAGAAGAATCCAAAGAGGGTGACTCATTGGATCAAGACCAAGAGGAAGAGGACTACGAAGTTGAGAGATGCTCAACTTCCGAAGAAGAAGTCCAACAAGCTTCATCTTCAAAGGAATTAAATGAAAAAGGCAAAGAGGGAGCATACTCTTTGTTTCACATACAAAATGAAGATGAAGAAGCCTCCACCTCTAGGATTGAGGGGGAGCAAATTTCGGTGACACCGGATCAAGGAGAAGGAGAAGTCTCCACATCCGGGTCAAGAGGAGAAGAGGATGAAGAAGCTTCCACCTCCACAAGTCAAGTAAAATCAATGGGAGGAAAATCATTTTCGGATCAAGAGGAAGCCTCTTCCTCCGGATCAAAAGGAGAGGATGTCATCCCTACACAGGAAGGTATAAATGTTTCAATTAAAAATAAAAATCATATTATATGTTTTGAGTGTAGGGAACATGGGCATTACAAGAGTAAGTGTCCTAAATTGGCCAAGAAGAAGGGCCAAGTGGCACCAAAGGCCAAGGAAAAGCCCAAAGAGACCGCTCCCGAAACAAAGAAGAGCAAGGAGCACATTGTGTGCTTTTTGTGCAACCAAAAGGCACATTATAGAAGTCAATGTCCCAAGGGAAAGAAAGCGGTCAAGTCTCAAGAAGGAAACACAAATCGAGGGGGAGGCTCCAAGGTAAAACGAAAGGTATCATTTATTGAGCCTACCCCTTTAAATAATGGTAAAAAGCATGTTAGTTCTAATTTATATCATTTCAATGCTATTTACCACAAAAATAGGAAGCATGATAGCATTAAAGAAAATCATATGGCTCTTCATGCTAAAACTACTCAATCTAGGGCTAAGAAGGTAGATAACCAACTAGGAAGTAATCCTAAGGATGTTACGTATTTACCTAAGAAAAAGAAAAATCAAGGTTTGAGTGAAAGACCCAAGGTTGAGGAATTATGGAGAGAAAATCAAGTCTTAAGGTCAAGACTTGATAAATTGGAAAGGACCCTTAGAAAGATCACAAATAATACACAAGGGTCCAAGAGTCAAAACCTAGGTTTAGGACAACAAAAGTCATCCAATGGCCATAGAGGTTTGGGATACAAACTTAAGGCTAAGAAGGATGTAATTTCTTACCATAGGGTTCCATATAACTATGGAACCGAGTCTAGGTCTAAGGGTCAAGTCAAAAGTACAAGGGAAGTTATCCCTAGGAGTATTTTTGCAACTAAGGTGACTAAGACTTCTAAGAAGTCTAACAAAGTCACTAAAAAGGTCACAAGAGAAGAAATCCCTAGGGTTGACCTAGAAAAGGTGACCAAGGCTTCTAAGAAGCCAAACAAGGTCATTAGAAAGGTATCTAGGGAAGTTATCCCTAGTGAGTACCTAGAGCATCCAAGGAGCACCAATAGATTTTGGGTTCCTAGGAGCATTTTCTCTACCGCTTAGATGGGTTAGAGAGTATCAACTCAAATTAGGAGGGTAGTTAACCCAACTTTGATGAAGTTGACACTCGAAGAGCATTTTCAAGGTATTATCAACCTTTGAAAATGAAGTGGAGTTTCATTTACTCTTTGGAAGAGTAAAATGTGCCATAATTTGAAAGTCAACTTTAAATTAAATTGGCACAATTGGAAAAATCATAAGAACTACCAAGTTGGGATTTTGGTATGTTCTTAAGGGATTAAGGGCAAAAATTTAGGACTTGATCTCAATTGTTACTCTTTAAAAGAGTAATTTGTGTCAAAAGTTGAGGAATATGTTTAATTTAAATTGGCACAAATTAGAAAAGTAAAAGAAATGTCAAAATTGGATTTTGGCACTTTCTAGGGACTTAAGAGCAATCTAGGACTTAAATTTTAAGTTAGCCAAGGTTTTAGGATACTTAGATAGGTAATCTAGGTACTTTATTTATGCTAAAACTTGCCATGCTTTGTTTGTCCATTATATGTCATGACATCATATTTATTTTCTTTGGCATTCATACCTTATTATGAAAAATATAAAAATACCATGTCATGTCATACATACATCATATAGTCATAGGAAATTTTCTTTTGAAAATTATTTTTCTTTGATGTATGTCATAACATTATCATGCATTAGTTTATTCCTTGCAATTAAGGACTAATGGCATTTATTAACAAGTAACATCCTTGGTGGATGTTCATAACCTCAAAATACCTAGGTAGATATGCATGATCCCTAAATTAGGGCAAAACCAAGACTTACATCTTGCAAAGAACTATAAGGTGGCTTGTATGTGTTTTTGTACACATTAGATGCAAGTGAGATGTTAAGATGATGAACAAAACTCAAGATGTGATTTAGTGCATTCTTTTGAGTTTTAGGTTCATCAAAACACATAGTTATGTGTTTTCCAATCATTGGGAAAGCAATGTACAAGTCATGTGCATTGAGCCCAAGGAACATGGTTGGATATTGGTTTTGAAAATCATTTTAAAAGGCTTTTGGAAAACCTTGGTGAAGGCTATCTTTTGATAGTAATCATCATTGAATAGTTGAGCACGAACTTGAAGAAAACACTAAAGTGTTTACAAGTTTTCAAGTTTGTGTCAATCTTTGAAAATATGAAGTATTTTCTTAGAAAACTATTTTTCCTTGATAGTATATACCCTAAGGAATGTCTACATGAATTTTCATAATTTTTCGAATTTTGTAGAATTTTTGGGGAGTTTCTGAAATTGACTGAAATTGAATTTCAGCTTTTTCAGAGCTTCAATCGATCAGTGGATCGATTGGAGTGCCTCAATCGATCGGGCGATCGATTGAGAAGGCATCTCTCGCGAGCAGAAGCTCATTGGATCGATCAGCCGATCAATCCACGAAGACTGAATCGATCAGTGGATCGATTTAGTAGGGTTCAATCGATTGGGACCCAACTCCAATCGATTGGGGATGCTGATTTTGGCTGGGAAAGCTTGATTTCAGCATTTTGAATCCTTTTTAGTCTAGGGAACCATTCCTAGCCCCTCAAAACACATTTGTATACATTTAGGGGGAGTTTTTCATGATGAAAACAAGGATGAATTGGTTAAGGAAGACTAAGTAAAGGTTTAGGTTGAGGTTTGGTTTCATTATTGAATTTATGAACCTCAAAACTTCTATTTTGGGTTTCCTAAAGGTTTATGGATTCCAAGTCATTGTTGGTGCAATGACAGAAGTTACGTGCATGTCTTTAGGGGGAGTTACTCTTTAAGAACATGAAAAATTATTTTCATACACCTTGGAAGGTGGTTTAACCTTCGTTAGTGAAAATACTCAAGGTTGGGCATTTGAATACAATGGAGAGCAGATATCTTCATTGTTTAGTGGTATATTCTCAAAGATGAGCATTTAATGACAATAAATGGTATGTGACCTTTATTTGAATCGTGTTGTGAACAACGAGTGAAGTTGTGAACAACGGATGAGTAAATCTTTAGGGGGAGAGTTTCTTTTTGATGTGTGCCAATAGGGGGAGAATGTAGGATTAAGTTAGGTCTTCATTCTCATATTGGCATGAAGTAAGTTCAAGTTATGAGATTAGCCTAACTTACGAGTGGTATTGTTACGTGGTATTGTCAAACATCAAAAAAGGGGAGATTGTTGGTGCAATATTCCCTAGGTCAAGGTTGACCTGGTTGACTGAGCTTGAATTGGTTCAAACTTGAGTCTTGATGTTTGGGTTTCAATGTTTGACAATACATGGAGACAGGACATGGAGATTGAAGGTGCAATTGTTCATGTGCTGAAATTGTAAAGGAAAGTCAAGTAGGTCACGATTGACTGGATACTTGACTGGGAAGTCCTGGTGAGTGAAGCCAGGCAGATGAAAAGTCCTAGTGAGTGAAGCTAGGCAGAAGAGAAATCCTGGTGAGTGAAGCCAGGTGAAAGACCTAGTGAGTGAAGCTAGGTAGAAGAGAAATCCTGGTGAGTGAAGCCAGGTGAAAGACCTAGTGAGTGAAGCTAGGCAGAAGAGAAGTCCTGGTGAGTGAAGCCAGGCAGACGAGAAGTCCTGATGAGTGAAGCCAGGCAGACGGGAAGTCCTGGTGAGTGAAGCCAGGCAGACAGGAAGTCCTGGTGAGTGAAGCCAGGCAGACGTGAAAGACCTAGTGAGTGAAGCTAGGCAGAAATGAAGTCCTGGTGAGTGAAGCCAGGCAGGGAAAATCCAGATGGATCAAGGATGATCGGACAGCTGGTGTTGGGAAGTCCAAGTAGGTCAAAGGGATTGACCGGATACTTGGCACGAGGAAATCCAGATGGGTCAAGGTTGACCAGACATCTGGTGGAAGTTCAAGTGGGTCAAAGGGATTGACCGGACGCTTGGTAAGGGAGTCCTAGTAGGTCAAGGGTGACCAGATACTAGGCATGATGAACCAACAGGTCATGGTTGACCGGATGTTGGTTTGAGGGACGTTTGGACTTGATTTGGCAAGTCTTACATGGGCTGGATCGATTAACCGATCGATTAGCTCATGCCCAATCGATCGGTCGATCGATTGGGAGAGTCCCCACGATAAGCCTTCTCCCAATCGATCAGTGGATCGATTGGGGATGAATCGATTGGGGAGAAGTGTCGCGCGAACAGAAAGCCTCCCAATCGATCAGTGGATTGATTGGGAGCCTCCAATCGATCAATGGATCGATTGGGAGTCGCGATTCTGCGCGATAAAGGCTGGATCAATCAGCCGATCGATCCAGGCAATTCCCGAGAGCACAGAGGCGCTCTGGATCGATCGGTCGATCGATCCAAAGCGTCCCCGATCGATTGGGAGCAATCCAATCGATCGGGATCTGACCGTTGGCGTCGTATTTAGCTGCTGGCGAGCTGTTCTCTCGGTAGAACTTCCACAGCTTCTTCTCCAGCAAGCACAGATATTCACAGAGCTTCTCCACCAAGTTCTCACCGCCAGTTCTTGAAGTTCTTGGAGGTTCTTCCAAGTCAAGAGGCGGATCTACAGCGAGAAGAAGAAATATAGGGTTAGGGTTTTCTTGTGCAAACTTGTAAGCTTTTGCTTGTATTTTGTTCCCTTTCCCTTTCTTCTTGTAGTGTAAACTTGTAGGGCTTCTCCGCCTTTGGTAGTTACCATAAAGGAGTGTTTTCATAGTGGAGGGTGCGTGAGTGTGTGGATCCTTGGATTAGTCGCCTCTTGTGAAGTGGATACCAAGTAAATCCTCTTGTTAGCATTGTGTATTTTGTTTCTCTGCATTTTCCGCTGCATATCTTGAAGAAACAAACAACGAAGAGCACGAGGATCGCGTCGAGCTATTCACCCCCCCCCCCCCCCCTAGCTACATAATCGGTCCCCACAATAATAGACTTGGTTATAGGTTGAGTTTAGATTAATTTTATTTTTATTTAATTTAGGTTTAGTTTTATTTTATTTGATTTTATACTTTAGGTTTGAATTTAGTTTTGAAGGTTTAATTTTTGAGATTAAGGGTGAGTTATTTGATTTATTTTGATTTAGGTAGTGTATTTTATTTTGTGGTACATAGTATTGATTAAGTTATACTTGCGTAGTTAGGCACGCTTTTCGAACCCAAGATTTGGATAGTTTTTTATTTTGAGTTAGGGTTGGAAATGATTTAAAAGTATAGTTAGACTTATATCCAAGTCCGGATTTATTGTACACCACTGTTTGAGATCCAAGCATCATGTTTAGATACTTATATCCTAAGGTAAACTTTTTCAATTATTTTTTAAACTCTTTAACTTGACTTTTCAAGATAGACTTTTCTTCCTCAAGATTTGTAGCTTGAGTTAAATTTCTATTTTAAACTTGGTCAGTTAAGGAGGTCAAGCTCAGTTGTTCCTTAAGGGTGTTATTTTCCTTAAGGAGGAGTTTAGCGCATTCTTCAATTTTTGTTAATTTCTTGTTCAAGTAGGAAATAATGTTAAAAAATTTTACATTATAATTAAATGCTACCAGTTGGTTCATCTAAACCAGATGTTGATCCATTGCTCAATTCGTATTGAGACTCTTCTTCTTGATCCAATTTGCCTCTAGTTGTCATCAGCGTGAGGTAGTTAGCTTGCTTTGGTTTGTCTGCTTCCGACCCGTCCAAGGAAGACTCATCCCAAGTCATCTTGAGTGCTTTCTTTTGCTTTGTCTTCTTGATCTTGTCTTTGTTTGGGCATTTGTGTTTGAAGTGCTCCTTCTTGTTACAGTCATAGCATGTGATGTTTGCCTTTGAGTTGTTGGATGCAAACTTGGACATCTTCTTTATGCCACGTTTGGTGAAGTTTTTCTTACATATAGTGAACATCTTCTTTACCATGTTCACTGGCTGCTCTTCTTCATTTGATTCCGAGTCAGACTCATTTTTTGCCTCGGGTTTGGCTCCCTTCGAAGTACCCGCAAGAAATGTAATTCCTTTCTCGACCTTTGTGGAATTTGTTCGTGCAGCTCTAATTCACAAAATAATTTATCTAATTTTAATTTTGAAAGGTTCCTCGAGACCTTATAGGCATCTACGACCGATGCCCATAGTAAGTGTTCGAGGGAATGAGTTCATAGCATACCTAATAATGTCGTGGTTCTCGAGTTGATGTCCGATCATGTGCAGGAGATATCCTTGATCCTTACATGTAACTGGCTTGTGGTTTCATCATCATGCATTTTAATGTTAAATAAGGAATTTAGAAGTAGGTCTCCTTTAGTTACCTTGGCATCGTTAGTTACTTCGTGTAATTCGATGAGCTTGTCCCATAGCTCCTTTGCATTCTTGTGCGGGCCGACTCAGTTAAGTTCTTCTTTCATGAGTTCGTATTGGATCGTGTTGAAGGCTTTTGAGTCAATCTGGGCTTTCTTCTTATCTTCCGGACTCTATCTTTCTAGATTGAGTGGTACTTTAGTTGCTTCATCTATAGGCACCCGGTACCCTCGTCAGATGGTGAACCATTGCTCGATGTCAGCCTTCAAGTAAACTTTCATTCTCTTCTTTCAATACAAAAAGTCATTTTCATTGAATAGAGGAGGACGAGTAGTACTAAATCCCTCAAGTTGGGCCATTGATTACTGAAATAGAAAAATAGAAAGAGGTACCAAGAGTTGGTCTTGGATTAGTAGTGCTTGAGAGAAAAAAAACATATATCGACGACTCAAGGGGTGTTGCACCAACTTTGAGTAAAAATCAAACGAGAAATAATTATATGAAGAAGTAAATTTTACCAATAAAAATAAGATATGAAAAATTGAAATTTGAAAAGAGAAATGGTTCTCCTAGCTTGATTGGTGGTTGCACCAATTAAGAGCAGAACCTGGCTCTGATACTACTTGTTGGATCGAGATGTAGATGAGGAGGGGGGGAGGGGTGAATCACATAGTTTTCAAAACCTTTTTTTTCTTTTAAAATCAAAGTAAGTGTAGCAGAAATAAGAATAGAAACAGAAAAGGATAAGAACGCAAGCGGTTTACTTGGTTCAGAGCCTTCGGCGACTCCTACTCCAAGACCCAGGCCCCATAGACCTATCGTCGGATAATCCACTAAATAACTAATCCAAAACCACCAAAAGAGGGGATTGAGTACAAAGAAAATAGGAACAAATGTAACAAGCTACATTTTTCCTTTTTGCAGAAAGTAAATATAGAATTTAATTTTGTTACCCAATACTTTCGAAGATTATCATCTTAAGCTCAGTGTTGGACGGCTCCTCATTAGTAGTCGGATGCAGATGTCATAGTGGAGCAACAGTAGGAAGTTGGAGTAGCCAGAATTTCAAATGGGCGCATAGAAGCTCAAAGAAGAATTGATGAAGAATGCTTGGTCGAGCAGCACTTTTATAAGGTGTGGAAGACGCCTTTCATAGATAAAAGTTTATCCCAAAAAGTGTTGATCCTTATCGCCGATGAAGTTAGATTTTATCTGATGGAAGGCGCTTTCCATAGCACCAAGGCTCCCTCCATGAACAGTACTGAATGTGCATTCCGTCGATTGGAAGGCGCCTTAAGTACTGTTCACCCGAGGCTTTTTATGCTTCCTTTGCTCTGTAAAATATATTAGTTTAACATAATAATATTTAACCTGTAAAATAAAGTTAGCACAAAATTAATATGATTAATTTATGACTTAGACCCTATCCTCTAGACTAGGATCTAGTCACGGTCTCAATTTAGATTTTCGAAATGGGCTTAAATTGGACTTACACCTACTGCCCCTCAATCGGGATGCGTTCTCACTGAGTCACTTTCCTCCAGTTACTTACCTTCACTTACCAAGTGTCGTGTTACCTCCTTGACGTCCAATCTGACCCACCAGGTCTTCTTGCAGAGATCGCACATTTGAACATCCCAACCTCCTGCCAGAATCCCACATCTAGACTTCGCCAATCGGGAATCACACATCTCGACTGAACTTCCTACCTAGTGTTAGGTCCACTTAATCTGTAAGGTTAGTCAACCCTACACACTCGGTAAATGCATTAGATCACGATAATACCTAACTTAACTCATTTATCATTCATCAAACTTGAGTTCGACTGTTAGTGCAGATTGCACCAATAGATATATTGTGTCACTCAAAAATCTGGCTGTCGGTTCCACTCAAGTTTGGATTTTTATTGAGTTGTTTGGTTTATTTTTCTGCTACTTATATTTACAGTTTTCTTTCTATATCAGTTTTGAGTTTGTTAGAATAGTATGACTTTTACCTTGTTCAATTGAGTATATTCACATGTACATGTATACATACACGCATTATCATTCTTAGTTTATTGTCTTGGCTTTAAATGCTTTGATATCAATTATTTCCTTTATTATCACTAGGGATACCGTCTAATTTGGAGGACAAGTATACCCTTAGGGTGTGACGATTTATTGGCATCAGAGCATGGTTTAAGTTTGAATCCTAGGTTCTATGTTTTTGAGATCTCTATCTCATTTTGATTTATGATTTTTCAAGTTTGGGATGTAAGGTAAGCGGAAGGACATTTTAAGCTATAGGAAAGTAAGGTAAACCTCTAGTGATTATCTTACCTTTTGTGTTCACAACTTTGCGTAGGTTATTGTTAGACAAGTTGAAAGTCATAGAAATTGAGGTATGGTTACTTAGACTTCCTTCAATTTAGTTGGATTGTATAACTATTTCTATACCTATCTATTAGGTACTCACTGACTTGGTTAGCATGATGAAACTTAGTGAATCATCTTTATTCGCAATCTTGGTCGGGGTCGACCATGGACTCAACCAGTTGACACTTAGGACCCAAACCTAATACAAGTTGACACTTAGGACCCAAACCTAATGCAGAGGATGTAGATTCTTCTATGACACCAATTGAGACCAAGTTGGAAGGTAGGGGTCGGGCCTATCAATAACCTATTGGAGATCAAGGAGCACAGTCTCAGAAAATACTAACAACAATACTGTCTATGCCACTATCAATTGGGTAATGGACAAGGCATGTATATCCATACTATCTAGTTAATCGAGGATTGACATATCCTGTTCCATAGGGATTTTGAACCTGGACCGCTCATACCTAGTTAGATAACCTAGAAGACACATCTAGACAGTTGAGAGACTGTATTTCTCTACCTTTTTTTTGTATAGTTTGTTGTAAGTGGAGGAATCGAAATATAATTGTTTACAAGGCGATGATTAGTCAACTGGCCTAACTCTATCCCATGAGAGATTCTCACTCATGGACGAGTCATACATGTTTAGATAACCTCAAAGGTAAATTTAGGTATGTGACCCTTAATGATGCGGAGATGGGGAAACTAGCAGTTTATTACTTACGGGACCAAGCCACCACATAGCGGAAGATTGAAAAAGACAATCATCGAGGAGTAGGACGTCACTAGACGATGATTTTGTAAAGTTTTTTCAAATATAGTTATCTCTATGTTTGTAGTTCATCTTTAGGAATTCTTGAATTCTAAGTTGTGTGACCATAGTGTAATGGATTTCAACGCACTGGTTAGTCAACTCGTCTAATAGTGCCCCCACTAAGTATCTCAAGACCTTGACCATATATTCATTCATCTAAGATCTTGAAGTCTATATTCAGATCAGAATGTTTGACCCTTTTGTCGACTCTTGTAGGAGAACATTTATGGTAAGATCATGAGAGTTGTAGTGATACCTTTATAGTAGTTACTTGTGTCTAGCTAAGAAGTTAAGAGTTACCCTTGGACCTTGGTGGTCATACCCTCATGATTGAGCTACGAATACTAGAAAATAATGGAATTTAAAATCCATTTTGGCATGGACTGGTTGATCACTTATGGCGCTACAGTCAACTCAACTATTGAGCAAGGGTAATACCCATGCAACCCCAGGATGAACCATCTTTGAAATTGATCGAGACTAATGATGAAGGAATACCTTGTTTCGACCTAATAAGACAAGGAATTGCTCTCTCATGGATGTGGGAGGTATCCGCTACCGTTGATAAGATTTAATAAGGATAGTATATCACTTTTCTCTAACGTTTGTATAGTTCGAGAATACCCAGATATTTCTAGATGAACTCCTTACCTTACCACCTGCAAGGTAAGTGGAGTTCATGATTAAGTTACTTCCGGGGTTGGCTCCAATATCTGTAGCCTCATGTCGCAGGGTGCCAAAGAATCTATGAGAATGAAAATTACAAGAGTTGTTAGACAAAGGATTTATTCTTCTCATCGTCTCTCTTTGGGGAGTTTTCATTTTCTTCGTTGAGAAGATGGATGAATCACTGAGATAGTTTAGGAAGTTCAGACCACTTAATATAGAGATCATCAAGAACAAATACCCCTGGCCATGGATAGAGGATTTGTTTGATCAACTTAAGGACACATATGTATACTCTAAGATAACATTAAGATTTGGCGGTCATTAACTTAGAGTAAAGGTTGAAGATGTATAGAAGATGACGTTCTTCATACGATAAGAGCATTGCGAGTCCTTGGTGATTCCATGTGGACATATCAATGCTCCAGCCACGTTCGTGGATTCGACAAACCCGGTGTTGTTAGGGTATTTTGATCAACTTGTCACAGTTCATAGGTGACATCTTGATATATATTCAAGATTGAAGGAAGAGCATATTCAAGATGTTATGGAGGGATCACTAATATGTGAAATTCAGTAAATATATAACTTGGTTATCCTCCGTGGGATTTCTCAGATAGAAGGTTTCTTGCAAAAGACATTTTCATGGATCCTCAAAAAGGAGGCGTTGTTACAAGTTGGGAAGTTAGAGCACTTATGGGTGTCTATGATTTCTTAGCCACCTTTTTGGTCACACGCATCAAGGAAGCACTAGTTGGTGGTCAACACCTAAAATTCTGAAATAGTGAATGTGATTTAGGACTAAAGACCAATTTCAAAGATGTAAATGAGACTCCTCTATTTTTGAGGAAGATTGTGTGTTCCCAAGACACACTGATTAAAGAAGATCTGCACTGAGAAACACATCGATCATGCTTCATGGATCGTTTGGGAGATACTCATATGTATCAAGACCTAAAGCACTTCTACTAGTATAATGGTAGGAAGAAGGATATTGTAAACTTTGCATGTCGATGCTTAGTGTGTCAACTGTTGGACCCTGTGGTAGTTTTGATGTGATCAACCAAGTTGGTTAGGTCCTGCTGTGTTTGATTCCTGTGTCTGAGTGTGCAGGAGCTTAGGAGCACAGGAAGTCGAGCAGAAGACACTGCTAGCGTGAAGGACGGCACGGGAAGGGAGCCGACGGGCTCGGTGCGTCCGAAGGATGAGAGAGCTGCGGAAGAGTACTCCGGTGGGCGTGAAGAGCGTGCACGGCGTTCGAGGGACGTTAAGCCGGGACGAAAGGCTGCTCGAGGAGAAGGCCGGGAATTGGATTCGGGTGAGCCCTATTCCGGTTGACCGAAATCACCCAAAAGATCGGAGCATCGGAAGCCCACGCAAAGGAGCTGGAAAAAGAAGCTGAGCTGGAAAATCTAGCTCAAGGCGCCTTCAACAGTCTTGAAGGCGCCTTCAACTTGAAGGCGCCTTCAAGGCTTGTTTAAGGTGCCTTGAGCCTGGTCAAATCGACCGTTTGGCTTTGGATAGAGTTCTATCCGAACACTTGCTTGGAGGCGCCTTGGACCATTGTTGGAGGCACCTTGGAGCTTCGGGATAGACTTTCCAGAGGCTATAAAAGGACCCCTGGACCTAGGAATTAATTTATTGATTCAAGCTTTCAATTCCTAGCAACTTGTGAGTTCATTAAGTGTGTAAAAAGGCTTCTCCGCCTACAGTGAAGGAGACTCTGCTAGTGCGATCTTCGATTGTCCTGGATTAACAACCTCCTTGGTTGTAACCAGGTTAAACCTCGGTCTTCCGTTTTATTTCTGCCTTTAATGTTATATAGTTGCTAGTTATTTTTACTGTTGATTTTATTTCTGAGTTGGAATCCGAGGAGGGTATAGTTTGTTTTTGATTTCAGCAATTCACCCCCGTCTTGTCGGCCTCTGCTACACCTACGATTGGTATCAGAGTCTGATCGCCTCAGAAGGACTAACCGCCAACTGAAGCACTACGATCAAGACGATGGCCGGAGCGAACATCCATTCCCCGAAATTCGACGGAGACTTCGCCACATGGAAGCGTAAAATGGAGGTATTTTTTAAAACAGATTTTGATATTCTTATTACAATGAAATATGATTTTATAGCGCCGAAAGACAAAGAAGAAAACACATGAAGCAAGAAGGAGCAAGCCGATTTTGTCGCCAATGGAAAGGCTAAGTCCCATATACTCAGTGTACTGCCACCTCAGGAGGTAAATCGGATCGGAAGCTACGCCTCCGCGAAAGATCTCTGGGAGAAATTCCTCGAGCTTCACGAAGGTACCTCCGAAGCAAAGCTAGCCAGGCGCGACATCCTCCGAACTCAGTTAACGAACCACCGGATGAACCAAGGCGAGAAGGTAGCGCAACTCCAAGCGAGAATCAAAGAACTGATAACTCAACTCACCAACCTTGGAGAAGAAGTAACGAACCGGGACTCAATTTGATACGCGCTCAACGCCTTCCCGAGAACTCCCGAGTGGGCCTCCTTAGTAGATGCTTACTACATCTCTAAGGATCTCGAGGTAAGTACATTGGAACAATTGTTTTCAACCTTCGAACTTCATGAATCTCGACTTGCAGAAAATCTAGTAGAGAAGTCAAACCTCAACATTGCCCTACGAGCCGAAAAGGACGATCTTGACTCCGAAGCGACAATCGACGAAAACGAAGCTGCATTAATGGTAGGACATTTTAATAAATTTTTTAAATCTAACAAATTTAGATCGCAGTCAAGTAAACATCGTCAAAAGAGAAGGACAGTGTAACACCTCTAGAAAGCCTAGAAGGGTAATGGGAGTACGAATGAAAAGAGGATGTAAATACTCTATGTTAAATATTAAGATGGATTTAGATGATTAAAACTTTATGAAAGAAAAATAAAGTTGAGAATATAATCATCTATGCATGATTTAAAATGTATGGAATTAATGTAGACAAAAGGAAGAAATATGAGATAATATGTACATGTATGAAATATTTATGCATAATGCATAATATGGAAATATACGAATTATTATGTACAAAAGAAAATAAAATGTTAGAAGAGAGATTGAACCTTGGACCTCTTGTAAGGAACATGTATAGGATACCAAAGGGGATAGGAGAATTATTGATAAGGAGAGAAAGGATTAAGTAGTTAAGAATAAGAAAGGATTCTTTTTACTTAAAAGAAAAGGAAGTAAAAAGAAGTAAAAATATGCATAACCAAGTTTTGATCCTTGGTTCTCTTGTGGATACATGCATGTGTTAACCAAGTGGGATAGAAGAGGATATTGTAAGAGGAGAGATAGAAAATTTTATTAAAGGAGAGAAAAGAGAGAAATTAAGGGAAAGAAAAGAGAGAACTAAAAGGCATATCTCTAGAATATTCTTGTCATTTAAGGGGAGAAATGAATAGGGAGGATGAATCAAGTCAAGTTCCTTCCCCTCCTTTTAGTATAAATAGGCATGGAGGGGGGCTTCAACTTCATCCTCAACCCACTCATCCTCCTCTCCTCCCTTTGTGCCGAGACCTCCCTCTTCCTCTCTTTTCTTCTTGTTGCCGAGCAACACAAGAGGAAGGAAGCTCCTCTTCCTTCTCACTCCCTCCCTCTTCTTTCTTTCTTGTTGTTGCCGAGCAACACAAAGAGGAAGAAGCCTCTTCTTCCTCCTCCTCTCCACCAAAAGACCTAGCCACTCCTCTCCTCCATTGGTGCCGAGCAAAGCAAGCAAGGAAGAAAGGTTCACAAGCAAGTTCTCAACTCTAGGAAACTTAAGCGAAGAAGGTAAGCTTCCCCTCACCTGTGGTACAAGGCTTTTTATATATTTTTCATATTTTATGAGGATTTTAAAACCTAGAAACAAGTTTGAGAAAATTCGGTTAAGAAAAGCCTTCGAAATCTAGTAAGGTTTAACTAAATCTACACTACATGATAGATTTTCTATGCCATGGAAAAGGGATCTTCTTCATGATTTTACACCTATATGATGCTTGATCAAAGGAGTACTTAACCCTAGAATTTCGGCCAAAAATATTTTTAAGAGGCTAGGGAAATTATTGTTTTACCCAACTAGTACGAGGTCCTCCCTATGAAATGTTAAGGATCATGTATTAGTTTTCTTGCTTAGAAGATAATTGAAAATAAAAGAAAACCCACTCCTATATTTCGGCCAAGGAAGGGTTTAGGGTTAGGAAGACCCTTAAATTTAAATAAACATGCTCATGTGATAGAATACAAAGATCTTAAAAGATTCGTACATTGAATATTGTTAGAACTTCATGAATTCTTTCTTAGGGTTTTCGGCCATGATGAAATGGATAGCTTAGAAAAGCTTAAACAAAATGTTAATATGTTCAAGACCTTTGTGGGGTCATGATATGAAAGTTGATTAATGCTCTCATATTTAATTGGAATGTAGAAAATGAGTACATGATATAAGACAAGTAAGATCACAAGAGTCCTAGCTTATTTATGATCCAATTTTATGTATGATATTCTTAGTAACTTTTGCCATGATATTTACTTAAGCTTTCCATGCTTTAAGTCACTTAAGAGACCTAGCTTAAGGACTAGTAGGTTTCGGCCATGAAGGAAATAAAAGAAAAAGGGAAAGAAACCTAGGATATGCTATGAAATTATGTTATATGCCATGATATGTGATAGCATAGGAAATGTTATACATAATGAGAAAAGAATGAAATTTATGTTATGTAAATGCCATGATATGTGATAGCATAGGAAATGCTATACATAATGAAGAAATGCTATGTTATGTAATATGCCATGATATGTGATAGCATAAGGAAATGCTATACATAATGAAGAAATAAAACTATGTTATGTAATATGCCATGATATGTGATAGCATAAGGAAATGCTATACATAATGAAGAAATAAAACTATGTTATGTAATATACCATGATATGTGATAGCATAAGGAAATGCTATACATAATGAAGGAATAAAATTATATTATGTAATATGCCATGATATGTGATAACATAAGGAAATGCTATACATAATGAAAAGAAACGAAAAAGGAAATGCATGAAAGATTGTTAAGGACATGATATGATAGTTATGCATGATATGTTATTTTGTATGGTTTGTACCAAGGGTGGGCTCCGTAAACGCCCCGGGGTCGATGGAATAAGACTCGGGCCTCGTCAGTAATGGGCTTCTGAATGCCCTAGGTCGATGGAGTAAGACTCGGGCCTAGTATGTATGTAGGGTAGGGTTCAAGACTTGCTACCTTGGACCTACTTAAGAAGCACGCGCATGATGTATGTGGTACAAACCGGGATCCCCTCAATGATGATATTAATTTCAAGTATTTATAAGTATAAGTTTTCAAATTCATGATGCATTGCCTACATATGTGCTTTAAATTACCTGATGATTAGATATAATGCCATGTGATATTATGATATGAATATGATACTCTTGTATGTTATATGCTTATGATACTACGCATGATATTAATATACGATGATTCGGTTTTAGTGAGTAGGAAAGGAACTTACTGAGCCATGAGTGCTCATAGCTTACTTTCCTTGTACCGCAGATAAAGAAGCTGGATGAGCTAGAGGAGCAACAGGAGGAGCAGATAGTGATGTGTGTGGTGGTGGCTCGGCAAAGAACGATCCGGACAAATTAATATGATTAGTTATAGAATCAACATATGCACATTTGAACAAATCAGAATATGTGATATTATGCTTAATAAATTAAATTCTTTAAAGTTTTTATTCTTCCGCTGTTATAGTAAAACATGTACGTAAGTAGTATAAGAACGTAGCGCCGCCTTTGGTTGGGTAAGAAGGGTGGGGCGTTACAGTTGGTATCAGAGCGAAGTTTTGCCAGCTCACTACACACACATCAAGTTCCATTCCTGTCGCTCCAAGTAAGTACAGTTGCTTAATTTATTTGTATGCGAAAATTTGTATGATACTCTAGGATGCATGAATGGTAGCCTAGGAAGGATACCTTGAGCTATACCCTAGAGAATGGTACATGATGATAAGTAGGTAATATTCTAGGATGCATGAATGGTAGCCTAGATACAAGAACCTTAGGCTATAACATAAGAGGAATAATGAATCTTTAAAATCTTGTAGAAATGGACTATATCCCGTTCGAATACGATTCCGAGGATGTGGAATATTCTGGCGAATACCTCAAGTTCGCGGATGAACCTGAGATGCTGGAATACTTCGACGCGGGATCTCCGGAACACGGTGAGTTCGGAGAGGAAGATCTCGAGGAAATCGAGGAAGGGAATTCGGATGATAATGAAGAAGAAGATGCAGAAATTATGGAGTATTATGAAGAAGAGAACGAGTTTCCTGAGATGGTCGAGGATGAAATTGACCTTGCTGAATACATGGAAATGGGCTTCAACCCCAACGATATAATAGACTTCGAGTGGGGACTGAACAACCTCGAGGAGGAACTAGACGAAGACCCGATGGAACTGGACGAACCTGTTGAAGAAGACGAGGGAATGGATGAAGAGACAATAATCGACCCGGAAGAGGCATCGGAGATTCAACCTCCGATAATGCCTGATCCACCCCAGGATAGTCTGGGCAAGTCGATACAAGTTGGGTTGATAATGACTACTGCTCTCATGTCCTTTATGGCAGGAGTAGTCGCAACCTACCTGACCTTTTAAGAGAAGAAGTTATGTAATAAAAGCTTTTGATGAATAAAAAGAGTAGAAATGGTATCAATTTAAGTATAAGAATGATATTACCATCGGCTAGATCTTGACGTGTAAGAATGATAAGGTAATCAAAAGATGATATGACAACCTAAGAAAGAATACCTCAACATGGCATGAAACCTAGACATGATATGTTAGGATATTCATGCATAAGTGATAACTTAGGCTAATCTTGTTATCATTAGATATGGCTAGAAGACGAAATGCCAGAACAGAGGAGACCGTACCTCCACCTGATTGGGCACAAGTAGTTACTGAGCTACAACGACAGCTTACGGAACAGCAACAAATGATTGCTGCCATGATAAATCAACAAGGGAATCCCGCTACCCCAAATCAGAATAATACGCCAAACATACCAGTAGTGGAACCGGAGCCAGTGGCAGCACCAGTACCACCAGTGAATCTGGCACCGGTAGTTCGTCCGGAAGCGTATATAATCCAGTGGCAAAGACTGAGGCCGGAGAAATTCTCTGGAAATTGTGAAGCATGGGACGCACAAGCTTGGTTTAAGACGATGGAGAGCATGGTAGAACTATTGGACTGGCCTGAGCATGAAAAGGTCAAATGCGTATCCTTCTGTCTCACAGGAGACGCCCGAATGTGGTGGGACAGAGTGAAAGTGAAAAGGCCAGTGAATCAAATGAGTTGGGCAGATTTTGAGACGGAATTCTTCGAAGAATTCTTCCACACTCGGGTGACAAGTAGGCACTATGATGAATTCACTGAATTTCGGCAAGGTGACCTAACGGTGGAAGAAGCGATAAAAAGATTCAACCGCCTGGCGCGACTCTGCCCGGAATTAGTTAGGACGGAAGGAGAAAGGGTCAGGCTTATGCTAAAGATGCTCAGACCCGAGATAGCACTTAATGTGGCCGGCGGAGTTAACAGACCACGGACCACAGAAGAGTTAGTTAGCAGTGCCCTGAATACTGAACACTACCTGAAGGCACTAGACAAGGACAAGAAGCAAGCTCAGAAGGAAGAACTGGAAAATGTTAAAGCCAACTGGAAAGGGAACCACGGCGGAAAGGGAAAACGACGGAATGACACTGAGATTGGTCCGTCCAACAAGCAGCTCAAGTTTTCTCTGTGCAATACATGTGGGAAGAAACATCCAGGGACATGTCGTACGGGCACTAATAGGTGCTACAACTGTGGGATAGAGGGTCATAAAGCAAAAGACTGTCGTAAGGGCAAAATTAAATGCTACGACTGTGGACTAGAAGGACATCTATCTAGAGACTGCCCTACTAAAGCACCACAGTATGTTTCGAATCAAGGCGGTCCCGCAAGGTTACACCAACTGCAGACTTCCATTGAGGGACCCTCAATAAGTCAAGGGAGATTAGAAGCTCCACCAACATCTAAGGGAATCTGAGCAGAAATTGTCATTCTAAGTTCGGGGACGAACTTTCAATAAGTAGGGGAGATTGTAACACCTCTAGAAAGCCTAGAAGGGTAATGGGAGTACGAATGAAAAGAGGATGTAAATACTCTATGTTAAATATTAAGATGGATTTAGATGATTAAAACTTTATGAAAGAAAAATAAAGTTGAGAATATAATCATCTATGCATGATTTAAAATGTATGGAATTAATGTAGACAAAAGGAAGAAATATGAGATAATATGTACATGTATGAAATATTTATGCATAATGCATAATATGGAAATATACGAATTATTATGTACAAAAGAAAATAAAATGTTAGAAGAGAGATTGAACCTTGGACCTCTTGTAAGGAACATGTATAGGATACCAAAGGGGATAGGAGAATTATTGATAAGGAGAGAAAGGATTAAGTAGTTAAGAATAAGAAAGGATTCTTTTTACTTAAAAGAAAAGGAAGTAAAAAGAAGTAAAAATATGCATAACCAAGTTTTGATCCTTGGTTCTCTTGTGGATACATGCATGTGTTAACCAAGTGGGATAGAAGAGGATATTGTAAGAGGAGAGATAGAAAATTTTATTAAAGGAGAGAAAAGAGAGAAATTAAGGGAAAGAAAAGAGAGAACTAAAAGGCATATCTCTAGAATATTCTTGTCATTTAAGGGGAGAAATGAATAGGGAGGATGAATCAAGTCAAGTTCCCTCCCCTCCTTTTAGTATAAATAGGCATGGAGGGGGGCTTCAACTTCATCCTCAACCCACTCATCCTCCTCTCCTCCCTTTGTGCCGAGACCTCCCTCTCCCTCTCTTTTCTTCTTGTTGCCGAGCAACACAAGAGGAAGGAAGCTCCTCTTCCTTCTCACTCCCTCCCTCTTCTTTCTTTCTTGTTGTTGCCGAGCAACACAAAGAGGAAGAAGCCTCTTCTTCCTCCTCCTCTCCACCAAAAGACCTAGCCACTCCTCTCCTCCATTGGTGCCGAGCAAAGCAAGCAAGGAAGAAAGGTTCACAAGCAAGTTCTCAACTCTAGGAAACTTAAGCGAAGAAGGTAAGCTTCCCCTCACCTGTGGTACAAGGCTTTTTATATATTTTTCATATTTTATGAGGATTTTAAAACCTAGAAACAAGTTTGAGAAAATTCGGTTAAGAAAAGCCTTCGAAATCTAGTAAGGTTTAACTAAATCTACACTACATGATAGATTTTCTATGCCATGGAAAAGGGATCTTCTTCATGATTTTACACCTATATGATGCTTGATCAAAGGAGTACTTAACCCTAGAATTTCGGCCAAAAATAATTTTAAGAGGCTAGGGAAATTATTGTTTTACCCAACTAGTACGAGGTCCTCCCTATGAAATGTTAAGGATCATGTATTAGTTTTCTTGCTTAGAAGATAATTGAAAATAAAAGAAAACCCACTCCTATATTTCGGCCAAGGAAGGGTTTAGGGTTAGGAAGACCCTTAAATTTAAATAAACATGCTCATGTGATAGAATACAAAGATCTTAAAAGATTCGTACGTTGAATATTGTTAGAACTTCATGAATTCTTTCTTAGGGTTTTCGGCCATGATGAAATGGATAGCTTAGAAAAGCTTAAACAAAATGTTAATATGTTCAAGACCTTTGTGGGGTCATGATATGAAAGTTGATTAATGCTCTCATATTTAATTGGAATGTAGAAAATGAGTACATGATATAAGACAAGTAAGATCACAAGAGTCCTAGCTTATTTATGATCCAATTTTATGTATGATATTCTTAGTAACTTTTGCCATGATATTTACTTAAGCTTTCCATGCTTTAAGTCACTTAAGAGACCTAGCTTAAGGACTAGTAGGTTTCGGCCATGAAGGAAATAAAAGAAAAAGGGAAAGAAACCTAGGATATGCTATGAAATTATGTTATATGCCATGATATGTGATAGCATAGGAAATGTTATACATAATGAGAAAAGAATGAAATTTATGTTATGTAAATGCCATGATATGTGATAGCATAGGAAATGCTATACATAATGAAGAAATGCTATGTTATGTAATATGCCATGATATGTGATAGCATAAGGAAATGCTATACATAATGAAGAAATAAAACTATGTTATGTAATATGCCATGATATGTGATAGCATAAGGAAATGCTATACATAATGAAGAAATAAAACTATGTTATGTAATATACCATGATATGTGATAGCATAAGGAAATGCTATACATAATGAAGGAATAAAATTATATTATGTAATATGCCATGATATGTGATAGCATAAGGAAATGCTATACATAATGAAAAGAAACGAAAAAGGAAATGCATGAAAGATTGTTAAGGACATGATATGATAGTTATGCATGATATGTTATTTTGTATGGTTTGTACCAAGGGTGGGCTCCGTAAACGCCCCGGGGTCGATGGAATAAGACTCGGGCCTCGTCAGTAATGGGCTTCTGAATGCCCTAGGTCGATGGAGTAAGACTCGGGCCTAGTATGTATGTAGGGTAGGGTTCAAGACTTGCTACCTTGGACCTACTTAAGAAGCACGCGCATGATGTATGTGGTACAAACCGGGATCCCCTCAATGATGATATTAATTTCAAGTATTTATAAGTATAAGTTTTCAAATTCATGATGCATTGCCTACATATGTGCTTTAAATTACCTGATGATTAGATATAATGCCATGTGATATTATGATATGAATATGATACTCTTGTATGTTATATGCTTATGATACTACGCATGATATTAATATACGATGATTCGGTTTTAGTGAGTAGGAAAGGAACTTACTGAGCCATGAGTGCTCATAGCTTACTTTCCTTGTACCGCAGATAAAGAAGCTGGATGAGCTAGAGGAGCAACAGGAGGAGCAGATAGTGATGTGTGTGGTGGTGGCTCGGCAAAGAACGATCCGGACAAATTAATATGATTAGTTATAGAATCAACATATGCACATTTGAACAAATCAGAATATGTGATATTATGCTTAATAAATTAAATTCTTTAAAGTTTTTATTCTTCCGCTGTTATAGTAAAACATGTACGTAAGTAGTATAAGAACGTAGCACCGCCTTTGGTTGGGTAAGAAGGGTGGGGCGTTACAGACAGTCCGTTGCTACAACTGCAACGAAGAAGGGCACATCAAGGAGGACTGCCCAAAATTGAAGAGCAAACAAAAGGATAAGGAAAGGAGCAAGAAGCCAGCTCAAACCAAACACAACCTAAAGGCCACGTGGGATGATTCATCATCCTCCGAATCAGAAGTCGAAGAATTCTCGGGACTAGCACTGATAGCCAACCATCAGCTAGAAGAAACGTCCAGCTCAGAGATGAGCATCGACGAAGGGGGAGGAACGTCAGAAGAGGAAAGCGGGAGTGAAGGGGGAGCATCACCGAGTCAGGTAAATAAGGTACGCAATCTAACCCCGACTCAGTCCTTTAAATTTATAAAAGCACTTTCTAAAGAGCTAGATAAATTTGAAAAGGAAAATGAATTTTTGAAATTAGAAAATATAAAATTAAAAAATGATATTGAAAAATTGAAAAATGATGCATGCTTAAAGAAGTTTCCAAATTCAAAAATTAGAATTTATAGTAAATTAAATTGGTACATTAAAAACCATCAGGGTCAACTTAGAAAAGTACCAAGAAACTATGTACCCCCTAAATTTTTGAATAACCCTGTAGGAAGGAACCTCTATTGGGTTCCAAAATCTGTGCTAAATTAATTTTTAAAAAAAAACTTTAAAAGAGAAAATTAAACATTGAAATTCTTTATGGAAGCTTTGTCTAAGGAAGTGGTTGTTGCTCCAATAACCAAGAAGGCCTAGTGCCTCGCCACGACCTGGAAGCTAAAATATTGAAAGAAAATGTTTAATTAACTTTCTGAAAAAGCATTAAAAACAAGAATTAAATAATGCTTTGAAAGTTTATCAAACATTTTTTTTAAACTATTCTTGAAAATTCTAACTTAGAAATTTTTTATTGTAGTTAGAATTTTTTTTAGAAATTCTAAATAACTTCATTTGACTTAGAAATTTTTCTGGAAACATTCAAATAGTTTACTTAGGATTTTTTTACTTAGAAATTTTTTTAAAAAAACTCAGTTTAAACTTAGAATTTTTTTTGTAAAATTCTAAAAATTCATTTTAACTTAGAAATTTTTTTTACCTTAATAATTTGCTCTTATTGGTATCCCATTTTTGCTGTGATCAAAGAGGAAGAGAAAGGTACAAGTTTAGGGAGAGTACGAAAATATTAAAAATGTTAATATTTTTTCTAAACTGTGTTGCAATTTATTTATTGAAAATTTATGCTTAATTATGTTAGTTTAGTAATTTCCTTTAAAATTACTATTTGTGTCTATTTTAACCCTAACTTGAACTTGGGTTGATGCACATCAAAAAGGGGGAACTTGTTGGACCCCGTGGTAGTTTTGATGTGATTAACCAAGTTTGTTAGGTCCTGCTGTGTTTGATCCCTGTGTCTGAGTGTGCAGGAGCTTAGGAGCACAGGAAGTCAAGCGGAAGACGCTGCTAGCATGAAGGACGGCACGGGAAGGGAGCCGACGGGCTCGGTGTGTCTGAAGGACGAGAGATCTGCGGAAGAGTACTCCGGTGGGCGTGAAGAGCGTGCACGGTGTTCGAGGGACGTTAAGCCGGGACGGAAGGCTGCTCGAGGAGAAGGCCGGGAATTGGGTTCGGGTGAGCCCTATTCCGGTTGGTCAAAATCACCCAAAAGATCGGAGCATCGGAAGCCCACGCAAAGGAGCTGGAAAAAGGAGCTGAGCTGGAAAATCCAGCTCAAGGCGCCTTCAATAGTCTTGAATGCGCCTTCAACTTGAAGGCGCCTTCAAGGCTTGTTTAAGGCGCCTTGAGCCTGGTCAAATCGACCGTTTGGCTTCGGATAGAGTTCTATCCGAACACTTGCTTGGAGGCGCCTTGGACCATTGTTGGAGGCGCCTTGGAGCTTCGGGATAGACTTTCCAGAGGCTATAAAAGGACCCCTGGACCTAGGAATTAATTTATTTATTCAAGCTTTCAATTCCTAGCAACTTGTGAGTTCATTAAGTGTATAAAAAGGCTTCTCCACCTACAGTGAAGGAGACTCTGCTAATGCGATCTTCGATTGTCCTGGATTAACAACCTCCTTGGTTGTAACCAAGTTAAACCTCAGTCTTTCATTTTATTTCTGCCTTTAATGTTATATAGTTGCTAGTTATTTTTACTGCTGATTTTATTTCTGAGTTGGAATCCGAGGAGGGTATAGTTTGTTTTTGATTTCAGCAATTCACCCCCCCTCTTGCCGGCCTCTGCTGCACCTACATCAACAAGTGAAGGCAGAACATTAGAGTGGCATTGCGAAAGTGTTTGTTAGTGCAATTAACACCAATGGTCAAACTCAGATTTTGATAAATGATAAATAAATTAAAGTTAGGTGTTATGTTTATCTAACCTTTACTGAGTGTGCAAGAATTGATGGGCCTAGAGGACTTGACACCAGACTAAAGCCTAGTTAAGTCTAAGAACTTGATAATTGACATGAAGTCTAGATAGGTCAAGGTGTGACCCGATATCTGGCAGAAAATCCAACTGGGTCTGCAGGACCTGACAACTAGCTGAAGTTCAGTTGGGTCTATGAACCTGACAACTTGCAGGAAAACTTGGTGGGTCAAGAGGCAAATCAAGTGACTACGAATGGTGAGTGAAGGTAAGTCGCTAGAGGAGAGTAATCTAGTGAGGATGAGTCCCGGTAGGACATAGGCTCTATCCAGCTTAGAGCCATTTCAGATGTCTAAGCTGAGACCATAACTAGATCTTAGTCTTGGGAAGACTTGATCTAATTAATAATATTATTTTATAAATGTGCTAACACTATTTTTCATGTTATTTTTTGTTATTGGGCTAAATGAACTTGCAGGGTTAAATGGTAAAAATTAGCCTCAAATGAACAATGTTTAAGACGCTTCGAAGCAGCGCTTGGAGGCACCTTGGGCCCAACAGAGGTGACCGTGCATAGATAAACTTCGGGGATGAAGTTTGCTGCCTGAAAGCTCCCTGGAGTGAGCTGAAGGCACCTCGGAGGTGCATTAGAGGCACCTCAGAGCGCTTTGAGGCACCCTCTCACAAATAGAAATCAGAGTCATTGGAGTTGATAAAAGGCCGAAGTTTACAAGATTAAATTTATGGTTGAAGGTGCCTTGGATGAGGTTAGAGGTGCCTTCAACACCCTTTAAAAGTAGAGTTCATCTAGCCATAATGTATCATCTTCCGTACGAGGTCAAATGATCCTTCAACTATTCCAACTGTGATGTTGCTCTACTACGACGCTGCGACATTGACTCTAAGCATCAACTTCCATTTCATACGAGTCGATATATTTTAATTTAAGTTGTAATTATCTATTATTTTACACTTCATTCGATCATTTGCATTTGGATTACTCTTTTGGCGATTCCAGTAGAGAATTTACTGGATTGCCCATTGATAGGTTCGAGGGGGAGTAGGAGTCACCGAAGGCTCCGAACTAAGTAAATCGATTATGTCTTCATTTCTCTTCTCATAGTTTATTTTTAAGTCTGCTGCATACTTGATTTAAAATCGTAAAGATAAGTTTTTAAAATCATGTGATTCAATCCCCCCCACTTACGTGCCAACGGTCCTATAACATTGTAGGCTCATAACCCAAAAAGGCTATCATAGACAAGTAGGCTTACTTTGGAAGATTTTTGGTACCTGAGTAGAAAAGGGAACATAGCACAATAGATTTTGGAGGGTGCATGATTCGATTCGTGTAATACCCACTAAGCTAGTAAGATAAATATATGAATGTGAGATTTTTCCTTAGAAAAATAATAGGAAGTGAGTTGAAGCAAAAAGAAATAAAATGAAATAAAAAGAAGAGGAGGTCAAGGATTGAACCATGAACCTCTTATATTATATTTCATAGAATTAATTAGTAGAAACCAATTGGGATAGAGAGAAGATGTTGATAACAAAGGAGGGAAACTCATGATAAAGATAGGAGTAAATATCTAAGAAGAGAAAACAAGAAAAGAGCAAGAGAAAGGCAACTTGCCTTCCTTCATTCTCTCCCTCTTTCCTTCTTCATTTTGCCGAAAATTTAAAGAAGGGATTAAAGGGATTCATTCCCCTTATTTTATCATGAATGGTGAGAATAAATAGAAAATAAAATAAATGTAAGAAAAATAGAAAATGGGTTAAGGGAGAAGGAAAGCAAAAATCAATTTTGCTACTTCTTCCCCCTTAACATAAAAGGGAGCAAGAAAAGAGAAAATTATTTTTCTCTCATTTTCTCTCATTCATCCTCTCCCTCACCGAGAACACCACAGTCCCCTCTCCTCCATCTTCGGCCCCAAAGCCAAGTTTGTTCCCTAAGAAAGCCTAAGATACAAGGAGGACTTAGCAAAGGAATCAAGGGAAAGGAACTAGAAGAAGAGGCTACTTCTTCTTCACCATACCTTAGATCCACAAGCGAAAAGGATGTAAGCTTCCCCTCACCTGTGGTACAAGGCTTTTATGTGATTTTCGGATTCTATAAGGATTAGAAGACCTAGAAAAGAATTTAAGAAAATTCGGCTAAAGAAAGGGTTTTCAAATCTAGGATGGTTTAAACAAGTCCTTATTTCATGATATTCTTTCTATGCTATGTAGGAAGGATTTTCTTCATGTTTTTATACTTAAATGATGCTTGATCAGAAGAGTACCTAACCCTAGAATTTTGTCGAAAAATATGTTAAGGAGGTTAGGGAAAAATATTGTTTAACTAAACTAGTACAAAATTTCTCCCATGAACTACTAAGGGTTTTTAGTGGTTTTCTTGCTTGAAAGTTACTTAGAACCAAAGAAATCCATTTATATGTTTCGGCCAAGAAAAGGGCTTAGGGTTAGGAAGACATTTAAATTTAAATAACCATGTTTGTATGATAGAATATAGAGTTCTCTTAAAGAATTGCATGTTGTACATTGCTAGAAATTCATGAACTCGTATTTTAGATTTTCGGCCATGATAAGATGGATAGTTTAGAAAAGCTTGAACAAAATTATAATATGCTCAAGACCTCTGTGATATTATGATATGAAAGTTGTTTAATGCTCTTATGTTTAAATTGAGTATAGAAAATTAGTTACATGATATATGACATGTAAGATCACAAGGGTCCTAGCTTGTTTATGAACCAACTTTGTATATGATGTTCTTAGTAATTCTTGCCATGAAACTTACTTAGGTTTTCCATGCTTTAGGCCACTTAAAACCTAGTTTAGAGATTGGTAGGTTTCGGCCATAAGGAAAAATAAAAGAAAAAGGGAAAGAAACCTAGGAAGCCTAAGACACAATTCACATGTATGTTTATTATGCTTGTCTTTATATACATGCTATGAAACTTGTATAATTTCTCATGCTTTTAGGCTATTTGAAGTAAGTTTATATTCTGTGAGTTTCGGCCAAGTAGGGTTTAAAAGACCTAGAGGCCTTAGAAATGAAACCAAATGTGTTAAAAGTGCTTCTTATGAAAATATGATAATGTGTTGATTGTGTCACATATTTGTATAATTTTTCCATGACCTAAATGGATCATTGTGTGTTTTGGCCATGAAGGGATAAATGCCCTAGAAACCCTAGAACAAAAATTAAATATGCTTATGTCACTCTACATAAAATATGATAAGTAGAAAATCAAAGTTCTCATACTATATGTTGTTTAGTGACCTAAATGAGGCTAGGGTAAGTTTCGGCCATACCTATTGTATGATGTCTTGTTATGAATTTATACATGATGTTAGTTCAAGTTCACATGCTTGTATGTTTGTTTTTAGCCCTAATGAATACTTGTTAAAAGATTGACCAAGACATACGTTAAGGGCTTGAAGGACTTAGGAACTAGCTCAATATGCTTACTATGCTATTTGGAAAAAATGCTATAAATATGGTTTAAGGTTTCCATGCTTTCATGACATTTGGGACCTTGTTTATATACTGATAGGGTTCGGCCACATGAGTTTAAGGACTTGGAGAACTTAGAAACCAAGTTAATCATACTTATAATGCTTCCTATGAAATTTATGTGATGATGATTTAGGGTTCACATGTTTGGAGGTTGTTTTTACCTAAATTGAGACCTAAGGGGGTTCGGCCATGATAGGAACCCAAGGGTTTAGGAAGCTTAGAACCCAAGTTAACTATGTTACCATGTTTCTTATGATAGTATAATCACATGATATACCCTTATGCTTAACCATGTATGCTTGTGATTTATACCTTTTTATGATATGATATGTGGATAGGGATATGCATGTTTTAATGATATGTTATGTGCTTAGAAATATGTAAGCTTTAATGATATGCTATGTACTTAGAATATGCATGTTTTTATGATGTGCTATGTGTTTAAAATATGCCTACTTTTTCTTATGACATGATGTATGCCTAAGTGATGCATATTTTTTTTTATGATATGATGTATGCCTAAGTGATGCATACTTTCTTATGACATGATGTATGCCTAAGTGATGCATACTTTTTATGATATGATGTATGCCTAAGTGATGCATACTTTCTTATGACATGATGTATGCCTAAGTGATGCATACTTTTTATGATATGATGTATGCCTAAGTGATGCATACTTTTATGACATAATGTATGCCTAAGTGATGCATACTTTTATGCTATGCTATGTGACTAAATGATGCATTTTTATACATGTTATTTTACTTTGTAAGGCTTGTACCAAGGGTGGACTCCTAATCAGTCCCTAGGCCTTGCTTTGTGATCTAGGCTAAGCCTTGCTTTGTGATCTAGGCTAATAAGGGACGGGCTCCTTAGTACACCCCTAGGCCAAGCCTTGCTTTGTGATCTAGGCTAATAAGGGATGGACTCTTCAAATACGCCCCTAGGCCATGCTTTGTGATCTTGACCTAGTTCCTAGTATGATTCAAGACTTGCTACCTTGGATATACTTTGGACGCGCGCATCTATGTTATGTATGTATGGTACAAGCCGGGGCCCTAAATTTGTTGATATTATGTTCAAGTATATATATGTAAGAAGAAAATGGTTTTAAAAGATCATGAGACATACACATGTTTTTCGGATACATGTTTTTAAAATCATGATGCATATAATCTATGATTATGTTGTGTTGAGGCTATGATTTAAGATATGCCATGATATGATTATGTTATGTTTCATGCTATGTTTTAAGAGATGATATGTCATGATAAGATTATGTTATGTTTCATGCTATGTTTTAAGAGATGATATGCCATGATATGATCATGTTATGTTTCATGCTATGCTTTAAGAGATGATATGCCATGACTAGTTATAATGTTTGTTATGTTGCATGATATGCTTAAAGAGTATGATATGTTATGCCATGACTAGTTGAGATCATGTTAAGTTGAGACATTATTTGATTATGTACTGATTGTTGGTTTTAGTGAGTAGGAAAGGAACTTACTGAGCCATGAGTGCTCATAGCTTACTTTCCTTGTACCACAGATAAAGGAAAAAGCCGGATGAGTTAAAGGAGCAGCAGGAGGGGCAACGAAGATGTGTGTGGCGGTGGCTAGGCAACTAATCAAGAACCTACTTTAAAACCTTTAAGAACTATGCTTTGGTTTTGTGAAATGTAATACAATATGGGTGACTTGATGTTAAGTTTTTATTTATTTTGTTATCATGTTATGAAACCATGTTAGTGTAGTTCGGTTTTAATTAAGTTAAGAAAAAATAATTTTAAGTCTTCTGCTGTAATACGTACGTAGAGTATCGTAGCCCCGTCCCTTGTTGACAGCAGGGAGGGCGGGCGTTACAGGTTGGTATCAGAGCCAGGTTATTGCCAGCTCACTACACACACCTCAAGCCTCCTACCTGCCGCTCCAAGTAAGAATGTTTATGCTTAATTTACTTGTTATATGCTTATGTTTAATTTTCTGGTTACATGCTTATGTTTAGTTTCATGTTATATAACTTATGCTTTATTTTTCTTTCTTGTTATATTGCCTATGTTTTATTTCTTTACTACATTGCTTATGCTTTATTTCCTTATGTTACATTGTTTGTCATTATATTCCTTATTTTTCCTTATGTTGTTTATGCTTTTGATTCATGGTTTACTTGCTTATATTTGATGCTTTATTCTATTCTTTTAGTTATAAATTAGATTAGGAGTACATATTGGTAGGTTAGGAATAATACCATAACAAATAGATAGAAACAAACCAGTACGTTAGATTGGCTAAAATCGATAACCACTTACACTAGTCTATTTCTTTTAGATAAATATGGTTAGGACACGCAATGCCCGAACCGGAGGGACAGTGACTCCACCAGATCTGACGCAGATAGTCGCAAACCTCCAGCATCAGATCGCAGAACAACAACAACTGATCACTACCTTAATGGGTCAGCAAGGCAACCCAGTCACCCCACCGGTGAATCCACTACCTGTTGTACCTACAGCCGCACCAGTGCCCCCGGCAGCCCCTACTCCGATGGTCCGACAAGAGGCCTATCTGATTCAGTGGCAAAGGCTTAAGCCGGAAGCATTCTCGGGAAACTGTGAACCATGGGATGCGCAAGCCTGGCTCAAAACCGTGGAGAACATAATGGAACTATTGGATTGGCCTGAACACGAGAAGGTCAAATGCGCGTCGTTCTGTCTTACCGGAGATGCCCGGATGTGGTGGGACAGAGTAAAGGCGAAAAGGCAAATAAACCAAATGCAGTGGACAGATTTTGAGACAGAGTTCTTAGAGGAATTTTTCCATATGCAAGTGACCAACAAGCACTATAATGAGTTCACTGAGTTTCGGCAAGGTGATCTGTCAGTCAATGAAGCCGTCAAGAGGTTCAACCGCCTAGCCCGACTGTGCCCAGAATTGGTCCGTACTGAAAAAGAAAGGGTCCGGTTGATGTTAAAGATGCTCCGACCCGAGATAGCTCTGAACGTAGCCGGCGGAATTAATAGACCGCAGACTGTAGAGGAGCTGGTCAGTAGCGCCCTGATTACCGAGCACTATCAGGAAGCAATGAATAAGGGCAAGAACCAAGCACTGACCGGAGGACAAAAATCGCACAGTACCAGAACTGACTGGAAAGGAAACTCAAGTGGAAAGAGGAAATAGTGGAATAAAACAAAAGGTGGTCCAGCCAATAAGCAGACCAAGTACCCTCAGTGTGCCACATGTGGGAAGATGCATTCTGGAGTATGTCGTCTGAGCACCAGAAAGTGCTACAATTGCGGAAAGGAAGGTCATTTGATAAGAGATTGCCCTACTCAGCTTCACGCACCACCTTCGCAGAACTTCTAGAACAGGAGTGCCCCCGCATAGCTTCACCAGATGCAAGCTGCCATAGAAGGGACTTTAATGTAACGACCCAATTTTCCCTATTTCGAGTTCCAAATGTCCATAAAAATATTTGGAAATGCTTTTAAAATATTCTAGAGATTTTTAGAAATTTTTAGAGTATTTTTACGTAATTTTTGGAGATCGTTTAGTATGTTTACAAAAAGAAAGAAATCTTGACAAAAAAACCGTTGAAGGCGAGGCTCGAACCCGTGACCTCGGGTCGAATCCGACCTAACCGGACGCAGCCGACCAGCTGAGCTACGCGGGTTTTGTTAACCTAATATGGAACGAAATGTATTTAAGCTATGATTGATACAGAAATACCTTAGTTTTAAAAAAAAGGTTGCAAAGAAATTGCCGAGCCGAAGCTCGACCCGGCGACCTGGGGTTTCGGCGGAAACGCAGATAACCAGCTGTGCCAGCGGGTTTTTGTTAATTAAGGAAAGAACGGGTTATATTTAAGGTATAGTTAGTAATAAAAACCCTAGTTATAAAGGGATTAGGTTTTCCCTTTCTCGCCGAAAAATTCTCGTTCCTTTCTCCTCTTCCTCCCGACGCGAGCGGCGTTTCTGTGCTTGGGCGAAATTGAAGCCGAGTTAGGTTCTCTCCTCCGGCGGTCGGCGAAGGCTTCTTCCGGCGAATCTTGCGGAACCGAGCTTCTTCCGTCGAAGAGAGCCCGCGGACACAGGAGAAGCGCTGAGATTTGAGCCCTCCGAAAACCCTAAGAGCCTTCTCCTTCCTCCTTCTCGGTTGTAAGTGCAAGAACAAGGAGTAAGTACTACTCACCTGCGGTAGGAGTTGTTTCGGATTTCGTTTTCTTGTTTTCGGATTGTATTTCTTCTTGTTGTTGAATCTGCCATGAGTTTTTCCCTATTTGAATGATTGCTGCGGTGAGTTTAGGATAAGTGGTTTTCCTTGTTTCCGAATCATGCTTTGAAAGTGGTTGAATTTGGGGGTTTAGGATGACTGCCGTGGATTACATAGGGGAAACGGAAGAGATTGATTGTTTAGGTTTTCTTTTTGTGTACCGAAACATGCAGTTTAAATTGTGGTTGCTAGGGATATGTTTTATTTCCTTTGAGTATTTGAATTATACCATGCAGAATAGAGGTTGCTGAAGGCTTAAGTGTAGTTCCGAGATTGTTTCTTTCTTTTCCTTGCCGAGCGTGAACAGATTCTCACTGATTCGTTTAAGCATTTCAGTTGGGTTTTCTTTGCTAAGCACAGCATGTTTAAGAAGTATTTGTTTTAGGTTATGACCTTGATAATCATGCTCTGTTTCGGGTGGACTGCAAAGGTTTCTTGTGTATTGTTCAGAGTCTTTTTCATGACCAATACATTGCTATTATGTTGAGCTCAGATTGATATGAGTTGACTGCAGAATTTCCGAACAGATAAGAAGGAATAGGTTTAGGTGTAGTAGCAGAAGTTTTCATTGTTTCGTCTTTTGAAAGTGCATGTTTGCAATTATAGAGGTGCGTTAGTTAGTTTTCGTAGCTTTGCATTGCTTCGAATTAATGTAGACAGAATGGTTCAGATTGATCTTGCTGTGACATTATGTTTCGGTTAAAACAAAAGTGCACGTTTTCAACCATGTTAATGTTCAAAGTAAAAGATAGTTTTTTGCATATTACGAACATGATAAAAGGAGGCTTATATTCTATTTTTAAAGAAGTTAGGTTTGTTTTCCTTTGTTTCTAAATCTGTTGTAGCATGCTTAGAGGAGTTAGATTTGTTTTCAACCATGCTTAAAGAAGTTTGAATGGTAGCTTAGCATCTTCCTTGCTACTCAAAAGGGCAAGAACAACCTTTATTTAAAGCATGTAGAGTTAGTTTCTTGGTTTTCCTGATCATGAACAGTTATTAAGTTTATCTTGCGGTTGATTGGCTTATGTTATTTTTATATAGCATGCTGGGTTAGTTGTAATCCTATACTTGTTAGATATATCTATAGGATTCTAATAGGCTCCAATAAAGGATTATAAGAAGCATGAGTAAAGAAAAAGAATAAAGTCTAGTTAAAAAGAGATAACAAATAAATTAAAGTAAGAGGCTAGTACCCGACTTCCGAGGTTGTCGTTAAACAAATCCAGGTGACCGATTCCAAGGTCTTGGCCCTGGTAAGACCGAGGTCTTTATCCTCATAGGGCTGGAGGCTCGCTACCCCAGTCACTATTAGAGAGCGCGCAAAACAAAGATGGTACTAAGCCTGGGCCCAAAGAAGAAAAGAAAAGAAAAGAAAAGAAAAGAAAAGAAAAGAAGAACAAGAAGAAGAAAGTGAAAGAGAAATTAAAAGATTAATTTCTAGTATAAGTAAAGTAAGAAGAACAAGAAGAAGAAGGTGAAAGAGAAATTAAAAGATTAATTTCTAGTATAAGGATATAAGAAAATGAAACAAGTTTATGCTTAGAATCAATAAAAGTTTAGTTCTTTAATTCTAAGCTTACAGTAGTTGTTTCATTACTTTCCTGTCAGTTAGTGAGCATGTTTAGTATTCAGTTTTATTTCTGTATACCATGAGTACATGTAGCTTTGCTTTTAGCATTCCAGTTTTAGTATTGTTGCATTCTTTTTATGCACTTCGAGTTTTTGTGAGATAGATTAGTACTTACTAAGCGTTTTCGCTTATAGATCTTTTGTGATTGTAACGACCCAATTTTCCCTATTTCGAGTTCCAAATGTCCATAAAAATATTTGGAAATGCTTTTAAAATATTCTAGAGATTTTTAGAAATTTTTAGAGTATTTTTACGTAATTTTTGGAGATCGTTTAGTATGTTTACAAAAAGAAAGAAATCTTGACAAAAAACCGTTGAAGACGAGGCTCGAACCCGTGACCTCGGGTCGAATCCGACCTAACCGGACGCAGCCGACCAGCTGAGCTACGCGGGTTTTGTTAACTTAATATGGAACGAAATGTATTTAAGCTATGATTGATACAGAAATACCTTAGTTTTAAAAAAAAGGTTGCAAAGAAATTGCCGAGCCGAAGCTCGACCCGGCGACCTGGGGTTTCGGCGGAAACGCAGATAACCAGCTGTGCCAGCGGGTTTTTGTTAATTAAGGAAAGAACGGGTTATATTTAAGGTATAGTTAGTAATAAAAACCCTAGTTATAAAGGGATTAGGTTTTCCCTTTCTCGCCGAAAAATTCTCGTTCCTTTCTCCTCTTCCTCCCGACGCGATCGGCGTTTCTGTGCTTGGGCGAAATTGAAGCCGAGTTAGGTTCTCTCCTCCGGCGGTCGGCGAAGGCTTCTTCCGGCGAATCTTGCGGATCCGAGCTTCTTCCGTCGAAGAGAGCCCGCGGACACAAGAGAAGCGCTGAGATTTGAGCCCTCCGAAAACCCTAAGAGCCTTCTCCTTCCTCCTTCTCGGTTGTAAGTGCAAGAACAAGGAGTAAGTACTACTCACCTGCGGTAGGAGTTGTTTCGGATTTCGTTTTCTTGTTTTCGGATTGTATTTCTTCTTGTTGTTGAATCTGCCATGAGTTTTTCCCTATTTGAATGATTGCTGCGGTGAGTTTAGGATAAGTGGTTTTCCTTGTTTCCGAATCATGCTTTGAAAGTGGTTGAATTTGGGGGTTTAGGATGACTGCCGTGGATTACATAGGGGAAACGGAAGAGATTGATTGTTTAGGTTTTCTTTTTGTGTACCGAAACATGCAGTTTAAATTGTGGTTGCTAGGGATATGTTTTATTTCCTTTGAGTATTTGAATTATACCATGCAGAATAGAGGTTGCTGAAGGCTTAAGTGTAGTTCCGAGATTGTTTCTTTCTTTTCCTTGCCGAGCGTGAACAGATTCTCACTGATTCGTTTAAGCATTTCAGTTGGGTTTTCTTTGCTAAGCACAGCATGTTTAAGAAGTATTAGCCTGTTGAATCTTTTAACTGCTTCCTCCACAGTCAGATCACCCTGTCTGAACTCCATAAACTCCTCGTAGTGCTTATTGGTGATCCTTTGGCGGAAGAACTCGTCGTAGAACTCTGTCTCAAAATCAATCCATCTCATCTGATTGACTGCCCTCTTGCTCTTGACTCTCTCCCACCACATGCGTGCGTCTCCAGTCAGGCAAAAGGAGGCACACTTGACCTTCTCGACTTCTGGCCAGTCAAATAATCAGAACTGGAAAGGCAAAGGCACTAAAAGAAAGCAGTGGAATTCAGGAAGTAACCAGAAGGGAGGACCAGAAACCAAACAGACTAAGCTCCTTCCCTGTTCCAAATGTGGGAGAACACATCCAGGAGCCTGCCTCTTGGGTAAGACTGGATGTTATTCTTGTGGTCAAGAAGGACACATGGCCAAACAGTGTCCTAACAAGTTCAAAGCACCCCAGCCACAGCCAATACAATATGGAGCCAAGCCTCAACTACATTATATGCCTGCAACTCTGGAAGGACCTCAGATCAGTCAAGGAAGGTTGGAAGCCCCACCAGTTCCAGCCTTTGACAATGCCAGAGTATTCTCCCTTACCAAAGAGGAAGCTGCTAGTGCCTCCACGGTCGTAACAGGTCAAGTAGTTATTTTTCAGCATATAGCTACTGCACTATTTGATACTGGGGCGACCCATTCTTTTGTATCCATACCTTTTGCCAAAGAACTACAGGTACCTACAGAAAACATGAATTTCAAGTTCCTGACAACTCTGCCTTCTAGGGAAGTCATGGAATCCAGTCAATGGCTTCGGTCTGTACCAGTCAGAATTTCAGACCGAGAGCTATGTGTTAATCTGGTAGTCCTCGCTATGCAGGATTTCGATATCATTTTGGGTATGGATTTCCTCAGCAAGTACAGTGCTTCAGTGGACTGCCGCAGAAGAAAAGTGATCTTTAGTCCAGAAGGTGAACCACCCTTTGAATTTACAGGAGTGCCAAAGAGGAAAACTCAAAAATTTCTCTCTTCCCTCACAGCTCACCAGATGCTAGCTAAAGGGTGTGCTGGTTTTCTTGCATTCATTGTGAGTACAGAAGAAGAAGAAAGACCTAAGCAGGAGGAAGTTCGGGTAGTCTGTGAGTATCCAGAGGTATTTCCAGAAGAGCTACCTGGACTACCTCCCAACAGAGAAGTGGAGTTTGAGATTGAACTGGTTCCTGGTACCGGTCCAATTTCAAAAGCTCCATATCGCATGTCTCCAGCAGAGCTAAAAGAGTTACAAGAGCAACTTCAGGAGCTACTTGACAAGGGTTTCATTCGCCCTAGTCACTCACCATGGGGAGCTCCTGTGTTGTTTGTCAAGAAGAAGGATGGATCTATGCGGATGTACATAGATTATAGAGCTCTGAATCAAGTGACCATCAAGAACAGGTATCCACTGCCCAGGATCGATGATTTATTTGATCAATTAAAAGGGGCAACAGTGTTCTCCAAGATAGATCTGCGCTCTGGGTACCATCAGTTAAAAGTGAAGGAGAGTGATATACCCAGAACTGCTTTCAGGACCAGATATGGACACTATAAATTCGTGGTCATGCCTTTTGGTGTGACTAATGCACCTGCAGTCTTTATGGACTTGATGAATAGAGTGTTCAGTGAATACCTTGACAAGTTTGTCATTGTGTTCATCGACGACATTCTAGTCTATTCCAGAACTCCAGAAGAGCATGACACGCATCTGAGAATAGTCCTACAGACCCTTCAGCAAAGGCAGCTCTATGCTAAATTCTCAAAGTGCGAGTTCTGGTTGGAGCAGGTGGCATTTCTAGGTCACATTGTCTCAAAAGAAGGCATTCAGGTAGATCCAGCCAAAGTAGAAGCGGTCAGCAACTGGAAGAGACCCAAGAATGCCAGGGAGATCAGAAGCTTCCTTGGTTTAGCTGGGTACTACAGGAAATTTGTGGAGGACTTTTCCAGGATAGCCTCTCCACTTACATCCCTCACCAGGAAAGATAAGAAGTTTGAATGGTCAGATAAATGTGAGCAGAGTTTTCAAGAACTCAAGAAGAGACTGACCAGTGCTCCTATACTGACTGTTCCAGAGAGCGACAAGAGTTTTGACATCTACAGTGATGCTTCCAAGATGGGATTAGGAGCTGTACTCATGCAGGAAGGAAAAGTTATAGCTTATGCTTCCAGACAACTCAAAGACTATGAGAAGAACTATCCCACTCATGACCTAGAGCTGGCAGCTGTGGTCTTTGCACTGAAACTCTGGCGACACTACTTGTATGGAGTCCAGTGCAGAATCTTCACAGACCATCAGAGTCTTAAGTACTTCTTCACTCAGAAGGACTTAAACATGAGACAGCGCAGGTGGCTAGAGTTGGTCAAAGATTATGACTGTGAAATCCTCTACCACCCAGGTAAAGCTAATAAAGTGGCAGATGCATTAAGAAGAAAGTCCAGTGCATCCTTGATGTCCTTATCATCGTTAGCCCTGCCACTACAGAGGGAATTGTCAGATTTCGGACTTGAGATTATTTATGGGCAACTTTTTGCATTGACCCTAGAGTCAACCCTGCTTGAGGATATACAGAAAAAGCAAAGTGAAGATCCAGATATCCAAAAGATCAAGCAAGGAATACAAGAAGAAGGAAATTCAGAATTTCGAGTATCAGACAGTGGAATTCTTTATCAGGGAAATCGCCTTTGTGTTCCCAATGATGAAGAGCTGAGAAAGAGAATTTTAGAAGAGGCCCATAGTACGCCATACTCTATGCATCCTGGTTCTACCAAGATGTACCAAGACGTGAAACAGAAGTTCTGGTGGTCTGGACTCAAAAGAGATGTAGCTAAATATGTCAGTACCTGCCTGACATGTCAGAGGGTCAAAGCAGAACACCAGAGACCAGGAGGAGTTCTACAGCCTCTTCCTATACCAGAGTGGAAGTGGGAAGACATCTCTATGGACTTCATAACAGGTCTCCCAAGAACTACGAATGGATATGATGCAATATGGGTAATAGTGGATAGATTGACCAAGTCTGCCCATTTTCTAGCCATCAAGGTGTCCCACTCTATAGAGCAGTTGGCACAGTTATATGTTAAGGAGGTGATCAGACTTCATGGAGTTCCCAAATCTATTATTTCTGATAGAGATGGGCGCTTCACCTCTCACTTTTGGGAGTGTGTACAGACTGCACTAGGCACCAAGCTCAAGTTCAGCACAGCCTTCCATCCTCAGACTGATGGACAGACAGAGCGAGTAAATCAGATCCTAGAAGATATGCTTAGGGCTTGTGCATTAGATTTTAAAGGCAGTTGGTGCAAGTATCTGTGTTTAGCTGAGTTTGCCTACAACAACAGCTACCAAGCCACCATCAGGATGGCACCATATGAAGCATTGTATGGCAGAAAGTGCAGATCACCTATATGCTGGCAAGAAGCTGGAGAAAGAAGAGAAATGGAAGTAGAGCTGGGCATTCAGACTGAGATGATAGAAGAAACCACTCAGGTTATTCAGAAGATCAAACAGAGGATTGAGACTGCCCAGAGTAGACAGAAAAGCTATGCTGACACACGCCGTAGGCCACTGGAATTCCAAGTAGGAGACCGAGTCTTTCTCAAGGTTGCTCCTATGAAGGGAGTGATGAGATTTGGCAATAAGGGCAAATTAAGTCCTCGCTATGTAGGACCTTATCAGATTTCAGAAAGGATTGGTAAGGTAGCTTATAAGCTGGAATTACCACAGGACATGTCAGCAGTACACAATGTGTTTCATGTCTCCATGTTAAAGAAGTGTCTTCATGACCCTAGCCAAGTGATTGAACCTCAGTCAGTGCAGATCCAAGAGGATCTTAGTTATGAGAGTAGACCTAAACAGATAGTGGACAGAGCAGTCAAGAGACTAAGGAACAAAGAAGTGCCACTAGTGAAGGTCGTATGGCAGAACCAGAAGCACGAGGAAGTCACTTGGGAACGAGAGGATAGCATGAGGCAAAAATATCCAGAATTATTCTAAGTTCGTGGACGAACTTTTTATAAGGTATGGGGAATTGTAACGACCCAATTTTCCCTATTTTGAATTCTAAATATCTTTAAAAATATTTGAAAACTCAACAAGAACACCTAGAAGAAAGAACTTAAATACTTTCTTACTGTAACAACCACCCTTTCTTACTACTACTCTCTAAGGGAGATTGTTACCTAACTATAACTTCCCTCCTAGTGGCACTGACTCTATAATTAGAGTCAGGTAGATTTTATCACAGTTCAGAGGGATTCCCACCGAAAAATTCGACAGAGTCTCCCCTGTACCGGTGACCAAATCCACAATACATAAAAGATATACACAGCCACATGCGGCTGGATCACAATATTCTTCACAACCACGCATTAATAAATCATATTCTAATCAAAAACTAAACTAGCAATAAGAATTAAACTCAAAACTCTCAGAACAAAGCATAACAAGCTACAATGCACTTCGAACTCAAGCATAAACTCATGATTTCATAATGGAAATAAGGAAAATGAATTAGACATAAACTCTAAATGAATAAGTCTTGCTAGTCCCCTCTGGATCCCTCCATAGTTCAGCCACCACACACATCCATCATCACCACCACCCTATCGCCTCCCTTCATATCCTAGCTTTTCCTTTATCTGCAGTAGGAGGAAAGAAAACAAGATCTATAAGCGACTTGATTCATGCTAGGGCTGGATTGTATTCCATGCTGTGCCGAATTGGGAGAATGGATTTGGGTTTTAAGATGGCTGTTCGGACCCCTGAATTGTGCCACAGTGACTATGCCAAACCTCCTCTAAAGCATTAGGATGCTGAATTTTTATGTCAAGGGTTGTTTCCTTGTTTTTGGTCTTTAGCTGTGCCAAAACTTTAGGACAAACTCCAAGTTGGTTTTGTGTTATGGATCCTTTGCTGAGTTTGCATATAGACATCCTTTGAGATTTATAAGATTTCGGATTTAGCATGTTTTCGAATTTCTGCATTAAGAGACATTCTATGATAGCTATTCTTTAGAATTCGACATGCTAAGTTTCCCTTTTGAATATGCAAGCTAGTTACCGTAATATGCAGAACAATATGCTATGTTTTCCTTTAGAACTTGCTGTGTAGGACATTCTATGATAGCTATTCTTTAGAATTCGACATGCTAAGTTTCCCTTTTGAATATGCAAGCTAGTTACTGTAATATGCAGAACAATATGCTATGATTTCCTTTAGAACTTGCTGAGTAGAAATTCTATGCTGTTGTCATGCTATTTCTATGTATTTCAGTTAAATTACCATAATTTAGGTTGCTGGAATTAGTTTCCCTTCCATGCTACTATCATGTTTTAGAATTTCTGAAGCTATTTTCTTTTGGAAGTGGTTTAGGATTAAAAGCACACCAAAGCTTAATTAAATGCCAAGACATTTTTAATATCAGAATAAGAAAGATACCAAGTAAGTAAAACAAGAGGCTAGTACCCGACATCCAAGAGCTTGTCGTTAAACAAATCCAGGTGACCATTTCCGAGGTCTTGGCCCTGGTAGACCGAGGTCTGCTCTTTTAGGATTGGTGGCTCGCAACCCCAACCTATTAGGGAACGCGCATGAGTTGGTACTAGGCCTGGGCCCAAGAAAAGAAAAGAAAACCCAAAGTAAAGAAAAGTAAAGAAAGAAAGAAAAGTAAGAAGGAAGAAAGAAAGAAAGAAGAAGAAAGTAAAGGATAGGAATTAAAAGATTAATTTCTAACACAAGGATATAAGAAATGAAACAAGTTACATGCTTAGAATAAATAAGAATGGTTAGTTTCTTTAATTCTAAGTTTACATAGCTAGTTTCTTGTTATTCTGCTTGATACTGAGTATGATTTGTATCTAGTCCATTTTCTGTATACCATGAGCATATGCAGATAGTTTTAGTATTTCAGTTTCAGTACTTATGCATTTCATTTATGCATTTCGAGTTTTGTGAGTTGCTTCTCACCTGCAGTAGGAGTAGCTCCGAGTTTCAGATTTTCGTTTCTTGCTTTCGATTTTTTTTTTGCTGTGCTAATTTGCTGTGCTAAGGGTGCTGGACCGAATTTGCCATGTTAGGGCATTAGGTTTCGGATTTCTATGCTAGGGTTTCTCTTTGGAGTAAGCTAGGGTTGCTGTGTTGAAATTCCTGTGTTAGCTTTTCCTTTTTGAAGTTGCTATGCCAAATTGCCATGCTAAGTTGCTGTGCCGAAAGTTTCCTGCTTGGGTGGCTGTTGAACAGGATTATAAGCTAGGATTATTTTTCCCTTTCATTCCTTACCTTCTGTAGCATACATATTAAGCATGCTAATTTATGGTTTGAGTTTAAATGTATAGAAGGAGTTCATTTTAATTCTTAGCAAGTAAGCGCAGTAAGAAATGTTTAGATTACCTGTTATGTTGTTTCCTGCTGTGAGATACAAATCAGTGGTGTAGCTAATCTATAACATTTGCTAGGTATGCTAGTTATTGTTGAGTTTAGTTCTTTTCTAGAAGGTTAGCATGATCTAGACTGCAAATCAAAGTGTGTAAACAGGTTCTATTTATGCTTGCTGATTTTTGAGAATTTCGGCTGTTCACTTGTAGTATTAGTGTTTCATCTCGCTGCCATGTATAAGAATGGGATTAGTATCTTCCTTGCAACTCAAAAAGGCAAGAATAGCCTTTATTTAAAGTATGCAGTACAGAACAGCCTTATAGTTAGTGTTTCGGATGTGGTTTCTTTGGTTTCCGGATTTTAGTTGTAGATTTGATAAGTGCAGAATTTTAGTTCATTAAGTATTAACTTCATTAAGTATTAACTGCATCCTTTCCATGTGTCCCACTTTGTTAGAATAAATCAGAATGTGCAGATTTTAGTAATATGTCATTAACTGGACATGAACAGCATGTGATTTAAGTATTTCGGTTTATTTGTAAGCATCAGCAGATTTCTTTTCCTGCTAATAGAAGTGCAGTTTTCTTTTCTAGCTTTTCTTTAATTATTACATAAGCATGAGTAGACTCCTTTTCTTTGCCATTAGATGTGCACAGTGATACTTTTTAGTTTCTTTTGCTATTAGAATATCTTGAGCATGCAGTTATTAGTTTCTTTGCTATTACATAAGCATGAGTTTCTATCTTTAGGAACTATAAGCAAGAAAGACTAAGGTTTAGACTTGATTTCAATTCCAGAATATTGAATATCAAAAGCGCACACAAGGTGTTTGCTTAAATGCCAAGTAAGGGCAAGTATAAAGAGGTTATAAAGAAAGTATTTTACTTTTAAAGGACATGTACCGGACACAAGATCCAAGGGATGGGCTCCAAGTTGCCCCTAGGCACATGGCCTAGAAGTATCTTAGTAGTTTCGGGATTAGCTACCTCGATTCTTATTAAGAATGCGCGCAAAGTGGTACAATGCCGGGCCCAAGAGAAGTTGATTATTATTTTGAAGTATTAAAGTATAAGTTTTGAAACAAATGAAACAAGCTTCAAATATGTTTAGAATTAGAAAGTTTAGTTTCTTGTTATTTGAAGTATGCAGTAGTAGTTTTGTTTGTTTCTTGCTATTTGTATTCAGCATGTTTAGTTTTATTTGTTTTCAGCATGCTGTTATAGTTTTATTCTTATGAGCATGTTTAGCTTTACATGTTTAGTAGTTTTACATGTTTAGTAGTTTTACATGTTCAGTAGTTTTACATGTTTAGTATCTTTACATGTTTAGTAGTTTTGCATGTTTAGTATGCTTCTTTTATTAGTTTATGAGTATGATAAACTATACATGTTTAGTATTTCAGTTACTAAACATGTAACAACCACCCTCCTTACTACTACTCTGAGAGTGACCGCTACTGATTCTACTAACTACTGTACTACTTACTTTAAGACCAGAGATATTTTAAACTATTGGAAAACATATCATACATCAGAACATGCCTCTAAATAGCAGCATAAAATTCCTTGATATTTTTTTTTTCTCGTTTATCTTTTCACAGGATCAAACATGCAATTAAATAAGACCACAAGTAAGCATAGCATACGGACATATATAGCTTATATACTTCTACTGCCCAATCAAATGAAACATGCCTACTGTACCTAAATAAGCATAGCTACTTGACTACTGATCATATGTAGAACATGCTTCCATGTCTATTAGAGAATGTAGTGGTTCATTCTGAGATTTTAAAACTACGGTACTTAAATTTCAAGGCAACAACATAACAAGGAAAATTCTATATTGCATGCTGCAATTGTAATGGGAAGAAAATTCCAGCAACTTTCAAATTTCCTACTTGCATACTACTGGTTACGCATCAAATTTCTGCTATACAAAATTCGCATGCATTTATAACAGATTTCAAAGAGACTCAACTTCAGCAATTACCAATCCAAATTAAAATGAAACAATACTAGGAAACATTTCAGCAATACAAGGTAACCAATCAAGTTACTGAAATACAACCTGCTGATCAATGAAACGAATCTTACTGCAGAAATTCCAAGCAGCACTTAACCATAACAAAAGAATCATTAAAACAAACCAAATACAGCAAATGAATCTATCTCTACAGCAGAAAGGGTTAAAATGAATCATACGGCAGATTCTTATTGAAGCAGAATTCACTTCACAAAACTTGAAAACTAATCCAGAAATAAGGAAAAGAACATGTTCCCAGCATAAACAGTTAATCCAATTAAATGACAGGAAGATAACGAACTTAATAATGCAAGATAAATTCTACTCTAGCAATAACAAAAACACCAACAGGTACGATTTCTAAATTCTTCTAGCAAGGTCCCAAGCTTCCATATCCGCCATCCACACACACATCACCAGTGTCTCCTTGCCGCCTTCTTCTACGCCATTTTAGCCTTTCCTTTATTTTTATCTATATCTGCAGTAGGAGGAAAAGTAGCATCTATAAGCTAAAAGCTTAGTGAGTGCTTTCTACTCACAAAATCCGATAAGAAATGCATATACATAAAAGAAGCAGGAGGTACATGCTCAACATGAAATAGAAATGAAACTACATCATGCATCTCTAAAGGAAACAACAATTTAACTTGTTAGAATTTTTCAATTTAGATAAAAGAAACTTGTTCTATTTGTTTCCAAATTTAATACTTTTATACTTTAAAATAATACTCAACTTTACTTGGGCCCGGCATTGTACCACTTTGCGCGCCTTTCTTAATGAGAATTGAGGTAGCTAATCCCAAAACCATTAAGACACTTCTAGACTTTATGTCTAGGGGCAACTTGGAGCCCATCCCTTGGACCTTGTGTCCGGTACATGCCCTTTTTAAAAGTAAAATACTTTTCGTTTTTATTTATATACATGCATATCGAGTTTTTGTGAGTAGATAGCGCTCACTAAGCTTTATGCTTATAGACTGCACTTCCTCCTACTGCAGATAAAGGAAAGGAAAAGATTTAGCAAGGAAGGCGACAAGGTGGTGGTGATGAAGGTGTGTGATGGCTGGACTATGGAGAGATCCAGAATGAGCTAGCAAATTGCCAAGACTTTTCTGTTTAGTTATTTTAGTTCTCTTTTAATGCTATGATGAAGTTGAGATTGTAATTGAGTCTATTCCGCACTTGTAGTTTGGTATGTCTTATCGTTGGAGTTCTATTTGTTTACTATTGCTAGAATAGTTTCCTTTTAGTTATTGTGATATTATTACTGCGTGGTTGTGAAGTATTTATACCAGCCGCATGTGGCTGATGGTTTATTATTTGTTTGTATTATGGGAAATGGTCACCGGTACAGGGGAGACTCTGCCGAAATTTTTCGGTAGGGTTTTCCTAGAGATTTTTAATAAACCGGTTAAGTAGAGTAGTAGATAAGTAACGGTCACTCTTAGAGAATAGTAGTAGTAGTAAGAAGGGTGGTCGTTACAGTTGGTATCAGAGCAGTGTTCCATTCTCCAGCATCACACACACATCAGCATCATCCTTGCCGTCTCCAAGTAAGAAAGTATTTAAATCCTTTCTTTATTCTGCTTTTCTTATTATTAACTGCAGTTTAGGGTACTTATTTTTTTTAAGTGCTTAAGTAAGATAAAAGATTTAGTTTCCCTTTTCTTTATTCGTATTTATGTATGATTAGAAGGGTTAAAGTAAGATATCAAGCCTTTACCTTGCATAATTAGATGGCAAGAAGAGGACACCCCCGTACTGAGGAACCAGCTCAGGAGAACGAAGTGCCCAGAGCAACTGAGCCCAATCTCTTTGAAGTTGTTGCTCAACTCCAAAAACAGGTAGCAAAGCAGCAGCAAGTGATTGCCAATCTGATGGCAAATCAGCAACTAGTTCCTCCCACTCCTCCAACAGTAATTGTGGAGACTCCAGGGGTAACCGAGGTTCCAGCAGCTACTCTAGGAGTCGTCACAGCACCTCAGAGACAAGAAGCTTACCTCATACAGTGGCTGAAACTGAAACCGGAGAGCTTCTCAGGCACTACTGAGCCCTGGGATGCCCAGGCTTGGTTCAAAACACTGGAGAGCATAATGGATCTTCTTGACTGGCCAGAAGTTGAAAAGGTCAAGTGCGCCTCTTTCTGCCTGTCAGGAGATGCTCGTATGTGGTGGGAGAGGATAAAGACCAAGAGGGCAGTCAATCAGATGAGCTGGGCTGATTTCCAGTCAGAGTTTTATGAAGAGTACTTCCACCTACAGATCACCAACAAGCACTATGAAGAATTTATAGAGTTCAAGCAAGGTGACCTAACAGTGGAAGAAGCAGTCAAGAAATTCAACAGACTAGCTCGTCTCTGCCCAGAGTTAGTAAGTACAGAGAAGGAGAGAGTCAGACTGTTGCTCAGAATGCTGAGACCACAGATAGCACTGAATGTGAGTAGTGGAGCTCACCGACCCCAGACTGGTGAAGAGTTGATCAGTAGAGCATTAATTGCGGAGCACTACCTGAATGACATCAAAGCGCAACGAGTGCAGCACAAGCTAGTGAAGATAGAGGGCAAGACAGTGGGGAGCCAGAAATCCCAGTCAAGTAAACAGAACTGGAAAGGCAAGGGCGACAAAAGAAAGCAGTGGAACTCAGGAAGTAATCAGAAGGGAGGACCAGCAAACAAGCAGACCAAGTTCCCTCCCTGTCCCAAATGTGGGAGAATGCATCCAGGAGCCTGTCTTTTAGGTAAGACTGGATGTTATTCCTGTGGCCAAGAAGGGCACATGGCTAAGGAATGTCCTAATAAGCTCAAAGCACCTCAGCCACAACCATTGCAATATGGAGGCCAGCCTGCACAGTTGCCCCACATGGAAGCAGCATTGGAGGGACCCTATATCAGTCAAGGAAGGTTAGAAGCTCCACCAGTTCCAGCCTTTGATAGTGCCAGAGTATTCTCCCACACCAAAGAAGAAGCTGCTAGTGCCTCTACGGTCGTAACAGGTCAAGTAGTTATTTTTCGACATTTAGCTACTGCACTATTTGATACTGGAGCGACCCATTCTTTTATATCAGTGCCCTTTGTCAAAGAATTACAGGTAGCTACAAAAGTATGAACTCCATGATCCCGACGACCCTACCTTCTGGGGAAGTCATGGAATCCAACCAGTGACTTCAGGTTGTACCAGTCAGAACTACAGACTGAGAGCTATACGTTAACCTAGTAGTCCTCACTATGCAGGATTTCGGTACCATTTTGGGTATGGACTTCCTTAACAAGTACAATACCTCAGTGGACTGTCACAGAAGGAAAGTAATTTTCAATCCAGAGGGTGAATCATTTTTTTTAAATTCACGGGAGTGCCAGGGAAGAAGACCTAGAAACTTCTCTCTTCTCTTGCAGCTCACCATATGTTAGTTAAAGGGTGTGCTGGTTTACTTGCATTCATTGTGAGTATAGAAGAACAAGAAAGACCCAAGCAGGAGAAAGTTCGGATAGTCTGCGAGTATCCAGAAGTATTTCCAGAAGAGCTACCTGGACTACCTCCTAATAGAGAAGTGGAGCCAATTTCAAAAGCTCTATACCGCATGTCTCTAGCGGAGCTGAAAGAGTTGCAAGAGCAACTTCAGGAGCTACTTGACAAAGGCTTCATCCGCCCTAGTCACTCACCTTGGGAAGCTCCTGTGTTGTTCGTTAAGAAGAAAGACGGATCCATGCTAAGGTGCATAGATTTTAGAGCGCTGAGCAAAGTAGCAATTAAGGACAAGTAACCCCATTCCAGAATAGATGATCTATATGATCAGCTAAAAAGGGGCAATAGTGTTCTCTAAAATAGACCTACGCTATGGGTATCATCAGTTGGAAGTGAAAGAAAGTGATACACCTAGAACAATTTCCAGGACCAGATATGGACACTACAAATTTGTAGTCATGCCTTTTGGAGTGACTAATGCACCTGCGGTCTTTATGGACTTAATGAACAGAGTGTTCAGAGAATATTTTGACAAATTTGTCATTGTATTCATCGACGATATTCTGGTTTATTCAAGGACCCCAGAGGAGCATGACACACACTTGAGGATGGTACTGCAGACTCTGCAGCAAAAGCAGCTTTATGCTAAATTCTCAAAGTGTGAGTTCTGGTTAGATCAGGTGGCGTCTTTAGGTCACATTATTTCTAAAGAAGGTATTCAAGTGGATCCAGCCAAAGTGGAAGTGGAACTGGGCATTCAGACAGAGCTGATAGATGCGACAACTCAGGCTATTCAGAAGATCAGACAGAGAATTGAGACTGCCTAGAGTAGATAGAAGAGTTATGCTGACATACGTCGTAGGCCACTTGAATTTCAAGTAGGGGATTCAGTCTTTCTCAAGGTCGCTCCTATGAAGGGAGTGATGAGATTTGGCAAGAAGGGCGAATTAAGTCCCCGCTACGTAGGACCTTACCTAATCATAGAAAGGATTGGGAAAGTAGCTTACAAGTTGAACTTACCAAAAGCCATGTCAGCAATACATAATGTATTTCATGTCTCTATGCTAAAGAAGTGTCTCCACGACCCGAGCCAAGTGATTCAACCTCAGTCAGTGCAGATCCAAGAGGATCTTAGTTATGAGAGTAGACCTACACAGATAGTGGACAGAGCAATTAAGAGATTTAGAAACAAAGAAGTACCACTAGTGAAGGTCGTCTGGCAGAACCAGAAGCACGAGGAAATCACTTGAGAGCAGGAGGACAGTATGACATAGAAGTATCCAGAGCTATTCTAAGTTCGAGGACGAACTTTTTATAAGGTATGGGGGATTGTAACGACCCAATTTTCCCTATTTCGAGTTCCAAATGTCCATAAAAATATTTGGAAATGCTTTTAAAATATTCTAGAGATTTTTAGAAATTTTTAGAGTATTTTTACGTAATTTTTGGAGATCGTTTAGTATGTTTACAAAAAGAAAGAAATCTTGACAAAAAACCGTTGAAGGCGAGGCTCGAACCCGTGACCTCGGGTCGAATCCGACCTAACCGGACGCAGCCGACCAGCTGAGCTACGCGGGTTTTGTTAACCTAATATGGAACGAAATGTATTTAAGCTATGATTGATACAGAAATACCTTAGTTTTAAAAAAAAGGTTGCAAAGAAATTGCCGAGCCGAAGCTCGACCCGGCGACCTGGGGTTTCGGCGGAAACGCAGATAACCAGCTGTGCCAGCGGGTTTTTGTTAATTAAGGAAAGAACGGGTTATATTTAAGGTATAGTTAGTAATAAAAACCCTAGTTATAAAGGGATTAGGTTTTCCCTTTCTCGCCGAAAAATTCTCGTTCCTTTCTCCTCTTCCTCCCGACGCGAGCGGCGTTTCTGTGCTTGGGCGAAATTGAAGCCGAGTTAGGTTCTCTCCTCCGGCGGTCGACGAAGGCTTCTTCCGGCGAATCTTGCGGAACCGAGCTTCTTCCGTCGAAGAGAGCCCGCGGACACAGGAGAAGCGCTGAGATTTGAGCCCTCCGAAAACCCTAAGAGCCTTCTCCTTCCTCCTTCTCGGTTGTAAGTGCAAGAACAAGGAGTAAGTACTACTCACCTGCGGTAGGAGTTGTTTCGGATTTCGTTTTCTTGTTTTCGGATTGTATTTCTTCTTGTTGTTGAATCTGCCATGAGTTTTCCCTATTTGAATGATTGCTGCGGTGAGTTTAGGATAAGTGGTTTTCCTTGTTTCCGAATCATGCTTTGAAAGTGGTTGAATTTGGGGGTTTAGGATGACTGCCGTGGATTACATAGGGGAAACGGAAGAGATTGATTGTTTAGGTTTTCTTTTTGTGTACCGAAACATGCAGTTTATATTGTGGTTGTTTTGGATTTGTTTTATTTCCTTTGAGTATTTGAATTATACCATGCAGAATAGAGGTTGTTGAAGGCTTAAGTGTAGTTCCGAGATTGTTTCTTTCTTTTCCTTGCCGAGCGTGAACAGATTCTCACTGATTCGTTTAAGCATTTCAGTTGGGTTTTCTTTGCTAAGCACAGCATGTTTAAGAAGTATTTGTTTTAGGTTATGACCTTGATAATCATGCTCTGTTTCGGGTGGACTGCAAAGGTTTCTTGTGTATTGTTCAGAGTCTTTTTCATGACCAATACATTGCTATTATGTTGAGCTCAGATTGATATGAGTTGACTGCAGAATTTCCGAACAGATAAGAAGGAATAGGTTTAGGTGTAGTAGCAGAAGTTTTCATTGTTTCGTCTTTTGAAAGTGCATGTTTGCAATTATAGAGGTGCGTTAGTTAGTTTTCGTAGCTTTGCATTGCTTCGAATTAATGTAGACAGAATGGTTCAGATTGATCTTGCTGTGACATTATGTTTCGGTTAAAACAAAAGTGCACGTTTTCAACCATGTTAATGTTCAAAGTAAAAGATAGATTTTTGCATATTACGAACATGATAAAAGGAGGCTTATATTCTATTTTTAAAGAAGTTAGGTTTGTTTTCCTTTGTTTCTAAATCTGTTGTAGCATGCTTAGAGGAGTTAGATTTGTTTTCAACCATGCTTAAAGAAGTTTGAATGGTAGCTTAGCATCTTCCTTGCTACTCAAAAGGGCAAGAACAACCTTTATTTAAAGCATGTAGAGTTAGTTTCTTGGTTTTCCTGATCATGAACAGTTATTAAGTTTATCTTGCGGTTGATTGGCTTATGTTATTTTTATATAGCATGCTGGGTTAGTTGTAATCCTATACTTGTTAGATATATCTATAGGATTCTAATAGGCTCCAATAAAGGATTATAAGAAGCATGAGTAAAGAAAAAGACTAAAGTCTAGTTAAAAAGAGATAACAAATAAATTAAAGTAAGAGGCTAGTACCCGACTTCCGAGGTTGTCGTTAAACAAATCCAGGTGACCGATTCCAAGGTCTTGGCCCTGGTAAGACCGAGGTCTTTATCCTCATAGGGCTGGAGGCTCGCTACCCCAGTCACTATTAGAGAGCGCGCAAAACAAAGATGGTACTAAGCCTGGGCCCAAAGAAGAAAAGAAAAGAAAAGAAAAGAAAAGAAGAACAAGAAGAAGAAAGTGAAAGAGAAATTAAAAGATTAATTTCTAGTATAAGTAAAGTAAGAAGAACAAGAAGAAGAAGGTGAAAGAGAAATTAAAAGATTAATTTCTAGTATAAGGATATAAGAAAATGAAACAAGTTTATGCTTAGAATCAATAAAAGTTTAGTTCTTTAATTCTAAGCTTACAGTAGTTGTTTCATTACTTTCCTGTCAGTTAGTGAGCATGTTTAGTATTCAGTTTTATTTCTGTATACCATGAGTACATGTAGCTTTGCTTTTAGCATTCCAGTTTTAGTATTGTTGCATTCTTTTTATGCACTTCGAGTTTTTGTGAGATAGATTAGTACTTACTAAGCGTTTTCGTTTATAGATCTTTTGTTTTCTTTCCTCCTACCGCAGATAAAGGAAAAGCTAAGATATGAAAAGGAGGCGACAGGATGGTGGTGGTGATGAAGATGTGTGATGTTTGGACTGTGGAGAGATCCAGAGAGTGCTAGTAAACTTGCAGGACCTAATGATTAGAGTTTATGCTTTAGTTCTTTTCTTTAAATACTACTATGAAGTTTATGTGATTGTGATTGAGTTTGATTCGTATTGTAGCTTATTTATGTCTTATTCTGGGAGTTGTGTTTAGTTCTTGTTGCTAGTCTAGTCTTTTGGTTATAGTATGAATTTATTACTGCGTGGTTGTGAATAAAATGTGTTCCAGCCGCATGTGGCTGCGTATATATCTTGTGTATTATAGATTTGGTCACCGGTACAGGGGAGACTCTGCCGAAATTTTTCGGTAGGGTTTCCATGTGATATTTAATCGTACCGGTTAAGTAGAGTTAGCAGTTAAGTAACGGTCATCCTTAGAGAGTAGTAGTAGAAAGAAAGGTGGTCGTTACATTTAATCAGCCAAGGAAGATTGGAGGCCCCTCCCATTATGACCGATGCCAGAATCTACTCACTTACCCAGGAAGACGTGGCGAACGCCTCTACTGTTGTCACAGGTCAGCTACTTATTTACAATCAGTATGCTGTAGTATTATTTGATATCGGGGCAACACACTCGTTCGTCTCAACGCCTTTTATGAAGAAGCTAGATATACCACTCCGAACTCTAGAGGACACGTTCTTAACAACCTTACCATCCGGGGAGATTATGCCATCGGACCATATGCTGCAAGCAGTACTCATTCGGATCGCAAACAGAGAACTCTACTGCAATCTGATAGTACTTGATATGCAGGATTATGACATAATTTTGGGCATGGATTTCCTTAGTAAGTACGGCGCTTCAATCGAGTGCCGCAAAAGAAAAGTGATTTTCTGACCCGAGAATGAACCAGAGTTTGAATTTTTCGGGGAATCAAAAGGAACTTCAGGAACAGTTATCCGAATTACTCGACAAGGGACTTATTCGTCCTAGTCACTCTCCATGGGGAGCTCCAGTGCTATTCGTAAAGAAGAAGGATGGGTCTATGCGAATGTGTATAGACTACCGAGCACTGAATAATGTGACAATCAAGAATCGGTACCCACTCCCACGGATCGATGACCTGTTCGATCAACTGAAGGGTGCGACTGTTTTCTCAAAGATAGATCTACGATCCGGTTATCATCAAGTGAAGGTGAAACCAGATGATATACCAAAAACAGCATTTCGAACTCGATATGGACACTATGAGTTCATAGTTATGCCTTTCGGAGTAACCAACGCTCCTGCAGTATTTATGGACCTGATGAATCGAGTATTTACGGCATATCTTGATAAATTTGTAATCGTTTTCATTGATGATATACTTATCTACTCAAGAACCCAAGAAGAACATGCTGAACACCTGAATACTGTACTACAGATCCTTCAAGAGAAACAACTATATGCAAAATTCTCCAAATGCGAGTTTTGGCTTGATCGGGTAATATTCCTAGGTCATGTCATCTCCAAAGATGGAGTTATGGTGGATCCAAGTAAAATCGAAGCTGTAAATAACTGGAACCGACCAAAGAATGCCAGCGAAGTCAGGAGTTTTCTCGGACTAGCAGGTTATTACAAGAAATTCGTAGAGAATTTCTCCAAAATCGCAGCCCCTATGACAGCCCTCACTAAGAAAAATACAAAGTATGAATGGACAGAAGCTTGCGAGAAGAGTTTCGCAAAATTAAAAAGGAGACTGACCAGTGCTCCGATTCTTACTCTTCCAGAAACCAACAGAGGCTTCGATATGTACAGCGATGCTTCCATCACAGGACTTGGAGCTGTACTCATGCAAGATGGCAAAGTCATTGCCTACGCTTCAAGACAACTTAAAGAACATGAGAAGAATTATCCCATTCACGACTTAGAACTAGCAGCCGTGGTCTTCGCTCTAAAAATATGGAGACATTATTTATATGGAGCTCAGTGTAAGATTTATACCGACCATCAGAGTCTGAAATATTTCTTCACACAAAAAGACCTAAATATGAGGCAACGCCGATGGCTCGAGTTAGTTAAAGATTACGACTGCGAGATTCTTTATCACCCAGGGAAGGCGAACAAAGTGGCCGATGCACTCAGCCGAAAGTTCAATGCCACCTGATGTAACTATTTTAAAGTTCGAGGACGAACTTTTTATAAGGTACGGGGTACTGTAATACCCACTAAGCTAGTAAGATAAATATATTAATGTGAGATTTTTCCTTAGAAAAATAATAGGAAGTGAGTTGAAGCAAAAAGAAATAAAATGAAATAAAAAGAAGAGGAGGTCAAGGATTGAACCATGAACCTCTTATATTATATTTCATAGAATTAATTAGTAGAAACCAATTGGGATAGAGAGAAGATGTTGATAACAAAGAAGGGAAACTCATGATAAAGATAGGAGTAAAGATCTAAGAAGAGAAAACAAGAAAAGAGCAAGAGAAAGGCAACTTGCCTTCCTTCATTCTCTCCCTCTTTCCTTCTTCATTTTGCCGAAAATTTAAAGAAGGGATTAAAGGGATTCATTCCCCTTATTTTATCATGAATGGTGAGAATAAATAGAAAATAAAATAAATGTAATAAAAATAGAAAATGGGTTAAGGGAGAAGGAAAGTAAAAATCAATTTTGCTACTTCTTCCCCCTTAACATAAAAGGGAGCAAGAAAAGAGAAAATTATTTTTCTCTCATTTTCTCTCATTCATCCTCTCCCTCACCGAGAACACCACAGTCCCCTCTCCTCCATCTTCGGCCCCAAAGCCAAGTTTGTTCCCTAAGAAAGCCTAAGATACAAGGAGGACTTAGCAAAGGAATCAAGGGAAAGGAACTAGAAGAAGAGGCTACTTCTTCTTCACCATACCTTAGATCCACAAGCGAAAAGGATGTAAGCTTCCCCTCACCTGTGGTACAAGGCTTTTATGTGATTTTCGGATTCTATAAGGATTAGAAGACCTAGAAAAGAATTTAAGAAAATTCGGCTAAAGAAAGGGTTTTCAAATCTAGGATGGTTTAAACAAGTCCTTATTTCATGATATTCTTTCTATGCTATGTAGGAAGGATTTTCTTCATGTTTTTATACTTAAATGATGCTTGAACAGAAGAGTACCTAACCCTAGAATTTCGGCCAAAAATATGTTAAGGAGGTTAGGGGAAAATATTGTTTAACTAAACTAGTACAAAATTTCTCCCATGAACTACTAAGGGTTTTTATTGGTTTTCATACTTGAAAGTTACTTAGAACCAAATAAATCCATTTATATGTTTCGGCCAAGAAAAGGGCTTAGGGTTAGGAAGACCTTTAAATTTAAATAACCATGTTTGTATGATAGAATATAGAGTTCTCTTAAAGAATTGCATGTTGTACATTGCTAGAAATTCATGAACTCGTATTTTAGATTTTCGGCCATGATAAGATGGATAGTTTAGAAAAGCTTGAAAAAAATTATAATATGCTCAAGACCTCTGTGATATTATGATATGAAAGTTGTTTAATGCTCTTATGTTTAAATTGAGTATAGAAAATTAGTTACATGATATATGACATGTAAGATCACAAGGGTCCTAGCTTGTTTATGAACCAACTTTGTATATGATGTTCTTAGTATTCTTGACATGAAACTTACTTAGGTTTTCCATGCTTTAGGCCACTTAAAACCTAGTTTAGAGATTGGTAGGTTTCGGCCATAAGGAAAAATAAAAGAAAAAGGGAAAGAAACCTAGGAAGCCTAAGACACAATTCGCATGTATGTTTATTATGCTTGTCTTTATATACATGCTATGAAACTTGTATAATTTCTCATGCTTTTAGGCTATTTGAAGCAAGTTTATATTCTGTGAGTTTCGGCCAAGTAGGGTTTAAAAGACCTAGAGGCCTTAGAAATGAAACCAAATGTGTTAAAAGTGCTTCTTATGAAAATATGATAATGTGTTGATTGTGTCACATATTTGTATAATTTTTCCATGACCTAAATTGATCATTGTGTGTTTCGGCCATGAAGGGATAAATGCCCTAGAAACCCTAGAACAAAAATTAAATATGCTTATGTCACTCTACATAAAATATGATAAGTAGAAAATCAAAGTTCTCATACTATATGTTGTTTAGTGACCTAAATGAGGCTAGGGTAAGTTTCGGCCATACCTATTGTATGATGTCTTGTTATGAATTTATACATGATGTTAGTTCAAGTTCACATGCTTGTATGTTTGTTTTAGCCCTAATGAATACTTGTTAAAAGATTGACCAAGACATACGTTAAGGGCTTGAAGGACTTAGGAACTAGCTCAATATGCTTACTATGCTATTTGGAAAAAATGTTATAAATATGGTTTAAGGTTTCCATGCTTTCATGACATTTGGGACCTTGTTTATATACTGATAGGGTTCGGCCACATGAGTTTAAGGACTTGGAGAACTTAGAAACCAAGTTAATCATGCTTATAATGCTTCCTATGAAATTTATGTGATGATGATTTAGGGTTCACATGTTTGGAGGTTGTTTTTACCTAAATTGAGACCTAAGGGGGTTCGGCCATGATAGGAACCCAAGGGTTTAGGAAGCTTAGAACCCAAGTTAACTATGGTAAACTATGTTACCATATTTCTTATGATAGTATAATCACATGATATACCCTTATGCTTAATCATGTATGCTTGTGATTTATACCTTTTTATGATATGATATGTGGATAGGGATATGCATGTTTTAATGATATGTTATGTGCTTAGAAATATGTAAGCTTTAATGATATGCTATGTACTTAGAATATGCATGTTTTTATGATGTGCCATGTGTTTAAAATATGCCTACTTTTTCTTATGACATGATGTATGCCTAAGTGATGCATACTTTTTTTTATGATATGATGTATGCCTAAGTGATGCATACTTTCTTATGACATGATGTATGCCTAAGTGATGCATACTTTTTTTTATGATATGATGTATGCCTAAGTGATGCATACTTTCTTATGACATGATGTATGCCTAAGTGATGCATACTTTTTATGATATGATGTATGCCTAAGTGATGCATACTTTCTTATGACATGATGTATGTCTAAGTGATGCATATTTTTTATGATATGATGTATGCCTAAGTGATGCATACTTTTATGACATAATGTATGCCTAAGTGATGCATACTTTTATGCTATGCTATGTGACTAAATGATGCATTTTTATACATGCTATTTTACTTTGTAAGGCTTGTACCAAGGGTGGACTCCTAATCAGTCCCTAGGCCTTGCTTTGTGATCTAGGCTAAGCCTTGCTTTGTGATCTAGGCTAAGCCTTGCTTTGTGATCTAGGCTAATAAGGGACGGGCTCCTTAGTACACCCCTAGGCCTTGCTTTGTGATCTAGGCCAAGCCTTGCTTTGTGATCTAAGCCAAGCCTTGCTTTGTGATCTAGGCTAATAAGGGATGGACTCTTCAAATACGCCCCTAGGCCATGCTTTGTGATCTTGACCTAGTTCCTAGTATGATTCAAGACTTGCTACCTTGGATATACTTAGGATGCGCGCATCTATGTTATGTATGTATGGTACAAGCCGGGGCCCTAAATATGTTGATATTATGTTCAAGTATATATATGTAAGAAGAAAATGGTTTTAAAAGATCATGAGACATACACATGTTTTTCGGATACATGTTTTTAAAATCATGATGCATATAATCTATGATTATGTTGTGTTGAGGCTATGATTTAAGATATGCCATGATATGATTATGTTATGTTTCATGCTATGTTTTAAGAGATGATATGCCATGATAAGATTATGTTATGTTTCATGCTATGTTTTAAGAGATGATATGCCATGATATGATCATGTTATGTTTCATGCTATGCTTTAAGAGATGATATGCCATGACTAGTTATAATGTTTGTTATGTTGCATGATATGCTTAAAGAGTATGATATGTTATGCCATGACTAGTTGAGATCATGTTAAGTTGAGACATTATTTGATTATGTACTGATTGTTGGTTTTAGTGAGTAGGAAAGGAACTTACTGAGCCATGAGTGCTCATAGCTTACTTTCCTTGTACCACAGATAAAGGAAAAAGCTGGATGAGTTAAAGGAGCAGCAGGAGGGGCAACGAAGATGTGTGTGGCGGTGGCTAGGCAACTAATCAAGAACCTGCTTTAAAACCTTTAAGAACTATGCTTTGGTTTTGTGAAATGTAATACAATATGGGTGACTTGATATTAAGTTTTTATTTATTTTGTTATCATGTTATGAAACCATGTTAGTGTAGTTCGGTTTTAATTAAGTTAAGAAAAAATAATTTTAAGTCTTCCGCTGTAATACGTACGTAGAGTATCGTAGCCCCGTCCCTTGTTGACAGCAGGGAGGGCGGGTGTTACAATTCGGATGATCATTGATCGATTAACCAAGTTTGTTCATTTCTTACTGACCCAACTAGATTAACTCTTTGGATCACTTGGCAAAGTTTCCAACAAGTCATGTATACAGAACTTCATTTTGTGCAAAATTTTAGATAGACAGATAGAAGGACAGAGCCCACCATTCACAAACTGGAGATTCGAACAACTGGAATGTTCGACCAGTCACGCGGCCATGCTAGCCCCAAGTACTAACCCCTCCTTGAATTTGACGGCCACACCAGCTAGCCTTCTTGACTTCGGCCCCAACTTCGGGGGCCCTATGTTATTCATTGTATCACAAGTCTCTCATTCAAGTCTAGTCGAAGGAGGTTGTAAGCTCAACAACCTAAACCCATATGTTCCTTTATATCTCCCCGATCAGATGCTCGGCTCAAGCTGACGTCCTTTAGCCAACGTCATACTTGCACCTCGAAAACAGGATACACCACTCACAATTAATTCCTAGTACGGTAAGCACATCTTTTGACCATAATAATGATTACTAATTCTCATCCCTAATAAATATGAGTCATACTTTTATGCCACATGGCGCATGCTTATAAAAAAATATCTGAAAAGATAGGTAACTGTTGGGATCTAATGTGATAGGCGGTCATTCAAATTTAATGACCCTAATTCTTCTTCTCTCTCCTACTTCCATGATCCAATGGCCCCCGTAGGGCTTTATTAGGGGGTTTAAGGTTTGTAATGCTTGATGCAAATACTATCTTTTTCTCACTCTCACCTTCATCTTCTTCCTCGACTCCCATCGTTGTCGCCTGCACCTTTTTCAGATTTTCATCTTCCCCTGTAAGTTCCTCTCTACTTCGCCTCCTTTACTCTCCCTTCTCCTCCATCATGGTTTCTATTCCCCACTCTATCATCCCTGGCCTATGGTATACTTCCCACAAACAATGTCAAATTTGATCCTGTTTCAAATGGGGGAAAATGGCGACCTAGCGAGGTGGATTCAATGTTGACTGTGAGAAAACTCTGAGAAGGAGGAACCTAGTGCCGTGATCAATCCTTCGTGTTAAAGAGAACAGCTAGAAAAAAAAAATGTTAGTGACCATGCCAGGGAGGGGTTCTCAGCGGAAGCACTCCGATGCTCAAGTTAGACTGAGGGAGGAGCGAAAATAAAGAACAGCGAATGATGATTAGTGAACTATGATAGTGGAGCTTACCTACACCTATAGGTGGAGTCCCCTTATGTAACGACCCAAATTTCCTCCTTTTGAGCCCCAAAAATAATTTGAAAATATTTAAAAATGCTATAGAAAAATTCTAGAGATTTTTAGGAATTTATAGAGTATTTTTATGCAATTTTTGGAGGTCGTTTGGTATTTTTACTAAACGAAAGAAGTTTCGACAAAAAAATGTCCAAGCTGAGGCTTGAACCGGCAACCCCTGACCCGAGCAAAACCCAGCTAACCAGGTTAGCTGGGCTAGCAATTGTTACTTGAACAAATAGAGGAAGAGATCTATTTAAGTAATAGGAATTAATAACAAAGAAATAAAAGGAAGAAAAAGAGGTAGCAGCCGAGAATTGAACCCGGGGCTTTTGGCTTGGTCAAAACCCAGCCAACCAACTATTCCGCAGATATTTGGCGAAAGAGTTGGCAGCGAAATAACCTTAAGTTAACAGAAATACCAGAGTTATAAAAGGAACTTAGGGCTTGAGAATTTCCCGAGCCCTAATTTCTCCCGAATCCCTTCTTCTCTTCTCACGCGTGCGCGGCGTCGGCGACTTCTCTCGGGCGGAAAGCGAAGCCGAGTTAGGGCTTCTCTCCGGCGGCCGGCGGAGGGAGATTTCCGAGAGCTCTTCACACCGCCGAGCTTCTCTCGACGAGGAGAAGTCGGGAGCACGAGGAGGAGCCGCGATTTCGAGTCCTCTGATCAGAGCTCCAAAACCCTAGAAGTTCTTTCCGGCTGTGAGTTCGGGAACAGCAATGTAAGTTGCTACTCACCTGCAGTAGGATAGTTCCGGATTCATATTCCTTCTTGGTTTTTGAATTTTCTGTGAAGATTGGGAATTCATGTTTGCTGCCGTGAGGTTGTTTTTGTGCCATGTAGTTGCTATTTGGGTTCCTTTTTGCTTAGTTGCCGTGTAAGTCATTGATAAAGGATTCTGCTGTGAACGAATTTCCTTTGCAATTCAGTTGTAACATGCCTAAGGATTTCTGCATTTCTGTGGATTCTGATGGGTTAGGGTTTGTTGCCATGTTGTTCCTTTTTTTTTGTTAAGGTTCTGTTTTATTGAAGTTTAGTAGCATGCGTTCTTGGTTTCCCTCCTTTTAAGTTATGTAGTAGCAAGAATTAGTATCCTGTTGCTAGATATGGGATTTGATTTTGAAACGAAACAAGCTTTATATAATTTCTAAGTTTCCAACAGGTTTAGTTTGGTTTGCGTTAGGAAAGGGGCACCAACAGTCCCATTTCCCTATGGTGTTTGCAGTAGATAAGGAACAGCTCCAATTGTAGCAGAGAACAACCTCCTTCTTTGTGTATTTCTGCAGACAAGAACAGCTCCATTTGGAGCTTAGAACAACCCCCTTTGGAGCTTATTCCAGTCCAAGTTTTCTTTGTGTTCACTGTAGAAACGTACAGCTCTATTAGAGCATAGGACAGCCTTTCTTTTTGATAATTCAGCAAGTTTAATTTTTAAAGTTTCAATTCAGCAAGTTGATTTCTTAAGGTTCAATTCAGAAAAATTGATTCCTTTTGTTACAAATTCAGTAGGTTAGTTAATTTAGTCTTGTTCCAACAAGTTTACATAGATTTTAAGCTTCAGCAGGTTTTAGTTTTGGTTGTGCTATGTTTTTGACATGAACAACCTAGTCTTAAGAGAATTCGGCAGATTTTTCTAAGCTAGTATGCATATTTTGTTAAGCTTAGTATGCAGATTTTAGATAAGCTTAATATATAGATTTTACTTAAACTTAGCATGCAGATTTATGTTAAGCTTTGTATGCAGATTATTTTGTTAAGATGACATGTAAATTTATTCCTGTTTAAACTACAGTTTTAGAACTTCTCAAGTACAGCAGTTTCAGTTGTTATAGCATCTAATCTTAGTTTGTTTAAGTATTCCCTTTCAGTTTGTTTAAGCATTCACTCTTAGTATGTTTAAGTGTGGAATTTCAGTTTACCTAAGCATTTCAAAGTTAGAATACGCTTAAACATTTCAGTTTCTTTTTAAAGAAGTATTCTTTTAGAAGTATTAACAAGTATAAGAAAGATAAAGAAAAGAAAAAAAAGGTCAAGGCCTTAAGTAGATCCCAAAGTCAAGAATTTAGGGATTTTGGCACACAAGGTGCTTATTAAAATGCCAAGGCATTATATATTAAAAGTATTAAAAGATAACAAGTATTTTACTTTTATTAGTGGCACTGTACTAGACTCTCAGTTGTCCTTGGGTTGGGCTCCCATAGTCGTCCCTAGGTTCAGATAACCTAATAGTAACGGCACGGCCGACGGTCGACGACCTGAGGGTCGCCAAATGGGCCGCCAAATGGGTCGGGTCGTTACAAAAGTAAAAGCACAGTTGTCGGGCCCAAGAGAAGTTGATTATTATTTTGAAGTATTATAAGTATAAGTTTTTGAACAAGTAAAACGAGTTTTACATAAACATAAAGTATTAAAGATTAAGTTTAAAACAAATGAAACAAGCTTCATTTATGCTTAAAAATCAGTAAGTTTAGTTCTTTACTCTACCATGTTTATTTAGTGGATGAGTAGTTTTCATGTTTACCTATTAGATGAGTAGCATGATTAGCTATTAGAATTACCTGAGTAGATTCCTTAGCTTTTCTTTGCTATTAGTTTGACATGAGCAGTTATGTTTATGTTTTATTTCTTTTTAGAGCATATAGTTTCTAGTTCTTTTCGTATACTTGCACATTCGTGATTTTGTGAGTTAGATAGCGCTTACTAAGCAAATTTTGCTTATAGACTACACTTCCTCTTATTGCAGATACAGGAAAGGAAAAGATATAGCAAGGAAGGGGACAAGGTGGCACGGATGGTGTGTGATGTTTGGACTATGGAGTAGACTAAGAGATTGAAACAGAATTTGTTTAGAATGTTTTGGTTTAAGTGTTTAACGTATTTAGAACTTGTGCATGTTATTATTTGGTTTGTTTTGTCGTGTATTTGTTAGAGTTGATCTTTCCTTGGTATTGTGCTTCTTTTTGATATATAAACTGCGTGGTTGATTGATATGTGTTCCAGCCGCTTGTGGCTGTGTATATTATGTCATGTATTAATGATTATGGTCACCGGTACAGGGGAGACTCTGCCGAAATTTTTCGGTAGGGTTTCTTCGAGGATTTTTAATTATACCGGTTAAGTAGAGTTAGTAGATAAGTAACGGTCATCCTTAGAGAGTAGTAGTAGTAAGAAGGGTGGTTGTTACAGTTGGTATCAAAGCAGTTCCCATTCTCCAGCATCACACATCAGCACCAACCTTGCCGTCTTCAAGTAAGAAAGTATTTAAGTTTTCTTTTATGCTTTCTTTATTATTTGCAGTATATAGTATCTGTTTATATATGCTTAGGAAAGAAGAAAATTCATGTTTTAATTTTCTATGTTTTGATACATATGCTTAGGAAGAATAGAGTCAATTTTAGTTTTGTTTCTTTTATATTCATATACATAAGTATGTTTAGAAAGGATAGAGAAGATGTCAAGTATTATTCTTGGCATAGTTAGATGTTAAGATAGAGGACAAGACAGTGGGGATTCAGAAACCCCAGTTAAGTAATTAGAACTAGAAGGACAATGATAACAAAAAAAGACTCAAGCAGGAAGACGTTCGGGTAGTCTGCGAATACCCAGAGGTATTTCTAGAAGAGCTACCTGGACTATCTCCCGAGAAGTAGAGTTTGAAATTGAGTTGTTTCCTGATACCAGTTCAATTTCCAAAGCTCCATACCGAATGTCTACAGCAGAGTTAAAAGAGTTACAAGAACAATTGCAGGAGCTACTTGACAAGGGTTTCATCCGCCCTAGTCATTCACCCCGGGGAGCTCCAGTGTTGTTCATTAAGAAGAAAGACAGATCTATGCGGATGTGCATAGATTTTAGAGCGCTGAGCAAAGTAACGGTTAAGGACAAGTACCCTCTTCCCAGAATAGATGATCTATTTGATCAGCTAAAGAGGGTAACAGTGTTCTCTAAAATAGATTTACGTTATAGGAACCATCAGTTAGAAGTGAAAGGAAGTGATGCGCCCAGAGCAGTTTCCAGGACCAGATATGGACACTACGAATTTGGGGTCATGTCATTTGGTGTGACTAATACACCTATGGTCTCCAGAGACCTTATAACAGGCCTTCCAAGGACCACTAATGGGTACGATGCGATATGAATGATAGAGGACAAAGAAGTTAAGAGACTAAGGAACAAAGAGTACCATTAGTGAAAGTTATCTAGAATCAGAAATATGAGGAAGTTATTTAGGAGCGTAAGGACAGTATGAGACAGAGAGATCTAGAATTATTCTAAGTTCGAGGACGAACTTTTTATAAGGTGTGGGGAATTGTAACGACCCAAATTTTCTCCTTTTGAGCCCCAAAAATAATTTAAAAATATTTAAAAATTCTATAGAAAAATTCTAGAGATTTTTAGGAATTTATAGAGTATTTTTATACAATTTTTGGAGGTCGTTTGGTATTTTTACTAAACGAAAGAAGTTTCGACAAAAAAATGTCCAAGCTGAGGCTTGAACCGGCAACCCCTGACCCGAGCAAAACCCGGCTAACCAACTGGGCTAGCAATTGTTACTTGAACAAATAGAGGAAGAGATCTATTTAAGTAATAGGAATTAATAACAAAGAAATAAAAGGAAGAAAAAGAGGTAGCAGCCGAGAATTGAACCCGGGGCTTTTGGCTTGGTCAAAACCCAGCCAACTAACTGTTCCGCGGATATTTCGCGAAAGAGTTGGCAGCGAAATAACCTTAAGTTAACAGAAATACCAGAGTTATAAAAGGAACTTAGGGCTTGAGAATTTCCCGAGCCCTAATTTCTCCCGAATCCCTTCTTCTCTTCTCACGCGTGCGCGGCGTCGGCGACTTCTCTTGGGCGGAAAGCGAAGCCGAGTTAGGGCTTCTCTCCGGAGGCCGGCGGAGGGAGATTTCCGAGAGCTCTTCACACCGCCGAGCTTCTCTCGACGAGGAGAAGTCGGGAGCACGAGGAGGAGCCGCGATTTCGAGTCCTCTGATCAGAGCTCCGAAACCCTAGAAGTTCTTTCCGGCTGTGAGTTCGGGAACAGCAAGATAAGTTGCTACTCACCTGCAGTAGGATAGTTCCAGATTCATATTCCTTCTTGGTTTTTGAATTTTCTGTGAAGATTGGGAATTCATGTTTGCTGCCGTGAGGTTGTTTTTGTGCCATGTAGTTGCTATTTGGGTTCCTTTTTGCTTAGTTGCCGTGTAAGTCATTGATAAAGGATTCTACTGTGAACGAATTTCCTTTGCAATTAGGTTGTAACATGCCTAAGGATTTCTGCATTTCTGTGGATTCTGATGGGTTAGGGTTTGTTGCCATGTTGTTCCTTTTTTTTGGTTAAGGTTCTGTTTTATTGAAGTTTAGTAGCATGCGTTCTTGGTTTCCCTCCTTTTAAGTTATGTAGTAGCAAGAATTAGTATCCTGTTGCTAGATATGGGATTTGATTTTGAAACGAAACAAGCTTTATATAGGTTCTAAGTTTCCAACAGGTTTAGTTTGGTTTGCGTTAGGAAAGGGGCACCAACAGTCCCATTTCCCTGTGGTGTTTGCAGTAGATAAGGAATAGCTCCAATTGTAGCAGAGAACAACCTCCTTCTTTGTGTATTTCTGCAGACAAGAACAGCTCCATTTGGAGCTTAGAACAACCCCCTTTGGAGCTTATTCCAGTCCAAGTTTTCTTTGTGTTCACTGTAGAAACGTACAGCTCTATTAGAGCATAGGATAGCCTTTCTTTTTAATAATTCAGCAAGTTTAATTTTTAAAGTTTCAATTCAGCAAGTTGATTTCTTAAGGTTCAATTCAGCAAAATTGATTCCTTTTGTTACAAATTCAGTAGGTTAGTTAATTTAGTCTTGTTCCAAGAAGTTTACATAGATTTTAAGCTTCAGCAGGTTTTAGTTTTGGTTGTGCTATGTTTTTGACATGAACAACCTAGTCTTAAGAGAATTCGGCAGATTTTTCTAAGCTAGTATGCAGATTTTGTTAAGCTTAGTATGCAAATTTTAGATAAGATTAATATGCAGATTTTAGTTAAGCTTAGCATGCAGATTTATGTTAAGCTTTGTATGCAGATTATTTTGTTAAGATGACATGTAGATTTATTCCTGTTTAAACTACAGTTTTAGAACTTCTCAAGTACAGCAGTTTCAGTTGTTATAGCATCTAATCTTAGTTTGTTTAAGTATTCCCTTTCAGTTTGTTTAAGCATTCACTCTTAGTATGTTTAAGTGTGGAATTTCAGTTTACCTAAGCATTTCAAAGTTAGAATACGCTTAAACATTTCAGTTTCTTTTTAAAGAAGTATTCTTTTAGAAGTATTAACAAGTATAAGAAAGATAAAGAAAAGAAAGAAAAAGGCCAAGGCCTTAAGTAGATCCCAAAGTCAAGAATTTAGGGATTTTGGCACACAAGGTGCTTATTAAAATGCCAAGGCATTATATATTAGAAGTATTAAAAGATAACAAGTATTTTACTTTTATTAGTGGCACTGTACTGGACTCTCAGTTGTCCTTGGGTTGGGCTCCCATAGTCGTCCCTAGGTTCAGATAACCTAGTAGTAACGGCACGGCCGACGGTCGACGGTCGACGGTTGACGACCTGAGGGTCACCAAATGGGCCGCCAAATGGGTCGGGTCATTACAAATGTAAAAGCACAGTTGCCGGGTCCAAGAGAAGTTGATTATTATTTTGAAGTATTATAAGTATAAGTTTTTGAACAAGTAAAACGAGTTTTACATAAACTTAAAGTATTAAAGATTAAGTTTAAAACAAATGAAACAAGCTTCATTTATGCTTAAAAATCAGTAAGTTTAGTTCTTTACTCTACCATGTTTATTTAGTGGATGAGTAGTTTTCATGTTTACCTATTAGATGAGTAGCATGATTAGCTATTAGAATTACCTGAGTAGATTCCTTAGCTTTTCTTTGCTATTAGTTTGACATGAGCAGTTATGTTTATGCTTTATTTCTTTTTAGAGCATATAGTTTCTAGTTCTTTTCGTATACATGCACATTCGTGATTTTGTGAGTTAGATAGCGCTTACTAAGCAAATTTTGCTTATAGACTACACTTCCTCTTACTGCAGATATAGGAAAGGAAAAGATATAGCAAGGAAGGCGACAAGGTGGCGCGGATGGTGTGTGATGTTTGGACTATGGAGTAGACTAAGAGATTGAACTAGAATTTGTTTAGAATGTTTTGGTTTAAGTGTTTAACGTATTTAGAACTTGTGCATGTTATTATTTGGTTTGTTTTGTCGTGTATTTGTTAGAGTTGATTTTTCCTTGGTATTGTGCTTCTTTTTTATATATAAACTGCGTGGTTGATTGATATGTGTTCCAGCCGCTTGTGGCTGTGTATATTATGTCATGTATTAATGATTATGGTCACCGGTACAGGGGAGACTCTGCCGGAATTTTTCGGTAGGGTTTCTTCGAGGATTTTTAATTATACCGGTTAAGTAGAGTTAGTAGATAAGTAACGGTCATCCTTAGAGAGTAGTAGTAGTAAGAAGGGTGGTTGTTACACCTTATATAGTGTTATTTTTCTTCTTTGCACAAATATTGATGTATTACTAAAATAAGACCAATCATTATGACACTTTGCAGTTTTTCCTAAATTGGGCCCACCACTTCTACACTTGCAAGGTGGAAAATTCCACCGTATGAACTATACAAGGAATATTCCTTTAATTCTTTGACAACGGTTACACAAGATGCCAAAGAGGAGTATTGAGCTTTTGTGATGGCGGGTCATACTTTAATGGTGAGCTGGCTGAGTCCCCTCTGTTGTCCGATCAAACATTTCTGTTATATAGGTTGAGTCAGCTACAGAAGGCTGACCATCTCGGGGACTCAGCATCTGATTAGCAAGAGTCCAGTTGGGTCATATGTCACATCATCCCAAGGCATTGGATGGTATAAATTTATATTTCTTTATTGTTCAAGGTGTTGGAGTTGGCCAGAAATGCCACATCATCCTAAGACACATTCAATTGCTCATGAAGAATGATGAGGAGCTTGGCAAGTTCTTAGCCTGTGCGACAATTTCCAATGGTGGGGTCTTGCCCAACATCCACCAAGCTTTGCTGCCCAAGAAGCAATGTGGAGGAAAGAGTAAACCAAAGCTGGATCACCCTCACAAGAATTCTAGCCTTTTTTTGTTCATATTCCTGTTTTGATTGTAAAAGAATCTTTAGATTGTAATTAGAAATATCCTTTAATGGCAGTATTCACAAGTATCTAATCTCAAATTATGTTGATATATTCGTCATCATACACAATTAACATGATAATTTTGATTTACATAATTGATCAGGTAGCTTAACTAATCTATAAAATTATTTCGATCACTTTTATGCTCAGTTTACTCGAATGGATGAATTAGTGTGGGAAAGGAATCAAAGAAAAATATCCCAAGGGGAAGGGAAGGGAAAATGAAAAGAAGGAAAGAGAAGAGAAAAGAATCAAGGAAGAACCTAGGGAAAGAAGCTCCTCTGTTGCCACGACCCTCAGAGGCTCCTCTGTTGCCACGGCCTTCGGAGGCTCTTTTGCTGAGATTGATGGTCCGCCTTTGTTTTGACCACCTCTTCCACCATATCTTTCGAGACCTCCTCCCTAGGTGCAAGAGCAAATTCGCCCCTAGCTTCAGCCTCCTCTGCCACTATGGCCCTTGCTAGGGTTCCTCCTCAGTAACAGAAGCAGTGTCACATTCCTCCTTCTCCTCCTCTTTGGCGGGAGCCGAAGGGTTAAACCCACTATTTGCGAGCGCAATCTGGATGAGTAGCTTGAGCTCCTCCAACACCTTCTTCTCATGATCTTCGAGCTTTAAAGCAAGGTTACTCTCCTCCTTAAAGGGCATAGCTTGCAACATCCCTTCAGTCTTAACCTTCTCCTCTTCCACCGCCTCCTTCTCCTCTACCCCGACCACTTTCTACGGCAAGAGCGACCTCCAAAGCTGAGTTCTTTACCGGCTTCGCCATCTTAGAGGTAGGCTCACTCAATGATATCAGTTGCTCACCGACCACCTCCTTCTCCAAAGCCATTACCTTAGCGACGATGACCTTTACGGTGGCCACGATTGCCTCTGGTGACTCGGCTCTGTTGGTCGTGGTGCGGCCGACTAGAGGGGGGATGAATATCCTGAAATAAAATTTAGCCCTTTCTCATTCTTTTGACTTTGATTAGTAAGCACAATTAATTAACAAAAATAATTAACATAAAAGAAATAACAACTTATAAAAGGAATGCATAAGAAGACTAGAATTTACCTGGTTACAACCTAGGTGGTTGTTAATCTAAGACAGATAAAATCACTAGAAAGATCTCCTTCATTGAAGGTGGAGAAGCCTCTTACACTCTTTGATAACTCAGAAAGTTACTATAAAATGAATACAGAAGTTGTAGAATTCCTAAGTCCAGGAGTTTTTTTATAGTTCTTGAAAAATATTATCTACGACTTGAAGATGCCTTCAATTTGGTCCAAGGCGCCTCTAATGAGATAACTTTTATCCACTGAAGATAAAAGTTTATCTTCGACCAATGGCTATCGAAGACACCTTCAACAAGCTAGAAGGTGCCTTCGATACTGTTCATCGAAGGAGCCTTCCAAGCCATGGAAGGTGGCTTCCATGAGAGAGATCAGCTCCTTAGCTAATCTCTTCACGTGAGTGATGCTTCGGCTAACCGGAGATGAGCTCACTCGAGCCTAACTCTGACCTTCTCCTCGAGTGGGCTTCCTTCTTGGATTCTCGTCCCTTGAACGTCGCGCATGTGTAACGACCCAAATTTCCTCATTTTGAGCTCCAAAAATAATTCAAAAATATTTTGAAATGCTATAGAAAAATTCTAGAGATTTTTAGGAATTTTTAGAGTATTTTTACGTAATTTTTGGAGTTTGTTTGGTATTTTTACTAAGAGGAAGAAGTTTAAAAAAATAAAATAATAATAATAAATATATATGTTAAAGCCGGGTTTTGAACTCAGGACTTCAAACTCGAATCAGGTTTTTATCGAGCTCAGCCAACCAACTGGTTTACAACCTTTTTGTGAACATATATGAGATGAAATATATTTAAGCAGTAGTTAAGAATAGTTAAAATAAAAGGGAATTTAAACGCTCGACTGAGGTTTCGAAACCGTGACCAGAGGTTTCGGTCAAACACAGCCAACCAACTCTTCCAGCGGGCATTTCTTATTAAAGAAGGAGAAATATTCTATTTAAGCAGTAGTTAGGAGCATTTTAAATAAAAGGGGTATAAAACGCTAGGCTGGGGATTCGAAACCACGACCTTTAACTGGGCCAAATCGTGGTTGACCAGCTGTGCCAGCGAGTTTTGTTAATTAAGGAAAGAACGGATTATATCTAAGGTAAAGTTTGTAATAGAAAACCTAGTTATAAAGGGATTAAGTTTTTCCCTTTCTCCCGAAACCGGATCTGTTCTTCCCCTTTCTCTCGGCGACGGTGTTCTTCTCGGGCGAAATCGCAGCCGCCGCCAGGATTCCTTCCTCCGGTGGCCGGCGAAGGTTCCCTTCCGGCGGATCTTCACCAACTGAGACCACCTCAGCAGGAGGGCCCGTAGGCACGAGGAAGCGGCCGGGAAACTCAAGCTTCGCCGCAAACCCTAGATCTTTCTCCCGTCGGTTGTGAGTCCAAGGAACCGAGGTGAGTTGCTACTCACCTGCAGTAGGATAGCTCCGAGGTTTAATTCTTGTTATTTTCTTTGTTTCTGAAGTTTTGCCTCCTGTTGAAGTTGTTGCCGAGAATCTCAAAGAAAGGAGATAGATTTGTATAGTTAGGCATGTGGTTTATTTTCCGAAGCATGAAGTAGGGAGCAAGGAATTTATATTGCTGCCGTGAGTTGCTGTGCAGTTCAGAATTTGCTGTTCTAAGCAATGAGCATGAGGAACAATTAGGGTTTTAGGTTTCCAGTAGCAAATTGTTACAGTAGAAATTCCTTCATTAATTTCCTTGAGATAGCATGAGTATATAGGAAGGAATTCGGATTTGTTTCTATGTAGATTGTTCTGTTGAATTTTTATGAGCACGATCAGTCAATTATGGAATTTTACAAGTTCTGGATTAGTACGTCTTTATTGGTTCTACTTTTTTTTTTGGGATCCTTGTATAGAGTTAAATTAAACAGATACTTGCAATTTGTCAGTCTCTTGTTAGAATTCCTGTCAAGATTGGTTAGGTATTGAAGAATTAGATTGTGGTTAGAAGATTTGAGTATGGGTTAGTTGAATTTGATTCTTGCTGTATGACGAACAGATTATGCTATTTCTGGACAGAATTGAGGTGTTTTAAAATGTTTTCCATTGTGTTTCGCTACTGGTGTTGGCTGGGAAATGCTGGGCAGATTTGAAGGGATAGGTTTCAGTGTGGTTAAGTGGATGTGTTTACAACATTCTCCTATGAAACTTGGATTGTACATGTACTACTTGAAGTTTTGAGTTGAGTCCTATAAGAATGACAGTAGAGGGGCGATGCATGGTTATCGGTATTACATGATATGAATCAAGTATGGAGAACTAAATTGATATGAAACACGAAAAGAAGATAGAAAGATGCAGGAAATGTGTTTAGTGGAAAATGTAAGTCACAAAGAAAAGATATATATATGAAATGAAGCCTTAAGAAACTGGTTAAGAGTGATAGAATACAGTCTACAACTTTTTGTTTATTGTTATTTGTGAGCATGTGTAGTTTTAGTTTTTAGGTTGCTTGTGACCTTAACTAGCTTTTGTTTTTGTGTTGAATTACTAAGTGTGAACAGTCCTTTGGAGCTACTATACACTTTAGCTCACTGTTTAATTGTCGAGGCAATCTTAGAGCTTGTAGAGCAGAATTTTGTTAGCTTAGCGTGCAGAATTTTAAGTGCAGATTTCTTTCATTAAGTGCAGATTTTATTAAATACACAAGTGCAGATTTTATTAAGTTACAAGAGCAGATTTTTTTATTAAGCTTAAATGCAGAGTTGTTGTTAAGCTAGTATGCAGATTTCTGTTAAGCTATTATGCAGATTTTTATTAAGCTAGTATGCAGATTTCTGTTAAGCATTAGTGCAGATTTTTGATAAGTATTATATGTGTAGATTTCTTTTGTATTCTATGCATGATTATGTGTTACATAGTTAGTTTCATTCATAGATTCATACGAAAGATACCCTAACAGTATTTTGGGTTTAAGAAAAGTATAAGAAAGATAAAGAAAAGTATAAGAAAGATAAAGAAAAGAAAGAAAAAGGCCAAGGCCTTAAGTAGATCCCAAAGTCAAGACTTTAGGGATTTTGGCACACAAGGTGTCTATTAAAATGCCAAGGCATTTAAAGAAGAAGTAATTAAGATTATAAGTATTTTACTTTTAAGAAGAGGCTAGTACCCGACTTCCGAGGTTGTCGTTAAACAAATCCAGGTGTCCAACCCTGGTAGACCGAGGTCTGCTCTTTTAGGATTGGTGGCTCGCTACCCCAACCTATTAGGGAACGCGCATAAGATGGTACTATGCCTGGGCCCAAGAAGAAGTTGATTATTATTTTAAAGTATTATGAGTATAAGCTTTTGAACTAATAAAACAATGTGTTTACAAAAGTTTACAAGTATTAAAGAATAAGTTTTAAATAAGTGAAATAAAAGAATAAGTTCTTAAGTAAGTTTAATAAGAATCAGAAAGTGTTTAGAATTCAGTAAGTTAAATTCTTTATGCTAGCATGATAGTATAGACTTGTCTTACATGTTTAGCCTTTCAGTATGTTTCTTTACTATTAGAAGAGCATGAGTTAGCTTACTGTTATTTGCTATTTATGAGCATGAGTAGCTTTACATGTTAGCATTCAGTTTAGCATGTTTTTATTTATATACATGCATATCGAGTTTTTGTGAGTTAGATAACGCTTACTAAGCAAATTTTGCTTATAGATTTCTATTTTTTCCTCTTACTGCAGATATAGGAAAGGAAAAGATATAGCAAAGAAGGCGACAAGGTGGCGCGGATGGTGTGTGATGTTTGGACTATGGAGTAGACTAAGAGATTGAACCAGAATTTATTTAGAATGTTTTGGTTTAAGTGTTTAACGTAATTAGAACTTGTGCATGTTATTATTAGTTTGTTTTGTCGTGTATTCGTTAGAGTTGATTTTTCCTTGGTATTGTGCTTCTTTTTGATATATAAACTGCGTGGTTGATTGATATGTGTTCCAGCCGCTTGTGGCTGTGTATATTATGTCATGTATTAATGATTATGGTCACCGGTACAGGGGAGATTCTGTCGGAATTTTTCGTTAGGGTTTCTTCGAGGATTTTAATTATACCGGTTAAGTATAGTTAGTAGATAAGTAACGGTCATCCTTAGAGAGTAGTAGTAGTAAGAAGGGTGGTCGTTACAGTATGTCCATCTTGTCCATCGATGTACTCTTCCGCAGCTCCTCGTCCCTCAGATGCACCAAGCCCGTCAGGTCCTTTCCTGTGCCATCCTTCTTGTCCGCTGCGTCTTTGCTCAACTTCTTGTGCCCCTAAGTTTTTGCACACTTAGACACAAGGCATCAAACACAACAGGACATAACTTAACTTGATAAACCACATCAAAACTACCACAAAATACTTACAATCTCCCTCTTTTTGATGTGAGAAACCCAAGTTAAGTTAGGATAAATAAAAAAATATTAGTAAAATATAATCATGCTATGCAACTAATAAATTATTTTTTAAAAAACTGAGTTTTGTGATTTAATAGTCAGGTTTAAGAGAAATAATTTTAAAAATATTTTGAATTGTTGAAAAATTTTGAATCTTTTTGTAATTTCTAAACACACTTTGTAACGCCCGAAAATTCTCAAATTATTTTTAGAAATATTCTATGATTTTTCTGGAATTTTTAGATATTTTTCCGGAATTTTCCGAGTAGCGGAAGCAGCAAAAATAATTAGAACCGCAAAATAGCTTAGGCGGGAATCGAACCCGAGACCCATGGTTTAGGGATAATGTTAGTAACCGATTGAACCCAGCAGGGCCGTGCTGAAAGGAAAGGGAATCAATTATATTTATAATTGGTTTGGCCGAATTAATCACTTAATATAAATAGGAAGATTAATAGGGTGAAGAGTTATTTTGGTTTTATTTTCCACCGTGACTTGTCCTCACCCTAGCTCTCACGCCGCCGCCTCTCCCTCTCCTCCTTCTCACGGCACACCAAGCCCCCAAGGGCCAAGGGAACATCTTCCGGCGACGACTCCAACACGAAAAAGGTTCTTCTCCGCGAGAGGAACGCGAAGACGTGAGCGAATCGTCGAGAAGTCGTCTCCACCGGAATTTCTAGCGAAAGGAATTGTAAGAAAATTAGCGTACGAGGTAAGAAACCCCTCACCTGCAGTATAATAGCTTTCGATTGAGTTTTTATGCTTTAGTTAGGATGTATGCAGATTTTTTATCGACATCTAGGGTGTATTTAACTCTCTTCGCAGATTAGGGATTTAGTTGAGCACCTCTAGATGGGCCGGGCATGTCTTCCCTCTTCAGATAGGAGGTTGATGTTGTCGGGTGCCTAGAGGCGGTCTCCCTAATAGAGAGGAGAGTTAGGGCACACTAAGTGTTCGATAAAATAGCTAGTTTAGTAAAAATGCACCATATGCATCTTTAACAGCTCAGTTAGATACATTAGAAGTATCTATTCAGTATTCTCAGTTTATTACAGCTTATATGGATCAGATATCCAATGGGTGGGCTCCCACAGTCGCCTCTAGGTTTAGATAACCTAGCTCTAGGTTCAGATGACCTAGAAACAATAGAATAAGCAAGTATTAGCTATTTCAGTATTTTATTTTCAGTGGCACTGTACTGGATTAGATATCCATTGGGTTGGACTCCCACAGTCGTCCCTAGGTTTAGATAACCTAGTTAACCCTACTAAATTCGGGACTTGCAAACCCGGGTCTAGTTAGGGATGTGCGCATAGCAAGTACAGCTGCCGGGCCCAAACAGCATGATTATGTATTTTCACTTATTATGAATTAGTTTTCAAAACTCAAAATTAGTTATGTTAGTTGAGTTTGAATTCAGTATCAGTTAGTTTCAGATTAGCTCATTGTATGTTCAGCCCAGTTTTTTCTATGATTTGGGTATGATAGCTCTATGTTCAGTTCATGTTCACATGCTTTAGTTGATAGTATGCCATGGCTAGTTTTCATTGCTATGTATTGTATGATATATGCCATGTTTTAGTTCAATCAGTACATATTTCAAACGGCATGTTTTAAAAGCATATTGCATCAAATGCATGTTTTTGTGAGGTAGATGGTTTCTTACTAAGCTTTAAGCTTACAGATACTATTTTTCCTTATACTGCAGATAAAGGTAAAGGAAAGATGGACTAGCCGAGGGAGCTGGAGGACAATGCAAAGGATGGTGTGTGTGGCAGGAACTGGAATAAAAGATCCTTAGGGAGTTTAGCAGATTAAGAACTTAGTTTTTGTTTTAAGATACTTTTATGCAGTTCTAGTGGTTTTAAATGCTATGAATTAATATGCTTTGCATTGTATCATGTTAGAATGCTAGTTAATAGATATTAGAACGTTTTACATGCATTCTATAACTGTTGTGTGATGTTTTAGCACGAACAAGTGCTGAAATCAGAGTTCTCATGCGAAATCAGAACTCTGATCGGTCTCCAGGCCGATCAGGGCCTGAGTAGTGCCACTGGATCGGTCAGCCGACCGATCCAGATGGATACAGTACGCTACTGTATCCTCCTGGATCGGTCAGCCGACCGATCCAGCGCGATACAGTAGTGTCCCGGGAGAATTCCAGGTTCCTGGATCGGTCAGCCGACCGATCCAGACACACCTGGATCGGTCTGCCGACCGATCCAGCCACACCTGGATCGGTCTGCCGACCGATCCAGTTGGGAACAGAATGCTCCCCAGCTTCGATCGATCTGTGGATCGATCGGCAGGTTTGTAGGTAGTTGGGAAGGTTAGTTTCTAGTCCCTAGCTCAGTTGGGACGTTCAGTTTCCCTCCCCTAGCATGTGTACAACTCCTAGGTACACCTAGAACATTCAGATTAGTTTTTAAAAGATAATAGTTAGCAAAATTTTAAATTAGATCAGCTTTCCGCACAATATAGCACAGCATAACTGTAGCGATTCGCCTTACAGCCTAGTAGTAGAAGGCGGGTCATTACAGAGTGGTATCAGAGCAGTATTCCATACTTCCTACACACACATCAGCATTGTACCTGCAGCTTCCAAGTAAGGATACCTCTACTCTCTTTATTGTTTCTTGCTTTCTAGTTACAGTTCATGTTTATATGTCTATTGCCTGTTAGTCTGTGCTAGTCTTTTAACATGATATCAGTAGTTATATAACTGTAATTACTTTAGATATGTTATGTTCTCTATGTCTTTAGAATGGCACGAGGACGCCCAGCTAGAAGGGCACTAGCTACTGAGCCCCAGCAATAGGCAGGCAGTTCAGTGCCTCCTCCAGACCTTACAGCATTAGTGGCTCAGTTACAGCAACAGGAAATAGCCACCTTAAAGGCTAATCAGCAGAGTACCCCCACAGTCACCCCGGAACCGAATTTGACGACTCGGGTAGTCTTACAGGTTCCACCAGCTCAGCCTACAGCACCAGCACCAGCACCAGCAGCCTCAGCAGCTGAGCCAAGGAAGGAAGCCTATCTGATCCAGTGGCAGCGGGTCAAGCCAGAGAACTTCTCAGGCACTAGTGAACCATGGGATGCACAAGCCTGGTTCAAAACACTGGAGAGCACGATGGAGCTTCTAGACTGGCCAGAACACGAGAAGGTGAAGTGTGCCTCCTTCTGCCTGACAGGAGACACACACATGTGGTGGGAAAGAATCAGAACGAAGCGCCCAGTGAACCAGATGACATGGGCTGACTTCGAGAAGGAGTTCTTCGAGGAATTCTTTCATATGCGGGTTACAAACCGCCACTACGACGAGTTCACTGAGTTTCGTCAGGGCAACCTATCAGTTGAGGAAGCCGTGAAGAAATTCAACAGGTTGGCTCGTCTATGCCCGAGCTAGTCACAGAGAAGGAACGAATCCGGTTGATGCTCAAGATCCTGAGGCCGGATAGCAGTGAACGTGGGTGGTGGCATACATAGGCCACAAACCACGGAGGAGTTAGTGGCGGTGCCTTGACCACAGAGCATTACCAGAACAGCATAAAGCGGCAGAAGTCTCCTCCGAGTCCAAAGGCCAAGGAAACTCTCACACTAAAAAAACAGCAAGGCTAACTGGAAAGGGAATTCCAACAACAAGCGCAAATCAGGGAGTGACTCAAAAGGAGGACCATCTAGCAAGCGACCCAGTTATCCAAAGTGTGCCACTTGTGGGAAATTCCACCCAGGGGTTTGTCGCAAGGGCACACGAGGATGCTTTGAATGTGGACAAGAAGGGCACATGGCCAAGCAGTGCCCGAACAAGACCGGTCTTCCTCAGCCACAGCAGATTCAGTATGCAGGCCAGCCAGCTCAGTTATATCAGATGCAGGCCGCTCTAGAGGGTCCACATATCAGCCAGGGTAGATTAGAAGCCCCTCCAGCTATGGCGAATGCGAGGATCTACTCACTCACCAGAGAGGACGTAGCCAATGCCTCGACAGTTGTTACAGGTCAGCTTAGCATTTTTCAGCAAGTAGCAACTGTATTATTTGATACTGGGGCAACCCATTCCTATATAGCTAGGGTGTTCGCCGTAAAGTCAGCAATAGCTCCAGAGGTACTCAGTGGTCAGTTTCTGACGACACTACCTTCGAGAGAAGTTATGGCGTCCACGCACTGGCTCAGGGCAGTGCCAGTCATTATAGCAGACAGGGAGCTCTTTTGTGATCTGATCCTGCTAGAAATGACTGACTACGACGTCATCCTTGGAATGGATTTCCTGATCAGATACGGTGCTTCCATAGAGTGTCGTAAACAGAAAGTCGTGTTCCAGCCCGAAGCATAAGCACAGTTCGAGTACATCGGAGAACCAAAGAGAAAAGCCAGAAAATTTCTCTCAGCTATGAAGGCACAGAAGTTGATGGATTCAGGATGTACGGGGTACCTAGCACATGTAGTCAATACCAGCCAGGATAAGAACCAACAGCTAGCAGAGGTTCGAGTCGTATGTGACTACCCAGCAGTCTTCCCTGAAGAGCTACCAGGCTTAGCACCAGACAGGGAGATTAACTTTGAGATAGAGCTCATTCCCGGTACAAATCCTATCTCTAAAGCGCCTTATCGCATGGCTCCAGCAGAACTGAAGGAACTTCAGGAGCAATTACAGGAGCTGCTCGACAAGGGTTTCATACGCCCGAGTCACTCGCCATGGGGAGCGCCTGTATTGTTCGTGAAGAAGAAGGATGGAAGCATGCGACTGTGCATAGACTACAGATCACTGAACCAGGTCACAATCAAGAATAGGTATCCCCTTCCCCAAATCGATGACCTGTTCGACCAGCTGAAGGGAGCAGCAGTGTTCTCTAAGATTGACCTCAGATCAGGATATCACCAAGTCATAGTCAAGGAGGGTGATATACCGAAGACAGCATTCAGGACCAGATACGGACATTACGAGTTCGTAGTCATGCCTTTTAGCGTGACAAATGCTCCAGCTACATTCATGGACCTCATGAACAGAGTATTCAGAGAGTACTTAGATAAGTTTGCTATCGTGTTCATCGATGACATCCTTATCTACTCAGGAACTCAGGAAGAACATTCAGAGCACCTGAAACTAGTATTGCAGACCCTTCAGCAGAACCAGCTATACGCCAAGTTCACGAAATATGAATTTTGGCTAGATCAGGTGTCCTTCCTGGGTCACATCATCTCAAAGGATGGTATTATGGTAGATCCTAGTAAGATAGAAGCAGTAAGTAACTGGAAGAGACCTAAGAACGCCAGCGAGATCAGGAGCTTCCTGGGATTAGCAGGATATTACAGGAAGTTTGTAGAGGACTTCTCCAGGGTAGCCTCCCCACTGACAGCTCTTACCAGAAAGAACAGAAAATTTCAGTGGACAGAGGACTGTGAGAACAACTTCAGCGAGCTAAAAAGGAGGTTGACCAGTGCTCCCATTTTGGCTCTACCAGACGACACCAGCAGCTTTGACATCTATAGTGATGCCTCTAAGTTGGGACTAGGAGCAGTACTGATGTAAAATGGCAAGGTGATCACCTATGCCTCCAGACAACTCAAGGATAATGAGAAGAATTACCCTACTCATGACCTTGAGCTTGCAGCAGTAGTGTTCGCTCTCAAAATTTGGAGACATTACTTATATGGAGCTCAGTGCAGAGTGTATACAGATTATCAGAGTCTGAAGTACTTCTTCACTCAGAAGGATCTGAATATGCGACAGCGCAGATGGCTAGAACTGGTCAAAGACTATGATATTGATATCCTCTACCATCCCGGAAAAGCCAATAAGGTAGCAGACGCACTCAGCAGAAAGTCCAGTGCTACCTTATTATCTCTTACAGCCATGTCACCACCCCTACAGAAGGAGATCGTAGATTTCGGTCTCGAACTCATCGTTGAACAGCTCTCTACTATGACCTTAGAGCCTACCTTGCTTGGTGATATTCAGTCAGCTCAGGATCAGGACCCTGAAATTCAGAAAATCAAGCAAGGACTAACAGAATCAGAAAGTAGAGAATTCAGAGTGTCCGATAGTGGGGTGTTGTATTTTGGTGACAGACTCTGTGTTCCAGATCAGGAGGAGCTACGGAGACAGATTTTAGATGAGGCTCACAAGACTCCCTATGCGATGCATCCAGGTTCCACCAAAATGTATCAAGACCTGAAGAAACATTTTTGGTGGCCCGGGATGAAGCGAGACATCGCCAGATATGTTAGCATCTGCCTCACCTGTCAGAGGGTCAAGGCAGAACATCAGCGACCAGGAGGAGTTCTGCAGCCTATACAGATTCCAGAATGGAAGTGGGAGGATATCTCTATGGACTTCATAGTGGGACTGCCCAGAACCACGAATGGTTTTGACGCCATCTGGGTAATAGTCGACAGGTTGACTAAATCAGCCCACTTTTTAGCTATCAAGATATCCTACTCCATGGAGAAGCTAGCTCAGTTGTATCTCCAGGAGATCATCAGACTTCATGGAGTCCCACGTACCATTATTTCAGACAGAGACAGCAGATTTACATCACACTTCTGGGAGTGTGTACAGTCAGCATTGGGCACGAAGTTAAAGTTCAGCACAGCATTCCATCCACAGACAGATGGTCAGACAGAGCGAGTAAACCAGGTACTCGAAGATATGCTCCGAGCGTGTGCCCTAGATTTCAAGGGAAGTTGGTGCAAATATCTGAGCTTAGCAGAATTTGCATACAACAATAGCTATCAGGCCACTATCGGCATGGCACCTTACGAGGCTCTCTATGGGCGGAGGTGTAGATCTCCAATCTGCTGGTATGAGAGTGGTGAACAGAAAGAACTAGAGCTTCAGACAGATCTAGTAGCAGATACCACAGCAGCTATACAGCAGATCCGCCAGAGGATAGAGACAGCTCAGAGCCGCCAGAAGAGCTATGCTGATTCACGGCGCAGACCCCTAGAGTTTTCAGTGGGGGATTCAGTGTTCCTCAGAGTAGCTCCCATGAAGGGAGTAATGCGTTTTGGGAAGAAGGGCAAGCTAAGTCCCAGATATGTGGGACCATACCTTATCAGCAGAAGAGTGGGCAAGGTAGCATATGAGCTAGAGCTACCCCAGGAAATTTCAGTTGTCCACAACGTATTTCATGTCTCTATGCTGAAGAAGCATACCCCAGATGCCACCCAGGTGATTGAGCCCCAGTCGGTACAGATCCGCGAAGACCTCAGCTATGATAGTCGGCCTATTCAGATAATAGACCGAGCAGTTAAGAAATTGCGGAACAAGGAAGTACCATTAGTCAAAGTCATTTGGCACAGTCACACAGCAGAAGAGGCAACTTGGGAAACAGAAGCCAGCATGAGATAGAAGTACCCAGAATTATTCTAAGTTCGAGGACGAACTTTTTATAAGGTATGGGGAGTTGTAATGCCCGAAAATTCTCAAATTATTTTTAGAAATATTCTATGATTTTTCTGGAATTTTTAGATATTTTTCCGGAATTTTCCGAGTAGCGGAAGCAGCAAAAATAATTAGAACCGCAAAATATCTTAGGCGGGAATCGAACCCGAGACCCATGGTTTAGGGATAATGTTAGTAACCGGTTGAACCCAGCAGGGCCGTGCTGAAAGGAAAGGGAATCAATTATATTTATAATTGGTTTGGTCGAATTAATCACTTAATATAAATAAGAAGATTAATAGGGTGAAGAGTTATTTTGGTTTTATTTTCCACCGTGACTTCTCCTCACCCTAGCTCTCACGCCGCCGCCTCTCCCTCTCCTCCTTCTCACGGCACACCAAGCCCCCAAGGGCCAAGGGAACATCTTCCGGCGACGACTCCAACACGAAAAAGGTTCTTCTCCGCGAGAGGAACGCGAAGACGTGAGCGAATCGTCGAGAAGTCGTCTCCACCGGAATTTCTAACGAAAGGAATTGTAAGAAAATTAGCGTACGAGGTAAGAAACCCCTCACCTGCAGTATAATAGCTTTCGATTGAGTTTTTATGCTTTAGTTAGGATGTATGCAGATTTTTTATCGACATCTAGGGTGTATTTAACTCTCTTCGCAGATTAGGGATTTAGTTGAGCACCTCTAGATGGGCCGGGCATGTCTTCCCTCTTCAGATAGGAGGTTGATGTTGTCGGGTGCCTAGAGGCGGTCTCCCTAATAGAGAGGAGAGTTAGGGCACACTAAGTGTTCGATAAAATAGCTAGTTTAGTAAAAATGCACCATATGCATCTTTAACAGCTCAGTTAGATACATTAGAAGTATCTATTCAGTATTCTCAGTTTATTACAGCTTATATGGATCAGATATCCAATGGGTGGGCTCCCACAGTCGCCTCTAGGTTTAGATAACCTCGCTCTAGGTTCAGATGACCTAGAAACAATAGAATAAGCAAGTATTAGCTATTTCAGTATTTTATTTTCAGTGGCACTGTACTGGATTAGATATCCATTGGGTTGGACTCCCACAGTCGTCCCTAGGTTTAGATAACCTAGTTAACCCTACTAAATTCGGGACTTGCAAACCCGGGTCTAGTTAGGGATGCGCGCATAGCAAGTACAGCTGCCGGGCCCAAACAACATGATTATGTATTTTCACTTATTATGAATTAGTTTTCAAAACTCAAAATTAGTTATGTTAGTTGAGTTTGAATTCAGTATCAGTTAGTTTCAGCTTAGCTCATTGTATGTTCAGCCCAGTTTTTTCTATGATTTGGGTATGATAGCTCTATGTTCAGTTCATGTTCACATGCTTTAGTTGATAGTATGCCATGGCTAGTTTTCATTGCTATGTATTGTATGATATATGCCATGTTTTAGTTCAATCAGTACATATTTCAAACGGCATGTTTTAAAAGCATATTGCATCGAATGCATGTTTTTGTGAGGTAGATGGTTTCTTACTAAGCTTTAAGCTTACAGATACTATTTTTCCTTATACTGCAGATAAAGGTAAAGGAAAGATGGACTAGCCGAGGGAGCTGGAGGACAATGCAAAGAATGGTGTGTGTGGCAGGAACTGGAATAAAAGATCCTTAGGGAGTTTAGCAGATTAAGAACTTAGTTTTTGTTTTAAGATACTTTTATGCAGTTCTAGTGGTTTTAAATGCTATGAATTAATAAGCTTTGCATTATATCATGTTAGAATGCTAGTTAATAGATATTAGAACGTTTTACATGCATTCTATAACTGTTGTGTGATGTTTTAGCATGAACAAGTGCTAAAATCAGAGTTCTCGTGCGAAATCAGAACTCTGATCGGTCTCCAGACCGATCAGGGCCTGAGTAGTGCCACTGGATCGGTCAGCCGACCGATCCAGACAGATACAGTACGCTGGATCGGTCAGCCGACCGATCCAGACATACCTGGATCGGTCTGCCGACCGATCCAGCCACACCTGGATCGGTCTGCCGACCGATCCAGTTGGGAACAGAATGCTCCCCAGCTTCGATCGATCTGTGGATCGATCGGCAGGTTTGTAGGTAGTTGGGAAGGTTAGTTTCTAGTCCCTAGCTCAGTTGGGAAGTTCAGTTTCCCTCCCCTAGCATGTGTACAACTCCTAGGTACACCTAGAACATTCAGATTGGTTTTTAAAAGATAATAGTTAGCAAAATTTTAAATTAGATCAGCTTTCCGCACAGTATAGCACAGCATAACTGTAGCGATTCGCCTTACAGCCTAGTAGTAGAAGGCGGGTCATTACACACTTATTCAAAGCAATGATAAAATTTTCATGATTTAACAAAATTATAATAAGCAATAATAATTTAATTCCTTCAAAAAGATGTATTTAAAAATACTTAATAAATAGATTTTGAGATCAAAAATTCTGGCAATTTTTTCCTATTATGTAAAATAGGAATTATTATCTTTAGAAAAATTAACTTTTTGAAGATTAACTTTTTTGATAATTTTTTAATATTAAAAATTAATAATTTGGTAAAAACTTTGTAGAAAATTAATTAACAATAAAAAAAATCCTTTGACAGTGAACATGATGTTTTATTACAGAAAAATAAAATTTTTAAAAATAACTCTGTGAAATAATTTTAATTTTAAAAATATGAATTTTATTGAAAAAATTAGCAGAAATTTTATAGCGATAAATTTTTTAAAAAAATTTCCTACAAATAAGTAATAAAATCCTTTTTCATGAAAAAAAAATTAAGATCTAATTAATTTTGAATAGAAATTATACAAAATAATTTATTTAAAAAAGTTAGATAATTTTAAGCAAAAAAATTAAATCAAATTAAAAATAAAATATACATAAAGATTTAATCTAAGAATGATTTTAAAACCCAATATAGATTCCTACCTACTGGATTAATTAGAAATTTTCTTGGAATATACTTTTTATTACTTTTCTGATTTAACCCTTATGAAATCTATAATACCAATTTAGTACTTGATAATTTATAAAATGTGAAGTAGCAAAATTTAAACATGCAAAATTTTTCAAATTTCTATTTGCTCTTTCAATTTTCTATTTTCATCTTTTAATTTATCATACATTTCTAAAGGACATGCATTCGCTAAGATTGCTTTTAATTCTAAAACTTCCTTTTTCAAATTAGTATTTTTAGAATTAAATTATATAATGATCTAGTCATAGATTTAATACCTAAATATAATTTGTCAAGAGGTAGTAGACATACCTCATTTACCAGATATGCTTTGAAGTTTGTTTCTTCCTCCTCACTATAGGTTTCTTCTGAGGAGCCTCCCCCTTCATTTGTGCTCTCCTCCTAGTGACTTGCTATCAATGCAAGTCCAACGTACTCTTCCAAATCAAATTCTAATGATGACTTGTCCCAAGTTGCCTTTAGGGTTTTGAGTTTTGTTGTGCTCGGTCCTTTCTTCTTGTCCTTCTTCAATCCTGGGTAGTCATCCTTGATATGCTCTTCTTCATTATAGTGATAACATCTCACTTTCTTTTTTTTCTTCTTTTCTTGGCCTGCACTTTATTGAATTTATTAGATCAAAAATTTCTTAAATATTCTTACCATAAATGTCGTTCCATCATCATCGAGGGAAGTGTCAACATCTGATTCGTCCTTCTTAGCTTTTAGGGCAATGTTGTTTGATTTTGCTATGTCTTCAATAACTATGTTGGTGCAATCAACCTCAAGAGTTTTGATATTTGACAATATACCTAAATCTGGTCAGTTTGACCAAGGATTTATCCAAACAAGATTTAATGTTTGGAAGAGAGAAGTCTAGTCAAGACTAAATGACTAGCAAAAGTCCTAACTTAGTTAGGCAAGGGTAAGTCTTAGTGACTGAAGTAGGTAGTAAAAATCCTAAGGGGAGGTAACCTTAGGTGGTGGAAGTCCTAGTGAGTGAAACTAGACCCTAGTGAGTGAAGCTGAAAATCCTAGGGGGAGGTAACCTTAGGTGGTGGAAGTTCTAGTAAGCAGTGGAAATCCTAGGGGAGGTAATCCTAGGTGGTGGAAGTTGTTGGATCAATACGTACGTGAGAGGGGGTGAATTACATAGTTTTCAAAAACTTATTTTATCATTTTAAAAACACGAGTGCGCGCAGTGGAAAACACTTACGAATTTGAAAATAACGAACACAAGAAAACACGGTCGGTTTACTTGGTTCGGAGCCTTCAATGGTTCCTACTCCAAGACCTAGGTGTAATGCTCGCCCTTCACACCCTTACCTATCAGGACAGACGTTACCCTTTCCATATCTAAATTTTAGCATTCTTACATATTATGTACTGCTCAGTCCATAGATCTACTCTAACTTGTTTCGACTAATAGGACATGACCTAGAGCCAAGCAGAGTTGCATGGTCGTGTGAATTCACACGGTCGTGTCCCCTTGACTGAGAGAAAGAGGTGCACGGCCGTGTGAATTCACACGGCCGTGCCCCCTTGGCCGAGAGGAAGAGGTGCACGACCATGTGAATCTACACGGCCGTGTCACCTTGGCCGAGAGCAGGGAGTAGGGGGCCGTGTGAATCCACACGGGCGTGACACGGGCCGTGTGGAGGTCACGCCCTACTCTACAAAAGGGTTTGTTCTCCCCTTTGGGGAGACCCTAGAGCTCCCCTCTTCGCCACTCTTATACTGTCAAACTAATAACTTCATCCTAGGCAATTAGTGATAGTATTTCATGTAGAGTGAAAAGAAGAAATTACCTTAACACCAAGTTTCGACATATTCCATACAATAACAAGTTCCCGATCTCCTTCCACTGTTCCGTCACACACACACACACACAAAATACTGCTCCTGCTGCCTCCTTCTACTCGAGATTTCCTTTTCCTTTATCTGTAGTATAAGGAAATACAAATCTATAAGCGAATGCTTAGTAAGTACTATCTACTCACAAAAAAAGCATTAAAACAAGAATAAGCTTTTCAAATCTGCTTAGGAAAAACACAAAACTCGCATTGACAATAATTCACGCTAAAACGCATAATTCAAAAATATGTACATGGCATGCATTTTTAAATAGATTTATCATGCAAAACATCAACTTAAGACTATGCTAACAATGAGAACATGTAATGGAAACATAAGTCTTGTCATACTATAGAGTTCATCCATGCTAAACTTTATAACTCAAATTCTCAAACTTAAGAAGGCTTCTACTAAGACAAACAACGCAGTTTGAAAACTTTATATTACATAACTAGTGAAAATAATAATAAATTTGCTTGGACTCGGCACTGTACTATTTTGCGTGCATCCTTAATAAGATTCAAGGTAGCTAATCCCGAACCTATTAAGGTACTACTAGATGATCTAGGGGCCTAGGGGTGATCTAGGAGCCCACCCATGGACCTTGTGTCCAGTACATGTCACTTTAAAGTAAAATACTTTCTTTTACATATCGCTTTCTTATACTTGCACCTACTTGTCATTTAAACAAGCACTTTATGTGCGCTTAATCCCCCACACTTATAGGGAAGCACTTTAGGCACTTTGAATATGCTTCTTAGCCCCCAAAACTATATGGGAAGCAATTCAAGATACTCTAAACATGCTCTTAATCCCAAAATTTCATAGGGCATCCTACATATCATAACATGTATCTTCCTTACCATGCATTAAACATAACCCAACATGTATCTTCCTCACATGCATAAAAACATAACACCACATGCATTATCGAAACAACTTATACTGCAGGTGAGTAGTACCTACCTCCTTTCGCTATATCTTACTATTATTGGTTGAAGGAAAGACGATCCTCTCTTGTATGCCTTAATCTCTAAGTTACCCTTCCCATGCATACTAATTCTTGAAAAAACTCTCCTTTAGATTCTCCCCTTGAAGGAACTTAGCACCTTGGAACCCTAGGGTTCTTGGCCGAAAACCAAAAAGAAAGGAGAAGAGGAATTTCGGCTAGGGAGGAGAAGAGAGAATGAAAAAAATTAGGTTTTCTTCTCTTCCCTTCCCTTTTATACTAAATGGAAGTTGAAGCATCTCTTCACAAAAAATCAATATATAGTGAATAGTTTCCTATTTCCAATGTGATGCTTTACCACCATCTAATGGTTACTTAAACCAATCTTAAATCAAAGGTCTAGGGTTCAAATCCCTGCCCGGGTCATTTATGTATATATATTTTTATTTCTTTTCTATTCTTCTATTTCTTTTTTGCTCTTTTGGAGGAAAGGAAATTTATGGGTGTTACACTAGGTCCCGTGGACCTATCAAAAGGTATTTATTTTCTGAGAAATACCTTGTGGGCATCAATGGTAGATGCTTATAAAGTATCTAAAGACCTTTTTTAATTAGACTAGATGAGTTATTTTCAGAATTTGAACTTAATGAACAGACTAATGCACTTCCAGTGGAGAAAGGTATTGCATTAGTTATAAGTATAAGCAAGACAAAGAAGTCTAGGAATAAGCGCTGGACTGAATCCAAGTTCAAAGATGAATCAAACTCAAAAGACGACAATGAAATCACCACTAAGCTCATCAACCTAGTACAAAAATTGTACAAGAAGAAGAAGAGCTTCACAAAATGCAAGATTAAGAAGGTAATCCAATCAAAGATGACACAACAAAGTCTAAGCACAAAAGCTAAGTCTGAAGTCACCTACTATGGCTGCAACAAGAAGGGACATATCAAGGTAAATTGTCCAAACCTGAAGGAAGAAAAGAAGCAACAGAAGAAAAAGGCTCTGTGGGCAACGTGGGATGAATCTTCATTGGAAGACTTTGATGAAGATCTCGAATAGACAAGATTCCTAACATTCCAGCTCAAGAACAAGTCAATGAATCTGAAATCGAGAAAGAATCAGAATTCGAGTCTGAGCAAAGCCATAGATCCATATCCAATTCAGAAGGTTCTTAATCCACTGTAAGTATGTCTTTAATTAGATTACATAATTTAATTTCATACTTATCTAGAAAATTAGCTAAATCCAATCTACGGGTCATGTCACCCCAAGAGGAGGCCAAACCCCTCAAGGAAAAGACTAACCCAAGTTCATTAACTGAGAAGACACAAATTGGAACCCCAACTCAATTCTAGCTTGAGGAAGAAAATTTCAATTTAAAACTCAAGTTAAAGAACTTAAGAAAACATTGGAACAATTCATTTTGGGTTCTAAGAATCTTGACATAATTCTTGGGAAACAAAGGGTCATATACAATCAACCCAAACTTGGGTATAACGTCAAACATAAATTTAAATCTTGCTTGTCTCTTGTTAATCGAATAAATAGAAAAGTAGTCCAGACATGGGTCCCCAAATCTAACATGGTTAATTAAGTTGGACTTGTTAAATATTAGATTCCTAAGGATCAAATCCACTACCTTGATAGACTTTATCGAAGTTATGATCCAAGGGGAGCCAATAGAAAAATCATCTTCATTATTAGATAATCATGTTTGATGTTTACTTTACCGCTTTTCTTATACATGCTTAGATTAGGATAGATAAGGACTTAGGCTTGATCGACACTTGTTTAGTTATACCAAGGAATCTCTGAAAGAAAATTAAATATTTAAATTTTTTAAAAGTCTTTGTCTAGAAGTGATTGTTGCTCCAATATTTAAGAAGGCCTAGTGCCTCGCCATACTCTGGAAGCTAATTATTAAAATGAATGTTTAATTAACTAATGGTTAAACCTTAGTCTAACTCAAATGTAAATCAATCCTTAGATTTTAATCTAAATTAAAGATAAAATTAACCATCTCACAAAACTTATAAGGTTCCCTAATTGACAATCTAGAAAAGGATGAGATAGACTAAGTTTTAAAATTAGTCAAATTAAACCAAATCTAATTAAACTTAAATTAACTTAAATTACTTAAACCAAATCTAATTAAACTTAAATCAAACTTAAATCAAATTAAACTTAAATCTAATCAAATTACTCTTAAATCTAATCAAATTAAATCATATCAACTTAAAACTTAAATCTGATTAATCTAACTAAAACTTAAGTTAAACTCAATCAATCATCTCATAATCACCTATAGGTATAACATGATTGACAACATAAACTGGGTGAGATGAAAAATGAGGGGTTGAATTCAATCAATCTATTTTATAATTCGTCAAAATTGGATCCAAATCAAATATTTTATTAGTAGAAATATAATGATTTGGACCAATGGATGTTAGATAGTGGATGCTCCAGACACATGGCTAGAGACTAATTAAAGTTCATCAAGCTAAAACTCAAGAACTTAGGGTCAGTTGCATTTGACAACGACAGAAAATTTAAGGTAATCAAAATAGGTAATATCGAACTGAGTTCCAATTTTATTATTAGAAAAGTCTTATTAGTTGATAAATTTAATTTTAACTTACTTATCATAAGTCAACTATGTGACTCTGGATACTTAGTAACTTTTTTTAACTCTAAATAGTTAATTAAAAATGTTGAAAACATTGAAATTACATTTAAGGGGATTAGAAAAAAAATAATATTTACACAATTGACCTACCAACCTCGTCACTAAAGTGTCTTTTAACACAACAAAAGGAAACTAAATTGTGGCACAAAAGACTAGGTCACACTCACATCAGACTTATTTAAAAAATGAGTCAAAAGAGCTTAGTTAGAGGTCTACCTAAATCAACAAATTTAAAAAATATAATATGTAATGCTTATCAACAAGGTAAACAAACTAAGTCAACCCGCAAACCAACAAACTTAAATCAAACTAATTCAATATTTGAGATCCTACACGGCTACACTTAGACCTATTTGATTCACACGGAGCCAAGTCACTAAGCAGAAATCAATACTTCTTAGTTATAATTGATGATTACTTAAGATTTACTTGGGTAAAATTTATAAAAAACAAAGATGGAATGTTTGAAATCTTTAATAATCTTGCAAATTAATAGAAAATGAAAAAGATACCAAGATTAAAAGAATTAGAAGTGATCATGAGGGGGGGATTTTAAAATCATAAGTTTATTGAATTTTATCAAACTAATGGATATAATCATGAATTTTAATATTCCAAAACTCCCCAATAAAATGGTCTAGTTGAACGAAAAAAATAGAACATTACAAGAAGCTGCTAGAACCATGTTAAATGAATATAATCTAAATAACCAATTTTAGACAGAAGTAATAAATATAGCATGTTATATTTAAAACACAATATTAATTAATAAATTTTATAATAAACCCCCTTATGAAATATATTACAATAAAATATCCAATCTAAATTATCTAAAACATTTTGGATATAAAGTACACATATTAAACACTAAGGACTATTTAGGTAAATTTATATCCAAATCAACATATGCATATTTTTAGGGTATTCCACAATCAGTAGGGCTTATAGAATCTATAATAAAAATACTCTAAAAGTTTTAAAAAAAACACTGATATAATTTTTAATGAAGAAAATAACCTACCTAATTTAATCAATGAAAATAATAATAAAATTACAAGAAATATGGAAGATGGTGAAGATAATAAGATTAGATATAAATAAGTGAATCAGAAAAACTAATTATTAACCCTAACATAAGACCATCAAGGATAAGATCTAATCACCCATCTGACCAAATTTTGGGTGATCCAACCCTAGGAGTTTGAACTCGATCATCTTATAGAAACCTAAGTCAAATAGATCTTATTTCCAAAATTGAACCCAAAACTATAGAACAAGTCGTACCTGACCCAAATTGGATAATTACGATGTAAGAGGAACTAACTAAATTTGAAGTCTGGGAACTAGTGCCTAAACCCACAAATAAATCTATAATTGATACTAAGTTGGTCTTTAAAAATAAACTAGACGATAAAAGTGAAATAGTAAGAAATAAAGCTAGACTAGTAGTAAAGGGGTTCAGCCGAATAAAAGGGTTAGATTATAATGAAACCTATGTACATGTAGCTAGAAATGAATCCATTAGAATACTACTAGCCTATGCAGCACATAAAGGATTTAAGTTATACCAAATGGATGTAAAGTTCACATTCCTCAATGGGTTCATCAAAAAAGAAGTCTATATAAATTAACTCCCATGATTTGAAGACTTAGACCATCCAAATCATGCCCTTAGGTTAAACAAAGCTTTTTATGAATTAAAACAAACACCTAGGGCTTGGTATGAATGACTATCAACATATCTAATATCTAAAAGATTTAACCAACGCCAAATAGACCAAACTTTATTTGTTAAAACCTTAGAAAAAGAAATTTTTATAACCTAGATCTATGTAAATGACATAATTTTTGGCTCAACTAATACAATTTTTTTAAAAAAAATCATTAAATTAATAGAAAATGAATTTAAAATGAGCCTAGTAGGTGAACATAATTTTTTCTTAAGATTACAAATAAACAAACAAAAGAAGAAATTTATGTTTATCAAACAAAGTATGCTAAAGAATTAATTAGGAAATTTGGAATGAAAAATTCTAAAAATATTAATACCCCAATGGAAACCAATGTTAAAATTGACTCTGACATAGAAGGAAAACCAGTAGACTTAAAATATTATAGAAGTGTAATAAAAAATCTACTATACCTAACTGTAAGTCGACCTGATATTTTATTTACAATAGTTATGTGTGCTAGGTACCAATCTTGTGTAAAAGAATCACACTTAACCAATGTAAAAAGGATACTTAGATGCATTAAGGGGACACTAAGTGTAGGATTTTGGTATCCTAGGACTAGTACATTTGTCTTAATTGAGTACTCAAGCTCAAACTATGCTAGATGCAAACTAGATAAAAAAAGTATAAATGAAAGCTACTAACTTCTAGGTCAGTGCCTAGTAAGCTGGTCTAGTAGAATGCAACATTGTGTTGCCCTAATCACTACTGAAGCAGAGTACATAGCTATGGGTGAATGTGCATCTCAACTATTATGGATGATGCACACTTTAAAAGATTATCAATTAGAATATAAAAATATAAAAATTTCAATTGATAATATAAGCTCAATCAATTTAACCAAAAATCCAATACACTACTCAAGGACTAAACATATAGAGGTTAAGGATCACTTTATAAGGGATCATGTAGGTAGGGGTAATATTGTACTTGACTATATTTAGTCCAAGTCAAACCTAGCATACATTTTCATAAAACTCTTATCTGAACTTGAGTTGAGTACACTTAGAAATAATTAGGTATGTGCTTAGTAGAATAATTTCTAAAGTTTTTAAAATCAATATTTTTTGACACTTCAAAATTTATGGTTTTTCAAAATTATCTCTTCAAAAACCTTATCAGCTTTGTGTTAAAATTCTTAGATAAATTATTTTTTTTTCTTCAAAAAACTCTCAATTTTACTAGTATTTTTAAAAATTAGACTTAACTTAGGTTTTTCCCCTAGAAAGCATGTACTTATAGGTCTGAGCTAGAGCATCTCACAAGCACACTAGGAATATCTTGCTTGTATATGAAAAAAATACTTAGAATAGTGTAAGATACATAGGGTATTGTCTGGACTTTAGAATGCTTATGTCTGTGCATCAATACAAGTCTAAGCTATAAATACCAATTCAAATTGATCAAGTTAAAACATCCTTTTCAGTAAACCTAACTAGATCACGTACTTAACTCGACTAACTAAATAAACACTAATACCTTACTGTAAATAGCTAGTAACTAATGGTTAGACATTTCTTCTAAGGAAAATAGATGACTATTTTTAATTTTTTTTAAAAAAAAAAAATCTTTACTTTGAACTTTACATGCTTAGACTCTAGGATAAAAATTATTGATTTATCCCTCAAACTTACAACACTTACCTAAAGAGTTCTTAAGGCATTAATCAAGGGGAGATTAAAAATTATTTTTCTTATTAATAGCTTCGTTTCTCTATTTAGTGTTTTTAATATATGTTAAAGGGAGAGTAAAATAAATTAAGTTAAAATATTTTTTCAAAGTGAAAGTATTTTTAAAAATTTTTAAAGTTAAATATTTTTTCTAAAGTTAAATATTTTTGTAAAGTTAAAATATTTTTCAAAATTTTAATTTTAAATATTTTTTCAAAGTTAAAGTATTTTTTAAAATTTCAATATTAAATATTTTTTTAAAGTGTTTTAAAGTTAAAGTATTTTCTAAATTTTCAAAGTACTTCTTTAAAGTTAAGTTTTTTAAAAAGTTTAAAGTATGTGTAGCTAAGTACTTCTTTAAAGTTAAGTTAAAGTATTTTTCAAAAAATAAAGTTTAAAAGTAAGAAAAAACAAGTGTTTTTGAAAAAAGTATTTTTAGCTAAGTATGTGTAGCTAAGTATTTTAAAAGAAAATTTGAACTTTTGAAAACTAAGTATTTGCTAAGAAAGAGTTGTATTTTAGGAGGATCTGAACTTTTAATTCTTAGTTGTATTTTAAAACTTAGAAATTAGTTTTTTTTTTTTGAAAAAATTTGACTTACTTGTAAAAATACTAAATCATTCTTACTTGTTATCTGTTGTACTTAACTTAACTATGAACTGTGTTACCATAATCAAAAAAGGAGAGATTGCTAGTGCAAGGAGCACCAGACAATCGAACTTGAGTTTTGATAATGGCAAAGGAATATAAGTTAAGTGTTATTGTTGATCTAACAAGTTAAATAGAGTGTGTAGGAAAGTCTTAAGTGATCTTAGGTAAAAAGAAAGTCCTAGTTGTGGTTAGGTAGTGAAGTCCTGGTCTGGGTGACTAGGTAAAGTCTTGGCGGGTCAAGGACAATGGGCAAAATCCTAGAGTCAAGGATGCTAGGTGAAAATCCTGGGGGTCGCGGACACTAGGTGGAAGACTGGATGGGTTATGGAGCGAATGTCCAACATGAAGTCCTAAAGTCTCAGACGCTAAGCACAAGTCCAGACAGTCTAGAGGATCGGTTTAGCAAAAGGTAATATCTCCTGAGAGGAGTAGGTGAGGATACGTTCTCCGAAGAGGGAACAGTAGGCATCGATCCGACCTAGTGTTTCAGCGAAATTTAAAGTCAGGACCGGACAGTCTGAAGGTTGTCAGAATCATACTTTATATATTATTTATCATCTAGACTAACTTTATTGTACAAAAAGGGCACTTCAGCAAAATGCTAGTCCGGGCCCCCGGAGTTACTTCGAGTGCTTGGGAAGGTTTCGGCGAAGAGGCGCCCCCGGGTGGGTGCCTGGCCAGGCACCTTGGCGATTCGAAGGCCTGGAGTTGCTCCAAGCGCCTAGACGACCAAAAGTTGATTGGCATGGTGAGCTAGAGCACAATGACTGGCAGACCTACATCACATTCAAGGTGCCCGAGGGTGGTCTGAGCGCCCAGAGATGGATAACTTCTGTCAGATCAAGTTTCGACGAGAGCATACCACGTCAGCCCTATGGGGGTGCCCGGGGAGGTTCTAGGTGTTAGAATGTATACTAAAAGCCTAGCTTTTTGTATAAATATTTATTTTGAAATAAGAATCACATTGGTCAAATATCTTCATTTATGTTAAATGTAGTTGTCCATTTAATTTATATTGTAGATAACATGGTGTGTGGTGTCACACAGAAGATCATGTTATCAGTTCCTTATAAATTATAAATAGTAGCTCACGACCAAAATAGATAGGAACAAACCATTGGAATGGTCGTATTGTGATTTAGTATTAGTTTATCTTGACTATAAAATTATACTAGTACACTCTGAGTGTATTGAGCAGGGTCATTTGAGGTTGTTCTTTTTATACTGATTGCATAAAAGAACAGGACCTCTGTTATTATAGAAGTACGTATTCTTAATCCCGATATAATGACAAACATATATATTTAGTATTTATTTCTTTAATTTATCAATGAGTGAGATTTAGTTCATTAAATCAATAGGCCCGATAAGTTGGGAAATAATATTATTTATATGGTGTGTTGTTGATTATAGAAGAAAACTGTGTCCTAATTATCTAGGTTGATGATGTCCCCTTGAGGAGCTCATAAGGATTGTCATGTAAACTCTGCAGGTGGACTTAGTTTGGCATAACAATAAAGTTGAGTGGTACTACTCTTGGAGCTAGATGTTAATTGAGTATCAGTAACTCATTTAATTAATGGGCATTCAATATCTTAAATATAGGGAGACTAACGCATTCATGATAAGAAGGAGTCCATAATATAATTTGGGATTGGTGCGGTAGTTCAATAATAACTCTTTAGTGGTATAAGTTATTATTGATAAACTTGAGTTGGGTGTTCGGGGCGAACACGGGAAGCTCAAGCTCATCGGGAGACTAAAGACAATTCCTCCTCTAGGTCCCTATTGTAGCCTCCTATATAAAGCCTTATATCCACCCAAAGCCCAACTTCTTAGCCTAAGCTAGGGCTGACCAAGCCTTGCTCAGTGTCTAAGCAAGGGGCCGGCCAAGCCAAGCTTGGAGCCCAAGCTAGGGTCGGCCAAGCTTTGCTTGGTGCCCAAGCAAGGGGTCAGCCACACATAAATTAGAAAAGGAAGTTTTATTTTTGTTAAATCTTTCCTTTATAGAGATCCATAAAAAGGATTTAAAAGAATGATTTTAATTATAAAATTTTCCTTTTTTAGATCGGTCACAAAAGGAAATAAAAGGAGTTTTTATCTTGTTAAAATATTTCCTTTTATAGAGATCCATAAAAGGGATTTAAAAGAGAAATTTTAATTATTGAAATATTTCCTTTTATAGACATCCACAAAAGGATTTAAAAGAGAGATTTTAATTTTATAAAACATTCCTTTTATAGCTATCAATAAAAGGGATTTTAAAAGAGAGATTTTAATTTTTGTTTAGAATCTTTTCTTGTTTGATGAAAAGGGTGTGGCCGGCCATGATAGAGGATTAAAAGGAAGTTTTAATTTTGTTTTAAAACTTTCATTTTTTGCATTCACCAAGGATTATAAAAGAAGAGGAGGTGGTGCCTTATGGTTTAACACATCTTCTATTTCCTCTTCCTTTCCTTGGTGGTCGGCCCTTCATCTTCTTCTTCTTCTTTTTTCTTCTTCTTCTTTGTGACCGGTGGCATCAAGCTTGGAGTTCCATTGGTGGTCGGATACTTGGTGTAACGATCTAATTTTCCCTATTTCAAGTTCTAAAAGTCCATAAAAATATTTGGAAATACTTTTAAAATATTCTAGAGATTTTTAGAAATTTTTAGAGTATTTTTATGTAATTTTTGGAGGTCGTTTAGTAGGGTTACAAAAAGAAAGAAGTTTTGATAAAAAACGTTGAAGGTGAGACTCGAACCCGAGACCTTGACCCGAGCCGAACCTCAGCCGAACCCAACCCAACCAACCGGTTTGTAGTTGTTTTGTTAATTATATATGGAATAAAATATATATAAGGTAGAAGTTAGTAATAGAGAATACTCGGAAAAAAAAAAAGGGGTTGCAGCGAGTTTTGAACTTGCAATCTGTGACTTCGAGCAAAACCAGCCCAACCAGCTGAGTTACATGGTTTTGTTAACCTTATATGGAGAGAATTAAGTTTATAGAATAGTTTTGATTACACCCAGATAAAAGAAAGGAATTAGGTTTTGATTTTTTCGGAAAATCAAACAATTCCTCTCAAAATTCTTCTCCTCCTTCACGTGACGACGCTTCTCTCGGGCGGAAACGCAGCGGCGGTTAGGGTTGGTTTTCCGGCGGCCGGCGAGCTCCCTCCTCCGCGGATTCTTCACAAGTCCGAGTTTCTCTCGGCAAGGAGAGCGCGCGGGCACAAAGAAGAGCCGAAACCTTCACCTATCCGAAACCCTAGCAGCCATCTTCTCGGTTGTAAGTTAAAGAATAAAGGTGAGTTGCTACTCACCTGCAGTAGGAGTAGTTCCGTAATTTTGCCTTCTTCATTTCCTTGCCGAGCATGAACAATCCTCCTTGTGGCATTGATTTAGAGTTTTTCTCTTGTTTGTTTTTGAAGTTCTGCCGGGAGGTTCAAAAGGGTACAAATGCCGTGAGTTTCATTAGGGAAATAAAAGGGGAATTGTTAGGTTTTGGAAAACTTTGACCTTGCAGTGGGGATCTAATTCTATAAAGAGGGAGGTTCAATTTGTTTTCTTTGCTTCCGGATCATGGTATACAGCATTGGGATAGCTCCAAAGTTCATTCCTTGTTTCCTTTCCTTGTTCCGAAGCCTTGCATGAAACCTTAGAGTTTGTTTGTAGATAATTTTGAATTCTAGAAGTTAAATGGTGAAATCTGTAGGTTCCGTTGAATGCTAGCTTAAAGAATGTTGTTCTTTTTACTGGTGGGGGTAAATGGTTTGTTGTTTTACTTATCTTTCTTTGTACCAATTAGAATGTTGGTATTGATAAAATCATCTACCTCACTTTCAGTTTCTCTAGTAGCTATTGAAGTTGATTAGGGGTTTATTTTTTTTTACTAAAGCATTTTCTTTTTAGTCATTTTTATTAGATAAATAGCTTCTTGACTAGGCAAGACAGGTCATCCTATAGAAGAAGGCAATATATTTGCTTTTAAGGCCTGTGTTTTAAAAAAAAAGCTTACTTATTCATGATAGCTTGATTACCTATTTATGTGGTGTTTCTTCGGTTTGAAATGATCTTTGAATAAGTTTCCATGTCCAGTGTACCATTTGCTCGGATATGATTTAATGTACAAATCCTTATCCTGATCTTGATTCGGCAAAACATGAGTGAATAGAATGTGCCTTTAATTCTAGTTGGTTATCAACTTCACGGAGTCACTAGATGGAATTTGATAACAAATATGGTTCTGAACTGAAACTCAAGAGACCTTTTAATACATCTGTATAGTGATGTGGAAACGGACATTCCAAAGCTGAAGTTAAGAATAATTAGCTTCTGTGATTGTACATGTTTAGATTGTTTGACTTATTTGTAGCATGCTTAGAGAGCTCAGTTGTAAAGACCACCCTTCCTACTACTACTCTGAGGGTGACTGTTACCTACTTAAACTCTACTTAACTGATGTTACTTACTCTAATATCAGAAATATTAAAGAACTACGAAGAAATAATCCGAGCATAAAACTCCATCATTTATTTTAGTTCTTACTACACTTTATAACAAACATACATGGCAATTGCTATCAAGAAAATTATAGAAGATTAATGCCTCTACTTATCAACAGCTAGCATACATACAAGAAAGTAGTAATTATTCTGCCACCAATTAAAACATCTCACTGCAATTTCTTAGCAATTACAATAGATTCGGCTACCTACAGCATGAAACTTATAGCTACTGCAGCATATTAGAATTTGAATTGAGCATGCAATCAAACATTAAGAACAAATCTCTATTTTTTTTTTCCAATATCTTGAATAAAGAATCTAATTAAACTTTTAGTTATATCAAAGGAAATCAGCCACAGTACTTCCAAACCGAACCAATTCAAACAATGAATTAGCTTATTTGCAATGGTTTAAAGCATAATTATATAATGATGAAGGCATGCTACGGTTTAGCTATATAGACATGCAATTTACTGCAACTGAAATGCATCAAATCTGTTACTGCCTTCTAATGGTCAAAACATAATTCCTTGCTGTTTTTCATAAAACAATGACTCATATAAAAATACAGAATACTAGCATATCACTTCACCCTTCTAACAAAATTTGCAAACTACAACAATTAGGGAACTCACGGCAGACCAGAATTTCAGCAGCAATTAGAGGATGTTGAGCACACTGCTTCACAGTAGATTGAATTTCCAGCAGTAAACAAAGGAATACCGAACATAGAAACTTACTAGTTATTCATGTATACTACTTACAGCAATTCAAAATCCCAGCAGTACAACAGGATTCCGAGCATAGAAAAGTTGCTAGCCATTTATGTATACTACAGCAGAAATTTATCATGTGGCAGTTTTTCCATTAAAGCAAAACTCATATAGAATACCAGCATGCACATAAAAGTACTGAGCTTATAACAACCAACTGTAACAATATTACTGAGCATAAGAATACCACTGAAAATATTGAGCATATAACAATCCAGCATGCATAAAACTTCTGAGCATTTAAGCAAACATTTAACCATGCATTTAACCATCCGAATGGTTCCAGAAATTCAACAGAACCAAAAGCATCTGAACAACTTCAAAACAGCAAAACAGAAAGAGCAAAAAAAATCTGTATCTCTCTATCTTCTCCTAGTTATTTAAGAAGAAACCTAAATAATTTAACTTGCAGAAATTTAAAAGCAAGGTCCCCAAATCTTCCATCTCCCCCATCCACACACACATCACCAGTGTCTCCTTGTCGCCTTCTTCTATGCCATTTTAGCCTTTCCTTTATTTTTATCCATATCTGCAGTAGGAGGAAAAGTAGCATCTATAAGCTAAAAGCTTAGTAAGTGCTTTCTACTCACAAAATCTGATACGGAATGCATAAGCATAAAAGAAGGCAGGGAAATACATGCTCAACATGAAAATAGCAAATAGAACTACATCATGCATCTCTAAAGGAAACAACAATTTAATTTGCTAAAATTTGCAACTTAGATAAAAGAACTTGTTCTGTTTGTTTCCAAATTAATACTTTTATACTTTAAAATAATATTCAACTTTACTTGAGCCCGGCATTGTACCACCTTGCGCGCCTTTCTTAATGAGAATTGAGGTAGCTAATCCCAAAACCATTAAGACACTTCTAGACCTTATGTCTAGGGGCAACTTGGAGCCCATCCCTTGGACTTTGTGTCCGGTACATGCCCTTTTTAAAAGTAAAATACTTTTCTTTATATCCTTCTTTAAATACTTCTTGTAATAAAATGCCTTGGCATTTATTTAAGCACTTAGTGTGCTTTGATTCTAAATTCTGGAATTCAAGATCAATTTGTGACCCTAGTCTTACTTTGCTTGTATTTCTCACATATATACATTATGCACGGGATTCTAAAACCATATGCCACTAATATGTATCTGGATATATTTTCAAAACAACCTCAATCAGAATTTAAAACCCACATGGTCTTAGGAAGCTCACGGCAGTAATAGGTTCCAAATGACAAGCTTGTGAAACAAATTATTTTTGAATCTTAACTATCCTTTAATCATGCCATGACTGGAAAGAAGCATAGCTACTTAGACATGCTTGCAATGTAAGGCGAACACATCTAATTAAGCATGTTGTAACAATCAAGGAAGACACTTAAAAATCTGTCCGTGCTCTAAAAAAAACAGCAAAAGAACTTGAATTAAAACCCAAACTAAAATACTAGCAAAGGGTTGAAATCTGGACAATAGGCTAGAATGAAGGGCTGCTCTCGTTCATTACACAACAACAAGAAAATGCAAACAAAAAAACCCAAAAGCTACTCCTACCGCAGGTGAGAAGCACTTACTTCGGGTTCTTGGACTTACAATCCGAAGGAAACGCTCTAGGGTTCGGAGGATGTGAAGATCTCTGCGATCCCTTCCTATCCGCGTGTTCTCCTTGACGAGGAGACCACGAATCCGTGAACGGCTTCTGAAAAGAAGCCCTTGCCGACCGCCGGAGAGGAACCCTAGGTCGGCTTCACCTTCCGCCTGATCTGCCACCGTCGCACACGAGAGGTGAGGAGAGGAAAAGAAATTTTAGGTTTTCCGAAAATCACTTTAGTCCTCGCTTTATAACTAGGGTTATTGTCGGTTCCAATTACAACTTAACTATATTTCTCCCTCTTGAGTTAACATAACTCGCTAGCACAGCTGGTTGACTGTGTTTTGCTTAAGGCGCAGCTCACGGGTTCAAGTCTCGGCTGCAACCATTTTCCTTCCTAATTTATTCCCTAATCATTAACTATGCTATAAACTTAGTTCTCACCATATAAGGTTAACAAAATCGTGTAGCTCAGCTGGTTGAGCCGATTTTGCTTGAGTCAGTCCGACCCGAGGTCGTGGGTTCGAACCTCGCCTTCAACGATTTCTTTGTCAAACTTTCTTTCTTTTTGTAACCCTACTAAACGACCTCCAAAAATTGCATAAAAATACTCTAAAAATTCCTAAAAATCTCTAGAATATTTCAAAAGCATTTTTAAATATTTTTAAAAGATATTCAGAACTCAAAATAGGGAAAATTGGGTCGTTACATCAGTTTGCTTCCCTTTGATTTATGTTTATTGTAGCATGTTTAAAGAAGTTTGATTTGTTTTCTTTTGCTTGATTCTGTTGATACATTTTTTTTAAGAGTCCTGTTGCTCTATAAAAAAACTCTAGTATCTACCTGTAGGTGGGAAAAATAAGAGTTTTAATAAATTCTTTAGAGGTTTATAAGAAGTTATAAGAAAGAGAGACCAAGGTCTTAATAGGATCCCTAATTTTTAAGAATTGGGATCAGTAGCATATCAAGTGCTCAAATAAATGCCAAGGCATTTTATTATAAGAGAATTAAAGAATAACAAGTATAAGGAAGTAATAGTTAAAAAGAAAATAAGTATTTTACTTTTAAATGGCATGTACCGGACACAAGGTCCATTGGGTGGGCTCCTAGATCGCCCCTAGGCACAAGATCGCCTAGAAGTACCTTAGTAGTTTCGGGATTAACTACCTCGACTCTTATTAAGGATGCGCGCAAATTGGTACAATGTCGGGCCCAAGAGAAGTTGATTATTATTTTGAAGTATAAAAGTATTAAAGTATAAGTATTAAACAAGTGAAACAAGCTTCACATATGTTTAGAATCAGTAAGTTTAGTTCTTCTTATTTCCAGCATGCGGTATTAGTTTGTATGTTTCCTTTATTGGTTTATGAGCATGATTAGCTATACATGTTTAGTATTTCAGTTAGTATGATTCCTTTATTGGTTTATGAGCATGATTAGCTATACATGTTTAGTATTTCAGTTAGTATGATTCCTTTGCTATTTATGAGCATGAGTAGTTTTATATGTTAGCATTCAGTTTTAGCATGTTTTTATTTATATACATGCATATCGAGTTTTTGTGAGTTAGATAACGCTCACTAAGCTTTATGCTTATAGATTGCATTTCCTCCTACTGCAGATAAAGGAAAAGCTAAAGTATGAAAGGAAGGCGACAAGTTGGTGGTGATGAAGGTGTGTGATGGCTGGACTATGGAGAGATCAAGAGTTTGCTAAGGAGTTGTTAAAACTTACCTGTTTAGAGTTTCCTTTTCTTTTCTCCTTAATGCTATGATGAAGTTGAGATTGTAATTGAGTCTATTCTGCACTTGTAGCTTGTTATGTTTTATCGTTGGAATACTATCTGTTTACTATTGCTAGAGTAGTTTCCTTCTTCTTATTGAGTTATTATACTGCGTGGTTGTGTAATTATATGTTCCAGCCGCCTGTGGCTGAGTATACACTGTTTGTATTGTTGAATTAGTCACCGGTACAGGGGAAACTCTGTCGAAATTTTTCGGTAGGGATTTCTCGTAGTTAAGTAGCGTACCGGTTGAGTAGAGTTAGTAGTTAAGTAGCGTCCACCTTTAGAGAGTAGTAGTAGTGTAGAAGGTGGGTCGTTACCGTTGGTATCAGAGCAGTGTTCCATTCTCCAGCATCACACACACATCAACATCATCCTTGTCGTCTTCAAGTAAGAAAGTATTTAAATTCTTTCTTCTATTGTTTTTCTTATTATTAGCTGCAGTATATAGTATTTGCTTATATGCGCTTTAGTAAGATAGAAGTTTTGTTTCTCTTTTATCCATATACCTAAGTTTGGTTAGAAAGGATAGAGAATATATCAAGTCTTTCTTTTTCTTTGCATAATTAGATGTCAAGAAGAGGACGCCCCCGTACCGTTCGTACTGAGGGCCGAGCTCAGGAGAACGAAGAGCCTAGAGCAACTGAACCAAATCTCTCTGAAGTTGTTGCTCAACTCCAGAGACAAGTAGCAGAGCAACAGCAAGTGATCGTCAATCTGATGGCGAATCAGCAGCCAGTCCCTCCCACTCCTCCAACGATCAATATGGAGACTCCAGTGGTGACTGAGGTTCCACCAGCCGCCCTGGAAGTTCCCACAGCACCTAGAAGACAAGAAGCTTACCTGATACAGTGGTTGAAACTGAAGCCAGAAAGTTTCTCAGGCACGACTGAGCCCTGGGATGCTTAGGCTTGGTTCAAGACACTGGAGAGCACCATGGAGCTTCTTGACTAGCCAGAAGTCGAGAAGGTCAAGTGTGCTTCATTTTACCTATCTGGGGATGCTCGTATGTGGTGGGAGAGAGTTAAAAGCAAGAGAGTAGTTAATCAGATGAGCTAGGCTGACTTTGAAGCAGAGTTTTATGAAGAATTCTTTCGTCAGTGGATCACCAATAAGCATTATGAGGAGTTCATAGAATTCAGACAAGATGACCTGTCAGTGGAAGAAGCAGTAAAGAAATTCAATAGGCTAGCTCGTCTCTGCCCAGAGCTAGTAAGCACGGAGAAGGAACGAGTCAGACTGATGCTCAGGATGCTGAGGCCAGTGATAGCACTTAATGTGAGTAGTGGAGCTCACCAGCCTCAGACTGGCGAAAAGCTGGTCAATAGAGCATTAGTGGCTGAGCACTATCTGGACAGCATCAGGGCACAACGAGCGCAGCATAAGCCAGTCAAGATCGAAGATAAGACAGCTGGGAGTCAGAAACCTCAGGCAAACAAGCAGAACTGGAAAGGCAAGGGTAACAAAAGAAAGCAGTGGAACTCAGGAGGTAACCAGAAAGGAGGACCAGCAAATAAGCAGACCAAGTACTCTCTCTGTTCTAAATGTGGGAGAACCCATCCAAGAGCCTGTCTTTTGGGTAAGACGGGATGTTATTCCTGTGGTCAGGAAGGACACATGGCAAAATATTGTCCTAACAAGTTCAAAGTACCTCAGCCACAACCAATACAACATGGAGACAAACCTCAGCTACATTATATGCCTGCAACTCTAGAAGGACCTCAGATCAGTTAAGGAAGGTTGGAAGCCCCACCAGTTCCAGCCAGTGCCAGAGTATTCTCCCTCACCAAAGAAGAAGCTGCTAGTGCCTCGACGGTCGTAACAGATCAAGTAGTTATTTTTCAGCATTTAGCTACTGCACTATTTGATACTAGAGCGACCCATTCTTTTGTATCAGTACCCTTTGCCAAAGAATTACAGGTACCTACAGAAAACATGAACTCCAAGTTCCTGACGACCCTACCTTCTGGGGAAGTCATGGAATCCAACTAGTGGCTTCGGGCTGTACCAGTCAGAATTTCAGACCGTGAGCTATGTGTAAATCTGGTAGTCCTTGCCATGCAGGATTTCGATATCATTTTGGGTATGAATTTCCTCAGCAAGTACAGTGCTTCAGTGGACTGTCGCAGAAAGAAAGTGATCTTTAGTCCAGAAGGTGAACCATCCTTTGAGTTCACAGGGGTGCCAAAGAGGAAGATCCAGAAGTTCCTTTCTTCTCTCACAGCTCACCAAATGTTAGCTAAAGGGTGTGCTAGTTTTCTTGCGCACATTGTGAGTACAGAAGAACAAGAAGGACCCAAGCAAGAGGAAGTTCGGGTAGTCTGTGAGTATCCAGAGGTATTCCCAGAAGAGCTACCTGGACTACCTCCCAACAGAGAAGTGGAGTTTGAGATTGAACTGGTTCCTAGTACCAGTCCACTTTCAAAAGCTCCATACCGCATGTCTCCAGCAGAGCTAAAAGAGTTACAAGAGCAACTTCAAGAGCTACTTGACAAAGGCTTCATCCGCCCTAGTCACTCACCTTGGGGAGCTCCTGTGTTGTTTGTCAAGAAGAAGGATGGATCTATGCGGATGTGCATAGATTATAGGGTTCTGAATCAAGTGACCATCAAGAACAAGTATCCACTACCCAGAATCGATGACTTATTTGATCAGTTGAGAGGGGCAACAGTGTTCTCCAAGATAGACCTGCGCTCTGGGTACCATCAGTTGAAAGTGAAGGAAAAGGATATACCCAGAACGGCTTTCAGGACCAGATACAGACACTACGAGTTCGTAGTAATGCCTTTTGGTGTGACTAATGCACCTGTAGTTTTCATGGACCTGATGAATAGAGTGTTCAGAGAATACCTTGACAAATTTGTCATTGTGTTCATCGACGACATTCTAATCTATTCCAGAACCCCAGAGGACCATGACACGCACTTGAGGATAGTATTGCAGACCCTTCAGCAAAAGCAGCTTTACGCTAAATTCTCAAAGTGCGAGTTCTGGTTAGATCAGGTGGCATTTCTAGGTCACATAATTTCTAAAGAAGGCTTCCAAGTGGATCCAGCTAAAATAGAAGCGGTTAACAACTGGAGCAGACCCAAGAACGCTAGGGAGATCAGAAGCTTCCTTGGTTTAGCTAGGTACTACAAGAAATTTGTGGAGGACTTTTCCAGAATAGTCTCTCCACTAACAGCCCTCGCCAGAAAGAACAGGAAGTTTGAATGGTCAGATAAATGTGAGCAGAGTTTCCAAGAGCTTAAGAAGAGATTGACCAGTGCTCCTATCCTGACAGCTCCAGAAAGTGACAGGAGTTTTGATATCTACAGTGATGCTTCCAAGATGGGCTTAGGAGCTGTACTCATGCAGGAAGGAAAAGTGATAGCTTATGCTTCCAGACAACTCAAAGATTATGAAAAGAACTACCCCACTCATGATCTTGAGCTGGCAGCTGTGGTCTTTGCACTAAAACTCTGGCGACATTATTTGTATGGCGTTCAGTGCAGAATTTTCACAGACCATCAGAGTATTAAGTACTTCTTCACTCAGAAGGACTTAAACATGAGACAGCGTAGGTGGATAGAGTTGGTCAAAGATTATGACTGTGAAATCCTTTATCACACAGGCAAAGCTAATAAAGTGGCAGATGCACTAAGCAGAAAATCCAGTGCATCTCTGATGTCTTTGTCATCATTAGCCCTACCACTGCAGAAGGAGTTGTCAGATTTTGGTATGAAAATTATTTATGGGCAACTCTCTACATTGACCTTAGAGTCAACCCTACTTGAGGATATACACAGAAAGCAAAGTGAAGATTCAGATATCCAAAAGATCAAGCAAGGGATACAAGAAGAAGAAAATTCAGAGTTTCGAGTATCAGACAGTGGAATTCTTTATCAGGGGAGCCGCCTTTGTGTCCCCAATGATGAAGAGCTGAGAAAGAAAATTTTAGAAGAAGCTCATAGTACACCTTATTCCATGCATCTTGGTTCTACCAAGATGTATCAAGACGTGAAACAGAGATTCTGGTGGTCTGGACTCAAAAGAGATGTAGCTAAATATGTCAGTACCTGCCTGACATGTCAGAGGGTCAAAGCAGAACACCAGAGACCAGGAGGAGTTCTTCAGCCTCTTCCAATACCAGAATGGAAATGGGAAGATATATCCATGGACTTCATAACAGGTCTTCCAAGAACCACAAATGGATATGATGCGATATGGGTGATAGTGGACAGATTGACCAAGTCTGCTCATTTTCTAGCCATCAAGGTGTCCCACTCTATTGAGCAGTTGGCACAGCTGTATGTTAAAGAGGTGATCAGACTTCACGGAGTTCCTAAATCTATTGTTTCTAATAGAGATGGGCGCTTCACCTCTCACTTCTGGGAGTGTGTTCAGACTGCACTAGGCACCAAACTCAAGTTCAGTACAGCCTTCCATCCTCAGAATGATGGACAGACAGAGCGAGTAAATCAGATTCTAGAAGATATGCTCAGAGCTTGTGCACTAGATTTCAAGGGAAGTTGGTGCAAGTACCTGTACTTAGCTGAATTTGCCTACAACAACAGCTATCAGGCCACCATCAAGATGGCTCCTTATGAGGCGTTGTATGGCAGGAAATGTAGATCACCCATTTGCTGGCAAGAAGCAGGTGAGAGAAAAGAAATGGAAGTAGAACTGGGCGTTCAGACAGAACTGATAGATGAGACTACTCAGGCTATCCAGAAGATTAGACAGAGGATTGAGACTGCCCAGAGTAGACAGAAGAGTTATACTGACACACGTCGTAGGCCACTTGAATTCCAAGTAGGGAATGCAGTTTTCCTCAAGGTCACTCCTATGAAGGGAGTGATGAGATTTGGCAAGAAGGGCAAATTAAGTCCTTGTTATGTAGGACCTTACCTGATCACAGAAAGGATTGGGAAAGTAGCTTACAAGCTGGATTTACCACAGGACATGTCAGCAATACATAATGTATTTCATGTCTCTCTGCTAAAGAAGTGTCTCCACGACCCTAGCTAAGTGATTCAGCCTCAGTCAGTGCAGATCCAAGAGGATCTTAGTTATGAGAGTGGACCTACACAGATAGTGGACAGAGCAGTTAAGAGACTAAGAAATAAAGAAATGTCACTAGTGAAGGTTATCTGGCAGAACCAGAAGCACGAGGAAGTTACTTGGGAGCGGGAGGACAGTATGAGAGAACGAACTTTTTATAAGGTATAGGGAATTGTAGCATATTTAAAGAAGTTTGATTTGTTTTCTTTTGCTTGATTCTGTTGATACATTTTTTTTAAGAGTCCTGTTGCTCTATAAAAAAACTCTAGTATCTACCTGTAGGTGGGAAAAATAAGAGTTTTAATAAATTCTTTAGAGGTTTATAAGAAGTTATAAGAAAGAGAGACCAAGGTCTTAATAGGATCCCTAATTTTTAAGAATTAGGATCAGTAGCATATCAAGTGCTCAAATAAATGCCAAGGCATTTTATTATAAGAGAATTAAAGAATAACAAGTATAAGGAAGTAATAGTTAAAAAGAAAATAAGTATTTTACTTTTAAATGGCATGTACCGGACATAAAGTCCATTGGGTGGGCTCCTAGATCGCCCCTAGGCACAAGATCGCCTAGAAGTACCTTAGTAGTTTCGGGATTAGCTACCTCGACTCTTATTAAGGATGCGCGTAAATTGGTACAATGCCGGACCCAAGAGAAGTTGATTATTATTTTGAAGTATAAAAGTATTAAAGTATAAGTATTAAACAAGTGAAACAAGCTTCACATATGTTTAGAATCAGTAAGTTTAGTTCTTCTTATTTCCAGCATACAGTATTAGTTTGTATGTTTCCTTTATTGGTTTATGAGCATGATTAGCTATACATGTTTAGTATTTCAGTTAGTATGATTCCTTTATTGGTTTATGAGCATGATTAGCTATACATGTTTAGTATTTCAGTTAGTATGATTCCTTTGCTATTTATGAGCATGAGTAGTTTTATATGTTAGCATTCAGTTTTAGCATGTTTTTATTTATATACATGCATATCGAGTTTTTGTGAGGTAGATAGCACTCACTAAGCTTTATGCTTATAGACTGCATTTCCTCCTACTGCAGATAAAGGAAAAGCTAAAGTATGAAAGGAAGGCGACAAGGTGGTGATGATGAAGGTGTGTGATGGCTGGACTATGGAGAGATCAAGAGTTTGCTAAGGAGTTGTTAAAACTTACATGTTTAGAGTTTCCTTTTCTTTTCTCCTTAATGTTATGATGAAGTTGAGATTGTAATTGAGTCTATTCTGCACTTGTAGCTTGTTATGTTTTATCGTTGGAGTACTATTTGTTTACTATTGCTAGATTAGTTTCCTTCTTCTTATTGAGTTATTATACTGCGTAGTTGTGTAATTATATGTTCCAGCCGCCTGTGGCTGAGTATACACTGTTTGTATTGTTGAATTAGTCACCGGTACAGGGGAAACTCTGTCGAAATTTTTCGGTAGAGATTTCTTGTAGTTAAGTAGCGTACCAGTTGAGTAGAGGTAGTAGTTAAGTAGCGTCCACCTTTAGAGAGTAGTAGTAGTGTAGAAGGTGGGTCGTTATACTTGGAGGTGAAGAAGAAGGGAAAGGAGGTTCTCTAGTTGTGATATCCCTTTGGTGGCCGAAAGCTTGGAAGGAAGAAGAAGGTTTGGGTGGATTTTATCTTGGTAGATTGTCGCCCACACGATGTCCAAGAGGAGGAGAAGAATACAATAGAAGATCAAGAGGTTATTAAATCTTCAAAGAAAGGTATAATTAATTATTAGTTTCCTCTTCATAATTAGTTCATATTCTTTGAATGGATCCTGAAATACTAACACAAGAGGCTATCGATTTTAGGCTATCAGTTTTGTGTTATCGATTTTGTGTTTCGATCTTGTGCTTCTATTGAGGTCTCTTTAGTTAAATTGAGGGTTACTGTTAGAAGTTTAAACACTGAATTTCTTTGAAAGGCTTTGTCTAGGAAGTGGTAGATGATGCCATACCCAAGAAGGCCTAGTGCCTCACCTTGTTTAACCTGGAAGCCAATCTTTGAAATAAATATTTAATCATCTTATGTAATATGGTTTAACTTCTGAAGAATACATTGGTTGAACTTGGAGTAAAAATGTTAAGTTTCATTTTCAATCTAAGTTTAACTTCTGAAGAGCAACTTGAATTAATAATGTTAAGCATCATTTGCAATCCAAGTTTAACTTCAGTAGAGCACATGGGTAGCTAGGAAAAGTTTTGTGCTTGTACAAAATTTTTGCACAGGGAAACAGAACGGAATTCAGGTGTAGAAACCAACACTAGGCGCTTAGAATGGGCTATAAAAGGAGGGTTCGACTAGTACCTCAAACACAATATTCCAATCATCTTCCACTCATGCACGCTACTCAGAAAATGCTTCTACGACACCCAAACGCCACTCCAACAACCAAAAGCTTAGTTTTTTAAATCTACAGATTGTCGGTACATTTAATTTATTTCAGTTCTTCAAAAGTTGTAAATCTCTACTTGTATTAATTCAAACTGATAGTGATTTCCCATCGAAAGGACTCAATGAGTGCGGGCCTTAGAGCAGGAGTCGTCATAGGCTCCGAACCAAGTAAATCTTGGCCTTGTTAGCATTGTCTCTTTTGTTGGGACCGAAATGTAGCTAGAGGGGGGTGAATAGCTCGTCGCGTGCTCGTGGTTGGCGTTGCTTGTTTCTTCAAAGATGTGCAGCAGAAATATACAAGAAACAACACACACAACGCTAACAAATAAATTTACTTGGTATCCACCTCCAAAGGAGGTGACTAGTCCAAGGGTCCACACACTCACACATACCTCCACTAATAAACACTCCTTTTTGGTAACTACTGAAGGCGGAGAAGCCCTACAAGACTCACAATACAGAAAGAAAGGAAAGGGAACAAAAGTATAAGCAAAGCTTACAATGAATACAAGAAACCCTAACCCTAGCTTTCTTCTTCTTACTTTTGATCCGTCTCTTGACTTGGAAGAGCCTCCAAGAACCTTCAAGAACTGGCGATCTGGAGCTTAGAGAGAGCTGTGGAGTTACTGTCGAGGATCTGGAGTGAACAATGCAAAGTCTGCCAAAGAAAACGCACGCCAACGACCTTTATCTGCGCCAACAGTCGGATCCCGATCGATTGGATTGCTCCCAATCGATCGGGGAGGCTTTGGATCGATCGGCTGATCGATCCAGAGTGCCTCTGTGCTCTCGGGAATTGCCTGGATTGATCGGTGGATCGATCCAGGGCTTATTGCGCGAAATCACAGCTCCCAATCGATCCACTGATTGATTGGGGGCTCTGGATCGATCGATCGATCGATCCAGCATTGTTCTGTGTGATCGCGCACTTGTCCCAATCGATCCAATGATCGATTGGGAGGAGGCTTGTCGTGAAGACTCATCCAATCGATCGGTCGATCGATTGGGCATGAGCCAATCGATCGGCTGATCGATCCAGTTCATGATTTCTCCCTAAAATCAAGTCTAAATCCTCCTAAACCAACATCTGGTCAACCATAACCTGTTGGTTCATCGTGCCTAGAATCTGGTCACACTTGACCTGCTAGGACTCCTTACCAAGTGTCCGGTCAATCCATTTGACCCACTTGAACTTCCACCAGATGTCTGGTCAACCTTGACTCATCTAGATTTCCTCGTGCCAAGTATCCGATCAATCCCTTTGACCTACTTGGACTTCCCAACACCAGATGTCCGATCATCCTTGATCCATCTGGATTTTCCTTGTGCCAAGTATCCAGTCAATCCCTTTGACCTATTGGACTTCCCAACACCAGATGTCCGATCATCCTTGATCCATCTGGATTTTCCTTGCCTGGCTTCACTCACCAGGACTTCCCTTCTGCCTAGCTTCACTCACTAGGACTTCATGTCTGCCTGGCTTTACTCACCAGGACTTCCCTTCTGCCTAGCTTCACTCACCAGGACTTTCACTCTGCCTGACTTCACTCACCAGGACTTTCACCTGGCTTCACTCACCAGGATTTCCAGTCAAGTATCCAGTCAATCTTAACCTACTCGACTCTCCTTCACAATCTCCCCAAATGAACAACTACACCTGCACTTATCCATATCATCGAAGTCTTGTATTGTCAAACATTGAAACCCAAACCAAGACTCAAGCTTGGTCAACCAGGTCAACCTTGACCTGAGGGATATCGCACCAACAATCTCCCCCTTTTTGATGTTTGACAATACCTCATTTAAGTTAGGCTAATTCCCATAGCCTCAACTTCTTTCATGCCACTAGGTAATGAAAGCGTAAGTTAAACCCTACATTCTCCCACTAAGAAGGCAAACTCCCTCTTAGATAATGAAGGCCTAATTTAAACCCTACATTCTCCCCCTATTGGCACACATCAACAAATTCATTTGCTGAAAACTCTCCCTTTTTAAGACTCTCCCCCTCAGGTCAAGGTTGACCTGGTTGACCAAGCTTGAGTCTTGGTTTGGGTTTCAATGTTTGACAATACAAGACTTCGATGATATGGACAAGTGCAGGTGCAGTTGTTCATTTGGGGAGATTGTGAAGGAGAGTCGAGTAGGTCAAGATTGACTGGATACTTGACTGGAAATCCTAGTGAGTGAAGCCAGGTGAAAGTCCTGGTGAGTGAAGCTAGGCAGAAGGGAAGTCCTGGTGAGTAAATCCAGGCAGACATGAAGTCCTAGTGAGTGAAGCTAGGCAGAAGGGAAGTCCTGGTGAGTAAAGTCAGGCAGACATGAAGTCCTAGTGAGTGAAGCTAGGCAGAAGGGAAGTCCTGGTGAGTGAAGCCAGGCAAGGAAAATCCAGATGGATCAAGGATGATCGGACATCTGGTGTTGGGAAGTCCAATAGGTCAAAGGGATTGACTGGATACTTGGCACAAAGAAAATCCAGATAGATCAAGGATGATCGGACATCTGGTGTTGGGAAGTCCAAGTAGGTCAAAGGGATTGACCGGATACTTGGCACGAGGAAATCTAGATGGGTCAAGGTTGACCAGACATGTGGTGGAAGTTCAAGTGGGTCAAAGGGATTGATCGGACACTTGGTAAGGGAGTCCTAGCAAGTCAAGTTTGACCAGATGCTAGGCACGATGAACCAACAGGTCATGGTTGACTAGATGTTGGTTTAGGAGGCTTTAGACTTGATTTTAGGGAGAAATCATGAGCTGGATCGATCAGCCAATCGATTGGCTCATGCCCAATCGATCGACCGATCGATTGGACGAGTCTTCATGACAAGCTTCCTCCCAATCGATCAATGGATCGATTGGGACAAGTGCGCGATCACACAGAACAGCGCTGGATCAATCGGTTGATCGATCCAGAGCCCCCAATCGATCAGTGGATCGATTGGGAGTTGCGATTTCGCGCAATAAACCCTGGATCGATCCACCGATCGATCCAGGCAATTCCCGATAGCACAGAGGCACTCTGGATCGATCAGCGGATCGATCCAAACCCTCCCCGATCGATTGGGAGCAATCCAATTGATCAGGATCTGACCGTTGGCGCAGATAAAGGTCGTTGGCGTGCGTCTTCTTCGGCAGACTTTGCACTGTTCACTCCAGATCCTCGACAGCAACTCCACAGCTCTCTCTAAGCTCTAGATCGGCAGTTCTTGAAGGTTCTTGGAGGCTCTTCCAAGTCAAGAGGCGGATCAAAAGCAAGAAGAAGAAAGCTAGGGTTAGGGTTTCTTGTATTCATTGTAAGCTTTGCTTATACTTTTGTTCCCTTTCCTTTCTTTCTGTATTGAGAGTCTTGTAGGGCTTCTTCGCCTTCGGTAGTTACCGAAAAGGAGTGTTTATTAGTGGAGGTGTGTGAGTGTGTGGATCCTTGGACTAGTCACCTCCTTTGGAGGTGGATACCAAGTAAATCTACTTGTTAGCGTTGTGTGTGTTGTTTCTTGTATATTTCCGCTGCACATCTTTGAAGAAACAAGCAACGCCGACCACGAGCATGCGACGAGCTATTCACTCCCCCCCCCCCCTCTAGCTACATTTCGGTCCCAACATCTTTTCATCTCTTTCTTTATTCCACTGCGATTATTTTTTATACGAACGTTTTTCAAAAAACATGAAAACCACAAGCGTTATTCACCCTTCCCTCTAGCGCAACGATCCTACAGCTACTTCTTCCAAACTCATATTCCACCAGTCTACAAATTTTGGTAAGGTTCGGTTCTTCCTTCATATTTCATATTTAGCAATTTTATTTATTTATTTTTTGTTAAACAAGATTCATAATTATGAAGTTTGCTCAGTCAACTATTGGGTCAGTTTTGTATATCTATATATATTTGGGGACTTCGATTCTAGAAAGTTGAATGCTTTGGGCTATAGCCAATGATTTTGAAAAGTTGAGTGTTATGCTTATAACCTATTAATTAGTATTGTTGTTTCTTTAAATGCCATAACTTTACTAATTAGTTTTAATTTGATAATAATTTAATTTTCTTTTAACACGTGTTGAGGTGCTTAATGAACCTAGGATGTTTTCATTAATATTGAAAATTATCATATTCTAGGTACTATTATTCCTTTACTAGTGAAATAATTTGAATATCTATTTTTTTTTGTAATTGTTGTGGTTTTTTACATTATAATATGTTGCCTAAAAAACATCTTTCTAGATGTGAGAAAAAGGAAAAAAGGGAAAAATAAAACTAGAACAATTGACTAAATCACAAAGAGATACTATTAATAAATTATTTGTTAAAAGTTCTCATAAAAATGCACAAAATTTAACTGTGAATGTGGATGATGTAGATGAGTGTAATGAAATTCACGATATTAATGAGGAAAGAGAAAACTTGAGTGAGCATAAAATATTTTTAATAGGGTAGATAATGAGAATATTAGCATTGGTGAACAATTTATTCCTTCACTTAATATATATGATCTAAAAAATTGGGATAATCTTGATAACAATGCATGTGATATTTTAGTTGAAATAGGGCCTATAAGAGAAATTAATATTGTATATCCTTTGGACAATACTTCTAGGCATTTTTCTTGTGCTCATTATTCTAGACATTTAAGTAATTGAGAAATAAGAGACCAAAAGTGGTTGGTTTATAGTAAATATGTAGATAAAGTTTATTACTTTTGTTGTAATTTGTTTAAATCTGAAAACAATAGAAGTTCATTAGCAAAGGATGGATTTAGAGATTGGAAACATCTTAGTGAACAACTTAAAGAACATGAAAATACTATTGAACATATAACTAACATGAACACTTGGAATGAATTAAAAAATGCAATTAGATAAAAACCAAACAATTGATAAAGACCTACAACGAGAAATTTTCAAAGAAAAAGAGCTTTGGAGACAAGTTATAACAAGAATATTAGAAACTATAAAATGTCTTTCTAAACATTGTTTGGCTTTTCGAGGATCTAATGAAAAACTTTATCAAGACTAGCGATTGTGCATACGCGTTGCGTGAGCTAGGCCCCTTATACCAGGTGGGGTAATGCAGGGAGAGATATGAGGGAATAAGAATTGACTTATAGAAGATAGTTTTAATTTTGAGTATTGCCCCTACTTTTACTTTTTTTAGTGGGACAAGACTCTAATATTTTTATAATTTTATACGCCTCTAGAGGTACTTACAAAAAATTAAGGTGGTGCAACTGCCCCCCAAAGTTACACATGACTTCGGCCGTAGTTGAGTGTACGTGGCTCTCTCCTAGTTGCGTGTGTAATATAATATATGAATGCGTACGGGTAATGGACTCTCCTTCATACAAAATTAATTAAATTCTTTATATCAGATATTAAACTGATATGCATAAATAATACCCTTAATCTTAGCCAAAAGACCGCCCATAAATTGGATAAGGGTCTGTTAGACCTATGTAATAGTGCAATGCTAAGGTGAAAATCCCAACACCAAGCTATTGTAACAGACTCTCCCTTATTAAAAATTAATTTAATATCATACTTGATTTTAGCCAAAAAGTCGAGAAAAGTATGCTTTCTAACATCGCCAACCCAAGATATTTATAGAAGATTCTCTGCTCGCAGTATTGCTAATTCTAAGATATGGGACTAAAGAGAACTCTAGATTTCTAATTGATTAATGAGAAAAATTCTCAATAATATGCCGCAGTTGAGTCTCGAACTCTAGATCCCTGATTGATTAATGAGCAAAATTTTTAATAATATGCCGTAGCTAAGTCTCGAGCTCTATATCACTACTTGATTAATGAAAAAAAATTCTAATAATATACCGCAGCTGAGTCTTGAACTCTAAATCCATGATTGATACATTTGTGAAAATTATTAAAAAACTTTGAAATTATTTTCAGTGTGAAATGAAAAAAAAAAGATATTAATGTAATTTCATTTTGGACTTCGCCAAAATTAGTTAATAAATAGTGCAGATTCTTAATAAAGTTGTAAGATAATAATAAAAAAAATTTGGGTTGATTGAAATGATTGCTAAATTTGATTATGTGATGCAAGATCATATTAGATCATATTCAAAATCATGAAATTCATTATCATTACCTTGGTCATAAAATTCATAATAGATAAAAATGTTAAAAGTGTTATCATTAATAATATTAAAGAAGTAATATTTTCCAGTAATTCTTGATTATACCCCATATATAAGTCATCAAAAACAATTGACTTGTATAGTACGATGTGTTAATGACATGTAATAAAGTGAAAATAAAGGAGTATTTTTTAGAGTTTCTAAAAGTAAATGATATATCTGGTTTAAGACTTTTTAACGAATTACAAAATGTGTTAAAATCACTTGATCTTAGTATTGAAAATATTAGAGGTAAGGTTATGATAATGGTTCCAATATGAAAGGAAAACACCAAGGAGTTTAAAAGAGGTTGCTTGAAATAAATCCAAGAGTGTTTTATATGTCATGTGCTTGTCATAGTCTTAATCTAACTTTTAGTGATATGACGCATTCTTGTGTTAAAGTTGTTTCTATTTTTTTGGAGTAGTGCAATACATTTATACATTATTTTCAAACTCTCCTAAGATATAGAAAATTTTATTTAATAATGTGAAGGGATTAACTGTGAAATCTTTGTCGAATACTCATTGGGAAAATTGTATTAAAAGTGTTTAAGCTATTAGATTTCAATTTGTGGAAGTGAGAATAGCTTTACTAGAATTATATAATATTTGTGATGATGCAAAGTCCATGAGTGAAGTTGGAAGTTTAGCTAATTCAATTGAAAATTTTGAATTTTTACTTGGTATGGTCATTTGATATAATATCTTATTTGCTACAGACATGGTGAGTAAGAAGTTACAATCGAAATCTATGTGCATTACCTCTGTCATGAATCAATTGGAAGGCGTAATCTCATTTTTTGAAAATTATAGGAATGATGATTTTGCTACAAGTTTGACTATTGCTAAGAGTCGTGCATCAGATATGAATATAGAACCAACATTTACAACAAAGCGCCCTATTTTCAAAGGAAAACAATATAATGAAAGAGAAGACGATAAAGTTTCATTATGAGTCTTTTGGAATTAATTATTTTATTATTGTTGTGGATACAAGGATTGCTTCTTTAAAATATAGATTTGAGCAAATGAAAATCTTTGAAAATATATTTGATTTTTTATTTAATTCAAAAAAGTTAAGAACTTTAGATGATAATGAATTGAGAAAATGTTATGTCAATTAAAATCTACTCTAACTCAGATGTTGAATTAGATTATTTATTTATCGAATTAAAAATATTATAAATGACTATGCCAAATATAATAATGTATGTAATTGATATTTTTAAATTTGTTCATAGATTGTTATTTAAATATTGTAATTACTTATAAAATTGTATTGACTATGCATGTTGTAATAGCATCGGTTGAAAGATTTTCTTAAAATTAAATTATATATATATAAGTAATTGTGTTGACTATGCATGTTGTAATAGCATCGGTTGAAAGATTTTTTTTAAATTAAATTTTATATATATATATATATATATATATAAAAGGAAGGAAGTAGTTGAAATTTCCTTGGATAAAAGGAAGGAAGTAGTTGAAATTTCCTTGGTTGAGTTTGTGATTAAATGGCTTTGGCTTGTCAAATCATAATCGTTGCTCATATTAATGATACAGTTGGTAAGTACTGAGACCATGCATGTCAATCCAAAAACTTGTCTAATAAGACATGTCTGTCAAAGACTGAATTGGATGGTACTCAAATTTATCAAATCATATTAATTTTATAATATACTAAAAAAATTAATTAGATATATCATATATCCTACTAAAAATATACCGAACTATATTAATTTTATAATATATTAAAAATTCAATACGATATTAGACTATATTAAAATTTTTAATATCAATATCCATGCAATATTTATTTTAAAATTTTTAATACATCATATTGATATTAAAATTTTATATGCTATTAATATAATTTTATTATATACCGAATATTTAAGTACAATATTATAAATTCTGATAAATCATCCTAGTGAAATTAACTTTTGAAAAAGTAAATAAATAATTTTTTAAGAAATTATATATATATATATATATATATACTTGTCTGGTAAAAAGTAGTTGTAAAATAGAATACACTGGTTATATATATCACGTGCAAAATAAAATGGCTAATGTGGTAAAAGATCATTCATTCACTTTTAGCATTTAGATTAATTTATCTTTAGATTAATATAGAAGATATACATCATAAATAATTATTAGTTATTAGTATAAATGATCAAAATATTAAAGAAGATATACTTAAATATATTAAATTTTGACTTCAAAATTTCACGTGTAATAATCTATATCTTAATTATTACACGGCCCCAATAATACATGTAGAGATCTGGTAATAAGGTGAGAAAAAAATTGATTAAATCGATCAAATTGAATAAAATTTTTAAAATTTTGATTTATTTGGAAATTTATTTTTTACAAAAAATCGATTAATTTCATTTGATTTTGATTTTTAAATTCTTTTTTCGGTTAAAACAAATAGATCGAATTAATCAAATTTTATTAAAAAAATAAATTTTATTTTAAAAACTGATTTTTTTTAAATAAATTCAATTAATTCGGTCAAAAATTAAATTAACCTATATTTGTCAGTTCGATTTATTTGATTTTTTTTTAATTTGATTGGTTCAATTTGTTTGAAAAAATTTAGGTTTAGTTCTATTAAATTTTAACTAAATACTCATCCCTACTATAAAGGTACTACATTAAGATCCTAAATGAATTAAAATATATATACATATCAATATTATGTACGTTAGAAAAATAAAAAAAAACACAAATCTGACTAAATTGAATTTTTCAAGCTGCTTATTATTTGTTCAATGCATATTTAAGTTGGAAGGTGGTCTAGAAAAGGATATATTTATGAGTTGTTGACATAATCAAACACAAGTCAACATTGAACGGCATTAATTTTCATTAGTAAAATGCTGAATAGCAAAAGTTATTAATGGTCGATGGGCCTCACCTCGGACATGATCACGCAGTCAAGCCTAGAGTTAAATGATAACTTGAATTTGAATAAGTTTGAAATGGTCATTTAACGATAAGGTTTGTGGAAAAAATATGATAGTATTGAAAATGATATTTGAAGACATTTTAATCCTAAATTAAATCATTTTCAAAAGTGACTCTGAGTGAGTCAACGAAAGATTGCTCTAAAGATATTAAAGTTGTCAAGTTTTGTTATGTTTGTAGAAAAGTAGATTTTTCTAAAGATATTAAAGTTCGTCAATCTTTGTTATGTTTGTCGAAAAGTAGGTAATTGAAGAATTTTTAAAAGTTTCTCGGTTTTTAGAAAAGTCAAATCTATTGAATCAAAAATATTCTTTTGATTAATATTAAAATTTAATTTCTCCGTGTAAGATAATTATCTCAATTTGTAATTTTGATATTTTTTATGTGATTTATGTTGATCCATTGGAAGTCGATTAGAGGGGATGTATAACTTTACAAATAAAAAATGAATTCTTCTTGAACTTTACAGTTTTATTAAAATAGACACTTTCATAAAAAGAAATAAGAAATAACTAAAGACAGAGAAACAAAAGGAATTATTTAATTTGCAATCAGCGAATTCTAATCCAAGAAAATTAAAACTCACTAAAGTATCTTTCGAGCGGAGAAGGCTCTTACAACAATCAAAGCTCACAATTACAAAGCTAAACTTAAATGAAATCAATTACAAGTGTTATTTTTAACTTTTGAAATTAGGACGATATTTATAGTGCTGATCGGGGCACCTGGAAGGGTTCTAGGCGCTTGGACGTGGATAGAATTTTATCTTCATCGCAACGGATCGCGCCACGTCTCGTTTTAATAAAGTTTCTAGTTTGGGCGCCCGGAAGGGTTCCGGGTGCTCGGACCGAGTCGACACAACCTGTAGGTGCAGCGGGGACCGGCAAGAGGGGGGTGAATTGCTTGCAAATAAAAACTATACCTTCCTCAACCAATTTAAACTCAAATAAATGCAATAGTTATAAATTTAAATAAAACTAAACTATGAACAGAAAAGAATGACTCAGCTATTTACTTGGTTACAACCAAAAAAGTTGTTAATCCAAGGCAGTAATAAAGCACTATGAACGATCTCCTTCTCTGAAGGCAGAGAATCCTTTTACACACTTGAAAGCACAGAACTATTGCTAGAATGAAAGTACAGAAATTGTAGTTCAATTTCATTGTGCTTTAATGGCTACCCGAGACCTCCTTTATATAGGGGTTCTAGAGCTTATCAGATAACCTGAACCTTCGAGATCAGGTTTGACTCGAGAGGGATCGATCGACCGATCCCCAGGTTCGGTCGACCGAACCTGCTGTACCTGCCCAGTCTTCTGTCCAGGTGCAGTCTCTGAGGATCGAGCTTTAGTTCGGTCGACCGATCCTTATGTTCAATCGGCCGATCGGCCAACGGTCTCCAGCTGAGTTGGCCCGATTAACTTGCTCGACTAAGTCTCTGGATTAACTTCGGTTCGGTCGACCGATTAGGAGATTCGGTCGACCGATCAGCTTTACCAACGATCAGCTTCTGACGTGGCATTAGCGGTTGGCTGCTGATTGAGAGGGGTTCGGTCGACCGATCAGGAGGTTCGGTCGACCGAACCATTGACAAGTCAACTTCCAGTTGACTTGTCAATGGTTCGGCTTCTTTGGGTGATTTCGGCCATCCAGAATAGGGCTCACCCGAACCCAGTTCCCGGCCTTCTCCTCGAGCAGTCTTCCGTCCCGGCTTTACGTCCCTCGAACACCGCACATGTTCTTCACGCCCAAGGGTGTACTCTTCCGCAGCTCTCTCGTCTTTCGGACGCACCGAACCCGTCGGCTCCCTTCCCGTACCGTCCTTCTCGCTAGCTGCGTCTTCCACTCAACTTCCTGTGCTCCTAAGCTCCTGCACACTTAGACACAGGAATCAAACACAAAGCAGGACCTAACCTATACTTGGTTGATCACATCAAAACTACCACGGGGTTCAACAATCTCCCCCTTTTTGATATGCATCAATCCAAGTTCAGGTTAGGGTAAAACAAACAGATAGTAATTTAAAGAAATTACTAAACTAACAATTCAGGCATAAATTTACAACTTTAAAATAAATTGCAACATGAATTTTTTTTTTAAAAAAAAATTAACTAACCTCCCCTAACTGAACTTATCTTTATTCTTCCCCTTTGATCACAACAAAAACGGAGTACAAACAAATTGCAAAAATTGAGTTAGGTGTAAAAAAAAATGAATTTCAAAAATTGTCTAAGTTAAAATGAATTTTTAGAATTTTTAAAAAAATTTCAAGAAACACTTTTTCTAGAGAATTAAAAAAGAATTTCTAAGAAAATGTTTAATTCTAATTTTAATGTTTTTAATTAAATATTTTTATTTCGATATTTCAGCTTCCAGGTCGTGGCGAGGCACTAGGCCTTCTTGGTTATTGGAGCAATAACCACTTCCTTAGACAAAGCTTTCATAAAGAACCTCAATGTTTAATTTTCTCACTGTAAACTTTTAATTAAAAGAGAAATTTAAACTAGTAAAGATTTTGGAACCCAATAAAGATTCCTACCTATATGATTGGTCAAAAACTTAGGGGGTACATAGTTTCTTGGTATTTTCCTAAGTTGACCCTGATGCTTCCTTATGTACCAATTTAATTTTTCATATAACCTTATTTTAGAATGTGGAAAAATATTTTTAAAATATGCATCATGTTTCAATTTTTTAATTTCTAATTTTAAAACTTCATTTTCTGATTTCAAATATTCATTTTCTTTTTCTACTTTATCTAATTCTTTAGAAAGAACTTTAATAAAACGAAAGGACTGTTTAGGGTTTAGGGCACGTACCTTACTTACCTCGTCTTACGATGCTCCCCCTTCATCACAGCTTTCTTCTTCTTCTGTTGTTCCTCTCCCTTCATCTATGCTCATTTCTGAGCTAGACGTTTCTTCTAGCTGATGGTTGGCCATCAGTCCTAGTCCTGAGAATTCTTTGACTTCGGATTCGGAGGACGATGAATCATCCCACGTGGCCTTTAGGTTGTGTTTGGGTCGAGCTGGCTTCTTACTCTTTTCTTTACTTTTGCTCTTCAGCTTTGGGCAGTCATCTTTTACATGTCCTTCTTCGTTGCAATTGTAGCAACAAACCACCCTTTTCTTTTGCTGGAACTTTTTCGACTGCGATCTAAATTTATTAGATTTAAAAAATTTATTAAAGCATCTTACCAGTAATGCCGCTTCGGATTCGTCGATCGAGGCTTCGGAGTCAGAACCGTTTATTCTTATCTTTAAGGCAATGTTCTGACTAGACTTCTCTACTCCATTTGGCTCTGCAACTCGAGATTCGTAAAGTTCAAAAGTAGAAAACAAATGTTCTAGAGTACTTACCTCGAAGTCCTTAGAGATGTAGTACGCATCTACTAAGGAGGCCCGCTCAAGAGTTCTCGGGAAGGCGTTGAGCGCGTACCGGATCGAGTCCCGGTTCGTTACTTCTTCTCCAAGATTGGTTAGTTGCGTGATCAACTCTTTGATCCTTGCTTGGAGTTGCGCTACCTTTTCGCCTTGGTTCATCCAGAGGTTCGTCAACTGGGTCCGGAGGATGTCGCGCCTTGCTAGCTTCGCTTCGGAAGTACCTTCGTGAAACTCCAAGAATTTTTCCGAGAGATCTTTCGCGGAGTCGTAGCTTCCGATCCGATTTACCTCCTGAGGTGGCAGAACGCTGAGCAGGTGGAACTCAGCCTTTCCGTTGGCGACAAAATCGGCTTGCTCCTTCTTGCTCCATGTGTTTTCTTCTTTATCTTTCGGCGCTGCATATCCATATTTCATTATTAAAAGTATATCAAATTCATTTTTAAAGAATACATCCATTTTTCGCTTACATGTAGCGAAATCTCCATCAAACTTGGGGGGATGAATGTTCGCGCCGGCCATTGATCTGATCTTTGTGCTTCAGATGGCGGTTAGTCCTTCTGAGGCTGTTGGGCTCTGATACCACTTGTTGGTGCAGCGGGGACCGGCAAGAGGGGAGTGAATTGCCTGCAAATAAAAGCTATACCCTCCTCAACCAATTTAAACTCAAATAAATGCAATAGTTATAAATTTAAACAAAACTAAACTATGAACAGAAAAGAATGACTCAACTATTTAATTGGTTACAACCAAGAAGGTTGTTAATCCAAGGCAGTAATAAAGCGCTATGAACGATCTCCTTCTCTGAAGGCGGAGAAGCCTTTTACACACTTGGAAGCACAGAACTATTGCTAGAATGAAAGTACAAAAATTGTAGTTCGATTTCATTCTACTTTAATGGCTACCCGAGACCTCTTTATATAGGGGTTCTAGAGCTTATCAGATAACCTGAACCTTCGGGATTAGGTTTGACTCGAGAGGGATCGGTCTACCGATCCCCAGGTTTGGTCGACCGAACTTGCTGTACCTGCCCAGTCTTCTGTCCAGGTGCAGTCTCTGAGGATCGAGCTTTGGTTCGGTCGACCGATCCTTATGTTCGGTCGACCGATCGGCCAACGGTCTCCAGCTAAGTTGGCCCGATTAACTTGCTCGACTAAGTCTCTGGATTAACTTCGGTTGGGTCGACCGATCAACTTTACCAACGGTCAGCTTCTGACGTGGCATTGGCGGTTGGCTGCTGATTGAGAGGGGGTTCGGTTGACCGATCAAGAGGTTCGGTCGACCGAACCATTGACAAGTCAACCTCCAGTTGACTTGCTCTTATTCGGCTTCTTTGGGTGATTTCGATCATCCGGAATAGGGCTCACCCGAACCCAGCTCCCGGTCTTCTCGTCGAGCAGTCTTCCGTCACAGTTTTACGTCCCTCGAACACCGCGCATGTTCTTCACGCCCGCCGAGTGTACTCTTCCACAACTCTCTCGTCCTTCGGACACACCGAGCCCGTCGATTCCCTTCCCGTGTCGTCCTTCTCGCTAGCTACGTCTTCCGCTCGACTTCCTACGCTCCTAAGCTCCTGCACACTTAGACACAGGGATCAAACATAAAGCAGGACCTAACCTATACTTGGTTGATCACATCAAAACTACCACGGGGTTCAACACAACCCCCATTGGGTGAGGCGCCCAGGGGGCGCCCGGACTGTCTCACGCCTGGACTGTCCGGGCGCCTGGACAAAGTCAACCTACCTGTTGACTTTTTTGTCCGATTCCGCTTACTTGGGTGATTCTGGCCATCCGAAATAGGACCCGAATCTATTTTCCGGCCTTCTCGAGCAACCTTTCGCTTTGACTTCTCGTCCCTTGGAAACGTCGCGCGCCTTCTTCTCGTCCACCGGCGTACTCTTCTACAACGTCTCGTCCCTCGGACACACCGAGCCCGTCAACTCTCTCCCGTACTATCCTTCTTGCTAGCTGCGTCTTTAATTTTGCTCGAGCTCCTATGCTCCTAAATTCCTGCTCACTTAGACACAGAGCATCGAACACATAATAGGATCTAACTTGACTTGATTGATCACATCAAAACTATCATGGGGTACTGATAATCTCCACCTTTTTAATGTGAGTGATCCTGAATTAAATTAGGGTTCACCATAAACAAATAATAGTTATAAAATTGCAAGTAAAAAATAAAAAAATGTACCTTTTCCTAGACTTAATCTCTAGTTCTCCCCATTTAATCATATTAAAATGAGATAATCAATACAAATAACTGGAAATAAATTGAAGCAAAGTTTAAGGGATAAATTATAGTGACTATCATTAAGAAGTTTTAAGTTTTGAAAATCTAAAATTTTCAATTTATAAATTGATTTTAGAAAAATTAAAAAATTTTAGACTTAGAAAAATTTTGAAGAATTTTATAACAGTTGAACGGTCAAATATGGAGATATAAGTAACACATTAACATGAACAACTTAAAACTGATAGATTAGATATAACACATTAACATGAACACCCAAAAGAAATATTAAAAGAAGATGTCCATTGCAAATATGCATGTAATATACATTTGTCTCGTAAAAGTATGTATAAATAACATAGAACATGCAAACTATAAAATATTTGTCTAATAAGAGTATAAATGTATAAAATATAAAATACTTATATCACATGCAAAACACGATACATTGAGACCATATTAATGTCTGGGCAACGGTGAAATGCTTATTTTTAGTTTTCTGAACATTTAAGTATTGACATTCGGTTTTGATGAATTAATAGATTATTATTTTTCATAGATAGTTGGCCATGTTAAATTGATAAAAAAAATTATTATGAGTACTATTTGATTGTCTTTTTTATTGATGAGAAATTTTCGTATCATCGAATTGATCATTTTCAAAATTAATCGACGTAAATTGAATATCTAATCTCAAATAAAAAAATTTAAAAGAAATAAAAAAGAAAAGGGATTAGACCCTTAGGGTTTGGTGGATGATAAAAGACCGGGTATATTTTTCAAACAATCAGATTCAATCTTAAGTAGGATACCTATGCGATGATTAAACTACTGATCGGTGGAACATAAGTGTCTACACCGGGTCCTAAAATTTTTAATATCTGATATATATAAAAAAAAAGATAAGAGACTGCATTAATTAAGATGCAAAATGAATTAAAATATTCATATATGTCAGAAAGATCAACAAAAAGACAATCTAACTAAATTATATTTACAAAAAGTTGAGAACTTTTAAGCTGGATATGCATGTACACGTTCAAAGATGGTTGGAGAAAAGGAAAATGTATGACTTGAAGTCGAGCATAAGTCAACAAAGTGTTGCATTAATTTCCATTAGTAAAATGTTTAATGGCAATAATTAGAAAAGTTATTAGCACATGACTACTGCAAACTAATGGCAACTGTAATAGTTAGAATTTTAAATGAGTTTTTTTTATACTTTAAATATATCATATTAATATTGTAAAATTTTATTGAAATATTAATGGTTAGAACTTTAATTGAATTTTTTTTTTGTTCAATTTATAATATATAGTTGCATGAATGTTACATCAATTTTAAGATAAAAGTGTAGGTTTGAGTTTCTATTATTACTCTTAAACTATAAACCTCAAACTTACAATAATTTAAATTTTTTTATTCAACTTTTTTGATTATATAAAATTCTCACAAACTTTGCATTATAGATGTCCTAAGTTAATTGGGTTACATAATGGTAGAAGAATGCATGGATATACGAATAAAATACCACTACAAAATAACAAATAGTGACAGGATTAGCGACGGACATTAATATCCCATCGCTATATAACGACAGAATGTTAATTTCCATCGCTAATTAGCGACGGAATGTCGAATTCCATCACTAAATCCTTTACATTAAGCCTTGGGACCACTAATCCCCATTTTTGACGAAGAATTAGCGACGATCGTACTTCGTCACTATTAGCAACAGATTATTTTAAAATTTATTGCTAATTGAGATGGATTAACGCGGCGGATTATATTATTTTCCGTCACTAGTGGAGTCAGATTAATTTACTTTCCACCACCGATAGCAATGGCTTAATTAATCTATCGCTATACCATTGCATTTAACCGAGGGAAAATGCAAAACCTCTAATATATACATTTTTCGATGGATTATATGATTATCGGTGCCTATTAGCAACAGATTTATATATTTTCCGTCACTAATAGAGATAGATTATATTATATTCTGTCGCTATTAGAGACGGATTATTTTATATTCCGTCGCAATTAGAAATGGAATAATTGATTTTCGTTGCTAAACCTCAGTATTTTAGCCGACAGAAAATGTCATTTGACGATGGATTAGTGACGGATTAGCCATTGGTATTAGCGACAGATTAGTTTATTTTCTGTCACTAAATTTGGAATATTAGGTCTTTATGCGAACTCTTCGCTTTATGTGATCGGTGATTTTTGGCAAATCTAGTGCACTGGTGAATCGAGTGCTCCGTCGATCTCTCCTCCCTCCTCCGGCTTCTCCTCCTCCCGCCTCCGACGTTCAGGTACTCCTCTTCTCCTTTGCTTCTCCTCCTTTGACAGTGCCTACTGTGGCCAACACTGCATGGCCAGTGCAGGCCGCGGCAGGCACTGCACAGCAGTGTTGGCTGCAGCTAACACTGCTCAGCTAATGCTGGTCAAGGTCGGCACTTCTCAACTAGCGCTAGTTGTGGTTGGCACTGCTCGACTGCGGTTGGCACTGCTCAACCACGGTCGACACTTCTAAGTTGCGGCTGGTAGAGCAAGGCCACATCCGGCACTGCTCGGCCACGACCGACGCTAATCGAGCGCCGCCAACATCGGATGATATCATATTTGCATAGTTTGATAACTTAAGAAATAACTTGTATAGTTTCATGAGACTTAAATTATTGCGATTTAATCTTGCTTAGTTTGACATGATTGACTATGTTAGAAATTTATTCCCATTATGAACAATGCATATGAACAAGACTTGAATGCATAATAGGGTAGATAATGGATATATCAGTCAAGAATTTTTTTTTTTTTTTTTTTTTTTTGCGGTTGAATAGTTTGTGAATTTCGCTAAGTGTCATTCAGAATGTTTAAATGGTGTCAAGTTAAAGTGCTTATGTAATCAACACAGATATAGAAATATAGCTTTTCGTGATGAGGATACAGTGAAAACTCATAATGTAGGTATGAGTTTGTTCCAAATTATTACAACTAGTATTGTCATGGAGAATCGTATGTATTTGACCAAATTGGACCTTCTATTACATCGTCATCCTACCCAATCAAACCAAAGGAATCATCAATGTATGTGAATATAATGCAATTAATTATTTACGACGCAATGAATACATATGATCAACCAAATATAGAGGAAACACTTACGTTCAAAATTTTAAAAATGTATAATAGCTTAAAGGCTAATAAAAAAGAATCGTGGGAAAATATTCCTTCTAATCATTCTTAATTATTAGTTACTGTAAAATTATTGAATATGAGGGTTGATGCGGTGATAAGGAGGGGCCCCATCCCGCTGCCACGATGGAGGTCAACGAAGATCAGAGTCAAGACGGTCGACCGGCAGAGGGTCTTGGCTGGTCGGGTGGGACATAGCCCGACCGGAGGTTAAACACCGACCCACCATCTCTGACATGAAGTAATCAAATCGACGCTCAAGGGACGAGTAGAATCCAAGCCGAGCGGCTCTTCCACTCGGCGTGACGACGGACGACATGGATCAAGGCCGATTAGCCGAGCGGCTCTACCGCTAGGCGCGACAGTGGGTTTTCGGCCGAGCGGCCATCCCGCTCGGTTCAGCAACGGACGACACATGGACAGAGAACTTTCAGTCGAATGTCCATTCCATTCAGCTAGGCAACAGACACAACATGATATCTTTCGACGTCCTTTTGGGAGTTAGTGTCGCCGACGGACGACATGGTCAGACAGAGGATCGTACGACGGAAGCTTCCACTGTCATTTCAGAGATGTGCTCGGCCTGTTAAGCTACTGTGTCAGGGACACTTTACTGACATGTCTCTTCAGGGAAAGTTTGGGATTGTGTGCTCACTTTAAGAAGCATGCACACACACACTACAGGAGCCTTATATAAAGGGGGGAGGGGGTCCAAGTATTGGCGGAGGTATGTTTTTCTCGCGATCTCTACTGTTGCGCTACAGTTCTTTACTTCTTGCTTCGCCAGAGACTGACTTAAGCGTCGGAGGGTCATCGTCAGGGACTCCTTCCCTGGCTCGGCACTGACGCTGCTTGTATTGCAGGTGGGAGCGAAGTCCATCGGAGATCAATAGAAATACTATACGTCCTTAATATCCACCTCCTCAACTTTCGAACAGGATTAAAGATAAACATATACGTTCTATTTATTTATGAGGACATCGAGAAACATTCTCATTCTTCTCATACATCCCGATCGGGAACATCTTGCTCTGTTCGTACACTCTTCGAGAACATCTCTATTTTACCCTTGTGCTATTTGGGAACATATATCCAATTGTAATACCGAGAACATTCCCACTAAGCTAGAACATCCAACCTCATCTCAAGAATTGAATCCTCATCCACCCTTATCCTTATGGTCTCGACAGGACATCTAGATTGTCTTTCATATATTCACGATTTGAACCTCAACTATAACGAATTTATAAAAAAAAAAAATTCTTTAAATAAGACACAATTAAAAGATGTTGGACTCCTGAACTATCTCAATATTATCCAACATAATTAATCTTTTTTTTTTCTTATCTTATGACCTCGCCATGGCGCCATCGCCATCGCCTAACATCACCCGGTAAGGCGGTAACAACCAACAAAAACTTTTTTTCGTTTTTATTATTATTGCGGGGCACTGTAATTTGTTGTTTGAACAAGAGATTGAAGTAAATTTTGATTAGTCTGAGACTGTGCAAGTTTGACTAACGGCTTGAAGTGGTCAAATAATACACTGATCAGTGCGTGCAACGGTGCAAATTAAATCTGACTTTTATTTTATTGCAACTGCTAATTAATTAAGTCACTCACTAAATTAGATCGACTCAACCAAAACAAAAGTAACAAGCAAGGTTTACACATCTTGAACAAGATCTTGATGCTCTGCCTTCAAAATATTTCTTGGAATTGTACTGAGACTTCTTGCCAAAAATCCATGTCATTGTCACTGTTAAATAGGTTGTAGTAGTGAGTACTTGGACTTGCAAAATCAATGGACAAGGGGTCCAACCAAAAGCTCTCGATCTCTGCTGCTACATGTAGTTCATCCTCCGGTTGGCCATGATCAGTAGGATCGATGCTGATCGCTGCAATCGTGGTAGTGGAAGAGAAGCCACTGTTTGATTGATCTGTAGGGGTTTCGGTTGAGATAGCATTCATGGACAATGCGTCCAACCAAAACCTCTCCATCTCTGACTCTTCAATGAAATCTACAGTGGAAGCGTTGGAGCTCTCGCTCTTCTTCTTCTTCTTCTTCTTCTTCTTCTGCTGTTTCCCTGACTCCATGGTCGGGTCGACGAGACGCCTCTTCAAATGCGTGTGCCACACATTCTTGATCTCGTTATCTGTCCTCCCTGGCAAGCTCGCAGCAATGGCGGACCACCTGCGCATGAACATACCCAAGCGATTAGCTAGCTACTGAGCAGATCATCAAGCGTGCGTGCGGTGGTACCTGTTGCCGAGCTTCTGGTGCAGCTGGACGATGGTTTCCTCTTCTTCCTCCGTGAAGTTGCCTCGCTTGATGTCCGGGCGCAGGTAGTTCATCCACCGGAGCCTGCAGCTCTTCCCGCACCTCAACAGCCCTGCTCGAGGAGCCAAAAAGCAGAGTTCAAAGACTGAGATTGATTCTCTACATGTAGTCGATCGAGGCACTCACCGGCTTGCTTGGGGAGGGCGCGCCAGTTGCCGTGGCCGAATCCGTGGATGTGGTTCACTAAGATCTGGTCCTCTTCCGGCGTCCACGGCCCCCTGTTCAGGCCTGTCTTCTCGCAGCAGGGAGCTCTCACCATTCTCCTCGATCGATCTTCTTCTGCAACTCAACTAATTGGTTTGATTTTCCTTTCTTTCCTTCCTTGTTCTCTGTGCGCTGCAATTCGCCCTTCGTTCAAATATATAGAGATGCTGTCTTGGAACTTGGAAGTTTCCTGGCAAAGGGGAAGAGAGGGCTTGGAATTGTCTGCTTTGCTCTGCTGCCGTAACAAAAAGTTAAAAACAGCATTCCATCACATGTTTATACTAAAAATATTTTTTATTTCAGTATTATTGTAATTGTTACAAGTGTATTATCTATTCATAATTATTTTATTTTAATTAAAATTAACAGTTCGTCTGAGGTGTCGGTACCCGTAATAGTAAATATTTTAAAAAGGTTTATGTTCTGTCACATCATTGTCACATCAAAATTTAAAAAATCTTACTTCTTTTAAATACCACTATCTATTATCATAAAACCTCTCTCTTTTAAAAACTCTACTTCTTTTAAAATCCTCTCTATTCTCTCTCTACTATTTTTTTTATAAACCTGGTCCTAAGATTTTGATACACGTTTATAAAAAAATTTATAAACCTAACCTATGTATTGGGGGAGAGGTTTATACTATAAATTGTATGGTGTAAACCTCTCACTACAGATGCCCTTATAATAAGACCACTAGCTACAGTCCCCGGTCAATATAATCACGATAGCAATATTCATATTGTCATTCAGGACAAGAATAATTTAAGACATAGATGATTAAAATTTATGTCTAGGATCCTTATTATATTGGGGTTCATCAAATTAGATATGTGTATATATAATATTAATTTGAATATTAAATATTTAAAATTATAGTTTTAATCCATATAAATTTTTTACTAATTAAATTATATTTCATCAATAATTTTTATCTTTTAGATTTAATAAATACTTTTTTTTATTTTTTATAGATTAAAGTTAAATTTGATTTTTTTTTTATTTTTTTATTCGTATTAGATTTGATTAATAATTTTAATTTTTTAATATTAATATTAGATTTAGTTGGTAATTTATTTTTATTTTTTTTATTAAAATTTGACTCATAATTTTTAATTTTTTACTGATAAAAATTTAATTTAATAATTAAAATTAAGTCTAGTTAATAAATTTAAAATGTTATACTTAATTAATATTTTTTTATAAAAATATTTTGAAAGTCTTTCAAAAGTATATTTAACTTTCTCTTTAAATTTTATTTTTCTTTCTCATGCTCTTTTATTATCAAATTTTTTAGCATGATTATTATTGTGTCCTTGCTCTAAATTTTATTTTTCTTTCTCCATGCTCTTTCATTATCATTTTTTTTAGCATTATTATTGTGTCCTTGCTTTTGACGAGTTATTATGTACACCTTTTTTTTAATAATTTATTGTTGATATTTACTACCTAAATATTTTTGACTAAATAAATTTAATTGATGATTTATCCAAGTTAAATTGATAAAAGACAGCTTGGTCCACGCATATCCTATCAATATAGGATCCTAAGGAAGGGTCTATTGTAGTATCTATATCTACTAGACTATTACTTGAACTTATTACATCAAGATTACACAATAATAATTTTTACCGTTGCGCCATGACTTATCTTAAAATTAATTGATAATTTTTTTAAAAAAAATAACAATTAAAATGTATATTAATAATATTATAATAATTTATTAATCATTGACAAATTAGTTAACATAAAATATTTTAAACTATTAAGGTCTTAATTTTTTTGTCAACCTAGGGTCTCAGAATAGGTGAGTCGATCCTGACTCAGACACCCACAGTTCAAACCTCAGCTATGACGTATTTGTAGAAATTTTTTTCTTCAAATAGGAGGTATAATCAAAGGATACTGGACTTCTAGGCTGGCCGTCAAGTGTCATTCTCAATTTATCCTGATGGTTGATGAAAAACTTTCATAGGACTAGATTGATCATCCTAAAAATAATTAATAAGGCTAATTAAAATTATAAAAAAAAATTATAATAAGACTACTATAATATCACAATAGACAGTAGTAGTTACAATATTATTAAAAATAATTTTAAATCCTAAATATTATATTATAGTAAAATATCTTTTACATGAAAGTAAGTAAATCTTAAATCCTATACACCCACGCATCTCTCTTCACAGATAAATCATGAGGGATAACTTATAAATATTATATTATAGCAAAATGTATATGTTCACCTCCTACGTCCCTCAACTCATACACACACTGTAGATGTAATATAATATATGTACATGCATAAATTAGTTCTCCAAGTTTATAAATTGTTCTTAGTGAGCACGTTAGATTCAGGTAATAGTACTTTAACGTAAGGATATGCTTGAGAATCTAACAATACACCATTTCTTCCTTAAAAAAATAATTTAATTTTTTTATATTAAATATTAAATTGATAAAAATAAATATTATCTGGGATCTTATCCAAAAAGACGCTGATCCAAAGTATTTATAAAAAAATTTTCACTCATGGTATTACTAATACTAAGATATGAAATTAAAAATGACCTATAACCGTATATTTTTTTTATATAAAAATAACTTTAAAAAGTTACTAATAAATTTTATTTTTTTTTTCAAAAAAGTAATTTAATTTTTAACTTCACTAAAATTAGTTAGTAAAAATTTTATATTCGTAATAAAATATCTTCTAATCAACTGACACCTCGTAAAAATTAAATCTTAAATATTATAACAATTAACCATAGTTTTTATCGAGATAAATATAGAGCGGAGAGTTCATTTTATGATTTTTTGTAAAAGAAAAGTTCATTTGACGATTAGTGGGAGGCCTTTTAATTTTTGCAATATCAAGTTAAAACTGTTAAAGATAAAATTTGATGATTTTTGTAAAAGAAAAGTTCATTTGACGATTGGTGGGAGGCCTTTTAATTTTTGCAATATTAAGTTCAAACTGTTAAAGATAAAGTTGGCTGTCTAAATAACTTCTGGATGTGACATGTCTCACAATAATTAAATATGAATAGACTCTTTTAAAAGGGAATTAAAAACTATAGTAATTTTATAATAAATTCGACAATTTATCAAAAAATGTACCTTGAATATTATATTTATTAAAAGATGTATAGTAGTTTTGCACTTACTAAAGAGCATAATTAAGTCAGGTGGAATTCTCATTTTAATCCTCCCGTCAATGCCCCTTCTTTCGTTGTGATTTTCCAGACATCTGAACCATATTTTAAATTATTTTGATTTAAAAATAATAAAGCGAACATTTTTCTCCCTTCGTCTATCAACTCGTGCATGCCTGGGTATTCTTCGTAAGTCTCCGATTACAACTCCAATATTGTGGCGAAATCGTCACCCTAGTGAAACCCTACGTAATGTCTTCGTACCTTGATTAAGCGACATCTATCATTTAGGCCTAAAAATCCAGTGTTTGCGAGGCTCGGATGTAGGGTTTTAGGGTTTGCGTCAATAATATTCTTTTATAATGGCACAAAGAAGGGGATCGGGTGTATCGTCCTCTCCACTTCAATTATCTGTAAAGGTATCACCTTTCTAAACTCTGTTAATCTAAAACTCTGTGATTTTGAAAAGCTCAACGAGAATGATTTTAAAATTTTCAAAATTTAGGATTCAGTGGATGTTGGATAGAAACTGCATTGGAACAATGTCTTAGGTCACTTTAAAAAATTTTTTCAAGCATCCACAAAGAAAGGAAGACATCATGGATCTGTGATTTTACATGACCGACACATAGCAGTAATCAAACAATCACCCTTTAGCATTTTTTTGGACATACAAAATATGTAGCATATCCATGGTATTTTGGCCAATATATTTTAAAATTGAGATTCAAGTAGTCAAACCTTCAGATTCTCAGGTACAATATAATTTTATTACGAAGTAGTTGTATAGTAAAATCTAATATTTTACAAAGGTGAATATTTTTGTCAGCTAATGGCACTGATAGTGGGTTCTTATTGCAAACGAGGGGCTTTAGGCCTGATACGATATTGTATCAGGCCCAGCCCACCGTGTGCGAATACTTATGTATATGTTTATAGATGTCAACTAATCATGTAACTTGGTCAGGCGTTCCGATTGCCTTCACAAGAAGAGACATTTCATTGCTGCTTGGTATTGCAGACCGAGGAGCTTCGATTCCGATCAATTCAAATAAAGCATGCGATGACCTCTTTCTAACATACTTCTCAAATAAAAAAGAAGTTACTAGATCAAGAATTGGGGAGTTGTTTAAATTTTATGGCAATCGCGTTGAAGGAGAAGATGATGTTTTATTATTTTGCAAATTCTATATTTTGTATATATTTGTTTGTGTCTTATTTTCTTCTAGTACATATAAGCTCCCGTTATGTCTTATAGATATAGTAGATGATTTTGAGAATCTTGCTAGATTCAACTGGGTTGAAGCTATCCATGAATTTATGGCTCTACAATTATTTAAGATTGGGGGCATATTTTCTTCAACTCGGACAACACATTCTAACACCAACCTCTCTTACCTAAAGGCCTTTGCTGGTATTTTGGCAGTAAGTTTAAAAATGATGGTAAATTTAACAATAATTTACAGACATGTATGAATAGTTAACACTTGTGATGGTGAATCAGACATAGTTTTTGGAGCATGTTCCAATCCAAAAACCATAAAAAATAGAAGGAGGGAGAATAAATAAGTGGAGGAATATTCCTTTACATATTAGTAAGGTAAAAGATTTGTTCGATTGAGTCTCATTTGAAGAGGTAAATTTTAATTACTGTGACCTTAGTTTGGTTAAAAGGAATTTTTTAAACATGTGTTTTAATATTTTGACAGGTTCTGATTGACCTAATCCCTACCCCATACGAGAAATCATTGGTTGGGAACCTTGTTGGCGTTGATGACATTACATGTGCAATGGTCACATCACAGTTTGAAGTAAAGGAAGAAGGAAGGTAAAGTAATAAGGAATGTTGTAATTGCATTATTCAATCAAACAGAATTAAGGAGCTAACAATGGAGAGCATGCATTTGAATGATAGGGTGAAAGACTTACTTAAAATATTAGAAAATAAAGGCATGTAATCTCAATATAGCGAGTCTGTAGACGATCCTCAATGTGAACCAGTAGCTTTTGCAACAAGAAGTAGGAGAGGACGTGACAGAAGTCGCTATGATTACAGGGATACTCCAATTGATAGTCTATTGTGGCTTCAAATTTTATCTAAGAGGTAGCGGAGAAATATACAAATATGTGAGCCTGCGGAGAACGTTTCAAGATAAGGAGAGGGGAAAAATGTTTAAAGGAACATGATGTGCTGGAGAAGGGGAAAGGAAAAATTAATGTGGATGATATGGAAGAAGAAAGAGAAATTGTAGAATTGAAGGAAGATGAATCTAAAGAAGAGGCAGAGAATGATGCAGATAGGATTGCCTCACATAACCAAATGAGGAAATAAGCCATTGATGTAAGTAGATATTTGCAAAATGTATAGTAATTTGTTTGATTTAATTCACTATTTAAAATTCTTTTATGTTGATGGACATAGTTTGTGATGAAGAAATTTAAGACTTCGAAGAAAAAAAAACAAGATCAAGATGTAGTGTACTTGTTAAAAGTGTTGGAGAAACTAATGTATGTGAATTACATAGTTGATTTAATTAATTTATAAGTTAAGATAATTATATACTTCTCTAATTTAGATGATTATATGGTTCTCTAATTAAATTCTGTGAATTATAATCATTGCCTTATTTTATAAGTTTACAAATGAAATTGTTTGGGAGGAGCCACCCTTTGCTTTAAATGTGTATTCCCTCTTATCTGGTGTGAATGGAGAGATGTTGACAAATGGGGAGGTAATTGACACGTATTGTAAGATTTTATTTAGGGGGCATCCTCGTCTGGTAGGACATACAACAAGTCTATTTATTGTTCAACCTTCTTCACAGTAAAGAATTTATTTGAGAATAGTTAAAATTTGAATACAATATATATTATGGTTAAGTATGTATGAATTTGTATTATTGTAGTCATTAATAAAATTCTCAAGCAAGGTTGTCTTCCAACAATTGATAAAGACAGGTACAGAAGATGAAGAGGTTAGGTATATTTTTATACCATTGTGTAGTGATAATGCACACTTCCACTTGTTGCTGGTCAACACCTATTCATTGACGTTCAATCATTACAATTCTCTAGCAAGTGGAAGAAAATACAGTTATGAATTTGATGCAGCGGTGAGCATCCAATATTCATGTATATGTTTGTATTGTAGTATAAATGCTAGTTAATGTCAAATTTAAATTTCCTCCTTAATCTTACAGGTATCAGATTTAAAACTCTATCGTCGTGAGCATCTTGCTGCTATTGATTCAAAATTTGAAAGGCATCATCCCTTCGATCGATGGATGTCTCGTACAATAGAATGTCCACAACAAGAAGCCAGGTAAGTCGAGCAAATAGTGTGACTAGAAAATATTGATTTAAAATATTGAACATTAAATTGGTGATGTTATTTACAGCCTTGACTGTGGCTTCTTTGTGATCCAATACATTCGATGTCTTCTGTACGAAACAAAGATGGAATTCAAGCAACGAGACATGAAAAAAATTGGAATTGATGTAATTGTATCAATTTTGAGGGATAAGTTTTGTAAAATATTCGATTAAATAGCCATAGTGTTGTAAGCCAAAAAGTTGGTGGGCAATGTAAGGTACAATTACTTAGTGTTTGTAGTTTTATATCTGTGTATGTAGTCTATGTGGTTTAATACAGTGGTATGTATAATATGAGAAGGGTATACTAAGCTATCACAAGAATAATAATACTGTTACATAGTGATTAGTGAACTAAAAATCATAATATCCAAATTGTTATGCCAGTGCTTATCAGTTAAAAGAGACATAATTTATATAAATTATATTGCACACCATATCTATCTTCTGAAAACTAAAAAATTGGTAACAGTTGTGATTTTTCAAAAATCCCAGTAGGATAGGTACAACACTCGGTTTCAAGTGTACAATGTTTGCATCAAAATTTAAATTAGGCATGTAAATATGCAAATCCAAAGAAAATATGGTTTGAGTAAAAAAAACTATTATCCTGGTAACTCCAAGCTTCACATGTTCTGTGCCAACTGGCACAGAGCAAGAACTTCTAATCCAGGGTGTATAAATAAGTTTTGAGACCATATATAGCTCCTCCCCTCTCAAACCTTCACAGGGAACGTGATTTCAAGTAAAATCCAAGTAGGGTAGAGCCATCAATGGGGTTTGGTTAAAACCCATCGATGGACCTAGACACCTCTGATTGGAACTATTTCAGTTCGAGTGAGATTCTGGAATTGCAAGGACTCCAACGGTGCTAGCAAAACCTAATGTACAACTCTCTACAAGTGGTACCGAGGTTTGAAAAAAAATTTAGTGTGTGTTGGGCTTGATATGATACTATTTCAGGCCCAACGTGGGCCTGATATGAGACCACATCAAGCCCAATGTGGGCCTGATAGGTTTCATTTCAAAAAACTTGATTCTATCTTCCTCTTCTATAAATTCAAAATATGCTACCATGGGATTTAAGTCTACAACATGGGGAGTGAAATACAGCTAATAGTATTGTAACATACCTTTACTCTCTGCCTCATATTTGACTTAAAAATAAAATGGTGGTTGTTGGTTCTCCTAATTTAAAATGTGCTGTTTAAAATTTATAGCTCCTCCCCTCTCAAACCTTCTTATTGAACGAGAATTTGAGAAAATCAAATGCCCTAAAAAAAATGAGTAATATATAGAATAAAATAAGTCGATACACTATGAGCGAAAAAATTTCAATTTTTGAATAACTAGAATAATTTCAGATAAGATATGAATACTAATATATATATATATATATATATATATATATATATATATATATAGTGTAAAGTTATATATTAAAGTTGATTCTATCTCCCCCTTCTATAAACTCAAAACATGCTACCATGGGGTATAAGTCTAAAGCATGGGGAGTGAAATACAGCTAATAGTATCGTAATATAGCGTGACTCTCTCCTTACTATTTGACTTAATAGTTGCATTAAAGTTTTTGAATAACTAGAATAAATTAAGATAAAATATGAGTACTAAACAGGTTTACCGTTCCATGCCAAATGGCACGGAGTAAGAGCTTCTAATCCAGGGTGTATAAATAAGTTTTGACACCATATATAGCTCCTACCATCTCAAATCTTCACAGGGAACGTGATTTTAAGTAAATCCAAATAGGGTAGGGCCATCGGTGGGTTTTGGTCAAAACCCACTGATGGACCTAGACACCTCTGATTGGACTCATTTTAGTTCGAGTGGGATTCTGGAGTTTCAAGGACTTCAACGGTGCTAGCAAAACCTAATTTACAGCTCCCTAGGGGTGGTAGCAAGTTTTGGAAAAAAAAATCAGCCTATGTTGGCCCTGATATGTGGGCCTGATATAAGACCATATCAAACCCAACATATCCTTTAATCTCTACTTAGTATTTGTTTTAAAAATAAAAGGGTGGTTGTTGGTTCTCCTAACTTAAAAGGTGTTGCTTAAAATTTATAGCTCCTCCCCTCTCAAACCTTCTTATTGAACGAGAATTTGAGGAAAACAAATACCCTAAAAAAAAGGAGTAATATATATAATAAAATAAATCGATACACTATGAGCGAAAAAATTTCAATTTTTGAATAACTAGAATAATTTCAGATAAGATATGAGTACTAATCTCTCTCTCTCTCTCTCTCTCTCTCTCTCTCTCTCTCTATATATATATATATATATATATATATATATATATATATAGGGGTGGTAGGAAGTTTTGCAAAAAAGTTCATCCTTTGTTGGGCCTGATATTAAACACTATTATTAAAAAATAATAATAATAAATCTGAAATAAATAGAGTCAATTAAATATAAAAATATGGGATATCAGGCCCACGTTTCAATCACAATAAAAGCACATACTCTCCTGCTTCGGTCGTCATCTTCTTCTCGAAGGCATCCTACGTAGCTCCATTCGAGGTGTGACTCTACCATCATCGACGTGCTAGAATCAGTTTTGTACGTAGCTCCGTTGCTAATTTTGTGGTTCTTTCTATAATGGTTTCACCTAGGGTTTGTGTTAATGTTATGGGCATGTTAGAATAAGAGCATAGTCATTATTACAGAATCTAAGAGTTGTTTTTCTGTGTGTGGTTATACGGTAGCTAGGTTCGCAATGGCTACAAAAGGGGCGTTGATAAGTGTGAGTGCTGATCGACCAAGTTATCCAAGTTATGTTAACAGAGGAAGAACTAAAAGAATGAACTGGAAAAGTACCATTTGTCACTTCAGAAAAATTATTTCTTCTGTTAAACCGACTATAGAACAAGAATAGAAGATTTGAGACACACCTTTTTCGTGGATACTCGACCTCCCTAATAGTTCTTTTGTAAGAGCTCAGGTCTAGAATATGTTTGATAATTGGGATCAGGAGGAACAAAACTATATCTTCCATGGGAAGAAACTAAAATTTACAAAGGTAGATGTGACACTGATTCTTGGCCTACCCGACAATGGAGAGATAGTTTGTCTCGATTTAAATGAGACCTCCAGTGCACTGTACATGGAGTTTTTCCAAGATTCGGATTGTTCTGTCAAACATTTGGAGAAACTGATTATGAAGTCGAGATCAAATGACAAGCTGTACTGTCAGCTGTATATCCTGTATTTTTTTGTAATTGTTCTGTTTTGTGGTAGTAGTAATGTTCTTAGAATACTTGTACTCTCCCTAATTAACTGTGTAGATGATTTTGACAACTTAGCTAGGTTTAACTGGTAGAATGCAGTATACAGTTTCATGGCTCCTCAATTAGACTCCATTGGCTTGGAGCTTATATTGAGACCAAAACCATAGGTTGCTAATTCAACGCCCAAGGCCCCCTTGCTCAAGGGATTTCCAAATATTTTGGCTGTAAGTTCGATTACATATATATCATGATATTGGTAATAAATATGATTTATTTTTATAATCATATTGTAGGTATGGGTGTGTGAGCACATCAACATTATTGATCCATACCATCCTGAAAAACTGCCTAGAATACTACGATGGAGTTGGCCTAATTATCATGTTGACACAGTCAAAAAGTTGATAGACCGTGTAACTGTAGATAAAATTTTAGTAGATTTAATTCCGGCAGAGTCAGAGTTGGATTTACTACCAAACTGGGCTCCTCCAACCGAAGCTCTTGAGTTGGTTGGCCAAGGATCTCCACAGCAAGCCGAAGAAGGTATACTGCAGTGTGTAGATACGGTAAATTGTAGTCAGTGCAAGGAAAAGGGAGAACAAATTGAAAGTTTAAAGCAAGAATTACATAAAGCTACTAAAAGTTTAAAGGAAGCTAATAAAAACCTGGCAACAATCATAGATGAAAAGGATAGTCTCTTAGCAGCAAGGGATATTATAATTGTTGATATGGATTCTATGCTTAAAGAAAAAGATCTACAAATAAGTGAACTGCGTAAGGAATAGGATAGGAGTGACAACAAGGCTGACACTATCAATTCTGAAGTGGATAACAGAATTTTAATTGTAAAAGACAAAATCATAGCTGATGCCGAAAATAAAATTAAAGAGCTCCAACAAGTCATACAAAGCAAGGTATCAGGGGAACCACGAGCATCAGAAGGCATAGACCCTAATCTGCCTAGACTACCAACTAATTTTCGTGTAGGCCCCAAAAGAAAGAGAACTTAGAGAATTTTTATATCAGATTGTACAAAATTAAAAGGCAAACAACTTGTTCAGGCTGTCGAACCAGACGCTCCTGCACCATCAAAGACCGAAGATACTGTTAGAACCCCAAGGTTATTTTGGTGTGATCAACAAGTTAAGTTAGGTCCTATGTATTTTTAACCTTGTGTCTAAGTGTGCAGGAACTTAGGAGCATAGGTAGCCGAGCGAAAGATGCAGCTAGCGAGAAGGACGACACGCAGTGCGTCTGAGGGACGAGGCGCTGCGAAAGAGTACACCGGTGGACGAGAAGGAAGCGTGCAGTGGTTCCGAGGGATGAGAAGCCGGAGCAGAAGACTGCTCGAGGAGCAAGAGACGCAGCTAGAGAGAAGGTCAGCATGGGGTGAGACCGAGGGACAAAGACCGTGGATGAGTACGCTGGCGGACGAGAAGGAAGCACGCGACGATTCCAAGGGACGAGAAGCCGGAGCGGAAGCCTGCTCGAGAAGACCGGAAGTTGGGTTCGGGTGAGCCCTATTCCGGATGACAGAGATCACCCAAGCGAGCGAAAGACTCGGTCTGAGGCGAACGGAGCCGGAGCAGAAGACCCGAGCTGGAAAAAGTCAATGGGGTTGACTTTTCCCTCCGGGACGCCCGGAGCTGTCCGGGGCGCCCGGAACAACCCAGAGTTGACTTTTGACTAGATTGAGTTTTTACTCGATTTGAACATTGGGGGATAAAGTTTATCCCCCCCAGGGCGCCCGGAACCCTCAAGGCACCCCGACCAAGGCTATAAATATAGCCTTGGTCCAGAAGCTTTTTCAACAACTCAAGAAATTCATTCTTTCTACATTTGTACGCTTTCTCTGTAGTTAAGCTTCTGTTTTCTGCGCTTCATCATTGTAAGAGGCTTCTCCGCCTGAAGGAGTTTTTAGTACGATCATTCTCCTTGGATTAACAACCTCCCCAGTTGTAACCAAGTCAACTCTGGTGCCTCGTATTTTCTGTTTTAAGTTATTATTTTTCGATTTTATGCAAGTGTTAGTTTAAGAGTTTGAGAAGGGTTTGCGTTTTATTTTCAGGCTATTCAACCCCCCTTTTAGCCGGCTGTCACGATCCAATAAGTGGTATCAGAGCCAAGGCGTTTCAGGAGGACTAACCGCCAATCGAAGCAAAGATAATGGCTGGACAAAGCATCTACCCGCCGAAATTCGAAGGGGATTTCGCTACTTGGAAAAAACGAATGCAGGTATTCTTTACAACTGATTTTGAATTAATTTTAATAATGGAATTTGGCTTTGTAGCTCCAGAGGGCAAAGAAAAATATCAATGGATGAAAAAGGAACAAGCCAACTACATGGCGAACGACAAAGCAGAATACCATTTGCTAAGCATTCTTCCGCCACAAGAAGTCAACCGGATCGGGAACTACGACTTGGCAAAGGAACTTTGGGAGAAGTTCCTTGAGTTGTACGAAGGAACGTCCGAAGCCAAGCTCGCTAGACGGGATCTATTTAGCAATCAACTCACCAGCTTGCGACTTGGGGAAGGCGAGACAGTTGCGCATCTGCACTCGAGAATCAAAGAGATCATCACTGGACTATCGAATCTCGGATAAAAAGTAAGTAACTGAGATTCGCTAAGGTACGCTTTAAATTCTTTTTCGAGAAATTCAAAATGGGCATCACTAGTAGATGCCTTTTACATTTCAAAAGATTTAGAAAAAATTACGCTAGAAGAATTTTTCTCGACATTTGAAGTGCACGAATCAAGATGTGCAGGTATGAAGGAGCCCAAGAACAATGTCACCCTCAAAGCATCCAGAGACAAACTTGAGTCGGAATCTTCTCTCGACGACGAGGAAATGGTAATGATGGTAAGATGGTTTAAAAAGCTTTGTAAATCTAGAACTACTAACCATCCGCAGGGCAGAAAGAAAAGGACCATCCGCTGCTACCATTGCGACAAAGAATGGCACGTCAAAGACAACTACCCTAAGCTAAGGAACAAGGACAAGGATAAAGGTAAGAAGTCTGTCCAAAAGCACAAGGTCCTAAAGGCGACGTGGGACAATACGTCGTCCGAATTGGAAGTCGAGGCATTCTCCGGACTCGCATTAATGGCGAGTCATCAAGATGACGACTGCGATTCAAGCTCTATCGAGATGAGCATCGAGAGCATCGATGAAGGGGGAGCTACGTCAGAAGAAAGCAGCAATTCAGGGGGAGACACGGACAACGAGATCGACAAGGTAAGTGAGATTTGTTCTCTTCCTCCAGATAAACTTTTTAAGTTTGTTAAGTTGCTAACTAAAGACTGTTGCAAGTTAGAAAAAGAAATTAAGAATTAAAAAATAATATTAGCTAAATCTTACCCTTTAGAAGAATTAGATAAAGTTAAATTAGAAAATGAGAAATTGAAATCAGAAAATGAAAATTTGAAAATTCAAGTAGATAACTTGAAAAACAGTGCATGTTCAACTAATACAAATTTTAGAAAGTTTAATAATTTAAATTGGTATTATAGATATCATCAGGGACAAATTAGGAATATTTTAAGAAAATATGTCTCTAAGAAATTTTTGGTTAATCCGGTAGTCTGGAACCTATATTGGGTTCCTAAATCTTGGTTAGCCTAAATTTTAATCAAAATTAGTGCTTTCAGCGAGAAAATTAAACAGTAAATTTCTTTATGAGACTTTGTCTAAGGAAGTGGTTGTTGCTCCAATAACCAAGAAGGCCTAGTACCTCGTCACAACCTGGAAGCCAAAATACTTAAATTAAATGTTTAATTAACTTTCTGATAAAGACATTAAGATGGAAATTTAATAATGTTTTAAAAAGTCTTTTAAACATTTTTTTCAACTTTTTTTTCTTAGAATTTTTTAAAACTAAAATTGCCTAAGTTAAAAGGTCCTCTGAAATTAGAAATTTATGCTTAGATTTTTTTTTTTTTTGCATAAAACTTTTATACAAAAGTTAAAAGTTTTTTCTAAAACTTATGCTTAAAATTTTTATTTAGAAAAATTTTCAAAAAAAAAATTTGCAAAATTTTTTAAGTTAGAATTTTTTTTACTTAAAAGTTTTTTTAACTTAGAACATTTTTTTTTTTTTGCTTAAGTTACAAAATTCGTTTGAAAGTTATAAATTGTTTCATAAATTTTTTTAAGTTAGAATTTTTTTTTCAAAAATTCTCTAACTTAGAGTTTTTTTTTCAAATTAGAATTTTTTAAGAAAGTTAGAATTTTTTTTTAACCCTTAGATTTTTTTTCGGAACCCTATTTTTTTTTTAATCAAAGGGGGAGAAGGAAAAGTATAAGTCTAGGGGGAGGTAGACCCAAATTTAAATTTCCTATATTTTTGTACTTTATTACAAAATTACTTAGTTTATTTTTTATGTCTATTTTACCCTATCTTAACTTGGGTTGCTCACATAAAAAAGGAGGAGATTGTTGGAACCCCAAGGTTATTTTGGTGCGATCAACAAGTTAAGTTAGGTCCTGTGTGTTTTTAACCTTGTGTCTAAGTGTGCAGGAACTTAGGGGCACAGGTAGTCGAGCGGAAGACGCAGCTAGCGAGAAGGACGGCACGCAGTGTGTCCGAGGGACGAGGCGCTACAGAAGAGTACACCGACGAACGAGAAGGAAACGTGCGGTGGTTTCGAGGGACGAGAAGTCAGAGCGGAAGACTGCTCGAGGAGAAAGAGACACAGCTAGCGGAAAGGTCAGCACGGGGTGCGACCGAGGGACGAAGACTGCGGATGAGTACGCTGGCGGACGAGAAGGAAGCATGCGGTGATTCCGAGGGACAAGAAGCCGGAGCGGAAGCCTGCTCGAGAAGACCGGAAGTTGGGTTCGGGTGAGAGTTATTCCGGATGACAGAGATCACCCAAGCGAGCGGAAGACTCGGTTTGAGGCGAACGGAGCCGGAGCAGAAGACCCGGGCTGGAAAAAGTCAATAGGGTTGACTTTTTCCTCCGGGGCGCTCGGAACCCTTCTGGGCGCTCCGGAGTTGAATTTTTGACCGAATCGAGTTTTGACTCGATTTGAACGTTGAGGGATAAAGTTTATCCCCCCCCCTGGGCGCCCGGAATCCTCAGGGCGCCCTGACCAAGGCTATAAATATAGCCTTGGTCCAGAAGCTTTTTCAACAACTCAAGCAATGCATTCTTTCTACACTTGTACGCTTTCTCTGTAGTTAAGCTTCTGTTTTCTACGCTTCATCATTGTAAGAGGCTTCTCCGCCTGAAGGAGTTTTTAGTACAATCATTCTCCTTAGATTAACAACCTCCCTAGTTGTAACCAAGTCAACTCCGGTGCCTCGTATTTTCTGTTTTAAGTTATTGCTTTTCGATTTTATGCAAGTGTTAGTTTAAGAGTATGAGAAGGGTTTGCATTTTATTTTCAGGCTATTCAATCCCCCTTCTAGCCAGCCGCCACGATCCAACAGATATAAGTTCATCACATATAGAAATAAAATGTGATGAACTTAACAAGCTCAAGACCAAAATATTGAAGGTAGGGTCGAGTGTAGGTAAGTAGTTATTTTATAATCCTTAATGACATATTAGTATTTTAATTATCTCAACAAGAAAAGACATTTTTTTAAAAGAGTAAAGATGGTGTGATAGCCGATGCATTATTGAAGCTCAGTCAGTTAAGGTAAGTTAGTTGGCAGCGTAAATATTTAAACCACATGTTAACGAATGATTATTATTGGAGTTTAATAATATTTATTATAATTTTAATTTATTAAATACCATTATTTGTATCTTTGTATTTGGGGTGACGGTACATGCAATATGGATGAATGATACTTTCTCTTTAGATATGCAATATTTTATGACAATATTTGATTGAACTCAATACACCAATGGAGATTGCATAAATGTTTATTGGACTATTCTTGCTAATGAAGCTAAAAATTCTAACTCACCGTACCACCCATCCATATTTTGTGGGATTGGATTTCGAGTATGTCTCTTATCTCATTGTAAATTGTTTTTAATATAGATTGGATGCAGTCAACTCATTAGCTATCTTGTTTGCCTAGGAATTGTTTGGAATGATGCACGTGGATGCATTGAAACAAAGTACAAAACTGATGAGGACAAGCCCATTAGATATATTTTCTGTCCTCTAAATAATGAAGATGATCATTGACATCTAATGGTCATGGACCTTGAGGAAGGTCATATAATTCATTATAACTCTCTCGGCGTCACAGAAAATTACACTACTATTTTTGATCAAACTGTAAGTATCACATTTCTTATATCCAATAAGCGTTGGTTATGTATTAATTACTATTGTCTATTATATGTAGGTGTTGTTTTTTAAGGAGTTAAACAGGTCATACTATCACAATTGGCATAAAGGATTAGCACCTTTCTCCGAGAGAGACTTTAAAACCATTCAAGTTAATGGCCCCACACAAAGTAAATCGTAAGTATTTGTGTATGTTCCATCATCTTTTGCTCACAATAGACTCTCACAATTATAATACCACTTCTGTTTTGTAGGTTGGATTGCGCTTTTATTATGATGCTCTATGCAGAGAGTTTGATGTTTCAGAGATCTGTAGACTTTATACAAGCTGATATGAGAGCTTATAGATTTAGACTTGGATATAAAATTATGTCTGACAAAAACTTTAAATTGTAGATAATGAATATTTGTAATACACTATTCTTGTAATGATTTACTGTTTGTGTAAATTAAAATTATGGTGAATCAAATTCCCATGCTGAAAATTCAAATAATGTTCTAATCGAATATCTAGGTATTTTTTTAATGTCTTATATCAGACCCATGGTAGCACCTTTTTATTTTATTTTATTTTGGATACGAACCATGGTAGCACGTTTTGAGTTTATAAAAGGGGAAGATAGAATCAAGTTTTTTGAAACGAAACCTATTAGACCCACGTTGGGCCTGATATGGTATCATATCAGGCCCAACAGAGACTGAAATTTTTTCCAGACCATGCTACCACCCCTAGAGAGCCTGTACATCAGGTTTTAACAGCACCGTTGGAGGCTTTGTAATACCAGAATCTCACTCAACCTGAAATGGGTCAAATCAGAGGTGTCTAGGTCCATCAGTGGGTTTTGACCAAAATCCACTAATGGCCCTACCCTACTTGGATTTATTTGAAATCACGTTCTTTGTGAAGGTTTGAGAGGGGAGGACCTATATATGGTGTCAAAACTTATTTATACACCCTGGATTAGAAGTTCTTGCTCCGTGCCATTTGGCGCGGAACGGTGCACCTCTTTTTTTCAATGATATATATATATATATATATATATATATATATATATATATATATATATATATATATATATATAGTACTCATATCTTATCTGAAATTATTCTAGTTATTTAAAAATTGAAATTTTTTCGCTTATAGTATATTAATTTATTTTATTCTATATATTACTCCATTTATTAGGGTATTTGATTTCCTCAAATTCTCGTTCAATAAGAAGGTTTGAGAGGGGTAGAGCTATAAATTCTAAACAATACCTTTTAAGTTAGAAGAACCATCAACCACCATTTTATTTTTAAGACAAATACTAAGTAGAGATTAAGGGTCACATTGGGCCTGATATGGTCTCATATCAGGCCCACGTTGGGCCTGATATGGTATCATATCAGGTCCAACAAAGGCTGGAATTTTTTTCAGACCACACTACCACCCCTAGAGAGCTGTAAATCAAGTTTTGACAACACCATTGGAGGCTTTGCAATACCAGAATCTCACTCGACTTGGAATGAGTCCAATCAGAAGTGTCTAGGTCCATTAGAGGGTTTTGACCAAAACCTAATGATGTCCCTACCCTACTTGGATTTACTTGAAATCACGTTCCCTGTGAAGGTTTGAGAGGGGATGAGCTATATATGATGTCAAAACTTATTTATACACCCTGGATTAGAAGTTCTTGCTCCCTGCCATTTAGTACGGAACGGTGCACCTCTTTTTTTCAATGATAATTTCAGATAAGATATGAGTACTATATATATATATATATATATATATATATATATATATATATATATATATATATATATATTAGTAATCATATCTTATCTAAAATTATTCTAGTTATTCAAAAATTGAAATTTTTTCACTCGTAGTGTATTAATTTATAACCATCATTTTATTTTTAAGACAAATACTAAGTAGAGATTAAGGGCCATGTTGGGCCTGATATGGTCTTATATCAGACCCACATTGGGCCTGATATAGTCTCATATCAGGCTCACGTTGGGCCTGATATGATCTCATATCATGCCCACGTTGGGCCTGATATGGTCTCATATCAGGCCCTATAGAGGTTGAAATTTTTTCCAGACCACGCTACCACCCCTAGAGAGATGTACATCAAGTTTTGACAGCACCGTTGGAGACTTTGCAATACCAGAATCTCACTCGACCTGAAATGGGTCCAATCAGAGGTGTCTAGGTCCATCAGTGGATTTTGACCAAACCCCACTGATGGCCCTACCCTACTTGGATTTACTTGAAATCACGTTCCCTGTGAAGGTTTGAGAGGGGAGGAGCTATATATGGTGTCAAAACTTATTTATACATCCTAGATTAGAAGTTCTTGCTCCGTTCCATTTGGCACGGAACGGTGCACCTCTTTTTTTTAATGTATATATATATATATATATATATATATATATATATATATATATATATATATATATATATTAGTACTCATATCTTATCTGAAATTATTCTAGTTATTCAAAAATTGAAATTTTTTCGCTCATAGTGTATCGATTTATTTTATTCTATATATTACTCCTTTTGTTAGGGTATTTGATTTCCTCAAATTCTCGTTCAATAAGAAGGTTTAAGAGGGGAGGAACTATAAATTCTAAATAACACCTTTTAAGTTAGGAGAACCAACAACCACCATTTTATTTTTAAAACAAATACTAAGTAGAGATTAAGGGTCATGTTGGGCCTGATATGGTATCATATCAGACCCAATAGAAGCTGAAATTTTTTCCATACCACCCTACCACCCCTAGAGAGTTGCACATCAGGTTTTGACAACACCGTTGGAGGCTTTGCAATACCAGAATCCCACTCGACCTGAAATGAGTCCAATCAGAGATGTCTAGGTCCATTAGTGGGTTTTGACCAAAACCCACTGATGGCACTACCTACTTGGATTTACTTGAAATTACATTCCCTGTGAAGCTTTGAGAGGGGAGGAGCTATATATGGTGTCAAAACTTATTTATACGCCCTAGATTAGAAGTTCATGCTCTATGCCATTTGCCACGGAATGGTGCACCTCTTTTTTTTTCAATGATATATATATATATATATATATATATATATATATATATATATATATATATATATATATATATATATATTACTTCTTTTGTTAGGGTATTTGATTTCCTCAAATTCTCGTTCAATAAAAAGGTTTGAGAGGGGAAGAGCTATAAATTTTAAACAACATCTTTTAAGTAAGGAGAACCAACAACCACCATTTTATTTTTAAGACAAATACTAAGTAGAGATTAAGGGCCACGTTCGGCCTGATTGTTGGGACTTTCGGGCCGCAAAAATCACTTTTTGTGTTGCGAAAACCCTGAAGTTCCATGCCACCGGATTCGTGCGAAGATTAAAATATTTGTGTACATGTTTTCTAATCCTAGATCTACACTAGATCTACATGGTAGAGAAGTTATACCTTTGATGCAAAGCCCTTCGCTTATCCCGCTCGTCCAAAATTTATCGGATCTCAAGGGTGTCAAGTGAACACCCCTCTATGTGTATCCACACGAGCAAAAAATGGAGAAGAAACCTTAGAGTGTACTAGCACTCTTGAAGGTTTTGGCCAAGTTGGAGGAGAGGGAGAGAAGAAGATGAGAGGAGGAGGAAGAAGGAGTGAATGAGCACACAAAACATTCAACACCACTAAAAGTGGCCAGTCACTTCAAGAGGGGTTTTTAAACTCCATGGAATACTAAGAGTCACAAATCTTGATCTCCCTCATGAGGTGGCACACACATGTACTATTCTTGATGACGTGGAACATCATCATTGGCCCACTCTATGCCAACTCACAAATGAGGTGGCATTGGTCAAGTCAAACTTGACCTTTCATCTTTCCTTCTTAAGTCAAGTCAAACTTGACCTTTTCTCTCCCATGGTTGATCAAAGCTAACTATTTGATTCAAACCAATTTAATTTAATGAATCTATATCCATTGAATTAAATTGACTCAATGAATACAAATCTAATTAGACTCATTTAACACATGAACCAAATTGAGTCCAACTCAATTAGTTTAATTAGAATTACTCTTAATCCAATTTGGTTCATCACATGAACCTAATCCTCTTGGTTCATCATATGAACCTAATCTCCATCTAATTGTCCTTTATGTGTGACCCTATAGGTTCTTGTTGGCAATGCTCCTAAACCCATTTAGAAGCATAAGTAATGAGCGATATCTAGCAACACATCATTACTACCCAAGTTACAAGAATGTTGAGATCCAACATCACCTTGTGACTACTAATTGTGACTCTTCACAATATATGACAATGTTCTTCTATCCTTAGCATCTAGATTGATCAATTTGAGGCATAGACGGTGTCATCCTCTGATCAATCTAAATCTTGAACTCCAAGTAGACTCACTATAATCAAATGAGCTCAATATCTCATATTGACTCATTTGGGCATGTCCATGCACTTAGTGGTCTCACTCTATCAAGAACAACGATGTCACTCCCGTTATATAGGAGGGATAGATCCATTTACATCACTCACATCCCTCCGCATAATTTGGTACATACCCAGTAATCGCCTTTATAGTCCACCCAGTTACGGGTGACGTTTGACGAAGCCAAAGTATGCAACTCCTTATGTAGGAAACCATGGTGACTTCAGGTCCAAGGACTAATAGTCATACTAATAGCCACATAAGAAAATATATGACACTCATATAACAATCCATGATACTTTCTCATGGCGGGTCATTCAGTATACATTCTCCAATGCATACCCATGTATCAACTTGATATCTCTATATCCATGACTTGTGAGATCAAGTCATCGAGTTGACCTACACGCTAGTCTCATCGCATTAACATTGTCCCTGAATGTTAATACTTGACTAGGAATGATTAAGAGTAGTGTTCTCTATATCATCTCACTATCGATTCAACCAATCGATTGATATAGATAAGAACCTTCTACTCAAGGACGCTATTATACTTAGTTATTTGGCACCAATACAAATAAGTATAATAACCAAAACAAATACCTTTATATACATAGGAATATGATACAATGAGTCCATACAACAATCATCATATGATTGGCTCTAGGGCTCTAACTAACAATCTCCCACTAGCACTAATGCCAATTAGTGTAGACTCTAAGGCCCAATGACCTAGTGTGACCATCATGCTTTCTCTGTGCCAAAGCCTTGGTCAAGGGATTAGCCTCTGTGGGTACTCTGCAAATCTTCACATCTCATCTATCGATGATCTCTCGAATGAGATGGAAGCGCCATAGTATATGTTTGGTCCGCTGGTGTGAGCGAGGTTCCTTAGCCTATACAATTGCTCCATTGTTGTCACAATAGAGCTCTATCGGATTGGCTATGCTAGGAACCACCCCAAGCTCAGTAATGAACTTGCGGATCCAAACTGCCTCCTTTGCTGCTAATGATGCAACAATATAGTCGGCCTCTATTTTAGAATCAGCAACTGTGTCCTGCTTCGAAATCTTCCAGCTCACAGCACCTCCATTCAAGCAAAACACGAACCTAGACTACGATCTATAATCATCCTGGTCAGTTTGGAAGCTGGCATCACTGTAACCCTTTACAACTAGCTCATCATCGCCTCCATATATCAAGAAATATTCTTTAGTCCTTCTTAAGTACTTAAGAATATTCTTGACTGCTATCCAGTGACTTTCACCTGGATCTGAATGGTATCTGCTCGTCATACTCAAAGCATACGAAACATCTGGACGAGTACATATCATGACGTATATGATAGATCCTATGGCTGAGGCATAAGGGATCGTATTCATGCGGTCTCTCTCCTCTCTAGAAGAGGGGCTTTGAGTCTTCGAAAGACTCACACCATGTGACATCGGTAGAAATCTCTTCTGGAGTTCTGCATGGCAAACCGTAGTAATACCTTGTTAATATATGTACTCTGACTTAGGCCAAGCAATCTCTTAGATCTATCTCTATAGATCTGTATACCTAGAATATGGGCTGCTTCACCTAAGTCCTTCATTGAGAAATAATTCCCTAGCCAAGTCTTTACAGACTGTAGCAAAGGGATGTCGTTCCCAAGGAGTAGTATGTCATCCACATACAATACAAGGAAGAAAACTGTGTTCCCTACAACCTTCTTGTAGATACAGGGTTCATCTTCATTCTTGATGAAACCAAACTGTTTGATCGCATCATCGAATTGAAGATTCCAGCTCTGAGAAGCTTGCTTTAGTCCATAAATGGACTTATGCAGCTTGCATACTCTGCTAGTATGCTGTGGATCTACAAAACCCTCAAGTTGTGTCATGTACACATCCTCGAGCAGGTTTCCATTCAGAAACGCGGTTTTGACATCCATCTGCCATATCTCATAATTGTGGTATGCTGCAATAGCAAACATGAACCGAATGGACTTAAACATCGCTACTGGAGAAAAGGTTTCATCATAGCCAATACCATGAATTTGTTTGAAACCTTTAGCTACCAGATGACCCTTATATATCAGTCCATCCATGTCAGTCTTTCTCTTAAAGACCCACTTACACCCAATGAGTTTTATCCCTTCAGGTGGATCAACCAAAGTCCATACTTGGTTGGTGTACATGGATTTCATTTCGGATCTCATGGCCTCTAGCTATTTCTCAGAATCTGGTCTCATCACAGCTTCTTGATAAGAGGTAGGCTCATTCTCAATGAGCATAGCGTCATCATGGTCAAATAAGAGAAATGAGTATCTCTTAGGCTGACGACTTACCCTATCAGACCTGCGAAGAGGTAGGTCTACTTGAACTGGTTGTTGTTCCTCAACTCCTTCTGGAACAATCTCATCATCCACAACACTTTGTGGTTCCAGTTCAACTTCTATCAAGGCTTCTGTAACGACCCGTCCCTCTTGGCCCATTTGGCGGCCCATTTGGCGACCCTCGGGTCGTCGACCGTCGACCCTTATGTCGTCGGCCCATTTGGCGACCTCTCATGTCGTCGACCGACGACCCTTGGCCGTGTCGTTACTCACTAGGACTTTCCACCCCTGGCAGTGGATTTTTGCCTCCCCCGGGATTCGAACTCTAAACCTCCAGGCGTAAGTATTAGAGTTTATGAATCCCGGTAACCAAGTGAGATGACCAAATGGGCCGACGACATAAGGGCCGACGGTCGACGACCCGAGGGTCGCCAAATGGGCCGCCAAATGGGCCAAGAGGGCCGGGTCGTTACAATAAAAAGGTGCCTTTCTATTATATAAGTCCTAACAAGTCAGTCGCTCTCTCGCTGTGTCCACTAAAGGGAGTCTTGGTCATCTTACCTAGTAGGTATGACTCGCATATCTCATATGATTCAAAATCAAATGAGTCCAGCAAACCATCTTTATGGAGCTGGGATAAGCGTTTGTCATTTATATGACCTAAGCGACAATGCCAGAGATAGGTTTGGTTCATTTCATTTGATTTGGTATTTATGTTATAGATGGGGTTCTCTAAGTCTAGAATATAGAGTCCATTCATCATAGGTGCACTACAATAGAACATATCATTTAAATAAACTGAACAACATTTGTTCTTTATTATAAACGAAAAACATTTCTTGTCCAAACAAGAAACTGATATAATGTTCTTAGTAAGAGCAGACACATAACAACATTCATCTAATTCTAGTACAAGCCTAGAGGGCAGAGATAGATAGTAAGTCCCTACAGCAACAACAGCAACCCGTGCTCCATTGCCTACTCGTAGGTTGATGTGCGTAGATTATATACTCTTTTATGCATGTTTTTACGCACATTTACATACTTTGAGCATGCTTGATCTATGTATTTTTATACTTCCAGCTTTCCTTTTAGCGTATTTACTCTTTTGGTTCGGAGATCTGCTTTTTGTGCATTTTCTGTACACAGGAGTCGAAATTGGTGAAGATTATGCGTCCTCGGGCAAGCTTGGAAGGAATTGAAGGGAGAGAGAATCAGGCCGTGTGCCACACACGACCGTGTAGTTTTAACAGGAAGGGAAGAGGACATGGCCGTGTGAATCTCACACGGCCGTGTCTTGATTTGAAGAAATTAGAGCAGATGCCTTACATGGCCGTGTAGATCTACACAGTCGTGTGAGGTTTCCCGAGGCCAAGCAGGTGGTGGCCGTGTGCACCACACGACCGTGTAGCATTTCCAGAGAACAGAAGGGTCCTGGCCGTGTGGATCTACATGGTCGTGCTTGGTTGCTTTAAAGAGAAGAGAGCTAGGCCGTGTGAGTCACACGGCCGTGCAGCTTTGGCAGAGAAGGAAGAGGACATGGCCGTGTGAATCTCACACGGCCGTGTCATGGGGCCGTGTGGCGCCCGATTTCCTCCTCTATTTAAACCCTCCTTCATGAATTGAAAGGGGATCTCTTCCCCTTTGAGAGAAGGCAAGATTTGGTGGTTTCCTCCCATTCTTGGGAGGATTTCTGGGCGATTCGAGGGGAGTTCTTGACGATTTCGACTCCGGAGCGAGGATTGGATCCGAAGACGAGGCTTCTTCGTAGATAAGTTTTCTCTTTCCCCCTTTTCTTGGTTTCTTGGATTGGGGATTTAAGAAATGCTTGTAATCTTTTTTTCTTCAGGTATTCTTCCTCGATTCATGGAGTAGATCTTGTATTCTAGGATTAAGGGAGTATTTGTATGATGGATTGATGTAATCTCTTATGGATTTGCCATTTTCTTATTTCAATGACATTGTCTTGCTTGTATCAATTAGATCTTGAATGATTAATGGTGATTTGTGCTTAATTCTCATTCTTGATTGATTGTTTGGATTTCTTGTGGACTTTGTAAAGATAAACTCTCACTCGATCATCCGAGGGATCCACGTGATAGGTGCAAGCCCGTGTAAGGACGTTTGAGAGATAATCTTGAAGAGGAAATAGGAATATTCAAGAGAGTAGGATGGATCTTATGATTAGTTTCTTGTATCTTGATAGATTAATAAGTTGTGGGCTTCTATGTTGATATCCGAGGAAGGCATAGTAATAGGTGCGCTTCTGTGTAAGGACAACGTAGGTTCACGTCTAATTGATCATATTTAGATACATTTCTCAGTCCTTAGTCGGTTATCTATTGCAAGAGAGAACTGGCAACTCTCTACAAGTGTTTGGCAATTGAGGGATAAGAATTGGTGAACCATTTACATTCAAGAAATCTTACAAAGAAACCGAAACTCCTAGAATCTCCCTTTATCATAACCCAAAACACTAAACTCTTGTTTGTTGATCTTTAATATTAGATTTGTTTACCTTCACTTTGCATTTGAAACAATTGGATAATTGTTTAGCTAATTCGCATTGAGACATTTCTAGTGCTTATTCCAGTCCCTGTGGATACGATAATCTTTTATATTACTTGCGACATTTCCATACACTTGCGGAGCGTAACAAGTTTTTGGCGCCGTTGCCGGGGACTGCGCTATAACATTAGGAATTATCAATTGAGTTAGACTAAACATAACATTTGTTTTCCTTTCATATTGCATAGTTGTAACTAATCATTAGATTTCTGTTTTTACTTTCTTGTATAACTTTTACTTCTTGTTAATTCTTTTTGTACAAATTCAATTATGCATTTTTGATTCTTTTATTTTTTTTATTTTTCTGTTGAATTGTCATTTGCTATCTTGTTCTTGTGTATGCGAAGATCTAACTTTGCAGGGGAATTCTTTCCTTTTGACCCTGAGATTGACAGAACTTTCCATAAAAGAAGAATTCTGCAAAGGCAAATTGAAGAACAGGAACATTTGAACATGGCGAATAGACCACTCAAGGATTATGCTGCACCTTATGCAAGAGGTTTTCGATCTAGTATTTCAAGACCTTCAGTGGAAGCTAATAACTTTGAGATCAAACCAGCACCTTATGCAAGAGAACCAATTTGGTGGAGGACCTCATGAAGACCCCAATCAACACTTAGAGGTCTTTTATAAAATATGTGGTACCATGAAAATGAATGAAGTTCCTTCAGAAGCAGTTAGATTATTATTATTTGGGTTTTCTTTAAGAGATAGGGCAAAGCAATGACTGAATTCTTTAGCCCCTAATAGCATCACCACTTGGGAGCAGTGTGAGCAACAGTTTCTTGATAAATTCTATCCACCAAGCAAAACAGCTCATATGAGGAATTTAATTGCAAGCTTCAAGCAAACTGACTCAGAATCTCTTTTTGAAGCATGGGATAGATATAATAGTATGCTCAGACAATGCTCACATCATGGGTTGGAAAGATGATTAGTGTTGCACACTTTTTATAATGGTATCAACTATCATACCAAAGTGTCCCTTGATTCAGCTGCTGGAGGGGCACTTATGAATAAAAGTTTAGATGAAGCTGAAGAAATTATTGACAGTGTAGCACGAAATCATCATCAATGGGCAAATGAAAGAAGTGATCCTTCAAACCCAACAATTAAAGCATCAGGGAAGTTTGATGTAGATGCAGTCACTCTTTTGTCTGCAAAATTAGACGCTCTTACAAAGAAATTTGAGAATATGGGGATTAGTGCTAATATGGTCAATGCTATTAGTACATCTTGTGAAGTATGTGGGAGTTCAGAGCACTCAAATGACTCATGTCCATTGGGAGCTATCACTGCACAAATCAATCAACTGGAACAATGTGATGCAATCATGAGTTACAATCAAAGGCAGAACAACCCATACTCAAATACTTATAACTTTGGATGGAAGAGCCATCCCAATTTTTCTTACAGAAATAATCAAGATCAAGGACCATCTATGGGGGCAAGACCAAATTTTCAAGCTGGGCAACAAAATTTTCAACATCTATCTTCTCAAGGCTTACCAAAGTCAAATATTGAAAAGATGCTTGAAGAAATTATCTCAAGTCAGAATGAAATGGAGCAAGATTTAGCAAAGCTCATTCAGAGAATGGATAATTCTGAAAAGCATCAAAAGATCCAGGATAGTCAAATTGCCCAACTAGCTTCCTCATCATCCAGAGCACCAGGACAACTTCCAGGAAAACCTGATGTGAATCCTATGGAGCATTGCAATAGAATTGAGCTTAGGAGCGGACGGACCTTGGGAGACTTCCAAGTGACTGCTCCAAAAGAGATACAAAAAGAAGAAGAGCTCTCTCCTCTTATACCATATCAGATTGAAGCTAATGAGGAGAGTACCATTGAGGTTGAAGAGACTCTTCCACTGAACCATCAGAGCAAAGCTGTCCCTTTTCCTCAGAGACTTACAATGCTCAAGAAAGATGAAGAATTTGGCAAGTTTTTAGAAAAAGTTAAGGAAATTTGTGTAGAGGTACCTCTTATTGATGTTATTCTTCAAATGCCTAGATTTGCCAAATTCCTGAAGGATCTCATGTCAAACAAGAGAAGAAGAGGAGAGGTTGAGACCATTGCGCTTAGTGAGGAATGTAGTGCTATTTTGGAGAAGAACACTTCCCCAAAACTAAAGGACCCAGGGAGCTTTTATATTCCTTGCAACATAGGAAAAGAATTTTTTGAAAAAGCTTTTTGTGATTTGGGGGCAAGTGTTAGCCTCATTCCCTATTCAATTTGTAATAAATTAGGTCTCAAAAACATTAAACTTACTACTATGACACTTCAACTTGCCGATCATTCCTGCAGGTACCCTTTGGGTATTATAGAAGATGTGTCAGTAGAGGTGGATGGGAATGTTATTCCCACAGATTTTGTCGTGTTGGACATGGAAGAGGATCCCAAGATTCCTATCATATTAGAAAGACCTTTCCTTGCTACAGCTGGAGCTATAATTGATGTCAAAAATCATAAGCTTTCTTTGGTAATTGGTAAGGAAAGGTTGGAATATGATTTATCTAATATCTCTAACCATGTCTCGTCTCTTTTAAATGCTTGTAGCAGGACAAGCATTTATAAACTTGAGGAATGGAATTTCCATCCTCATGGAAGGCCACCAAACGAAGGAGACAATGTGGTGGAAGATGTTGGGAGAAGATCTCTCAACAAAAACGAAAAGTATATATGTCCTCCAAGGGCGAGGAAAAGAAGTGAATGATCAAGTTTGGTCGAGCTAAAGACCTTAAACAAGCGCTTCTTGGGAGGCAACCCAAGGGTTCTTTTAATTAGTTTTGATTTGTATTTTAATTTCTTTTAGTTTGATGCATTCTTTTGATTTTGTTTTCAGGTTAGGTGCAAAATAGAGCCCGGTCGTGTGCTATACACGGCCAGGCAAAGGTTGCAGAGAAGGGAAGTGCTTGGGCCGTGTCATCCAGACACGGCCGTGTAGGATCTCCCGAGGAGAAAAAGGTCTAGGCCGTGTCTCAAACACGGCCGTGTAAAGAATCCCGAGGAGAAAAAGGTCTAGGCCGTGTCCCAAACACGGCCGTGCAAAGAATTCCGAGAAGAAAGATGGAGAGGCCGTGCCCCAGACACGGCCGTGCGAAGAATCCAGAGAAGGAAGAGGGGGAGGCCGTGTGGATCTGCACGGCCCGTGTAGGAGAGTTATTAAAGTCTTCTTTCTACCTTACACGGCCAGATCTTGGTCGTGTTCCGCACACCCCCAACTCTCCAAAACATCTCTTTCTCTCCCAATCTCTTAAAAACTCCTCCCTAATCTCTCAAGATCTCTTAGATCCGGATTCTCCTCCTCTCTAAGATTTGGACTTTTTGTTCTCCTAACCTAAGATCTTTGCTCTTTGAAGTTTTGTTCTTTGAGTTCCATTTTTCCAACCCTAGATAATTCTTCCCCTATCTAAACTCACCAAGATGTCCAATATTTTGAAGAAACTTCGCAAAGGAGGTGGTGGATCCAGTGGAGACAAAGAGAAGGAGCCATCAAGGGACAAAGGAAAACAACCAGTGAAGGGAAAAGGCAAAAGGACTTCACGCAACGAAGGTAATGACAATGAATTCAATATTGTGTTTAGAAATGATGATCAAGTAACTAGATTTGCAATTCTTGTCAATAGAAAGATAGTGTGTACTAGATATATGGACCCAACTGTTCTTGATATGCTTGGAATTAGGGAAGATGTAGATTTGATGATTGGGTTTTTGGATTGGAGTGATATTATGTACACACATTTGCCTACATATCCTCGTCTTGTTTTGGAATTTTTAAGTTCATTGGATGTCCATTTTACTAATGAAGATGATTATTTTGGAAAAATCTCATTTAGACTAATGAATCAAGAATTTCTATGGGCATTTAGTGACTTTAATTCTTGTTTTGGATTAACCACCGGTAGCCCTCGTAGGTTTGATCCAAGGTTTAATTGGAATCATTTTTGGAATGCAATAACTGGGTTGAATCAACCTTATGAGCCTTCAAGAGCTAATGCCTCCCATATGCAAAACCCCATCTTTAAGTATCTACATAGAGTCATGAGTAAAACTATTTTTGGTAGGGGAGAGAGTGATGGGGTGGTTAAAAAGATAGAGCTTTATGCTTTATGGGCTATGCTTTATAAGGTTGAATTTGATTCTGGTTTTCATTTTGTTCAAACCTTATTAAGATCTGCTAGGGCATCATCGGGATCAATTGTTTTTGGTGGTTTGATTACCCGAATAGCTTATAATTTAAATGTTGATGTTGATGGGTTGGAAATAATTCATGGTAATGACATGATTGACATTGATGCATGTCTTGCTATGAAAATGATCGTTCGGGATGAGAATGGTTTCGCGTTTCCTAGGAGGAGTGGTTCTCCTTTACCCCTTCCTTTTCCTGAACGAACTACTATTCGTAACCCGGCTAATTGGGTAATTTTTGAGTTAGATTTTGAGGATAACCCTTCTATACCTGGAGACACTGAGCCACATCATGAGCCCTCGTCATCTGGACACCCGCAGCCTTCTAGTTTTATGGAGCCTGCTAAGCATTCTTTTGCATATGGCACGGGATCTTCTAGGTTTGATTTTTCAGATTTTCGTACGTCTCTAGAATCACTTCATGAGAAGCAAGATGCCCAACGAAAAATGTTAGAGGGGCGCTTCTCTTTATCTGATGATCAGTTTAGGGAGGTACAAAATCATTTTCAGTTTACGAGGAATTTTCAAGGTCAAGTGGCTGAGTTTGCGCAGGATTATGATACTGATCAGGCTAGGATGAGAGATTTTATGCAGAGCATAATGCTTACTAGCCAACAAGTAGATGCTTTATATGAGTATCATAGATCCTTGGGAGAGATTCCAGGTTTTCCTAGTTTTCCTATTGGCCAACCACGTCGTAGACCTCCTTTCCCTCGTCCACCTCCACCTCCTCCACCATATTGATTTCATCGGGACGATGAAAAGTTTAAGTCTGGGGGGGGTGTCATGTACTGTTTAGTTTGGTGTTCAATTTTTAGTTTTTGTTAGTTTTTCATGTTGGTTCTTATTTTCATTGCTTGTTGCTTTATTTTGCTTGTTTTTGAAATAATCATGGCAATTTTGAGAACATCAAATCTTCACTTATATGCTTTCTTGGATTCAAGTGAAATGTTACCACGATTATTGTCTTGATTCATGATGTTCGAATGATGCTAGTAGTAAACTTTGTGTAGTTCTTTTTTCTATCTTGGGAAGCATTAATAAGCTAAAAATCTTATGGTGATGAGTTTTAGTTTTGGTTCAACCTTAAGGATTTTATCTTCACTACACTTGTGCTTGATGCTTGAATAGTTGATGTCATTGAAATAGTCATGATTCATCTTGTTTGCTTAGTACTTGGTTTCGATGGTGATTTCTCAACTTTCATTTTGGTTACTGGATGAGGCTCAAATCATTAAAGCTCATTTGGAAAAATCAAAATATCCCAACATGTGTGCTAAAAGTACATTTGTGAATAAGTTTTGCACAATGCAAACACTTATAAAAAAAAATAAGGGATATAAAAAATAGTTGTCATGAGTGGAATCTAGCAAGTCACCCCTTTGAGACCGAGTTAGGTTACTGGGGAAATGACTGCTTAGCTTCCCTTGAGATTGAGCACACCTTTGAGACCTTGGGTTAGTTGAGAATTATGAACCAAGTGAATGGTGAGTAAGTGCCTATCACTGGTTACTTGTCTTTCACTGGAAACACTAGGAATTCAAATTTGATGACGACTTGACTAGGACATGGATTGAAACTTGAAGGGTGTTGAGTTACTTTTACTATGCACAAGATTCTTATGCTTGAACCATACTTTACTTGTTTCCATGATCACGCTTGTTAATGAAACTTTTTGATAGAGTTAGGAAAGTGCACTAGGTTTTATGAATGTGTTGTAGAACATATGAATTTAGACTGCAGCATTTTGCTTGAGGACAAGCAAAGGTTTAAGTCTGGGGGTGTGATGTGCGTAGATTATATACTCTTTTATGCATGTTTTTACGCACATTTACATACTTTGAGCATGCTTGATCTATGCATTTTTATACTTCCAGCTTTCCTTTTAGCGTATTTACTCTTTTGGTTCGGAGATCTGCTTTTTGTGCATTTTCTGTACACAGGAATCGAAATTGGTGAAGATTATGCGTCCTCGGGCAAGCTTGGAAGTAATTGAAGGGAGAGAGCATCAGGCCATGTGCCACACACGGCCGTGTAGTTTTAACAGGAAGGGAAGAGGACATGGCCGTGTGAATCTCACACGGTCGTGTCTTGATTTGAAGAAATTAGAGCAGATGCCTTACATGGCCGTGTAGATCTACACGGCCGTGTGAGGTTTCCCGAGGCCAAGCAGGTGGTGGCCGTGTGCACCACACGGCCGTGTAGCATTTCCAGAGAACAGAAGGGTCCTGGCCGTGTGGATCTACACGGCCGTGCTTGGTTGCTTTAAAGAGAAGAGAGCTAGGCCGTGTGAGTCACATGGCCGTGCAGCTTTGGCAAAGAAGGAAGAGGACATGGCCGTGTGAATCTCACACGACCGTGTCATGGGGCCGTGTGGCGCCCGATTTCCTCCTCTATTTAAACCCTCCTTCATGAATTGAAAGGGGATCTCTTCCCCTTTGGGAGAAGGCAAGATTTGGTGATTTTCTCCCATTCTTGGGAGGATTTCTGGGCGATTCGAGGGGAGTTCTTGACGATTTCGACTCCGGAGCGAGGATTGGATCCGAAGACGAGGCTTCTTCGTAGATAAGTTTTCTCTTTCCCCCTTTTCTTAGTTTCTTAGATTGGGGATTTAAAAAATGCTTGTAATCTTTATTTCTTCGAGTATTCTTCCTCGATTCATGGAGTAGATCTTGTATTCTAGGATTAAGGGAGTATTTGTATGATGGATTGATGTAATCTCTTATGGATTTGCCATTTTCTTGTTTCAATGACATTGTCTTGCTTGTATCAATTAGATCTTGAATGATTAATGGTGATTTGTGCTTAATTCTCATTCTTGATTGATTGTTTGGATTTCTTGTGGACTTTGTAAAGATAAACTCTCACTCGATCATCCGAGGGATCCACGTGACAGGTGCAAGCCCGTGTAAGGACGTTTGAGAGATAATCTTGAAGAGGAAATAGGAATATTCAAGAGAGTAGGATGGATCTTATGATTAGTTTCTTGTATCTTGATAGATTAATAAGTTGTGGGCTTCTATGTTGATATCCGAGGAAGGCATAGTAATAGGTGAGCTTCTGTTTAAGGACAACGTAGGTTCACGTCTAATTGATCATATTTAGATACATTTCTCAGTCCTTAGCCGGTTATCTATTGCAAGAGAGAACCGGCAACTTTCTACAAGTGTTTGGCAATTGAGGGATAAGAATTGGTGAACCATTTACATTCAAGAAATCTTACAAAGAAACCGAAACTCCTAGAATCTCCCTTTATCATAACCCAAAACACTAAACTCTTGTTTGTTTATCTTTAATATTAGATTTGTTTACCTTCACTTTGCATTTGAAATAATTGGATAATTGTTTAGCTAATTCGCATTGAGACATTTCTAGTGCTTATTCCAGTCCCTGTGGATACGATAATCTTTTATATTACTTGCGACATTTCCGTACACTTGCGGAGCGTAACATAGGTCCACCTCGCCCTTCGTCAATGCCCTGCTATTTCTCAACGCCTGCACATTAGTACAAATGTGAGAAGCACATCCGGTATCTAATACCCATGATGAAAAAATAGAGAGATTAACTTCTATAACATATATACCTGAAGTAGAAGTCTCACTTCTCTTCCTTTTAAGATCTTCCAGGTACACTTTGTAGTTCCTCTTCCAGTGCCCGGTCTGACCACAGTGGAAGCAGGTAGCATCCTTGGCGACCCCTCTTTTGGTTTTCAATGCCTTGCCTTTGCCCTTGGCTTGGGACTTTCCCTTACCTTTAGGCTTGCCCTTGCCTTTGTGCCTTTGCACCATCAAAATAGAGTTGGGCTTAACCTTCTTAAGGTTGAGCTCAGCAGTACTCAACATACTCAGAAGCTCAGGCAGTGGCTTGTCAATTTCATTCATGTTGTAGTTCATGACGAATTGACTGTAGATCTCTGGCAAGGATTGCAAGATCAAGTCAGTGGCCAACTCTTGGCCAAGTGGGAATCCCAACCTCTATAGGTTCTCTATGTACCCAATCATCTTGAGTACATATGGGCCTATGGGAGTCCCGTCTTGCATCTTGCATTGAAATAGTGCCTTAGAGATCTCGAATCTCTCATGCCTTGCTTGTCCTTGATATAGTTGACGAAGATGTTTAACCATATCATAAGCAACCATCAACTGGTGTTGCTTCTGAAACTCAGAGTTCATGGTCGCGAGCATGAGACAGGACACATCTAATGCGTCATCTTGATGCTTCTTATAAGCATAACGGTCAGCTCGCGTGGAAGTGGCAGGAGGTGCCTCAGGAATGAGTGTCTCCAGGACGTACAGTTTCCTTTCCTGAGTGAGAACAATTCTCAGGTTCTTGTACCAGTCCATGAAATTAGCTCCATTGAGCTTGTTCTTATCAAGGACAGAACGCAGGGAGAAGGTGTTTGTTTGACGACATGGCAATCTACAACAGAAAATGCATAAAATAAATATCATATTCCACTAATCATTTAATTAGGCCTTTAACTAAATGATGCTCCCACTGAATTATAGAACTTTTGTAGAATTAAGTCATGGATGTGGTCAAACCACACCTACTAGATTCTAACCAACTAGCTATAATTCTTGTGGGACAAGATCCACATCATACTACGACTTGAGTTAGTTTTGGCTAAATCGCCCAAGACTTAGTATGATCGGTAGGTAACTAATTACCAATTACATCTCTATGAAACTCTTGTTTATAGGATCAAGATCCACATGTATATTAAAACTTGAGTTAGCTTTGGCTAAATCACCCAAGAGTTAATATAAATGTGATTTTGACCTATCTATCAACCATTGGAAAATGCCTATAGTTAAACCCGATGCAATTGAGTTTAACTAGTTTTACTCAATCTGATTGAGTTTGTACTCACCCAGGCGTTGATAGACGGGACCAAGATTATCCCTCCGCACCCTACCAAGATAACATCCGTTGCTTTGCTTTGGAAGATTCAACAATAACATGTGATCGAGGTAGTGATGGGTATCACAGCATGGTAGGCATTTTGAGTTGACGCGATTAAGATCTAATCTAATCGTTGATGTGTATCATATACGCGATTAAGATCTAATCCAATCGTCAAGACACTAATTAATTACTCTACTTTAGCATGCATCACATACACACACACAAGAAATTAATTAAACTGTGATTAGGTCATGGCCCTACTACGATCTCCTCAAGCCAATGAGAAGATCGGACGGTCAACCTAAGGTCAATAGCTTCTCCAAGCTCCTCCCTTTGACCGCCATGTGTTGCTCGCACCCTCCTCGTAACTCCTCCTCAAGTGGACCTTCCACAGCTCCATTTTGTACATTACAAAGATAAAACTCGAGTTACATTCGAGTCTAAACTATTTTACAATAGGAAATAAAATAGAAAGGCACGACGCGCAGGTCGCGTATCATATATACAACACGCACAATCACACAAAATGGCGTGCAGGCCATATTATGAATTACAACACATTTAGTCCAATCAAATTGGGTTTTTGGGCCATGACCATCACAAAAACATACATAATTCTAAATTAAGTATTTTATATAAATTTCTGCAATTTTACTACTATTTTTACAATTTTATGAGTTACAATTTCCCGGTGGTCCCGTTTAGCGATTTTAGGGCGCGATTGGGGGACAACGCCCCTTGCGGGGTTAGGGGCAGCACCCCTTCTCGTGAAATGAGTCTCACGAGTGCCCTACTATGATCTTACAGCGCCTTAAGCCACTGTTCCAAAACTATTTGGGTGAAACCTTGCTGTTTCGGAAGGTTTTTCTCGGTATACGAAGCCTACAAGTGACCAAGCACTTGTTGCGTCACATCTCCAAGAAAAACACTCATAAAAACTATAAAAATCATAAATTTATAGAAACATAAAGATCTGATATTTTTTTATAAAAATATAAGCAAAACATGTACACGCTTCGCACGTGGCTCTGATACCACTGTTGGGACTTTCGGGCCGCAAAAACCGCCTTTTGCGTTGCGGAAACCCCGAAGTTCCATGCCACCAGATTCGTGCGAAGATTAAAATTTTCGTGTACATATTTTCTAATCCTAGATCTACACTAGATCTACATGGTAGAGAAGTTATACCTTTGATGCGAAGCCCTTTGCTTATCCCGCTCGTCCAAAATTTGCCGGATCTCAAGGGTGTCAAGTGAACACCCCTCTATGTGTATCCACACGAGAAAAAAATGGAGAAGAAACCTTAGAGTGTGCTAGCACTCTTGAAGGTTTCAGCCAAGGTGGAGGAGAGGGAGAGAAGAAGATGAGAGGAGGAAGAAGGAGTGAATGAGCAAACAAAACATTCAACACCACTTAAAGTGGCCGACCACTTCAAGAGGGGTTTCTAAACTCCATGGAATACCAAGAGTCACAACTCTTGATCTCCCTCATGAGGTGGCACACACATGTACTATCCTTGATGATATGGAACATCATCATCGGCCCACTCTATGCCAACTCACAAATGAGATGACATTGGTCAAGTCAAACTTGACCTTTCATCTTCCCTTCTCAAGTCAAGTCAAACTTGACCTCTTCTCTCCCATGGTTGATCAAATCTAACTATTTAATTCAAACCAATTTAATTTAATGAATCTATATCCATTGAATTAAATTGACTCAATGAATCCAAATCTAATTAGACTCATTTAACACATGAACCAAATTGAGTCCAACTCAATTAGTTTAATTAGTATTACTCTTAATCCAATTTGGTTCATCACATGAACCTAATCCTCTTGGTTCATCATATGAACCTAATCTCCATCTAATTGTCCTTTGTGTGTGATCCTATAGGTTCTTGTAATGTTAACAATGCTCCTAAACCCATTTAGAAGCATAAGTAATGAGCGGTATCTAGCAACACATCATTACTACCCAAGCTACAAGAATGTTGAGATCCAACATCACCTTGTGACTACTAATTGTGACTCTTCACAATATATGACAATGTCCTTCTATCCTTGACATATAAATTGATCAATTTGAGTCATAGACGGTGTCATCCTCTGATCAATCTAAATCTTGAACTCCAAGTAGACTCACTATAATTAAATGAGCTCAATATCTCATATTGACTCATTTGGGCATGCCCATGCACTTAGTGGTCTCACTCTATCAAGAACAACGATGTCACTCCCGTTATATAGGTGGGATAGATCCTATCTACATAACTCACATCCCTCCGCATAATTTGTTACATACCCAGTAATCGCCTTTATAGTCCACCCAGTTACTGGTGACGTTTGACAAAATCAAAGTATACAACTCCTTATGTAGGGAACCATGGTGACTTCAGGTCTAAGGACTAATAGTCATACTAATAGCCACATGAGAAAGTATATGACACTCATATAACGATCCATGATACTTTATCATGGAGGGGCATTCAGTATACATTCTCCAATGCATACCCATGTGTCAACTTGATATCTCTATATCCATGACTTGTGAGATCAAATCATCGAGTTGACCTACATGCTAGTCTCGTCGCATTAACATTGTCCCTGAATGTTAATACTTGACTAGGAATGATTAAGAGTAGTGTTCTCTATATTATCTCACTATCAATTCAACCAATCGATTGATATAGATAAGAACCTTCTACTCAAGGACACTATTATACTTAGCTATATGGCACCAATACAAGTAAGTATAATAACCAAAATAAATGTCTTTATATACATAGGAATATGATACAATGAGTCCATACAACAATCATCATATGATTGGCTCTAGGGCTCTAACTAACACTGATATGGTCTTATATCAGTTCCGTGTTGGGTCTAATATGGCCTCATATCAGGCCCATGTTGGGCCTGATTGTTAGAGTGTATACTGAAAGCCTAAGCCTTTGTAAATATTTATTTTGAATAAAGAATCACATTTGGTCAAATTATCTACATTTGTTTATAGTTGTTCAATTAATTTATAGTGTAGATAACATAGTATGTGGTGTCACATACAGAAGATAATGTTATCAGTACCTTATAAATTATAAACAGTAGCTCACGACCAAAATGGAAAGGAACAAACCATTGGAAGGTCGTAGTGTAATTAGGTATTAGTTTATCTTAACTATATAATTACATTAGTACACTTAGAGTGTATTGAGTAGGACCATCAGAGGTCGTTTCTTTTATACTGACTTTATAAAGGAACAAAGACCTCAATTATTATGGAAGTGTGTACTCTTAATCCTAATATAATAACAAGCACATATATTTGATATTTATTTTTTAAATTTATCAATGGGTGAGATTTAGTTTGATGAATCAATAAGCCCGATAAGTTGGGAAATGATATCACTTATAGTGTATGTTGTTTATTATAGAAGGAAACTGTGCCCTAGTAATCTAGGTTGATAATGTCCCCAAGAAGATCTCATAAGGATTGTCATGTTAAACCCTGCAGGTGGACTTAGTCCGACAGTCGATAAAGTTGAGTGGTACTATTCTTGGATAAGATATTAATTAAATAAGTTGTTAGTAACTCACTTAATTAGTGGACATTCGACATCTTAAACACAGGGAGACTAACACACTCATAATAAGAAGGAGCCCAAAAATGTAATTTGGGATTGATGCGGTAGTTCAATAATAGTTCTCTAGTGGAATGAATTATTATTGATAAAATTAAGTTGTGTGTTCGGGGCGAACACGGGATACTTAACTTTATCGGGAGACCAAAACTAATTCCTCCTCTCGGTCCCTATCGTAGCCTCTTATTTATAGAGTACTATACCCACCTATACCCACCTTCATACCCATGGTGTAGGGGTTGGCCAAGCTAGCTTGTGGATCAAGCTAGGGCCGGCCAAACCATTGGTTCATGGGTGGCCGGCCCTAGCTTGAACCCAAGCTTAGGTGGCCGGTCCTATTAAATTAAAAAGGAATTTTAATTTTAAAATTTTCTTATGTGAAAGATATAATTTATTGGAGAGATTAAAAATTAAAATATCTCTTTTATAAGGTTCTACAAAAGATTAAAGAAAGAGATTAAATCTCTTTCCTTATTTATAGATTGGAAAGATATTTTATTTTTCTTCTTTGTAAATTATTCACATGTTGAAAAATTTAAATTATAGAGATTTCTTTTTATCAACCATGAAGGGATTTTAAAGGAAATTTTATTATTTAAAATTTCGGAAGACAAATAAGGAATTTTAATTGTTGATTGAAAATTGCCTTGTTTGCTCTACCTGAGGTGGCCGGCCATGACAAGAGGGATTAGGAAATTTTGTTTAATTTTTCTTAATTAATTCATGTCAAGGAAAGTTAAGAAAATTTTATTGTAATTAAATTTCCTTATTTGCCAAAGCTAAGGATTATAAAAGAGGGGGTTTTGGGAGCCTTCAAGGGGAACAACCTCTATTATTTTCTCCCTCTTTTCTTCCTTGGTGTGGTCGGCCTCATCCTTTTCTCTTCTTTCCATCCTTGTGGTCGAAACTCACTTCCCTCTTGGAGATCAAGTGGTGGTCGGATTCTAGCTTGGAGAAGAAGGAGAGAAAACATACATCCCTTGGAGCTTAGTTGGTTGAAAAAGATCTTCATCTTTTGGAAGCATTGTGCTTGGCCGAAACTTGAAGAAAGGAGAAGAAGGTGCTTTGGTGGTTTCTCATCTCGGAAGATCGTTGCCCACACAACGTCCGAGGTTAGAAGAGGAATACGGTAGAAGACCTAGAGGTTTTTGCTTGCAAAAGAAAAGGTATACTAGTATTTAATTTTCGCATCATACTAGTTTTATTTCTTTGAAAAATACCAAATACAAGAGGCATGCGATTCTAGTATTTTGAATTTATTTTCGATGTTGTGTTCTTTTGTTTTTCTTTTCCTTGTGATTTGATTGTTTTTTTCGGTTGACCTAAAGTTATTTAAGGAAATTAAATATTAGCTTTCCTTAAAAGGCTTTGTCTAGGCAGTGGTGGTTGTTCCCATATCCAAGAAGGCCATGTGCCTCGCCATGTAGTCCTGGAAGCCAATTTTAGAAATTAATATTTAATAGAATTAATAACCTAGGTGATTTGGATCGAACGTGTTAAGTTCCGCAGGAGATCCAAGTCTAAACCTAAAAGAACAAATAAATTAAACTTTGGATCAAACGTGTTAAGTTCCGCAGGAGATCCAAGTTTAATTTAAAAGAACACATGGTAGCTAGGAAAAGGTTCAGACCTTTGTACAAAATTTTTGTACAGTGGAACCATTAGGTTTTCTGAGTAGCAACCAACAATTGGTATCAGAGCTAGGGTTTTGCCTCTGTGTATTTGGTATTAGTTTAATTATGCACATGTCATACATAATTTAGGCAGGTTAATAGTAGGATGTGCTAACTTTGTGGATGCAGGTTCCAACTATTATAGCTTGTAGTTATTATGTGTGTGATTGGACCCTTGGACATGTCAAGGGCATTTATTGTGTGTGCATGATTGTATTATAAAATACAGCAGGAGCTGTATTTAGTTTTATTAGGATTTTTTTTTTTTGATCTAGTTACATGTACATTCTTTTTATGAAATATAGGATTGATGGATGTAAATTTTATTTTATGTTCGATCTAGTTTACATGTACATTCCTTCGAAGAATATAGGATCGAAAAATGTAAAATTCTATTTATGTCGCGGATCGAATCTTGCAAGGTGTGGAACCTTTTGAGGACCAGAGGCGCAACGGAACAAGGAGCAAGATGGATGCGACAACTAGACCCGGTGGCAGTGGCCAAAGATGGCAGCAGCTAGGGTTGGCGACACACGGAGGACAACAATAGATAAAAGCCATAATAGTTGAAAATTAGTTTTTCTATTTATTGCTTTTATATTGTGCTGTGTGTGCATGTTAGTATACATGTATAGTAGGCTAGCATAGTCAAAATTCCTCATTTTAAATAACTAAGTGGGAGAGGGATTTTAAATAAATTCCACGGTCTCCATTACTGGTTTGTAAGTGATGCAAACAAGCTTGCGCGTTGGCTCTGAGTGCCTTCCTCCATATCAGATAAGCTTGTTTGTGGATCACTAGAACAAACTTCCATTTTGGATGACTATAGGAAGTTAATTAAGAGCGTATGATCTTCCCCATCGGAAGGGGCACAATCTTATTAATGGATTTAGTGTCAAGTAATGGTATACACTTAGGCACGTCTAATAGTATCCTCCCCATCGCAGTCACTGCTATTATTCGTGTGACCAAAGGAAACCAACTATTAATTTTATTTGTCAAAAAGTTAGGTTGACAAGATAATAAAATTAATGGGTTAAACCCTCCTTTTACAAATGTTGAATTTGTATACGTCCACACTATCATGGTATACAAATTTCACGGTGTTTTGAGGTGTTGGTTAATTTAAAATAGTATTGTTTGAGGAATCAATATTATTCTAAATTTAGAGTTCTGACCAAAAGTTATTTGTGATTCTTAGGATGACTTTCAACCCACTGGCCATCATACTAAAAGAGAACAGACTTACTGGTCCTAATTACATAGATTGGAAAAGGAACCTGGACATTGTTCTTACTGTTGAAAGCTATAAGTTTGTACTGACTGAACCTTGCCCTGATACACCCAATGGTGAATCTACCCAAGAGGAGATTGAGTATCATAGGAAATGGGTAAAGGCAGATGAGATGGCGCGGTGTTACATTTTGGCTTCAATGTCAAATGTATTGCAACATCAGCATCAAGATTTACCAACAGCCTATGATATTATGAACAATCTCAAGGAACTCTTTGGTCACCAGGATCAGGCCTCTAGGCAAGAAGCCATGAGAAAGATAATGACGGCCACCATGCAAGAGGGTACTCCCGTGAGGGATCATATCCTAAAGATGATGGCTTATCTAAATGAAATACAAATTCTTGGAGGAGAAATTGATGGGGAAACCCAGATCGACATGATCCTCCAAACGCTACCTAGAAGTTTTGAGCAATTCCGCCTGAATTACAACATGAATAAAAGGGTATATTCATTGGCGGAACTACTGACAGAACTTCAGGCAGCAGAAGGTTTGTTCCGTCATAATTCTCATATTCACTATGCTGAAAATGGTTCTACTTCTAAACTGAAAGGAAAGAAGAAGAAGAAACAAGTTAGCTCAGCAAAGAAAGTGAATAAATCTCAGAGTACAGGACCTAAAGCTGGAATGAAGAAGTCGAAGGGCAAGTGCTTCATCTGCAAGCAGTCAGGGCATTGGAAGGCGGACTGTCCTCGTAGAAATCAAAACAACAAAGGTATATCTCATGCTCTAGTTGTTGAAACATGTTTAGAGGTGTTATCTACCAGCACCTGGTGTGTAGATACGGGAGCCACTGATCATGTCTGCAATTCCTTGCAGGGGTTCCAAGAAACCCGACGTCTAACTGGAGAGATTACCGTCTACATGGGCAATGCTACTAAGGTGGCGGCTGTTGCAGTGGGAGACGTCTACTTATCTTTCAATAGGAATAGAAATTTGGTTTTAAGAAATTGTCTTTATGTACTCAGTTTTAGAAAAAATTTAATTTCAGTTTCTAAACTGTTTTTGGATGGATATTCAATTTCCTTTAGTAACGATGTGGTTATTAAGAGAAATAAAGTGATTATCTGTTCTGGTGCATTGGTTGGCAATTTATATAATTTAAATCCAATTTCTCCTACAAAGCAAAATATGAAATTAATAACATATTTTCTTACTCAAATAAGAGAAAAGAACCTTCGAAAATGAACCAAGCATATCTTTGGCATCTAAGGCTTGGTCATATTAACTTAAGTAGGATTCAAAGGCTTATAGCCGATGGACTCTTGGGTTCATTAGAGTTGGAAAATTTTCCAACTTGTGAATCTTGCTTGGAAGGTAAAATGACCAAGAGGCCTTTTAAGGCCAAGGGGTATAGAGCCAAAGAAGTGTTAGAATTGGTTCATTCTGATTTGTGTGGTCTTATGTCTATCCAGGCAAGAGGTGGTTTTGAATATTTTGTCTCTTTTATAGATGATTATTCAAGATACGGATATATTTACCTAATGCGCCGCAAGTCCGAGTGCTTTGATAAGTTCAAAGAGTACAAGATTGATGTGGAGAAATGACTAGGGAAAAGTATCAAGACACTACGGTCTGATCGTGGTGGCGAATACCTCTTAGGAGAGTTTAGGAATTACTTATCAGAGACTGGGATTCAATCCCAACTGTCTACACCTGGTACACCCCAACAGAATGGTGTGGCAGAATGAAGGAATAGGACTCTTATGGAAATGGTTAGATCGATGATGAGTTATTTAGAATTACCAATTTCGTTTTGGGGATACGCTCTGGAAACAACAGTGTACATTCTGAACTTAGTACCTTCTAAATCAGTATCTTCTACTCCCGCAGGATTGTGGAATGGGTGAAAACCCAGTCTAAGACATATTCGGATTTGGGGTAGTCCAGCACATGTGCTGAAACCAGATGCTGATAAGTTAGAATCTCGTACAGAAGTTCGTGTGTTTGTGGGTTATCCCAGAGGAACGAAAGGTGGCTTATTTTATAGTCCTAAAGACCAGAAGGTCATTGTTAGCACCAATGCCCAGTTTTTAGAAGAAAACTATATAATGGATCACAAGCCCAGCAGTAAAGTTGTTCTAGAAGAACTTAGAGAGGACACGTCTACTTTAGTACCAACAGTACAAGATGAAGTACCACAAGAGACTGCAACACGTGTCACACATGATACACAACCATAGACGGTGCCTCGTCGTAATGGGAGAGTTGTAAGGGAACCTTATAGATTCATGTTTTTGGGAGAGTCTTCGGACTTGATCCCGGGTAAACATGAACCTGATCTCCGAACATATGACGAAGCACTCCAAGATATAGATGCAGCATCTTGGCAAAAGGCAATGAATTCTGAAATAGAGTCTATGTATTCTAATAAGGTCTGGGAGCTTGTAGAACCACCTGATGGTGTAAAAGCCGTCGGATGCAAGTGGATCTACAAAAGGAAAAGAGGGACAGACGGGAAGGTAGAAACCTTCAAAGCTAGGCTTGTTGCGAAAGGGCACACTCAGAAAGAGGGAATCGATTATGAGGAGACCTTTTCACCGGTAGTCATGCTTAAGTCTATCTGGATACTCTTATCCATTACTGCTCATATGGATTATGAGATTTGGCAAATGGATGTCAAGACAGCTTTCCTTAATGGAAGTCTTGAAGAGAACATCCATATGAAGTAACCAGAAGGGTTCATCGAAAAAGGCAAAGAGCATCTAGTGTGCAAGCTCAATTGGTTCATTTATGGACTGAAGCAAGCTTCAAGGTCTTGGAACATCCGGTTTAATGAAGTTATCCAGTCATATAGATTTATTCAGTGTCCGGATGAGTCTTGTGTATACAAGAAATGTAACGGAAATGTGGTGGTATTTCTTGTACTATACGTAGATGATATTTTGTTAATTGGCAACAATGTCAAGGTATTATCAGACGTAAGGGTATGGTTGTCCAAACAATTTGATATGAAGGACTTAGGAGATTGTGCACACATTCTTGGGATCAAAGTTATAAGGGATCGCAAGAAAAGAATGTTGTGTCTGTCCCAAGCTTCATACATAGATACAATCCTTGCTCATTTTAGCATGCAGAATTCCAAGAAAGGTTTCTTACCTTTTAGGCATGGAGTAGCTCTATCTAAAGAGATGTCTCCAAAGACATCAAAGGAGATAGAGGACATGAAAGCAGTTCCTTATGCTTCGGCTGTAGGAAGCCTTATGTATGCAATGCTATGTACGAGACCTGATATCTGTTTTACCATGGGCATGGTCAGCAGATATCAGAGTAACCCTGGACAAGGACATTGGACTGCAGTAAATCATATATTAAAGTACCTGAGAAGGACTAGAGATTATATGCTAGTTTACCAAGCGGACGATTTGCTCACTGTGGGTTACACAGATTCAGATTTCCAATCAGATAGGGACAACAGTAAGTCTACATCAGGGTATGTGTTTACTTTAGGAGGTGGAGCCATTGCATGGAGGAGAGTTAAGCAAAAATGCGTTTCGGACTCAACCATGGAAGCTGAGTATGTAGCAGCCTCTGAGGCAACTAAAGAAGCAGTATGGCTCAGGAACTTTCTAATGGACTTAGATGTGATTCCTGGTTTGCCCAAAATCATCACAATTTATTGTGATAATAGCGGTGCAGTTGCAAACTCGAAGGAACCATGAGCCCATAAGGCAAGTAAACATATAGAGCGCAAGTACCACCTGATACGAGATATTGTGAAGCGAGGAGAAGTTGTCATCGCCAAGATTACATCAGCAGATAACCTGACAGATCCTTTCACTAAGGCCCTTCCAGCAAAAGCTTTCGATCGGCATGTGGAGGGAATGAGAATCAGATGTATGGCAAAAGATATGGCAGCTTAGTCATTAGTATAAGTGGGATATTGTTAGAGTGTATACTGAAAGCCTAAGCCTTTGTAAACATTTATTTTAAATAAAGAATCACATTTGGTCAAATTATCTACATTTGTTTGTAGTTGTTCAATTAATTTACATTGTAGATAACATAGTATGTGGTGTCACATACAGAAGATAATGTTATCAGTACCTTATAAATTATAAACAGTAGCTCACGACCAAAATGGAAAGGAACAAACCATTGGAAGGTCGTAGTGCAATTAGGTATTAGTTTATCTTAACTATATAATTACACTAGTACACTTAGAGTGTATTGAGTATGACCATCAGAGGTCGTTTCTTTTATACTGACTTTATAAAGGAACAAAGACCTCAGTTATTATGGAAGTGTGTGCTTTTAATCCTAATATAATAACAAACACATATATTTGATATTTATTTCTTTAATTTATCAATGGGTGAGATTTAGTTTGATGAATCAATAAGCCCGATAAGTTGGGAAATGATATCACTTATAGTGTGTGTTGTTGATTATAGAAGGAAATTGTGTCCTAGTGATCTAGGTTGATAATGTCCCCAAGAAGAGCTCATAAGGATTTTCATGTTAAACCCTGCAGGTGGACTTAGTCCCACATGCCGATAAAGTTAAGTGGTACTATTCTTGGATTAAGATATTAATTAAATGAGTTGTCAGTAACTCACTTAATTAGTGGACATTCAACATCTTAAACACAGGGAGACTAACACACTCATAATAAGAAGGAGTCCAAAAATGTAATTTGGGATTGATGCGGTAGTTCAATAATAGTTCTCTAGTGGAATGAATTATTATTGATAAAATTAAGTTGTGTGTTCGGGGCGAACGCGGGATACATAATTTTATCGGAAGACTTTACCAATTCCTCCTCTCGGTCCCTATCATAGCCTCTTATTTATAGAGTACTATACCCACCTATACCCACCTTCATACCCATGGTGTAGGGGTCGGCCAAGCTAGCTTGTGGATCAAGCTAGGGCTGGCCAAACCATTGGTTCATGGGTAGCCGGCCCTAGCTTGAACCCAACCTTAGGTGGCCGGTCCTATTAAATTTAAAAGGAATTTTAATTTTAAAATTTTTTTATGTGAAAGATATAATTTATTGGAGAGATTAAAAATTAAAATATCTCTTTTATAAGATTCTACAAAAGATTAAAGAAAGAGATTAAATCTCTTTCCTTATTTGTAGATTGGAAATATATTTTATTTTTCTTCTTTGTAAATTATTCACATGTTGAAAAATTTAAATTATAGATATTTCTTTTTATCAACTATGAAGGGATTTTAAAGGAAATTTTATTTTTTAAAATTTCCGAAGACAAATAAAGAATTTTAATTGTTGATTGAAAATTGTCTTGTTTGCTCTCCATGAGGTGGCCGACCATGACATGAGGGATTAGAAAATTTTATTTAATTTTTCTTAATTAATTCATGTCAAGGAAAGTTAAGGAAATTTTATTGTAATTAAATTTCCTTATTTGCCAAAGCTAATGATTATAAAAGAGGGGGTTTTGGGAGCCTTCAAGGGGAACAACCTCTATTATTTTCTCCCTCTTTTCTTCCTTGGTGTGGCCGGCCTCATCCTTTTCTCTTCTCTCCATCCTTGTGGCTGAAACTCACTTCCCTCTTGGAGATCAAGTGGTGGCCGGATTTTAGCTTGGAGAAGAAGGAGAGAAAGCATACATCCCTTGGAGCTTGGTTGGTTGAAAAAGATCTTCATCTTTTGGAAGCATTGTGCTTGGCCGAAACTTGAAGAAAGGAGAAGAAGGTTCTTTGGTGGTTTCTCATCTCGGAAGATCGTTGCCCACACAACGTCCGAGGTTAGAAGAGGAATACAGTAGAAGACCTAGAGATTTTTGCTTGCAAAAGAAAAGGTATACTAGTATTTAATTTCCGCATCATACTAGTTTTATTTCTTTGAAAAGTACCAAATACAAGAGGCATGTGATTATAGTATTTCGAATTTGTTTTCGATGTTTTGTTCTTTTGTTTTTCTTTTCCTTGTGATTTGATTGTTCTTTTCGGTTGACCTAAAGTTATTTAAGGGAATTAAATATTAGCTTTCCTTAAAAGACTTTGTCTAGGCGGTGGTGGTTGTTCCCATATCCAAGAAGGTCATGTGCCTCGTCATGCAGTCCTGGAAGCCAATTTTAGAAATTAATATTTAATGGAATTAATAACCTAGGTGATTTGGATCGAACGTGTTAAGTTCCGCAGGAGATCCAAGTCTAAACCTAAAAGAACAAATAAATTAAACTTTGGATCAAATGTGTAAGTTCCGCAGGAGATCTAAGTTTAATTTAAAAGAACACATGGTAGCTAGGAAAATGTTCAGACCTTTGTACAAAATTTTTGTACAGTGGAACCATTTGGTTTTCCGAGTAGCAACCAACACTGATATGGTATCATATCAAGCCCAACAGAGGCTGAAATTTTTTCCAGACCATGCTACCACCCCTAGAGAGTTTGTACACCAGGTTTTGACAACACCATTGGAGGCTTACAAAATATAACAGTAACATCACTTTCCACGACTATTTTTCTTACAATTCTATGTATGTACTGCATACAAAACATATGGATCAACTCTTCCAATTTACAATTAAATCAAGACCCAGGGGCTTGCAGCATTCTACAGGTCCTCCGATTATGACCCAACTATTTGCACCTGCTGCATTTTATTTTTACCTTCCCATTATGTTTCGACTCGATCCTTGCCTTCTTTTGCCTACCCGGCTGCACAAGGCTATAGGAACATTGAATTATAATGTTGTTTACTCCCCCAGGCCAAAATTCCTTGCTTCGACAGGGGTAAATACGATCCATGTATGTCGCATTCCAATTCTGTGAATGAAAATAATGTTCACAATATGGGAGTGTATCTATGTTCTGGTGAATGATGACGGTATTTTCATGTGAGCAAGGCAATCCTGAAATTTGAAACTCCTCGCGGTTATAATATTTTCTCTCTAAATCAACAATGTATGAAGCACCCCATGTCTCTACTTCCATTTCAGATTGAAAGTAGGGGTGGACTTTATATCATCTAGCTTTCTCCCTCATTGATTCCATTTCTTTGGTAGCGTGAGGTGTCAACGCAACATACCATTTCGAGACTTCCTCCCTACGGTTAAAGAACCATTGAGCTACCTTTCTTCTGGTGTTATCAATTAACCTGTTTATGAGAAGTTCACGTGTCTCCTTGAACAAAGCATTTAAACTCTCTACACAATTGGTGGTTAGCATTGTGTACCTTCTGCCACTAAAGTGTGCATTAGCCCATCTTTTAGGGGCAATGTTCTGAAGCCACTTTGAGCATCTAGATGTTTTTCAAGCATGGACTGCATTATGAGATCATATTAGAGTGTTGTGTTTGCTCGAGTTACTGCCCAAAACAGGCCTAAACCTGACCTACTGCCAATATCTGTTACCATATTGTAAAACATATGGTGGCAACAGAAAGCATGATGGACGGTAGGGTAGACTTTCCTAATTGCTGATATAATGTCGCGATGTCTATCTGATACTATGCTCATTGACTCTGGATCAACATCAAAGAATCTCTTTGTATGATCCAAAAACCACACCCATGCAGACCCACATTCAACTTTGACGATTCTAAAGGCTACTAGGAGGACATTGTCATTAGCATCAATTGCTGTAGCCATCAACAACATACCCAGATATTTGCCTCTTATATGTGTGGCATCAATTCCAATCAATTTGCGAAGATAAGACCTGAATACTCTTGTATAAGCTTCAAAATCCCAAAAACAGCGTTGGAACTTATTATCCCCATTCCTGTGTAGTGCCACATAGGTTTTAGGATCCCTGACTCTTAAGTCACGCAGATATAGTGGAAGATCTCTATATGCTTGGTCATAATCTCCAACAACTTTCTTCATCACTTTCTCTCAAGCTATGTATGCTTTTTTGTATGATATGGTCACTCCACACCTAGCTTTTATATTTGCTATAATCATACTTGGCTTATATTGTTCATTAGCAAGAAATTGCTCTTCAACAAAAGAAGCTACATTGGAGGAAGAGTATGCTTGATGATCAGCACTTTCCCTAATAGTGCCACATTGGTGTTCCTTTATATATTTCGTAACAATGAAGTCTACATCCCCCTGGGCAACTACTCTCCATGTACACGGTTGATTGAAGCAAACACCTTTTACTTTATTTTTTTGAGTGTTAACTGGGTTATATCTCATATGTTTAACCATGGCATATTTCACAAGTATATTCTTGAACTCTTGTCGAGACTGAAAAATCTGTCAAACAAAAAATTCATGCTCATCTGTTGCCTCTTCAATTGGCCTTGGGAGCAATCGAGAATTTAGAATATATGGATCATCAGCTATTGGGAACTCCTCCTCTAAGTCACTGTACTCCTCTGGATCTATTTCATATTGTTCAATTTGCATATCATCAACTAAGAATTCTTGTACATCTGTATTACATTGTAAATCCTCTCCAATTCAGTTATAATACCCTTCCTTCTCACTCCAAATAGGCTCAAAGTAATCACCAAGTGTTGTACAAGGATTCAGAACTTCATCTTCTTGAATACTAGCTTCTTCATTTAGATCAAATGTGAAATTACTGCTTGTATTTCTATTTGTGTTAGGCACATAACTATACTACGAAGATGATGGAATATTTGTTCGGGATAATTCTCCTACATTAGCTCCATATCCAATGCTAGAATTTGTATCAAGTGTATTCTATATCTCAGAGAGAATTTCTTCAATTATATGATCGTCCTTGATAAATAAATTATAAACTAATTTAGTAGATTTGCAACTACATAATCAGGTGTTGTTGTTAATTTGTAATTTTGCATAATTCAAACCACTAAGAAGGGTTGAGCGAGGAAAAGATCTATATGATGTAAAAGTAAAGTTTTAACCACAGATCACGTTGGGCCTGATATTGATGATATCAGGCCCACATTGTGCCTAATATCATCAATATCAAGCCCAACGTGGGCCTGCTACCGATGATATCAGACCCAACGTGGGCCTGATATCGATGATATCAGGCCCAACTTGAGCCTGATATCATCAATATTAGGCCCCTATTGAAGCAGACAATTCTTGTAAACTAGGACCACCACTGACAGAATGCAAGGCCTAAATAAAAAATGGTTAGCCCAATTTAACTAACAACCTCATAAACTAACAACACATTAAATGAGTGTAATCAAACAAGTTTAGGTCTATAAGTGGCTTTTGGTCAACACACATTGATGGACCAAGGGTAATTGGATTTATGGAAACTCCCAATCACTATGAAGGGTTGAGCGAGGAGAGAAGATAGATATGGTAACAAACAAAACTTTTGATCAAGGTAGAAAGTGGGCCTGATTTGATCAAGGTCCTGATACCTACCATAATTAACCTAACATGCATGAGCAAGGTCTAGCTCAAATTTAGCATCATACTGGAGCAACTTGCAAATCGATTAAGTATTCGATTACATCATATTCTAGGTGTTGTTGAATATTTATTCCCCACACAACCAAAAGAAACCATAACCACGTTTTTTTTCATCACCCTTTGCAATAATACTATAATTTTTTTTTTACCATCACTACCCTATTTTACAATAATAAATCTATACATACATGTCTAAATCTTTAAATGTATTCTTCTACTAATTTCGCTCTTGCTAGAAGTTTGTCCTTCTCAGCTGACATTCTTAACTGCAGTTATCCTTTAGAGTCCTCTTGAAACTCTTACGACAATATTCCCAAATCCTACCTGATCTTTTGTAATCCCGCCAACCAACACGAGTAGGAATGACAAACGCAGGAGGTTCATATTTCTTTTGTGTTTATAACACCACGCGAAGAGATGGAGGGAGAGAGACGGTGAGAGGACGTACATCCGAATTATAAAATAATTTTCAAATCTATTTGTAGCTTGGATGCTTGGAAAATGGTGATTGAAAAAGGTAGTTGGCAGGTAGCAAGAGGGGTAATCTAAGAATTAAATTTCTTAATCTGCATCTTTTGGTATAAACCAAATTATGATATACTTTTTGATAATTACAATATCTAAGATATGTCTTTTGGTAAATTACCGTAATAAATTTGATAATGTTAATAGTTAAATAATCAGTAATGGAGACTAATGGTCCATTTGCTTATTAGAAAATAATAATAATAATAATAATAATAATACTTTTTTAATTGATTTTTAAGATCCAAATTTACTTGCCCCTCTTGATGTGACTAAAGGAATTAAGCTTTAATTTATAGGTTCATTGTCTCTTATCAGTTGAAGAAAACAACAAAATATTAAAGGAAATCCAAATATAATGCCAATCTTTTCCAATCACAATATGATTAGTACTCATTAAACAAGTCATTAATATTTTATTAGTTTAATTCATAGATAAACGATTATATTATAACATGCTGTAAGTAAATTTTATTTTTGTTATATGGCGTGGCGTGGGGCCATTAATTAGTTAGATGGTACAAGTCTTAGTCAAATGTTGGTCAATAGTTCGTGCTTGACTTCTAATAATAGTCAACAAACACGTGGCATTGGATTTGGATGTATCACATTGTTATCTTATGCAAAATTTAAAAAAAAGTACATTCACTTTCCGTTAATTTGTAGGTTTTTTTTATTTACAATTTACTGAATTTATTAGGCATCTAAATTTTTAAATATTCATATCTCACACTTATTTTTTAAAATTATTAAACTATACAACAGTTTTTCAAAATATAAATAAAATAATAGATAACTTGCTAGTGGTTATGGAAACATTATCGGATCTCTTGTTTTTCTACCTACGATTTCATCGGCGCCATTAGATAATTTAAAGTGAAATCGAGTAAATCAAATTCTTTTTTAACTTACTAAATCGATCAAACTTTCAAATAAAAATTAAATAAATTAAACTAATAAAAGAGCGCCTGAACCCAGGGGTGTCACCAGCGAGCCTGATCGGTTCAAGATGATTCGCTCGAGAACCGTCGGCCTAGGGACGGTCACCCTCCACTTGGAGGCTGTCCACTAAGTTAAAGAGCACCAGCCGGCATTTCCTTCGAGCCTCCCTTGGACTTCAACTAGTGGACACAGCCTGGTTTGGTGACTAGACTCGGAGATACAAGAATTGGAGAAGTCAGTTGAACCCCTTGAGCCACAAGCTAAATTTCTAACGTTTCATACGGAGGTCAGATCCTTTGCTCTAGAAAATTCTGAATCAGAAGAGGTCCTGTTCATTCGTTGATTGGATGAACTGGATCCCATCTGTTTAACAGATGGTGTCCAGTTCATCCAACCAATGAATGAACAGGGAACCAGGGATGATCCAGAGATCCTGGACCAGAGGGTCCCTGTCCCTTCAATCGGTTGGCTCAGAAATTGTTGACACTTCCATTTCTTCGATCGAGGTTGGGGTCTCGAGAGTCAGATCGGTTGTTACAATCAGACCAGTCTCGACAATCGCTTCAGTAGGCTCCACCACTTTGCCCACTTTACTCAAAGGCTCCGTCTCATTGGTGTCCCTTCTTGTTGCAGCCATAGTAGGTAACTTTGGACTTGACCTTTGTGTTCAATTAAGTCACCTTCTTGATCTCTCGTTTAGTGAAGCTCTTCTTCTTCTTGTATAATTTTCATACCAGTTTCACGAGCTCGGTGGTGATTTCATTGTTGTCTTCTGAGTCTGATTCATCTTCGGACTCATATTCAGTCCGACACTTGGTTTTTAGTTCCCTCATTCATCTTTTATTTGTGGCCAAAGCAATACCTTTCTCGACTGACAATGCATTAGTCTATTCGTGAAGTTTGAATTCGGAAAACAACTCATCTAATTTAATTAAGGAAATGTCCTTAGATATCTTGTAGGTATCTACCATTGATGCCCCCAAAATATTCCTCAAAAAGAAATTAGCGCCTACCTGATAATGTCACGATTCTCCACTTTTTTGTCTGATAGAGTGGAGGTCATTCAAAAGATCTTGGATGCGAGCATGTAACTAGCTCGTTGACTCACCTTCCTGCATTTTATTATTATACAATTTATTAAGAATTAAATCTCTCTTATTACCTTTCTGTCGGAGGTCACCTCATGCAGTTTGATGAGTTTTTCCCACAATTCTTTTGTGCTTGAGAAATGGTTGACTCGATTTAGTTCTTCTTTGGTTAGGTCGCATTGGAGTGTAAATGTCATTTTTGCATCCACCTCGATCTTCCTCTTTGTTGGTGCGTCCCACTTAGAACCGTCAATTTGGGTTGGGCCCATCGGGTTGGCCCACCCCACCAAACAATTTAAGTGAGTTGGGTTAGAATGTTATCAACCCAAGCCTGCCGCGGGCCAACCCATCTAGGCTCGTGACCTGCGCGGGTCGGCCCACGATCGACATGAGTTGACCCACGGATTAAGAAACACATATAAACCAAGATTTATGTTAATTTATTATCTTTGTTTGTTATAATTTTAAAATAAAAATAGTACAATAACCATTTCTATCCATTTATATTTAAAATATCTATTTCTGGATACATTTGATTGATGAAACTTTTTTGAAGTAAAATGTTAAAGATATAAAACTTTTTAAAAAATTTTTATGGACCCACGGGTTGGCCCACCTAACCCACAACTCACCTTAGATTGGGTTGGATTGGGAATTTCCCAACCCGCCAAGAAGACGAGTCGACCCGTCCTGCCCCACCAAATGGTCGGCCTGCCATGGGTCGGCCCGCCATGGTCCTGCCTGCCCCGCCATGGGTTGGCCCATCTAACAACTCTAGTCCTCCCACTTGTCGCAAGGGATGAGTACTCCTTCTCTGGAAAATGTGAATCCGATTTAGATTATGATCCACATTTCTACTTGGATCTTCAGATGGTTATACGACTTTTCCAGTATCTGAAGTCCTCGCCGAAGAAAAGAGGCGGGTAGTGGTACGGTAGCTTTCTTGGTGGGCCATTGATAGAAAATCTCGCACACACAAAAAAATAATGAATATTCTAAGACTGGGTCTTGGATTAGTAGTGCAGGAAGAAAGAAAGCTTAAGAACTTGAGTAGTATTACACCAACTTCGAGAAACAATAAACTCGATCGAGAAGAACTATCAGAAGGGGTGATAGCACCGATTCTGATTGACTCCGAAAATCTCAAGATGAAAAAATCGGGAAAAAAGTGTTTCACTAGCCAAAAAAATAAAAAAATTTTGCTCGAACGGTGGTTTCACCAATTCAAAGTGACCCCGCTCTGATACCAATTGTATGATTATTGCGTTAAAGGAGAGGTGAATAACACTCATGGATTTCACGTTATTTTTAAAACTCGTGAATAACGGCAACAGAATAAAGATAGAAAGAAAGAAACAATGCTAACACGACCAAGATTTACTTGGTTCGGAGCCTGTGATGACTCCTACTCCAAGGCCCGCACGTGAGAGTACTTTCGATGGGCAATCACTAATAGCTCGAACAACATTACAACTTTGAATTACAATAGCTATAAAATAAAGTTATCGATAACAAAAGAATTAGCAGAAATTCGTTCGTCAATTATTAGAGCAGCGTTTGGGCATCGTTGAGTTGTTTCCAGAGCAGTGCACAAGAATGGAAGATGTTTGAAATGATGTGTTTGAGGTGCTGGTCGAATCCTTCTTTTACTACCCACTCTGGGTGGGTAGAACCTCCCTCGGGCTCCCTCACAGGGCTGATGTGGCGTGCTCTCATCAAAACTTGATCTGACAAAAGTTATCCATCTCCAAGCACCCGGACCACCACCAGACGCCTGGACTATGATGTAGGTCCGCTAGTCATCGCACTCCAGCTCACCATGCCGATCAACTTTAGGTTGTTCGGGTGCTTGGAGCAACTCTGGGTGCCCACATGGGGGCGCCTCTTTGCTGAAACCTTCCTGGGCTCCCGGAGCAACTCCGGGCGCTCCGACGACCTCTGGGTGCCCGAACCACCACCGGGCACACGGACCACCTGTGGGCGCCCAACCAGTTTTTGTTACCAATTTTTTCCTGTAAAACAAGGTTAGGATAGGCAATAATATATAAAGAACAATAAGTTTTGATAGCCTTCAGATTGTCCGATCCTGACTTTGAGTTTCACTGAAACTCCAGGTCGGACTGACGCTTACTGTTCCCTCTTCAGAGAACGCGTCCTCGCCTACTCCTCTCAAGAGAAATTACCTTTTGTCAAACCGGTCCTCCAAACCATCTGGACTTTTGCTCAGCGTTCGAGACGTCAGGACTTCATGCTAGACGTCCGCTCTATGACCTGTCTAGTCTTCCACCTGGTGTCCGTGACCCCCAGGATTTTCACTTAGCATTCTCGACTCTAGGTTTTCACCCAACGGCCTCAACCCGCCAAGACTTTACCCAGGACATTTCACCTACCTAGCCTCAATTAGGACTTTCCTTTGCCTAAGATCACTTAGGACTTTCCTGCACACTCAGTTCAACTTGTTAGATAAACAACACAACTTAACTTTGAACCTTTGTCAATATCAAAGCACAAGTTTGATTAGTTAGTGCTTCCAGCACTAGCACTCTCTGCTTCCAAGCCGAGCGAGGAGATGGTCCAGTTGCAAAAGGAAGTAAATTATCAAGTCGAGCTCTTATCGGGTATGGAGCAAGGCATATGGAAGTCTCAACAACTAGTAGAGTCTCAATAGGCGAGCAAAAGAAAACTAGAAATCCTATTGTAGGCCAGCAAGACAAAGCTCCGAGCGAAAAGTGCCATGAGAGCAAAGGTGATCTCCGACCTGACACAAAAAACTGCCTTGTTGGAAGGAATAAGAGTCTCCTAAACATCTGGGTCAGCTGAGCAAATCAAAGAACTATCCACCAAAGATATACTAATCCTAGAATAGCAGCACAACTTGGAAATGTAGGAAGCCCGGCTAGAATCAATGCAGGTCGAGCTAGAATTCGCTAAGTCCGAGTTGCCATCTTACAAGGCTAGGGAGGACAACCTTTTTGAGATTAGGCTAAAAACCTATCTTGAATCTCGAGAGTTTGGCCTAATATTTGGTGATCGAATTGCAAGGATGCTCACCCTTGGAGCTGAAGGGCAGTTCAACAACTACGTGGGGGTGGATACCTCTCGACAAAACCCCCCAGAAGATTTATAAACCAGCAACAACTTTTAAAAGAACTTCCTAAGGATCTTTTAAGCAAATTTGATTAAACATACAATATTCTTTAATGGATGAAGAGAAAAATTGTAATTCAAATGCAAAAGTTGCCTCAATAGTTGTTGAATCATACCTGTCTTTGTGTGTTTTTACCATTTGCTGATATTCCCTTATGAGATGGAATCCAAATGAGTGATCCTCCTCAATAAAGGCCCAATAATACGGAAAACTAGAGTTTAAGCATATGAGTGATCATTATAATAAAGTCAGGCTGAATGATAGACTGGGCGGAGTAATGACACTAAGTGATATAATCATACCAGAAGGAATAATGAGACCTATGTACAAGATGAAATCTGAATGAACATTTCCCCATAAATGATTATCATAATTAAACCAAGATGAATAATAGATTGGGCGGATTAATAACACCAAGCGAAATAATCATGCTAGAAAGAATAATTAGACCCTTGTAAGAATAATTAGACCCTTGTAACTTGGGCGGCATAATAAAGTCATGAGAAATATGTCAGAGTGGTCTGTCAATAGTATACACTTGAGAGTCTGCTCACTTATACTCGAGAGTCTGGAAATTGATGTGAATCCAGAGGCTCGGGATTCTGGGACTTGACGTGATAACACACTCGCTTATAACCCACCTGGAGACTCAGGAGCCAAGGACTTGGCATAAGAGCATGCTCACTTATAACTTGCCCGGAGGCTCTGGAGTCTGAAACTTTATCGCGAGAGCACACTCACTTATAACCTGCCCAGAGGCTCGAGGGTCTAGAACTTTGGCGCGAGAGCACGCTCGCTTATAACTCGCCCGGAGGCTCGGGAGTTTGGAATTTGACGTGAGAGCACGCTCACTTATAACCTTCCCAGAGGCTCGGGAGTTTAGAATTTAGCACAAGAGCATGCTCACTTATAACCCACCCAGAGGCTCGAGAGTCTGGGGCTTAGTGCGAGAGCATACTCACTTATAATCCACTTGAAGGCTCGGGAGTCTAGAACTTTAGCGCGAGAGCACGCTTGTTTACAACCCGCTTGGAGGCTCGGGAGTCTAGAACTTTAGTGCGAGAGAACGTCACTTATAACTCGCTCAGAGGCTCAAGAGTTTGGGACTTGACGCAAGACCATGCTCGCTTATAACTCGCTTGGAGGTTATAGATCTTTTCAGACAATTGCCTGCATTTTCATTAAGTGTAAATATTCAATATATTAAAAGTATACTCTCAAGTCCTATAGGGCTACAGATGATTGGCACTCTAGGGTTGCTCCAAATTTTTTCCGTCCACGTCTTAGAGGTAATAGGAAACTGAGGCAAGCTTTTACAGCACCTTGTATGATCTGTCCCAATGTAGCTCCAACTTGTTAACATCCCTGACTAGCTTAATCTGCTTCCAGACCAAGTCACCAACCTAAAAAATCTTGGAATAATCCTTCTATTATAATTTTATCTCATCCTCTGGCAGTACGCCATTAGCCAGGCTGTTGCCTTGTCTCTGATTTCTTTTATCAAATCAAGCTCCATAAGGTATTGATCGGCATTATCTTCGTTGTACAGTAGACTCCGATTGGACTCTATGCCAACTTCGATCGGGACAACTGCTTCACCACTATAAATAAAATGAAAAAGGGGTATACCTGTTGCTTCTCTTGGGGTGGTGTGATAGACCCACAATACACTAGGCAATTCCTCAACCCAACTTCCTCCAACATGGTCTAACTAAGTTTTAAGCCCTCTAATGATCTCTCTATTAGTGACCTCCCCCTGGCCATTACTCTGTCGTAAGTCACAGAGGTGAAGACTTGTATGATACCATAGCTTGAGCACCACTCTTTAATTTTCAGCCCTAGAACTATCTTTCATTATCTGAGACGAGCTTGTATGGAATTCTAAACTGGCAAATAATGTGTTGCTAGAGGAATTTGATGTCTATCTGTTTAGTTATTTTAGCTAGTGGCTCAGCTTCCATCCACTTAGAGAAATAATCCACTGCTACCAACAAAAACTTTTTTGAGCAGGTGCCATGGGAAAAGGCCCTACGATATCCATGCCCCATTAATCTAATAGGAAGGAAATAATTGAAGTGTTCAATAACTCCATAGGGTGGTGCGGGATATTCTGATGCTTTTAACATGACAAACAAGTGGCTACAAATCGGGCAACGTTAGCCTGTAGAGTTGACCAAAAATACTCAGCCAGTAATATCTTTCGAGCGAGTGATTGGCTACTACATGGTTCCCACAAGAACCTTGATGTACCTCTTGTATAATATACTGCACGTCATTCGGTCCAATGCACTTAAGTAAGGGGCGAAAAGAAGCCCATTTGTAAAGGTTGTCCTCGATTAATGTGAATTGTTTGACTCTCTTTTTGATCATGTATGCTTGCTCTTGGTTGGTTGGTAAACTACCTTGTTGAAGACATGTGATCAGTGGCACTCACCAATCACTTTGTAATTCCAGGTCGGCCTATCTCTCAATGTGAGCTACTAGTAACATTTGTTCCACCGGCTTGTCTAGAGTCCATGGAACTATGGCGGAGGCCAATTTGGCTAGATCATATGTTGTTTGATTTTCTATCCCGAGAATTTTTTGTATAGTTACCTCCGAAAATTTAGCTCTTAGCTTTTTAAATGCCTCCGCATAAAGTTTGAGTCGTTCATTGTTAATCTCAAAATTTCCTAATAATTATTGTGCGGCTAATTGGGAGTTCGAGTAAATTAAGACTCAAGTGGCTCCCGTGTGCTTTGCCTCCTACAGACTAGCTATCAAAGCTTCATGTTTTGCTTCATTATTGGTAGCCCAGTAATTCAACTGAACAAACAACTGCATTATATCCTCCCGAGGTGATATCATAAGAATTCTTATTCTGCTGGCATGCCAGATGGATGATCCATCTATATATATCTTCTAGGTTTCTTCCTACTCAGGGTTTTATATTTTGATTATAAAATCAGCCAAGGCTTGAGTCTTGATGGTTGCTCAGGGTAAATATTGTATATCATACTCACTGAGCTCCGTTGTCCATTTGATCAACCTCCCTGAATCCTCTGAGTTGACAAGCACTCGACCCATAGTACTGTTAGTTAGTACGATAATTGGGTGAGATAAAAAAATAAGAACACAACCTCTAAGCGGCTAAGATCAGTCCGTACATTAATTTCTTGAGTGTGGTGTAGCGACACTCGACCCCCTTTAATAAATGACTTATGAAGTATACAAGTTATTGCTCTTTTTTCTCTTGCCTCACCAACACTGATCCGATATCATGTTTATTTGCAGACAAGTAAACCCACAAGGGTTCGCTTAGTAAGTATAGGCAAGGCGGACAGATAATTCTTCAACTCCTTGAATGTCTTATCGTAATCAGCATCCCATTGAAATTTAGTCATCCGATGGAGAATCTTGAAGAAAGGCAAACTCTGGTCAATCAATCTTGATATGAAGCGGGATAATATCATGATCCACCCAGTCAGCCTTTGTGCTTTCTTTAAGTTGCACGAGGGAGCCATATCCTGGATAGTCGAGAAAGCGCCCGCTCTTAGCTCCGAACAAATATTTTCTAGGATTGAGCTTCAACCCACACTACCTTAAAGTTTGGTAGGTCTCCTCAATGTCAACACAAAGATCGGTTGCTCAGAGAGATTTGATAAGGATATCATCCACATAAACCTCCATATTCCCCCTGATCTACTTCCGGAACAGTTAGTTCATGAGTTGTTGGTAAGTTGTGTCTGCATTCTTTAGTCCAAACAACATAACATTATAGTAGTAAGTGTCTTCAGAGGTTATGAATCTAACCTTTTTCTTAATCTTCCTTAGTGAGCAGGACTTGATGATATACTTGATACACATCCATCAAACATATCATTTCACACCCATAGGTGGAATCCACTACCTGGTCGATGCAAGGCATGGGATAGAAGTCCTTAGGACACGCCTTATTGAGTTCTCTCAAGTCAATACAACCCCTTCATTTATTCCTTGGCTTAGCCACTAGAACCACATTTGCTAGTTAGCTCAAGAACAGTACCTCCTGAATTTAACCATCCTCTAGTAGTTTATCTACCTCCGCTCAGATTATTTTATTTTGCTTAACTCCAAAATTCCATTTTCTTTGCTTAACCAGCAAGGCATCTGGATAGACATGGAGTACATGCTCCATGATCGTAGGGGAGACACCCATGATTTTCTTGGGCTCCCAGACGAAGATGTCATTATTGTGTGTTAGACACACAATGAGCTCTTCTTTGAGTTTTGGAGCCAGATTGGCAGTTATCTCGGTGGTAGCCTCCAGGCGGCCTAGATGAATCTACACTTCTTCTTTTTTTCATAAATGAGTGTCAAGAGTACTTCCTGAATGGTGTTGACCTCCATCCGCTGAATCTTCCAAGCGGAATTAGCCTCTATCTTGACGATGTCAACATAGCACTTGTGTGCCACCAATTGATCTCCTTTAGCTTTCCCGACATAGTTGTCCATGAGGAACTTTATTTTCTGGTAGAAGGTTGATACAACCACCTGAAATTTATTTAGGGCTGGTTGGCCCAAATGACATTGTAGGATAAGGATGTGTCCACCACTATAAAGGTTGATCGACATGCCCTCATTAGGGGCTCCTCCCCTAAAGATATTGTCAACTTTATTTGACCGAGCGGTTGGACCTCATTGCTCGTGAATCCATATAGCAGAGTCACCATAGGCTAGAGCTCACCTTTGTCGATCTACAACTGCTTGAATGCCTATTTGAAGATGATGGTCACCGAGCTATCTATATCGACAAAGGTGCAATAAATATTATAATTAGCTATAATGGCTTTAATTATTAAAGCTTCATCACAGGGTACTTCGATCCCCTCTAAATCTTTAGGTCCAAAGCTTATTTTAGGTCCTCAGTCCTGGAGAAGACAGCAGATGACTATATGGGTCTCTAGTTGACAGGCGTGTGACTTCATTGCTTAGTTGGAGTCTCCACCAGTTGGACCTCCGGTGATCTTGCCAATATCTCCCTAAGCAACATTATTGTGGTTCTCCTCTTGCCGGGTCAGGGGGTGCTCCTGTTGGACTCGGGCGAGAGCCTAGACCCGGTCTCCTTATGGTGGGGGCATTCTTTGACTCTTTCAGCACCATGGTAATCTCTTTATGGTGGTCCATTCAGCCATTGGTGCCAATGACAGTTAGGTGATGGTGAGTGGCGACAAAACCCTTGGTTATCTGCCTGGCGATTCCCCATATTGTAATAATCTTAGGTATCATGGGTGTTCGACTGGTGATATGTGCAAAACCTTCGCGGAGCCCATCAAGGGGGCTCAGGATATCTAGCCGGCTTGGCCTCCACGTGCTACACAATGTAGGGCTACGACTCTTGATGATGAGGCTCAGGTCCTTTATGTGTGGTGGCACTACACCATAGGGTAGATCCATGGATCCGACTTCCCTTTTCTTCAGGAGGACTATGTTGGTGCAACCTTAGGTCAAGGTTGACCTGGTTGACCCGACTCGAGTTGACGTGACTCGAGTTGTATTTTGATGTTTGACTTGGGGAGATTGTCGGTGCAACCTTAGGTCAAGGTTGACCTAGTTGTGTTGCATGTTGATATTTGACACTCGTGAGAGAGTTCTATTCTTGATATGGGACAAGAATAGATGTTTGGGAGATTATTGGTGCAACCGTAGGTCAGGGTTGACCTGGTTGACCTGATTCGGGAAAAGTCCAAGTATGGAGACTTGGCACGGAAAAGTCCAAGTAGGGAGCTTGGCACTGGAAAAGTCCAAGTATGGAGACTTGGCACGGAAAAGTCCAAGCAGGGAGCTTGGCACGCGAAAAGTCCAAGTATGGAGACTTGGCACTGGAAAAGTCCAAGTATGGAGACTTGGCACTGGAAAAGTCCAAGTATGGAGACTTGGCACGGGGAAAGTCCTGGTGAGTGAAGCCAGGCAGTGGGAAAGTCCTAACTGGGATGTTAGGCAGTTGGAAAGTCCTGGTGAGTGAAGCCAGGTAGTGGGAAAGTCCTAACTGGGATGTTAGGCAGTGTGGAAAGTCCTGGTAAGTGAAGCCAGGCAGTGGGAAAGTCCTAACTGGGATGTTAGGCAGTTGGAAAGTCCTGGTGAGTGAAGCCAGGCAGTGAGAAAGTCCTAACTGGGATGTTAGGCAGTGTGGAAATCCTGGTGAGTGAAGCCAGGTGGAAAGTCCTGGTGAGTGAAGCCGGGCAAGGGAAAATCCAGATAGATCAAGGGTGATCGGACATCTGGTGTTGAGAAGTCCAAGTGAGTGAAGCTTGGCATATGGAGTCGGAGAGGGCTCGGTAGCTCGTTCTCCGAACTTGGTTAGAGAGGGCACTCTAAACCTAGGAGTTGGATCGGTCTGCAGACCGATCCAGTGATACTCAGTGTTTCCTGATCGGTCTGGTGACCGATCAGATTCCACTCAGTAGCATACTGTGGAGTTCCTGATCGGTCCACAGACCGATCAGGCAACGATCAGAAGCGAAGAAAGAAGCTCCTGATCGGTCCAGGGACCGATCAGGTGTATGCCTGATCGGTCTCCACGACCGATCAGGAGACGAGTGCGATCAGGTCTCTCACAGAGAGCTGGGAGATCTGGGATCGGTCTGGGGACCGATCAGGACAGAGCCTGATCGGTCCACAGACCGATCAGTAACGATCCACCTCTTCCCTGATCGGTCTGCAGACCGATCAGGGTTCTAGCCGTTGCGACGCAACGGCTAGTTTCTTCGCTGTCTTCTTCGCAGGTATAAAGGGGTCGAGGGCTGCTGCTGCGCAAGAACTTCTTTCTCTTCTTTCTACTGAGCTGCTGTTGTGCTCTTGAGCTTTGTTGAGTTCCGAAGCTTCGTGTGAGCTTCTACGACTGGTTTCCTGCTGTTGTAGGCGTCGCTTGAAGCTGCTGCTTCATCCAGTCGAAGAGAAGGCAAGTAAGCGAAGGTTTTACAGTTGTATTGTATTTTGCTTCTTGCTGTATACTCCTTCTTGTATTGCTTTTGCAAAACTTTGTGGCGAGGTTTCTCCACCCAGAAGGAGTGATTATTAGCCGGTTCTCCGGGGACTCATCCACCGACGGATTGATAGGGCTCGTCCACCTTACGGACACGCCGAGGAGTAGGAGTCTATCTCCGAACCTCGTTACATCGACGCGTTGAGGTTTGATCTTCTTGTTTTCGTTTCTTGTTCTTATTTCCGCTGCGCTAACCCTAATTTGTAGAAAGAAACGCGAACGATTTGGGGCGGCTATTCACACCCCCCTCTCTAGCCGAGTACGAACGATCCCAACAAGTGGTATCAGAGCGAGGCCGCTCTTCGACGGATTCACACCCGTGGGAGCACAAGCTAGAGATGGATCAATTCGGAGAAGACATCACCATTCCACCCTTCTACAACGACAACTTCGCATATTGGAAGGTAAGGATGATGTATTTTCTTAGGACTAATATGTGGAACTGGTTTTGTGTACAAGAAGGGTTTACTCCTCCAATGGATAAAGAAGGAGTGCCTCTAGAGAAGAACAAGTGGACGAAGGAACAAGTCCGCCAATCCACGATCAACAATGAGGTAACTAAAACAATTGAATTTTCATTACCTACTAATGTTTTGTGTAAGATAGGTAAATACAACAATGCCAAGGAGTTGTGGGATAACTTGGCCAAGTACCATGAGGAGAGCTCCACTTCAAGCCATGAAGAGGAGCCTAGTGAGTCAAGTAGCTCACATCATGGAGGGAGCGAATTGGAAGTTGAGGGCTACTCAATATCCAAGGAAGAAGAGGAGGAGAGTTCCTCTTGTTCAAGTTCGGAGCAAGAAGAAGAAGTTTCCACCTCCGGAAGGGTTGAAGAAGAAAGCTCACACCCATCCCCAAACCTAGGTAACTCAAGCATCTCAATTTCAAATAAGTTACATATAATATGCTTTGAGTGTAGGGAGTGTGGACATTACAAGAGCAAATGTCCAAAGAGAGTTAGGAAGACTCCACCGGCACCAAAGGTCAAGGAAGCCAAAGTCCCAACACGCAAAGGCAAGAAGCACATGGTGTGCTTTCAATGCAAGCAACGGGGACACTATAGGAGCCAATGTCCGAAGAGGAGGAAACCTCACAAGGACAAGGGATGCACATCGATAGGGGGAGCTAAGGCAAACCCTAAGGTAACCTCTAAGGTTCATTATTGCAATTCTAATAAAACTCATGCTAGTAGTTTTGTTGCAATTGTTAATAATGATAAGCATGTTAACTTTAGGAACCAATACATGTGCTTAGGAGCTAAACATGTTAGCCTAGATAGGGATACTACTAGGAATGCTAACCCTAGGATTAACACTTCTAAGGTTAAGAAAAACCTAGGTAGAAACCCTAAATCAACTAGACATATGCCTAGGAATACCTCAAGGAAGAGTGATAATTCAAAAATTGAGGTATTAGAAAAGGAGAATCAAGTCTTGAGGTCAAGGCTTGATACCCTAGAAAAGGCCCTTAAAAGTTTAGAGAAGTCAACTCTAGGGCCTAAGGGTCAAAAGTCCAAGGACAAGAAAGGTTTGAGTCACAAACCTAAGTCCCAAATGGTCAAGCCCACATATCATGATGTTCCATTCGATTATGGAACAAAACCTAGGGCTAGGAAGACCAACACCAAGGTCACAAGGGGAGTCACCCCTAGAGTTGATCTTGATGAGTCCCAAATGGCCAAGGCTTTAAAGCCTAAGAGGGTCATTAGGAGGGTTGCTAGGGAAGTTATCCCTAGTGAATATTTAGTGAACCCAATGAGCTCAAGTAGGTATTGGGTTCCTAGGAGCATTTTCTCTACCCCATAGATGGGTTAGAAAGTGTCAACTCCAATAAGAAGGGTAGTTAACCCAACTTTGAGGAAATTGACACTCAAGGAGCATTTTCAAGGTTTTGATAACCTTTGAAAATGAAAAAGAATTATTATTTACTCCTTAAAGAGTAAATTGTGCCATATTTGAAAAATATCGATTTCAATCTTATTTGGCACAATTTAAGAAAACCTAGAGAAATACCATAATTGGGATTTTGGTTTTCTCTAAGGGATATATGGGCAATCTAGGGTTAGATTCTAAGTTAGCTAAGGCTGATACTTAGATAGGGAATTTAGGCATTTTATTTGTGCTAACCTCCCATGGTTGTTTGCCATATGCCATGTCATCATCTCTTGCATTATAATCAATGAAATTGATTTAAGGACAAACATATAATTTGTTATTGAGATCAAATTGATGTTTAGAAAATGCATGAGAACTTAGCCTAAGTTGACCTTAACCCATATCTCACATCAAATTGACTTGAATGTGGTTTGATACACCTTAGATGTGTGTGAGATATTAGGATCATGAGTTAGGATCAAGGTGCATAGTTTTTGTACTTAGATGAGCCTAATTCAAGAAAAGGAGGATCATAGGGAAAGCTTGTGTACAAGTCATGTACATCTAGCCCTAAGATTATGGTCCTAAATTCAAATGATTTTAAAAGCATTTTAAAATTGATTTGAAAAACCTTGATGAAGCTTTCCTAGTGATAGCATTCATCATTGAACATTGTGATACAAAGTTGAGTTAAACTTGAACTTTTTCAAAGTTTTTGAACTTTGTATCAAGATTGAAAATGGAAACTATTTTCATAGAAAATTATTTTTCCATGATAGTATATGGTATGAGGAGTGTATCCTCAAAATTTTACGATTTTTGGAATTTTCTGGAATTTATTAGGAGTTTCTGAATTTCGGGAAAATCGAAATCTGATTTCAGAGTGTGGATCGGTCACCGGACCGATCCGGAAGTTCTGATCGGTCGGTGACCGATCGGTGATGATCCGGCGATCGGTGAGCGTGGATCGTCCTGGGACCGATCCAGGGATTCTTATCGGTCGGGACCGATCGATCGTGCGGTTCGATTTTTCAGTTGTTGGTCCGAAATTTCAGGAAGTTGGGTTTGTGGATTTTTAAGGTTTGGAACTCTCAAAGACATTGTTGGTGCAATGGTCAAGGGGGAGTTGACCTCTAGGGGGAGTCTTACCTAATTGTCAAGAGGAGTTGACTTTTAGGGGGAGTTTGTACTCCTTAAGACTCTTGAGGATTAGTGATATGGGATTATCACTAAGTTGATTGTTGAGTTTAGTATCAAGGGGGGAAATTAAGAGTTTCAATGAAAGGTATGGGACTTTCATTAGGAAGAAACTCTTGACCTTGATACTCTCCTTTGTCTTTTTGATGTGTGTCAAAAAGGGGAGAGTATTCATTGGAGAATTATTGGAGAACCCAAGTTAGGTTATCGGGTTAACCTAAGCTAGGGAAAGAATGTCAAGGAATGTTCAAGGAAGAACATTGGAATTCTTTTTGATGTGTGTCAAAAAGGGGGAGAATTATTGGAGAGCCCAAGTTAGGTTATTGGGTTAACCTAAGGGGAGAATGTCCAGAGAATGTTCAAGGAAAGAACATTGGACATTGGAAGATGATTGAAAACCTAAGTTAGGTTATCGGGTTAACCTAACTTGATTATGATTTTGTCAAACATCAAAAAGGGGGAGATTGTTGGTGCAACCTTAGGTCAAGGTTGACCTGGTTGACCCGACTCGAGTTGACGTGACTCGAGTTGTATTGTGATGTTTGACTTGGGGAGATTGTCGGTGCAACCTTAGGTCAAGGTTGACCTAGTTGTGTTGCATGTTGATATTTGACACTCGTGAGAGAGTTCTATTCTTGATGTGGGACAAGAATAGATGTTTGGGAGATTATTGGTGCAACCGTAGGTCAGGGTTGACCTGGTTGACCTGATTCGGGAAAAGTCCAAGTATGGAGACTTGGCACGGAAAAGTCAAGTAGGGACGGGAAAAGTCAAGTATGGAGACTTGGCACGGAAAAGTCAAGCAGGGAGCTTGGCGAAAAGTCCAAGTATGGAGACTTGGCTGGAAAAGTCCAAGTATGGAGACTTGGGAAAAGTCCAAGTATGGAGACTTGGCACGGGAAAGTCCCGTGAGTGAAGCCAGGCGGTGGGAAAGTCCTAACTGGATGTTAGGCGGTTGGAAAGTCCAGTGAGTGAAGCCGGTGTAGTGGGAAAGTCCTAAGCTGGGATGTTGGCGGTGTGGAAAGTCCAGTAAGTGAAGCCGAGTTGGGAAAGTCCTAAGCGGGATGTTAGGCGGTTGGAAAGTCCCGTGAGTGAAGCGAGGCGGTGAGAAAGTCCTAACTGGATGTTAGGCGGTGTGGAAATCCTGGTGAGTGAAGCCGGTGGAAAGTCCGGTGAGTGAAGCCGGGGAAGGAAAATCCAGATAGATCAAGGGTGATCGGACATCCGGTGTTGAGAAGTCCAAGTGAGTGAAGCTTGGCATATGGAGTCGGAGAGGGCTCGGTGGCTCGTTCTCGAACTTGGTTAGAGAGGGCACTCTAAACCTAGGAGTTGGATCGGTCTGCAGCCGATCCATGATCCAGAGTGTTTCTGATCGGTCCGGTGACCGATCGATTCCACCGATAGCATCTTGTGGAGTTCTGATCGGTCCACGACCGATCGTGCAACGATCGAGCGAAGAAAAGCTCTGATCGGTCGGGGACCGATCGGTGTATCTGATCGGTCTCCACGACCGTCGGAGACGAGTCGATCGGTCTCTCACGGAGAGGAGATCGATCGGCAGGACGATAGGCAGGCTGATCGGTCCACGGACCGATCGACGATCCACCTCTTCCCGACGGTGCGGACCGATCGAGTTCTAACGCTGCGCGCGGCTAGTTTCTTCATTGTCTTCTTCGCGGTATAAAGGGGTCGAGGGCTGCTGTTGCAGTACTTCTTCTCTTCTTCTGAAAGTTGTGCTCTTGAGCTTTGTTGAGTTCGAAGCTTCGTGTGAGCTTCTACGACTGTGTTGCTTGTTGGGCTGCTGCTTCATCCAATCGAAGAGAAGGCAAGTAAGCGAAGGTTTTACAGTTGTATTGTATTTTGCTTCTTGTATACTCCTTCTTGTATTGCTTTTGCAAAACTTTGTGGCGAGGTTTCTCCACGGAGGAGTGATTATTAGCCGGTTCTCCGGGGACTCATCCACCGACGGATTGATAGGGCTCGTCCACCTTACGGACACGCCGAGGAGTAGGAGTCTATCTCCGAACCTCGTTACATCGACGCGTTGAGGTTTGATCTTCTTGTTTTCGTTTCTTGTTCTTATTTCCGCTGCGCTAACCCTAATTTGTAGAAAGAAACGCGAACGATTTGGGGCGGCTATTCACACCCCCCTCTCTAGCCGAGTACGAACGATCCCAACAGACTACACCTCTTTGACATTGATGTACTCAGTTGCTCAACCGAGTAGATGGTCGAAATCTCTGGGGGATTTCTGATGAGGGAGCGAAAAAAATCATTGTCTGCGAGCCCTTGAGAAAAGGTGCTCACCAGGATCTCTCCGAGGTGGCCGAGGTGATATTCATGGTCACTTGATTGAACTTCTTGATATAGGCCCTAAACGTCTCTTTGGGTCCCTGTTTGAGCTAAAAGAGTCCCGGGGGTTTTGTGGTAACGGCATTAGCTAGAGAAATGATGAAGAAAAATCTTGCAGAAATCCTTAAACAGTAGATGGATTCAGCCGATAATCACTTAAACCACCTCTGTGCTAAGCCGGAGAGTATAGTGAGGAACACTCGACACTTAATTTTGTTTGTATATTAGTGAAGGAGGATGGCATTCTCAAACTTGAGAGGGTGGTCTTCGGGGTCAGTTAACCCTCTATATTCCCCCATCGCCAGGGGTTGATAGTGCTTTGGCAATTTGTCTCCCAATATCTCTTGGGAGAACGACATACTTGCCCATTCGGGAGAGACGTTGACTCTCGAGGTTTTTCCCTTGCACATATCTTGCATGGGTGCATCCCTAGTAGATGACACTTGGGGCCTTTCTCCAATCCATTTCCCCTAACAGAGTGTGAAATAGTGCCCAGTGGTGTGCTATTGGGGATGGCAACATAGGCAGTAAGTTGACTGGCAGGATGAGTTGTTGCATAAATCTAGCAACTAGTGAACCTAGCCTAGCCTTCTACTCGTGTCCTTTCGGTATGAGGACCCGTCCTAGCGGCATTCGGATCATGTGGCAACATGCCAACGGTGGTTGCTTGTTGCTGTTGCATCATCTTTTGAGCCCAAGTTGTGACTAACAGCTCAAAATCTTCTTGAGACAAAAGTGATGGTAGTAAATCATCCAGCTTCTTCTATCTCTACTCTTCAGATTAAGGTGAAAGCTTCCACATATGACACTAAATTTGATCCTATCTAAAAATTGGAGAGATGGTATGCTGGGCAGGTGGCGATGTGGTTGACTGGAAGAAGACTTCACGAGGGAGAGAAGATGACGAACTGGAATAGGAAAAGAGCTTCGAATACCTTTCTCTACTTTTCACACACTTAGGAGAGTAGACAAGATGTCAGTGTCCAAAAACTAGGGAATGAGTCCCCGACGAAGGCCCTCCAACGCTCAAGTTAGTACGATGTCCGAGCAAAATGGAGAGAAGAGCAGTGGGATGTGTGCATGTAACTGCTATCAAAATATTCATATGCAAGGATATGTCACGTACCTTACCAACGGAGAGGACTCCCCTTTATATACCACCTCTCATAACCTCCGCAATCACGATGTGGCAGAGAATGTAGGACTGTTAGGACGGCTAGAAGGGGGGTTGAATAACCCTAAAATCAAAAAACAAAATACCCTTCTCGACTTTTCAAACCAACACTTGAAGAATAATAAAATAAACAGAAAATAAAAAACCAAGGCACCGGCTTTGACTTGGTTACAACCGGGGAGGTTGTTAATCTAAGGAAGATGATCGCACTATTATCTCCTTCAGGTGGAGAAGCCTCTTTTATAGCAGTGTAAGCATAGAAAGAGAGAAGCTAATCTAAACAGTGGAAGCGCACAAGTGTTGTTACAATTTCTGAATTGGTTGAAAAGCTTCTGGACCAAGGCTATATTTATAGCCTTGGTCAGGGCACCTGGAAGGGTTCCGAGCGCCCTGGGGGGATAAAACTTTATCCTCCAACGTTCAGATCGAGATTGACTCGATCTGGTTAAACTTCATGGTCTGGGCGCCCAGAAGGGTTTCGAGCGCCCCGGGCTAGTCCGGGCGCCCCGGACTGTTCCGAGCGCCCCGGACCCCCAAGTCAATAACTGTTGACTTTTCTCCGTCGAGACCTTTGCTTCGGTTCGGTCCGCCTCGGTCCGGGTCTTCTACTCTGGATCCGCTCACTTGGGTGATTTTTGCCATCCGGAAAAGGGCTCACCCGAACCCAACTTCCGGTCTTCTCGAGCAGGCTTCCCTCCGGCTTCTCGTCTCTTGGAACCACCGCGTATTTCCTTCTCATCCACCAGCATACTCATCCGCAGTCTTTGTCCCTCGGTCGCACCCCGTGCCGACCTTCTCGCTAGCTACGTCTCTTGCTCCTCGAGCAATCTTCCGCTCCGGCTTTCGTCCCTCGGAACCACCGCACGCTTCCTTCTCGTCCGTCGGTGTATTCTTCCGCAGCACCTCGTCCCTCGGACGCACCGCATGCCGTCCTTCTCGCTAGCTGCATCTTCCGCTCGAATACCTGTGCTCCTAAGCTCCTGCACACTTAGACACAAGGTTAGAAACACACAAGACCTAACTTAACTTGTTGATCACACCAAAATAACCTTGGAGTTCCAACAATCTCCCTCTTTTTGGTGTGAGCAACCCAAGTTAAGCTAGGGTAAAAAATAGACATAAAATAAACTTAACTAAATTTACAATTAAGTGTAAAAATAAAACAAGTTAAATTTTGGTCTACCTCCCCCTAGACTTATACTTTTCCTTCTCCCCCTTTGATCACATAAAAAATGAGGTTCTAAGAAAAAAATCTAAGGGTAAAAACTTAGAAAATTATGAGATCCTTAAAAATAATAAATATTTTTGTAATAATAAATAGTTTCTGTAAAAAAAATTAAGTAAATTTTAAGAAAATTTTCTAAGTAAAAAAATTCTAACTTATACAGTTTTGCAAATATATATATATATATATATATATATATATATATATTTTTTTTTTTTTTTTTTTTTGAAAATTTTTCTAAAAAAAATTTAAGCAGAAATTTTCAACTTTTAACTTAGGAAAAAAAAATATCTTCTGCAAATTTTTCTAAATATAAAAGAGAAGTTTTCTAAGAAATAAAAAAAACACTCAAAAATTTGTCTAAGTTAAAAAAAAAAATTTAAGACTTTGCAAAAATTCTTTTTGGGAAAAAATCCTAACTTAAGATTTTTCATGTAAAAGTATTTTTCTAAGTATAAAATTATTTTGAAAAAAATGTTTGAAAAACTCTAAAATCATTAATTAATTCTAATATTAATGATTTATTAGTAAGTTAATTAAACATTTATTTCAATATTTTGGCTTCCAGGTCATGGCAAGGCACTAGGCCTTCTTGGTTATTGGAGCAACAACCACTTCCTTAGACAATGCCTCATAGAAAAATTCACTGTTTAATTTTCTCACTAATGGCGCTAATTTCGTTTAAACTTTAGACTAAGCAAGATTTAAGAGCCCAATATAGGTTTCAGCCTACTGGATTAACTAAATGTTTCTTAGGTACATATTTTCTTGAAATATTCCTAATTTATCCCGGGTGATATCTATAATTCCAATTTAAATTTTTAAATTTTCTAAAATTAGATGAGCATGCATGGTTTTTCAAATTATCTACTTGAATTTTCAGATCTTTATTTTCTGATTTCAATTTCTCATTTTCTAATTTTGATTTGTCTAATTCTTCTAAGGGACAAGATTTAGCCAAAATTATTTTTAAAATTTTAAACTCCTTTTCTAATTTGCAACAGTCTTTTGTTAATAGTTTAACAAACTTAAAGAGTTTATCGGGAGGAAGTGATCGTACCTCACTTACCTTGTCGATCTCATTATTCGTTTCTCCCCCTGAACTGCTGCTTTCTTCCGACGTGGCTCCCCCTTCATCGATGCTCTCGATGCTCATTTCGGAAGAGCTTGACTCGCAATCGTCGTCTTGATGACTTGCCATTAGCGCAAGTTCGGAGAATGCCTCGACTTTCGACTCCGACGACGTATCGTCCCACATTGCTTTTAGGGCCTTTCATTTTTGGATAGGCTTCTTACCCTTCTCCTTGTCCTTGTTCTTCAGCTTGGGGCAGTTATCCTTGACGTGCCCTTCTTCGTCGCAGTGGTAGCAGCGGATCGTCCTTTTCTTTTTCCCCTACGGATGGTTAGTAGATATAGATTTACAAAGCTTCTTGAATCTTCTTACCATCATTACCATTTCCTCGTCATCGAGAGAAGATTCCGACTCAGGTTCGTCTCTCGAGATTTGAGGGCGACGTTGTTCTTGGGCTCCTTCGAACCTGCACATCTTGATTCGTGCTCTTCAAAAGTCGAGAAAAATTCTTCTAACGAAATCTTTTCTAAATCTTTAGAAATGTAAAAGGCATTTACTAATGATGCCCATTTGATATTTCTAGGAAAGGAATTCAAAGTGTACCTTAGCGAATCTCGGTTACTTACCTTTTCTCCAAGATTTGAGAGTCCGGTGATGATCTCCTTGATTCTCGAGTGCAGGTGCGTAACCGTCTCGTCTTCCCCAAGTCGCAGGCTAGTGAGCTGATTGCGAAGTAGATCTCTTCTGGCGAGCTTGGCTTCGGACGTCCCTTCATGCAGCTCAAGGAACTTCTCCCAAATTTCCTTTGCTGAGTCGTAGTTCCTGATCCTGTTGACTTCTTGAGACGGGAGAACACTTAGCAGATGGTATTCTGCTTTGCCGTTCGCCACGAAGTCGGCCTGCTCCTTTTTCGTCCAATTGTTTTTCTCCTTATCTTTCGATGTTGTAAAACCAAATTCCATTGTAAGCATTAATTCAAAATCGGTGGTAAAGAATACCTGCATCAGCTTTTTCCAAGTGGTGAAATCCCCTTCGAATTTCGGTGGGTGGATGCTTGGTTCGGCCATCTCGTTGCTTCGTTCGGCGGTTAGTCCTCCTGAAGCGCCTCGGCTCTGATACCACTTGTAGGATCGTTGGGCCGGCTAGAAGGGGGGGTTGAATAGCCCTAAAAACAAAAAAAAAAATACCCTTCTCGACTTTTCAAACCAACACTTGAAGAATAATAAAATAAATAGAAAATAAAAAATCGAGGCACCAGATTTGACTTGGTTACTGTTGGTGCAATCGACCCAAGTTTGATCGGTACGATCATAATTTTGATGTGTGTGTCAAAGAGTTTAAGTTACGCTTTAATATGTGTTCGATATGTGTGTTTGAGTCTTGCAGGACTTGGTGAAACACATATGAGGAGCTTGGTGCAACTAAGCTTGGGAAGCTCATCCTAGGGCTTGGATCCTTGAGTCAGTGAAGGATGGTGTGGAAGGCATCCGAGGGACCACCGGACAAGGAGCAACGGAGTGGAGCCGAGGGAGTGGACTTCAAGGCAACGTGAAGGATGGCACGGAGAGGAGCCGTGGGCTCGGGTGCATCTGAGGGACGAAGGTCGAGGAAGAGGACTTCAAAGGCGACTCCGGAGAGGATAAGGGTGTATGTGCAGTCTTAGCAGTGTATGTGCAGTCTTAGCAGTGTATGTACAGTCTTCCCAGTCGACTGCGTAGTCGACTGGCAGCGAACAGAAGCATTCTGTTCGCTCAACAAATAGCTACCAGTCGATTGGTAAATAACCGTTGGTGCTGTAAAGTAGTCATTGCCTACCTCCAACTATAGCACCAGTCGACTGATGGTTTTGTCAGTCGACTGGTGCCGAGATGAGTTGATATGATGATCAACTCTCTCCTCTTATTTATAGGAAGCTTTGGGGCTTGAAGGAGACTACTGATTATTGTTGAATCACTCCTTCTCATTGCCCAAAGCTTCCAAGTCTATTCTCTTCCTCCTAAACCTAAGTTCATCTTGTAAGAGGAAGAGAACCTTGTGAGAGGTTGTACTCCACCGAAATGGAGTAAGAGCTAGCTAGAGATTGTTGGGGATTGATCCACCGAAGGATCAAGGGTTCGTCCACCTCAAGGACACGTCGTGGAGTAGAAGCAAGCAATCTCTGAACCACGTAAAGGATTTGTGTTAGCGTTTGTTCTTTCTTGCTTGTTTTTATTGTTTTGTTTAGTATATTCCACTACTCACTAACACCTTGTAGAGAAGAAAGCGAATTGGGGGTGACCTAGCTATCCAACCCCCTTCAAGCCGGCCATCGATCCCTAAAAGTGGTATCAGAGCGAGGACGCCCTTCAATGGACTAATCGTCGAGAAGAGCACTTCATCAAAATGGCCTGCTCAAACATTCAACCACCCAAATTCGAAGGGGACTTCTCTTGGTGGAAGAAGAAAATGGAGGTATTTTGCAATACCGATTTTGACATTATGCTAATCATGAGAAGTGATTTTGAAGAGCCCAAGGATGAACGCAATGAGACAATCAACATAACAAGATGGACCAAAAGGCAAAAAGAAGAGCATCTAGCAAATTCCATGGCAATGCATCACCTACTACATGTTCTTCCACAACAAGAAGTAACAAGAATTGGGAACTATACAAGTGCCAAGGACTTGTGGGAAAAGCTAGTGGAGCTTTATAAAGGGACATCAGAAGCAAAATTGGAAAAAAGAGACCTCCTTCGAACTCAACTCAACAATATCAAGCTTGAGAAAGGAGAAAAGGTATCAATTTTACATTCTAGAATTAAAGAAATTATTAATGGACTAACAAGTGTAGGTGAGATACTTTCAAATCGAGACATGATGATGAAAGCCCTAAATGCTTTCCCAAGAACCACAACTTGGAGCTCCATTGTAGATTCATACTACATATTAAAGGACCCAGAGAAATCCTCTCTAGATGAACTCTTCTCAACAATGGAGCTTCATGAAACAAGAGTTGAAGGATTAGATAGAGAAGCTCATAGATCAAGAGGAGTAGCCCTTGTGGCAAACAAGGGAAAGGGAAAGAAGAAGATATCTTCATCACCACCATCTTCCGACTCCGAAGAATCAAGTGCCTCAATGGATAGCGATCAAGAGGCATATATGGTAAGGAAGATGAGAAAGACATTTAAATCTTTTTCTTCTAACAAATCTCGTGCTAGGAAAAGTTCTAGAAGCAAAAGTAGGACAAGGAAGATCGTTTACTATAATTGTCAAGGAGAATGACACATGTGAGATGATTGTCCTCTCTTAAATAAGAAGGAAGGGAAGAAGAAGGAGGAGAAGAAGACAAAAGAAAAAGGAAGAAGGCTCAAAACCTAAAAGCAACATGGGATCATCCATCATCATCATCGGAGGAAGAAGAGTACCATGTAGTCAATTTTGCTCTAATGGGAATTGATGATGTAGCCTCCACCTCATCCGAAAATGAAGAGGAAAAGAGCTCAAGTGAAGATGAAGAAGGGAGCCAAGTGAAGGGGGAGGTCAAACATCGGATTCGGACTTCTCGATAAGTGAGGTATATAATCTTCTGCCCCATGTTTTAATTAAAGTTATTAAAAGCACAAATGATGATTTGTTTAAGGTCAAAAGGAAAAACAAATCTTTGAAAAATGATATTTGCATGCTTAAGGAAAAATTAGAATCCATGTCTATTAAGGACAATGATATGCATGCTTCTTCTACAAGTTCATATGATTCATGTTTAGAAGAGGAAAATAGGAAATTAAGGGAAAAGGTAGAATATCTTACCAATGCCCTTAGAAAATTTAAAATTGGCTCTAAAACCCTAAATATGATTATTGAGAGCCAAAGGACAAGTTTTAAGAAAAATGGGTTAAGATACGATTAACCCAACAATGAAAAGACCTACCATTGTCTAATTGCTAGGGGCAATCAAAAACTAAAACTATAGATAGAAAATGGATCCCCAAGGAATATTTGATTAACCCAATTAGAAAGAACCTCTATTGGGTACCAAAATCAATCCTCAAGGGTTAGAGGATTTTGGGTCAAGTCAACCATGATAATCATAATTCAAATCCTTGAAAAATGGTTGACTTGAGACCTTAAGGGGAAGAATATTTGGTTAGCCTTGATAGAAACTCATGATCAAGATGGCTAAGTAGAGGTTACCTTTATCTCACAATGACTTGCACTATTTTCAAATCATAAATATGAGATGATAGGATGATACGAATAATTCACTTATGCTTATGGCATTTTGATGAGTTATGAAATATATCAAATTTTTAGTGATCATAGGCCAACTATGGGGAAAGCAAATGTTTAATTAATGGGCATCTTGCCCATAGATCAGATTTGGACATTTCAAATGTTTTGAAAATAATTCTATGTTTTATTTACTGTAGTATAGTTATTTTGAAACATATGAATTCAAAACTAGGGTTTAATTTGATACAAACTTGAGTGATTTTCAAGGTGTTTGAATTTTTATCAAAACTTCAAAAATATGATGAATTTTCATGGAAACATATTTTTCCTTGTTAAAGAACATTATAAGAAATATGTGTTCAAAATTTCATGATTTTTTGAATTTTCTAGAATTTTTTATGCATTTCTGAAGTTAGCTTCGGAAGGCTGAAATTCATATCAGTAATGTGCCAGTCGACTGCGACAGTTAGCAGTCGACTGGTATCTATTTTCCAGCACCTTCAAGAGTTGGTTTTGGGTCATTTTAAGTCCACATTGATACCTTGGTATGTGTACATGTTTGGCACAACTTTTGATGGTGTCAAAGGGAGAGAAATTGGAATGTTTAAGTTAGAAACCTGTGTGCAAAACTTGAAAATTAAGGTTGAAGAGCAAATGTCAAGGTGTTAAGGGGGAGCTTGGGTATTATCCTTCATGTTTACATATTGCTTTTAATTTTCAATGTTATTATTTATGCCTAACTTAAACATATTGCCACACATCAAAAAGAGGGAGATTGCTGGTGCAATCGACCCAAGTTTAATCAGTACGATAATGGTTTTGATGTGTGTGTCAAAGAGTTTAAGTTAGGTTTTAATATGTGTTTGATATGTGTGTTTGAGTCTTACAGGACTTGGTGAAACACACATGAGGAGTTTGGTGCAACTGAGCTTGGGAAGCTCATCCTAGGGCTCGGATCCTTGAGTCGGTGAAGGATGGTGTGGAAGGCATCCGAGGGACCGCCGGACAAGTAGCAACAGAGTGGAGCCGAGGGAAGTGGACTTCAAGGCAACGTGAAGGATGGCACGGAGAGGAACCGCGGGCTCGGGTGCATCTGAGGGACGAAGACCGAGGAAGAGGACTTCAAGGGCGACTCTGGAGAGGATAAGGGTGTATGTGCAGTCTTAGCAGTGTATGTGCAGTCTTAGCAGTGTATGTATAGTCTTAGCAGTCAACTGCGCAGTCGATTGGCAACAAATAGAAGCATTCTGTTCGCTTAGCAAACAGCTACCAGTCGACTGCTAAAACATGCAGTCGATTGATAAATAACTGTTAACAGACCGTTGGTGCTGCAAAGTAGCCGTTGGCTACCTCCAACTGTAGCACCGGTCGATTGATGGTTTTGCCAGTCGACTGGTGCCGAGATGAGTTGATATGATGATCAACTCTCTCCTCTTATTTATAGGAAGCTTTGGGGCTTGAAGGAGACTACTGATTATTGTTGAATCACTCCTTGTCATTGTCCAAAGCTTCCAAGTCTATTCTCTTCCTTCTAAACCTAAGTTCATCTTGTAAGAGGAAGAGAACCTTGTGAGAGGTTGTACTCCACCGAGAAGGAGTAAGAGCTAGCCGGGGATTGTCGGGGATTGATCCACCGAAGGATCAAGGGATCGTCCACCTCAAGGACACGCTGTAGAGTAGGAGCAAACAATCTTCGAACCACGTAAAGGATTTATGTTAGCGTTTGTTCTTTCTTTCTTGTTCTTATTTTTTTGTTTAGTATATTCCGCTACGCACTAACACCTTGTAGAGAAGAAAGCGAATTGGGGGTGACCTAGCTATCCAACCCCTCTTCAAGCCGGCCACCGATCCCTATAAGTGGTATCAGAGTGAGGGCGTCCTTCAACAGACTAATCACCGAGAAGAGCAGTTCATCAAAATGGCCGGCTCAAACATTCATCCACCCAAATTCAAAGGGCGACCGAATATCTAGCGGGAAGTCTAGATAGGTTGAAGAGCTGACCGAATATCAGGTGAAAAATCCAGATAGGTCGACGGCCTGGCCGGATATCTAGCAAACTGGTAAGTAAAGGTAAGTCGCTGGAAGAGAGTGACTAAGTGAGGACGCGTCCCGGTTGAGGGAACAGTAGACGTCGGTCTAGGTTAGGTCCATTTTGGATCCCTAGTCTGAAACCTTAACTAGTTCCTAGTCTTGGGAGGACAAGAACTAATTACTACTACTCATTATTATTGCACTAACACTTGTCTTATAGGTCATTACTTGGTTTATTGGACTAACGTTCTTTTGCAGGACAAAGGAACAAATTTGCCTTTGGATGAACAGTGTCCGAAGGCACCTTCAAGCAGCTGAAGGTGTCTTTGTACGAAGGTGTCTTCCATGGCTATGGAAGGTGCCTTTCGTAGGATGAAATTTGGATGAAGTCTCGAACAGAGGCCGAACTATTCGGGATCAACTTTCTCAAGTTGGAGGCGCCTTCAATGGGTATGGAAGGCGCCCTCAATGCCCTATATAAGGCAGTCTCAAGGAAGCTTTAATACAGGACACATATACGAGCTACTACGCATCCATTTGAGGTTCCGACTACTCCGGACTCCTGCTACAACTCTGCTATGAAGTTACTATGCCTGAACTGCTCTGAGGGCTTCTGATCGTGGTCGGCAGACCAACATCGACACATGAACAAGCTACTTAATTCCCTAAGTGTCGATAAAATTTTTATTGTACTTAAATTCTTCAAACGAGAAGTGCAGTCTATTGCACTTCTCCAATCATCTTTGTACTCGATTCTCTCTTCCGGAGGTACTGGAAGAGGTTTTTAGTAGATTACCCATCGATAGGTCCATGGGACCTGGGTCTTAGAGTAGGAGTCACCAAAAGCTCCGAACCAAGTAAAACTACTTGTGTTTTCTTGTGTTGTTCTTTTTAGTTTTTTCGCTGCGTATACTTTGATTTCAAAATGAGAAAACAAGTTTTCAAAAATCATGTGATTCAACCCCCCCCCCCTCACGTGCATATCTATCCAACAACGGGAACCTGAGATCTCGAAATCTGGCAGAATTTATAAGGGAAACATCTCTTCTGTATGTGTAAGAGATGAGCATGCTGAGTTGTGTAAATTTGAATGACGTTATTACCGACTAGCTATATAAAAGAGGACTGACATGTGAAAAAACCCATAAGGTTGACCGGTCATATACTGTAAGACATGTACTAAGTGGGAATCTGGGTCCCTTTATTCCGATCGGTTATATGTTGTAAGACTTGCACCTCCAAAATATTAGTTTACCCAGATGGGTAATTAGGATTAGTCTAAAAAGGGACAAAAGTTTAACTTGACCTACGGTACTGGTGAAGTTTTGGATGATAGTAAGTTATGAAAACTCTGTCTATGCATGTCTAAGAAGATATGACTTCGACATGGTGCATTTGACTTAGTTGAACTTGTTGGGCCGGGTAAGCTGGTTGGAGAGGGTTGAGTTGCCTGAAACACTTAAAACAAAAACGTCTTTCTCCTCTTTCAACTTAGATTAGCAGTAATAGTATAAAAATAAACAATGTGAAACTAAAAAAAAAAAGAGACTCAGAATTTACTTGGTTACAATTAGGGTGGTTGTTAATCCAAGGCAGATGAAAGCTCACTAAGAATCTCCTTTAGTGAAGGTGGAGAAGCCTCTTACACACACTAACAGCTCAGACTATTGATAGGAAATGAATACTCAAGTTGTTACATATTTCCTAGGTCCAGGGGTCTTTTTATAGCCCCTGGAAAAACTTATGTGTAGGCTGAAGGCACCTTCCATAGGGCTGGAAGGTGCCTCCAGCAAGGCGTCAGTGGATAAAGTTTTATCTACTACAACGGCTCGAACCAGCCTAGTCGAAGGCGCCTTCCATAGCCATGGAAGGTGCCTTCCATGATGAGTTGAAGGCACCTTCCATGCGTAAGGAAGGCGTCTTCCATGAAGGCTTGAAGGCACCTTCCATATACAGTGAAGGCGCCTTCCAGCAGAACGCTTCAGCTTCTTTTTCTCTTCCTATCGCTCTTCCACTTGGGTGATTTCGGTCAACCAAAATAAGGTTCACACGAACCCAATTTCGGCCTTCTCCTCGAGCAGCCTTCCTCCCTAGCTTCTTGTCCCTCAGACCGCCGCGCGCATCCTTCTCGTCCACCGGTGTACTCTTCCGCAGCACCTCGTCCCTCAGATGCACCGAGCCCGTCGGCTCTCTCCCGTGTCGTCCTTCTCGTTAGCTGCATCTTCCGCTCGACTTCCTATGCTCCTAAGCTCCTGCACACTTAGACACAGGGATCAGAATATAACAGGACCTAAACTAACTTGGTTGATCACACCAAAAATAATCTTGGGTTCCAACAATCTCACCCTTTTTTGATGTAAGTAACCCAAGTTAAGTAAGGGTAAACTAACCATAAAGTAAAGATAATAAAATTGCAATACCAAGTAAAGATAATAAAATTATAATTATGAAATAAAGTGCAAAAAGATTTTTAAATTTAAATTTAATTTTAAAATTTGAATTGAACTACTACCTCCCCCTAGACTTAATCTTCCCTTCCTCCCCTTTAATCACATAAAAATTAGGGTACTAAAAAAATCTAAGGGTAATTTTTTCAAAAAAAAAAATTGAGATTTAAAAAAAAACTTATCAAGTTTTTGACAAAAATTTGGAAATAATTTTGAAGTTTTTGACAAACTTTAAAAATAATTTTGTTAATAAATAAAAAAAATTGCAATGTCAATATTTTTAGAAACTTTAAGTTTTTTTAAAAAAAAAATCTAAGTAAAAAAAATTGAGTAACTATTTAAAACATTAATTACAACTAAATATTTTATCTGTTAGTCAATTAAATATTTTATTTCATTAATCGGCTTTCAGGCTATGGCGAGGCACTAGGCCTTCTTGGTTATTGGAGCAACAACCACTTTCTAGACAAAGCCTCTTAAGGAAATCAAACATTTATATATTTTACTCTCTGAAAGCCCTAAGTCCAATTTTACTTAAATTTATACAAGTTTTTGGAACCCAGTATAGGTTCCTTCCTATAGAATTAATCAAGAATTTTCGAAGCACATAACTTTTAGAAATTTTTCTAATTTGACCCCTATGAAATCTAAGATACCAACTTAGTCTTTTAAAATTTTGAGCTTGAACAGTTAAACATGTATAGTTTTCTAAGTTTTCTACTTGTGTCCTCAATTTACCATTTTTAATTTTAATTTTTCAAAATCTTCTAACAAACAAGATTTGGGTAAAATTATTTTTAATTCTTTGTTTTCTTTTTCAAGTTTGCAACAGTGTTTAGTTAATAATTTAATAAATTTAAACAACTTATCAGGTGGAAGAGACTGTACCTGACTTACCTTGTCAATCTTATTGTTTGTAGCTCCCCCTGAACTGCTACTTTCTTCTGTTGACGCTCCCCCTTCATCGATGCTCTCGATGCTCATTTCGGACGAACTTCCTTCGTGTTCTTCTTCTTGATGACTTGCTATAATAACGCAAGTCTGGAGAAAGCTTCGACCTCTGATTCAGACGACGTTTTGTCCCATGTCGCCTTTAGGCTCTTGTATTTGTTCTTTTAGATGGGCTTCTTGTGCTTGCCTTTGTCCTTCTCATTGATCTTTAACTTAGGGTAGTTGTCTTTAACGTGCCCTTCTTCATCACATTGGTAGCATATGATTATTCTTCTCTTTCTACCCTACGGATGGTTAGATTTTCTAGATTTAAGTAATTTTTTAAATCATCTTACCATCATTATCGTTTTATTATCGTCGAGAGAGGACTCTGAATCTTATTCGTCCATCTTTGCCTTAAGGGCAATATTATGCTTCGGCTCCTTCTTCGTATCTGCACATCTCGATTCATGGACTTAAAAAGTTGAAAATAACTCTTCTAAGGTAATAGACTCTAAATCCTTAGAGATATAGTAGGCATCTACTAATGATGCCCATTTCGTATTTCTAGGAAATACATTAAGAGCGTACCTTAGTGAATCTCGATTGCTTACCTTTTCTCTGAGATTTGAAAGTCATGTGATGAGCTCCTTAATCCTCGAGTGAAGGTGTGCAATGGTTTCGTCTTCTTCAAATCGAAGGTTGGTGAGCTGGTTACGAAGTAAGTCCCGTCTCACAAGTTTCACCTCCGAGGTTCCTTCGTGTAGTTCCAGGAATTTCTCCCAGAATTCTTTTACGGACTCATAGGCTCCGATCCAGTTGACTTCTTGTGACGGTAAAATGCTCAACAGATGAAACTCTGCTTTGTCGTTTGCCATGAAGTTGGCTTTTTCCTTCTTCGTCTATTGAAACTTTTCCTTGCCCTTGGGTGCTTCAAAACCAAATCTCATTATTAATAATAAATCAAAGTTTGTTTTGAAAAATACCTCCATTCTCTTTTTCCAGCTCGCAAACTCCCCCTCGAACTTTGGTGGGTAGATGCTCGGTCCGGCCATCTCGTGTGCTTCGTTTGACGATTAGTCCTCCTGAAGCTATTAGGCTATGATCCCACTTGTTGGACCGGGTAGGCCAGCTAGAGAGGGTTGAGTTACCTGAAACACTTAAAATAAAACACCTTTCTCCTCTTTCAACTTAGATTAGCAGCAATAGCATAAAAATAAATGATGTGAAACTAAAAGAAAGAGACTCAGAATTTACTTGGTTACAACCGGGATGGTTGTTAATCCAAGGCAGATGAAAGCTCACTAAGAATCTCCTTCGATGAAGGTGGAGAAGCCTCTTACACACACTAACAGCTCAGACTATTGCTAGGAACTGAATACTCAAGTTGTTACATCATTCCTAAGTCTAGAGGTCTTTGTATAGCCCTGGAAAAACTTATCTACAGGCTGAAGGCACCTTTTATAGGGCTGGAAGGTGCCTCCAGCGCGGCACCGATAGATAAAGTTTTATCTACTACAACGGCTCGAACCAGCCTGGTCGAAGGTGCCTTCCATAGCCATGGAAGGCGCCTTCCATGATGAGTTGAAAGTGCCTTCCATGCATAAGGAAGGTGCCTTCCATGCACAGTGAAGGCTCCTTCCAACAGAAGGCTTCGGCTTCTTTTTCTCTTCCTCTCGCTCTTCCGCTTGGGTGATTTCGGCCAACTGAAATAAGGCTCATCCGAACCCAATTTCGACATTCTCCTCGATCAGCCTTACTCCCCATCTTCTCATCCCTCGGACCGTCGTGCGCGTCCTTCTCGTCTATCGGTGTACTCTTCCGCAGCACCTCGTCCCTCAGACGCACCGAGCCTGTCGGCTCTCTCCCGTGTCGTCCTTCTTGCTAGCTGCGTCTTCCGCTTGACTTCCTGTGCTCCTAAGCTCTTGCACACTTAGACACAGGGAACAAAATATAATAGGACCTAACCTAACTTAGTTGATCACACCAAAAACAACCTTGGGTTCCAACAGAACTAACCCATTACGGATCCTAACTAGTTAGACCAAGGTTTTGTACTAAGTTCAATGGATAGGACTATTTGAAAACCCTCGAAGGTATGGTTACTCTAATTATGTTCAGATAACTCACCATAGTCCAGAAGTTTTTTCAAAGAATGCATATTTGTTGAACCAAAGTCAAACTTGAATCTAACATAAAGTTAAACCAAACCCTGAAATTGAACTTAATTCATCTCAAAAAATCATAAGATTCCCTAATTGAAAATATAGATTGGGTGAGATGACTAAGGTAAAATATTTAAATTAAAATTAAATTAAATAATAAATTAAAAATTAAAATTACTTCGAAATCTTAAAATTTAAATTTAACTTAATCTATCCAATTAATAAAGAAATTCCTACCTTTTTTAGGAAACAAAGTAGATATTGGACAATGGATGTTCCAGACACATGACTGGAGATCACACTAAATTCACTCAACTAACATACAAAAGCTTAGGAACAATTACCTTTGGGAACAACAGTAAACTCAAGATAATTGGGATAGATAATATCAAACTCAAAACTGACTTTATTATTAAAAAATTATTATTAGTTGATAACTTCAAATATAATCTACTTAGCATTAGTCAACTGTGATTCTAGATATAAGGTTAGGTTCTTATCTTCTGAATGCTTAATCAAGCACTTAGATAACCCTAAAATAAACCTAAAAGGGTTTAGGAAGGACAACATCTATGCAATCAATCTAACTGTCTTTTCACTTAAGTGCCACCTGACACAAAAAGAAGAAACTTGGTTATAGCATAGAAGAATGTCCCAGGCAAACTTTAGAAACTTAACCAATTTAAATGGTTTAGTTAGATGCTTACCAAAATTATCCAACTTAGATGCAATAATTTGTAATGCCTGTCAACAAGGAAAACAAACCAAATCAACTAATCAAACTCAAACTAACTCGATACTTGAATTATTGCATTTGGACTTATTTGACTCCCATGTAATCAAATCCATAAATGGGAATCTTTATTGCCTAGTAATAATAGATGATTACTCTAGATTCACATGGATAAAATTCTTAAAAAATAAAGATGAAACATTTGTAGTCTTTAGTAATTTTTGCAAATAAACTGAAAATGAGAAAGACAAAAAAAATAAACGAATAAGAAGTGATTGTTGGTGCAATCGACCTAGGTTTGATCGGTACGATCATGGTTTTGATGTGTGTGTCAAAGAGTTTAAGTTAGGCTTTCATATGTATTTGATATGTGTTTGAGTCTTGCAAGATTTGGTAAAACACATGAGGAACTTGGTGCGGCCAAGTGTGGGAAGCTCATCCAAGGGCTCGGATCCTTTAGTTGGTGAAGGATGGTGTGGAAGACATCTGAGGGACCGCAGATGAGGGGCAATGGAGTGGAGTCAAGGGAAGTAGACTATGAGGCAACGTGAAGGATGGCACGGAGAGGAGTTGTGGGCTCGGGTGCATTTGAGGGATGAAGGTCGAGGAAGAGGGCTTCAAAAGCGACTCCGGAAAGGATGAGTGTGAGTGAATGTAAGGTACCAGTCGACTGGTACTTGGACCAGTTGACTAGTCCAAATTCACAAAGAGTTGTGCTTGTCAGCTGTGAAGACCAATCGACTGGTGTTGGCACCAGTCGACGGGTACATAGTCGTTAGCTGGATCACGAATTCTGCGGAGTGTCGTTGGCTATGGCCAACGGTCACACCAGTTGACTGATGCATGGATTAGTCAACTGGTGTTGGGGGTTGAGTTAATATGTTGATCAACTCTTTCCTCTTATTTATAGGTATCTTTGGGGCATGAAGGATATTACTCATGCTTGTTGAATAACTCCTAAGTCTTTGCCCAAAGCTTCCAAGTCCACTCTTCCTCTCTAAACCTAAGTTCCATCTTGTAAGAGGAAGAGAGCTTTGTGAGAGGTTGTACTCCACCGAGAAAGAGTAAGATCTAACCAAAGATTGTCGGAGACTGATCCACTGAAGGATCAAGGGTTCATCCACCTCAAGGACACGTCGTGGAGTAGGAGCAAGCAATCTCCGAACCACATAAAGGATTTGTGTTAGCGCTTGTGTTCCTTCTTGTTTGTTTTCATTGTTTTAGTTTATTCCGCTTGCACACTAACGTCTTGTAGAGAAGCGATTGGAATTAGAGGTGACCTAGCTATCCAACCCCCCCTTCTAGCCGACCACCGATCTCTAACAAATGGTATCAGAGCAAGGACGCCCTTCAACGGACTCATCAACGAGAAGAGCACTTTATAAAAATGGTCGGTTCAAGCATCCATCCACCCAAATTCGAAGGAGACTTATGTTGGTGGAAGAAGAGAATGGAGATATTTTTTGAAACCGATTTTGACGTTATGCTAATCATGGAAAATGATTTCGAAATGCCTAGGGATCACAACAATAAGATACTCGAGAAAGCAAGGTGCAGCAAGAAGCAAAGGGGAGAACATTTAGCGAATTCAAAAGCAATAAATCATCTACTAAGTGTCCTTCCCCAACAAGAAGTAACAAAGGTTGGAAACTATTCAAGCGCTAAAGAATTATGGGAAAAACTAGTGGAGCTTCATGAAGGGACATCAGAAGCGAAATTAGCAAGAAGAGACCTCCTTCGAACTCAACTCACTAATATCAAGCTTGAAAAAGGAGAAAAGGTATCAATTTTCATTCTAGAATTAATAAAATTTTAAATAGACTAACAAGTGTATGTGAGACACTTACAAACCGAGACATCATAATGAAATCCATCAATGCTTTCCCAAGAACCTCAACATGGAGCTCAATTTTAGACTCGTTCTACATTTCAAAGGATCTAGAGAAATCTTCTCTAGATGAGTTCTTCTTAACAATGGAGCTCCATGAGACTCGGATTGAAGGATTAGATGGAGAAGCCAATAGATTAAGAGGAGTAGCCCTTGTGGCAAACAAGGGAAAGCGGAAGAAGAAGAAATCTCCACCCCCACCATTCTCCAATTATGAGGAGTCAAGTGCCTCAATGGATAGCGATCAAGAGGCATATATGGCAAGGAAGATGAGAAAAGTATTTAAATCTTTTTCTACTAACAAATCCCATGCTAGGAAAATTCAAGAGGCAAGAGTAGAACTAAGAAGGTCATTTGCTACAATTTCCAAGGAGAATGACACATGAGGGATGAATGTCCTCTCTTGAAGAAGGAAGAGGAAAAGAAGAAGGAAGAGAAGAAGAAGTCAAAAGAAAAAGGGAAGAAGGTCAAAAACTTAAAGGCAACATGGGATGATCCATCGTCGTCAGAAGAAGAAGAGCACCATGTATCCCATTTTGCTCTAATGGGAATTGATGACGTTGCCTCCACCTCATCCGAAAATGAAGAAGGGAGCTCAAGTGAAGAGGGAGGTCAAACTTTAGATTCGGACTTCTTGGTAAGTGAGGTATACAATCTTCCTCCCCATGTTTTAATTAAGATTATTAAAAGTACAAATGAGGATTTGTTCAAGGCAAAAGGAAAAAATAAATCCTTGAAACATGATATTATTTGCCTTGAAAAAAAATTAGAATTAATGTATTCTAAGGACAATAATTTGCATGCTTCTTTTTCTAGTTCAAATGATTCATGTTTAGAAGAGGAAAATAAGGCTTTAAGGGAAATGGTAGAATACCTTACCAATGCCCTTAGAAAATTTAAAATTGGATCCAAAACCCTAAACATGATAATTGGGAGACAAAGGGTAAGTTTCAACAAAAAGGGTTTAGGGTATAAGGAATCCAACAATGAAAAAGCCTATCATTGTCTAATTGCTAGGGGGCAACCCAAGACAAAGACCATAGATAGGAAATGGATTCCTAAGGAGTATTTGGTAAATCCAATTAAGAAGAACCTCTATTGGGTACCAAAATCAATCCTCAAGGGTTAGAGGATTTTACGTTAAGCCAACCATGGAAATTATAATTCCAATTTTTTATGGTTGACTTGAGACCTTAAGGGGGAGCACTTAGCTTTGATAGAAATTCATGATAAAGAGTGCTAAGTAGTGGTTACCTTTATTTTATCTCACAATGACTTGCATTATTTTCTAAATATAAATGTGAGATGATAGGATGATACTCATAATTCACTTATGCTTATGACATTTTGATGAGTTTTAAAATGTATCAAATTTTTGAGTAATCATAGACCAACTATGGGGAAAGTAAATGTTTAATTAATGGACATCTTGCCCATAGATCATAGTTGGACATTTCAAATGTTTTGAAAATAATTCTATGTTTTATTTATAGTGAATAGTTATTTTGAAACATATGATTGCAAGATTGGGTTTAAAATTGATGCATAGTTGCATGTTTTTGAGATTTGGTCAAAATTTCAAAAATACTTTGACTCTTCATGAAAACATATTTTTCTTAGTTAAAGGACATTTAAAGAAATATGTTTTCCAAATTTCATGATTTTTTGAATTTTCTAAAATTTTTTATGCATTTCTGAAGTTGACCGCAGAAGGCTGAAATTCAGTTTTAGAGTGTACCAGTCGACTGTGTCAACTACTAGTCGACTGGTACCAGCTTTCCAACATTCTGTTACTTTCTGAAATCAAATTTTTTGGTCAAAATTTGGTCAGACTTGATGCCATAGAATGTATGATTGTTTGATGGAGTCAAAGAGGGAGAAATGGATAGGTTTAAGTTAGAAACCTTTATTTCCATACTTGTGGTGCAAAACTTGAAAATTAAGGTTTAGAGTATATGTTAAGGGGGAGCTTGGGGTTTAAGCTTCATGTTTACATATTGCTTGTAATTTCCATATTGTTATTTATGTCTAACTTAAACATATTGCCACACATCAAAAATGGAGAGATTATTGGTGCAATCGACCTAGGTTTGATCGATACGATCATGATTTTGATGTGTATGTCAAAGAGTTTAAGTTAGGCTTTCATATGTATTTGATATGTGTTTGAGTCTTGCAGGACTTGGTAAAAACACATAAGGAACTTGGTGCGGCCAAGTATGGCAAGCTCATCCAAGGGCTCGGATCGTTAAGTCAGTGAAGGATGGTGTGGAAGACATCCGAGGGATCGTCGGACGAGGGGCAATGGAGTGGAGCCGAGGGAAGTGGACTTCAAGGCAACATGAAAGATAGCACAGAGAGGAGCCGTGGGCTCAGGTGCATCTGAGGGACGAAGGCTGAGGAAGAGGGCTTCAAAGGCGACTCCGGAAAGGATGAGTGTGAGTGAATGTAAGGTACCAATTAACTGGTACTTGGACCAGTCGGCTGGTCCGAATTCATGAAGAGCACAGAATGCTTCTGTGCTTGTCGGCTGCGAAGACCAGTCGACTGGTGTTGGCACCAGTCGACTGGTACATAGCCTTTAGCAGGATCGTGAATTCTGCGGAGTGTCATTGGCTATGTCTAATGGTCACACCAGTCGACTGATGCATGGATCAGCCGACTGGTGTCGGGGTTGAGTTGATATGTTGATCAACTCTTTCCTCTTATTTATAGGTAGCTTTGGGGTATAAAGGATGTTACTCATGCTGGTTGAATAACTCCTAAGTCTTTGCCCAAAGATTCCAAGTCCACTCTTCCTCTCTAAACCTAAATTCCATCTTATAAGAGGAAGAGAGCTTTGTGAGAGATTGTACTCTACCGAGAAGGAGTCAGATCTAGCCGAAGATTGTCGGGGACTGATCCATCGAAGGATCAAGGGTTCATCCATCTCAAGGACACGCCGTGGAGTAGGAGCAAGCAATCTCTGAACCACATAAAGGATTTGTGTTAGCGTTTGTGTTCCTTCTTATTTGTTTTCATTGTTTTTGTATATTCTGCTTGCGCACTAACGTCTTGTAGAGAAGCGATTGGAATTGGGGGTGTCCTAGCTATCCAACCCCCCTTCTAGCTAGCCACCGATCTCCAACAGTGATAATGGTGGAGAATTTAAAAATAATAACTTTAATCTATTTTGCCTTGAAAATAGTTATCATCGCGAATTTTCATGCCCTAAAACACCCCAACAGAATGGAATAGTGGAAAGAAAGAATAGAACTCTACTTGAAGCCTTTGGGACAATGCTAAACGAATATCAACTTTCAAAATATTTTTGGGTAGAAACTGTTAGTACAACATGTTATGTACAAAACTGAACCACGATAAATAAAATCATAATAAAACTTTATTTGAACTTTATTATAGTAAAATATCCAATATCAAATATTTAAAGTATTCGGGTGCTCAGTGTATATTCTAAACATAAGAGAACACTTAGGTAAATTTACCTTAAAAATAGAAAATGAAATTTTTATGGGTTATTCATTAAATAGTAGAAGTTACAGAGTATATAACAAAAACACTCTAAGAATTGAGGAAACCATGAATGTAAAATTTGAAGAATCCAACCAAAACTTGGAACAAATCTCGATTCAAACAATCGACTTTGTTCGAGCTAATACTAGTCAAAGGGGAGTAAGTGAAAATATAAGTCATAAATATGAAGAAGAACATCAACTTCAAGAGAAAGAACCTACTATAACCATAAGAGCTATCCAATTGATCAAATAATTGGTGACCCGAACATAAGAGTCCAAACTAGATCAACTTTTAGAAATCTAAGTTAAATTTTTTTAATCTCTAAAATTGACCCCAAAATGATAGAAGAATCTCTACTTGACCCAGACTGGATCATAGTCATGTAAAAAGAACTTGCCCAATTTGAGAGAAATAAAGTCTGGGATTTAGTACCACTATTTGATAACAAAAAGGTGATAGAAATAAAATGAGTATTTAGAAATAAACTAAGTGAAAGTGGGGAAATAGTTAGAAACAAGGCTAAACTAGTGGCTAAAGGGTTTAGTCAAGTAGGACTTGACTATGATAAAATATATGCCCCGGTAGCCAGACTTGAGTCCATTAGAATGCTATTTAGCTATGCAGCTCATAAAGGATTTAAGCTTTATCAAATGAATGTTAAGTCTGCCTTCTTAAATGGACTAATAAAAGAAGAGGTTTATGTATGTCAACCGCCCGAGTTTGAGAGTCTAGATCATCCTGATCATGTCTTTAAACTTAAGAAAGCCTTGTATGGTCTTAAACAAGCACCTAGGGTCTGGTATGAGAAGTTGACCTCCTACATAATTTCCAAAGGATTCAACCAAGGAAAAATTGATCCAACACTATTTGTAAAATCAATCAAACAAGATATCTGTATAGCTCAAGCATATGTAGACGATATAATCTTTGGTTCAACCAATTCATAATTTTTACAAGAATTTATAACCCTAATGGAACAAAAGTTTAAAATGAACTTAGTAGGTAAACTAACTTAATTTTTAGAGTTACAGATTAAATAAACTAGTGAAGGAAATTATGTTTATCAATAAAAATATAGCAAAGAATTACTTAAAAAATTTGGAATAGAAAATGCCAAAGAAATAAAAACACCAATGGCAACTAACATAACCTTAGATAATGATCCAAATGGAAAACTCGTAGACCTAAAATACTATAGGAGTGTAGGCAACCTCATATACTTAACTACAAGTTGACCTGATATTTTATTTACAGTTAGTATGTGTGCTAGATACCAAACCTGTGCTAAGGAATCTCACTTAACTAATGTAAAAAGAATTTTTAGATATCTAAAAGGAACACCAAATGTAGGAATTTGGTATCCAAGAACAACTAATTTTGAACTAATAGGTTACTCTAACTCAAACTATGCTAGTTGCAAACTAGATGGAAAGAATACAAGTGGTGAATGTCAATTACTTGGACCATCACTTGTCAGCTGGTTTAGTAGAAGCAACATTGTATTGCCTTATCTACTACTGAGGCAGAATATATAGCAATAGGAGAATGTGTTGTACAATTGTTATGATGATGCACACCCTAAAAGATTTTAACTTAAACTTTAAAAATACAAAAATATTAATTGACAATAGGGGTGATCGCGGATCGGGTCGGTTCGGTTATTAGGATAAAAAATTATCTGGCCCTACTAGATCAGATAATACAATATCAAGACCTATATCTGGCCCTATATCCGACGGTTATTATGTATCAAATTCCGACGGGTTGTCAGTTATTTGGATATCCGACCCTATATCCAATGAAATATAAAATATAAATATAAAATAATAAAAAATAAAATATTTTAAAATGATAATAGACATTACTCATTACACGTTGTAGTAGCTAATTACCAATAGCTGCTACGACGTGTAGCAACTTATCGGCAGTAGCTACTACAACGTGTAGCAGCATATCTGTAGTAGCTACTATAACGTGTAGCAACTTATCGATAGTAGTTTCTACAAGTAGGGGTGATCGTGGATCGGGTTGGTTCGATTATTGGGATAAAAAACTATCCGACCCTACTAGATCGGATAATATAATATCAGGACCCACATCTGACCCTATATCCGGCGGATTTTCTTTTTTTGATTCGGTTCGGGTCGGTATAAGCGGGTTGGTCGATTTGGCGGGTTGACTGCTCACCCCTAATTGACAATATTAGCTCAATTAACTTAACAAAAAATCCAGTGCATTATTCAAGAACCAAACACATCGAAATTAGACACCACTTTATCAGGGATCATGTAGCTAAATGTGACATTGAACTCAATTACATTGAGTCCAAGTCCAACTTAACTGACATATTTATCAAACCTCTCCCTAAAAGTGACTTTAGTAATTTACATCGACAACTAGGAATATGTTCTATAGAATAGGACTATAAAAATAGTTTTCAAATGATTAAGGAAAAACCCTTACCTATATTTTTCTAAAAATTTCCATTTCCTTAGCTTTTCAAAATCAATTTTAGCCTTAATCTAGATCAAATCCATAGAAAGCATGTTCCTATAGATTTAGGACTTGAACATCTCACAAACACATTAGGACTCCCTTGATTATGTATTCCAAAACTTAGAATGACGTGAAATGCATAGGCCCTTTGCCTGGACTTAAGATACTTATATCAGTGCATCAACACAAGTCTGGTCGTAAAATACCAAACAGAACAGTGATCAAGTTAAGTAATCTACTTTTAGTCAAACAATCACTTAACCTGACTAACCAAGTGAACATTGCTATCCTCTAATAGTTAGTTAGTAACTAACGGTTAGACACTTAAGGACAATTTCTAGTTGATCGGATTATTTTTAAATAATATTAGGTTCATGGGAAGAATATCTAAAAATGACTTTCAAAATATTTTTTTTACATCCTTTGAAAAGATGTTTTTTGAAAAAAAAACTCTTTTTCAAAATGCTTACTTTGAAAATCATTCTTAACACATTTTGAAAAATCACATGTTTTAAAAAAAATTCTGATACTTATCAAATCATATGCTTTGAAAAATTATTTTGAAAATTTTTTCAATTTTTGTAAACTACTTTTAAACCAACTTTAAAAGATATTTTTGAATATTTTTTGAAAAAGTTTCATTCTTACAAAACTTAGTCTTCTAAAAGTTTCATCCTTGAAAATTTTTAAAAAGTTTCATTCTTGCATAACTTATTTTAAAATTTCCTTAAAACTTATTCATATTTTAAAAGCATCTTACAAATATTTTCTAAGCTCAAAATTCTTGTCCAAAGTATTTTAAAAAGTTGATAGAGTTTCTTAACAACTATTTACCTTTAAAGTTAGTTGTGTAAAGGTTAGCTTTCAAAACTTAGTATAAATCTTCAAAAGCTTTCCTTTCAAATTTTTTTTTTTGTTGTTAAAAAGAAATTATTATAAGTGTTTTGCAAACTTCGTCTTTCGATTAGTTTGAACAAGTTTTCTTTAAACCCGCCTAATAATTTTGAAATTTTTTTGATGTTGTCAAAATTTCACCACTTTCCCCCATTACTTTACTTAGCATTGTTTTACTCATGTTTTTTTTTTATGAATATCAAAGGGAGAGGGTTAGGGATCAAGCTAGCAAACAAAAGAAAATCAAGAAAATCAGAATAACTTAACCCTAAAAAAATGATCAAGAGAACAAAACCAATTGTCTCAAACTTTTTGTTTCTCTTAAAAATCATTTTTTTCATGCTTATTTTGCATATCTTTTTTCCTAACTGAACTCAGGTTATCATTGCATCAAAAAAGAGAAGATTATTGGTGCAATTTTCATCAACGGTCTAACTTAGGTTTCGATGAATAACAAATAAGTTAAGTTAGGTATAATTGTGATCAAACCACTTTACCAAGTGTGCAGATAGGTCGACGGGTTGACCGGATATCTGGTGAGAAGTCCATATAGGTAGACAGACCGATCGAATATCTGGCGGGAAGTCCAGATAGGTCGACGGACCGATCGAATATCTGGAGAGAAGTCTAGAAAGGTTGACAGGCTGACCGGATATCTAGCAGGAAGTCTAGATAGGTCGACAGGCTGACCGGATATCTGGTAAACCGGTAAGTAAAGGTAAATCATTGGAGGAGAGTGACTAAGTGAGAACGCGCCCTGATTAAGGTGATAGTTGGCGTTGATCTAGTTTAGGTCCATTTTGGATCCTTAATCTGAGGCATTGACTAGTTCCTAGTCTTGGGAGGACAAGAACTAATTACTACTGCTCATTATTATTGTACTAACATTTGTCTTATGGGTCATTACATGGTTTATTGGACTAACATTGTTTTGCAGGACAAAGGAGCAAATTTACTTTCAAATGAACAGTGTCCGGAGGCACCTTCAAGTAGTTGAAGGCGCCTTCGTACTGTTCATCGAAAGTGCCTTCCATGGCTATGGAAGGTGTCTTCCGCAGGATGAAATTTGGACTAAGTCGCAGATAGAGGTCGGACTGTTCGGGATCAACTTTCTCAAGTTGGAGGCTCCTTCAATGGGTATGGAAGGCACCCTCAATGCCTTATATAAGGCAGTCTCGAGGAAGTTTCAATACAGAACACATATACGAGCTACTACGCATCCATTTGAGCTTCCTACTACTTCGGGCTCCTGCTACGACTCTGCTACGAAGCTGCTGCACCTAACGATTGCTCTGAGGACTTCTGATCATGGCCAGCAGACCGACATTGACACACAAACAAGCTACTTAATTCCCTAAGTGTCGGTAAAATTTTTATTGTACTTAAATTCTACAAACGGGAAGTGCAGTCTGTTGCACTTCTTCGATCATTTTTGTACTCGATTCTCTCTTCCAGAGGTACCAGAAGAGGTTTTTAGTGGATTACCCATCGATAGGTCAACGGGACCTGGGTCTTGGAGTAAGAGTCGTCGAAAGCTCTGAACCAAGTAAAACCACTTGTGTTCTCTTGTGTTGTTCTTTTTAGTTTTTCCGCTGCGTATGCTTTGATTTCAAAACAAGAAAACGAGTTTTTAAAAACCACGTTATTCACCCCCCCCCCCCTTTCTCACATGTGTATCGATCCAACAACGGGAACCTAAGATCTCGAAATCCGACATAATTTATAAGGAAAACATCTCTTCTGTATGTGTGAGAGACGAGCATGTTGAGTTGTGTAAATTTGAACGGAGTTATTACCGACTGGCTATATAAAGGAGGACTGGCATGTGAAAAAAATCCATAAGATCGACCGGTCATATGCTGTAAGACTTGTTGTAAGTGGGAATCTGGATCCCCTTATTTCGTTCGTACTTATGACTGATCGGATCTGTGATAAGTTAGATATCCCTTAAACTCGGTCAAATATAGACTACTCGGATATATGATAGGTGTCTTTATACAAGAATTGGACGCTAGATTCTCTAAGTCCGACCGACTCATAGGCAGTCGTCCTCCCACCAAAGGCCTTAGCACTCGGAGAATAATAAAATTTCATGGAGAGTGACACGCTGGCTGTCATCTCCCCTTGGCCTTGACCATCACATTACCTTGACTTTAACTATTACGTCATACCTAAGTCCGCCTTTAACATCTCGTATCACCTAACATATCTCATTTCGTGTATTCATGTTGTCATTTTATCAATCAAATGCATTCCCAATCAAGTTGAATCTAATGAACATTACCTTATCCGACCAATCAAATATCGACACGTGCATTTCAAGAACATCTAATACAATCAACCAAGCGACCATTCGCAAACTTAGGGTTTCACAATGAGCATGTGTGAGTGGTCATACCTGGGGCATCGATTACATAAACTAATACAATGATAAGACCAAATGACCATGATCCAATATTCCATTTGGTTAGCAAGATGACACATTAGTTGTACCATACATAGAACCTCCCTAGCTATCATAGAGGTCTAGCAATGTCTACATGAGATGTTAATTAATGCCCTATTCTTTTCTGCAGTAGCATTGCTCAGTAATTAATATTGAGTGGGGGGACAAGTACTGGACCACAAACAATTAATTGCATAGAATTGAATGGGCACATGCATGGACCACAAACTAGCTCAACTTTTACTTCTAGGGTTTTGCAAACACATGGTCTAGGGTTTACCATCTTTGCATGGGGAATTGACACTAAATCATGTCGCTGAGCATGAGTTTGGGCATGCAACAGCAGTAAGAACCTTAACAGTTAGAATTTAGGGCAACTATAACCATTAAGATTAATTACTGTAAATTTTGTGTCATTTTGACAGGAATGTGTTCAATAGTTAACATCTAATGCCTTGCAGCAGCTGAACCTGACCCTAAACCCTAATCAGCCATGTAGCACTGCAACCCTAAAGTTTTCTTAAACCATGTTTCAGATGTTGAGCATTGAATGGTTCTTATTGAACTAGCTCCAAATAGGACGAATATCCTTGAGGATAAGAACGTCAACTATATATTCATTCTAGATCCTTCTATCTTTAACCTCTCTTTGTTTCATATTTACTATTGCCTTTGTCTTAGCTTCCTCAAGATATATTATTCTATTCCTTACATTATCATTCTTTCTTCCCCTTCTATAGGTCCCTACTGCTTGTGTGTGGGTCATGTGTCACATACTCCTACTGCTTTACCTTTCTTTCTTTCTTTCTTTCTTTCTTTCTATCTATCCATCTTTTGGTAATTTCATGTTTTGTGCCTTTAGTTGGGAAGTCTTCTTCATCTCCAGGTTTGGCAAATTGCACCCTGATGCATGCAACTGTTGTTCAGGTTTTGAGAGGTTCTTCTATTCTTTGATTTGATCTTTTCTTCCTTTTCTTGTTTCTCCCAAAAAGATTTTAACCTCTTTTTTTTCTTTCAATAGGTCAAGGTTTCTTTCATGATTTTTCTGCAATTATTTTCAGTATATAATATTGGTGCTGACCTAGATTCTCATGTGCTCCTTGTTCCCTCAAGCAATTAACTCTCTCTCCCTCTCTCTCAATCTTTAGATGTATGTTTCTCTATATCTCTAGATCTCATTTTCCTTTCCTCAAGAGTTCCACAAGCAGATTAAAAATGTCCTGGGGAACGAGTGAAGCTGCCAGCATGATCTAGCTCTGAATCACCACGACATAAATCGACTTGTCGGTCGGGTTTAGTTTCTGAAGGTTTGATCGTTGCTAGGTCATGCTGTGCCAGCCTCACTCCTTCATTTGTTGGCATGCATGGCCAAAAAGTTGAAGAACAAAATGCCTGAAAATTAATATGTGAGTATTTATGCTCCTTTTTCATTCTGATTAGTTAACAAAAGCTAATCTGATTTTTTATGTGTTTTTCATGATTTAACCAAGTGAAACTAATTAGCATTGGATAGCTTCAGATCCTTGCAGATGGAGAAGAAAGTAAATGACTTAATTACTTTTTCATGTTTAATTTGTTGCTGAGAATTTGATTTATTATTTGCTGATGTTGTCAGTACTAATCCTGGTTTAAAGATACTACATCTCGATCCAAATGTCGACAATTAGCTTCTTGTTTTAGGTTTTTTTTCCTCTTTTTTTTCCGTTTAAATTGTCTTATAATTTTCATGTATAATCCAATGGTACATCTGTAATCAGACTTCTTTTTGAATAGATGTTAACATATGACTTCAAAGGCTATCAATGCAAATAGGATCACTAGAACCTTAGGGTTTGTTCTTGAGGGTTCATAGTAGCACATTGGTTTAGTAAGGGGTTCTTATGCCGAATAAATACTTTAAAGTTTTCATATCCTTCAATTCCATACATCTGGAATTATCTCATGTAATAACCATATCATTGACATATAAGAGGAGGGGCATTTGCCTCTAGGCCATGGTACAATGACAAAACGCTTAAGTAGTTTCCCAAGCACCTATGATTTTAATCTCAAGATTTATTATAGGACATTTTCCTCCGTCTTAGATACCTAAGGGTACTTTGGAAGTAAAGAGATACCATAATAATGTTATTTTTTAAAAAAATATATATTATCTTTCCTTATTTTTACATTTTATTTTAAAAATATTACACATTCAAATGTTAAAATAAATAACTTTTATTTTTTTTAAAATTAAATGAAATCATATAATTGGTCACTATCATTAAATGATCAGATTTCAAATATATTTAATTTGTTTTAAAATTTAATATAATATTATCAATTAGAATCATATTTATGCAAAATATTAAGTTTTAAGATGATATATTTGTAAAATAAAATAAATATATATAAAGTAAATAAGTTCAGCACTCTTATTTATTTATAGATAAAATAACATTTTATACATTCTATTATTTTTTTATTATGTTAATATATTTAAAATATAATATAAATCTAAATGGTTAGAATAATAATATATATAGTTTGGTCCGTAGTTTGTAAAATTACGGTCCGGATCGTAGGATCGTACGATTCGGAAACTCAAAATCGATCCAGGATCGTGCAGAATCGATTTTTATAGTAGGACCGCAGTAGGATTGGAACAAGATCAGAGCAGAATTGAAACAGGATCGGTGGAAGGTTTGAGAGGTCATAACTTTTAATTTTGATTGAACCACAGGGTCTATAATATATCAAATCAAAACTCGTTCAGAAATCTTTAATAAATTTTAAAGTTTATCCTTAACCATCCTATTTCAAACCAAAAAAATATCATTTAAATCCTTTTCAGATGTCCAGAAGATTTTATTTTTTTTATCTTATTAAAGTTTTAAATTATTTAAACATATATTTAATTATTTTTGAGTTAATTTTTTATCAATAATATTGTGACATTTTCCCCCAAAATGATGAGTTTTTGGATGCATATTCTTTAGTAGTGTGTGACATTAACTATTTTTTAGAAGATTATTTATGATATTCATATTTGAATCAAAGGATTCAATAGCTTCTGTTATATACGTTAGGGCTACGTTTGGTTGGGTGTAATGTAATCTAGCTTGTAATGTAATCAAATTTGTAATGTAATCTTGCTTATATTACTACGTTTGGTAATGTAATGTATGTAATCTTTGATTACAAAGGTGATTACATTCTTTTGTTTGGTGTCCATTATTTTTTATAAGGAATGTAATTCATATTATTAAAAAATAACAAAAATATCCTGTGACATCTATCGGCGGTCGTCACACCTCTGCCAGAGTTTGCGGTAGCCATCGGCAACCAACGGCCGGTGATCGGCGGCCGCGGTCGGCCGACGACGGCCGGTGACCGGCGACGGCGGCCGGCGACCGGCGACCGGTGGCGGGCAAAGGTCGACAACAGACTAGGGGTATATTCGGCATTTAAACTTTGGTGAAACAATGACCTCGTAATGTAATCGGATTACATAGCATTTGCTTTGTAATCCAGATTACAAATCTTCACTACCTTTTGTAATCCAGATACATTACATTACAACTTTTAAATCAAACCAAACAAAATAATCGACTTTGTAATGTAATCTGGATTACATTACAAGGTAGATTACATGCTACCAAACGCAGCCTAGGTGTTTTGTTGACTTTTAAATTGAATTATTTATAAATCAAGGAAATTTTTTTGACATTTGTTGACCTTTAAATTGAACTATCTTATAAACCAAGGAAATATTTTTGATTATTATTATTATTTTAATAGAAATTTTATATATTCTTTCATTTGATGATATAAAAATATAAATATTATTACTATGCAAGAATGATAGTTAAATTATAAGTTAATTTAAATTTGTACATGCAGTAATGTAATCTGAGATATTAAGTATAAATTATTACATATATATATATAAATTAGTTATCTATTCATATATAAATGAATTTTTTAAATATTTTTTCTAATTATTAATCATGTATGATAAGATTTTAATGATTTTTAGTAGGGGATTCTAATCGTGATCCGATTCTGACCCTAAATTAATTTTACGTAAAATCATGATTTTATGATTTGATCCAATAAAAAGTTAGATAAATCTGAATAAACTTCAATATTATCAGTTATGGCCTCATTGTCCTGACGATATCATTTTACTCCCGCATAATTTCTAAATTCCAAATTACACCCTCCATTCCTGGTAAGGCACCACCCGGTCAAAGCGCTTCGGTTTGACTCTTTCTACGTCCCCAGCCAGTGGCCACGTTGATGTCCAGGCTCTTGCAAACCGTTCGATCATAGATGGCGATGATAAAGACCGTCAGATCGGGCGTGCAAAATTATGGGCGTGCTTCCCCTCTCTGCTCCTCGAGTTGGCCAAGCAAGCAATCGACATGGCGGCGCAGACCTTGCACCTCCTCTCCACTCCCGCTCGCTCCCCTTCTCTCCCGACGATCTCCTCCGCCAAGCCTGCGATTTTCCCACTCCCCTCGCTCCGCTGCCCCCGACATCGTCCCCTCTCCCTTCGCGCCTCCGCCGCCACCTCCTACCTTCCTGATCTGGGCCTCGTCCCCTCCCACGGAGGCCCCGCATCCATCGATGTCGACGCCATCACCGAGGCGGAGCTCAGGGAGAACGGCTTCCGGAGCACGAGGCGGGCCAAGCTGGTCTGCACCATCGGCCCCGCCACCTGCTCCGCTGACCAGATCGAGGCGCTCGCCGTCGGAGGAATGAATGTGGCCAGGGTGAACATGTGCTACGGCACCCGCGAGTGGCACCGCCAGGTCATCCGAAAGATCCGCCGCCTCAACGAGGAGAAGGGGTTCGCTGTGGCTGTGATGGTGGACACCGAGGGGAGTGAGATCCACATGGGTGATCTCGATGGAGCCGCCTCTGTCAAGGCCGAGGTAAGGTTTATGTTCATAATTTTCTCCTTTGTTCCACTCCCGCATTTAGATAATGCAAGAAATGAGCATCATGAAGCTTTGTAAATGTTTTCTATATTTAGGGGGTTCAATTTCATATGCCTGTTATTCCCTATTGTCATTATGTTCAATCCTTTGCTCAAGAAAAGTGTACTTGTTTATTAGTCAACAATTGGTCTAATAAGCATGTAGACTTTTAAACATGCTTGCAAATCTAAATAAAGTCAATTCGGCAACGTGATGAGTTGAAGAATTTTATCTTTTGGGGATAGATGAAAACTAGAGGAGTAGGGGTCTAATTTGCAGTCATTTGTAAAGAATGAAGGAAAAAATGACTGATTTGTCATTGTATCATCCTTAATATTTTGCATGAAAAAGGTTCACAAGATCTGCATCAAGGATATCCATTGGTATAAACGAAGTGCTTGTCTAAAAATTTTTCTTATCAAATTCCAGACCTCATATGGGCTCATAAGTAACTGAATTTGCAACGTGTTTATTCTTCTTAGTATCATGTGGATCAGATGGACATGCAAAAAGACATCATCTGGCGTGTGCATTTTGTGTATCATCGAGTTTGTCCCATGTAGGTGGAACTAATGGATGGTCCTAGCCATGCAATACAATATTTTTAATCTGTACCATCACCTTGCATGGAATGAGATGCAGCGTTCCTATGCATCATCAATCCATGTACAAACCTGTCAAGCAGAGTTATTAATCCAGAAACGTGCAAAAGAATTTCAAGCCGAATTGTTAATCTATGTTTCATCCTTGCATTTATTTCAAACCAAGGCTTAGGTTCCTTTCAATTTGTTGATTCAACCAGTACATAATGCAAAATAAGTATCAAACTGTAAGCCAGTTCATCATTCTTATTATCCAAAAAATAACTATATGGTCTCAACTCTCAAGTAATTAGTGATCTGAATAAAATCAAAATGATTTTCTAATCCGATTTTTTTCCATGTTGAAAATCTGTAAGGACTAAATTGGTTAATTTGGACTCATGTGACACTAACCTAGTAAACATTCTATCTTATACAGGACGGAGAGATTTGGACATTTAGTGTAAGAGCTTTTGATGCACCACTTCCAGAAAGGACCATCACTGTGAATTATGATGGCTTTGCTGAAGGTTGAAGACTATTTCTTTGTTTCCCCTTTTGATAAGTGGAGGCCATTATATCATTTGGTCTCTCATGTCTACATGCTCCTAATGCAGATGTTAGTGTTGGCGATGAACTTCTTGTGGATGGAGGAATGGTTAGGTTTGAGGTGATTGAAAAGATTGGTCCAGATGTAAAATGCCGGTGCAATGATCCTGGATTGTTGTTGCCACGTGCTAGTCTTACTTTTCGGAGGAATGGAAGACTGGTCCAAGAACGTAATGCAATGCTTCCTACAATTTCTTCTAAGGTTTGTGCATCTCATTGTAGGTGTCCACTCAATTTGCTTACTTGTGGAATTTTATAACTCCAATTATCAGGATATGCATTATGCTCTTACAAGTTTAGAAAAGGTTCTTAAACTTCATTTGTGAGTATATGCATTATGCTCTTACAGGTTAAGAAAGGGTTCTTAAATTGCAAATTAAATTTTAGAGTATGTTTAAAAATGAAAAACATCACCTGATCTATTTGTTCTCAAGCTTGCATTTTGATGTTCATTTGAATCTTACAATTGTCTTAAGTAATTCCTTTATTGATTAGATGAGCAAAATGAGTAGTGATTATCAAAAACAGTCATGAAAACCACCATTAACCTTAGTGGAAGATATTCTCTTTTCTGAGACTGCAAAAAGCACATAAAAGGTTGCCTTTTCAACATCATCATTGGGTCATCTAGGTTTGTTGTTCTTTTGCATAAGACCTGAAGCATTTAAATTTGTAGCAATCTTATGATTTATGAAAACAGATATTAATCTTTGTAGTAGTGTTAGAGTAAATCATATTTTTAAATGATGACATGCAATTGGTCAGTGACGAAATGTTGTGGCGCAATATTTCCTTATAACTGGGACAAGAAAAGCAAAACCATCTTCAGAGTTTAGCTGATATTTTTGTTTGTAATCAGATCTAGATAAGTGAAAATACTGATACAAAGATAGGTGATATACTGGCAACAAAAATTAACTACTGAATTACCTCTGTCAAAATTCATTACTAATCTGCATCCTTGTGTTGATGGCATGGCTATGTGCAGGATTGGCTTGATATTGACAGTGCAATATCTGAGGGTGTGGACTTCATTGCAGTTTCCTTTGTCAAGTCTGCAGATGTCATAAATCATCTCAAGAGCTATATAGCTGCAAGATGTCATGACAAGTAAATAGGAATTTTTGCCCTTTTCCTCTTTCTTTACATTCTTTGCTTTTTAGTTTTTCAAAAATGTATTTCTTTTTATTCTTCTATAGACCAAGTGCTACTAGCTAATCTTTTTAAACTATATAGATGATCAAAAAAGCGTTTAGGCTTTGCCCTTGGATCCAAGACTTGGAACTTATGGCTCATTATAGATTAGCAAATGTGATTGAGAACATTTGTACATGCTTGTTTCTTCCGTATTCCTCAACTAAAATTCACTTGTGCAACTCAACCCCCCTCCTATGATTTATTTATTTGTCTTCATGTTTGTGTTAAAATCCTGTGATATAAGTTTCACCTATAGGTTCTTACACCTCATCATTATCATCAACCGGTTTTGCTCCAACTACAACTCACTTAGATTTCTGGTACATATTTGTAAATTGCACAATTGTATCTTTTCTTTATGAAAAACAAAATGTTCCATTTAAGTTTCAGTGGTTCAGTATAAGTTACAATGATCGATGCCTTTGATGATCATTATTTTTAACATTGGTGAAACTTTACTGGTTAAAGGATTTACATTAATATACATTGAGAACGCTTTTCCAGACTTCCATGACTGAATACCTTGTTGGCTTAATGATTCTGGTACTAAAAAATATTGAAAAGTTGGAAGAAAGAGAGGTTAATGCAGTATCAAATATGAGTCTCCATTCATTTTTTTTATGAAAATAATAGAGAGGATAAATGTCAAATCGGTAGATCTGCTGAGCAAATTTGTGCCAATGCATGGACCATCGAATTGTCAAATAGGAAATCTTCATGGGTAGAAAACTCCACTCCCAGTGGTTAGAGCATTTTCATGTCAAGGGTGAATGAGAATTTTAAAATGTTAATCTTTCTAATGAAGCATGGCTTCGTAGTCAGTCAATTTCTTGTCTTGAGTAATATTGTGTGCATAAGTATGATGCAAGTGCCACATGTTCATTTTTCATAGCATTAATATTAGTGCATTTTCACTAGTATCTAGTTTCCTTGTCTCCGTGTATCATGGAGGATGAGCACTGTAAGTGAGGAAGAGAATTGTACTAGAAAGATCAATCTTGAAGCAAAACCAACTAAGTATATTTTGGGAGTGTATCAGGTGTGCATTGTTTTGATAAATGTTAACTTGAAGCATAATCTATATCGATATAGCTCTGTTATAAAACAATAATACATCCTTATGTGATAGCTTATACTGCATATTTCAGTGAAATTGCGGTGATCGCCAAGATTGAGAGTTTTGATTCGTTGAAAAATCTAGAAGAGATCATCAGTGCATCAGATGGAACAATGATAGCCAGAGGAGACATGGGTTCTCAAATTCCTCTAGAAGAAGTCCCTTCGGCTCAGCAAAAAATTGTTAAGTTGTGCCGTCAGCTTAACAAACCTGTAATTGTAGCTTCTCAGCTTCTGGAATCTATGATCGAGTATCCAACACCAACTAGAGCTGAAGTTGCTGATGTGTCAGAGGCAGTTAAACAGAGGGCAGATGCTCTGATGCTCTCAGGTGAGTCAGCTATGGGCCAGTATCCAGATAAGGCATTAACTGTGCTTAGAAGTGTAAGCCTACGCATTGAAAGATGGTGGAGAGAAGAGAAGCGACGTGAGGGGATTGACCTTCCAGATATTTCATCTTCATTTTGTGATAAAGTTTCAGAGAATATATGTAGTTCAGCTGTCACAATGGGTAATCATTTTCACTTTCAATTTGCCTATTTCTTTTCATCTCGACTTCAGTGGCCATCTCAATTTTATTTCTTGGATATTTATTCATGCATCTACTGGAGTACGATAAACTAATTATTAATTTTATTAAAAAATTTTATTTTATGTAGTTTATAGTTCTAAAAGGTGGTATAGGGAGCCACTAAGACTGAAATAAAAGGGGGGGCTGCTTTGTTATAGTGATGAAGCGGTTCCCTTTAGGTGGCTATTAAAAAAATGACTCAGATGATTTGCCTAGGTAGCCTAGAGATTCACATGGGCAGACCAAGTGGCCTATGTGAGTTCATTAACAAAAAATGGTTCACTTAAATAAAGCCTTAATTATCTGAATTCATAATGCCCTAATTGATTAATGAGTTTTATGTCTATTTATAATTTGTTTGATTGGATACATATTGCTATGCACTTAAATGTTTTGTGATGTACTATCCTTTTTTTATTGCAATGTGAAGTATGACGTGTTTTGTTACTGTTACGTCTTTGTTTAACAATTGTGACTGTTCACTATAAATTTATTTTAATTAATTGATTAATTCATTGTGTTAGATACATGTGTAAGTGAGTTTTTCTGTTGATATCAATCTTTGATATATTATTTGATATTGACTGCGTAGGTCCTTGACTATTGCCTCAGCGTTATATAGTGGGTTGCCCATCTATCAATTACCGTTTTGAACCTTGATTTGGTTCACAACCGTATTGACATTTGACTTTTGTTTCACCCTGGGTTCAATTAAGAGACGAGTTATATTATATAATTCCTCGGTGAATATCATACTTGAGTGTAAAATCATACTTGGTTATACAAAGGGTACTTAGGCAGACAAATGGAACATTTTGTTAGATTATGTGGATTGCTCCTTGAGACTTTTTTTGGTTTTGTTTTGTTTCAGCAGAACACATGAAAATCCGTTACTACATAGTAGTTTTAATATCAAGTTTTGGGTCTAAAATTTAAAATTTATGCTAAATTAGAATGTGAGAAATTCTAAAATGACTATCGGATGATGGAAGAGACTTGAATATTAATTTTTATTAAAAAAATGTTGGAAGCTAATTTGCAAGACAATTTTGGGCCATTCAATATCACCTTTCCCTGCAAATTTATGTACAAATTACTCCCTTCACATAACCTGGGATGGGCCGTGAGGGGGGTCTGGTGAGCGTAATTATCTTTTGCTATAATTATGTATAAATTAGTTTAACAGTCGGCTATAAGCTGTCTCTATGATTTACCTCCCTTCACATAACCTGGGGACGAGTTGTGAGGGGTACTTGGGTGAGCGTAATCTCCTTTTGCTACAATTATGTACAAATTAGCTTGCAAGTTTAAAATTCTAAACTCGTACAAGATTATGGTAGGGAAGATCCAACTTAGATATCTAATATTTATTCAAAGACAGTCAGTTTACCTTTAACGAGTTTTGTGTTTAAGATTGTTCTTGGGTTAACTTTTGTTGATTTCGTTGATTGTGATTTGCAGCTAACAACTTGGGAGTTGATGCACTCTTCCTCTTTACAAGGAATGGCGAAATGGCCTCACTGCTTTCACGGTGTCGCCCTGATTGTCCAGTGTTTGCATTTACACCTTCAGCATCAGTTAGACGACGACTGAATCTTCAGTGGGGTCTGATTCCATTTCGTCTTAGTTTCTCGTATGACATGGAGAACAATCTAAGTCGCACTTTTTCTTTGCTCAAGGCCAGAGGACTGATCCAACCTGGTGATTTGATCATTGCACTGTCAGATACATTGCAGACTATTCAAGTGATGAATGTGCCGTAGGAAGAAATTCACTTTGATTTTTTTTTCCGACTATTTATGACCAGAGCCAGATTACTACAAGCGAAGTGCAGAATTCTTGAGTTTCTAATTTTGTACCTTTTTCCAGTCTATCATGTGAACTAATTTACTAATTCTCTTTCTCTGCAATTTGTCTAGTTTCCATTTCCTTGTCCCCCCCATGTCCCATAGTCCTCTCTTGTTTTGTTTGTCACGTCCATTACACAGCCTACTATTATTATTATTATTATTATTATTATTATTATTATTGAAGGTGAGCGGTTCGCTCACTAGAAAAATCTGGAAGCACTCGTAGTAGTGGGCCTAATAGCCAACCTCTATAGCTACGAGTGGGCCTAATAGCCAACCTCTATAGCTTTTCCTCCATTGTAGAGTTGTATATGCTTGCTAATTGTGTAATCTAACTGTGCACTGTCTTGCAGAGTTCATCACAAGGTATATTTGTATAAATAGATAAGGGTTGATTTTTGATAAAATCGGTAGGAAACCCCTCTTATATAGTTACCTGTTCAATTTTTTAATTTATCTTTTGATAGATAGATAGTTGTGAGGCTAACCGTTTGGAGGTGTTGAGGTAAATGCATGACTTTTGACAAAAATATGTACCATGCCAAGGGTAGCTTGCACTGCCCCTTGTTTGTTCTCACTTGCTTGTGTCGGTTCCTTTTTAACTTTTGTGGAAATGATCCAAGTGTGCTTGGTTTTGATGTGCTTGATACTTTGCCACACTAGAAAAACATATGAGAGGCCAAAAAACAGTACAAAGTTTTCCAAACATTAAAAGGACTTCAAAATCTCACAGTGCCTCTATGAACTGGAAATCCCAATGCTGTAGGTGCTGAACCATTCTGAATTCTAGTGTCTCCATCATGTGCCCTGCCCTACCCTACCCTGTTCGAAACCCCTTAAGAATTTCATAGATTCTCATGTCAACCAAAGATGTTTCCTCTTACTCAATAAGCCACCACACTGATGGGAATCCAACTAGCAAATGGGGCCTCATTTCTACTACCTAACCTCCTAATTATATCACCACCTTTGACACAAGTAGACATCATCCTTAAACATCATCGAGATTCTCCAAAACCATGTTACGAAAACTTTCGACTAAACTTAGTTTAATTCAATTCGACATTTCTAAAGCCTGAGCAATTATTATTGTGTTAGGCCAGCAGACCAGACCCTAACATCTCATGTGCTACTTTATGCATTAATCAATACATGAATCAATGAACTGGGTTGGCTTCCTCAGCCACATGCCTATGTCTCTGGCCAAACACATGGGCTGCCATCGGTCGACTGAAGATGGAATCTCAATCACTTGATCTCGATCGGATGGTAGGGTACTCGATCAGCATAGCGGCCATCGATGTCATTCATCCACCATACAAGCCTAATTGTTATTGACCCCATCTACTTGACATTGAACATTAAGTGCTATATATATATAGCCAAAGAGAGGTAGAACAATTGCAATTGCCATGGAGTGTGCCTTGAATGACTACAACCTTCGAGATACTGAGCTAAGGCTTGGGTTGCCCGGCACCGGTGATATATCAGAGAAATCGAGTGCCACAAGGAGTAGTAAACGAGCCAAATGTGAAAATGAAAGTCTTGCGAAGAACAAATCCTTTGAAGAGGTCTCCAATAGCGAAAGTAGTCAAGAAACACCAAGAGCAAAGTAAGTGTCAACAAAGCTTAGTGATTTGAAAATGACTTACTTATACTTGAGTAATCATGATAGGGCACAAGTAATTGGATGGCCACCGATACAAGCTTATCGTAGAAACAACTCGGGCTCGTTTCAACTAAAGGAGGACGGGCAAACGATGGGCTTGTACGTGAAAGTAAGCATGGATGGGGTTCCTTACTTGAGAAAGATAGATCTCAAAATGTACAAGAGTTACAAGGAACTCAAAGAGGCCTTGAACAATATGTTCAAATATTTTTCTTTAGGTGAGTAATACACATAATTAATTATACATCTAATTTATTTGACATCAAGAATGAAAATGCAATCCACAAGAAGTATTCAATACTTAATGATTGAAATCTTTATGTTTCTTAGGAGAGGTAACAAAGAAAGAAAGAGAAAATGAGTACACCATTACTTACGAAGATAAAGATAGAGACTTGATGTTAGTTGGTGATGTTCCATGGGAGTAAGTATTTTTTTTCCTTTTTTTGCGATATTTTTTTTTAATAAATACACTTTGTTAATATTATGATTTGGTGCTTGTAGGATGTTTGTCTCTTCTTGCACGAGGCTAAGGATAATGAAAGAATGTGAAGCGAGAAGATTGCAATCGAAGGATTGAATGTATTTGACGAAGTTTTCAAAAGAAGGAATGGAGATTAATTTATTAATTAAGTTGTGTTCATCCAAAAGAGAAATTGTTTTTTCTTTTCTTTTCTTTTTTATTTTATTTTTTGCTTGGAGTTCAATTTCCAAGTTCAACAGCTTGCAAACTTGAAATTTGTATTAGTTATGTTTAAAAATATTATTTACGTTTTAAACATGAATGACTGTAATTATGAAGTAGAGAAGAAAGAAACTATTTAATTAAACATTTTTTTGTAACCACAAACAATAACAAAAAACACATTTTAATAATTGAAGAAATATTAGTTTTGAAAAAATATATATTTGCTTATATATATTTATGCATCAACTATAATTAATAGTGTGGCATAGTGCATTTTGGCCCAACCCAAGTCTGCACCAACTAGTTATGCTTCACTAACACAATCGTGGTTTCCCCCTACGAATTCATTAACACAATTAATAACTATATGAGTGATTGTGTCAATTTTCAATAGATATAAAATGGCCCATCGGATGTCTAACCTTAGGGTTGTAAATGATCAAACGTTTGTAAATAAATTTGATGTTCGATTTGGTAAAAGTTTATTTGTATTCGTTCAATATACATAAGATTAATTAAATAAACAAACTTAAACAGCTCGTTAAGCTAAACAAACAAGTTTGAACACATATGTGTTCAGCTCGTTAACGTTCGTGAACAACGTTCGTGAACAATATTCATTGATCCTGTCCGAATCGCTGAATCAATGGACGCTAGGCACGTGGCTCTCTCCTTGTTGATGCCGTGGATCTCCGGCCGGTCATACGGCGCTCCGACGAACCTGCAAAGAAGTCGGGCCGGGAAGGAGTTCCCGGCGACGACCCTCCGACGCTCAAGTCAGGCAAGCAGACAACAAAGCAGTGGCTCCAAAAATCATAGAATGCGTACCTCCGGCGAAGTATAAGGCTCCTATATAGAGCTGTGAAGGTGCCCACGCACGCCTACCGAGGCAAATACGTGTCCTTAGCCCATACCTCGGTATGTGCTTGTCAGATAAGCTTACCTGACATCATACTGTTATAATCCGAGTACGTCTATGATGTGACAAGGGAACCCTGTCATAAGATCCTGTGTATGGTTCGCTTGTTGGCCATATCCGCTGTCAGAGGATGTTTCCTAGTCATGTTCTCTTCTTACTCCATGTCGAGTGTCCGGCCGGTCGGCAATCCCCTTGCATCCGGCCGATCACACGTGCTGGTCCACTTAGGATATTCCCGGCAGTGTGCTCTGTGGAGACTGTTCGCAGCATTGCTATCTTATGCCTTTGGCCGAGTGGGCCACCCGCTCGGTCGTACAATCCCGTTCAACGAGCGTCGGAACCCTGACTCCTCGTCGGGTGCCTTGGACTCCGATGGAATCCCGTTCGGCCGACCGGTCTCCCCTTCTCCGATCGGTCGTTCGGCCCTTTGACTTCCACGTGGCGTTGACTTCCCAGAAAGGGGGTCCCCCGTTCTTACCACCGGATCATTCATGAACCATATTCATTAATAAAACTCTTCTAAATAAATAATAAAATAAATATATAAATAAATTTAAATTATCAAACTCAATAACCAATCAAACAATTAAAAGTTTCAAACAATCAAACAAGCTTAAATTGAGAGCTTGATAATATCTAAACGAATCAAGTTTGAACCAAGCTTAAGCCAAGCTTGAACCAAGTTTAAGCCAAGCTTGAACCAAGTTTAAGCCAAGCTTGAATTGAGAGCTTAATAATATTTAAACGAACCAAGCTCAAGCCAAGTTTCAAACAAGCTCAAGCTCATAAAAAATAAATCAAGTCAAGGTTGAACACTCATTTCAAAAGTTTAGTTCATTTTAAGTTCAGTTCGACTCGACTTGATTATCTTATCAAATAAGCTTGAAATACCTAAACCTTGACTCGGCTCCACTTATTTATAACCCTACCTCACCTTTGTTATACAAAGATCGTTATGCTAAGATAAAGTATTCTCATGATTTACTAACATATATCTAATCGTATAAAATTTACTCTAACTAATAAATTTAAATAGATCTTACTTGTTTTGTACTCATCACCTATGTAATACTACTCTATTTTAGGTACGAGTGAGTAAAAATTTAATTAAATTAAATTAACTCACCAAACCAACTAAATTTAAAAGTTAGAATTTTAAAATAATCGAATAGAAAATTAAAATCAGATATAAATATATAAAAATTGAAAATTTGGACGCTGAAAATTAAATTAATTGATATTTTATTAATTTTTATTAAAAAGCTCATTGGATTAGTTAAAAAAATTAATTGGTTTAACTTTAGTTAAATCAGTTTAATCGATTCGATCTGAACCGATGATTTACTAGACTGCGTCGACAATAATAACATAGGACGCGAGCCCTCTTTTTCTAGCTCTGATTTGTGGCATCGCTGCGAACCCTTCTGCGCCGATCGCCCGTCATGTTCTCGCGTCTGGCGGCCAAGCGCCTCTTGGAGATTCGCCGGGTGCTGCGTCCGTCGCTGCCGGTAGGGTTTGCCTTCTTCGATTTTGTCTCGTGAGCTCTTTGTGGATCCCTAATGTCTTGGATTTCTTCCAGCTTTCTTCGCCCGCTTCTACTGCCGCAAGATCCTTCTCCACAGCCCTGAACTATGTGAGTCTTTAGAAATCGCGGGATCTATTACATAGATATGCGATCTCTTTTTTTTTTTTTGCTAGGTTCTCGGATTAGGCTTGGAACTGCTAAAGATTCGATTTTGCATTTTGTTTTCAGCACATTGATTCGCCGGATAACAAGCCCGACGCACCATGGGAATTTACTGCCGCGAATATGGAGAGGGTATGACATTTGAATCCAATTGTTGTTTGCGTCTTGTGAAACGCTGTGAATAATGCCGAATCTGATGCGAGCGTGATTAAGATGCTGTTCTGATTATTTTCAATTTTCTCTTGTTCAGTGTTGTTTTGAATATTTTTGTTGTGATCTGGATTTGTTGGTTAATCTCTTTTTCCTTCTTTTAATTTCCTAGCATTTCTCTAGATTGTGAATCATTTAGTCTTCTGGAGCAGGATGAAATAAAAGTAGCATTGTTTTTGTAGGAACTTCCTCTTTAGCCAGCATCGATCTTATTACTTCTCAAACTTCAGATTCTATCAGGAAATGCTAATCTTACAGATATTTGTTCTTCTCTTTATGCATAGTTCACCTGTTTGATGACAGTCGTTTTTGTATACTGATCTTCATACTTGGACCTGTTGAGCTCTTGTCTGCTTTGTAAGTGAATCACACCATTGTGACCTTCTCAAAAGATAGGGATCTATCTCTGCCCTACAATGTCTCAACCCTTTGACAATGCGTGTCTAAATTCTCCCTCATCATTCAGCTTTTTATGTTGTAATTTCTTCATAGAAATTTTGTGGATGATTTTTTATTCTGAGTTGCTTTGGGAATTCTGTTTAACCGTCAATGCCTAGTGGATAATACACTCGGGAAGAATTCCATTATTGTTACATCATAATCACAAGATTGGCAAATGCTCACAGAAGCTTCTGTAACTATGCATATTGATCCTTTGCTCTTATATATGGCATCTTGAGCAGACAAATTTGAACCCGATGTACATAAATGTTGTTAGCATACAGACTGTACAATCACTGTTTTTTAAAATCCAGCATTATTTGTTTATTCTGACAGATGGATACTATTTTTCTTTGTTTTAATATGCTTCTTATTTTGTGCATCTCTAGGTCAAGGAGATAATGTCCCATTATCCTTCAAATTACAAGCAATCTGCTGTTATTCCTTTATTGGATCTTGCACAGCAACAACATGGTGGATGGCTACCCGTTTCTGCAATGAATGCTGTATGTTAGCTTCTACTCAGTTTTACTCTGTTTAAGGAGTTATTTATCTACAATTGTTGTTCATTCACAAGCTTTAACCTAATGATGGCATGCTGACTAATGGACAAGTGGTCTATCACAGAAAGAATATGACCCATACAACTATAAATATGAAATTGAAGACTGTAAATTCAGATAACTGAACTTGAAATTCTTCTTTTAAGGACATTAAGTCTTAACCTCTTCCCGATGATAGCAATTAGGTACATATAACTGGTTGGGTCTTACTGTCAAAGTTCCTTTCTTGCTACTGTTTTTTCTTTTATTTTTAGTATGGTTGTGTTTCCACAACAACTGAATTGATTGAGTGATATCAAGAATTTGAACCCAGATGTTGACCACTAATGCAAAGCTTGCTTTGTAATTTAAGACTCTTAGCTTATTAATTCTCCATCTCTAAATTCCTGAATTTTCCTATTGTGTTCAGTCATTATTTTTTTTGTTTGGAAGAGTCATCATTATCTTGCTCTGGTTGCAGGAATAAAATAGCTTTCTCTTGTTATTGTTTGTTTATTGTCTTTTGTCTACTCATTTTCATCTACATGACTGATTGTTGACATTTTTTTATGAATACATACACACAGACACACATATACATATGCATACACACACACACACACACACACACCTTCCCTTCAGTTTATGAAGCACAATGGTCAGCTGTTTTCTCTATTGTTACAGGACTATGTTTTCACTTATCTTAAAAGATCAAATTAGAGTTTCTGTGCCTTACAAGTTACATTGGTGTTTGTCCGCAATTTACATTGACTGATTGTTGCCATTTTTTATGATTGTGAATGTGTGTGTGTGAGCACGCACGCGAGTATGTAAGTATGCATGCATGTGTGTATACATCAATGGTTGGGTTTTTTTGCTTGCCTTATTGTTACAGGTCTATATCTTTCATTTCTCTTAAAAGACCAAGTTCGAGTTTCTCTGCCTTATAATTTACATTGGTGTGTGTATATAACTGCTTGACACCACTTTTTTTTCTCGTGCCCCCTATTGTTATAGAACTTCATATGTCATCTCTTACACTTTAGCAGCAAATTAAGAATTAACTTTGGGGAAGGGGCTGTACTAGTGCTCCTTACCTATATTGTAAAAATGGATTTGAGTAGGTTGTGCATTGGAGAAAAAATATGATCATATTCTTACCAGACACCTTATTTGAATCTCAAAGTACTTCGAAGCCTTAAAGCGCTTTGGCAAAGCTCTCCCAAACTCACCTGTATATTGGTTCCTAAAGTAGTCTTATACTTGTGAAGTTCTGATTGATGGTTTTATGGTCCTACAAGTAACCAGTTGCTTTTTTATTTTTCATCTTTTTGGAGATTGTGGACTAAAGAAAGGGAGTCTGGGCGCAACGGTAAAGTTGTTGTCATGTGATCAAAAGGTCACGGGTTTGAATCCTGGAAACAACCTCTTGTAAAAAGCAGGATAAGGCTGCGTACAATGGATCCTTCCCCGGGACCCCGCATGGCGGGAGCTTCGTACACCGGGCTACCCTTTTTTGGAGATTGAGGACTAAGCTTTGGGAAATAAAGGGTGACACCGATTTTTTGCTCGTCAAGATTGACAAAGGAAAAGAGTAAATTTTAGGCATAACTGCAAAAGATTTATTAGAATTGTTGAATCATGTGGCAAAAGGCGATTCGCTCGCCCCCAGCGCCCCCGCCAACCCATCCCTAGGCCAACACGAAGGAAGTAAATCACGGGTGGCTACTAGCCATTAGTGCAAATGGCTAAGACATGGGGGAGGTTATGCTCGGTCACGCCGAGTTTCGACCCCAAGACCTCATGTGGCAACACCCCATGTCTTAACCATCGCACCGCGCCACCGCCCCGAGGGGACAGAATTGTTGAATCAAGAACTACATCTATGGGTGGGCATGGCTCGGTTTATCTGATTGGAGAGAAAAATTATAATCAAATTGAAATATTTCATATTGAAACAAAAATAAAAAATTTACTTTGGTTCAGTTTAAAACTGTAAAATGGAAAATAATACTGATAAAAAAAAATCAAAAATGAGTTTTCAAGCAATATTTTTATATTGAGAATAACAATAAAAATTGTAGTTTAAGGTTTAAGTTAATTAGTGAAGATAACAATCAAAAAAATCATAGCAATTAACATATTAACCTATATATATCCACACATGATACATGCGTATATCATAAATATTATGTTAATCTGGAAGGATTGACCAAACAGAATGAATGCTGTGCAAGAACCTAAGATTTAAATTTCCTACTAAGATGGATTGCCTTATCTTGGAGGATATGTATGCTTGTAATGATTATTTGGATAACCTTTGTACAATGATTATTTTAACAACTTGAGAAAATGATTACTAATATTTTAATTTTGATCAAAGGTGGTCAATTACAGGTTCTTCAAATTATTATTTGCTTGTATGGTTTATCCATTTATTGCCAACGGTTGAATATTATTATTATTATTATTCACAAGTATCACGCCATTTTTTTCATCTACTTCCAACTTTTTCTATTTTAGGTGGCAAAGGTTATAGAAGTTGCTCCCATACGTGTCTATGAAGTTGCTACATTCTATTCAATGTTTAATCGGACAAAGGTATGATGACCCTACTTGTTTCGTCAAATGTTTTATCCTATGAAGTTGCTATCAATTTCATCATCTATTTCTGTGTACATCTGTGCCCTTGTTTCTTCTGGCAACTATTTAACTACCGGTGTTCAGGTTGGTAAGTATCACCTCTTGGTTTGTGGAACAACACCTTGTATGATACGGGGATCTCGAGAAATTGAAGAGGCTTTGCTAAAGCACTTGGGGGTAAAACGCAATGGTGAGTATTTAAAGACCATTTCCATCACTCTAAAGAATTAGTGTTCATGGTTTTGAACAAGATATAATTCATATTCACAGAAGTAACAAAGGATGGAATGTTTTCAGTTGGTGAAATGGAGTGTATGGTTAGTGTTACCAAATGCTATTGTATTTAATTTCTTCTGGCAATTGAAGTATTGACTGAGGTGCTATATTTGATAGTTTTCAGATTTAATATTCCATTGCTAATGGCATTTGTCCACCACAACAGGGTTGTTGTGTCAATGCACCTATGATCACCGTAGCTGACTACAGCAATGGCTCGGAGGGATACACATATAACTACTATGTCAGTTTTCTCTATTCTCCTAAGATATAATTTACGACAATGTTCAAATTTTATTCACTGATGAATGGGGCTATATATCACTTCTTTTCTTTGGCTTCATTTTTTTTTTACTTCATCTACTATGTCAGTTTTCTCTATTCTCCTAAGATATAATTTAGGACAATGTTCAAATTTTATTCACTGATGAATGGGGCTATATATCACTTCTTTTCGTTGGCTTCATTTTTTTTACTTCATCTGTAGCCCACTACATTATAGATGCATTTCATTGCAATTTTGAGTTAGATCAACTTGATTAAATTACAATTTTTCTAAAAAGTTGATTGATAAAGTTGCCATATATTACTGATCCAAAATATTAAAAAACATGCAAAATGCCAACATTCCCCAGATCTGTCAATTCTTTTTTATCTTCTTTATGGAACTCTTTTCTTCAATCAAGATCTTTACATCCAAGACTAGAATCTCAATGTTGTTACTTTGTGTAAAACATAAGTGATGAGTTAGTGTCTCAATCAAGATTTGAGGTCAATTGTAAGACATCTATCTTGATTGCAATATGTTATTGTAGGATGATTTGGTGATTTGCATTGGGTGAATCGTCGATAAATTTTAATTCTGTAATTTTACTCCAGGAGGATGTTACACCGAAACGAGTTGTTGAGATCGTTGAGATGTTGAGAAGAGGTGAAAAACCTCCGGTAAGTGCTCAGCGACAGTTAATTTTCGCTCACTGCCTTCCTTGATTGTGCATTATGATTTTGTGCAGGTCGGAACTCAAAATCCCAACCGTATAAGGAGCGGACCAGAAGGAGGAAACCTTACCTTACTTGGGGAATGCAAGCCACCTCCATGCAGGGATCTAGATGCCTGCTGAATTCAGTTGCAGCTTTATCATGAACTTTTTTGAAGCATCAAAGTCTGATAACTTGGCCTTGAGATCGAAGTCTTTGCCATGAGCAATAATTATACTCCAATAAACTACTTCAACTGGCTTAAAATGAATATTGTTCCACTGTTTATTCTTCGTGTCATTTTTTCAGGCCCATGGTCATTGTTGTCACAATTGAAATGGCCCTCCTAGAATGAAGCAACCATGGCTTCTCTTTCTTGTGTTGGAGTAAACTTTTACTTTCATGTTTGGTTCTCCATGTTGGGGATGACAATTCAACCTATCTTAATGGAGATATGCACAATGAGTTGTGAAGTTTCATGGCGAAGATAGAACTATACCTGAGAAAATATCCCAATTTTATTTGGCTTGTGACCTGAGTGAGATCAAGTGTCTATTTGGTTCACATAAAATGTTAAGGTGAAATAGTTTTAATAAAATTTGTTATAGAACAAAGAACATTGTGCGTTAAAGGCACAGGTGGAAAAGGGGGGGGTGCCTCTAGAGGAAGGGCGGAGGACTTGCTCTTATTCTCTGTTTATTAGTCAAGTACTAAAGAATTAAAAAGAAAAATTAGAAAAATATAGATATATATTTTCCATGACATAGCTCGAGTCTCATTTCTATTGCAATATAAAACATCAAAACCGAAATAAGTAACAACAATCATCGACCGTCTTTTGAGCCCGATGTCTCGAGTTCTTTTCTCTCATCTTCGTCATTTGCAGATTTCGAGCTTTCAGAATCTTCAGGATCCTTCTTCAATTCAGTTTCAAATTCTTTTGCAGCCTGAACAATTGAAGACAAGGGAGAGGTAGCAGTTAGATTGAAGATATGAAAACTTCTGCCTTTGATAAAATCTTAGGTACCTAAATCCCCAAAACATATGATTACAAGAAGCACAAGAGTGACCTGATGTGTTTTTTAAGCTACATATAATGAATCAAAGTAAGTCAAGATAGTCCTTTTTTATTTAGCTATATATATTGAGTTTGCAAGACAGGTTTTAATCCGGGGTAACAGATTATAGAAGGGTTGCGTTTGACTTGAAAAGAACAGTGTAAGATTGGGCATGATCCTGAGCCCAACCTAGGGTTGTCCACTCTGCTGACCAACCTACCGACCGACCAGCCAACTGGCTATCTCTTCCATTGCTTCTTTGAAGTGATTCCTTTGTGTGCATGTGTGTTAATAATCCTATTTGACATAGAACTTGCATGCTTTCTATGATGTGTTATGCTCATTGACCTAATCCTAAAAGCAACCAAGATGTCTACCATGCACGGTGTGATTTATGTGTTCAGCTCTAATCATTGTTCCATTTGCCTCATAGCCTCTGCTAAATGTGCATAAAAGAAAGCTTCCTCTATGTTGAGATAAAACTTGCTTACCTGTCTAATTATCTAAGGAGGCGCCAATGTATGATCACCAATGCTTCTTTTTATCAATAATACCATCATTTTTTTCCTCCCACCCCTAGTCATTTGACGATCGGCTATAAGATGATTCCTGATTTACCTTCCTTCACATAACCTGGGACGGACTGTGAGGAGCATCTAGGGTGAGCGTAATCACCTTTTGCTATAACAATAACATCATTTTTTGGCAATCGGATCAGACGAAATTTCAACTGGATATTAATGTAAAAAAAATTCAGTTCCCTTGACATGCTCAAACAGAAAAAATCACACTCCCAGAAAGCTACCTAGTTCACTCACCTGGACAATAGATTGATCAACATGCAAGACTGACAAGGACGATAAACTAGATTGTGAATAAAATGCTGAAGGGAAAAAGAAATTGCTACCAAGAGAGATGAAGTGAATCAGTACCATAAGTTAGGCATGGCTAATGAGATCAAGGATCTTGTCAAAACTCATTGAATCAGAATTAGACAGTATCTGCATTTCGGTTATAGGGACACACATCTCCCCCACCAATCTGGGAAGATTAGGCTAGGCCCGACACAGAACAAGTAGTCCCCTTCTAAGTAAGGTCTTGGGTTAAAGCAAGGACCTAAGGGAGATGAATTCACAACTTCTAAGAGAGATGAACTTTAGAGAAGTCAAAAGCAAGTAACTTCATAATTTTAACCTGCACCACCTAGGGCAGGATGCATGGCCACTTGGCCAGGCCCAAATGGTAACCTTAAGAAACAACAATAAGGTTGGCCAGTGTTGAAATACAAAGAACACAAGTAGCAATCAGCACTGAATAAATACTGGAACACTTGGTTCCCAGAAAAAGTTTTCAATACCTAATACTCCATGAAATGACTCTCCTTTAGTTTTGATGTGCCGGTTAGACGAGGGCAGAAAGTGATCAAAGGGACAAACTGGTTCAAACAATGTGCAACTCCTTGGTCGTTGGAGGCAAGAAGGAATCAGATCACAAAGCTAAGCAGGAAAAGTGTGGCTGCCATGTGCGTGGGATGCCTCAAATGGATCAAGAATACACATTCTCAATAACAATGAGGTATCTTTTGGAGGAATTAACTCAATTCTGCATAAAACTGCAAATTTAAGTGCTCTGGTGGAGCAATTTCAAGGTGGAACTGTGAGGGTGAGAGCATGGGATGTTGGCCAAAGTGGATGCCTCAACGATGACTCTTCGCTAAGCCAAGACTACCAATGAATCTAGAAGGAAGAGAAAGGTAAATTTATGTGCCACGGAGAGATCCCTTCTTGAACATGTGTGGTGGGTCGGACAAGATCTAGATTGGTGAAAGATTGCAACAAATAGGCTAATCAAACAATTAAATCTACATCAACATGAAATCTGATGAAGGTAAAACACTCAAAATTTTAGGGAACCAGTAACAAATCGCACGGCGGACCTGTTGGAAGCTCTTAACGGTCTTGCCGATGCTCCGCCCGATATCGGGGAGCTTCTTCGGGCCAAAGACGAGCGCGGCGACCCCCGCGATGACGACGAGCTCAGGAACCCCGAGGCCGAACAGGCATCGGCAGCCTAGGGCGCCGCCCCCTGCCTGACGGCGGCGTAGGGTGCGGGGACGAAGGGCGACGGCGAGGGAGGCCCTGCCCCGGCCGCCTGAGAAGAAGAGGGAGCTGGAGGCGGCAAGGTAGGAGGGCGTAGCAGAGAGCCGAAGAGAGGGCGGAGGAGCTGTTAAGGAGGCGCACGAAGGGTAAGAGAAGAAAGCCATGGCCGTCGTCATCTCCTGTCCTGCACGCTTCGCTAGACCACACAATTCCAAGACGATGGAATTATTTATTTTACTATTTTTTCACGAATTTTCAATGATAATTCAATTTTAATATATATATATATATATAATTATAATGGCTTTTTAATCTGGGAGCTGCTTGTGATTTTTTTTAAGGGGACGTTTGATTTAGGGGAATAGGAGTGGAGAATGGGAATGAGAATCATTGATTGTCATTGTTAATGTTTGGATTATAGGAATAGGAATGCAAATAAGGGAATGAATCCTTGAAATTAGGTAATAACTCATTCTCATGTACCTCCCCTTCAATGAGTCATTACCCTATTTTCATCAATCAAAATATTCCCTTATTCCAAAAATATCATTGACCTAAAACTAAAATTTTCTCCCTTAATATAAAATGTCAAAATATATTTATTTATTTATTCTTTAATATCACTTCTTTCTCCTTGTTCTCTCTCATCATATTTTCTCTCTCATCATTTTATCACACACTTTCTCTCTCCTAAATCTCTCTTGTCACACTCCCTCCTTTTTTTCCTCAACACACTTTCTCTCTCATCATACTTTCTCTCTCTTCAATCTCTCCCATCACACTCACTGTTCTCTTTTTTTCTCATCACACTTTCTCTCTCATCATACTTTCTCTCTCACCATACTTTCTCTCTCCTCAATCTCTCTCATCACACACTCTCTCCTCATTTTTCTCATTACATTTTCTCTCTCTTCATCCTCTCCCATCATACTTTCTCTCACATCATATTTTCTTTCTCATCATGCTCTCTCCTATCACACTCTTTTTTTTCATTTTCTCTCAGCACACTTTCTCTGTCTTCATTCTTTCTCATCACACTTTCTCTCTCATGAGACTTTCTCTCTCATCATTCTCTTTCATCATATTTTTCTCTCACATCTAATTTTTTCTCTTATTTTCTTTTAAGGGTAAAAAAGGAAATTTTGATTTATTCTGATAGAAAATATGCAACTAACCAAACATTGCTTTTAAGAGTGATATTCATGCTCAGACTCATTCTCATTCTCATTCATAATACAATGATTCTCATTCCGATTCCTATTCCTAGGAACGAACCAAACGCCCCCTAAGTTCTTGCTGCAAATAAACTATTTATCTGCACAACGATCGACGACAGCGTATATATCTGGAACAGCCAAAACTCTGTTTTTATATTATTATTTCTCCCTCATCTGCATATAATACCTTTTATCTCCTACAATACGAGGTGAAATATCTCTATTTCACTTTTCCTATGTGTTTGTGTTCCTGTGTAACTCATCCCATTTGTCATATACTTGTTTAGGATGTTATGATTTACCTCTCTCATGATGATCTTAAGTCGGGTGCGGTGGGAATGCCGAGGGCGAACGATTTCACCTTTTACCACATGTGTTTCATTCACTATAAGATGAACCATATTAAATCATAGATTTTTGAGATGTAATATAATATGATGTAATCTATTTGATCAATAAACAGAACATAAATACACGAAGAAAGTAAGATAGAGGATCCCATCTCCCTACGTGTCAGGCATGTAAAGTGGTGTTAGACTTCAAGGGTTGGTCTTTAAAGACCAACACTAACACATTGATTTGAAATTAACATCATATTAGTGTTCATTTTTCAAAATCAATATCAATACTAATTTGAAACCAATGCTAACGTCTTAAAAAACTAGCATTAACCTTAGTTTAAAATCAGCATCAGTTAACATTAATATGGTGTTGGTCTTTCAAAACCAACATCAGCACTAATTTAAAACCAACATCAACTGATGAATTTTTAAGAAGAACATCAATTGATAATCTTTCAAGAACAACATCAGAATACTGATCTTTCAAGACTAACACTAAAGTACTAATCTTGATAAACCAGTACCAAGGTTGCACCTTGGTGTTGATTTTAAAATTTAAAATTAATATTAGTGTTGATCTTTAAAGATCAGCAATAATATGATGTTGATTGGTATTGATTTGAAATCAATATTGATATTGGTTTAAAACTAAAATTAGTATTGATTTTTAAAGGTCTTGGTGCTAATGTTTAATGAACAATACCAAAATGCTAGTCTTGATAACTAATACTAAGGCTAACATCATGTTGATATTAATTTCAAATTAGTATTGATGTTGGTCTTTAAATATCAATAATAATATGGTGCTGGTTGATCTTGATTTAAGACTGGTTTAAAATCAAAGTCGGTATTGATCTTTAAACTAATGTTGTACTGGTTCGAATCAGCCTTGGTATTTGTTGATAACATTACTTCCTAAATGAAACTTATTACTACAAAGTTGACTAAATTATCTAAATTTTCCCTTAAAGTAAACAAATATTTGTTTATTTTGAATTCCAAACGGATCAGGATTTGCATGCCGAAACAAAGGCACAAGCAATGACGACGCAGCTCTCTCTCACATCTCTTCAAGGGAAACCATATGGCCCCGCGGGTGGGTCCTCGTTGAGTAAAGTACGGGTAGCTGCTTGAGTCAAAAATATTGAGCACGATTAGATTCTGACGCGGAATCGACTTCCTTCCACCTCACCTCCGCCTCAGTGCTCATCCATCCACCATGAAAAAGGCGGAACGAGACGGCGACGCCTCCCACGGAACCGCCTCGATTCGCTTCCTTGCTACGCCGAGCGATCGAGATCGATATCGGGAGCGAGATCGAGAGCGGCGATGGATGGTAGCGCATTCTCGGCGGACGAGATCGGCGACGCTTTCTGGGCCGCCTCCCCGGACCCTTCGCTCGTCTTGAACCGGAGCTCCTCGGAGTGGCTCTTCGAGAAGTTCCTCGAGGAGGACACCGCCTCAAGTCCCTCCGACGTCGCCAACCCTGACCGGAGCGGGGTCGCCGTTGCGGCCGCCTCAGCCTCCGTCGTGGGGTCGAACTTCGGCGCGGGGAACCAGGATCTTGGACGAGGAGCTGATGGAGATGTTGTGGAAGTCAAGGAGTCAGTTTCCCGGCCTCCGTACGATAGGCCGGCTGCTGTCGAATACCAAACGTTTCTGAAGGAGAAGCTGGACATGTACTGCGCTGTTGTTGCCATGTCTCGGGTATGCGCTCCCTCCTTCTTTCCTTGTTTTATTTCCCTTGTCTAATCCACTTATATTTTAAAGCATTGCTACTAATTGTAAACTTCTCCAATTTTACTGTCGGAAGAAATTAAATTTTTCTAAAGAAATGTTTTCTTTTTTCGCTGCCCTCCTCAGATTATGCACTTAGCTGTCCTTAGGTTTTTCACCAATAGTTTTAGAAAGGAGAACTGCGAAAGTGTCCTTGTATCATTGTATGTCTTTAAATATGTAGGATGGACTTCCGATACATTCATCTATGTTTCTATCCGATTCAATGAGTCATGGGTGATTGATTGAAAGGAATATAAATAAATAATGACAACATTCGAAAAATACGAATGAACCAACTTGGCCAGGTTGGGGCAGGCAGCACCACCAGTCGACGTAGCTTAGAGGCTTATAACATTAAATCGTTGTACAAAAACAGAGCTGTCATACATTTTTTATTTGGGAGGTTGGTGGCACAGTGAAGAAATCTAAAACTTTTAGATAGTACAATCAACTCGGTCAACTCACTGGGGCACAAATTCATAGACCAAAAACAACATATAAATTAAGAAAGAATTCTAAGAGTAGAAATTTTTTCGATATACAATTAATAATTATAAATTCTCTCACAGTTCAATGATGTCAGAGATACAATTATTTTATACATCTTGGGTTACTATATGCTTGAATGAGTAAGCAAAAGTGAGGAATTAGTTTGCAAACTACTTTATTGCAGGGTTCTACTGTGAATTCACAAAATGCTGGTTCTGCAGCTGACATCTCTCCAATTTCAGATGCTTTGCCGCTTGGTTCTCAAGCACCCATGAAGGGTACAATCGTGAATTTTCCTATCCTTTTAGACATATTATAGCTTCATTTCCTCTTTCAAAATTGTTTTGAAGTCTGATAAAGCAGAGCATATTTATCTACATGGACTTTTCTCTTTTTTTTTTTGGTTACCTATGTAGACTTTTGTGTATTATTGATGTGCCTAAAAATTGGTATAAATTATTCAAACCAAGTCATCTGTCTTAAATTTAATTGGGTTTATTCTATTAGTTTTTGTATTTTGCTCATCTCACAATAAATTTTTGGCTGTATTAGTGTCACATTGAGCAACTCAGTAGGCAAGGAAAGGGTGGGACAAAGTTCTAGTCAGTGATTCAAAAGAAGAAAACTACTTCTGATTTGACAACCACTAAGCCATTGACCAGATAAAGTTTGGTCATATTCTACAGAGATGCAGCTAGTAGAAGAAACATGGGACATGATCATTATTGACCTCATAAATTTTGGCCTATTCTAGTAAAGTTGCAGCTGATGCAAGAAACATGGGATATGATCATTATTAATTATTTCATATTGATAAATAGACAAATATTATGATGCTTGTCTATTTTTTATCCTCTATATAGCCTCTATGGGAGCGGTTTAACTATTCTAACTTATTTATGTTGAGAAAATATATTAGACTCTATAGCTGGTCTATTCTGGCTAGATTTGGAGCTTGACTGGGATGAAATTAATGTCCAGATTTAAAACTAGACACTGCAGGGAACTAGAAGCCGTGGGTGACAAGTTCTTCCAGTAGAACTGGTCCAAAATCAGTTATAGCAGATGCCCTTCACTAATAGAATCCTATATCCTATTTCTCAATTAGTTTGATTTAGAAGAAATAGTTTTAATTTGCCATGAGTTTTTATCCTTTTGTATTATAAGATTAAATTTTTTATCATTTTGTTTCTTCACGTAATGTTCTCATATTTAGGATAACAATTAGAGACTTTTCTTGGGTCCTTTTCATTTTCAAAGTCTATGATAGCAATGCAACTGTCAGGGTTATTAAATTCTTTAGATTTTATTTGTTAAGAGTTCTATATGTCTCTTTACATAAAATCTGCAGGACTAGAGTTGGTACAGAAAGAAACAAAAAAGACTCTTCTATAGTTTTTCTCAATCAAGATAAATTTTTACCAAGTAGAAAACAGTTGTTAGACAGAAAAGAGGCCATATGCCGATGAACTGACCTGAGGCCCTTTTTTACTCAAATTCACAAGTAGTATGATATGATAATATGGCTTGCTAGCCATTTTGCATCATCAGGTGTATGCATACCACTTTTTCCCCATCTTCCTTTCTTTTGGCTTTTGAATGGATAGTCAGGAAATTGTCTAAGAAGCAACATTTAGCAGGTGGTGGACATGGTGGAGTTCCAGCTCTGTCCAATCTGCAAAATTCAGTTACTCAGGGGAGGCTTGCTACCAGCAGTTCATCTGATGATGATGAAGAACTCGAGGGAGAAGAAACCAACGAAGATGCAGATCCTTCTGATGTAAAGCGCATGAGGAGGTATGCATTATTGTATTCATATGATTCTCTTTAGTGACCCTTGGTTCCATTTTGTCTCTGGGCTCAATAATTCTTTTGACAGACTAATGTTCTACAGGAAGTAAGTAGTCTCTATAATCACTACACAAATGCCCTGTATGTGTTTCTTTATTTTTATAAATAAAAACATTTTGTTTGAGAATGACAATGATGCTTATGATGGAGATGTCTTTTCTAGATAAAGTAAAGAGTCATTGAGAGATCTTAAATAGAAATGTTGAACTGAGGCATTATCGGCATCTGAATTTTTAAACTTGTCTTTCTTTCAAGTTATATGCCAGATATTTGATATTTCATGCAAAGTAACATAAAACATGTTTCTTGATTAAGTGCATTATATTTTTCAAAAATATTTACTACTAAAATATGGATCATTCTAGACTTCTTATCTGCTTCAGACACCATAAAGTAATGGGAACTAAGAATTTTATGAGTAGAACATAGGACTGTAGAATGTTAATGTTAACAGAAGTGAAATATGCATATAATTCATGAACTTGGGTACTCTACTGTAACTATTTCTGTTTTTCTTTTATCTATGATTTTTTACTGCCTATTTTTGTGACATTGCTACTTTCTTTTAGGTGTCTACATCCCAGTATTTCAATTTTTTTTTTTATATTTTGTCTAGTAATTATATAGCTGATCCCACCTAGTGGGAGACTTGATTGTTGTTATTGTGTCTAGTAATTATATATTCTATCTGTTTGTTACTTAGAATGCTTTCAAATCGAGAATCAGCAAGGCGTTCGAGAAGAAGAAAGCAAGCTCACTTGAGTGAGCTTGAGACGCAGGTTTTATTCCTGCAACCAAACTTCCAATTTGTTGCATTTTTAGGAGGTATAATTGGTAATTGTTGGCCTACTCTTTAATAGGTCTCCCAGTTAAGAATTGAAAATTCATCACTCTTAAACCGCTTTACTGATATTAATCAAAAGTATAGTGATGCCGCAGTTGACAATAGGATACTAAAAGCTGATGTGGAGACCCTAAGAGCTAAGGTAAGCTGTTCACTCATTCATGTTTGTTTACCTAAATCCCTGACTATATCTGTGATGCAGTTTTTCCATGATACAATCTGGTGATTTGTGATTGCATAGTTACAACAATCCTGATTTTGGTAGAAAATTGTAGCCAATCTTATTTTATTGGAGCAATGCCTTGTATACTGTGTATGCTTCACACGGGGAATGGTAAAAACTATGGTTCCCACTGTAATTTATGAAGTGTAAAACCTTTAGCAACTTATCCTAGTGGCTTCAGAACTTGTTCAGCCTTATTAACCTTGTAGTGATTTCAACATAATAAGGTTCAAGGATTGCTTACGAACCAAAATGAGGAAAATCTTGTTTAAAATTATGAGTGTAGAAAATCCTATTCTAAAAATTAGGGATCACAATTCTTCATAATCTAACATAAAACATGTATGTGATGTATAATCAATTACATTTTTATGATATAAAAACTCTTTTTTAAAAAATAAAAAAGAAAGGGTAGTTGACAAACTACATATATCATATGTTTCATGTCACCTTTGTTTTCTTCAATATTCAGACCCACCCAGAGGGTGGTCCATTCATGTTTCGTTCAATTTATGGAATGTTCCTCCTTTTAGAGTGGGTTGTATTGTTTTTAAGGGGTCAAATCTTTCCATTGGAACTTTATCATCATGATTAGGATTGCATGATTATTCTTGGTTTCTTTTCAAGTAGAAAATGTATGAGATCAACCAACACTTCAATGAAATCTGTTAGGATGAAGTCATGAAACATCTACCAAAAATAAATAATAATAATAATAATAATAATAATAACAGAGATAAGAATGCTAAGATAGAAGTGTAGCTCCTCTAGAGTATAGGTTAAAATGAGAGAAAGGATAAAATAAGTCTCATGTAGCTCTGCTAGTTAATAAAATAAAAATATTAATATTCTAAAGCAATTAGGTGTAGCTTCAATGGCTTACAAAATGCAATAAAGTAGGTTAAGATGGTATAGATATGTTCAAGACAACCAATAGATTCTATAGTTACAATAGTTGAATCTATCTTAATGGCAGGTGTTAAGAGACAAAGGAAGATTAAAGAAAACTAGTCAAAATAATAAAAATAGATTTAAATAATTTGAATATTACTAGTGATATTGTCAGGATGAAGCTCAATGGAAGATAGATTCATGTAGTGTACCTCAAATTATTGGGACAAACACATCAATGATAATGTTGTTGAAAAAGATTGAAGTTTATTGTAAAGAAAATATGCTTGTTCAGTGGCATAAAAATATTATATTGTTCAAGGGCGGCTTCCTCTTATCTTTGACATCTTTATGGTGCCGTTTCCACTACTGAATAATTCATAGAGACCAAGTCATTTCTTACTGAAAAGATAACTGACATTATGAATCATCCTTTTGTCTCTGTTCATTTGAATGTACTCATATAACCTTCAAGGAGTAGTATTATCTTTAAATGTAACAGCAATTGATATTTGTTTGCTTTGTCACATTTTGATATAGTTCCTACTCTGTTTAGTTCCTGAAAGACATCAGTTTTTTTTTTCTTTTTCCTTGCATAGGTCATCTACTTCAATCTGATAACACATTCAATATTCAGGTCAAAATGGCAGAGGAGTCTGTGAAGAGGGTTACTGGAGTTGGTCACCTGTACCCAATGTTCTCCAACATGTCGAATATCAGTTTACCCTTCACTGGAAGCCCATCCGATGCAAACTCTGATGCTTCTGCTCCTCTCCAGGATGACCTGAGCCAGTTTTTCCATGTCTCACCGCATTTCCAGAGGACTAACACCATTCTCCCAGAAATCGGGAGTAGATTGAGGGATGGAGTCCACGGTGCCGTGGCTTCTAGCAAGATCATGGGCAGTGCTTCGGTGCATCAGGTCGACAGCCTGGAGCATCTTCAGAAGCAAATCTTCGGAGGACCAAGCTCTCCCCTGCAATGGGACACTGCCTCTTGGGATGCTGAGAGTTCTATAAGCAACAATAACAAGAAGTAGCTAACGGGTATGACAAATTTCCATTTGAGTTTATGATGAGTAACTACATTCATGTGCTCTTGTTATAGGTGTTGTGAAAGGATGGACGTCACTCATAGTCTATGTTCATGTCGATTAGTTTCAAACAAATCTGTGCCTTCTCCGTTCGATCATTCCGATCGACATCAGTCTTATGAAGTTTGCTTGTTATCACTTCTAATTCCCCTTCAAGTGATCCATCAACATTCCATGATCAACAGTCAACAAGCTCCCTCTCCAAATTGAAAAGGTACAAATGCCTTGTCCTTTGCGTAAGTTTTTCTTCAATTAGACCAACAGAATGCGTGTAATTTGTCTAATGTTGAGATGATTTACTCAGTTTTGTTAATAGAAGTTGAATCTGACAGTTAGATCAAGGGTTTTCAAATAAATTTATATGAAGCGCCTCTTCATGTCAGTTTTGTTCAACTTGTTGATCGTCTGGAAACATTTGCTTTACGTTAATTTTTATAGAAAACAGCTAGAAATTGTTTGATTTTTTTTAAAAAAAAGATATTTTTATAAAGATTTATAAAACATGGAGAATAAAGTGGAAAACTGAAGTTCTCGCATTTATATTTTGGTGAAATGGCTACTATACTGTACATTTGAAAATTCTAAAAGCTCATTAATGAACTAAAACTTTCAATTTAATTAGTGTCAATCTATCACTAATGCGCTCGTGAGATTCTAAAAACGAGTCTTGTGGTCAACCGTTCATTTTATTTTAATAGATCTCTATAAGTTGAAATATAAATATGAAATTTAAGCAGATAATATCTATATGGATAATTATTTTAATAGATTTTGGGATTAATTTTTAATTGGTGTAAAATGTAGGTGTCTAATTTTTTTTTATGTCAATGGCCGTTGCCCTAAAACAAATATTAGTTTATAATTTATACTGTCCTAAAAGAGCCGTTAATATGATATTATCGGCATATTTATTAGTGTCTGATCACTATGTGAAAGTCTAGGACCAAATAAGGATCCCATTAGGTTATTTTTTAGATTCAATTAATCTTAAAGATGATGGATTTAGTTCTATAAATTTTTTTCACTCATTATTAAGATAAACTTGTTAATGGAGGTCAATTCAAATCGTCCATTTCACGGGAGGAAAGAAAGGAGATTTTAAATTTTTTAGTTTACATTTATAACGACTCGCAAAATTTAAGGTGTGATTTGAAAATGTGCCGTTAAGCAATCGGCTCACTGGAAGGAGCACGAGTTCAACCGTTAGCTGACGGCGTTAGCTCTGGCACAGCTAGAAATAAATAGCACAGCCGAGGTAGGTTGTCGCCGTTCCCGAGGAGGAGGTGGAGGAGGGGCGGTGGATAGAGCGGAGCGAAGTGCGAAAGAACCAAACGAAATCACTTCGGAACGAGCTCCAGATCTCTCGAATCGGCTCGGAAAGTGGTTGGTAAGTCGCTTGTGCTGATGTCCTCCGTTCGGATCTGGCATTCTTAGTTACCAATCTGCTACTTCTTGTCGGCAATGCAATGCGCTAGGGGCTTGTTGACTGAGGGATGGCTCTGCGGTAGTGGTTGAGATCTGGCCCATGTGCCCGGGATATCTGCGAAAGTTTGTCTGCATTTTGAGTTTGCCTACCTTTCGGTCGGCGTAGATTAGGGTTTTGACTAAAAAATAATCTTGCTGACGTGCTTTGTGATCATCCCATATATAGCGAACGCGGAGCAAAATGATGTCTTATGTGTGCTACACTTTCCCATTGCTTTTATTGCATTTCTCTCTGCAAGGAATCTCTGGATAAGATGCAAGTGGAATAGGTTTATCAGTATGCTAGTTGGTTTTTATGGTTCTGGTTAATTACTCAGGTTTTATTGTTTCTTGGTAATTTCCTCCTTTTGGTGTGCCTTGAAATGGTTTGCATTTGCGTTTTTTATCCAAAAGTATTGGTAGTTTCAGTTGTCTGTTAAAGGTTTCTGATATGAAGGTTTTAGTTTGATGAAATTATTAGTTAAGTCGATTTCCATGATAACTTAGTAATTGGGTAGATATTGGATCTATTTTAGCTTGGTAAAAAGAAATCCATGGAGATGGAGTCAATATTTGAAAATAGAAAGAACAAGTCACGGACTACTACTGAGGTAGAGTAGCTGAATGAGAAATCATAATGGTGCGCTTTTGTCCAATCTTACAAAAGATCTTCTGAATGCAACGAGCGCTCCATTACAACTTATAAAGTTCTTTATGGAGTATGTTCTCTCTGTATTACCTTATGGAGCTTGAAATAGATTTATTCTTCTCACCTTCACTGAGCACATATGTTTTTTGGATAATGTCTGATAAGGAAATAACACCTCATGTTTATGTTATTTTCCCTCACTGATACTGTTATCCATGTCTGTGATATGAAAATCCGGCAAAATCTTCTTGCATGTTCCATTATATCTAAGATTTAGTTCTGTCACTTGTCCTCTGTGGCTTTCATTTCTGCTACACATGTAGAACAGACATTTATACATTTGTCCAGATTTTTGGAAATGGTGGGCAATGTCGATATGCAAACTGAAAATGTTCTGACAGTAATATTTCCATTATATTTCATGCTTCACTAGAAATGAACGGACACATGCAAATGGATTTGTTGGCCATCTACTGCTAGAATTGTAGAATATACTTGTTAATGTTTACCATACCCAATTCATACATCCTCTTAATAATATTAGTACTTTATCATATGATTTCTTTTTTATTTATCTTTGGAAATTAAAATCATTTGTGGAGCGTAGTATTGATGACTTTTCTGATGGTTCATTTGCTGTAGCCCGATGGGTAAGGAAGTGACAGAACATCCAATAGAAGAGGAAAGTAATTTTGCTAATGGTAAAACTTATCAGAACAGTCCAAACGGTCCTTTTGGATATGTACCATCTGATGAACACATGGACAACAATCAGGATACTTCTAATGTCCAAGTACACGTATTATCTCAAATTAGAAATTTGAGGATGGATGAGGAGACAACAAAAAAGGAGAATGGCGATCAGGAGTCAGTAGCATCAAATTCCATTAATGGAACTATACAATCAAATCAAAGCACTTCACATCCAGTTGCCCTTGTAATTGAAAAGCATGCTTCTCGAGAAAGCCATGCCTTGGTTGCTGAAGGTGGCATTACTGAAGAAATAAATTCTATTGTGGAATCACAATCATCAAATATTCAAAAGACTAAGGTGCTTTCTATTCTATCGACAATCAATATAACATTTAATTTGAGTAACCTCAGAATCTAAAGTTGTCCCTTTCTGTGTAATTCAATATATTTTATTGACTTTCCTCTTCATAATCGACTTCAGCATCGTATCTATAATTATCTTAATGCTGTTTTTAGCACTTGATAGAAAAAAGGTCAAATTCCAGTGCATTTAACGTTTATATATTAGAGGATGGATTTCCTTTCTTTAAAAACTCATTTCAATCTTAATTTTATATAACTGGAAGACTAATGTATGGATTTTCAAGATTTAGAGTTCTGCAATTTGTTTGCAGGGTAACTCTAAGGTCACATCTAGGAAGCCACAGCATCCTGATAGCATATGGCACCCAGATGAAGAGGACTCTTGCTCCATTGCTTCTTCGTATACTTTCCACAAATTCTATTTTGTGAAATAGATTGGTTGCTAGAAGAAAATTCTAATATTATTTTCCCTGAATTACTCTCAGCACGGCACCGTCTATAAAAAATATGAAAACTAGGACAACAATGGCAGTTGCCCCTACTTTCAGGTCCAATGAACGTGCAGAGAGGCGTAAGGAGGTACTTATTTCAGTTGTTTTAAGTTCTTGGAGTTGATGCTGCATCCTGAATTTTGTAGGAAGATTTAATAAGCTCTTTTCTTGTTAGTTCTACTCAAAGTTAGAAGAAAAACACCAAGCTCTGGAAGCAGAGAAGCTGCAATGTGAAGCCAGAACTAGGGTATGATTTCTTCTGTTCTGTAGTTCTTGTGAGTGATGTTACTCGAGTAGGGCTGTAAATGAACCGAGCGTTCGTGAACAAGCTTGGTGTTCGGCTTGGTAAGAGCTTGTTTATGTTCGTTCAATATACACAAGATTAATTAAATAAACAAGTCTGAACAGCTCGTTAAACTAAACAAACAAGCTTGAACACATATGTGTTCAGCTCGTTAACATTCGTGAACAATATTCACGAACCATATTCATTAATAAAACTCTTTTCAGTATGCTAAATTTATAATAAAATAAAATAAACAAATAAGTTTAAATTATTGAGCTCAATAACCAATCAAACAATTAAGGTTTTCAAGCAATCAAACAAGCTTGAATTGAGAGCTCGATAACATCTAAACAAACCAAGCTTGAACCAAGCTCAAGCCAAGCTTGAACCAAGCTCAAGCCAAGCTTGAACCAAGCTCAAGCCAAGCTCGAACCAAGCTCAAGCTAAGCTTGAATTGAGAGCTCGATAACATCTAAACAAGCCAAGCTCAAGCCAAGTTTCAAATAAGCTCAAGTTCATGAAAAATAAACCAAGTCAAGCTTGAACAATCATTTCAAAAGATTGGTTCATTTTAAGCTCGGCTTGGCTCGGTTACCTTATCAAACAAGCTTGAACACCCCAAAGCTTGGCTTGGCTCGGCTCGTTTACAGCCCTATACTCGAGAAGTTAATATTTTCCAAACATAGTGTCACATACAACTGTTTTAACAAGACAAGAATCTGCAAATTGAATAGTTAAAAATGTTTTTAGGCCTTATGTTCTGCCATGCCATGTCCAAGTATGATTGAAATTTAGATTACTAATCAAAAAAGGAAAGTATAAGATGAGGAGATGACTTCTTATATATGTTGTTTCATGAGTTTTATTTAGGAAGAAATGCCCCATTATCATATTGACAATTTGATAGATTGTAATGCTTATTGTGTAGATGAAAAAGATATTATTTAAAGGATATTCTTTGGAATGTTATACTTTATTTGTAATTCATCTATTGTTGCATTTTATATTGGGTGGATATATCCTTGTGGCTTCTATATGCAAATTGCAACTTCTGAACAGTTTGATTGTTAATGACTATGGCATCTTATGAATTATTTTTGCTTATTTTTAGGGTACTTGTATTGTGTCATTTCTTATGTTGATCGGATTGTGCAATGGATTAATTTTTCATTTCTTGAATTCTCTACTGTCATGATTTTCTGAATCCTCTTTAACTTTGGAAGAATGATGTCAAAGTTATATGAATGCTATGATAGCCTAAGGAAAAATCTACAAGTCTGCAGTATAGATATTAGACACCGCATCTGAGATAACAATATTAGATTAGCTTCCGTCTCCTCAGCCTTGTAGCAATTTCTGTTCCAGACCCTTCACCATAAGCGGTAAGAATGCACTCTTTTGCACGTGAAGGTGGTCTTATTTTTAAGGTTAAGAAGTAAAATATACTTATCTTTTCCTTTTCTTTTCGTATATGCATTTATTTGGTGAAGATGAGCTTTGGCGCAACTGTAAAATTGCTACCGGCCGTGTGACCTAGAGGTTTAGTTTCGAAGTCAGCCCTTTGCAAAGTAGAATAAGGTTGTGTACAATAGATCCTTCTCCGGGACCCGCATTGGCAGGAGCTTTGTGCATGGACTGCCCTTTTATATGTGTTTATTTGGTCACGTTATCTTGTGATCATTTTTCCTCAATCATATGGATCACATTGCTAAATATGAGTTCAAATTTAAGAATAATACACCCTTCGCTTGATATTTTATTAATCACTTCTGTACAAAATTTCCTGCAAAGGTACATTTTTGCTAGTTTCTTATTGCACTGTTGACGTTTTAGGAAGAACAAGAGGTTGCTCTGAGACAACTAAGGAAAAATTTGACTTTCAGAGCAACACCAATGCCCAACTTCTATCGCGAGGCGCCACCACCCAAGGTCGAATTTAAAAAGGTATTCAGCTGAGGCTTTGACTTGAAAAACTAGTGTAAAGAGTGTTGTTAAATTAAAAGTCATTAGCTGGATGCTTTATGTATAGTTTCAACAAATTTTCCTTTTTTCTGAAGGATATCATTGCTGATATTTGTTCTGTTTTCAATACTGTGGGCTTAGTCCAGCATCTTAGTTTGCATGATAGATCAGCCTATCCTTTCTTGATAACCATGAACTCAAATTTGACTAGCGGATGTTATTACTCGAGCAACCTTAAAAACACATACTAGTAAAGGAAAGGAATTTCTGGCGCCAAGCGATTAAAATTTATTGCTTATTAATTATCTTTACCATGGTATACCAATGTTCAGACAAAAGCTACCTTATTCCGACTCAATAATGAATTCTTTGCAAAAATATTCTCATGGAGTCTTATTTGAAGTTGTATGGTGTCCTCCATCTGATGCAGTATGCCATCTATGACCTTAAGGTTTTTCATGATGCTCAAAATGGTGAATATCTAATTTTTGAATCTTCACACAAAGGTCCCTCCTACTCGTGCTCGATCACCAAAACTGGGTCGAAGGAAGAGCTGCGGTGATTCAAGCACTCAGGTAGAAGGAGAAAATGGCAGTGGACGCAGAGAGCATGGTCGCCTTCAACGTCACAGTTTGGGCACTTGCAAAGATGCTACAAACAAGTTGAACGCTACCCCCAAATACCAGAATCCAGTGAATAAGCCCAAAGAAGGGATCAAATCTACTAGAGAGAACTCCAAGCAGCCGCTGCCCGAGAGGGCGGTGCCCCAGGCTCCATCTGATATAATCTCACCAGCCAACCCCAGTGTTTAGCATCTGGTATGCTGTTATCATCTTAATGTTACTTGAACTTGAAAACCCCTCCTTATAATTTATAGTTTCACTCCATATCGAACTGCCCGATTAAGATTTGTAGTGATAGTGGACTTCACATGTATAATGTAAATTTTGTAGGTACCTATATATGTTAGATCATGGCACTGGGTTTGCTGGGATTTTAGATTTTTTTTTTTTTGTTATGATCCTATTGGAATCAGTAGCTCATGCTAATATTTGCAGAATTTAAAGGATATAATTTTAGTGAAGATTGTCCTCTTTTGTTTTTGCACCTGTTGCTCACATTAACCTGAGTTTGCTGTGAGTGAATTGAGCAGAGGAAAGGAAATCATCTCTTTGTTTATCTCGTCAAGATTTAGGAGAAGAGGCTCCCATTGTGATTGTGTATGCTATTTGGAGCAAAATCTGAAATTTTGTTTGGATCGTCTGACTCGAAAAGCCTCGTCAGACTGATCAAACTTGGACCCCCCCAAGATCTCTACAATTTGTCTAACCTGATTAGTCAACCCAACTCCGGGTTCGGTATTGGGCCATGAGAATGGAATTTCATACCTTGTCAATGCTTGTGTATTGTTTCTTTCACAAGGAGTCTTAAGTGGGCATTCAAAGGAGAAGAGAGATCTGTGGAGTCATAAGTGGGCAAGGCAATGGAGAAGTAAGATTTGCCTTCGTCTGATTTCAATGAAACAAAAATGGCGAATGAAATAAGAGGCATCTCTATTCATTTAATTTTCCAGCCTCTTTTCTATTATATATTTGTAAGGATGGGAAATTTTAGAAAGCCATCGTTTTTTTCATCCATTAGCTTAATTTTTCATCTAAGCAAACAAAGCCCATAAACTCAAAGCCAAGTTTAATAAAATTGTCAAATATTCGAATAGAAGTTACTAAGGTGATGTATATTTTGATATCAATGCCATGGTAATGACATTTCAATTTGAAAAATTTCTATAGGATTGGATTTCAATTCGAATTTCATAGTATAACAACGAATGAAATTATAATAAATATTTCATCTAAGTTAAATAATCGAGAGTTGTACTGTGGATTTTGATAATTCGAAAAGTTTTTATTTGATTATGCTCTAGAAGAAACAAAAAATAAATACCATGTGTATGCGTGGGACGGGGAACTGTGTATCGAAACAATAAGTTTCAAATAAAAGAAATAAACATTTGAGAGTGGAACTTATTCAAAAAGTACTCTTCTTATTGAGACTTTAATTACTCATAAAGTAGACTCTTCTTATTGAAACTTTAAACACCCCAAATTATTACAGAAACTTCAACTTCCTAAGTAAGGCTCAAGTGAGACTTGAATGACTTGCAAAGGAATGAGGCTTGCCTTAAATAGAGAGATAAAGGTTCTCCGGGTGCACTGATGGGTCCCATCGTCAAGATATCTTTATTCCCTGATAAGATCAAGCACGATAGACAGTACTTAGTGTTTCTTTACAACTCATAGGGTACTCTTTACAACTCATAAAGTAGAGAAGATAAGGACCCGTCCTAACTTCTTTACGTAAAGGTGACGGTGCTAGGTCTTATCAAACTTTAAAGTTATTCATCCTACGCACCGCATCATTTAGGAGGTTTGATGCTTGTTCCAGCTGGTGATCCACTAGCCTGGTGATAGGATGTCATCCGGACCACCAATTATCTTTGGTACTAAGATGTTGGCATTCTCGTAATTTAAGTGAGTGCAGGATTCGTAGTTGTTGTACAACATTTGTGGCTTGGATTGATGCCCTTTGTTGAATTTGGTGGAGTTCTTCTCTGATTCGTTGGTCTTCATTCAAGGAAATTGGATATTGTCGTTGTAGCAACCTCAGGTATTGTTTAGCCAAATAGAGAGGTTGTTGAGAACTTTCAGAATCTCCACTTATGCTTCCGGGCAAGGTTGAGATTGAACTTCTTTCACTGCTTGAGGAATTAGTTCGAGACCTCCAAGAATCTGCTCTGGCCATTCTGAAATAATAAGAGAGGTGATTAGTCTTGATAAAGCATCGACAAGTTGGTTATCCTTGCCATTAATATGCTCAAAGGATATAGGAATGTCGGTTCCCATAACATAGTCGGTGAAGGCTAACCATCTGACTCTTGATGGTTTATTAGCAGTTGTTTTTCCAAAGAAACTAATAAGGGTCTGGCAATAAGTGCGGATAATTAATTCCCATTTGTCTAAATAATAAATCTTTAGAGCTTCTAGGGTATTCATAATCGCGTGCAACTCAACATCAATTATTGATTTAATGGGTGAATATTTTCCGCTGGAATAGGCACAAATTCTTTCAGTTGTCTTGAGATCAAACTTGCACTGTTTCCATTTACAAATTCCTCCCCATCCTTCTGGGCATCCATCTGTTTCGAGGACAATGATGCAATCTTCAGGAGGAACTTCAGGGGGGGAGGAGGGGGGGAGAGGTTTCGGGCTGTTTCTTTAATCTTCTTGACTAGTGACCAGTCTTGGAATCATTCTTTTATCTTCGTTTGGATTTGTTTTTGCATATAGTGGTCTGAGTAATCGTCCAAGATTAGGAATATAATTTCGTACAGAGTTTAGGATTCCTAACCATGAGCGCATCCCCTTTTTGGTCATTAAATCTTTCTCTTGGAATTCAGTAATTTTGGTAATAATGTGTGGTTGGAGTTTAATAACTCTGTTGCCAAGGACTGTCCCTAGAAACTCGATTTCTGGTACTGTAATTTTCATCTTTGAAGGGCTCAAAATTAAGTCATTCCGCTGGCCAAAATTAGCATAATTTCTAGATGCTTTACATGATCTGCTTCATTTCTTGAGAATACTAGAATATCATCTATGTATACTGCAATGAATTCTTTTGTGCTAAATCAAACTTTTTAAATCAAACTTTGAGTAAATGGTACTTGTGCTAACCTTTTGAAGAATGGTATTGATTCCTGGTAAACTGTACTGATCTTTGTTAGTAAGATCATTCAGTCTTTTATAATTGAATACCATGCGTTCTTTGCCCTTGATTTCTTTACCAGTTGACGGGTCATAGTTGTTCTAGAATTTACTATGATAGTAGTTGTTCTGTAGCGACTTTTACTAGGCAGAATAATTTTTAATTTTAGTAAGGCCTCAATATGTCTTGAGAAAGCCATTTTCTAATTTGGGGTCAGGTGTTTAATGGGCTGATCTTCGATAATGAAGTCTGGATTTTTGATATCCAACAATACTTTGTTTCTGACCCAATGCTGTAAAGGATTCTCGCCTATGAAGCCTTGATCCTTTAATTTTTGTAATAAAGGGTCGAATTGCTCCGTAAAGCTTCCTGAGGATGACCCAATAGAATAATAGACAAGCTCTTTTATTTGTAAATATTCCTCTTCTTCCAAGTCGAGTTCCTTAATAGCAGCTGTTGTATCTGTAGTAGGAAGAGTATTGATAACTGTTAAGTTTTTGTAAAAGGTAACTGCATTACCTTCGATTCTGACACCACCATTCATTGCTCTAATGAAATTACACCCAATGATCATTTGAATCTTGTCCCCTAGAATCATGGGGAAGCTATAAGTATAAGGGATCCGAAAATGATTTTCCCCAATTGTCATCTTTCCTGGCTTGACCTTCATTTTTGTTGTTTGTTGTGAATTTATGTCGCTAAAATGTACCAAAAAGGTATTTTCTTCTAATGCTTCTTTAGATACTGAATTTTGATCAACGCAGCATGTAGTTGTCCCAGTGTCTAATATAGCCTTGTGAGAATTTTTTAATTCCCGAGATTTCTATTTCCACATGCAAATTATAAAGCATGTTTTTGATAAGACGAGGGCTTCTTCCTTCATGTACTGAAGATATTTGTTCAATGGTTTCGGAATATAACATATGTGCTGCTTCATCTTCAGAAATTTGGTTCAACTCAACATAATCATTTTGAAGATCCTTTTCCAGAATGAGTTGCTCATGAAGACCTTTATAATATGCAACTTCTTTTTGGAGGCGTTCTATTTCCGAATCACACCACGAAATATACTTTTGTTGCTCCTGTAAGAATTTATTAGGGAAAAATGGTGCAAGTGTTGCAGGTAAAACTGGTACCTGTTTTACCAAATAGTATGGTCCACATAAATTGCAAGAAGTAATTAGGCACTTTGGATAATGTATTCTGGCTCTTTTTAGAGTCTTCCTCTTACAGCCGGTGCATCTGGTTGTTTGTGGAGGGAAGATGTTATCATTGGCAAGCCACTCATGTTGGCATTGAAATTGTTCTTCAGTAATCTTTATTTGAGGTCTGTAGCCACCATCAATCTGTCCAAACATTAATAAGTTTTTAGAAAATGTAAGGGTTTGGATTGACCTTTGCAAATCTCCAGTGTCTTCCTCCCCCTCCGAAATGCTAAATATAGCATCACTCTGATCTTCCCCTTCTTGAACAGACAAAATATCACAGTCATCAGGAATCTCAATTTGTTCGAATATAACAACTTTTTTTGTGCTCCTTTCATCATTTGGACATTCTCTGGCAAAATGACCTTCTTGTCCACACAGGTAACACTTATATTTTTTATTTTTGAGTAAGTGTTTCCGTTTTTCAATTCTTGCGTGAGTGTCGTGTGACTTACCTTTATAGGTTTTACTCTTTCAAATGCCTTGGCCTTTATAGTAGCCTGGGATGGGGATCTGACTACAGAAAGAAAGGTCCTTTAGGGATCTTTTGAAAGCAACATCTTTACATTCCTGTTCCAAAAATTTATAGGCAAAGAGAACTCTTGGAATAACACCGCCTGTTAAGCCAATATATTTTGTATCAAAGGCTGCTTTAATTCGAGATCCTAGATCTCCAGGCATTTTAAACCAGAATTTTTCAGATAATTCTAGGCCGGTGTAAAGTTGGCCGGTTTTAGAAGCTAACCTCATATAATCATATTCACATATTGGATGGTATTCTTGACATTGTTGCAAGATAATATCTCCAAACTCTTATATGCTTCATCTTGTATAACTGTAGAGCCTTATGTTGGGTCTTCTGAGGAGAATACCCTCCTTATTTGGGATATAATATTTTGAGTTCCACGTTGTCCTTCAGTTGCTTAGATAAGAGCTTCATATTCAGTTGGATATGTCATACGCCATTGGACCCAGGTTAATTTTTCAATTCCTCCTAGAAGATTCTCCATATACTCCAATTTTTCATTTGGATCTGTAAAACCCTGTGTCGCAACATGATTAAGAGTAATTGATTCTCATATGGAGAAAACATCATGGAATAGGCCCAGCTATTCCGGGATGACAAATATTGCTCCTCCTTGCTGCTGTGCTAACGGTAGAGTCCACATTTCATTGTTGAGTCCACCCCTTAATTTTGGATTTTTCTTTAGAGAAGTTGGGTTGTATTGGCTCTGGATGAGATGGGCATGGTTCTCTTACTGCTGGTGGGTAACCAGGTGGTCCCATAGCCATGTCAGCAAGTGGATGATATGGCGATATCACAGTGCTAGTTGAGTATACTTGTTGTCGTGTTGGTACTGGTATCTCCATGTTTGATAATTGCCGAAGTGCGGGATATTCCATTTCTTGTTCGACGGCAATTAGCTAATGTTGCGTGGCAAATGGATTTTCCCATTCACCCTTTTCGTCCTCCTCATATATGTCTCATACTGTTTCTTTTGAGGCGGATAACTCGGCTAAATACTAAATATAAGAGAGTTCCTCATCTTCGTCTAAGGTATCCACATAAAGTTCCTTGGACCGGGGTACAGTGGCCCATGGGCTTGTAGTCCCTACAAGGTCTTTCTGTGGTTTCCTCATAGAAGACTGTGGTTCTTCCAGGAACATTGAGATCACATGCTTTTCCTTTGGTACCCATTTTAACCGGTGTTGTTTAGTACTGGTATCATCATCTCATGATGGTGCTTGTAGCTCTAAATTTGGTAATGGGTCAGGGATTGCATAATTGACATAATAATTAAACTTACCACTGGGTTCTCCCAGAGTTTCCCATATCGCCCCTTTAATATCCTTTGGCTTAGTTTTGTTGCTTGATGGTGTATTTGTCGAGCCAAAACCTTCAATTCCTCTAGTGGTGGTCGATAACTGTGGAACTTGATAAACATTGGGAAGAAGAATTTTTTCGAATATAATTTGTGCTATTGTCATACCTTTTGTAATAGTAACTTGCTTATCGATATGATTGAATGTCATAATTTGCACTTCCCCTCTATAGTCTGAATCAATAACACCAACTCCGACATCGAGACCAAGGTCCCATGCTGCACTAGAGCGGGTTGCAATACGTCCATATGCTCCCCAGGGGATCTCCAGGTTGAGTCCTGTGGGAATTAAGGCACACCCTCTGGGTTTAATAAAGATGGTTTTATCAGCTGCTAGATCAAAGCCAACAGCTCCAGATGATTTTCTTTTAGGCATTTTGGCTATCTTGGTTAGCAGGTGAATAAGAAGAACATCTTCTTTATCTGGTGCCATTTGTCGAGGGTCTAGATTAGTGTTAATTGCTAGTTGTTGCTCAGTTGGCATTGCAAAATCTTCCTCATAGTTGATTTGGATAAGAACAACAATAAGTTCTTCCTGTTCTTCATCATTAGGGGTAAGCCCCCTTGCTGTAGTATAATTAGAAAAGCTTATAGAAACTCTTCCATCCATAAGATTTCGGCTATTTACCTCCATTGGCTGCATCGGGATACACACTTGTGTTGGTCTTATGACCCAATCTAGCCCAAGGAGAGGTGTAGTTGGGTATCTTCTGCCTGGTAAAGCATTCACACCATGACTTGCTAAGTAATCAACAACTCCTTGAATTTCATATGCGAAGCCAATATTAGGGGCGTTGGAAAGCCTTCCGACCATTCCTCTAGTTATCAGAAGGTTGGTTTCCTCGTTTCTCCATTGATCATACCCTCTGGTTAACACCGAAATTTGTATATTCCTGTAAAAGTCATTAATAGTCATCATTATATCAGGAATAACATAAATCATTTGACTACCTCGAGTCAAATCTATTTCCATAGTGGCTAGACAAGCCTGGTCTCCCAACCATCGATTGCCTCGGAAAACTATTAATGCTAGGACACCTTCTTCTTGGCGATGTAAAGTCTGAATTCATACTTGGAGAATCCCAATATGTATATATTGCATTCGACTTCTTTGTAACTGCTAGAAACTTTCTTCTTGTATAAAGTTTTTGTCCGCTTGATTAGAATTTACCACCAATAACGGTTCTTCCGATCGATGCATGTAAACCCTGTGATGTTCATCATCTCGCCGTGAGTGATAAAGGACTTCCGCCGGTACTATAGATGCTCGTTCTGTCATAGATTCTTGAAGTTGAGCTTGAGGATCTAGTTGCTGCTCCAGAGTGTAAACGGGTGAACTACGTCCCGTTAATCTTCGGCTAATTCGTTGTGCTGCTCTTCTAGTGTTGTAGAGCTTTCGTTGATTCCGTCGGTATTCCCGAATTTGATCTTCAAATAAGGGGGTTGATATTGGGGATGTAGTAATAGTTTACTGGTTCTCCATCACTTCTTAAGCTTCGCCTGTTCCTACTTAAGTAATTTATATGGATCTTGGAAAACTCTTAGTTTGCCTACTACCTCTTTGGGTTTTTCTGAAGGACCTAACGATAGGTTCTGAAGTTTTTGAATTAGGTCGTCAGGGAGTGTTGAGGGATTCTTGTGCTTAGATTTTTCTTGGATGGTTTTAATATCAGACTGGATATCTTTTAAGGTTTCAGCAATTTGGGCAAGTAGCTGGATTTGAGTATTATTTTGTTTTAGGATGGTAGCCAGAGAGGAAGTTGAACTCTGATAATCACTAGGTTTAGCAAAGTCTATAGCTGGTGCTTCTATGGGTTGTGTGTTTTGTATAGCATCTCGGTAAGATGATGTGTTTTTCGTAATGACAAAGTTACTCATAAACTAAAAGCCACAAGATATGAGAGTAATTTTTCTCACTTGATTTCACTTGATTTTGATTCACACAAGTGTTTGCTTGGGCTTATAAAGATAGATACCTTTGTCTAATCCATTTTTTTTATAGAAAAATTATTTCGTTTTGTTTTTTGTTTGCATAACATGCATATATCATGTCATACAATTTAAATATAAAAATACATCAGATGATTCAATAATTTGTATTAGATCTATGGGATAGTTAATGAGTTAAATTTTTGTTGAGAAATAGAAAATTTTATTTGATTTGAAAGGAAATTGATCATCTTCTCGATTAGTTTGATTGTAAGAGATGAATATCTGGATTAAAATAAAAAACAAAGAATTTTATGTTACAATGAAGTTGTAGAGAGGTTGTAGCCTACTTAAAAAATCACTCGCTCAAATTTTTCTGGTCAAACCACACCGTTTGTGCAACCATTCGACTCGGTTAACTCAGTCACACCATCCATTGCTATTGCTCTCCAAAAAATGAATTTAATTTAAAAAAATCTTCTGAGACTCGAAGTGAGTGGATTGGGGAAGTCAATTATGGTGATCAAAAGACTCCAAGTCAATAGTTGGTAGGTGCCAATTCCATTTCTTTCCCTTTTCTTCACATGTTTTCATTGTAAAATAGAATATTAATAATATGAAGTCCTTGACTAAAAAAGGTGAACACTTGTTATTTCAATTTGTTAAGATTTTTATTTAAATACATAAAAACATAATATTCTATAAAGTTTATAATTTTAAATTGTTTAAAATAAAAAATAATATAAATTACACGTATCATATATATCTATTTTATTTAAATTCCAAGTATGTTTAAAATTATTATGTCTTAAAATGTCATTTGAGATTGTTTAAAAAAATGTTGAGATAAATAAATTTAGATAAACTCTATAAACAAATAAAAAAAATCAAATATAAGTAGTATATAACTCAGCCTAGCTCATTTCCACTGCTAGCGTCTTCATGATATTGGTGATGGCTAACTCATATAAAGTCTCCGAGCAAATGGAATACACTCGGATTTGCACTTCGGTATGAATCCACTAAAAATTTCACATGTTGCCCCCTTAAATAATCTTAGAAATATAAAATTAATCAAATTATCCAAAAAGAAAAAAGAAAAAACTCCATGGAAGGCCTTCCATACTCTATAATTTATATATATAGTCATGCCTCTCAGCTCTAACTTCTATCACAAAGCAAACAAGATGAGACAATTCGGTTGTTGTTTTCTGTTGGCTCTAATTCTCTTCTCTAGCACAGCCATGTCGACCAGGAGGGTTTGGGACGACTTCAATGAGCCTATGGAGACACCGGAGGGAGGTATGTCCACGCGCCAACCTGAAGACTGCACTATAAACAGCTCAAGAAGCCGCCCGGAGTGCCAACCTCGGTCCCAAGTACATCTTCCGACGCCAAGGAAGCAAAACCCAAAGCCTTATGGATACTGCTATCCAAAGTGTTATGGTCCTTCATTAGAACCTTAACTTTCACTCATTTTTTAAGTATTCTATATATCCTCTGTGAGTATATCTACTAGCTTTGGAATTTAAACATCTTTATACGAGAAAAATTGTTCGTTCACCTCAAGCTGATTTGTTGGCCATCCGAGGATGGCAACCAACAGCACGACAACATATGACTAAGAACAATCAGACTACAACCCAGAGCAAGATTTGTGTGAAGTGGTCTGAGGTTAAGGTTTTTCCTATTTTAGGACCTGATTATTACCAGGATGGAAAGGAATATACAAATCTTTTCTCCTCTATTTGCTTGATTAAAATGAACAATCCACAAAATCAATCGGAGAATTAATCGATCGGCAAGGAACAAGAGAAACAATCGATCATCAGTCAGGTAACGAGAGAAGAAAATAAAAAATAAATGTAAAAAGTAACTTCCCCTACCGCATACTGTCCAGAAGGATGCAAACTATACACCAAGCATTAGTCAATTTATTTGTGAGGATAAGAGACACCCTAAACCTCTAACAGGGAACCTTAAGTTCACAGGAGGTATTTAAATATAGCTTCTTACTTATTTTCACTGAGTAACTGCTTCAAACATAATGATTGGAAGCAACTAGGTACGATAACTGTTACTACTAGAATGTTGGCACCCACGGGTTTGGCATTAAGGGATTGGTGCTTTCGGGCAATGAGTGTTTCATAAATATTCTAGGCAAACCGACTCAGAATCAAAAAAGAGGAATAGAAGAATCACTTTAGAACGAAATTCTTTAATTTAAGTGGAAAAAGATAACATGGGAAGGTGCAGCTCACTGCAAAGCTGAAATGAAAAGATTACCTTGATAACAATCATTGATATGATGACGAAATGATCAAATCCTAATCTTGCTATTAACGCCCATTAGCAGGACGATGCAAAAAATATCCATTCCCTCCTCTTGTCGAATAGTCTCCAAGTTGGTAAGGATATCCATTTGCATCTGTGTCACCCAATCGGAGCATTGAATGATCAGTGCTCCTGTAAGGCAAACTAGTCCGCATCAATCCATCAAATTGGCCATATCTATTAGGAAATGATGAAAATTCTGGCAGCTGAAGAAGTCCATCGCCCACTCCCTGGAGAGGGTTACTGGAGGCACCATAGGAGCTCAGAAAACCATCTTCATACTGCTCAAACTGATCATGCTGGCCAGTCACCATTGACAGATTACCAGGTAAAGAGTACTGCCGGTTGAAGGCATGATGGGGACCTCTGGTGGGCCATCCAATATTCTGTTCATCGTCTAGCAAGTCATTGATAATATCAAGGTGAGGAAACTCTTCTGCTATGGTCCCATGTACCTGAGAGGGCAAACTACTGGAAGCGGTCCCAACTAACTCATTTCGCACAATGCCATAAACATTGAGCTTCTCCATGTTATTATCCATCAGAGATGAAGCATACCTCTGACTGCTGCTTTCGCTAACACTGCTGCTGCTTGATTCGTGTTGGTTGCCGTCCTTACATAGGTGCTGACTACAAATTGCTTCCAGGTTAAGACAACCAAAAGTCAATCCAGGCCGAATTGATGATTGGTCCTTCCTTAAAGGTGTTTGAGGTGGAAGCTTCAGCAGAGATGATAGATGCACTGTAGGTGACTGTGAATATGAAGCACTTTGCCCTGAGGAAGTACCAACATCAGTGGAACCAGTTGTCCTTGCACTTGTTCTACCTACTGTAGCATTCCTATATGATTGAGGAACATAACTTGGGGCCGATGGAGATGGATCAATCCCCAACCGACCAGCTGCACTAACCGAGCGGGAAAGTAAAGGTACCACTTGGACAGTGGGAGAAATAGATGCTGTCGACCTTGGTGCTAGTGTAAGAGGGGCACTGGATGGCCTTGATGTTGCATTGACCTGGTGAGGACTATTATGTTTTGCTGGTACATTTTGTTTCTGAGCTTCAGACAAGGAACTGGAGGACATTGGTCGAGATCTCGATGAATGAGCAAGAACCTTATCACCAAGGGATGTGCTATTTGGAAGTTTAGAAGAAGCTAGCTCAATTGTATTGTTGGAAGTGCTAACAGGACTATCAGTGGTGAAGGTTGGTGACTGCTTTGGCAGCTGACTAGTGTTATTTTGCTTTTCACCAAGATTTGAAGAAGGGGATTGTCTCTCCACATCAATCTGATCTTTGGGCATTTGTTTGTTTTGCAGAGAAAGGACCTGCTAAAATGACAAGATGGCATCAAGTAAGTTACTTTCTGTGTAGTAACCTGAAATGCTTCAGGCTTTCTAATATTATGCATGCGCGCGCGCGCGCACACACACTCACAATGTGTAATAAAATTGTATTATCATATATGTGCATGTATCTATGATATAAAGTAAATCTAGATAAAACACTGAACCCAAATACAATTTCAAAATATATAAAATATGAAACCAAAGCAAAACTTGAAAAAGAAAAAATTCAAGTCAATTTGGTTTGGTTTTCCATACCAGGTCAGGTGGCTTAGATTTGTTACCCATCCCTAATACACAGAACGAAACTGAAAAACTCGCTATGACAAAAAAAACAAAAAAAACCACCTTGTCAACTTGAATTTCTTGCTGTTGCATGTCACTCTTCAAGGATGATACAATGACTGCAGATTCTGGTTGGTCAACTTTGCTGGCTGAGGCATTATTTGAACTGCCATCAAGATTACTAGTTTCAGCTAGCATGGTTGAACTTATTCCGCTCTGCATTTCTTTACTCTGATGATTCTTTCCTCTGCATACAGTTTACCACTCATTAGAACACTTACCTATCTTAACAATCAAAACTGAAGAAAAGCAAATCTAAATTTACCTGTTAGGAGGTGATTGAGTTATATTGACTGGTGAAATGGCTCTTTTATATACTTCGGTAATGAAAACAGAGGGGACTGAGTCAGTAGAACAACTTGAGGAGCTATCATCAATAATAAATTGGCTCCTATTATCAATGTGACCATTCTGGACATCATTACCACTAGCTTCTGTGGTAAGATGAATTTCTGAAGCGTCTATGTCCCAATTAATAGGACTGGCAGCTCGGTCATCTAAATCAGGTTGAAGCATTTCAGCAGCAACATCTACAGTGTCAGAAACATCAGATGCATCTTCATGTGCACCAATCTTTTTGATATTATGTTCTACAGGCTCAGAATACAATGAATCTGAAGTCCTTTCTTCATCAAAAGTTTCTTGTTGGAGTGCTTCTTGTACAAGATTACCCCTGTCATATTTTCCTTTCTCTTTTTCTTTGCGATTGTTGCGCTTCTGTTTAGCCTGTAAGAAGAACAAGCAGAATAATGCATAGCATATTACATGCGTCTACTTCAGTACTTAAGATGTAGAAAACCACACATTTGGCATCCAAGCTCAAAAAAGAAAGAGAGACTGATGTATATACTTCGTAAAGCATAACCAACAAAACTAGTAATAAACAAAATGACATTGCTATTAGGAGTTTGTAAAGAACAGGTGATACAAGAAAGGAAGACTAATTTCACCCAAGAAAAGGGAAATCAAGGCCAAGTGTTCTAACCCTCTAGATATTGACCATGAGTACAACAAAGCACCAAGTGTTCTACCTCATTTTACACTTTGGAAGACATATTCTTCTTCTTGTCGATATAAATGATCTTATTACACTGGCGATGGCCTCATCGGGATTGCAAATTGAAAGATTATCTCCACCAACACTTTCAGACTAAACATTTAGGTAAACTTAACTAGTTCCATGGTATAAAGGTTGCTCATTTTAAACAAGGTATGTATATCTTATTAAACCTAAACCCTCAATGTTTCGATGCAAGTATGTACTTGATATGCTCTAGAATGTCGACATGTTAGTGACTGACCCTCTAGATATTCCTATGGATCCTAGTGTCAATTAATTATATGACAAAGGGGGTCATTGGATGACCTGAAAAATTCTAAATTATTCCCAGTTATTGAAACAAATATCTGAATATCTCTGTTTGTTGTTAGTATGCTCGGTCAATTTTATGTCATGGCCATTGGATAGCACCTACAAAGATTTACAATACTTAAATGGTGCTCCAAGAAAAGATATCTTATTCATGATCAAAGTCATCTTCAAAGGTGCTCTTATGCAGATTGGGTAGGTTCTCCTATAGATAGACAATGCATCTGTTATTGTATTCTCTTAGGAGGTAACCTTATTTCCTAAAAGAGTAAGGGGGCACTTGGTTTGCGGAAGGGAATGGGAATAGGAATGAGATTCATTGAAGTAAAGAATGGGAATGAGGAGTTTTGAATCCGTGGGACCCACCATTCTCATTCCCCCCATTTTACTTGGTAATGGCCCAATCCCATATTTGGGGGTTTGAATCCGTGGGACCCACCATCAATACCCCAAACCAAACACTAACTTTCAATCTCATTCCCATTCCTCACTTCCATTCCCTCCAACCAAGCACTCCCTAAGAAACAAATAGTGCAAAGGCAGAATATGGGATCATGAGCTTAGCAACATGCAAGTTCATCTAGGTCTAACATTTAATAACCAAGCTAGAATATGTCTCTGCAAAGCCTACGAAGCTTCATTGTGCTATCAAATATAGCTCGTGTTTTATGAGAGAACCAAACATAAAGAGATTGTCACTTCATCGAATAGAAAGTTAAATCTAATGAGAACATACTCCTTTGTCAGTTAGCATATTTGTTAACCAAATCATTAAGAGAGCCTAGAGCTCAAATATATTTGTAATAACTAGGTTTGTACATATATGCTCTGACCATTATGTTTTCCCTTAAGCTAGTGAGATAAGGCTTGATTCTTGTTGTTGTTGTTGATTTGTAACCAAAATGTAAATATGAAAATATGCCGTATTTGAATTCTAATCAAGCTGTGAATACAAAATATAATTTGTTATAGACAGATGAAAAGGTTCAATGAGTATATACTGGTGGACCTGTTTCTTCTTTGAGCGCTTTTCCTTTTCACTAGCACTACGCTTTGATTTGAGTTCACTCTCAGCTAAGCCAGCAGCTTCCTCTTCCCGAATAAGCTCCTCTTGCCTCTCTAGAGCAATAGCCTCTTGGTAGGAAACTTCAATTCTACTGCTGCCAACAATAAAAGAAGCCAAGATTCATCACAAAAGTTGCCTTGGAGTAGATCTGAAAGGGACAAAGCATGCCCCCAATCCCCATTGCCACTTAAATGCACAAATCATCTTCTAATGGACGCAAAGAAGTCAGATTTTTCTCCCCAAAAAAATCTGACCAACATGTCAAAAAGATTCTGTTACCTAAATATGTGGACTAAGACAAAAACTTCAATAGTTCTACGACCCAGCTCCATAAGCCGCCTTTCGTCACGGTCAATGGAATCCTTAGTAAACTCATCTCCAGAACTTCCTTCCTGCATATTTTGGTTGATTAAAATATTTAGATATTAGATCTCTGGAAAATGGATTCCACTGCTACAATGACTCCAAATGTATGCTAGGAATTAGGTCCATAATATGAAACAATAACTTTTCATAGAACAAACAGCCACATCTGTCATAGCCAAACATGTCCCACATATATGCAATATTATAGGTATCTGTGTGTGTGTGCGCGCGCGTGCGCGCAGAATTGCAAAAAGAACAAAAACTCATATGCCAACAATGCATACCTACCATAAAATACAAATTAGTTCTTTTCTTACCTTTGTACGGTTCTGTAAACACTTGTCATCTTTTGAAGGAAAGGGCTGAAGGGGCAAAACGTCAGAGACCACTCTTTCAATCAACAAAAGGATATCATCAGACAACACAAACAGATCTTTGTCAACATGTACCATCGGTGCCGGTAATTCTTCTAACTCAACTGATTTAGATCTCCCTTTTAAGTTTTTGCTTTGGAATTCCAGAGCTTTTAACCCACTGTACAGGGAATCCATAACCAAAGTAGATGTGACTTCCTTCTCTATAAAAAAATGTTTGACTATTACTTTCAATATGGCATCTCTCTTGTCTCTTGACATGTGCCACCTATTGCTTGAATCAATTTCTAGCCAAAAGGCTCTAAAACTGCAAAATCCAAGTAAAATTCAACATAATATTGCACCCATGGAAGAAAATACTAAAACCCATAAGAATCAGATGCAGCAAAAAAATTATACAAATGAAGGTCATGATTTACATATACCATAGAAAAAAGCATCACTAGAATACCCACCTGGACCACCTCACTTTGTCTTCAATGAACTTATTAAGCTTCCCTATCTTCTCTTCTAGATAACGCCGACATATTAGCTCGACATTTGACAAATACACACGTACTAGTTCCCTCCTATACTGACCATCCAGACAACGGAAAGGCTGATCTGACTTCTCCCTAAAAAAATCAAATTCAGATATTAAAAAAGAAAAATCATATTTACGAGCAGCATAACAGCATTACATATTTATGTAAAGCTACAATAACAAAGAAGAAAGCCAAAAAATAAAAGAGTACAACTATAACAAAGAAACCATAATGAGAACTTACAATATAAGATGAAACAAGTAAAAGCACTGCTCTCAAGAGAAATATCACACCAAGCATTCATACCCGTGCATATAAAAAGCATGGAAAATAGAACTTCATTGTAATAGTTGGAGGCATAAAATTGTTTTTCCATGGATCCCAAGTGATTCATTACACTATGCACTAACAAAAGCCTAATGACCAAATATCCCATGTGGGCTATTACCCATATTACTATTGACTCCAGCACTCTTCATCAACCTAGAGCATAAGATTAATAAATGCCCAACTTGTTACACAAATAGAAAAAAAATTGCAAATAAAAAATATATATACAATGGAACATTTTGGACTGAAGTTGGTGATGATCTTCAAAGGAGGTATATATAATCTTCTTAACTTCTGATTCACAGTGAAGATATCATTAGAAAGTTTACAATGATCAAGTGACAAATTGTAAAGGGTTACAGAATAAAAAATGATAGATTAGTATTCCAATATCTACTCTTGGGGCTAAGAAATAATAGCAAGACAGGAGAAATGTACGAAGAAAACTGTTCTGATAGTTTTACTTAAGGAGAAAAGATGCCAAGAAAGATAGAATAAATGTCTAACATCGACTCTAAGATAACAGAGATTTTGGACGAGATAGATAACATTTTATCTTAAATAATGCAGATCATATATTAACAGATGAATAGAATATTAAACTTGATAGTGACTTAAAGAATCTAGTGGCACCTCAATTTTAATAGGACAGGAGAAAGGAAGGTGAAGTATTGCTAGAAAAATCTTGGCTTTAAATCCATTTAATCCACTCTCCTTTTTTATAAATGTAGATGTCTTCCTTTTTCTTCATGGTCTCTATTTTCCCCTTTCTGAAATAATTTCATTTTAAAATTTGGCCTCTCCTTTCATAGAATCTGCTATCTTTATTTTTGTTAATGTGCTGTTCATTTTTCTTCAAAACTTAGCTACTTATTTGATTTGTTGTTATCCCCCTTCTTTCTTACTGTTCTTACCCTTTTATCACAAACTGTAATGTAATGGAGTTACAAGGTATTTCATGTTTCAGAGTTCTAGTATTGATATCTCAGAAGCTTAGACGCAGAGTTAACATAGAATCCATCCTTCTCGCTTTCATAGGATACTCTTGGCATATTGTTGGGACATGGTCAAGACTGAAGACTAGCTTCAGTTCTCATGATCCTTTATCTGGAGCTCCTACTTCGCCAGCACCGTGGTCCCTACTTCTTCTCCAACGCCCATTGCTCCTGCTTCTCCCAAACTGACACGAGAATAGGTCATGTCCTTCTTTGTTGTCATTCTAACACACTTTTTTTTTTTGAAGGAATCAAGTTGCTTAATCTCACTAAGGATAGCATCCCAAAACACGCAAAGGGCACAAAACAAAGATGATGGTGAATCTGGATCAAAGAAACGATAAAAAAACAAGTAGAATTTAGTTTGTTGAATGAAGAAAAATATCATGGCAATGGAAAAAAGAAGATGATCCATCTGGATGTCATGAGCAACAATATTGGGGGTGTAGGCAAGAAGAGGCAGACTAAAGTGGTCACGCCAGTTTGGAAGTGTTGATGGTGAGGGTAAAGAGAATATTGCATCGCATATGTAGTGGTAAGCAAGAGCACAAATGAGGGATGTTATGGTTTGATACACAGGTAACATCCCGAGAGGATCAGAAGGTCCAAACAATAGAGAGGGTAGAAAGGAAGAAGAAAACCTAGGAGAGACAAAAGAGGAACCACCACACGAGAGCAGAGAAGAAAAGAGAATGAGATGATGAAAGAGGAAATTAATCATGCCATGGAAAGGGAGAACAATCACAACTAGTAAAGAACAAGGTCTCTCCTTCAGGGGATTGAAGAAGAAAATCTTGAGAACACCAAATTAAGAAGACAAACTCTAACACAATATCTAATTTTCAAATGACAAATGTGGAAATAAGTTATTAACTCAAATATCTGCATATTTCCAACAACTTTACCAGTATTGTAGTTCAATTATTCAACTAGAAGAATTTCAGAATCGTTATGTTATTAATACTAGTTATAGCCCCATATAATATGTCACGAGGAAAAGTATCATAACTCAATATGCATCCTTAAGGTACTCAAGAATTCATTGGTTTGGACATCTATACAATGCAACCTAAAATAGGCAAGCACAACAATGTTTCAAATATGCTTTTCTTTAACACCTGCTTTTCCCTTTTTTGTCAACAAGAAAAAATCACAAACAGGGTCTATGTTAGTTAATTGATAATGTGGTCAATAAGTTCCATTCAAGTAGAACAATGAACAATCAAGTTTAAAATATTGTTTATAGTGATACTATTAAGTGGAAGCAGTCACACAACAGTTACCTTATAACTTGGACTTGGGCTTTGATAACAAGTGTGTCAGTAACAATAAAACCATCAAAAACTTTTGATAACTCCATAAACTTTTTCCAACCCCAATCATGCTCCTTCTTCCAAAATCTGTGTAATGTGTCTGCAAAATTTCTTATAAGGATAAGCTCCTTATAAATATCAGTGAAACTCAATAGAATACCTGCAATTTCATATTGTCGGACATTGACTAACCAGAGTACTTGGATTTCTTTGGATCTTTATTGACTACAGCTATTGTGAACTGTGCAAAGTGGCTCCACCCTGACAATATGATGAAGCACAAAGGAATAAGTTTGGTACTAATATTTAGAGCTTAATAGGGTGTAAACCAATATGAACAGAAAAAAATTATGTTGAAAACCTGGTAGAAGTTTGTCATGATTAGCGACACAAAGAAACAAAGAAAGATGATTGCATACATCGCAACCCTGTGGGTAGATCAAAATATACCTGCAAATTCAATTAAAGATTAAAATAAATAGAGAAAGGTATTTTTTTCAGCAGAGAGTACATTAAGAAGTTACTATATGCAGCACATTATGGTAAGATCAGGATAGCACAATAAGCATTTTCACACAGCTACTAATGATGACAAGTACATTCCCTGACATCACAGTGCCATAGAGGAAACTGGCTATCAAGAAGTCAAAAAAAGTGAAAAGGGAGATAGTGTCAGTTGACCAAGATAACCAATTGCAGAAATTCTAGCCAATGTAACAAAGATGATTTAATTAATTGAAATATTACTAGTGAATAGCCTTGCATATTGATAGAGAGATAGCCAAAAAATATTAGTCAATATAACAGAAAATTAATGATTTGAATATTATAGCCTTGCATAGGGTTCAATGCGGGTTAGGCTTCATGTAGCTATCCCCCCAAATAGTTGAGACAACCACAACATTGTTATAGACAATGATATAAATTACATGGAGTTTAAGAGAAGAGATCCAAATTCAAATAACTGACTCCATGAAGCACATGGTTTCAGAATTTGATTCATGTTGGCCAGCACAAATGAAACATCTAGTTCCACCACCTGACTAGAGTGAGATACCAAAATTTGTTTTCTTTGACTAGTTCATTTACTTCTCTGCTCATCCAGAATAGTTCCTTGACATGGAAAAGGTGAGATGCAAATAGTGAGTGGCTCCTCCAGCAACTGAGTGAAACACAGTATGACACAAGCGAGGCAAGAGCGAGCAACTTCTTCCTCCTTTGCTATCTCTCCCTTTTTTACAGTTAGTGTTATGGTAAGCATAGGCACCGACACCACCATTGGCATGGTCAACATGTCTTAGTTCGGTCATGGATTAACTCCCAACTCAAAGCCATTATTGAAACCTTGAAATTGCAAAATAATTCATTCATAAATTGGTTTGAAAATGTCAAGAAAGGCTCAAAATGGGTGCTAAATGTTAGTGTTAGGAACCTAGTCCACCTCTTGAAATATCAAAGTGGGAGGACTCTACCTCGGCAAAGGAAGGGAACCATTCGTCACAGGTGGCATCCCACTCTTCAAAGAAGAGAACTCAGAGATGAGAATCTGTCAAATGGACTTGGAAACTCTATCTCAGCAAAGGAAGGGAACCATTCTTCACAAGTAGCATCCCACTCTTCAAAGAAGAGAACTCAGAGATGAGAATCTGACAAATGGACTTGGAAACTAGGAAAAAATCAAAGGAGGAAAAGGTCACAGTGGAAAGTGATCTCCACAACAATAGATTTGATTAATGAAGAAAAATTAAATCTCCATAATGAATTATTAGAAAAGGTATATATTTTTCTCTATAAAATAAATCTTTACACAATAAAAATTAGACAATAAAAACTCACTCTCTCTCTCTCTATTTATTCCCTTCTATCTCTCTCTACTCTCTCTCTCTATGCTCTCGTTCACTCTCTCTCTGCTCTCTACTCCAGGATTCCACCTCTCCTACCGCACCACCTCTGCTCCCGCCTCAAGCCATCCACCTCCTTCATCATTTTATCAACACAGATTCTTGCACTCTGTAGAAAGGTTCAAAACTGGTACTAGAGTGAGACAGTTCTAGGTAGGAATAGCAAAAGGATTCCATCCCCATGGCAATACCTTGTTCAACAAATAAAACACACCTTCATCCTGATAAGCAAACTGACAGAAGATACAAGAAGTAATATTTAGAAACATCTATGCATTTAACACTTCCATGTGCCAGTTGAGCAACTAAATCCTTTTTCTTTTATAGGTTTTCTTCTTATAATCCTTCTTTGCCAACAATCAATGTATTATCTACTTAGTCTACCCAAAATGTGATTTAATTTTTATTTCTTAAAAACACTTAAGAGTTAGAAATTGCTAAAGTGCATGAAGTTTGGTTACAGAACCAATCTCTAAATCACTATGCTAGTGTTGCACAGGCCAAAATGTTATATAATTGATCCAACCTTCTTTATTACAAACATATAGAGACACAAAATTAACACGTGACAATCAAATCTAGGATGGCAAGTTAGCATAAGCAAGTCAACCTATAAACACTAATTTGTGTGGATTTTTTTTTTTAAGAATCCGTATTATTCAATATGGATCTACATTGCTACAAAACACCCTGCCACTTGCTATAGAGCATGCATACAGGGGCCAATAAAAAATTTCCATATTAACTTTTTTGGTGCGATGAATTTAAAGTTAGCATAAGCAAATTGACAGAACAAAACTTTTTGAGATGGTAGAAACCTATATTTCATTCAAATTTGGATGGAACTCAGAACAAATATTTGGGTGCTAATACTAGAAAAATAACATGATATTTTCATATCCATTGCACAAACTTCACAATTTCATGGTAGAGTAAGACACTCATATTCTTGGAAGTTGGCAGATGTTTGATTATTAAAACAAAAAAAAAAATCAATTCTTTAAACTTGAGTATATCAGAGCACAACTAACCAGATGTCAAAGAAAGTATAAAGTGCAGATTAAAAATTGGCATAGAATAAAAACTAAACATATACCATTTGTAACCACCAATTTCAAATACATCACTTCTCAATTCTCTTTTATTGATCGTCGAGAAATTTTCAATCCTCCATGTAAATCGTCCATAGAGATCAGAAGGCTTTGGTCCTAAAAGAGATGACACAGAAGTTCAAGCACAACAAAGATAGAATCAATGCAATGTAGGACACAAAAAATAGAATTTGAAGGGACAAACATGGCATCACACTAATGAACAACATAAAAGTAAGTTTCTTGACAAAAAAAAGTAATCCAAATACACCATTTTATTCAACTAGAAGATTGATAAAAAATAATTTTGGCAAATCTTCAGTGTAGAATTATATCACCTACCAATGCAGCAAGACCAATCAGCATCATAAAGAAACATTAATGAGACTCTAAAGAAGAATATAAGAGATCATATCAAAAAATTATCTAAGCTATGGAAGGCCTGCATGCAAGTCAAGTCTATGAATACAAGAGCAAAAGAAGATCTGAATGCTCCGTCCTTGTTTAGCATGTTAACAATCAAAATTTCTAGGCACAGGTATTATTTGTTTACAAGCTCGGTAACAATGGAAGCCTAATAATGCCAAATGACTAGCTAAATTCATCCACAAATTCATATGAGTCAAAATCTTTATGCAAGCATAAAATTTTTTGACACATGAGGTTTGTGTCAGTCAACAAGCACACTCATATCTAAAGAAAACCAATCTACATTAAGCTGATAAACAAGTAGTTCCAGTTATCAACAAAAAAAAAACAGTGCTAATTTTGTCAGGTCACAACTAAGAAACTTGGGACAAAACAGCAAATTGAGGAGGTTAACAAGACGCACCACAGTCGTCATCATCATCAGTATCCCAGTAAGAAGGTGAAGTGGAAGTTATTCCATTTTCGACTTGTTCAGAAGATCGCCACTCCGAGATTGAATCCCCAGATAGGCAACGCTGCTCACTCAACATCCCATCTGTAACAGGGAGCCTAAGATTCATCCCTAAATCTTCTGTTATATTTCCAGCCATTGCCAACTAAATTTCGTTCTGCGCTTCTTTTACTGCAAACAAAAATTATCATAAAGTTATAGACAGTCAGAAAGATAAAAGGCAAGAGTAGCGGTATAAAAAAAACACGTTGTTTAAATTTAGTTTATTCTGCGATAAGTAAATCGTTTGATTGAGATAAGACGAGAAGAAAAGGAAACACGAATAGAAAAATCCCCCAACATGCGACTGTCAAATTTTAGAAAAGGTGGAAATTCGTGAGAAAATCACATAATTTATCCACACACAAAAACGCTAAAAGAACGAAAACCTCAATCTCCCACTCAATTCGACTATAATACAACGTCTCTCACACTCTATTTTCAGGTAGTCAGGAACCATACGTGATACTCGCGGAAGGCCAGAATCGATCGAGACAAGCATTGACGACCAAACTACCAGATCAAAGGCAAAAGCAAAATCGACGTGGGAACCAAGAAAGAATCTTAGCCCATGGAGTCAAATTGAGACGCCAGCCTATCGCTCGTTCTCCATAACCATAAACCTCCAAACCCAAATCAAACAATAGCCCACAATCGGAAACCGTCATCCCCAGCTGCAGTAATGGCATCAGTCAGAGCCAAGGTTGGAATCGTCATCGAAAGAAGCGCATCCACGGAGTATCGAAAGAAACCGCCGCAAGCTCGAAAAGGGAAGCAGATCTAAATCGGCTACCTGGAGAAGCAGTATCGAGGCACGGCGGAAGCGGCAGGAGAAGGCTAGCACGAGAGGGAAAAGCCTAGTCGCCGCCCGCCTTCGAGGGAAAGCGCGAGGGGCGAGCGAGAGGAACCGAAGGCAAGCAGATTGGGGACACGGAGAGGCCGAAGAGACCGCAGTAAAAGGGGGAAAATATGCTCAAAACAGCTACAAAATTATACAGATATCGAAGGCATCGGCTTTGCATTTAACACCTAGAAGATTTTGGCGAATTTCCCTTCAATTGCTGGGTACCAAACTGCAAAGTTTAACTGTGCGTGTATAGTTGTAAAATTTCTGTGTAATTAATTAACAGGGCTAATAATATGATTAAAGGGTCTATTTTGATTTTACAAAATTAGTTGTACGTAAATTTAAAATTGTATGGAATGGGACACGGGGATAGCATAGTTCTTCTAACTTGGTTTAAGATGATTTGTAGCGGAAAATTTAAAACGAACTCCTTTAATATTAATACAAAGGATTTATTTGATATATATATCAAGATGAGATGATTAATTTAAAAATTCACATATGAGTATACTCTTCGTTAAGAAATACACTCTTTTTCAGAATAATCTAGAGATGGAGAAACTTCGTACAACTTAAGAACAAGAATACAACTCTAAATAAAAAGTAAATGTATAAATACAAATGGAAAACTTTCTTACTTGATCTTTTGTTGCTTATAGATGCCTCTTGTAAGCTTGAACATGTAGCAGCACTTCAACCCTAAGCTTGTAAGAACCAACAATGAAGAATCATGTGAGCTCGATAAGTTATTGCGGAGAAGAACCTCGCCAACGATTTTATTCTTCGCGATCTAGGGCTCCGAATCAATTGAGTTACTTCCAATCAATTACCACGTCAGATCCAGGTGATCACAATTGTCAAAAACTCGCAACTTGTGAAATGGTCATCTCCCAATCGATCGGCTGATCGATTGGGGGCAGCTGGATCGATCAGTTGATCAATCCAGAAGGCTTCTATACTCTTGTAGAAGACTACAGAATTGATTGACCAATTGATTCTGGCTGCCTCGCGATATCACGAGAATACTGACTCTAATCGATTAACTGATCGATTGGAGTAACTCAATCGATGATTGAAGCCTTCTATGCTCATGCGATTTTCACTCAATCGATTAGCTGATCGATTGAGCTCCTCGGGTAAAAAAAAGTACTAACCAATCAATCCACTAATCGATTGGGCTTTGGCTCAATCAATCACCTAATCGATTGACCAACCCAAACTTACTTAACTTAAGTCTAGGGTGTTAGATTTTGAGGGATACCCTAAAGCAATCGCCTTACGATTTTTACTAAATATAGATTCACTATTTGAGTGCATATTATATGTTTGATTGTCTTAAACTCATTTGTTGAATATCCGTAATATAATTCATAGCATGAGAGAAATTGTGATTGGATCACAACTAGTGATCATCTCTACATGTGCAATTATGAATGTATTGAAATTTCCCTAATCGTAGAATTGATGCATTCAGACATCATCAATTCTGTAAGAGTAACACGGGCTATACTCCTTGGTTCACCAAGCAGCTATTTTCTCACTGGCTGGAGACATTGGGATATCGAGAGTTAAACGTGGATACTAGTTATGGTAACTAGTTCATTGGAGTGACTCGCTGTAAAACTTCATATGGTTATCTATATATATGGATATGTCTATGAAGCTCTTGTTGCATCTCAAGTGCAAGTTTCCTTCAACTTGAGGTATACAAGTCATCTTGGTCATGGAGACATATACTTTGACATCTTAAGGAAGCACCTTATTGAGGTGTGGACCCGGGATAATTGGATATAAGTCGAAATGCTCGAAGATGTTTGGATAACTCATAGAAGATTCACCGCTCCTTGCGAAGAGACGTATACCTTATGGTCACTAGGATTATTACTCAAAGTTTTTGGCCAAAGCATCACATGTTAAGAGTGTGAGACTCTTATGTTGGTTAGTCCTAGGGAAATCGTACCGGTTCCACTGTACAAAAATTTTATACAAGTGTCGAACCTTTCCTTAAATAACCTATTGTGTTCTTTAGAAGTTAAATTAGGAATCGCAGACGGAACTTAACATCATTGATTCCAAATTTAACTTATCTGTTTTTAATGGTTTAGATTTGAATCGCAAGCGGAACTTAACACTATTGATTCAAATCCACCTATGTTATTAATTCCATTAAATATTAATTTCCAAAATTGGCTTCCAGGACTGCATGGCGAGGCACATGGCCTTCTTGGATATGGGAGCAACCACCACCGCCTAGACAAAGCCTTTTAACACTGTTCCAAATTTAACTTATCTGTTTTTAATGGTTTAGATTTGAATCGCAAGCGGAACTTAACACTATTGATTCAAATCCACCTATGTTATTAATTCCATTAAATATTAATTTCCAAAATTGGCTTCCAGGACTGCATGGCGAGGCACATGGCCTTCTTGGATATGGGAGCAACCACCGCCGCCTAGACAAAGTCTTTTAAGGAAAGCTAATATTTAATTTCCTTAAATAACTCTAGGTTAACCAAAAAGAACAATCGAATTACAAATTCGAAAAAGAAGAAAGCACAAAGTTGAAAAACTAATTCGAAAAACTAGATCTAATGCCTCTTGTGTTTGGAATTCATATAAAAGAAATACAACTAGTATGATGCGGAAATTAAGGGGGCGTTTGGTTTAGAGGAATAGGAGTAGGGAATGGGAATGGGAATCATTGATTGCCATTGTTAATGTTTGGATTATAGAAATAGGAATACAAATAAGGGAATGAATCCTTGAAATTGGGTAATAACTCATTCCCATGTACCTCCCTTTCAATGAGTCATTACCCTATTTTCATCAATCAAAATATTCCCTTATTCCAAAAATACCCTTGACCTAAAACTAAAATTTTCTCCCTTAATATCAAATATCAAAATATATTTATTTATTTTTTCTTTCATATCACTTCTCTCTCCTTGTTCTCTCTCATCATATTTTCTCTCTCATAATTTTATCACACACTTTCTCTCTTCTTACTCTCTCCTATCACACTCTCTTTCCTCTTTTTCTCTCATCATACTTTCTCTCTCCTCAATTACTTCAATCGCACTCTTTTCCTTCTTTCTCTCTCATCATATTTTCTCTCTCCTCAATCTCTCCCATCACATTCTCTTTTCTCTTTTTTTCTCATCACACTTTCGCTCTCATCACATTTTCTCTCTCCTCAATCTCTCTTGTCACACTCCCTCCTTTTTTTCTCAACACACTTTCTCTCTCATCATACTTTCTCTCTCATCAATCTCTCCCATCACACTCACTATTCTCTTTTTTTCTCATCACACTTTCTCTCTCATCATATTTTCTCTCACCATACTTTCTCTCTCAATCTCTCTCATCGCACTCTCTCTCCTCATTTTTCTCATTACATTTTCTCTCTTTTCATCCTCTCTCATCATACTTTCTCTCACATTATATTTTCTCTCTCATCTTCTCTCATCATGCTCTCTCCTATCGCACTCTCTTTTCTCATTTTCTCTCACCACACTTTCTCTCTCTTTATTTGTTCTCATCGCACTTTCTCTCTCATCATACTTTCTCTCTCATCATTCTCTTTCATCATATTTTTCTCTCACATCTAATTTTTTCTCTTATTTTTCTTTAAGGGTAAAAAAGGAAAGTTTGATTTATTCCGATAGAAAATATGCAACTAACCAAATATTATTTTTAAGAGTGATATCCATGCTCATACCCATTCTCATACCCATTCTCATTCCATAATACAATGATTCTCATTCTGATTCCTATTCCTAGGGAAGAACCAAACGCCCCTAATTACTAATTATACCTTCCTTTGTAAACTTTAATAACCTCTTAATCTTCTACCGTATTCCTCTTCTTATCTCGGACGTTGTGTGGGCAACGATCTTCCGAGACGAGAACCACCAAGCTCCTTCTTCTCTAAGCTAGATTCGGCCACAATTAATTCTCCATGAGAAGTAAAGGTCCGGCCACCACCACCAAGCTCCAAAGGATGCTAGAAACGAAGAATTCTTTCTCTTCTTCTTCTCCTAGCTAGAACCGGCCACCATGGACTTCCCTTAAGTTGATGCCGCCGGCCACAAAGAGGAAGAGAAAAGAAGGAGAAAAGGAGACCCTAGGGCCGGCCACACCAAGGAGGAAAAGAGAGGAAGAAAAGAATAGAGTCGTTAGCCATTAAGGCACCTCTACCCCCTTCTTTTATAATCCTTGGTCTTGGCAAATAAGGAAATTTTAATAAAAACTTCCTTAATTCTTTTGCCATGAAAAAGAAAAATTAATTAATTAAAATCTTTCTTTTAAACATGTGGATAATTTCCAAAAAGAAAAGTTATCTCTAAAAATTAAAATCTCTTTTTAATTTACAAATAAGGAAAGATATCAAATCTTTTCTTAATTTTTTGTAGAAACTAATAAAAGAGACTATTTAATTTTTAAAATTTCTTTTAAATCATGAACATGGTTAAAAAGAAAAGTTTTCTCAAAATTAAAATCTCCTTTCAATTTACAAATAAGGAAAGATTTCAAATCTTTTCTTAATCTTTTGTAGAAAGCTATAAAAGGAAATATTTAAATTTTAAACTCTCTTTTAAAATCATGATATCCACATAAAAAATAATTTTAATAAAAATTCCTTTTAATTTTCTAGTGGTCGGCCACCTAAGCTTGGGACCCAAGCTTTGGCCGGCCACCAACTTGGCTCATCCACTTGGTCTTGGTCGACCCTAGCTTGGGTTCCAAGCAGCTTGGTCGGCCCCATTAGGATGGGTAAGAAGGTGGGTATGTGGTGGATATAAATCTCTATATACAAGAGGCTACGATAGGGACCGAGAGGAGGAATTGGTTTTGGTCTCCCGATGAAATTAAGCTTCCCGTGTTCACCCCAAACACACAACTTAACTTCATCAATAATAATTCATACTACTAAAGAATTATTATTGAACTACCGCACCAATCCCAAATTACATTTTTGGGCTCCTTCTTATTATGAGTGTGTTAGTCTCCCTGTGTTTAAGATGTCGAATGTCCACTAATTAAGTGAGTTACTGACAACTCATTTAATTAATATCTTAGTCCAAGAGTAGTACCACTCAACCTTATCGTCATGTCGGACTAAGTCCACCTGCAGGGTTTAACATGACAATCTTTATGAGCTCCTCTTGGGGACATTATCAACCTAGATTACTAGGACACAGTTTCCTTCTATAATCAACAAGTCACACTATAAGTAACATCATTTCCCAACTTATCGGGCATTTTGATTTATCGAGCTAAATCTCACCCTTTGATAAGTCAAAGAAATAAATATTAAATATATATGCTTGTTATTATATTAGGATTAAGAGCACACACTTCCATAATAACTAAGGTCTAGTTCTTTTATTAAATCAGTATAAAAAGAACTTACCTTAAATGGTCCTGCTCAATACACTTAGAGTGTGAAGTGCCGAGTATTCCTCACGACCCTCTCGGGGCCGGCGCATCGGTGGTTCCGGAGGCTGCCGGACGGATCTATCACAAGTTTCAAATCATTTGAATTAGATATATTTAATATATGTGATTCATGTTTAAAAGACAAGATGACAAAGTTATCATTTTTTAGAAAGGGTGTGAGTTGGTTGGGCTTATACATATCGATGTATGTGGACCAATGTCAACTCATGCACTAGGAGGTTATAGCTACTTCATTACTTCATTGATGATCACTCTTGTTGTCGGTATGTGTATCTAATGAAACGCAAGTCTGAAGCCTTTGATAATTTTAGAGAATTCAGAAATGAAGTAGAGAAACAACTTAGTAAAAATATCAAAAATACTTCGATTCGATCGAGGTAATGAGTATTTAAGCCAAGAGTTTCAAGATTATTTAAGTGACAATAGTATGTTGTCTCAATGGATTCCACCATATATGCCACAACATAATGGTGTATCGGAAAGGCATAACCGAACCTTGTTGGACATGATTAGGTCAATGATTGATCATACAAATCTTCCTAAAACTTTTTGGGGTTATGCACTCATGACAACTATTTACTTGCTAAACAGAGTTCCGACGAAGACAATCTCAACAACTCCATATAAGGTATGGACTTGTAAGAAATCCCTTATATCTTATTTAAAGATATGGGGATGTCCTACTTATATGAAGAGGACTATGTCAGACAAGTTGGACGCTAAGTCTGATAAGTGTTTATTTATTGGATACCCTAAGGAATCTAAGGGTTACTAATTCTATTACCTCTTGGAACAAAGATATTTATTTCAAGACATGCTACCTTTCTGAAAGAATTTCTCTTACAGAAAACAAGTGAGAGTATAATTGAACGTGATGAAGTTCAAGAGACTCTAATAAATACTAACGAGATACCTAGTCAAGAACCACAACCAATTATGATACAACCTCCTCGTAGATCAGGTAGGACATGTAATATTCCTAAGAGATATGGATCTCTTGTAAAAGAATTGAATGACGTGTTACTCATTGAGGATGAAGAACCTACTAATTATAAAGAGACTCTGAATAGTTCAGACAAGGACAGGTGACTTACAACCATGAAGTTGGAAATGGATTCCATGTACGAAAACTAAGTTTGAAATTTTGTGGGCCCACCTGAGGTCATAACGCCTATAGGGTGCAAGTGGGTTTTCAAGAAGAAAATTAACATGGATGGTAATGCAATTACTTACAAGGCAAGATTGGTAGCGAAAAGCTATCGTGAAAGGCAAGACATTGACTATGACGAAACTTTTTCACCTGCAACCATGCTTAAATTCATTTGGATACTCCTGACCATATCAGCTCATCATGATTATGAGATATGACAAATGGATGTGAAAATAACTTTCCTTAACGGAAATCTGCTTGAGGACGTGTATATGACACAACCCGAAGGTTTCACATCTATTAACAAGAATAAAGTATGCAAACTTCAACAATCCATTTATGGACTGAAGCAAGCATCCAGGAGTTAGAATATCCGTTTTGATGAGGCGATCAAAGAATTTGATTTCTCACAAAATCTAGACGAATCTTGTATGTATCAAAAGGTTAGTGAGAGTGTGGTCATATTCCTAATATTATATATTGATGACATATTATTCATAGGAAATAATGTGCCAGTTTTACAGCCAGTTAAAATTTTGTTGTCCAAAATATTCTCCATGAAAGACATAGGAGAAGCAACTTACATTCTCGGGATGAAAATCTATAAAGATATATCAAAAAGATTGTTTGGTCTTTCACAATCAACATATATAAATAGAATGTTAAAATGGTTTAGCATGTCTAAATCCATGAAAGATTTCATACCTATGAGACATAGAATTCACCTTTCAAAGTCTATGTACCCATGCACAGAAGACGAGAGGATTTACCTGGATAAGATACCTTATGCATCCGCAATATGATCTATCATGTATGTTATGTTATATACAAGGCTTGATGTATCGTATGCTCTGAGTGTTACAAGCAAATACCAGTCTATCCAGGAATGGATCACTGGATGGCTATCAAGATGATCCTTAAGTACTTAAGAAGAATTAAGAATATGTTCTTAGTTTATGGAGATGGTGATATGATCATACACGGATATACTGATGTAAGTTTCCAGGTGAACAAGGATGACTCTAAGTCCCAATCTGAATTCATGTTTATATTAAATGGAGGCATAGTTAGTTGAAAAAGTTCCAAGCAAGACACCATTGCAGATTCTACCTATGAGGCGGAATACATTGCAGCTTCGAAAGCAGCAAAGGAAGCAGTTTGAATCAAGAAGTTCATTACTGAACTTAGAGTGGTTCCATCTGCTGTTGAAGCATTACCTGTTTACTGCGACAACACCGGAGCTATTACGTATACAAAGGAACCGAGGTCTCATCAGCGTTCAAAACACGTGTGATCTGGTGGTAAAGACGGGGAACCCTCATTGGCGAGAGGTCAACGACACGTGGAGGTCAACGGTCAAGGTGGTCAACACTAAGGTCGTGCCGAGCGGACTGGCGGACCATCCCCGGACATCCGGCCGACTGGGCGCCCAGTCCAGGTCTCCCAGGCGACCGAACAAAAGACAACCCGACCATGGGGCGGGTTTTCGATGCTCAAGGTAAAAAGAGTATTTAAGCCGAGCGGCTAGGACAGTAATCCGCAATCCCAACCGAGCACGTGAATAGGGCTTCTTGGAGGACATGAGCGTCGAGCGATCGTTCCGCTCGGCGCGGGAACAGATAAGAGCGCTAGGAGACAAAAAGGACAGCTGGTAGCTTCATCCTCGAGACACCTGCCGCCGACAAACAGTATGGTCGGCGACCGAAGCGGACAGAATATCGTACGGTAGAAGCTTCCACCGTCACATCCGGGATATGCTCGGACGATTGCGGAATGGCGTCTAGCGTACTTTTCTGACACAACCCTACTGAGGTATGTTTGGGGAAGCGTGCACGCATCAAGAACCGTGCTCGCGCCTCCCCGGGGTCCTATATAAGGACCCCCAGACTTCGACGGAGGTAGGCAATCTTGATCACTGTAGCCACAGTAACGTTACTCTGCTTCTTCGTTGCCTGACTTGAGCGTCGGAGGGTCGTCGCCGGGAAACCCCTCCCGGCTCGGCTTCTTTGCAGGTTCGCCGGAGATCTACACCACTAGTCGGAGACAGCGGAGAGTGTCACGTCCCCAGCGTCCGTCGACTCAACGCTTGGACAGGATCAAATTGGCGTCGTCTGTGGGAACGCACCTGAATCCGAGCCTAGAAGATGGAAGAAGCTGGACATCAACTCTTGGTAACGCTCTCTCCTAAGGAGCTCGAAGCACTCATTCAAGCGCGAGCCGCAAAGATGGTTGAGCAACAGCAGAAGGCTCAAGCATAAAGGATAACGCAGCAGGCCGCATCCGTCTCTGGAGGCCGAGCGGCAATGGAGGACCGACCGAAATAATATTCTACGTGGGCTCAGAACAAGGGGCAGATCGGCACACCAGGAGACGCGCCGGCCGCCCCTATTCCATTCCATCGAGCGCTATTCCAGACGCAGTCAGAATTGGCCCAAGCCAACCAGGGATCGTCCGACGAGACGCCTATCCGTGACGCTCGGAAGGGCAAGGCGCCCCGGACGGATTCATCCCCCGAGCGGATTAATCGGCAGTTCTCCGACTCCATCCTGAGAGACCCACTACCAAAACATTATGCGCCTCCGACGATCGGAGAATACAACGAGACCACCGACTTGGATGACCATCTAGGTAAGTTCGACAACACCGCCACTTTACATCAATATACAGATGGGGTGAAGTGCCGAGTGTTCCTCACCACCCTTTCTGGGTTGACACAACGGTGGTTCCGGAGGCTGCCGGACGGATCAATAACAAGCTTCAAGGAGTTCCGCATGACTTTTCTCCACCACTTCGCGAGTAGCAGACGCTATCAAAAAACTAGCGTCAGCCTATTCACCATCAAACAAGGACCGAGGGAGTCGCTCTGGGCCTACATCCAACGCTTCAACCAGGTGGCCATGGATATCCCGACGGCCACCTCGGAAACTATGATGAACGTATTTACACAGGGGCTTGCGGACGGGGATTTCTTCCGTGCGCTCGTCAGAAAGCCACCTCGCAGCTACGACCACATATTGAACAAGGCCAATGAGTACATCAACGTGGAGGAAGCTCAAATGGCGAGGAAAAAGGAAGCATCAGCCGAACCACCAGTTCCCGCCGAGCGGAAGCCGCATTCTAATTATCAACCGCCTAGAGGACCCTGCGCAGAGATGGCTCATCCCCATCAGCAAGCGAGGTCGCACGTCGTTCAACAAGTAGTGCCCGATCGACCTAAACCGAAAGGGAAGGTATGGACTCCCATGTTCTGCTCACTCCACCAATCCGCAACTCACAACACCCGCGACTATCGGAGCCTCCCCCCGATTGCCCATCCTACTCCAAGGAACTACCGCCGTCGATCACCTTCGCCAAATCAGCGACATCGACACCAAAGCCCTGGTCGGCGTGTAGAGAGAAGTGTTGGTTGCTACTCGGAAAACCTAGAGGTTCCACTGTACAAAAATTTTGTATAAAGGTCTGAACCTTTTCCTAGCTACCATGTGTTCTTTTAAATTAAATTTTGGATCGCCTGCGGAACTTAACACATTTGATCCAAAACTTAATCTATTTGTTCTTTTAGGTTTTGACTTGGATCTCCTGCAGAACTTAACACGTTCGACCCAAGTCACCTTAAGTTATTAATTCCATTAAATATTAATTTCCATAATTGGTTCCCAGTACTGACGTGGCGAGGCACATGACCTTCTTGGATATGGGAGCAACCACCACCGACTAGACAAAACCTTTTATGGAAAGCTAATATTTAATTTCCTAAAATAACTTTAGGTTAACCGAAAAGAACAATCAAATCACAAGGAAAAGAAAAACAAAAGAACACTATATCGAAAACAAATTCGAAACTCTAGAATCGTATGCCTCTTGTATTTAGTATTATTTCCAAAAATAACTAGTATGATGCGGAAAGAAAAAAATACTAGTTATACCTTTTAGAAAAACCTCTTGATCTTCTACTGTATTCCTCTTCTAACCTCGGACGTTGTGTGGACAACGATCTTTCGAGATGAGAAACCACCAAAGCACCTTCTCCTTTCTTCAAATTTCGGCCAAGCACAAAGCTTCCAAAAGATGAAGATCTTTTCCACCAACCAAGCTCCAAGGGATGTAGGCTTTCTCTCCTTCTTCCTCAAGCTAGATCCGACCACTAATTAAAACTCCATAAGCATGAAGGGGTTCGGCCACAAAGAGAAGAAGAAGAGAAGAAGGAAGGGCCGGCCACACCACCAAGGAAAAGAGGAAGAAAAATAGAATAGAGTCGTTCACCTTGAAACCTCCTCTACCCCCTCTTTTATAATCCTTGGTCTTGGCAAATAAGGAAAATTTAATAAAAATTTTCTTAATTCTTTTTCCATTGAAAAGAAAAATTATTTAATTAAAAATAATTTTCTTTTTCAAATACAATGGCCGGCCACCTTAAGCCCCAAATTAAGGAAAGTTTTAATTAAAACAAGAATTAAAACTTCCTAATTTGTTTCCGGAAATTTATAAAAATTTCTCCAATAATTTAATCCCTTCATGATTAGTTTATAAAAAGGAAATTTAATAAATTAAAATCTTTCTTTTAAACATGTGGATAAAAAGAAAGTTATCTCTAAAAATTAAAATCTCTTTTAATCTACAAATAAGGAAAGATATCAAGTTTTTTCTTAATCTTTTGTAGAAACTAATTATTAATTTTTAAACTTTCTTTTAAATCATGAATATGGTTAAAAAGGAAAGTTTTCTTAAAATTTAAAATCCTCCTTTAATCAACAAATAAGGAAAGATTTCAAATTTTAAACTCTCTTTTAAACATGTAGATGATTTACAAATAAGGAAAGTTTTTACCAAAAATTAAAACCATCCTTTTAAACTACAAATAAGGAAATAGATTAATCTCTTCTCTTAATCTTTTGTAGAAAGCTATAAAAGGAAATTTTTAATTTTTAAACTCTCTTTTAAAATCATGATATCCACATAAGAAATAATTTTAATAAAAATCCTTTTTAATATTCTAGTGGCCGGCCACCTAAGCTTGGGACCCAAGCTTTGGCCTCCCACATGGCTCATCCACTTGGTCTTGGCCGACCCTAGCTTGGGTTCCAAGCTAGCTTGGCCGGTCCCATTGGATGGGTAAGAAGGTGGGTATGCGGTGGGTATAAATCTCTATATACTAGAGGCTACGTTAGGGACCGAGAGGAGGAATTGGTTTTGGTCTCCCGATAAAATTAAGCATCCCGTGCTCGCCCCGAACACACAACTTAATTTTATCAATAATAATTCATTCCACTAGAGAACTATTATTGATCTACCGCACCAATCCCAAATTACATTTTGGGCTCCTTCTTATTATGAGTGTGTTAGTCTCCCTGTGTTTAAGATAACAAATGTCCATTAATTAAGTAAGTTACTGACAACTCACTTAATTAATATCTAGCTCAAAGAGTAGTACCACTCAAGTTCATTGTCATGTCGGACTAAGTCCACCTGCAGGGTTTAACATGACAATCCTTATGAGCTCCTCTTGGGGACATTCTCAACCTAGATTACTAAGACACAGTTTCCTTCTATAATCAACAACACACACTATAAGTGATATCATTTCCCAACTTATCAGGCTTATTGATTTATCGAACTAAATCTCACCCATTGATAAATTAAAGAAATAAATATCAAATATATGTGCTTGTTATTATATTAGGATTAAGAGCACACACTTCCATAATAACTGAGGTCTTTGTTCCTTCATAAAGTCAGTATAAAAGGAACGACCTCAAATGGTCCTACTTAATACACTCTAAGTGTACTAGTGTAATTAAATAGTTAAGATAAACTAATACCTAATTACACTACGACCTTCCAATGATTTGTTCCTTTCCATCTTGGTCGTGAGCTACTGTTTATAATTTATAAGGTATTGATAACATGATCTTCTGTGTGTGACACCACACACCATGTTATCTACAATATAAATTAATTGAACAACTACATTTATCACAAATGTAGACATTTGACCAATGTGATTTTTATTTTTAGATAAATGTTTTATACCAAAAACTAGGCTTTTAGTATACATTCTAACAATCTCCCACTTATACTAAAAGACTAAGCTGCCATATTTGCTGCCATACATCTGATTCCCATGCCTTTTAAAAAGCTCTTGCCTTAAGGACCTTAGGTTATCATCTGATGCAATCTAGGTGGCAACAACTTCTCCTCGTTATATAATTTCTCGTATTGGGTAGTACTTGCTCTCTATTGTATTTACTTGCCTTATAGACTCATGGTTTCTTCGAGTTTTCTACTGCACCATTATTATTACAATAAATTGTAATAATCTTTGGACAAACTAGAAATCATATCTAAGTCTATCTTGAGGTTATTAAGTCATTCAGCTTTTATGGCTACCTCAGAGGCTTGCCATATACTCAGCTTCTATGGTGGAGTCCAGAAAAACACCTATGCTTATCACTCTTCCATAGTTATGACTTTTCCTCCTAAAGTAAACACAAAACCCCGAGGTTGACTTATTATTGTTCCTATCCGATTGGAAGTCAAAATCCATGCAACCCACAAGAACCAAATTAACTGCCTTGTGAGCTAGCATATAATCTCTAGTGCCTCTAAGGTACTTTTAATATATGCTTTACTGCAGTCCAATGTCCTTGTCTAGGGTTACTTTGATATCTGCTAATTATGCCCTTGGTAAAACAGATTTCTGATCTCGTGCATAGCATACATTAGGTTGTCTAACTGCCGAAACATAAAGAACTGCCTACATATCCTCAATCTCCTTTGATGTCATCGGAGACATCTCTTTAGATAAAGACACTCCATGCTTTAAAAGGTAAGAAACCTTTCTAGGAGTTTTGCATGCTAAAAACGAGCAAGGATTTTTCCGATGTATTAAGCTTGGGATAAGTAATATATATATTTTTTTCTTGCGATCCCTTATTACTTTGATCTCAAAAATATATACATTCTCCCAAGTCTTTTATATCAAATTATTTGGACAACCATACCCTTACTTCTGACAACATTTTGATATTATTTCCAACTACCAAAAATGTTATCTACGTATAGTACAAGAAATACCACCACGTTTCCATCTACCCCTTGCCTCGAATCGATCAACTGGTAGACTCCATGACTGGATGCGAGCTGATATGCATGTTGGATGCATATCAGGGCTACCATCAAGTGCCGCTCGCCCAAAAAGACCAAGAAAAAGTCAGTTTTGTCACGGCAGACGACACTTACTATTACAACGTAATGCCGTTCGGACTGAAGAACGCGGGAGCTACCTATCAACGACTGATGAATAAGGTATTCCGGGAGTAGATCGGGCGCAACTTGGAAGTGTATGTGGACGATATACTTATCAAATCCTTCCGAGCGGCGGACCTTTATGCGGATCTGGAAGAAACTTTCCAAACGTTGAGGAGATACGAGGTCAAGCTGAACCCCCAGAAGTGCTTGTTCGGAGCAAAGGGCGGGTGTTTCTTGGACTATATTGTGACCAAGCGGGGCATAGAAACGAACCCCAGCAAGGTAAAAGCATTGCAAGATATGCCTCCTCCCAGAAATCTTCGAGAAGTACAACGTCTCACCGGTTGGATAACGGCGCTATCAAGATTCATCTCCCAAACGGCCGACCGAAGTTTCCCTTTTTTCAAGATTCTGCGCAAGGCTACCAAGTTTCAATGGGATGAGGAATGCGATCGGGCGTTCGAGGAGCTGAAGACTTATCTCAATTCTTTACCCGTGCTGGCCAAACTGGCTGTAGGAGAGCCGCTCCGTATTTACTTGTCTTCGACCGAGCATGCTGTGGGCTCGGCATTAGTAAGGCCGAACGGCGAAGAGCAGCTAGTGTACTTTTTAAGCCACATTCTAAAGGATGCTGAAGTTCGCTATACTGGTCTCGAGAAATTGGCTTTTGCCTTGATCCTCGCCGCGCGGAGATTGCACTCTTATTTCTTGGCACATACAATCATCATTATGACGAACAGCCCGCTGGGAAGAGTGCTCCTAAATCCAGAAGCATCCGGGCGGCTCATCAAGTGGACAACGGAGCTGAGTGAGTTTGACATTCAGTATCAACACCGCTCGGTGATTAACGCTCAGTCCTTGGCAGATTTTGTGACCGAAGTGCAAAATCCCGAGCTCGAAGCTATGTGGAAAGTATTTGTGGACGGATCGTCCACTCGGCTCGGAAGCGGAATTGGCATCCTGTTGCTTTCCCCTCAAGAAGAGCGGATGCACCTGTCCGTCCGACTGGACTATCGAGCAACCAATAATGAAGCTGAGTACGAAGCCCTAATAGTCGGCCTGCAGGCCGCGCGACATGTGGGAGCTAGCCAAGTGACACTATTTTCAGATTCCCAGTTGGTTGCTCAGCAACTCTCAAGGACCTTTGAGATAAACAGCGCGAGGCTCAGGCTTTACGCGAAGGCCTTTGAAAAGCTCAAGACCAACTTTGTCGAGGTTGTCATACAGAAAATCCCCCGAGCTGAGAACCAGTCTGCGGACGAGCTAGCCAAACTCGCCAGTTCAATTTCGCCGATCGTCCTCCAGCAACCAATTGAGCAAGTGTCCCTGGTGGCGCACATTGACCGGATGGAAAGCCTCACATTCCCGAGCGATTGGAGAACATCTATAATAGAATTTTTACGATCAGAGGCCATGCCGTCCGATCGGGAGGAAGCCCAACTATTGAGGAGGAGAGCCGGCAGATTCACGCTCATTGGGGACCAACTCTATAAGAAGGCATTCTCCCGACCGCTGCTAAAGTGCGTCAGCTCGGAGGACGCAGAGTACATTCTGCAAGAGGTACACCAAGGATCCTGCGGAGGTCATCCGGGCGGCCGGTCTTTGGCTAGGAAGATCCTGCTGGCCGGTTACTTCTGGCCAACTCTACAGGAAGACGCCGCTCAGACCGTCACTACCTGCCTTTCTTGTTAGATGTACCACAATTTCTCCCATAGGCCTACGATGGAAATGAAGGCGTCCACAGTATCCTGCTCGTTTGACCAATGGGGCATGGATATCGTAGGACCTTTCCCCATGGTGACCGGTCAGCGAAGGTTTCTACTAGTGGCAGTCGACTACTTCTCCAAATGGGTCGAAGCCGAACCACTAGCCAAGATAACCGAGCAGATGGTCAAAAAGTTCATCTGGCAGCATATAATCTGTCGGTTCGGCATCCCTCGTCGACTCATCTCGGATAACGGCCGACAATTCGTGGGTCAGGAGCTCGGAGAATGGTGCAAAGGATACGACATCGAACAACACTTCACTTCCGTGGCATTTCCTCAGAGCAACGGTCAAGCCGAAGTGGCCAATCGGGAGATCCTGCGAATACTTTGGGTTCGGCTCAATCACGTAGGAGGAAGCTGGGTGGACGAGCTGCCCCACGTACTATGGGCCCTCCGCACAACCCCGAAGGAGGGAACGGGAGTAACACCGTTCCACTTGGTGTACGGCGGTGAAGCGGTCGTCCCAATCGAGGACGGGGTGGAGTCCGATCGGATCCAAAGCTACGATAAGGACAATGCCGAGTAGAGGCAGCTGGAGTTGAACCTGGTGGACGAAGCAAGAGCTAAAGCAGTCGTCCGGCTTATGGCGTACAGGCAGAGAATGAAGCAGAATTACAACAGGCGGGTAATTCCTAGAGCATTCCAGGTTGGTGATCTTGTATGGAAGAAGGTAAAGCCGGTCGACGATGTAAGCAAAATGGCAGCGCCCTGGGTGAGGCCCTTTAAAGTCGTCGAGAAGCTCCGATCGGGTGCCTACTACTTGGAAGATGAGGGCGGAAGGCAGCTAGATCGACCATGGAGTGTAAACCACCTCCAGCCGTACCGTGCTGAATAAAAGGTGCACCATTGTAATTCATTTCATGTACGTTCTTTCGTATGTATCCATTGGTTGTAGGATTGAAGATAAGAAAAATAGCTAAGAGTCTGAGCGTTATTCGCCGAACGACAACCTACTTGAAGACCGTCGAGCGGCGACGTTAAACTCTAGAATCGGACCGACGACTATAAACCCCCCGGCTTGAAGACCGTCGAGCGGCGACGTTAAACTCTAGAGTCGGATCGGCGACTATAAACCCCCGGCTTGAAGACCGTCGAGCGGCGACGTTAAACTCTAGAGTCGGACCGACGACTATAAACCCCCCGGCTTGAAGACCGTCGAGCGGCGACGTTAAACTCTAGAGTCGGACTGGCGACTATAAATCCCCTGGCTTAAAGACCGTCGAGCGGTGACGTTAAACTCTAGAGTCGGACTGGCGACTATAAACCCCCCAGATGAGGCAGCGTCTCATTGAAGTACTTCAGCGAGACACTAGCAGAAAGTCTATGAAAAATGGAAAGTCCTTTGACCGATTGGCGCAGTAAAGAAAAACTGTAACGACCCGCCTTCTACTGACTAGGCTGTAGAAGGCGGGTCGTTACAGAGTGGTATCAGAGCAGTGTTCCATACTTCCTACACACACATCAGCATTGTGCCTACAGCTTCCAAGTAAGAACATCTCTCACTCAGTTTTGTTTTCAGCTTTCATATCAGTTATATGTGCTTTCATGTTTGCTCTCATGTTGGTAGTTAATTAATTCATGTTTACAGTAATAGTATTTGACATGTTACTAGTAGTTAACTATGACATGATAGCCTAGTTATATTTATGTGTTCTCTGCTATTTAGAAAATGGTACGAGGACGTCCAGCTAAGAAAGCATCAGCGGCTGAGCCCCAGCATGAGGCAGGCAGTTCAGTGCCTCCCCCAGACCTTACAGCACTAGTGGCTCAGCTACAGCAGCAGGAGATAGCCTCCTTAAAGGCTAACCAGCAGACTACTCCCCCAGTCACTCCAGTACCAAACCTCACGACTCCAGTAATCACAGAGGTAGTACCAGTCCCAGTAGCCCCAGTAGCAGGGACTAAGAGAGAAGCTTACCTTATCCAGTGGCAGAGAATTAAGCCTGAGAACTTCTCAGGCACCAGCGAACCATGGAATGCTCAGGCATGGTTTAAAACACTGGAAAGCACGATGGAGCTTCTAGACTGGCCAGAGCACGAAAAGGTGAAGTGTGCCTCCTTCTGTTTAACAGGAGACGCACGTATGTGGTGGGAGCGGATTAAATCGAAGTGGCCAGTAAATCAGATGACATGGGCCAACTTCGAGAAAGAATTCTTCGAGGAATTCTTTCACATGCAAGTCACGAACTGACACTATGACGAGTTTACAGAGTTTCGTCAGGGCAACCTATCAGTTCAGGAGGCCGTGAAGAAATTCAACAGGTTGGCCCGTCTGTGTCCAGAACTAGTCAGCTCAGAGAAGGAACGGGTACGGTTGATGCTGAAGATGCTCAGACCAGAGATCGCAATGAATGTGGCTGGTGGCATTCATAGGCCACAAACCACAGAGGAGCTAGTGAGTAGTGCTCTGATCACCGAGCACTATCAGCACAGCATCACCCAACAGAAGCAGGTTTTCACAGAGCCCAAGGGGCAAGCGAGCTCAGGTACTCAGCAGAAACAACAGGGACATAGCTCCAACTGGAAGGGGAAATGTAAGGCAAGCAGTGATCCAAAAGGAGGACCAGCTGGAAAACATTCCAGACATCCCAAGTGTGTTACTTGTGGGAAACATCATCCAGGAGTTTGCCGCAAGGGTACGCGATGTGAACAGGAAGGGCACATGGCTAAGCAAAGGTGCGAACAAAACGATCTTCCTCGACCTCGATAAAGATGGAGCTCAGCTTACACGATGTATGCCTTAGATGGTCCACATCGATCGAGGCATTAGAAGCCCCCACTACCACGAATGCCGGATTTTCTCACCGACTGAGAGGACGTAGCAAATGCCTCGATAGTTGTCACAGGTCATATTATTTTACAAAGATAATGCAACTGTCTTATTCGATACCGGGGCAACCCACTCTTATGTATCCGTATGCGTTTGTCGAATTAGCAACACCTCCGAGGTACTCAATAGTCGGTTCGACAACACTACCCTCGGGAGACATTATGGCATCTACACACTAGCTCAGAGCGGTGCCAGTCATTACAGAGAACACTTTTGGTGATCCGATAGTGCTAGAAATGAATGACTACGATGTCATCTTTGAGATGGATTTTCTGATCGATACGGCGCTTCTATAGAGTGCCGTAAACAAAAGGTCATATTCCAACCTGAAGAAGGAGTTTGAGTACATAGGAAAACCAAAGAGAAAAGCCAGAAAGTTTCTCTCAGCACTGAAAGCACAGCGGCTAATGGATTCAGGATGCATGGGATTTTTAGCAAATGTAGTCAACACCAGCCAGGACAAGAACCAACAGCTATCAGAGGTTCGAGTCGTTTGTGACTACCCAGCAGTCTTCCCTGAAGAGTTACCATTTGAGATAGAGCTCATTCCCGGCACAAATCCAATTTCCAAGGCACCGTACCGCATGGCTCCAGCTGAATTGAAGGAACTTCAGGAGCAATTGCAGGAGCTTCTTGACAAGGGTTTCATACGCCCTAGTCACTCACCATGGGGAGCACCTGTGTTGTTCGTGAAGAAGAAGGATGGAAGCATGCGCCTATGCATAGACTACCGTGCCTTGAACCAGGTCACAATTAAAAACAGGTACCCGGGATAGATGACCTGTTTGACCAGCTAAAGGGAGCCACAGTGTTCTCTAAAATTGACCTCAGATCAGGATATCACCAGGTTAGAGTCAAGGAAGGTGATATACCTAAAACAGCTTTCAGGACCAGATACGGACATTATGAGTTCGTAGTCATGCCTTTCGGCGTGACAAATGCTCCAGCTACTTTCATGGACCTCATGAACAGAGTATTCAGAGAATACTTAGACAAGTTTGTCATCGTGTTCATCGATGACATTCTTATCTATTCGGTCACTCAGGAGGACCATGCAGAGCATCTGAAGACAGTTCTCCAGCAGAACCAGTTGTACGCCAAATTCACGAAATGTGAATTCTGGACCAGTAGCCTTTCTCGGTCACATCATCTCCAAAGATGGTGTTATGGTAGATCCAAGAAAATAGAAGCGATAAATAGCGGAAGAGACCCAGAACGCCAAGTGAAATCGAAGTTTTCGGGATTAGCAGACTACTACAGGAAATTAGAGGACTTCTCCAGATAGCCTCCCACCGATGCCTCTCACCAGAAGAACAAGAAATTTCAGTGGACTGCGAGAACAGCTTCAATGAACTAAAACGGAGATTGACCAGTGCTCCTATTTTAGCTATACCAGAAAACACAGACAGCTTCGACATCTACAGTGACGCCTCTAAATTGGGATTAGGAGCAGTACTGATGCAGCAGGGCAAGGTGATCGCCTATGCCTCCAGACAACTCAAGGATTATGAGAGGAACTATCCTACTCACGACCTTGAGCTTGCATGGTGTTCGCTCTCAAGATGTGGAGACATTAGTTGTACGGAGCTCAGTGCAGAGTGTATACAGATCATCAAAGTCTGAAGTATTTCTTTACTCAGAAGGATCTGAATATGCGGCAGCGCAGATGGTTAGAGCTGGTCAAGGACTATGACATAGATATCCTCTACCATCCAGGGAAAGCTAATAAGGTAGTAGACGCACTCAGCAGGAAGTCCAGTGCTACCTTACTATCTTTAGCAGCTATGTCACCACCCCTAAGGAAGGAGATTACAGCTTTTAGTCTCGAGCTTATAGTCGGGCAGCTTTCCACTATGTCCTTAGCATCTACCTTGCTTGATGATATCCAGACAGCTCAGGAGCAGATCCGAAATCCGTAAAATCAAGCAAGGGTTAGCGTAATCGAAAGTGGAGAGTTGAGTGTCGCCATGGGGTAGTGTCTTGTGGTGATGACTTTGTGTTCCGATCGAGGAACTACGGAAACAGATTCTAGATGAGGCCCACAGACTCCGCGATGCATCCCGGTTCCACCAAATGTATCGGATCTCAAGAAACGATTTTGGTGGCTCAGGATGAAGCGAGATATCGCCAGAATCGCCGATCTGCCTAACACCGTGAGGGTTAAGGCGTAACATCACGACTGTGAGGAGTTCTGCACCATCCATTCCGTAATGGAAGTGAGATGATATCTCTATGGACTTCATAGTGGGATTACCCAACCACGAATGGTTTTGATGCTATCTGGGTAATAGTCGACATGTTGACTAAATCACCCCACTTCTTAGCTATCGAATATCCTATTCCATGGAGCAACTAGCTCGGTTGTATCTCAAGGAGATTGTCAGTGCATGGAGTCCCACGAACCATTATATCGAGACGAGATTTACATCACACTTCGGAAGTGTGTACGCCTATGGGCACCCGTTAAAATTCAAGATGCGACCTTCCATCCTCCAGACGGATGGTCGACGGAGCGAGTAAATCAGTACTCGAAGATATGCTCCAGGCTTGTGCCCTAGATTTCAAGGAAGTTGGTGCAAATATCCGAGTCTAGCGAATTTGCATACATAGCTTATCGTGCCACTATCGGCATGACACCTTATGAGGCACTCTATGGGCGGAGGTGCAGATCATCAACTGGTATGAGAGTGGTGAGCAGAAGGAACTAGAGCTTGCATGCATCTAGTAGCGAGATACCACAGCCCATCATGCAGATTCGCCAGAGGATAGAGGCGACAGAGCCGTCGGAAGAGCTATGCCGATACACGGCGACCCCTAGAGTTTTCAATTGGGGATACAGTTTTCCTCATAGTAGCTCCCATGAAGGAGTCATGCGTTTTGGGAAAAAGGCTAGCTCCCGGATATGTGGGACCATACCTTATCACGAAGAGAGTGGGCAAGGTAGCATATGAGCTAGAGCTACCTCAGGAGATGTCACCGTCCACAACGTATTTCATGTCACCATGCTGAAGAAGCATATTCAGACGCCACCCGGTGATTGAGCCCCAGTTGGTACAGTCCGTGATCTCAGCTATGATAATCGGCCTATTCGGATAATAGACCGAGCTAAAGAAATTACTGAACAAGGAAGTACCATTAGTCAAAGTCACCTGGCAAAATCTCACACAGCAGCAGAGGCGACTTGGGAGACAGAGGCCAGCATGAGACAGAAGTACCCAGAATTGTTTTAAGTTCGGGGACGAACTTTTTATAAGGTATGGGGGATTGTAAAGCCCGAAAAATTCCCAAATTTATTTTAGAATTATTCTATGATTTTTCTGGAATTTTTAGATATTTTTTCGGAATTTTCCGAGTAGCGGAAGTAGCAAAAATAATTGGAACCGTAAAATAGCTTAGGCGGGAATCGAACCCGAGACCTATGGTTTACGGATAAGTTTAGTAACCGGTGTACCCAGCAGGGCCGTGCTGAAAGAAAGGAGAACCAAATATATTTATATTAGAGTTGGGTTCATTAAACCACTTAATATAAATTAAAAACTTAAAGAGGGTTTGGTTTATTTGAGAAGTTTGGTTCGGCAAAATCCCTTTCCACCGAAACCCTCACGCCTCTCTTCCTCTCGGTTCCTCTCTTCTCTCGGCGCCCCCAAGCACAAGCAAAAAGGAACCTAGGGTTCCTTCCCTAAGGGTCACGAGAGCACCTTCCAGCAAGATCTTCGATACAAGGACGTTCCCCTCCGCGAGAGGAACGCGTAGACGCAAGCAGCTCGTCGAGAAGGTCTTCGTCTCCGGAAACCTAACGCTTAGATTTGTAAGAATCTTTGCACACGAGGTAAGAAACCCCTCACCTGCAGTATAATTGCTCTCGCTTGTTAGTTTTGGCGTTAGTTTAGTAGTTTTACAGTTTTCAGTTATAGGGTGTGCTCTAAGTGCACACCAAGCATTCGGTAGAATGCCTAGTTCAGAAGGATGCACCAGTAGGCGTCCTAACAGCATGTAAAACGTATTAGAAACATTTTACTCAGTTTATTATCAGTCATTACAGCTATATGGATCAGATATCCATTGGGTGGGCTCCCACAGTAGCCTTTAGGTTCAGATAACCTAGCTCTAGGTTCAGATAACCTAGCTCTAGGTTCAGATAACCTAGAACAGCAAAGTAAAATAAAATAGTATTCAGTATTTAACTTTTATTCAGTTGGCACTGTATTTGGATCAGATATCTATGGGCTGGACTCCCATAGTCATCCCTAGGTTCAGATAACCTAGTAACCCTGTTGGATTCGGAACTTGCAATCCCGGGTCTCATAGGGATGTGCGCACAGTAAGTACAGATGCCAGGGCCCCAGCAGCATGTTTAGTATTTTCATCTATTATATGTATAGTTTTCAAATTTGAAACCAGTGATGAGAACACTAATTTAGCTTTCAGTTCAGTTCAGGTCCAGTTTACATGAGTTGAGTTCACGTACAGATTTAGAGATATGCATGATTAGTTCAGTTTCATGTTCAGTTATATGCTATGCTATGTTTCAGTTCCAGTTTATGCTTTGTATGATACCATGCCATGCCATGCTTGCATATTCAGTATGTTTCAAACAGCATGATTTAAAAACATAATCGCATCGTTGCATGTTTTAGTGAGGTAGATGGTTTCTTACTAAGCTTTAAGCTTACAGATACTATTCTCCTTATACTGTAGATACAGGAAAAAGGAAAATGGACTAGCAGTGGAGGCTGGAGGTCAATGCAGATGAGGATGTGTGTGTGGAACTGGAATGAAAGATCTCAGGGATCTAACAAGCTTTATTTATGCATTAGAACTCGTTAGCATTTACGTTCAGCACTTTCAGCTTATTAGTTTTGATATTTTCATTTTCATGCAATTTAGATTTGGAACGCATTGAACTATGAAAGAATGTTTTAAAATGTCAGTAACCATGTTGGAATGTTAACTCCAAGTGGTTAGAATTTTTATTAGGCATTAGATAGTTTATATGTGGAGTTGGCATGACCCAGTTTCTGAATTCAGAATGTCAGGTTCGAAATCAGAAAACCTGATCGGTCAGCCGACCGATCATAAATGGGTTGGTGCCACTGGTTCGGTCAGCCGACCGACCCAGGCACGAACAGAGAGTTGACAAGGGTTATGGATCGGTCAGCCGACCGATCCAGATGCGAACAGAAACATAGGAAGTGCACTGATCGGTCTACCGACCGATCAGGGTACTCCTGGATCGGTCGGTAGACCGATCCAGCTACGTCCAGCGGCGTACAGGTCGCGAAAGATGGCCACCGATCGGTCTCCTTGACCGATCAGGGACCATCTGGACCGGTCAGTAGACCGATCCAGTTGCGTACAGAATGCAGCAGAAGCACGGAGGCTCACTGATCGGTCTTCCGACCGATCCAGAGGGTGCCTCCGTGCCAGTATCAGCTGGAACGATCTGTGAATCGTTCCGATGGCTCAATCGACTCACGGATCGGTTGAAATGTCTGATTACAGCTAGCAGGACATCCAAGAGGCATAGATTGTCTCTCCTAGGATGTGTACAACACTTAGGTACTCTTAGAACGTCAAGTTAAGACTTCACAGTAATTAGTTTAGCAAATTTTAAATTAGCTCAGTTTTCCGCACAGTCAGTACAGCAGTATTGTAGCGATTCGCCTTACAGCCTAGTCAGTAGAAGGCGGGTCGTTACAAAAACACTAAGCGAAAAGCTCATAGAAATCCCAGGGAGAGTGGAAGGTCGTTTGACCGATTAGCACAGTAAAGAAAAACACCCCAGCGACAAACTCATAGAAGTCCCAGGCATAGTGGGAGGTCGTTTAACCGATCGGCGAAGTTAAGAAATTCCCTGAGGGAAAAAGGTCGAGAGACCGGTCGGCACAGTTACAAGGAACACTCAAAATGAAAGGCTAACGCGGCAAGAGTAGGCATTCATTTAAAAATAGCATTTAAAAGTCCGCCGACCGGGGATAAAGTTACAGATGCCACATTAAAATTAAAGTCTAGCTGATCAGTAGAATTACAGAAGATACTTCATTCAAGGTAGTTGAAAATATGTTTCGGGATGGTAGTGAGAAGCGCCGCATGCTCTGTAGCAGGGATGACCACGGAGTCGGGGAGCTGGCCCTTGGACTTCAGATAGTCTGTAGTGGCGGTGATGGCCAACTCAAAGGCGATGACCAGCCGGTCGCAAACCTTCTGCACAAACTCCGCCGAGCGGATGTATTTTTACCTCAGAGTCGCGACGCGGCCTGGCTCCGCTTCTTGGTACTCCTTAAAGGTGGCACGGGAAGCATCTAGAGCCTCCTGCAGGGCCTTCACATCATCCTTGAGTTTGGTCACCTCCTCCGAGCGGCCTTTCTGCTCTCCTTCTAGCAGCTCGGCTAGCTCATTCACACGCTGCTGCAGAGCTCGGGCTTCCACATTCTTTTTTTCTAGATCAGCGATGGCGGTGTTCTTCCGAGTGGTGGCGAGCTCAATTTTGTGGTCATAACTTTTGACCTGCTTGTTAAGCTGGTCCAACATGTACGCTTGGTCGGCCGTCTTCTTTCTCTCGGCCTCTAACAGATCTTTGGTTTTGGCGAGCTCCTTCTGCAGCTCGGCATAAGTGTTAGAATGTATACTAAAAGCCTAGCTTTTGGTATAAAACATTTATCTAGAAATAAAGATCACATTGGTCAAATGTCTACATTTGTGATAAATATAGTTGCTCAATTAATTTATATTGTAGATAACATGGTGTGTGGTGTCACATACAGAAGATCATGTTATCAGTACCTTATAAATTATAAACAGTAGCTCACGACCATGATGGAAAGGAACAAACCATTGGAAGGTCGTAGTGTAATTAGGTGTTAGTTTATCTTAACTATATAATTACACTAGTACACTAAGAGTGTATTGAGTAGGACCATTAGAGGTCGTTTCTTTTATACTGACTTTATAAAGAAACAAAGATCTCAGTTATTATGGAAGTGTGTGCTCTTAATCCTAATATAATAACAAGCACATATATTTAATATTTATTTCTTTAATTTATCAATGGGTGAGATTTAGTTTGATAAATCAATAAGCCCGATAAGTTGGGAAATGATATCACTTATAGTGTGTGTTGTTGATTATAGAAGGAAACTGTGTCCTAGTAATCTAGGTTGAGAATGCCCCCAAGAGGAGCTCATAAGGATTGTCATGTTAAACCCTGCAGGTGGACTTAGTCCGACATGATGATGAAGTTGAGTGGTACTACTCTTGGAGCTAGATATTAATTAAGTGAGTTGTCAGTAACTTACTTATGTTGGTGCAATATCCTTTAGGTCAAGGTTGACTGAGTTGACCAAGCTTGGGTCTTGGTCATAGTTTCGATGTTTGACAATACATGTAGACACATGGACAATGCAGGTGCAGTTGTTCATGTGGGGAGATTCTGATCAGGGATTGATCAGTGTGATTGAAGGAGAGTCAAGTAGGTCAAGAGTGACCGGATACCTGACTAGGAAGTCCTAACTGGTATGTTAGGCAGCAGAAGTGAAAGTCCTGGTGAGTGAAGCCAGGCAGAAGGAAAGCCCTAGTGAGTGAAGCTAGGCAGGTGAAAGTCCTGGTGAGTGAAGCCAGGTGAAAGTCCTAGTGAGTGAAGCTAGGCAGATTGGAAAGCCCTAGTGAGTGAAGCTAGGCAGGTGAAAGTCCTGGTGAGTGAAGCCAGGTGAAAGTCCTAGTGAGTGAAGCTAGGCAGATTGGAAAGCCCTAGTGAGTGAAGCTAGGCAGGTGAAAGGCCCGGGAGTGAGGCGGTGAAAGTCCTAGTGAGTGAAGCTAGGCGGTTGGAAATCTCGTGAGTGAAGCCGGTGAAAGTCCTAGTGAGTGAAGGTAGAAAGGAAATCTGGTGAGTGAAGCCGGTGAAAGTCCTGAGTGAAGCCGAGCAAGGGAAAATCCAGATATCCGGATCAAGGATGATCGACATCGGTGGAAGTCCAAGTAGGACAAGAGAGTGACCGGATACTTGGCACGACTAAGTGGGTCAAAGGGATTGACCGGACACTTGGTGGGAAGTCCTATCAGGTCAAAGGAGTGACGATGCTAGGCATGATGTATCAACAGGTCAAGGTTGACCGGATGTTGGTTTGAGAGGCTTGGGACTTGGTTTTGGGCAAAAACCAAGTGCTGGATCGATCAGTGGATCGATCCAGGAGCTGGATCGATCAGTGGATCGATCCAGGCCTTTCCTAGCGAACAGAGAGCCTCTGGATCGATTCGTGGATCGATCCAGATGTCCAAATCGATCAGTGGATCGATTGGGACGCGGCTGCTTTGCGCGATAAGCGCTGGATCGATCCGTGGATCGATCCAGGCATTTTTCCAGAGCACAGAGGCGCTCTGGATCGATCCGTGGATCGATCCAAAGCCTCCCCGATCGATTGGGAATATTCGAATCGATCGGGATCCGACCGTTGCGTCGTATTTGAGCTGCTCTTCACCGATTCACTCCAGATCTCTCGCCAGCTTCTCCACAGCACTTGCAAAGCTCAGATCGCCAGTTCTTGAAGGATCTTGGAAGGTTTCCAAGTCAAGAGGCGGATCAAAGTCAAGAAGAGAAGCTAGGGTTAGGGTTTGTACTCATTGTAAGCTTGTAAGCTTGTATTTCTTGTATCCTTTCCCTCTCTTCGTGTACTGAGTCTTGTAGGGCTTCTCCGCCCTTGGTAGTTACCATAAAGGAGAGTTTTATTAGTGGAGGGTGCGTGCGTAGGTGTGGATCCTTGGACTAGTCACCTCTTGTGAGGTGGATACCAAGTAAACCAACCTTGTTAGCGTTGTGTGATTTGTTTCTTTGTATTTCCGCTGCACATCTTTGAAGGAACAAGCAACGCCGAGCACCGAGCGAACGCGACGAGCTATTCACCCCCCCCTCTAGCTACTTTTGGTCCTAACAAGTGGTATCAGAGCGAGGCCGCTCTTCACCGGAATCATCGCCGGAAGGGTCAAGCATAACAAGAAAAGCTAGAGGGTGAAGAAGTTGAAGCAAAATTGTCAAAGTCAAAGATATCAAAAAGCTCAACTTCAAGATGCAATTCCAAGATGGACTTGGATTTGACACAAGGGTGGCTCCACCATACACTTCCACGAGTTTTGATTCTTGGAAATCAAGAATTGAAAATTTTCTTATGATGGAGATAGAGCAATGGTTTGCTCTAATGGAAGGCTTCGAGGCTCCAAGAAATTCAAAGGGCAAAGTTCTCAAGAGGAGCAAGTGGAGCCAAGAGCAAGTCCAAAGGTGCGAGGCCAATGATAAAGTGACCAAGCTCTTGGTAAATTTATTGCCAAGCACCATCCTTTGCAAAATTGGAGAATTTGAAGATGCAAAGGAATTATGGAGCAAATTGGCCAAGCTTCATGAAGAGATCCCCTCCACTGTACAAGAGCAAGAAGTATCCAGAGAGGGTGACTCTTTGGAGCAAGACCAAGAGGAGGGCTCCGAGGTTGAGAGATGCTCAACCTCCGAAGAAGAGGAAATCCAAGAAGCTTCATCCTCAAGGGAATGCAACGAAGGGAACAAGGAGGGAGCATACTCCTTGTTTCATATTCAAGATGATGAAGCCTCCACCTCTAGGATTGAGGGGGAGCAATCCTTGGTGACGCCGGATCAAGAAGAAGGAGAAGCTTCTACATCCGGGTCAAGAGATGAAGAGATTGAAGAAGCTTATACCTCCACGAGTCAAGAAAAATCAAATGGAGGAGAATCAAGATCGGATCAAGAGGAAGCTTCTACCTCCGGATCCAAAGGAAAAGATGTCACCCCTACAAGCAAAGGTATAAATATTTCAATTAAAAATAAAAATCATATTATATGCTTTGAGTGTAGGGAACATGGGCACTACAAGAGCAAGTGCCCTAAATTGGCCAAGAAGAAGGGCCAAGTGGCACAAAAGGGTAAGGCGAAGCCCAAGGAGGTCATCCCCAACACAAAGAAGAGCAAGGAGCATATTATATGCTTCTTTTGCAATCAAAAGGGGCATTACCGAAGTCAATGCCCCAAGGGGAAGAAGGTGGTCAAGGCTCAAGGAGGCACTAGTCAAGGGGGAACCTCCAAGGTAAAGAAGAAGGTATCTTTTATTGAGCCTACCCCCTTACATTATGGTGAAAAGCATGATAGTTCTAACTTTTATCATTTTAATGCAATTTATCATAAGAATAGAAAGCATGAGGGCTTTAAGGAAAAACATGTGACCCTACATGCCAAAACTACCCAACCTAAGGTTAGGAAGGTAGATAGACACTTGGGCGGGAACACTAAGGAAAATAGACACATGCCCAAGATAAAAAATGCTCATGGACCAAAACCTAAGGATTTAATGATAGAAAATCAAGTCTTGAGGTCAAGACTTGACAAACTAGAAAAGACCCTAAAAAGGATGGAGAATATCCTTAAAGGGCAAAATGAGCAATACCTAGGGCTAGGAGCACAAAGGTCATCCAATGGCTATAGAGGTTTGGGATACAAACCCAAAGCTAAAAAGGATGTGCCTAGTTATCATAGGGTTCCATATAACTATGGAACAAACCCTAAGTCTAGAGGTCAAGTCAAAGATACAAGGGAAGATATCCCTAGAAGTATCTTTGCAACCAAAGTGACTAAGACTTCTAAGAAGTCTAAGAAAGTCACTAACAAGGTCACAAGGGAGGCTATCCCTAGAGTTGACCTAGAAAATGTGACCAAGGCTTCTAAGAAGCCCAACAAGGTCACTAGGAAGGTATCTAGGGAAGTTATCCCTAGTGAGTACCTAGAGCATCCAAGGAGCACCAATAGGTGTTGGGTTCCTAGGAGCATCTTCTCTACCCCATAGATGGGTTAGAGAGTGTCAACTCCGATTAGAAGGGTAGTTAACCCAACTTTGAGGAAATTGACACTCAATGAGCATTTTCAAGGTTTTAGTTAACCTTTGAAAATGAAATGGACCTATTGATTACTCCTTGAAAGAGTAAAATGTGTCTAATGGTGAAAAATTGATTTTATCTTAAAATGGCACAAATTGGGAAAACCTTGAGAAATACCAAGTTGGGATTTTGGTATTCTCTTGAAAATTTAAGGCAATCCGGGCCTTGATTTATGTAATCACTCTTGAGGAAAAATGGAATATGCCAACATTTGAGGACATGTTTATTTTCAATTGGCATACATTAAATCAAGGAAATTAGAAATGCCAATTTAGGCTTTGGCATTCTCTTGAAGCACTTTAGGGCAATCTAGGTTTAAGTTGTAAGTTTAGCTAAGACTTTAAGGATACTTAGATAGTTAATCTAGGTATATTTTATTTATGCTAAATCTTGCCATGATTGCTTGCCCATCATATGCTATGACATCATGTCTAGTTTTGCATTCATGTTTTATTATGAAAAATCCAAAAATACCATGTCATGACATTCATACATCATGTAGTTATAGAATATTTTTCTTTTGAAAATTATTTTATTTTGATGTATGCCATAACATAATCATGCGTTAAATTTAATTCCTTGTAATTAAGGACAAAATGGCATTTAACAACACTTATTGACAAGTGACATCCTAGGTGGATGTCTAATATTTCTAAAATGCCTAGATAGATATGCATGATCCCTAGATTAGGGCAAAAACCAAAATCTACATCTCACAAAGACTATAAGGTGACTTGTATGTGATTAGTGCACATTAGATACAAGTGAGATGTTAGGATGATGAACAAAGCTCAAGATGTTGATTTAGTGCATTCTTTTGAGTTTTAGGTTCATCAAAACACATAGTTATGTGTTTTCCCATCATTGGGAAAGCTAATGTACAAGTCATGTGCATTAAGCCCAAGGAACATGATGGGATATTGGTTTTTAAAAGGTTTTTAAAATGTTTTTGAAAAACCTTGGTGAAGGCTATCTTTTGATAGTAATCACCATTGAATAGTTAGACACAAACTTGAAGAAAACTCTAAGGTTTTTGCAAGTTTTCAAGTTTGTGTCAATCTTTGAAAATATGAAGTATTTTCATAGAAAACTATTTTTCTTTGATAGTATATGCCCTAAATAATGTCTACACGAAATCTCATGATTTTTGGATTTTTGTAGAATTTTCTAGGGGTTTCTGAAGTTGACTGAAATGGAATTTCAGCAACTATCAGAGCTCCGATCGATCCATGGATCGATTGGAGTGCCTGAATCGATCCGTGGATCGATTCAGAAGGCAATTCTCCCGCGAGCAGAAGCTCGCTGGATCGATTAGCCGATCGATCCAGGAAGTCTGAATCGATCAGGGTTGGATCCCAACTCCAATCGATCCAAGTTGCTGATTTTGGCTGGGAAGGCCTGATTTCAGCATCTTTGAACCATGGTTAGTCTATGCAACCATTCCAAACCCCTAAAATACATTTGTATACAATACAAGGGTGTTTTCGTGTTGAAAACAAGGATGGAATGGTTAAGGAAGACTTCGTTGAAGTTTAGGTTGAGGTTTGTTTCAAATTTTGAATATTTGAACCTCAAAACTTCTAAATTTGGGTTTCCTAAAGGTTTAGGAATTCCAAGTCATTGTTGGTGCAATGACAGAAGTTACCACCATGTCTTTAGGGGGAGGGACTCTTTAAAGACATGAAAATTATTTTTCATGAACCTTGGAAGGTGGTCAACCTTCCGTTAAGAACATGCTCAAGGTTGAGCGTTTGAACTTTAATGGGGAGTGGATATCCTCATTGTTCAAATGGCTTCAAGTGGATAATGCTCAAGGATGGGCATTTGCCTACATTGGGGGAGAATGTAGGGTTAAGGTTAATGAAGGGTATGGGACCTTCATTATCGTGTTGACCACAACGAGTGAAGTTGTGAACAACGATGAGCAACTCTTCAGGGGGAGAGTTTTCAACAATGGGGCATTTGTTGAAGTGTGCCTAAAATTGAGGCATGGGTTAATGTGTGCTCAAAGATGGGTTGATGTGTGCCAATAGGGGGAGAATGTGTGGTTTAAGCTAGGCTTTCATTACCTATGGGGGAGCTCATAGGGGGAGAATGAAGGGAACCAACATTC